>NC_091790.1:165132500-166382500 GCF_041296235.1 Equus asinus
TTTGTAACAAGGGCATTGCTTGGATTGACATATATAAGAAATGTAATCTGGATAATATCCCAGTTTCATTTAGTAGGCTTAAAAAGAAAAAGTTGGGGGGCTGACCCCGTAGTGTAGTGGTTAAGTTTGACGCCCTCCTCTTTGCCAACCCAGTGGCCTGGGTTTGCGGGTTCGGTTTCTCAGCAGAGACCTATACCACATATCAGCCATGCTGTGGCCACGACCTATGTACAAAATAGAGGAAGATTGGCACAGGTCTTAGCTCAGGGCTAACCTTCCTCAAGCAAAAAAAAGAGGAGGGTTGGCACCAGATGTTAGCTCAGGTTGAATCTTCCTCAGGAAAAAAAAAAAGTCATTCAGTGTGGTTTTTAAAATATATATAGGTTAATGCTTGAGTTATAATTCCTAATCTATTTTTGCTTCTCATACATGTTCTATCCTAGTCTTTGAAAAATAGATCATTTAAGATACTCTAATGTTGGAAAACACAGCCAAACTTTTAACAGCCTTTTTGAGATCCCTAAGATAAACTTAATAGTGTATTGGCTAAATTAAAGAAGAGAGGTGAGAATGCTGATATTTTTCAGGCATAGAGAAATTGTTCTCTTGATATTGAATATACTCAAGATTCATTGGATAGGTGGACTGAAATAAAAGGTATGAAACATTTGTTGATTTTAATTAACTAAACTTTCGGACAGAAGTGAGAAGGTTACATAGTCTGATGTTAAATTTTGAAAAGACAGAGCACTGTATGCAAAGAAAGGTGCCCAGGACTTAAAAGACAAGGTAGTGAAGGGAACACTTGTCAGTGCGACTTTACAGATGGGAAAAGAATTCTCACACAGCAGATTGATGTAGTGTATGGTTTTCCTCTTGGCTTGGCAGGCTATTTCTTGATCTTGATCCTTAAGGGGCACTTTCTAAATCTTCCTTAATCTAGGGTATGGAGATTAAGTACTATTGTTGGTCAAGTGGGTCCATCCTTTTCATAGCTGCTTCATATGTCTCTGACATACAGTTTTAAATATGAAGTAGTCCTCTTGCTAGCTATGACTACAGATAGCCCAGCACCAAAGGTGGTCAGAATTTCCCCTTCATATTCTTAGTCCATCTTTCTGTCTGGAGCATTTGTAGATCAAGTGGTTTTTGTATTAGGAAGCAGGTTTACTCTGTCCCAAAGTAGGAAGTTTTCTATCATTGCATTTTTGGGTACACAGCAGGTAGACTTTGTTGGAAAGATAGTTTTATGCTAATATATCATACTTGTTTCACCATTGAACTGCAGAACCTCAGAATTATTTTAAAGGTTGGAAAGGTCTAACCTATCTCTCAGGAAAGACCATACAAAGGTGGCTAAAGTTACCAACGTTGTTAATTTTTCCCAAATTTTATTTTTGAATAAACAGGGACACATGTTAAGTGTATAGTTTTCTTGCATTTACATTTGAGTCCTTTCGGTTTTATATTTTACTATGCAGGAGTGATAATTTAAAGCAGTGGCTAAGCTACTGAAAACCATGAACCAGGTTTTTTTAGGGGGAAGGAGGCACTGAATGGGTTCACTGACTAAACTTTCTGAAATATAATTGAGATTTTTATCATGTATTTATTTTCTGGGAAGAGACTGCATATTTAGATTCTCTTAGTTGTATTCACCTAAAAAGTTGAAAACTGTAGGTACAAAGTATTTTATGTAATTGGAAGCTTGTGGCATTGATTTATAGTGATTCTTGTGCTGAAATAATGTTTTAATTAATTTTGAAACAATTCTAAATACGAAAGTTACAAGTACAGTACACAATTTCTTTTTCTGAAACATTTGAGGTGTGTGATCCCTCATTGCCCCCTTCAAAGTCATGTCTTTTCATTCCTCAAGGATATTCTCCTACATAGCCTTAATATATCATCAAAATCAGAAAATAACAAATGTATGTTTGTATACATACAGACACACTCATATATACATTTACATCTATGTTACATTCTATTTTTCATCTTTTCTATAGTTGGAGTGGCCTTCTGATAGTGAGAAACCATTATCCTTAATATGTTTACTTAGTTGATCAATCCCACTGTGTGTAACTAATCCTCTTCTGTATCCCCCATGCTCCTCCTGTCCCCTCTCTGATGCAGTAGCCCTGCTCATCCATCTCAAGTGCTATGACACCCCTTGCCACTCTTCTCATGCAGATGCCCTCCTCATCCTGTTTGGATTCAGGCCTTCTCCAAGGCCCCCTTGGAAGCCTTCCTCATTGGAGGCTCTGGCACCCTGCTGTGGACCACTGTGGCTCTCCCTCTAGCATGTGTATGTGCCTTCCTCAGCCCCAGATAATGATTTTTGAACTGAAAGAGCTGAAATAATTTTGAAAGTTTTAAAAACTAATATTTAACTGTATTATAGAATTAACTGGCCTATGAATAGAAGAAACAATTTGATTCTTTTTTTATTTTTAAAAGTGGAAAAATGGTAAAATTCTAATTTTTGGCTGCCATAGGAAAAAAATGACTAATGGATCTAAAACTGGAAGAATTTAGCTTGGAAATGAATATTTTCAGGTGTGTGTAGTATTGTAGAGGTGTACCGTTGGTTATATTTACATATATTTTAACAAACTGAGTTTGGAGAACTTTTGAATGGTCTCCAAATTTATTAACAATTGAGACAAATAGGTTAATATTTGTAAGGAAGAAAGCTTTAGACTTTGGGGCTTCTGATCTTGTACTGCCTAGAACTCGCAGGTAAGCAGATGATAAACACAGGTTAATGGGGCATGTTGAGGAATCAAATGTGAAGCATGATTTGTGGTTCACTCTTAACTCAAGTTTTTATGATAGAAGACTATGAATTGTGTATTATGTTGCAGTGGTAATAATTATAGTAATAACATAATGATGAGATTTCCATAGCATTATCTTGGTTCTGAGAAGAAATTTTAATTGAATGATCAGTGATTCAGCTGACGTAAACTGATCAGCAGTAAAGTGCTAGGAATTATGGACTAAGCTGATGATATAAAAGTAAAAATGACCACTTCAACCCTCAAAGGATTTTCCAGGGAAACATACACTACTGATTACAATTTAATTTAATAAAGCTTTGGTAGTGTATACTTAAAGTGCCATGTACAGAGTCAGGGGAGTTGTTATTTGAGCTTAATGGGGATAACATCTTATTTGCGTGATAGGATAGATTAGAGTTCTGAAACCAGTAACTCACTATTGTCTTTAAGAATAATTTATTTTGGCAGTTTTGTAAAAGAGCTAGTTATACTTAGGGTTTTTATTTTGTTTATAGCATACCATGAAAATCAGCCTTCTATATTTAAACTAACTTAAATCTACTAGATATAATACTAAGTTGGTACAGCAGCTGTTACACTAAAAGAAAATATTGTACTTAGCTTAGTTTTAAATTCCACTTGGTGCCACAAACAAGCCTTCTGACCTTAGACAGACCACTTTGAAACTCAGTTTCCTTATCTCGACAAACATTTACCTAGTCTTTCTGAAGCCAGGCACTGCACTGAGATTAAGAATGTAAAAAAAGAGCCACACCCCCTAAGAACGTGAGGGTGTGGGATGGTGGTAGGGTGGGGATACTTGGACAATAATACTGTCTGCTATGTGTAACTATCCCTACCTCATAGAGGGCTTGAGATAATTGTGTATATGAACGTGCCTTGTATATATACTGTACCTAGTAAATCAGTAAACTAAATAAAATGTTAGTTTTAAGCATATATTTATTAGTGCATTTTTATGACTTAGTTTTAAAATCCAAATAACAGGGATGAAGAGAAGAGAAAGATCAGGGGTGGTTGAGAATGTTATGACAGCTGATAGGTTAAATACTTGATTAATCCTTACTTTGAACTTCTGCTTTGGTTGAACTCCTTTAATTATAAACATTTAGGGCCCACATGTTGTGCTGTTACCTTGCAATTCAGTATAGATTACTGGCAAAGGTCTTTTCTGGTGATGGTAATATTCAGCTAATTTGAAAGATGGTTGAGAATTTGTTCTTTTCTTTTCTCAGTATAAACAAGGTTTAGCTGGGTAGATTGCATTCTTGTTGACAAGTATGATTTTCGTACTTGCCCATTCTGTGTTTCAGTAAAGATAGAAAGTTTAAGTATTTTGCTCATGTTACTTATATGAAGTTGTTAATTAGTCTTAAGGGTGCACTTGCTTTATAGTTGCTACAATATTAATGCTGTCCTTTGCAAACCTTTTGAGTATCTTATTTTCTCTTGGGTGTTTCAGATACTTAATGTCAATGATATAGAGAATCTTGGGGATTGTTTTTATTGAAGGTTGACAATAAGATTTTAATTTTGAGTCTAAATTAAATTTTTCATAAAGGTTGCTGTTTGCTTTTGTTGTTGTTGAATCATGTTTTGATAAAATCAGATTTAATGTCATTCAGCAGTTAGTTATTCAGTTAGTATTTCTTTTTTTTTTTTTCTGCTTTATCTCCCCAAACCTCCCCTGTACACAGTTGCATATCTTAGTTGCATGTCCTTCTAGTTGTGGGATGTGGGACACCGCCTCAACATAGCCTGACGAGTGGTGCCAAGTCCGCACCCAGGATCCGAACCCTAGACCCCCGCAGCGGAGTGCACGAACTTAACCACTCGGCCATGGAGCCAGCCCCTCAGTTAGTATTTCTTGGTTCAGGCTTTCAGTATGGATAATTTTGGTCTAAGGAAGAAACTTCATAAAATGTTAGTCATCTACAAGGCCAAATAAATGAAGAAATTAAAGGAACTACATTTTGATTATTCTAAGTCTTTGTTTCCCTGATCCCTTTAATCAGAATCATCTGGGCTGCCTAATCAAGATGCCTGTTCCTGGGAATGTGGGCATCCACATTTTGACAAGAGCTGCTCAAGAATAAATCAACTCCTTGTTTCCCCTCTTCTGTGCACTATATACCCAAGTAAAATCATTTCTTTGGTATGCTCCTACCTCTTTTCCTAATAGCTCTCCTTTTACTTACCCTCTAGTGTGGCCATTGGCTTTAAACTGCCCTTTTGTTTCATGGAGCCCTCCATTCTGATATTTCCATAAAATCTTTACTTTCTCTGATTCACATATTTTAAAACTACCCTATTTCCCTCCAAATTAAAACTCTTATTTCCTTTGTGAATGCTGGCCACAAGTAGAAATTAGAGGAAAAGTCTGATTTTTTCCCCCCCAAGATATGAAGGACTAATGATATTCACAAGAATACTTGATTTGAATGATCAATTAGAATTTCAGGCAATAGTTTGAAGAATTTGGAGGAACTTAGAGAGTAAATAAATAGTATCTGACCCTTGATTTCAGCTCTTTTTCTCAGTTTAGCAGAAGAACTTACAGAAACTTGATGTACAGCCTAGTAAAGGCTGCAGACCCTAGTCTAAGTAAGGCGGTACATTTTTTTTTTTATTAAGATTATGATAGTTTACAACCTTGTGAAATTTCAGTTGTACGTTATTGTTAGTCATCTTGTAGGCACACCACTTCACCCTTTGAGCCCTCCCCCCACCTCCCCTTTCCCCTGGTAACCACCGATTAGTTCTCTTTGTCTGTATGTTAACTTTCACCTATGAGTGGAGTCATACAGAGTTCGTCTTTCTCTGTCTGGCTTATTTCACTTAACATAATACCCTCAAGGTCCATCCATGTTGTTGTGAATGGGACGATTTTGTCCTTTTTTATGGCTGAGTAGTATTCCATTGTGTGTGTGTGTGTGTGTGTGTGTGTGTGTGTGTGTGTGTGTATACACCATATATATATATATATACCATGTCTTCTTTATCCAGTCATCAGTTGCTGGGCACTTAGGTTGGTTCCACGTCTTGGCTATTGTAAATAATGCTGCGATGGACATAGAGGTGCGTGGGACTTTTGGAATTGCTGATTTCAGGTTCTTAGGATAGATACCCAGTAGTGGGATGGCTGGGTCACAAGGTATTTCTATTTTTAGCTTTTTGAGAAATCTCCATACTGGTTTCCATAGTGGCTGCACCAGTTTGCATTCCTACCAACAGTGTGTGAGGGTTCCTTTTTCTCCACAACCTCTCCAACATTTGTCACTCTTAGTTTTGGATATTTTTGCCATTCTAACAGGTGTAAGGTGATATCTTAGTGTGGTTTTGATTTGCATTTCCCTGATGATTAGTGATGATGAGCATCTTTTCATGTGTCTATTGGCCATCCTTATATCTTCTTTGGAGAAATGTCTGTTCATGTCCCCTGCCCATTTTTTGATCAGGTTGTTTGATTTTTTGTTGTTGAGCAAGGCAGTACATTTTAACAACAAAATTCTGGTAATCCATTTTTGGAATAATTAGTCATGAAAAATATTTTCCAAGTAGATATTTAGATTTTTCTGGTAACAGGATAAAGAAAAACTTCACTTGAACTGGGCTATATAAAGAGTACTTTTGTCTCTGAGTATAGCAGGAAACATCATAAACATCCTCCTGAAGGCCTCCCAGCTTTACACACATAGCAAGTGAAAGCTCTATGACTTGGTGAATGGAGTGATTATTGAGTGGCTGGTTGGAATGTTTGCTACTAGCTACACAGAATTATTACATAGCTCTTAGTGCTGTTGGTCAATTACTGTGATTAGAATAAGTAAACCTCGTTTACATAATTGCAGAACTAGGTCATAGGGAACCTGTTTAGCTTGCGTTTTAGGATTAGCATGTACATCAGTTGGTATGTCAAAGGATATCCTAATAGATTTTGAGGAGATGAAATAGTCTTGTAGCAAATTCCAGATCGCATATGTATGGAATACCTTGGAAGTAATCAGTATCTAATGTAGTCTGGACTGTTCTGATATACTAAATCTTCAGAGATAAGCATATTTAAAAAAGCAAAACAAAGAATAGCACCCTCCCTTGATAACGTATTTTTATCTGCCTCGTTGGTGGTATCTTCTCTTCGTTGTACAACCAGATGGAAGAAAGAATAAATCTATACTTTAAAATTTTCTCTTCATTCTTTAACTCCTCCTGATTTGGCTTCTCTTGTTGATGCAAAACTGCTTTTATTAAAGCACTAAACTAAAAGTTTACTAAACTAAAAGAACACTAAAAGGCCTTCTTTTTGTCCCTTGGTCCCTTTTTCTTTAATCTCTCATTGATATTGTTGACTATGTTTTCCTTGCAATTTTTTCTCACTTTTTGTGATACTGCCTCCTGTGACACAACCAGATTGTTGTATCTGGTTGTTTAGGATCCTTTCCAATGGCCGTCTTTAAATGTTGATGTAACCCAGCATTTTGCCCTATGTCATCTTCTGCCTACTAGAGTTTCTTAATTTCATCTACCTTTCTAATCATTTTGGGAAGCTTCTTCAAAATGTATCTGGAAGTACTTGCCTGGATATTCTGGGCTTTAGGTTTGGGGTGGAGTATAGTCATTTGTTTGAAATAGCTCCTCAAATGACACTCATAGACAGTCTGATTAAGAAGTATAGTTTAACACTGTCTCATCTCTACCTTAGCTGAAATGTACACCTGTATCTTAATAATAGGTAACATTTGAGATTTTTTAATGTCACTGTGCTAATAAAATAAGCTAATAAAACTAGCTTGTATTGTTAGCACTGTGCTAATAAAATAAGTGTCTTGATCAAGGTCACATACTTGTATTGTGATTGATTGAGGATTTGAATTTGCATAAAACTGATTTCAAACCCCGGGAGGAATGAGAACAGGAGACAAGGAACATGATTGAAAAGCTTCACAATATGGTTTACAGCTCCTGTCAAGTACCAGACTTCCCTCTCTAAACTGTAGCATGGTTAGACATTCAGAAAGGACTTAAAGATCCTATTTTAAAAATTCTTTCCTTTCTTTCCCATACTATTTCTGCAAGATGGTAAAAGTGGCCTATTATGCATATAAATATTTCAGGTAATTGAAATGCTACGCCGTCTTTCAAAGCCTCATTGAAAGATGGCCCCCTTTCAAGGCTGGTGTGATCTCTCAGCTCTCTAAAATGCTGTTGCTCTTGGGTATTTCATTCATAGTCTTGATCAAATTCTGCCTTGTATTATAGTTATTTGTTTGCATATCTTACCTCTCCTACTTTACTTAAGATTTTTGAGAGGAAAGACTACATCTTATCTTTGCATTCATTTATTCAGTATAATTTAATAACCACCTGCAAAGTACCGGTTACTAGTCTAGTCCCTGAGAATCTAGAGATGAACAAGCCCTGTTCGCTGCCATTAAGCTCCTAGTGGCAGAGAAGGAATTAGGATCCCGGTCTGCTTGTGTTTATTACACCATAATACAGCAAAATAAATCCCTCTTAGCTGACAGCAAGTGTAGTTGGTCAGTTAATGAAAACTGTCAGAGGAGGGAATCAAAATTATAATACCATGACCGTTTTATTTTAACAAAACATTAGCCAATCCTTTAAGGGAATGTATGCCGTTTCTTTGATTAAGTGTTTGCTCACTGGGATTCCATGTCTTCATTCTTTAGTAAAGCTGTACCTATAATTTATTGCCTGTGACTTGTAGTTTCATTTTTTCAAGAGAAGTGAAAATCAGCCTTGATACTTGTGAAACAGTCTGTGTAGACGCCTTGATTTTTTTGTTTATAGTTTTCACTCCAGTTAAAACTATATTCAGTTGCCTGTTAGGTCTTAGTAGATGTGTTTTATTTCTCTAAAACTAATTATTTTATCCTCCTTATTCCTAAACTTATTTATCCTCCTGTATCTTCCTTTCCTCTCATCCAAATGCTAAACTGGAGGGTGGAGATTCTGTCTTTTGTTAAAGCCATTCCACCTCTAAGCATTACCTAGATGCTCACTGGTTTGCTTGATTAATTCCTGTGCATGTCTCAGTGAAATGTTGCTTGCTCTGTGAAGCCTTCCTTCATTCTTCAAGCTATACTTAGATGTTCCTTATGTATTCCCACTGTACTTTTTATTTAACTGTATAGCTTGTTTCTGAACAAAATTAAACTTTTTGGGGGCAGAAATGTCCCCGGTTCTTGCATTTAGCAGCTGTTTAGTAAATAATCATAAAATGAATTTATTTGTCTTTGTTTTCTGTCAACTGTAAATAGTCCATAAGAGGATAGCTATTGGGATGGTGAAGCTATAGGATGTTGGGAGTGAAAGTATTCATCTGAATGAAATCTTGATGCTACTTGGCAGATTATTTTTTCAAACTGGATCATTAAGTCAATTTAGTGAGTCATTTTAAAAAACGGATAATAGAAATGATTAGAAATAGAGAGTGCATTTTACCTATGAAGAGTATTGTTTTATGAAACTTTTTTGTGTATATACACACATTGACACAATACAGGTAAATATACGTGTATGTATGTGTATACTAAGTTTTGATGCAAAATGTGTGTGTGGAGAAGGCCTTTTTGTTTTCTTTTTTTACTGTGCATCATGGTAAAATAAGTTTGAAAGCCACTGCCCACTGAGAGAGTCCCGTGGAGATTCTGAGACACTTCGTTTAGAAGCAAATATACATGAAGAACAGAATTCCAGGGCTGAGGGTTGGAAGACTGGTGTTCTGTTTCTTGCTCTGCCACTTTTAACTAGATGTGCTCTTGGTATCAGTCAGCTAACTTCTCTTTAGCTTAGTTTTCTGATGTCTAAAGTGGTTTCATTTGTATCTCTAAGGGCTATTCCAGTTCTAATGTTCTTAGACTCTACATAAGTTAGCAAAACGATGTTAATGATAAAACCACATTATTTGTACTTATTACACAGTTTGTGTAATGAGGTGGATTTTTTCCAAGCCACTAATGATAAAACTAAGGAGGAGCATCTGTGATTGTGTTTATGTACAGTATACACATGAAAAATGCTCAAAGTTTAAGTTCTCTATGAGTTTTCTACCTAACTGGTATAATAATATTATTTATATTAGTTGCTATAAGTATATATGCTTAAGGGAAAATAATTTGCCAAAGAATTATTCAATATTGTGTCTCAAAGTGTGTTTCATGTATTGGATATTAGTAGATATTTTAGGAGGTTGGGGGAAACCAACTAAGGCTGAAAAGTTGAGGAGATGGTGGGTAAAACAAAGATAAGCAGTATCTTTAATTGTTTAACTTCTCAGAGCCTGTAAATCTCAAGGACTTAAAGGAACCTGACCTTAACTGTCATAAACAATTATTGATGTGACTTTCTTCAAAACCTTATGAACAAATGTTTCATGAATGTTTTATTCTTAGGCTTAAAATGTAATATTCTTGAATGATGATGGAATATGCATGGCTTTCATGGGCTAGACCTCAAAGATAAAGAGGACATGGGTTGTTTTAACCTGCTTACAGTGTTAAAGTACAAGTGTAGTATTACAGACTCTACTTAGTTACTCTTATAATTTTCACAAAGTATCTAACATTTTAAATTGTAAGTATTACAATATTTTGTTTTAACAAGGACAGAAAAAAATTTTAATCCAGTTATTTCCCTGTAAAGTTCAGTAAAGTGAGAGAGTCGTAATGACTCTGTTGCAGAACGTATATAGTGCATTTCAAAGTCAAATAAATGTAAAATAGTCACTAATTTGGATCACTTAGCAGATCTTAAAATCTTAGTTGTAAAGAAATATAAAATATTACACATTTTATAAAGAAATTATGTAAAATATTAGTTATTAAAGAAATATGAAATATTACACATAGGCATTCTATCTTTTATTGAATAATTTTGTTTTCTTATGCTAGGATGTATGATTCTGAATTTTGTTATTCTTAAATGTTTCCTAAATAATGCAGAGATAAACTTAATTGAGGTTGTTTCCACAAATTCTGTGTTTAAGTAGAGTTTGAGTTGATGGGACTAATTATAGCTTTCTGATATTTTGCACTGTCTCCTGGTTGTCGTACTGTGGGGGCTGCATATTGCTGTGATGCTGAAAGCTATGCCACCAGTATTTCAAATACCAACAGGGTCACCCATGGTGGACAGGTTTCTGTGAAACTTCTAGGCTAGGACAGACTAGGAAGAAGGACCTGGCCACCCATTTCTGAGAAAATGGGCCATTAAAATTCTGTGACTAGCAGCAAAGCATTGTTTGATATAGTGTCAGAACGTGAGAAGGTGGCACAAAAAGACCAGACAGTGTTCCACTCTGTTATACACAGGGTCGCTGGGAGTCAGTATTGACTCGATGGCACTATCAACGATTTATTTTGCATTAGCAACACTAATGCTTTCCCTTTAGTAAAGCCAGTGAGCAAGAATTGATTATAGTTATAAGTCCCCTTGAGAGTACTAGGAGAAGGCTGCTATATTTTGTCTTATGATTATAGGATATCTGACATTTTGGTATGGAATATTACTCTACTAAATGTAAGTAGGAATTAATAATTTAATGTGCAAACTCAGGCGTAGCTTCACTGCATTCAACATTTGTTTTTGTTTATTTTGAGTATAGTACCCTTTAGAGTCATTATGTTGCCAACTTTACCCTTATACTCCATTTTCCTCTGTCTCACATGTTTATTCCCTCCCTAAAAAAGAAAAGTTCATAAAAACTAAACATTTTTATTTTCTAAAAAATGTAAATTCTAAAGACATTTAGTAAAGAAGTGAGGTTCCTTTTTCTCCCTCCTTCAATTTCATTCCCTTCTCTAGCGACAAGCAAGCAGTTAGAAATCTAATGGCATTTTTCTATAATTTTATATACACCAGTCATTCCCATGTAGATTTCTTTTTTATATAAATGATGCTGTGCTCTAAATACTGTTCTGTGAATGTTTTTTCCCTTCACTTAATATATTGTGCTTATATCCATTTCAGTACATAAAGAGCTACCTCATTCTTTGGAGTTATGTAGTATTCCATAGTATATATTTATCATGCTTTGTACAGTCTGCTGGTGATGGACATGGGTGTTCACAGTTCCAAACAATGCTTAATTAAGTTCCTTGTATTTTTAAGCACACATATAAATGCTTGTGTAAAGTACATTCTAAAAGTGAAATTGCTGGGTCAAAAGCATGTGCATTTAAATTTTGATAGGCTGCCACATTGTTCCTTAGAAAAGCTGAATCAGTTTGCAGTTTCATCAAGAGCCACTCTGAAGGTTGATCTATTTTCTTTAGGCTTATTTAAGCACAAATTTTTCTCTGAACACCACTTTAGTCGTCTCTCTTAGGTTCCCATATGTAGTACTCATTTTGTTTGTATTTGAGTAGTTTTTCATATAAGAGGAATTGAGAGGAAATACTGTTTTATATCTACATGGGTAGATGGATTGTATTATTCTTTTGTTGTTAATTTCTAATTTCACTGCATTGTAGTCAGAGAATATGGTCTGTAGATTTCTGTGTTTTCCAGTATTGATTGAATTTCTTTGCAGCCAAATATATAATCAGATTATATAAATATTCCATACGTATTTGAAAAATCTGTTTATTCTCTAGGTAGAAATTTTTGAATTCATGTTGACAAGCATATTAATTATTCAGATCATTTTCATTTTTTAACCACTTGGTTTGTCAGTATCTCAGAGGTGTGTAAGTCTTTCACTATGATGGTCTGTTAACTTCTCATTGTTTCTAAGTTTTTGCCTTATGTGTTTTTTTTTTTGTTTTTTGACGAAGATTAGCCCTGAGCTAACATCTGCTGCCAATCCTCCTCTTTTTTGCTGAGGAATACTGGCCTTGAGCTAACATCCGTGCCCATCCTCCTCTGTTTTATGTGTAGGATGCTTACCACAGCATGACTTGCCAAGTGGTGCGTAGGTCTGCACCCGGGGTCTAAACTGGCGCACCCTGGGCTGCTGAAGCAGAACCTGTGAACTTAATGGCTGGCCCCTTCCTTATGCATTTGTAAAAGTTTTGTTGCTATTTTTATTCTTGCCTCTAACATATGAAATTTGCAAATAAATCAAAGTAAAGTTTGTAAATGAGAGACAGAATTAGTAGACTCTAAGGAAACACAGCAAAACCTTAACACTGAATTACCAATTCTCTCCTTGGATTAATTCATATATTATAATAATAATAGTATTATGTATTTGGATGGTATGTTATTGAGTGCATTAATATTCATGGAAAGCATATCTTTTATATTGTCTGGTTTGTGTTTTTAATTCTCCTATGTCTTACTAAAATGAGACTTTTAGGTTTTTGTTGTTTACATTTGCTTGTCTTATTAATATTATTGTTTGGATTATATTTGACTATAAGTAATGGAACCTTAAAAAATAAGTGTCTGAACGATATAGGAATTTATTGTTACTCTATTTCAAAATCCAGTGTTGAATAGTCTTGGATTGAAGTGATGGCTGTGCTTTAAGTTCTCAGTGTCCCAGATGCTTCCTTTTTTGTTCCTTAACTGGGCATGTTCTCTCTTCCCAAGGTGCTTCATAGTCTAACATGGTTAATTCACCTCTAAGCATCATGTTTGCATTCCAGCCAGCAGGAAGGAGAAAAGAGCAAGGAGTGTTCTACTCTTGAGAACATTCCAAGAAGCTGCCACATGGCTGAAACTCTGTAGCCATGTTCAAAACTGTTTTAATGGGGCCAGACCCATGGCTGAGTGGTTAAGTTTGCACGCTCTGCTTTGGCGGCCTAGGGTTTCGCTGGTTCGAATCCTGGGCACAGACCTAGCACCTCTCGTCAAACCGTGCTGAGGCTGCATCCCACACAGCAAAGACTAAAAGGACCTACAGCCAGAATATACAGCTGTGTAGTAGGGGGCTTTGGGAAGAAGAAAAAAAAAAAGATTGACAGCAGATGTTAGCTCAGGGGCAATCTTTAAAAAAAACTGTCTTTAAGTTGAGATCGTCCTCACTTTAGGGAGACTGCTACCGTGGTAGCTTTGAGCAGCCAGCCGGTTAGCATAAGGAGATGCAGTACGTCTTACCTATTAAGATATTCTGCTCAGGGTCCTTGTGGTAGCAGCCATTAACAACAGATACCTTGCTGTGGTGATGTACAGGTAAGAACTGCACATAATTAAGGTAGGTCAAGGAAGGTGCTGTATTTCTAATTTAAGGAGGTTAAAATTTGTTCTATATTGGAAATATTGGGAGTACTGGTGAACTTCTGCTCATCTTTCAAAATTTAGCTTCATCATTTCACTGGGAAACTTTCTGTGATCCATAACAATCTGTTTCTTGCCTCTCCTGTGTGCTCTTGTATACCTTGTGCATATCTTCATTATACCATGTTTGAATGAAATCGTAAACTGTAGGTTTCTCCCACCTGGATAGAGGGTGTGTATATGGATTTGTATGGGTATGTATGCTCGTGGCTGTGTTTGTAGGGAAAGATAAGAATGGAATTACTTGTTTTTAAATCTTTTTGTCTTAAGCCTCTACTACAGTGCCTTGTACATAGGAACAAATCATGTGCACTTGTATATAAATGTAAATCTGTGTTTGTTAATTCATCCATTCTTGTTTTAAGACTCACACCCATCTTTTAAAGTTGACTTTTAAAACCGATAATGTCTAAATTGAAGCTAAGTGATTTTTAATTCATCCCGTTCTGTATTGATATAGAATCTTTAACTTAGTTTTTAAAAGTTTTTTTTTATTTTTGAGGAAGATCAGCCGTGAGCTAACATCTGCTGCCAATCCTCCTCTTTTTGCTGAGGAAGTGTGGCCCTGAGCTAACATCTGTGCCCATCTTCCTCTACTTGTTATACCTGGGATGCCTGCCACAGCATGGCTTGATGAGCAGTGCCGTGTCTGTACCCGGGATCCGAACCGGCACACCCCAGGCTGCTGAAGTGAAACGCAGAAACTTAAGGGTTGCGCCACGGGGCTGGCCCCTAACTTAGTTTTGAAAGGGGCTTTAAACTCAAAACATCCTTACCTTAATTCATCCTGTTCCTTCTCATGTTTTCCTATATTTCTAATCTCATTAAATGGTATCAAAGAAATAATACCTATATTTATTGAGTACTTACTGTGTACCAGGCACTGTGCTTAGGGTTCATAAGTATTATCTGGTTTATTCCTCACAGCTCATGTATTATGCTAATTTGGTATGTGAGGAAACAGAAAAATTCAAGTATCTTTCTCACTATAATCATGCTATAAAGGGTAAGATTCTCATCTAGAAAGCTTGAAGTTAAATGCTGCGCTAGTAATCACTATAATATGCTTCTAATTGTCCAAAACAAAATCCTGAAGGGCATCTTAAGATTTTTCCCTTTCACTTTTCCTTGCCCCCTTTTCCCCTAATTAAGCCCTCAATATGTCTTAATGCTTTTTTCCTTTTTTTTTTTTAAAGCCTTCCTCTCTGCCAGTCTGCAGGCCACTGGCTCTCCACCATTGGCTGCAAATCAGAATCATTTGTGGTTTCCAAGCCTTGATCCTGGAGACTGATTTAGTAGCTGTGAGCCTGAAGCCCAGGCATATGTATTTTACCCAGATAAATTGCATTCATTTGAACTTCTGTTTTCTATCTGTGGGTTCTTTCTTTTCTGTAATCTTTCTGTAGTTTGCTAGGTTTTATCTATCTTTCAAGATCCAGCTTTGTCGTCACCTCTTTCTGGAAACCTTCTTCAACTCCCATCTGATTTAGAAGTTACTCTTGTATGTTTTTTGCCATCCTAAACATATCAGTCTAGAGCTCATAGGGTGTACTTACTTGTTGGTCTCCCCTATCAGTCTGTAAGTTCCATGAGAATGGGAATTCTGTTACCCTTTTAATCCCTGTGCCTGGTACGTAGTAGGTGATAATATTTACTGAATTATATTTCATACAAAGTAGTATGTGGTATTTCACATTGCCCTCTGAGGATATTTTATAGAATTTGGCATTGGTTTTAGTTTTCAGTGTTATAGTTTTTTATCAGGGCAAGTAGTAAAGGAAAAATTATTACTAGAGAAAATCCTTATTAGTCAAATGTTTAAGGATTTTTTCTCTACGTGGGACCCTACTTGTGAGTTATTGATTGTGATCTTGTGCATGATGAGGATGTTTAAACGTCTGAGAGCAAAAATATTAACTTATACAGTTTTTAGTTGACCAGAATTTGACTTGTTAGAATTTAATTTCTCTGTAATTTTACCTCTTTTGCAATATGCTTTTTGGTCACTGGTTATTCATAATGAGGAAAATATGTGTTTGTTTTAGAAAGATATGAAAACAGAAAATATTGGTATAAGGGAAGGAAAGCGTAGGTCCAAAACACAACTCTCGGGTTCCCTTCTAGGTCACCAATGAGAGCATCGCCTCCTTTCTTTAAGAAGTTTGTGAGGATTAAGGCCTCCACACCTCACACTTAGTCTTCCTGTGTCTGTCGTTGGTCTCTCTCCTGTATTCCCCTTTAGGTTCTCATCCGTTACTTGGCCACGCCACCAACCGTTCCACTACTTCCTCTGGATCTTCCATTCCATGTTCAGCACATTGTTTTATTCTGAATTCTTAACTGTTTCTTGGTACATTCCTTCTACCTCCTTGCCCTGAATGAAACTTGGCCCTTGGAGGACTGTTCTCCTACAGCTTGTAACTTACTCAAGTGGGAGCTTTGTTCTCGCATCTCATGAGCTAAGGTGAGAAGGACCTGGTTACCTTCCTTATTATTAAAACCTATTCCATTGGGGCCCTGCAAATTAGAAATGGAAATTATTTTAGTTCAGAGTAACTTATTCTAAAAATTAAATGTCAGATTTTAAACTGTGAGAAAAAATAATTAAGATCTCCATTCTTTGATTTGGCTCTTCCTACTGAGTTTGAGGGAAGAAGTATTTTGATCTTCCCGGGTTTTTTTGATTCCAAGATACAATCTACTATGAAACATATAATCAAACTTGATTTGGGGGAGGTAAGAAATAGTACAGTAAATGTACATTTTGATTATAAGAGATGTATATTTTTAGAAATGTTGATGGGGGAAACGTATCTCAGAATTAAGGAAATTGAGTAGTTCTTCTAAAAAAGTTTTACTTTGCACAGAATCAGCTTAGAAATCTAACTCTAACTTAGAAATGACTACAAGCATAAATGTGGAGATGAGAACTAGAAAAACGCCTGTTACATGTGAACAGTGTTGGATTGGATTCTAGAATTATCGTTTCCTTGGCCAAATGATACCCTGTATTATTTGTAGTGTTTACTTTGATAGAGATCCCTCAGTTAGTAAAGTCATGGTTCATGTTGTACATTAGCCAAAAAGAATATAAAATATACAGAACAAGCTGGTGAATTTATTTCCCTTTAAATTGCAGGTTAGCTGCTGCTTTCCACATACTCACTGTCAGTTTAGTGTGACATTTTTTTAACCTCCACAAATGTTGGTAAAGTTTCTTGAAATTTTTTATCTTGATTTTAAGCAAGATAATTTATCTTCTGTTGCTGTAGCCACCTTTTAGGGATACCACATAAGAGTTGAATCTTAAAGCTTTGACCTGTAATTTCAGTGTGAGTTTGTCTAGGAGTGGATGGAAGTTGATTTATTTAGATACCTCCTGACATGTCAAAAATTGACCATAGTTAAGTTTTAGTTCAGAGTATACAAGCTACTACTTCATGTAGTCAATGTCAAGAGTCTAAAAATAGAGAAAAAAATTCACTGGGGGGAAAAATCATAAATGAAAGTATAGTTAGGTATTTTCTGATATTTAATGAGTATAAAAAAGCAGACAGCATTTAGAAGTTTTGTAATAGTATAAGGTACATGCTATTTAGAATTAGAGGAGCGGTCTTGATCATTGTTCCTGAAAGGAGAATTGCTCAAAAAAAGCAAATAGTCTTGTCCTTAAATAGGAAAATCATGAGCCTAAGTTCTCCAGTGTCAGATATATACTAAACTTTATTGTATGTTTTCATTATATATTTAATTTATCAGCTGTAAAATAACTTGTCTAAATTCCTGTGAGCAGTTATTGAAGGGTTGAAGGCAGGCCTATAAGCATAGAGATATACAAATAATTGCTATATCATTCTATTTTTACCCCATGATAGTAATGGAGGAAAGAAACTTATAGGTTATTAAATCATCAATGACAATATAATTCTTAAGTATGAAATTTACACCCACCTCTTTTTTAAACTTAGCTGAGGAAATTGATCAAGTTCCTCTGCATGGTGATTATGGCAGTAAAGATCAAAGTAGGAAGTAAGCAGCCTAAAATAGAAATGCTAACCATTTTAGGAGCTTAAAAGTTGGTTTCAGTTGGTATTTATGAAACAGTGTCAAATTTTGATTTTTTTGGGGGTGTGATTACATTAAATAGCCATTTCTGAGGGAGTCAGTTTTACTGTCAAATCATGTTTTTATGAGAAGGGATAAAAATTCCTTGATTTGGACTATTTGGACCAGAAGTTTTGTGAATTTAAAACCTGAGTACCCACGCTATGAAATAGTGTGTACCAGATGCTAGTTTTCATTTCTTTTAGTCCTCACTACTCAATAATTAGTATTCTCTTCATTTTGCTGGTTAGGAAACTGAAGCGAAAAGGTTTCAGGTCTGTTAAGTGGAAAAGCCAGGAATTTTGAACCTGTATATCGCTAAAGTTTTTTCAAGTTTATCCTAATGTAAACCCAAGGGAACTTGCTGTACCTTAATCAGTAGATAAAAATGTTTGGAATTTAATACTGCTTTTCTGTGAATACTTGTTTGTAAATTTCTTTCCCCAAATACTTAAGCCATCTATTACTGTGGCAGGAAAATTCTTGAACTTGAAAGCAAGAATTGTTGGGTGTACTTTAGTCTCACTTATAACACCAAAATGCTACATTACCTTAGGCAAATCACTTAACTTCCCTGAGCTTTTTTCCTCAATGGTAAATAACTATCTCAAAAGGTTGTTATTGAAAAAGGCTACCCTAAGGAAAGATATTGTAAACAGAATGGGGGAAATTGGAATATTTACTGATTTTCTATACATTCAAAGGAAAAGCACACCCTTCTTTTTCTGGGAGAGGGCCAGAAGGATCATGTTATTCTTACACTTTTCTAGGTTTTCACATTTTTACACTCCTAGGTACTAGACCAAATAATATTACCAGAATTTTCAGAGCCCTGCATTTGTGAATCCTGTTTCCTCTTTCATATTTATCCTGTGTTCTTCTGCTGAGTTTTTCCTTTTTTCTCTTTCTAAAACAGTTTCCACACCCCCATTCATCTCTTAAAAAATATTTCCTTTCCAATCCTTTTCATAACTTTTTCTTCTGTGTTCTTAAATTCAGTCCACTCAAAGGATATCATACATTATCATTCAGTTACACATGAATCTCATAATAGGAGATTCTGATTATATACATTTTTCTTCAGAGTTAATTGCTACAGCTTTTTGGATGAAGTATCTGCCAGTGTTTATCAAAGTTGAAAATATATGTATTCTTTGAATCCAAAATCTCATTTCTGGGTGTTTATGTGACAAATAGAAGTAACAATATATAAAGATGTATACCTGATAACAGTATATAAAGCTATATACATAGTTTTTATTATAGTATTATTTTTAGGAGCAAAAAATTTAAAACATCTTGCACGTGCATTAATAAGGGATGAATAAATTATGTCTATAGTATGGAGCATTAGACACTTATTCAGAATAAGGTAGATAAGTATGTTTTGATTTGAAGGGAGATGGCCACGATTGTTACATTTTTTAAAAAGGAATTTACAGTATAAAATGCATGGAATGAGTCCATTTTTGTCTCTGTGCGTACATTTAGTCCATTCATGTACAGTCGTGTCACTTAACAACAGGGATATGTTCTGAGAACTGTGTCATTAGGTGATTTCGTCATTATATGAACATCACAAAATGTACTTAGACAAATCTAGATGGTATAGCCCAGTACGCATCTAGGCTATATGCTGCTAATCTCATGGGATCACCGTCGTATATAGTCTGTCACTGACTGAAACGTCATTCTGTGGTGCATGACTGTATATACATTTATATTTACAAGCTTACCTTGGAGATATTGCGGGTTTGGTTCCAGACCACTGCAGTAAAGCAAATATGGCAATAAAGCAAGTACTATGAAGTTTTTCGTTTCCCAGCACATACGAAAATTATGTTTACACTATACCGTAGTTTGTGTGCAGTTGCATTATGTCTAAAAAACAATCTACATACCTTAATTAAAAATTACTTCATTCCTGAAAAAATGTAAATGCTGTTGGAAAAATGGCACAAATAGACTTGAACAATGAGGGCTGCCACAAATGTTCAATTTTAAAAAATGCAATATCTGGAAAGTGCAGTAAAGCAAAGCACAGTAAAATGGGGTATACATGTATATATGTGAAAGAGAAAGCATGGAAGGATATACACCAAACTGGTAACTGAGGTTATGTTTGAATTTAAGGAATTATTCGGAAGATATTGAAGTAGAAAATTACTGTTACTTTTTATTGTGAAATTACATAGGCTTCTATAGCTTTTATTTATTTGTTTGTTTTGCTGAGGAACATTCCCCCTGAACTAACATCCCTTGCCAATTTTCCTCTTTTTCTTTTGAAAGCTTAAAGATTTGCTCTGAGCTAACATCTGTGCTCATCTTCCTCTATTTTGTATGTGGGTCTCTGCCACAGCAGTGGTGTAGATCCATGCCTGGGAATGAACCTGGACCACCAAAGTGAAGTGTGCCGAACTTAACAACTAGGCCATGGGGCCAGCCCTTATAGCTTTTAAATGTTAATCATTGAACTATAAAATAGATTAGAATGCATATATATACTCGTTACTTTTAATATTGAAAAATTTAAACATAGAAGTAAAGCTTCACTAATTATCAACTCAACGACAATCCCGTCACTCCCCTTACTGCCAGTTTTTGTGTGTGTGGTAAAATGTACACAACACAATATTTACCATTTTAACCGTTTTTAAGTGTACAATTCAGTAGTGTTAAGTGCTTTCACATTGTTGTTCAACCATCACCACTGTCTATCTCCAGAACTTTTCATTAGCCCAAACTGAAGCTCAATACCCATCAAACAATAACTCCCCATTCTCCGAGTCCCTGGTAACCACTATTCTGCTATCTGCCTGTATGAATTTGACTATTCTAGGTACCTCAATATAAGTAGAATCATACAGTGTTTATCCTTTCGTGTCTGGCTAATTTCACTTAGTATATTATATATGTTCAAGGTTCATCCATATTGTAGTATGTGTCAGAATTTTATTCTGTTTTAAGGCTGAATAATATTCCATTTGTATGTATATACCACATTTTGTTTATCCACTCATCTGCTGATGGGCATTTGAATTGTTTCCACCTTTTGTTTATCCCATGCATATGTTGATGGGCACTTGGGTAGTTTCACTTTTTGGTTATTGTAAATAATGCTACTGTGAACATAGGTGTACAAATATTGGTTCAATTCTTTGCTTTCAGTTCTTTTGGGTATATACCAGAAGTGAAATTGCTGGGTAATATGGTAATGCCATGTTTAAGTTTTTGAGGAACTGTCATACCTTTTTCTACAACGGCTACACCATCTAATATTCCCACCAGCAATGTGTAAGGGATGTCAATTTGTCTATCTTCACCAACAGCTGTTTTCTGGGTTTTTTTTGGTAATAGCCACCCTAATGCCTGTGAAGCGGTATCATTATGATTTTGATTTGTATCCTAACAACTAGTGATATTGAGCATCCTTTAAATGTCTAGTTAAGCCCTTTCCCATTTTTAAATTGGGTGGTTTGGGTTTTTGTTTTTGAGTTGTAGGAGTTCTTTATATGTTGTGAATATTAATCCCTTATCACATTTATGATTTGTGAATATCTCCTTCTATTCTATGGCTTGTCTTTTTCACTCTGTTGATAGTGTCCTTTGATGCACCAAGTTTTTAATTTTCATTAAGTCCAGTTTGTTTATTTTTCTTTTGTTGCCTGTCTTGATTCAAGAAATGGTTCAAGAAATCATTGCCAAATTGAATATCAGAAGCTTTCCCTCTATGTTTTCTTGTAAGAGTTTTATGTTTTTAACTTTGATTCACTTGGAATTAATTTTTGTTATGGTGTAAGGTGTGGATCCAACTTCATTATTTTGCATGTAGATGTCTACTTCTCCCAGCTCTGCTTGTTGTGAAGACTGTCCTTTCCCCATTGGATGGTTTTGGCACCTTATGTGAGGGTTTATATCTGGACTCTCTGTTCTGTTTCATTGTTTTATATGTATTTATGCCACCACCACACTGTTCTGATTGTAGCTTTCTGGTAAGTTTTCAAATCAAGAAGCATGTCCTCCAGTTTTCTTTTTCTTTTTCAAGATTGTTTTGGCTATTTTGGGTCCCTTGAGGTTCTATATGATCTTTACGATGGGTTTTTTCCTATTTCTGCAAAAAAAAAGTTGTTGAGATTTTGATAAGGAGTGAGTTGAATCTGTGGCTCACTTTAGGTAGTACTGACATAGCAATATTAAGCCTTTCACTTCATGAACATGGGATATCTTTCCATTTATTTGGGTCTTCTTTAATTTCTTTCAGTGTACAAGTCTTTAGGCTTCTTGGTTAAGTTTATTACTAAGTACTTGATTCTTTTTCATGCTGTTGTAAATGGGATTGTTTTCTTAATTTCTTTTTTAGATTGTTCATTGTTAATATACAGAAACAATTGATTTTTGTGTATTGCTTTTGTCTTCTACAACTTTGCTTAATTGGTTTATTAGCTCTAACAAGTTCTTTTGTGTGTGTGCGTGAAATCTTTAGGATTTCTAAATATAAGATCATATCATCTGTGGACAGAGATAATTTTACACTTTTATTTCTTCCTTTCTAATTTGGTTGCCTTGCATTTCTTTTTCTTGCCTAATTGCTCTGGCTTCTATATTGAGTAGTAGAGGTGAAAGCTGACATCCTTGTCTTGTTCCTGATCTTAGAGGAAAAGCCTTCAGTTTTTTTTCTTTTTTTTTTTTTAAAGATTTTATTTTTTCCTTTTTCTCCCCAAAGCCCCCCGGTACATAGTTGTATATTCTTCGTTGTGGGTTCTTCTGGTTGTGGTATGTGGGACGCTGCCTCAGCGTGGTTTGATGAGCAGTGCCATGTCCGCGCCCAGGATTCGAACCAACGAAACACTGGGCCGCCTGCAGCGGAGCGCGCGAACTTAACCACTCGGCCACGGGGCCAGCCCCAAAAGCCTTCAGTTTTTCACCATTGTCTATAATGTTAGCTGTGAGTTTTTCATATATGGTCTTCATTATAGGGAGGTATTTTTTCTTTTATCGATATATTTTTTTTTTTAATCATATAGGGGGATGAATTTTGTCAAATGCTTTTTTCTTCATTCTGTTAATGTGGTGTATTATGTTGATTTATTTTCATATGTTGAGCCATTCTTGCATTCCAGGAATAAATCTCACTTGGTCATGGTGTATAATTCTTCTAATGTTTGCTGTTGAATTATGTTTCCTAATATTTTGTTGAGGATATTTACATCAATATTCATCAGAGATATTGGACTGTAATTTTCTTTTCTTGTAGTGTCTTTGTCTGACTTGGTATCAGGGTAATGCTGGCTGAATAGAATGAGTTTGTAAGTGTTCCTTCCTCTTCAGTTTCTTGGAAGAGTTTAAGGGGGGTTGGTGTTAATTTTGATTTAAATGTTGGTAGTATTCACCAGTGATGCCATCTGGTATAGGGCTTTTCTTTTTGGGGAGGTTTTTGATTACTGATTCAATCTCTTTACTAGCTATAAGTCTATTCAGATTTTCTATTTATTTATGATTCAGTCTTAGTAGGTTGTATGTTTTGGCGAATTTGTCCCTTTCATCTAGGTTATCCAGTTTATTGGTATACAGTTATTCATAGTACCCTCTTATAGTCCTTTTTATTTCTGTAAAATCAGGAGTAATGTCCACACTTTCTTTTCTGATTTTAGTAATTTGAATCTTCCTTCTTTTATTCTCAATCTAGCTAAAGGTTTGCCAATTTTGTTGATCTTTTCTAAGCACTAACCTTTGGTTTCTTTGAGTTTTCTCTGTTGTTTTTCTGTTCTCTATTTTATTTATCTCTCCTCTCTAATATTTCTTTTGTTTTCTAGCTTTGGATTTAGCTTACTCTTTGTTTTTTTAGTTCCTTAAGTTGTAAAGTTAGGTTGTTGACTTCACACCTTCATTTTTATGTAAGCATTCTTGTAAATCCTTGTAAGTTTCCCTCTTAGCTCTGATTTTTCTGTATCCCATAAGTTTTAGTATGTTGTGTTTTCATTGTCCTTTGCTTCATGGTATTTTGTAATTTCCCTTGTGATGTCTTATTAGACCCACTAGTTGTTTAAGAATGTGGTGTTTAATTTCTACATATTTGTTAATTTTTCCATTTTCCTTTGTGTTGTTGATTTCTGGTTTCATTCTGTTGTGATGGGAAAAGATACTTTGTATGATTTCAGTCTTTTAAAATTTATTAAGACTTGTTTGATTTTATGATCAGTGTTGGAAAATGCTCCATGTGCACTTGAGAAAAGTGGGCATTTGGTATTGTTGGATGGAGTGTTTTGTCTGTTTATTAGGTCTAATTGGTTTATAGCATTGTTCAAGTCCTCTATTTCCTTATGTATCTTCTGTCTGGTTCTTCTATTATTGAAAGTGGAGTGTTGAAGTCTCCAACTATTGTTGTAAAACTGTCCATTTTCCCCTTCAATTCTGTCAATGTTTGCTTTATATATTTTGGAGCTCTCTTGTTTGGTGTATGTATGTTTATAATTCTAATATCCACTTCTTGAATTGACCCTTTTATAGATATGTAATGTCCTTCTTTGCATCTTGTGATATTTTTAAACAATTAATTAATTAATTAATTTTTTGAGGAAGACTAGCCCTGGGCTAACACCCGTGCCCATCTTCCTCTACTTTATATGTAGGACGCCTGCCACAGCATGGCTTGACAAGCAGTGCGTAGATCCGAACCAGTGAACCCTGGGCTGCCAAAATGGAACATGCAAACTTAGCTGCTGCACCACTGGGCCTGCCCCTTGACTTCAGTCTGTTTTATCTGACTTTAATGTGATTTGTAATTTATTTTAATCTTGTTTCTATATACTGAAACTTTATTTTTGTAAAAATTAACTGTGTTTAGTGTCGTGTACTAGAGGGTCAAAGAAGTGTATGTGATCTTGGTGGAAATTTTGTCCTGCCTTCCTCCATTCCTACCTCCTATCTCAAGCAGAAGCACTATAAAAAGTAATTACCTACAGTTTTTTGGAGTCTGGTTTATGAAGAGGTGTTCTTTATACTTAAGCTGATTGGTATATGGGTGAATAAATTGAAAGTAGTTGTTTTGGTTTACTTTTATACTGAAGTGCACTGTGATTAATTTTTCTTCTTTTTGTCAGCAGATTTCTAGTTTTTTATAGCTGCGTAATTTCTTGGTTTGGTCATTCATTAATTATTGTCTATAATAAACATTTATATTTAACTTTTTTATGTTTTATTTCACTGAAGCAGCAATATAATATCCAACTGGGGTGTTTCCTTCATGGCTAACTTTGGTCCCTGATAACAGATATATTACTGTTAAAAATGGAGACTCTTGTATCTGATACATTACTTTTAAAGAACACAGATTGTGGAATTATAAAGCCAAAAGAAATCCTTGGAAACATGAGTCTACTTTGATTGATAAATAAGAAAATGAGGACAAAGAACTTATTCTAATAGGGAGTCTTTACAGTATATTTTTTAATGTCACTTTCTTGTTCCAGTAAGAAGTACTTGCATAAAGCAAGCTTGACTATAGCATTAGTTGGATATTTAAGGTTGATAAAGTGGCTGACTTTAACAGGTTTTTCCACCCTATTTCTTTTAGGTGAATCTGGACTGGGAAAGTCAACATTAATCAACTCATTGTTCCTCACAGATTTGTATTCTCCAGAGTATCCAGGTCCTTCCCATAGAATAAAAAAGACTGTACAGGTATGTCTATTAGTGTTTTTCATTGATGATAAGCTGGAGTAATGTTAACACACACAAAAACATGCTATAACTTTTATTATGCTTCCTTAGAGTAGGTTTCAAATTTGTCTTCAGCCAGTGTTAAGTGGTAAACATGATTGTTGATTAAAGAAAAGAGACTGGGTCAGCCCCATGGTGTAGTGGTTAAGTTTGGTGCGCTCTCCCTGGGCAGCCTGGGTTTGCAGGTTTGGATCCCAGGTGCGAACCTACACCACTCATCAGCCGTGCTGTGGCGGTGACCCACATATAAAGTGGAGAAAGAGTGACACAGATGTTAGCTCAGGGTAGTCTTCCTCAGCAAAAAAACAAAAGAGAGCGAGGTACAGCTAATTACAGGAATTATCTTGATTACAACCTTCTAAATTTGTCCTGAGGACCCTCCTAGAGATTACACTGTGATGTAGTAAGTAATACCCCTAGAGTTACTCTGTCTGATATGGTAGCTACTTGCCAAGTGGTAGCTATTTAAGTTTGAATGAGTTAAAAGTTAATGAAATTAAAAATTCAGTTTCTCAGTCGTACCAATCACATTTTAATTGCTTAGTAGCCATATGTGGCGAGTGGCTACCATTTGGGGCACCACTGATTTATTTCCACCATTGCAGAAAGTTCTCTTGAACAGTGTAGAGAAAACATGATTTGCAGAAAAGCCATTATTGTTTAAATACAATGTTCTCTATTAGTCAGTAGCATAATACCACTTGATAGTTGACTGGCAATAGCAATTTGTTAAGGCTCCCAAGCTATGTGTAGTGTGTAATCTGATTTAGTACTTCTCAATCTTTAATGTGCATTCAGATCACCTGGGGAGCTTGATAAATTAGGTTTCTCTCCTAGTAGGTCTGAAGTGGGTTGAGATTCTGCATTTCTAACAAAATCCCATTGATGCCAATGCTGCTGGCCTATAGACCACGCTTCATATTGCAGAGTTCTAGACTCCAGATCTACACTGTCCGTTACAGTAACCAGTAGCCACATGTGGCTGTTGAGCTCTTAAAATGTGGGTAGTCCAAATTGAGATGTTATACATGTATAAAATACACCCTGGATTTTGAAGACTTATATGTAAAACAGAATGTCAAGTATCTTGTTAATAATTTTATGTTAATTACATTTTTCAGTGATAATAGTTTGGTTATGTTGGGTTAAAGGAAATATATTAATTTCACCTGTTTGTGATTACTTTTTAAAGTGGGTCCTGAAAAATTTAAAATTACTAATGTAGCTCACATTTCATTTTTGTTGGGCCACACTGCTCTCAACTATTGATTGAAAAAATTTTTGGTGAATTGATGAAGTAATACACAGCACATAAGCAGAGAGGAAGGGAGTGACCAATTTTGGCTGGAGCAGGCTTTCTGAAGGTAGTAATGCTAGAGCTGAATTTGAAGAATTGGTAGTGATTATCCCAATGCACAAGATGGAAGGACAGTCTGGAAATTCTGGGCATGAAACTCACTTATATCGAATTGCAAGATGCGGTTTAGTAATTGGATCCCTACAACGTAATTCTGTGAAGTAAATATTTTATTTCTCCTTTTTAAAGTTTTTCTGTTTTAGGATTTTTCTTTTTTTTGTATCCTTCATAGAGCTTGAGATTTCAGATTACCTGCAAAATTGTGTTCTAAAAACTGGGTACATAATACATTGCTTATTTATTTTGTGGTATTGGATATTTTAACCCTAAGCAAGAAGATAAACTTTTAACTTTCTTCGTTTAGGTATTTAAATTCAAGATCAGTAAACTAGGCATGTAGAAATGTTAAAGGAACCCCACAGTATAGATTCCTAAGTTCAGGAATATTTAGTGTAAAATATCTGTGAGATCTTAATGATCACGTACCTACCAATAGTGTTCTTGGTGATTAGTGCTGGTGAGGAGTCTTCTTTGTAGTTCTAGCGCAAGCATAATGCCAGGCCTATGTTAATAATAAAACAACACTTAGTCATTAACATCTTCCAGGTACTATTCCGAGAACTTCAAGTGCATTAACTTATTTAATTCTTACAACAACTTTATGAGATAAGTTGTATTATAATCCCCATTTTACAAATGTAGAGATTGAGGCATGGAGCTGGCAACGTGCTTGAGATCACGTAGTTAGAGTGGCAGAATTAGGATATGAATCTAAGCAGTCTGGTTTAGTCTGTATTCTGTCAAGCTATACTATCTCTATACTGTAGATGCTTAAATGTTAATTTAATAGATTAACCAGTTCTTAATAAGTGGATTAGCCTTTCTTTAGTACATCTCTCCCTTTTTAATAATATTTGGTCTAACAAATAATCAGTTTTCTTTTGGTTTATTTCAAAATCTGACATAGGGGGAGAGTTTTCCTAATTAGGAAATTTAGACAAAAATGATGACAAAATAATCTGATCAGTGAAGTCATCTTTTCCTCATAGTTATGTATTATATGAAAGTAGTTAAAATAACAAAAAATGCCTTTATAGGCAATAAGGCTGACCCATCTGATGCTAGCTAGTAATGGATGTTTGAGAGAAGTGGTTTTTTGTTTCAAATGGTACACACATGATGTTTGCTGTTGCTTATTATGTTTGAATTTGCAAGCTGGACTCAGGAGGGTATTGACTTCCTTTAAGTACTAGGCTTGAAATTACAGTAAACGGTAATGGATGAGTGGATGATGAAAGCCAGTTAACTCATGAAAGTTTTGTACCTTACTATGTATTATTTTACTTTGTTTAATAAGGACAAAAGAACAATATTTCTAGCTCTCTTGATTCACCCATGCAGTGATTTTTGCTCTTTTCTGAACAGATGAAAGTATTGGCACTTGCAGTCTCAAGAATTCAACACATACAAATCTAGTTTAACATACATACTCTACAACAAAGTATTTGCTCAGACAATGAGAGATTGCTTGTAATGTAGTTATAACCGTGCTTATTCTGATGTGGTCCACATATTGTAAAAAGCATATTAAATAGGATTCATATCGAATTGTTGTCAGTGATTCCCCGTATTGTGGGACCTCATGCTTTTCTTTTTTATTCTATCTCCTCAATTCTATGCAGTGAGCATGCTTTTGTAATTTTTTAAAAAATGCCTTTCAGAAAAGAAAATATAATACCAAAAGATGAAAAGTAGCTATGGGGACTAAGAATTATTTCTAGATTAGTTCAACAAAACCTATCTCCTTGAAGTCTTTATGCCAAAAATAAATTTCCTGAACAAATCAACAAATGTATCAAAAATATTGATAGACCATATGGTACTGTCTACCCTAAACCAGCTGCTCTCCCTGCAGGTTTCTTCATGTCAGTAAATGACACTCTACCTTTCTAGTTGCTCAGACCAAAAAACTTGGAGTCATTTTTAACTCCTTTCTTCCTCTCTAACTTCACGTGCAGTCCATCTGCAAATCCCATTACCTCTATTTTCACAATATATCCAGAATCCTACCTACCACTTCTTTCCACTTCCCTAGTACCTCTCATATCCTGGGTTCCATCATCTCGATTCCTGGTTTATTACAATAGCCTCCTAACTTGTCTCCCTGATTTGATCCTTGGGCACCACCTGACTCTTTTTAACAGGCAGTGAGAGTCTCTTTTTACAGTGTAAATCAGACCATGTTGCACCTCTACTCAAAACTCTTCAGTGGCTTCCTTTCTCACTCAGAGCAAGGCCAGAGTTCTTATATATCTAAAGAGACCCTCTGAGATTTGCCTCACCCCCCTCTTCAACCTATTTTCTACACTTTTGGCTTATTCTGCTCTGGTCAAACCAACCCACCTGCTGTTCTTTAGATAGGCTAATCCCACTTTCACCTCAGAGCCCTTCCACTTCTTATTTCTCTGCCTGCAGTATTCTTCTCTGAGATCCTCATGGCTTGCTCCCTAATTTTCATCTGTACTCTGCTTAAAAGTTATCTCAGTGAGGCCTTCCCTGACCACCCTGTAAACTCCTTCCAGTCCTTAACCCTGGCTCCAAACGTGTAAGCTTTTTGAGGATAGGGACTTCACTTTATTCACCACTGTAAACTCAGTTCCAAGAACTGCCTCTGTTATACGTTAGCACCCAATATCTGTTGAATGAATGAACAATTTAAAAAATTTATGAGGATTTTGTGTTTAGTTAGGATATTTTTAAATTTGAGAATTGTTGAAGTTTTCAAGTTGAGGATCTTTTTGGAAGTTTTGTTGATTATTTTCATTTTGTCTTGAGCACCATTTTTTAAATTTAATTTTTGATGTGTAGCTTGTATATTAAAAAGGAGCAAATTTAAGCATAGAGCTTGATGAATTTTGGTGGATGTATTTTTATATCCAGGTAACCAATGCCTTGGTTAAGATATAGTACATTTCTGTTGCCCCAGAATGCTTCCTTGTGTATCCTCTCATTCAGTATTATATCCACCCCCAAATATAAACACCTTTCTGACTTCTGTCACCATAGATTAATTTCACCTGTTCTTGAATTTCATTTAGATATACTCTTTATGTCTGATTTCTTTCACTGAAGATTATATCATCATGTGGTATTCATGTTGTGTAGCTGTAGTTCTTTTTCATTGCCGTATAATATTCTATTGCATGAATGTATCACAGCATATCCCTTCTATTGTAGATAAGCATTTGGGTTTTTAGTTTTTGACTATTAAGAATATTCTTGTACATATCTTTTGGTGGACATAGGCACTCATTTCTGTTGTATTTGTGTGAGCACACACGTGTGCATGTGTGCATAAAGGTATTTCATTGTTTCAGTTTATTTTTTTTTTATTTCTTGCAAGATTGAACATATCTTTTATATTCATTAACTGTTAAGGTTTCATTGACGTGCTTTGACTACCTTAATATTTCTTTTTATCCTTAATTTGGAGGAGCCCCTTATCTAGATAACACTTCCTTATGTTTCAGACATTGCAGATAATTTCTTCCAGGCTAGCATCTGTTAAAGACGATGGGAGAGTCTCTCAGTTTCTTAGAATTCTTTTTACATTGGCTCATCTCTAAAATAATCCTGTGTAAATGCACTTTACCTTCCTTTGAGGTAACACCTCAAAAGTGTCCTCTTCTATTCTGAATATCTTCCTGACTTTCCCTTTTTTGAAAACAAAGGAGTAATTAGGGCTGAGCGTATCTCTAGTATGATTTTTAAGACAAAAGCCTGTGTACCACTGTTAAATCTCCCTTTATTTTTTACCAAAAGTAAGACCTATAGCAACTGAGAACTGGATTCATCCTGACTAGAATCCCAGAGAAGTCCTCTTTGCTAACTGTACCATGGGGACATTCCTTGATATTACTGGAAACAAGTTGAAGATCATTTAAACTCTTTTCCCCACGTACACAAGAAAGAACATGACATGTTCCGAATCATTCAATGTAGTTAGAGGATAGACTGTAATTTTCTTGTACAGTTGACTACCTCTTCACCAAGGCCAGTAATGTAGCAGATGGTCTGCTCTTGAAGCTCATGAATTCTCTCAGTGGAGAGTGATCAGAAGTATTACATCTCAGCCCAGATATATGAGACCAGGAGAAACATACAATCCTGAGTTTCAAAAGGCAAACGTCTGTAATTTCCCTGACCTGAAGGCTTTCTGGAACACTTTAAACTGTCAAAAAAAAAAAAAAAAAAAACCAAGAGGAAGAAAAGAAAAATACTATGATGTGGCCAGATAGGGAGTGAAATTTTAATAAAGACCACAATCGCATAATCTCCTCCCTGAGCGTTATTTATTTACAAGAGACTTGTGTCTTAAAGAAGAAATTCCTTCACATTCACAGTCTTGGAAGGAAGGAGAAGCTGTCTATACTGAACAGAGAGGTGATTCTGAGCTTCCTGTCTATCAGTGGTTGTGATTTGAGTGAAGTTTTCAGTATTAGAAAGAAGTCCTTTTAGATTAATTCCTGACCTCTTATCTTGGGCCTCAGGACCCTTAGCTATGCAGTTTCAAATGTGAGCTGAAACTCTAGTCCTGGAGTTCTTTATACCAGTGGTTTTGAAACTTGAGTGTGCATCACAATCACTTGGTGGTCTTGCTAAAATGGATTGCTGAGTCCCTCTCCACAGAATTTGCTGTTTAGTTAGGTTTGAGGCAGGGCCCAAAGAATTTGCATTTCTTATAAGTTCCCAGACTATGTAGTTGCTAGTCTGGGTACTACACTTTGAAAACCACTGCTCTATAGTGTTTCTAGCTTGCTGCAAACTGTCTTTATGGGAAGAAAGTAAGAGAGGGAACTGTTTTTCCTTAGTTCTTTCACAGTATTTCAAATTGAGTGAAATAGCACCATGTTACTTCTGTTTTCATTCATTTCAGTAGACTGGAATGATAGGAAAAAAATGAACACTTCATGTTCCAACCTCAAATATAGATCCTCAGAGTAACAAAAAATTTTTTTGGTGACGAAGTTTGGCCTTAAGTTAACATCTGTTGCCATTCTTCCTCCTTTTTGCCTGAGGAAGATCGTCCCTGAGCTAACATTTGTGCCAGTCTTCCTCTAGTTTGTCTATAGGACGCTGCCACAGCACGGCTTGACAAGTGGTGTGTAGGTCCACACCTGAGATCCAAATCCACAAACGCTGGGCTGCTGAAGTGGAGCATGTGAACTTAACTGCTACGCCACCAGACGGGCCCCTAACAAAATTTTTAAGAAAAATATTACATACAATATTGTACATATGGTAGCAAACTTTGTAATTTTGTTATATTTGAAATTTTTAAAAGCATATTTCATGTCAGTGAAATGTTGCCAGCCATCTCCTAGGGAAAGACTGAACTTTATTCTGAGACTAAGTCCATTTCACTTTCTTTTTTGAAATGACTGTTAGGTTTTTTTGTAAGTTCTTAATTGTCAGCCTTATACTGGTCTCTTTAAAACTTTTTTGTTGGACTGTGAAATCCTGCAAATCACTATTGTAGATTAAGTGGGTACAGAAATTTTGGAGATGAGAAAAGGTGAAAGCAATGAATCCTATCCCTAGGATAACATGTTACAGATTCCTTAAAACATTTTTATAGAGCCCAGTTAGGAAACTCTCCTCTTGATGTTGGTCCAATTTTGATAGTTTTTTGAACCAGCCATTCACACAACAGACATTTGAATGTTTGTCTTATACCAGGTTTTAGGGCTACAGTGATGATGGACACAGTCAAAATTCTCAAGGATCTCACAATCAAGTGAAGGATGTAGCAAACAATTATGATTTGGTGAGAAAGATACTGCTGTAAGGTGCTATAGAGGTGAACTTGGCAAGGTAGAAACGTTTTAGTGAAGTAGTAGGAATGGAGGGCAAGATGGCAGTGAGTTGAGAAGTGAGTGAGAGGTAAGTGAGTCAGTGAAGATGAGATAGTTAAGAAGAAAGTGATGAGAGGGAATACCTAGAGGTTGAGTGTAGGGGACTGAGAGAGTAGTTTGGTTTTTATTTCCAAAAAAAAAAAATCTGAGAATGTTTATATCCTATGGGCAATCGATTCCCCATAGGGAGATGAGAGGTTGAAGATAGAGGGGAAGTAGTCTAAATAGTTGTCAAGATGACTCTTAAATGCAAAGTGATCAGATCCCCAGCATTGATTGAGAGATTAGCCTTAGGAAGAAAGGGAATCTATTCCACTGAACAGAAGGGGAGAGTCAGTGTTGCCTCAGACAACTTGGAGATGCTCTTGTCTTGAAGTACAGATAAAGTACTTTGCTGAGCGTGGTGGCAGAGACAATAGGGAGAGTTTAGGAAGAGTCATACTGGGAAATTGTCTGCATGAGACTAAGAAGCACATAAAAGGATTATCAGACAGCAGGGAAATTCCTGTAAGATTGAAGTTCATGAATTTTATGGAACAGAAAGGTATCTGAGCTAGAAAGGAAAAGAAAAAGGGTTTTGGAGAGGGATTGCTTAAGAGAAATAAAAGGGACAAGGGACTTAAGATCTCAGTTTAAGAAGACAGGAATGACATATGATGGTTCAGAGAGTAGAAGACAGAATTAGAACCTTTGGATCGTCTTCTCAATAAACTAGTTCTGGGTCTTGATGAAAAGGAAGTAATTTTTAGGTATAACTATTCTCTTATTGGTTATTGCCTTTTTTAGTTTCTCGTGGAACATAATGAAGTATTTAAGATGATGTTTGTCTTTTGAGCCATCAAATAATGAAAATAGACAGTTTTTGTGTTCGACCTAAGTACAGTATCTCAGGTGTTCAAGTCTCTGCAGACCTTGGGCTGTAGTGCCGCCTCCCTAGCAAGTGTAGGTAGAAGTTAGCTCTTGACAGAAAATTTTAACCCTCTCCTCAAAATTTAATAAAGTTAAATAAGTAACACTTTTTATTTACCTTAACAAATGGCTCTTAAACATTAGGTTAGAAAAGGTTAGTTTATAACAGTCTTTTGAAAATGAAAGAAAAGAAGCTGTAGAAACATTGAAGGTTTGACTTTTCTCCCCCCTCAGATTGAAAAACCAAACAATAATAGAAAAAAAGAGTGCCTTGGATTTCTGGAATCTAGGAATCCAAAAGAGACCTCAATAAATTAATTATACATAGACAATATAATGGGCTTTAGTTTTATTTTTCAGAGAGAAACAGAGTTGAAATGCCCTTGATTCATTCCTTCAGTATTATGCATTTAATCTTGGAGAACTCTTGAGTGATGCTGCAAAATATGCTGATGTGACCTGCTTAAGTAAAGTGCATGGGAAAGTGGCCATTTGGAATACATTTGTTAAGAAAAGTTTGAAATTCCTGGACTTGAACTAATTTGTTTTTCATGGATCCCTTGAGGATACTTGCAAAACCAGATGATAGGATACACTTGGATCCTGTGAATGGCACTACTTTACAGTTATGTTTTCTGGATCTCTTCCATATGTTCTTGTCTTCTTTGTATTTGACCATGTATGGATACGCAGAATTTCATAGGTCAGAGAAGAAGAGAAGCTTTATAAACAGACTCTTTAAAGTATATAACATACAGATCTTAAGTTTTCTTATGTCACTAAACAATTAAGTTGTTAAACTGATTTTTAAAAAAACAGGGAAACAAAGATCTTAAAATTTAAGCTGTTGTTATGTGTAATTAATATACAAAACATTGCTGAAGGTAGAAATGGGCTTTATTTAGAAATAAAAGAACCAGAAATGGTTTGGAGTAAAATTGGGAGATTCTTCTGTAGAACAGTTATATTTTTGCATCAGTTTCTGATATACAATAGTATGTCTTTTAAAAGAATTATTAGATAAAGGGGTGGTATGATTACTTTTATATTTCTGCTTCAGTGACAGTTTCCGTAAATGAATGACCTGTTTTTATGAAGGAGATGGAGACAAATTCAAGATATATTGAGATATTAGATTTGACCAGGTTGTCTTTTTTTTCTTTTAGCTTATTGAGAAAATAATTGACATGTAATCAGACTGTCCTTTGACTAGAGGACCACCAGATATATAAAATATGAACTTCCTATGCTGCATGAAATAATAGCACTTAAAATTTTTTTTAGTTTTGATAATCTAACACCAGTGAATCTGATTATTTCCTCAGTTATTTTTGCCTCCCTCATATAATTAGAATAACCTGGTATCAGACAAGCTGTATTATCTTAGCTGTGTGGTGTGAAGCAGTGATATCCCAAGCAGTGTACATCCATTGTTGATACTGAAGATGACTGGAAAATATTAGAACCCTTAATTGATGTTTACTTTTTTAATCTTTAGAGAAATTAATACTTACTAGTATTTAATTTTCAGATTGCCAATCATATATATTTGGTAGATAATATGTACTTATATTTGGGATGTTTAAAATTTTCACTGATATTTTACACCAGATCAAAGCAGTCTTGAATGATTGGGCTAAAAGATAAGACCTTTGCCTCTTATTTGTCTAAAAGGTTGAAGCACCTCTATGGACATGCATGTTCAAATCTCAGGTAGTGTTTTCAGTTTTAACAAGTTTCTTTTTTGACAATATTCTTTTTGATTTTTTCTTTTTAAAGATTTTTTGTTTTTTTCCTTTTTCTCCCCAAAGCCCCCTGGTACATAGTTGTATATTCTTCGTTGTGGGTCCTTCTAGTTGTGGCATGTGGGATGCTGCCTCAGCGTGGTTTGATGAGCAGTGCCATGTCCATGCCCAGGATCTGAACCAACGAGACACTGGGCCTCCTGCAGCAGAGCGCGCGAACTTAACCACTCTGCCACGAGGCCAGCCCCTTGACAATATTCTTTTAACAAAATAACTTTTGATTGCTATAAACTTGTATTGTCCAATTCAGTAGTCACTAAGCCAAATGTGGCTATTTAAACTCAAATTAATTCCAGTTAAATAAAATTAAACATTCGGTTCCTCAGTTGCACTTGTCACATTTCAAGGGCTAAGTAAGCACATTGGCAACCATCTACCATATTGGACAGTGCAGATATAGAACATTTTCATCATCCCAGAGAGTTCTATTGGGCAGTGCTGCTACAGACTTTCTTGCTCAGCAATGTTAGTCTCAGCTCTTCAGTCTCTTCATGCCTCAGCTACCATCTGTAAGAAAATGCCAAAAGGAAATGGAAAGACATCGTCATATCTGTAATCTCTAAAGGTACACCAAGCTTTTTCTACCCAGAAATTGGTCACTTTTCGTTTCCAAACTCTGTTGATCAACATAAATAGTTGAAGTTGCTTTTCACATGTGTGTGATTACATTTTCCCCTTAAGTGTAGTAGTACTTAATTTGTGTTGTTTTACACCACTTAACTCTCAAAGTTTGAGTATAATTCTTGCCTCTTAAGTTAGCCTATCAGCATACCTGGAGCCTCTAGTCTTAGTAAGCACTTGATATAAATGTACCTTGAATGAAAGCCTATCTTTTTCTGGGGGAATTCTTCTTCTTTTCTTTTTAAATGAATGTTTGCTATATCTAGCAGCAGCATATGCTCAAGAATAATGATTTATATGTTCTAATACAGAGCTTGGGGTTGCAGAAAATCTTAGATGTAGGAGAAACTTGTTATTAAGTCCAATACTTTTTCTCAAATAGAACATTTTTACAAATTCTAAAGATAACTGGGGATTTTAATCAGATTTAGTAGGGTTTTACCCTACCAGAATACGCTTTTTTCAATGCCTGGACCTTTGCTGATTGCTTTGGCCTAAATTTGCAATATCACATTTGAGAAGAGAATTGGATCTTAGCCATAACGTAAACACAAGTGTAAATAATTACTGCCCTGCTGAGAAAGATTTGGGAATCGTAATAAGTTTATTTGAGTAATTGATTTGGGCCAAACTAGATGGAGATAGTCCAGGAAAACATTTACTGTACATGGTAGATTAGATTTACTTGTCTGATTAATCACGTTTGATCTCTATGAATTACTGAATCGTTCAAGCATATGGTTTGTTTGTATTACTAGATACGCATTTAGGTTATATAAGTATTATATGCCTTCAGATTATTATTGTTTTATCAGTTTCCTTCTTTATACCAACTGTGAACCATAAACCCACTGTTTACATATGTGCTTTTCTTTCAAGTAACCAGGACTTTTAATGTCCACAATAATTGATTTTAGAGAAAATGTGGGGTGGGTAGGTTCAGTTTGCAAAAAGCTTCCCAGTTGATTTTGATTAACGCTCATCTCTCTACCTCTTAACTTGTAGGAAACCATGGGTGTAATGTATGATGTTAATATCTGCACCAATGACTCTTACAGGTGGAACAATCCAAAGTTTTAATCAAAGAAGGTGGTGTTCAGTTGCTGCTCACAATAGTTGATACACCAGGATTTGGAGATGCAGTGGATAACAGTAATTGGTAAGAAGGATTTGTCATCACTGCTTTCTGTTGCACTTGGGGTATAGGAACTGTTAGACTTTTTTTGCTTAACGTTTTAAAACTTTTCGTCTTAGCAAAGGTCATGAACTTTAAGTGATATGACTTGGATTCGTATACCAGCTTTGCCACTTATTTGACAATGTTGCTTAACTTCTTTGAACTGAGTTCCTTTTCTGTAAAGTGGAGATAATACCTATTATAGAATTATTTTGAAGACAAATTCTGAAACAACATAGATGCAAGAATTCTCATTATTATAAGGAATGTAAAACTTTTCATTCTCTACTATAATTTTATCCAGTTATATACATTATTTTCTATCACATCCTAGTTTAAACCTAATTTTAGGCTTTCCATTTTTCCATAAGTCATAAGTAAATAAAACATCCATGACATTCTGGTTGGAAATACTATCTTAGTATCTTAGAAACAGTATTTTAATTTTTTTTCAGTTCCACATTGTTTTGAAGTAAATTTCTGTCAACTTTTAAAACACCTAAGTAATTTCATCATGAGGTTTTTGTATTGTTTAATCTTTTCATTTGAAATGTAATTTTTCATACTGTAAAGTGTCTTATCATTGATATATTTATCAATGTAAACAATATGATAATTTAGTTGTGTTTTGATTCTAAACAATTAACCTTCTTTCATTTGGAAAGTTTAGAAATAATCAAGATTTATTCAACAGTTTATACCTGTTTTTGCATCAGTATATGTAGAATAATTTGGGATGTCTTCCACCAGTTAAATTGGTTTTGCCTGTTTAAAAATACTGGTTATTACCCTTTAACAGAGTCATCAGTTGTACATTCATATGTAGAATTACAACTTAATTATTTTGTTTATCTGCATTCTGTAGCTGGCAGCCTGTTATCGACTACATTGATAGTAAATTTGAGGACTACCTAAATGCAGAATCTCGAGTGAACAGACGCCAGATGCCTGATAACAGGGTGCAGTGTTGTTTGTACTTCATTGCTCCTTCAGGACATGGGTCAGTACTTTGATGCTTCTCATAGCCTTTTTTGTTGTTGTTATTATTCAACTTTGGGTGCGTATTTTAGTAATCCTGATATCTATGAAGTACATTTAACTGTATGAATTGTAAAGTCCCAAATTCCATGTAAAAATGGCTTATAGAAAACCTTTTTAAGTCCTACATAAACTAACTGTGATTTTACTTAGTTTCTCATGCGTAAGGCTTTTTACCTGCTTCATGGAAAGGAACAATGTTTCCATATGGTTTGATGTCTCATTGTGGCTAGTTTAGCTTTCTTTTTGACCACTCTGCCACTTGTTGAACCACCAAATAAGGAGAAACAGCCGTAACAATTAGCTTAGACATGTTCTAAGAAACTCCAAAGATGTTATTTACTATAGATCTGATAAAGAAGGTTACAGAAAAACTTAAGCACCAAAGTTCTCATGTGCCATTTCTTTCTTCACTAAATCTGTTTGGCTTCTGTTTCAACTTAGCTATCACAGTCAGACTGTTTAAGTATTATATCATAAGTACTAACCACCTACTTATTAGGAGTTAAGATCTAAGTATCTAGACATTCATCTGATCTGATTGTTCTATTTGTTAGTACAGCCAGCCTGTAATCCGTTTGTTGTTGTTTGTACTTCTTTTGTCATTTTCAGTAGATAAATATGTCATTGTCAACTGCAGATGTTTGTGATTACTCTTCTTCACTCTTTTTCTTTGGCTAAGTGACTCAGCATAACTCACCCACCTGATGATTGTAACTCCACCATCTCTCCACCAAATGGACTACTAGATAGCATCAGAGTAAATAGCATTCAGTCTTTTAAAACCTAAATTACAGTAGTGTTAACCTGTTCATTAAGGGTGCCTTTCTCTTTTGTTTTCTGCTTCTTTCTCCACCTTTTTCCTAGATAGTCTAGTGCCCATTATCACAGTCTTGGTCGAGCAGAAAGGCTTGTTTTTGTAGTTTACCATTTTTGCACTGTCAAGTTGTACTATTGCAAATATTTCTTCATTTATTTCTAATATTCTTCTATAATGTTCTCAGAAGTTTACATATTTAAAGAACAAAACTGGCTCATCTACTTAGCCTCAATAAAAGTAATCTCAAAAATACAACACACTGAATATAGCCTTTTATGAGTACTTACTAGCTTCTCCCTGAGTTTGTTTGTTTTTTTTTTTTTAACATTCTGGTTTAACTTGTTACGGCTTTTTCCTGGAAGCCAACAAAGTAAAATCTTAATCTGCTGTTAAGTCAATAGAAATTTGCCAGTTTATATCCAGCTTTATTATTTTAGTTCTTTTGGACTGTCTCCAAGATTTAGTAATTCTCATGAAATCACATTCCCCCATCCCCCAAGGGAAAATCTATTTCCTAAAATTGCATGGGAAATACGATTTTTTTTTAAGAAGAAATTTTTGATATGATTCAATTGATGTGCAGTGGCTTTGGTCCATTTCTTGTTTGTCACAAGGGATGGGAGTTCAAAATTTTTAATTCCTGTGTATAAAAATATGCCTTTGAATAGTTTCTCAGCTTAGCTGTTTTTGAGAAATGGAACAGTGTTTTTGCCCATTGATATGTGCTGCAATGGATTAGGTGAAAGAAAATGACATTGAATTTTGTGTAGAGAGTTCCAAATCCCCTGCTCACTACAGACTGAAATTCCAGGCAGTCTAATAGATGAATCAAGGCCTTTCTAGCTTATCTGGGTAATCCTTCGATTCGTTTTTTAAAGGAATCCTGTTTTTAGAATATTTATAAATTGGTCTAACTGTATTTTCAGTACTCCCCACCTCACCCCACTAAGTGTCATCACTGAACACAGGGCTAATTTATGATTTCAGCTACTGTTGCTCTGTTTTCTTTGTTTAGTAGTTGTTAATTGCAGTTAAAATTAAAAACTGACTTGGAACTTGAATTTTAAAGTAGTGTTTTTACCCTTTTGAATGTTGATTGACACTTAAAAAAATCAATGTCACTCAGTGAGTTTTTATATAGAATTTTTTTCTCTTAGAAATATATTATAAATATTTATCATTTGCTCTGTAGTCGTTTTGTTTATTTTGCTGTAGGCTTTGAGGTTAAATAGTCTTTTCTGTCTAATGTGAGTTTATCTTCTAGAAATTCTATAAAGGACTTTCCATTGTTTAAAAACAATATTTAAAAACTAAGTTTGTTGGAAAAGATGACCTGAAATAAAACTAAATGGACAGAGGAAAAATTTCAAAGAGAATGTAATCTACATGTGAACTAAATGTTGCCTGCTGTTGACATTTTGTAAGCTTCTGAAATTTGTATTCTGGTTTAAAATGACAGGAGGTTTTTATGAGGGCTTTTTATAGAGGTTTTACCTTTTTTTTCTAAAGCTTAATTTTTTTTTTCATTTTGTGAAGATTGGCCCTGAGCTAACATCTTGCCACTCGTCTTCCTTTTTTTTTTTTTTTTTTCCCTTTTCCAAAGCCCCAGTTCATAGTTGTATATCCTAGTTGTAGGTCATTCTAGTTCTTCTATTTGGGATCCTGCCACAGCATGGCTTGATGAGCGGTGTGTAGGTCTGTGCCCAGGATCCAAACTGGCAAACCCCAGGCGACCAAAGTGGAGTGTGCAAACTCAACCACTTGGCCACAGGGCCGGCCCCTCTAAAGTTTAATTTTTAAACTAATTTAAATGTTCTTCAGCCCTGTTGTTTTATATTTAAGAAGTTGACTTTCCCAGTTTACTTGTCATGGTTATTTTTAAGTGTCTTTCTCTTTAAAAGTTGAAACAGTATAATAAATATTCAGCAAGTGTTGTTTTACTATTAAGGGTAAAATCTTGTTAACTTGGATTTTTATTTTTATATTAAATGCTCTTAAGATTTATTAAAATTTTAGGTTAACTGAACTCTTCTCTGTCACTGGCTTAATGAGGTGCTGGTGGTACTCACTTAAATTTGTCATGAGTCTGATCTGGAAAGTGAACGTAAAAGTTTACAAATTTGAGATTGTTTGGGCCATACCTTTTATATTTAGTGTTGTTTGTAATGACTGGTGAAGGAAAACTTAAATTTTTCCAAAGATGGACAGATTCTTTCAGTTAGCACTAATGAGATAAGGGCACTGTTTACAGATAATATAGTGTTATTCCAGCCACACACCCTTTTCTGTAGTATTCACTATTCTCTGAATGTGAATATGAAATTCCAAAGGATTCAAGCTAAGGAGAATTAGAATAAGAGGTAGCTATCTTAATTCTCCATATCCCACCTCCTTACCCCTCCCTATCTTTCTGCGAGTCTGTGTCACTACGACAAAGAGATAGGGTATTATTTGTTAGTGAAAAGGCATACTTCATTAGTCTCTAGGCCCCAATGCCCCCAATTTTATATATAAACTATAGTACTTTAGGAGAACCCTAATAGGGGCTTTCTCTTTATTTTAAGATGTTAATCAATAAAATTCATAACAAAATTAGACTTTTATTCCATTTTTTCTCATCGTTTTATAAAAGTTAAAGAATACTAGTTTGGAATGATATTTATATGCAAGTTATTCACATTATCTTCATTTATTTTTGTAGTATATTAATTTTTAGTCTACAGTGTATTCTAGATATGAGGAATTTCTTTGGTTTTCATTTAGAATTACTCAGGGATGTAAGGAAAATCACAGCAGCTTACTTTTTGGTCAACAGATACTTGGGCTCCTTCTCAGGTGTTGACATCGTCCTGGTGTTGGAGATATAGATGAATGAATGGACGCCCTTGCTCTTAAGGATCTTCTAGTGAGATGATGGGAAAACAAATACATGAGTAGGCAGTTTCTGTACAGAAGATTAACTGTTATAACCGTTTAGAAAGGTTAGAGAAGGATTCCCAGAGGAAATGAGAATTGTAAGCCAAGTCCTAAAGGACAAATAAGAATTAGGCAGGCCAAGTTGAAGGGGGTTGGGAGTGGAGCGTGTTCCAGGCAGAGACTGTAGCCTATGGCCAGAGGGCAAAGTATGGTGCTTTCAAGGAATTGTGAGAAGTTCAAAAAGGCTACCACTTTGGAAGTAGGGGGTGGCAAAAGATGCTAAGGGATGCTAACAGATGAGGACATCTAGAGAGGCTGTGTCTTCACAGGTTTTGTAGGCCACGCTAGCTAAGGAATCTGGCCTTTAGTGAGGTTTTCAGTCCAGGAATGACTCAATCAGATTCACATTTTAGAAAGACCATTCTGACTGCATTGTGCATGGTTTAGAGGGAAACAAGATAGATTCTTTTAATTATTCATACCAAAGGTCTTGGTAGCCTGAACCAAAGTAATGTAAATGAAGACAAGTATATACATACATTTATTTGTTCAGCAGGTCCTGGTGAATCTTTGGAAGTGAGAATTAGAAGAGGGAGGAATCCTGGGTTTCAGGCTTGAGTAATTGGGTGGATTGTAGTGCCGTTCATTGACATAGAAAGCACAGAAGGGAAGGGAAGATTTAGAGGTTCAGATGAGCTTTTGATTTTGAGGAGCCAAAATGGGGTGTCCAAGTAGTATTTCCACTGGTTAAACACAAGTCTGGAACATAAGAGTGAGATCTGGGCCGGGGTGAAGATTTGGGAGTCATTGACCCATAGAGGATAATAGAAGTCATTGTAGTCGATGATAAGCATACAAAATGTAGAGTAAGAAGAGAAGAGGGCCTAGTAGAGAATTCTGAGGAACACACCCCTTAAGGGACCAGCTTAAAAAGAGGATCCTGAGAAGTACCCTAAGGGTACAGCTTGTAGAGGAATAACATCAAATGCTGCATAATGAGCAAATTTAAAAGTAATGGTAAACACCATGGTATTTATGAGTTAGCTGCCGCTAATTATAATTAGCAGCATGAAAGTATGTGATGACCTTCTTGAAGGTATAGTGGCAAAGTGGAGGCAGCAGCCAGATTGTAATAGGTGAAAGTTCTGATGAAGAAGATTCTCTTTTGAGCCTCTTCTCTGAGAAATATAATTGATAGTAAGAACTGAGTGGTCAGCCCTGGTGGTCTAGTGGTTTTATTATTTTGGGACTCTCACCACCATGGCCTGGTTCATTTCCTGGTCAGGAAACCACACCACCCATCTGTTGGTTGTCATACTGTTGTGGCTGCGTGTTGCTGTGATGCTAAAAGCTATGCCACTAGTATTTCAAATACCAGCAGGGTCACCCATGGTGGACAGATTTCAGCAGAGCTTCCAGACTAAGACCAGGAAGAAGGACCTGGCCACCCACTTCTTAAAAAATTGGCCATGAAAACCCTATGAATAGCAGCGGGAACATTGTCTGATATTGCGCCAGAAGGTGAGAGGATGGTGCAAAAAGGCTGGGCAGGGTTCCACTCTGCTATACACAGGGTTGCTAGGAGTCGGAATCAACTCAGTGGCACTAACAAAAGCAAGAACTGAATGTGGGGTTTAAAGAGGACTACCATTTTTCATTTAAAAACAAAACAAAGATTTCCCAAATTTTGAGTAATACATATAGAGGCTGTTCTAGGAAAGCCTATCAGGAGCCTTTCCAGTTTTTCTAATTCCTCTTTAGGGCAAAAACTATGACCAGGGTGTTCAAGGGCAGGAGTCAAAGCCTTCTTAGCCACTCCAATGCTTCTTGAAGTCCTGTTCTACCTAACTGTTGCTGGCCCAATACATGTTATCTTCAGAGAGTGTTTCTGATAAGTAAGTAAAGTTGTTCCAGTGTGTTTAATTTAGCATTGGGGGTGTGAAGAATCTGTCTCCCAAATTGATCAATTTAATCATGTTAAATATTATGTATTTCAGACTTAAACCATTGGATATTGAGTTTATGAAGCGTTTGCATGAAAAAGTGAATATCATCCCACTTATTGCCAAAGCAGACACACTCACACCGGAGGAGTGCCAACAGTTTAAAAAACAGGTGAGCAGAATGAGCTTCAACTCTTGGATTTCCCATACCATTCATGTAATTTGCAGTTTTTCATATTTTCAATATAATGTGTTACAGTGCATTTCTCTTGCTACTTTACTGTATGGTCATTTATACTGTATTAAAAATAACTCTTGAAAATAATCTTCTGCTTTATTATTTTATCTTTTCTCCTCACAGCTCTTATCCGTTATCATAGAGCCCTTATCCTTTGTCAATTTAAATAAGGCTATTTTAGATGTTTCTGCATAGCCTCCATCACCGCCCCTCCCCAAATCATTTAGAATTATTTTCTTAGACTGAATTTCTGAGAAGAGGATTACTGTTTCAAAGGGTGTGATTATATTATTGTTCTTTATTCTTTCTCCCCATTTTGTCATGATGCTTTCTCAATAAAACAATCAGATTTCTTCTGCAGTGGATGTATTTGTTTCAGTGCCTTGCCAGCATTATTTGTCATTTTTATTTTTAAAACTTTTTTGGAATAAAGTGGAACCTAATCATTTCTTTAACTTTTGATTTAATTTTGCAGAAAGGCTCAACACTTTTTAAAGCAGGGGTTTATTTTTTCCTCATTGTTGTGTGGTTTGTTATATATTACATTTAGTGAAATACAGGGCCAATTTCTGAAACTACTCCCCTATTCTAGTAGCCTGTTTTTTATTTTAGGCCAATGTTATATAAATATATTTTTTTAATTTTTAGTGAATTTATGATAGTTTACAATCTTGTGAAATTTCAGTTGTACGTTATTGTCAGTCGTGTTGTAGGTGCACCTCTTCACCCTTTGTGCCCACCCCTCACCCCCGCTTTCCCCTGGTAGCCACTAATCTGTTCTCTTTGTCCACATGTTTAAATTCCTCATATGAGTGGAGTCATAACAGAGATTGTCCTTCTCTATCTGGCTTATTTCACTTAACATATTTCCCTCAAGGTCCATCCATGTTGTGAATGGGGCGATTTTATTCTTTTTTTTATGGCTGAGTAGTATTCCATTGTGTGTGTGTGTATATACATATATATATGTATATACACACACACACATACCATATCCTCTTTATCCAGTCATCAGTTGATGGGCACTTAGGTTGCTGCCACGTCTTGACTATTATAAATAGTCTTGACTGCAATGAACATAGGGGTGCATGGGACTTTTGAAATTGCTGACTTCAAGTTCTTTGGATAGATATCCAGTAGTGGGATGGCTGGGTCATATGGTATTTCTGTTTTTAATTTTTTGAGAAATCTCCATACTGTTTGCCATAGTGGCTGCACCAGTTTGTACTCCCACCAGCAGTGTGTGAGGGATCCTTTTTCTCCACAACCTCTCCAACACTTGTTACTTTTTGTTTTGGTTATTTTTGCCATTCTAATGGGTATAAGGTGCTTAGTGTAGTTTTGATTTGCATTTCCCTGATGATCAGTGATGATGAACATCTTTTCATGTGCCTATTGGCCATCCGTAAATCTTCTTTGGAGAAATGTCTGTTCATGTCTCCTGCCCATTTTTTAATCAGGTTGTTTGATTTTTTGTTGTTGAGTTGTGTGAGTTCTTTGTATATTATGGAGATTAGCCCTTTGTCAGATACATGACTTGCAAATATTTTTTCCCAGTTAGTGGGTTGTTTTTGTGTTTCAATCCTGTTTTCCCTTGCCTTAAAGAAGCTCTTTAGTTTGATGAGGTCCCATTTGTTTATTCTTTCTGTTGTTTCCCTTCTCTGAGAAGACATGGTGTCTGAAAAGATCCTTTTAATACTGATGTCAAAGAGTGTACTGCCTACATTTTCCTGTAGAAGCCTTATGGTTTCAGGTCTTACCTTTAGGCCTTTGATCCATTTAGAGTTTATTTTGGTGAATGGTGAAAGAGAATGGTCAATTTTCATCCTTTTACATGTGGCTGTCCAGACTTCCCAGCACCATTTGTTGAAAAGACTTTCTTTTCTCCATTGTATGCCCTCAGCTCCTTTGTCAAAGATTAGCTGTCCATAGATGTGTGGTTTTATTTCTGGGCTTTCAATTCTGTTCCATTGATCTGTGCACCTGTTTTTGTACCAGTACCATGCTGTTTTGATTACTGTAGCTTTGTAGTATGTTTTGAAGTCAGGGATTGTGATGCCTCCGGCTTTGTTCTTTTTTCTCAGGATTGCTTTAGCAATTCAGGGTCTCTTGTTACCCCATATGAATTTTAGGATTCTTTGTTCTATTTCTGTAAAGAATGTCGTTGGGATTCTGATTGGGATTGGGTTGAATCTGTAGATTGCTTTAGGTAGTATGGACATTTTAACTATGTTTATTCTTCCAATCCATGTGCATGGAATGTCTTTCCATCTCTTTATGTCCTCATCCATTTCTTTCAGGAAAGCCTTGTAGTTTTTGTTGTATAGGTCCTTCACTTCCTTAGTTAAACTCACCCCGAGGTATTTTATTCTTTTTGTTGCAATTGTGAATGGTATTCTGTTCCTGAGTTCTTTTTCTGTTAGTTCATTATTAGAGCATAGAAGTGCTGCTGATTTATGTAAGTTGATTCTGTATCCTGCAACTTTGCTGTAGTTGTTGATTACTTCTAAAAGTTTTCCAATCGATTCTTTGGGGTTTTCTATATACAAGATCATGTCGTCTGCAAACAGCAAGAGTTTCATTTCTTCCCTCCCTATTTGGATTCCTTTTATTCCTTTCTCTTGCCTGATTGCTCTGGCCAAAACTTCCAGTACTATGTTGAATAAGAGTGGTGATAGGGCATCCTTGTCTCGATCCTGTTTTCAGGGGCATGACACTCAGTTTTTGCCCATTGAGTATGATGTTGGCTGTGGGTTTGTCATATATGGCCTTTATTATGTTGAGGTAATTTCCTTGTATCCCCGTTTTGTTCAGAGTATCATAAATGGCTTTTGGATCTTGTCAAATGCTTTTTCTGCATCTATTGAGATGATCATGTGGTTTTTATTCCTCAGTTTGTTGATGTGGTGTATCACGTTGATTGATTTGCAGATGTTGAACCATCCCTGTGTCCCTGGTATGAATCCCACTTGATCATGATGTATGGTCCTTTTGATGAATTGCTGAATTTGAGTTGCCAAAATTTTGTTGAGAATTTTTGCATCTATGTTCATCAGTGATATTGGCCTGTAGTTCTCCTTTTTCATGCTATCCTTGTCAGACTTTGGTATCAGCATGATGTTGGCTTCGTAGAATGTGTTAGGAAGTGTTCCATCCTCCCTAATTTTCTGGAATAGCTTGGAAAGTATAGGTATTAAATCCTGTTTGAAAGTTTGGTAGAATTCCCCAAGAAAGCCATCTGGTCCTTGGATTTTATTCTTTGGGATGCTTTGATTGCTGTTCCAGTTTCCTTCCTTGTCAGTCTGTTCAGACTGTCTGCTTCTTCTTGACTTAGCTTTGGGAGATTGTAAGAGTCTAAGAATTTATCCATTTCCTCTAGGTTATCCATTTTGTTGGCGTATAGTTTTTCGTAGTATTCCTTTATAATCCATTGTATTTCTGTGGAGTCTGTTGTTATTTCTCCTCTTGCATTTCTGATTTTGTTTATTTGAGCTTTCTCTCTTTTTTTCTGTGTAAGACTGGTTAGGGGGTTTGTCAATTTTATTTATCTTTTCAAAGAACCAGCTCTTTGTTTCATTGATCCTTTCTACTGCCTTTTTTGTTTCAATAGCATTTATTTGTGCTCTGATTTTTATTTCTCTCCTTCTGCTGCCTTTGGGCTTTGTTTGTTCTTCTTTCTCTAATTCAGTTAGGTGTAATTTGAGGTTGCTTATTTGGGATTTTTCTTGTTTGTTAATGTCTGCATGTTTGCGATGAATTTCCCTCTTAATACAGCTTTTGCTATATCCCATATGAGTTAGTATGGCATGTTATCATTTTCATTTGTCTCCAGATATTTTTTGATTTCTTCTTTAATTTCTTCAATGATCCATTGCTTGTTCAGTAGCATATTGTTTAGTCTCCACATCTTTGTCTCTTTCTCAGCTTTTTTCTTATTAATTAATTTCTATCTTTATAGCATTATGATCGGAGAAGATCTTGTTATTATTTCAATTTTTTTAAATTTGTAGAGGCTTGCCTTGTTTCCCAACATATGGTCTGTCCTTGAGAATGTTGCGTGTGTACTTGAGAAGAATGTATATCCTGCTGTTTTTGGATGGAGTGTTCTATATATGTCTATTAAGTCCAACTGTTTTAGCTTTTCATTTAATTCCACCATTTCCTTGTTGATTTTCTGTCTGGATGATCTGTCCATTGATGTGAGTGGGATGTTGAGGTCCCCTACTATTATTGTGTTATTTTTAATATCTTCTTTTAAGTTTGTTAATAGTTGCTTTATGAACTTTGGTTCTCCTGTGTTGGGTGCATAGATATTTATAAGTGTTATTTCTTCTTGATTTAGTGTCCCTTTGATCATTATATACTGACCATCTGTGTGTCTCTTTACCTGCCTTGTCTTGAAATCTACTTTGTTTGATATAAGTATTGCAACACCTGCTTTCTTTTGTTTGCCATTAGCTTGGATTATCGTCTTCCATCCCTGCACTCTGAGCCTGTGTTTGTTGTTGGAGCTGAGGTGTGTTTCCTGGAGACAACAGATGTCGGATCTTGTTCTTTAATCCATCTTGCCACTCTGTGCCTTTTTATTTCTCCCTCAGATTGGAGAGTTCAATCCGTTTACATTGAGGGTGATTATTGATGCATGAGGGCTTAATGCTGTCATCCCGTCACTCGTTTTCCGGTTTTCCTGCATTACCTTTGTTTTTTGTCCTGTGTGTTTTTGGTCTACCCACTAACATCTGCAGTTTCTTATTTCCTTATTTATTTTTTGTGTCTCTGTTCTGTTTTTAGGTTTAGTAGCTATCCTGAAGTTTGTATTCAGAATCTCGTGTATAACATAGTCCATTTTCTGGTGGCCTCTTATTTCCTTAGCCTAAACTGATTCAGTCCCTTTCCTCCTTCCCTCCTAAGTTATTGTTGTCATCTCTTATTCCAACAAGTGATAAGATTGTCTTTGTTTTTGGTGTTTTCCTTTCCTTTATCCTAATGCTGTAGTTGTATATTTGCTATCCTATTCTGATTTTCTCTATTTGTCTCTTAGTGTGTGTTTTGTGACCCCATTCTCCTGTTTTTTATTTTTTCAGGTATGAGGGCCTTCTTGAGGAATTATTGTAGGGGGGGTGTCATGGCTAGAAAGTCCCTTAGCTTTTGTTTGGGAAAGATTTAATTTCTCCCTCAGATCTGAAGGGTATTTTTGCTGGATAGAGTATTCTTGGCTGAAGATTGTTATCTTTTAAAGTTTTGAATATGTCATTCCAATCTCCCCTAGATTGTAAGGTTTCTGCAGCAAAATTCGCTGAAAGTCTGATAGGGGTTCCTTTGTAGGTTTTCTTCTGCCTTGCTGCCCTGAGTATTCTTTCTTTGTCGTTCACTTTTGCTAGTTTTACTACTATATGCCTTGCAGTAGGTCTTTTTACATTGACATATCTAGGAGACCTGAATTCTTCCTCCACACACATTTCTCTCTCATTCCCTAGATTTGGGAAGTTGTCTGCTATTATTTCTTGGAGCACACTTTCTGCTCCATTCTCCTTTTCATTGCCCTCGGGAATACCAGTAATTCTTATATTACATTTCCTCATTGAGTCGGCTATTTCTCGGAGATTTTCTTCATTCCTTTTTATTCTTAGTTCTCTCTTTTCCTCTGTCTGGAGCCATTCACCCTGTCTATCTTTGGTTATGCTGATTTGCTTCTCTATGGCGTCCACACGGGCATTCAGGGATTCTGTATTATGTTTTATTTCTTCCATTGTATTTTTCATCTCTAGTATTTCTGATTGATTCTTCTTTATAATTTTAATCTCTTTTGTGAAGTAACTCCAGTACTCGTTGACTTGTTTCTCTATATTTTCCTTTATGTCATTGAGCTTTTTGATGATAGCCATTCTGAATTCATTGTCATTTAGTTTACGTATTTCTGAGTCTTCAGGGCATAACTCTGGGTGCTTATTTTCCTTTTGGTCTGGAGTTTTTATGAATCGTTTGATGCTAGAATGGTTTTTGCGCATAGTGCTATTATTCGGTTGCAGTTACAGCCTGTCGCCACTAGATGGGGGGGTGTTCAAGAGCCACATATTCTGAGCCCTCCACTTTCAGCCGAAATGGCAGCGCACAGTGCAGGTTGAAGGGGAGCATTTTCTCTTGTGCACAGACCCGGTTTCCCGATCAGCTCTCGTTATCTGCTCTCCTGGGGTCTTGGCTTGATGAGGTCACCCCATGAGAAAGCTTTCCCCTGTTAGAGGGCTTCTGTCTGTGCTGCACGGCCCTTCCCCGACTCCTTCCCTCAGGGAGCCTCCCATGGCAGCAATCCCAGTTTTTAGGGGAGGGAGTGAAGATCTCTCTTACCCACTCCAGCTCTTCCAAGGGGCCCTCCAGCCTCTCTGCCCTCTGTTGTTTGGCTGCTGTGGGTCTCCATGAATTCCTGTGCTATTAGGATATTTTTTGTTGGAATATGGTTGCTCCTTTTTGTTGTATGTCGGAGGGGAGAGTGTCCTGGGCAAGCTACCTCTGCCATGATGCTGATGTCACTCCCAGTGTTATATTTTTTAAGCCTCAGCTACTCTGTATAATATTTAAAAACAGATCTTAGAGTTAGTTAGCTTTTATTGTCCTTTTAGTCCCCTTTGTAACAAGACACTGTTTTTTTCATTTTTCAATATGAATTTTAGAATACCTTAAGCCTGTGACAAACACAAAAACTTGTTGAAATTTGGTTTGAAATTGTGTTAAATCCACATAAGTTTTGAGAATGTTTTTGTACATCATTTTTATTATATTTGGCATTTCTACCAGGAGTGTATGTTTCTGTATTTATTTTACATCAATTCACTCACATTTTTATTTTGTAATGTGCTGTTCCTAAGTTCAAATACTAATCATATAATACACTTCTCCCCTTCTATCTTGATTTGTATGTATCTTGATTTGGAATTGTACTAAGCACTTAGAGATAAAAAAGGTGAACAAGCAATGATCTCTGCTTCCAAATCAGTCACATTGTAGTGGTTGTACAATTTTGTTTTTTGTATTCTTTAAAAAAATGGTTCTTAATGAGGGGTGCTTACCAGAATCATCTAGAGAACTTTTTCAAAATGAGTCACTGGACATTCTCCCTACCAGTTGATTCTGTAGATTAAGATGGGGTTTTGGAATTGTTATTTTGAACATACTTACTCAGGCTATTTTAATATGCAACCTTTAAGAACCACTGATCTCGTGCCACAACTAGAAGGACCTGCAACTAAGATATACCACTATCTACCAGGGGAATTTGGGGAGTTAAAGCAGAAAAAAAAAGAGAGAACCTCTGATCTTAGAGCTAGCTATGAGTGTTTCCTTTTTTCTTCTACTCATGTTTGTGATACCTTATATTTATTCTTATGTCTTTTTCTGTGTAATTACATACCCCAATTGTAAAACATGTTTGGTCCTGTTTTTCTCATGGCAGTTTTCCTTCTACCGAGTATAGTAACCATGTAACACATTTTGTTTAGGATCCCTTTGCTGCTGCTGGGGACCCCTGCAGTAAGAATAGTGCTGAAAAACCAGTACAGGCAGGGAGCCAGTTCTAGGTATTAGCCATTGGTTTGTTGTGAGTTTGAATAGGGTTGGTTGTTGAACATTATTTGGATGTCTGTATTCTATTTAGAATTTGGACTGATTTGGGATAAGATAATTTGAACTAGGTCATTTGTGATGTTATTAATATGCTTTCTTTGTTCTGCATTCTCCTTATTAACTCCTTAGCTTCTTAATTTCCAGGGCATGTTTTCTCTTCGTGTGCTTGCTTCGTCTTATATCTGTTGCTCCTTGATTTGTGTGTATGCATATACACATGCAAGGATATTTTCTGGTCATTGTGCACATTTTTCTCCTGGAGCCAATACTGTACTTAGTTTTATTCACTTTTGCCAAATTCTACCAAAAATTTTAGGTGAGTTTTAAGCTCTCTTGATTCAGCTGAATAAAACAGTTGGTGAGAGTTATATCTAAAGAAAGAATCTCAGTCATTGTAAATAAATAACCTAAAGCCATTATAGTAAAAATCAACTAGAAAAAGCCTTTTCTGGAATCTTGCATCATTTTTAGAAGACTTTTGCTATTATAACCCTATGACTTTAACGCTTCTGAGGTAGTTGGATTTGGGGAATGATATTTATGTATCAACTTTATAGTTAAAAAACAATAAAAGACCAGCATAGTGCTTTGATTTTAGATTACAGTTTTGCATCATTGAAAAAACAGTAAAGGACCTAGAGCTGAGGACTTATTGGGATTTAAGAAGAGTATAATAAAAATAAAGCTAATGTACTAATTACATGTGGTGCTCTTTTGCTAACTTCCTCTTTCAATTTAGATAATGAAAGAAATCCAAGAACATAAAATTAAAATATATGAATTTCCAGAGACAGATGATGAAGAAGAAAATAAGCTTGTTAAAAAGATAAAGGTAGGTTTATTCTCATAATTTACTAAAATATTTTGGGGCCTTAACACCATAATATCCACTGGAAAGACCAAAAGTATCAGTGTTTTTAAGTAGTTTGCTTACAAAATGAATAGGGAGATTATTCAGTGTTGAATTCAACTTTGCAGTTAACTTTGTTGATTGACTATTATGTGTAATAGGTCATTGTATGAAATAGATGAATAACATTATTCTTGTCTTCGTGTGGTTTTCAATTAATTGGTTTCATATTATGTACTTTTCTCCCTTAAAAAAATGGGTAATGACAAGGGAGAAGATTTGTTCTTACACACTGTTATGCTTAATCTTTCTTTTAAGAGCCCAACAAAACTATGTGTTTTTTTTTGTCGTTTTGTAAAAACTAATGAAAAATCTATACCAACATAATTTTCTATATTTTTAATTTATAGTCTTTTCCTTACCCTGGACCTAAAACTGTTGTATTGATTATAATGGCATTATGTAAGCAAATAATTACCTTGGAGTGATGAAATTCTTATACCAGACCAATGAAGAATTTCTGAGATTTTATAAAATAGCCACATATTTTATATATTCTTATTTCTGGGAGCTACAAGAATTTTGAAAGCTTGTACTCTTGAATTAGTCTGGGTGAATACAAATCCAATCCCCTAGATCTGGAGTTCCAAAAGTAGAGTTTATCAAGTATAATACTCCCTGCTTCCAGGGCTGTTAGGCTTGGTTTGTGATCACCTAGGTAGGCCAGTCACAAGCCTCACGTTTTCCCTCTACCTGCTAATTATTTTTTACCCTTTTAAATTTTCCCAATATGAGACCACTTCGTTGTGGAATTCTTTTTAGCAAATAATTTGATCAGTGTGTGCCTTAGTATTCTTAAATTTTCAGAGAAAGCATAATTTTATTCATTGTTTACATTGGTGATAATACCATATAATGGCAATTTACTAGACAGTAATTGAATGGCCTGTAAAAGTGAATGCAGAAAACTGTCAAGGTAATTTTTTTTTGCTAATCTGTTGAGTAATATAAGTTCTTTATTCTTGAATTTGTGAGGACTACAAAGATGTATTTTTTACAAGAATACTTTGTTTTATAGGACCGTTTACCTCTTGCTGTGGTAGGTAGTAATACTATCATTGAAGTTAATGGCAAAAGGGTCAGAGGAAGGCAGTATCCTTGGGGTGTTGCTGAAGGTAAGATGTTCTTCAGTGAATGATTTTCTATAAAATCTCACAAATGTGATAAAGTATTTATAGTAAGTAGTATATGCATACTATATTGATATATTCTAGATTTTCAAAGATTGTTCTGAATTCAGTTTCATTTAGTCTCATTTCCTCATAAGTACATTCCAGTTTCTCAGACTTTATATCCTACTAAGTCAGGCAAGTATGCATTAAATTCTAACATTGTACTACTACTTGAGAAGTCTCTTGTGAGTGCCCCACCCTCCCACCTCCACTGCATCAAGTCTATTCCTGTTTTCTTGTTTGAAAACATACTTATAATGCAAAGGTTCTTTACCAAAGGTTGCTTCCAAGGGATCTAATAAACCTTCTGAAATTGAAAACAATTTTGGAGAAAAGGCCTCTCACTTTTATCTGAGTCTCACATGGGTCTAGGACTCTCAAGAATGGTTGAGAACAATTTTCATAAGCCCAGTTAAAACATTCACAATTTCCTTTCCTCAAAGATGAAAGTCACCTTTCTTGACATCACATCTTTAGAGTAAAAAGATTTCATTATTAAGAGAGCCTCTTCTAATTTTGTGAGGACTTTTAAATACCAATAAAATCTTAGTCATAGCATCAAACCTCAGCAGTCCTCTTGGCAATAGATGTGTTTCATCAAATTTGTGTTTATTATATTAGTTTTACCTAATATTTAATCATCTCTGTTATAGTAACTTGGAACCAAGATTGAGTCATGGTTGTTTTATCTATTTGTTAGTATTATTTTGAAAAATTCTGTAATCTTTAGCATATTTTCCCAAGTTATTGTCCTTATCATTGACTTTCCCTACCAATGACACTGTACTCGTCCCCAGCTCTCTCATACCCAGGTAACATTCAGTTACTGAGCTGAGGCGTTAGAACTCGTACAGCCCTTAGAAATATGTGCTGAAGAAATTGCTTCGTATCTCTAGTTTTAGGTTGTTCCCCGTCCCCCACACTCCCTCAAAAAGAGAGTGTTCCTATTAGTGATATATTTTTTTAAAAAATAAAGAACTTTAAAGTTCTAGGCTAACATTTTGATTTTGGTTTTCCTTTAAGAAAGTTTTTCTTAAGTGATTCTACCTTCACCTGTAACACTAAACTTTTAAAATGCATTTTATTATGGAATAAATATATTCTCTACCAATAAAGAGAAATACGCAATCTCCCTTCTCAAAATTTCAAAATTGTTTACTTCAGAGAATTCATTTGTTAGATTTATATATTTTATCACTGAGGATTAAACTACCCATAAAGTAATATTATAGCACACTTGTCTGGCATGCACTTAAGTACTGTGTTACAATGTTAAACCTTAGTGAAAAATTGATCTAATCTATCTGTGTATTCTCTCGTTGTTATCCCCACTTTCCTGTAAAATGTCCTTTGAAAAGACTGTGTTTAGTGGAAATAATGTGTGTGGTCTATTTTTTTTTATAGTTGAAAATGGTGAACATTGTGATTTTACAATTCTAAGAAATATGTTGATAAGGTAAGTGTGAGCAATGATGAAAATAATGTTTCTTCTTTCCCTAGAGTTGGACAGATTTGTTTTTGCCATCTATAAATGTAGCTAATTTAAATTGGTATGTTCATTCTAGCACTGAAGTAAGTACTGCATGGAGACTACATGGATTATTTCAGCAAGGTTTTGGAGTCATTAGCAAAAATGCAAAATAAGCTATGTGGCTAGACATATATAGGAAAATGAGTTTCTTTATCATTATACCTTGTGTTGTGGTTTAATACTGAAAGGTATGGAAAGTGGAAAGAAAAAGGCTTTTGCTCTTCTTTAATGTGAAAAGCTTGGAAAAAACTGTGGAAGGGAAGGCTAGATTTTGAGTCAAAAACAAGCTAGACTTTTAATGTTAAAAGATGCAAGGCCTGGTAGCTGGTGAGTGGAGCATTTTTTGTACTGGAACACAGTGAACAAAACCTGTCTTCCTCCCAGGCAAGAAAACATTACTCCTAAATTGTATCTTGTATACCTGATGAAAGAGAAGGAAAGCCTGTGAGAACAGGACATTGAGGTAATCTTGATTAGAGGACTAGGACTTGAATTAGAAAAGCAACAGCAGAGAGGAAATCATAATGAAAAAGTTTAATAGAACCAGAGACATTAATGGGCAAGGAATAGCAAGAGGATCAAAATGAACCTCAGTGTTTTCGTGTTGAGCCAGATTCCTTCCTCTTGCCACCTCACACCGTTTTCCCACTTCTCTCCTCTCTCATCTTGCTTGCTTCTCCAGATCCTCACTACATATTCTCTTCAACTTCCAGCTTTGGATGGCCATCTTAAGTTGATGTCTATTCATTTTCACACTACTATCCACTTTCCCAGTACTCAGGAGTCTCTTTAGCTTTGTGGAAGTAGTAACATGCATATTGATGATACTTGGAATAATGAAACAACAAGGTCATTCTTACAAGTGAGGGGGTAAATTTAAGTGAGTCAAATGGCTACCTCGAGATATACTAGCGATGAGAGTAAATTTTGAAATCAGAAAGATTGCCACGTAATTGGTTTTTCTCAAAGGATCTCATGACCAGATGTTTTGAGTAAGAAGTAGATGATAGGGTTGATTCAGCAGTTGGGGTTGCTAGGCCTCACACAGTGGGAGAAGAGCAAATGCACATGAAAGGGTGGTTATCTGGGTTTTGAGAATACAACACTTCAGGTTCCATTATGAAATAGTCTCTTTCTTTTCCTTTCTTCAGGTGTGACTTCAGAAGAACTAATAATCTCTTAATGACAGTATCTATGTAGAGAATGTTTCATAAATATTAATTGCTAGCACATTCCCCCTGATTTTATTCTTTTCCTCAATTTTAAATTTCCTATGCTGCTTGCCCAGTGCTTGACACAGTCATATTCTATAACTTTATTTTATTTTTTAAATATCAAATCATTAATTGCCTACATACCTAAAATACTATTGAAGGAAAGGCTAGTTACTGAGCCAGAAGCTAGACTTTGAGTGTTTGAAGGTTCTCAGCCTGGCAGCTGCTGAATGGGACTCACTAATATAGAAGCATTATAGAGCAAATGGACCATTCCTGCAGGAAGAGTTAGTACAGCAAAGCAGCGAGACAATCATACATGTATAAAAATAGAAAAAATTTTGAAGTTAGGTAATATATAAACAGATATGTGCTATGATATGGATACTTAGATATATTAAAGGAATTCAGAGTAAGTGGTACGTTACCACTGAGTGGGCCAGTTAGGAAAGGATTCATGGAAATAGATGTCTTAGCATGGATTAGGATAGATACCGTCATTGAATGATGTTTATTTGCGAGATTGGGAGTGATCCTGTTTAACATTTTTATCAATGAATAGGATGAAGACATTGGCTTTAGCTCCTTGAGGTAGATGGTTAGATGATTTTACTTAATGAAAAATTCATTTTTTTGTTAAATTTGCTGTACATGTTTGTTTTTCTTTCCTAAAGTGTAAATGTTCACTTACACTAGATGGTTTTACTTTTGTTTCTTATCACAATTTTTCACTTGTAATTTTTACATTTAATTGTGTAAAACATTCTTTAAAAGTATTAAAATTTGAAAATGAAAAGCTTAGGAATATTTTAATTTATTGCTTTTCCTTTTAAATTTGGAGTAGAGATGAGAAAGATGTACATTTAATGTAGCTCATGTCTTTAAGATAAAGGCACCTAGTGGATATTTAATAAATACTTGAAGGAAATATTAATACCAATATTCCAGATGTCTATAAATTCCAAGTAATTGAAATCTTGCAGGTTAAAGTTAGGAATACTGGTTGCTTCTAGGACCCAAGTTCAAAGAAGCGTCATTTTACTAATTAAGAGAACTCGCTGTTGTAGGCAAACCAAGGAAGACAATGGAAAGGAGGAAAACTTGATACAAATATTTTCAGGACATAGCGATAGAGCAGAAATCAGACAGAGAAGGAAAACAAAAGGCGAGAAAGAGTGCAATGATATCAGCAATGGTAAATGGAAAAGATAAATAAATTTCTGAAACCGTGGAGAAAAGTGTATTACTAATTATCTAATTATTTTAAGAGTGGAGGAATGGGTTGAATCTTAAAAGGATAAAGTAAAACACATTAAGTGGAAATAGAGACTTTTATATCCTAAAAAAAAAATCAGAACTAGGTAATCATAAAGATGTTTTAGTGAAAGGAAAGAACCTTCCATAATCTAAAACGTTAGATGTCATCAACAAAAATAATAAATCCACCTTATTTTTATTTTACATTTCTTGTATTTCAACTACTAAGTACTATAGCTGAGATCCTTTAATGATTTTTTTAATGGTGCAGTGATGAGGTGATATTTAAATTACAAAAAGATTGGGGTTTTTTTTTGGCATAGTTATTTGTTTTTATTATTCTCTACCTAGATAAAGTGGAACAGTAATTTATTCTAGAAAATCCACAGTGTTTGTCGTATCTCACCTTCAATATTTGGTTATCACTTTTTTTAAAGGGCCTGTTATTAGCTCTCCATAGTTAAATACAAATACAATAGAAAATACAAAAGGTGAAGGCATGTTTCTTGTAAAGGGGAGCTTACAATATATTTGAAGAGGTTATATGGTGTCACCTATAACAAATACTGGTACCAAAAAATGAGTTGACATCCAAGGAGAAAATTGTCATGAGTTAGAGTGGCTTGACTTCAAGGCTGGGAAAAGTGCTCCCAAAACAGTGGACCTCTTAAGTTTGGAGAGTCAGTGACAAATTCTCGTGAGCTATTCAGTCTCAACCACTGGATATGCTAGGAATAAGGAGCTGCCTGACTTGACTGAAGTGGAGAGGGGTAGAGCTTTAGGTGTAACTGTAGTGGCCATTGAAAGGATAAATTCATCAAGGGATGGAGTATAAAGGGAGATGAAACTTGTGGAAAACCCAGACTTAGGACTAGGAGGAGTAAACTATCAGAACTGCATGGAAATGCCAGATAGTAGGAGATGAATCAGGGTAATTAAACATCTCATTCTATTCACAAAGGTGAAAGTAATAGTGAATGTTTTTTGGATATAAGGAAGGATAAAAACAGAGTACACCTTTATGTTTGTCTCCCAGAAGGGAGTTTTGGTAAAATGGTGGAGATGAAAGATGGCAGGTGGCAGATGCAGGAATGGTGATGAGAAAAGGGAGGATCAAATGATACAGAGTACTGCCAAATAGTGTATATTCAAGAAAACTAGATTGGTAAAGGAAACCATAGAGAACCTCGGGGTGTCTTCAACATCTTGAATCATTAAGGAGTGATGTAATTGTCTCATGTCTTGTATAGTTTATCTCATGGGTTGATTTTATATGTGATACAAATGATATGAGCAAAAATTCAGTTATCTTAAATACCACATTCACTGGACAGTTTGAATAAACAGAAATTTAAATTAAAATTCCCCAGTTTGAATCCAACTTGATATGTCGTCTGAAGTGTCCCTATGTATTACCTTAGTAAAAACTCAAATGTTAATAATGCTAAAAGAAAAACAATTTCTTTTAGGTTTTATGAGCTTCAGTGGGAGTTAATCTCTCCCTTCTCTAGTAAGATAAAACATGTACTATAAAAGTAAATACTCTTCTGTAGAAAAGACATCCTTTAGTATCTGCTTTGAGGAATTTATGTCTCTTAAATTCTCATTTGGAACCTAAATTTCCATCGGTGTCAAGTTAGTACATTGTATCTTGCTCTGCCTTGAGAGTAAATGAAGACAGGTGAATACCATCTTCCTTAAAAGTAGTCTTTTGCTCATTTTAAGTCTGAGATTTTTGTTTTCATAAAATTTTGAATTTACATCAAAGCTCTTTTAATAAAACCAAACTCTTGATGTGTTATTTATTTATGACAGAACACACATGCAGGACTTGAAAGATGTCACTAATAATGTACACTATGAGAACTACCGAAGCAGAAAACTGGCAGCTGTGACTTACAATGGAGTAGATAATAACAAAAATAAAGGGCAGCTTACTAAGTAAGTATATATCGTTTCTTCCAGAAAAGGTATTCATTTTCATCAGATTCTTTCTGGCTACTCGATAGAAAATGGGGGTAATTTTCTTTATATGCAACAGTAGAAATTTGTGTTGTTAAACTCTGTTTTGGCAGTTGTATATTTTGCCTTTTAATTGTTGGGAAAGTGTTGTTTTATTACCTTGTTCCTTAAGTGGAAGAGCTGTGCATTCTCTTCTGGTCGTTTGCTATCATCTTTGTAATCTATACACCACACATTTACTAGATTCCCAATTAGAAATCAAACAGCTCCTCTAGCAAATTTGTTTGTTTGTTTTTGGTGAGGAAGGTTGGCCCTGAGCTACATCTGCTACCTGTCCTCCTCTTTTTGCTGAGGAAGATTGGCCATGAGCTAACATCTGTGCCTATCTTCCTCTATTTTGTATGTGGCACGCCTGCCACAGCATGGTTTGTTAAGCAGTGCATAGGTCTGTGCTCGGGATCCCAACCGGCGAACCCCAGGCCACCAAAGCGGAGCACACAAAACCAACCCGCTACACTGCCAGGCCGGCCCCTGTTTGGGTTATTTTGAGAGAAGAGTTACTACCAAGATCTCTTAACCTATTTTACTTTTAAGGTAAACACCCCACAGTCTCTTTAAGGAGACTAAACATAGATCTTCTCCCTTTTATTAAGTCTTTTTAAAATAAACCATTTTGTTAGCAGAATTTTCACTAACAAACAAACAACAGGACCAAACAAAAGGAATATTTAGATGAATATAGTCTTGGTTATCTTCTCTGTGTATTTCCAGGGAGTAGATCAGTAGGAGTTTGGGTTTCTTCTGTTGGTTGGTGGAGTGGTGTGAGTGACTCCCCAGTGTGGAGCTTCCCCTTTCTGAGCTAGTATCTCAAGCTGTGGTGGTTTTATGATGGGGTAGAGAAAAGAGATGTGTGAGGAGTCTGATGAGTTAGCTGGTATAGTTCTTGGTAACAATGTCTGTGCTCTATTTTTCCTTTTTGGAGGATTGTTGAAGATCATAAGTATCATGAAAACCATTTTAACAGTGTATGTACGTTTGTAGCCAGGTGTTTTCTACCGTTAGAGGATAATCCTAAAGATCATCTGTATAAATAATGAGAAAGGCAAGTTCTCAGAGTAGCAATAGTGTTTTATAGTGGCCAATATTCCTTATAATGGAAAAGAAAAATGTTCCTTTTTTCTTTTTAGTTAAGTCTCCACAGTAGCCCTAAGTTCCAGAAGAAATCACACAAAGCATTAACAGTCATTGGCAGAGTCGCAAGCAGTTCTCTTTTAAAACTGATCTTAGACCTAACTCTGTTTGTTTTCTTCTATATTTTCCTGATGATATTTAGGTCATAGCCTCTAATGTCTTTGTTAACTTTGAATTTCTCCTTATGCTATCAGCTTGCTTATTTGAAGAACTTTATTGATCAATTTCTAGGTTTTCTGGTTTCAAGGATCTCCTGAGAGTGATAGTTAAAAAGGTAAATTTCCGGGTTCAATCATTAGCAAGAGATCCTGATTTAGTAGATATGGGATGGGGCTTGAGGGTTTGTATTTTTAATAAGCACCATAGATGGTTCTGATACAGGTTGATTAGTAATGCATACTTTGTGAAACACTGACTTCTAGGAATTTACTACTTCTGTTTTAAAAGTTGATTTGGTTAATATTTCAAGAATTTTTCATATGTAAAATACAAGATTCTATTTGAGGTGAGGTTCAGTACATGAGAAAAAGGCAAGACTTTTTATCTCTTTTTAGCAAAATTTGTATGAAACAACTTTAGCACAGAAATTATAAGGATCCATCATAGTAAATATTGTTCATAAAATCCTAATCCATTTTAAATGCATTTCACTAGCTTATGGGCTTTTTAACTGTTTAAAAGAAAAGCATATGCAATTAAAGCCACGGATAATTTTATAATATGTTAAAGGGAAATGTATATCAGTGCATATTTTTCATTAAATGTATGCACTTAATGTTCGATTTTTTCTATTAAATATCTGTTCATATACTAAAAATAAGGGATTGTTTGCATATTTCAAATATAAGACTTTTAAAATAATGCTGTCGGGGTATTTCTGCTGTTGGTTGCAGATAAGATAATTCAGAGAAGAATAGTAAACTTCACAGTGTTGTTAAAAATTCTTCTGTACATACAGAATATAGTGTGAATTACTTGAGTTAAACTATAACCCGTATGAAAACATAAAAAGTAGGGTTCTATTGGAAATGTATTTTTTAATGAGATGAGTCATGTCCAGATTTTACCTATGAAAATAATTTAAAAAAGCTTCATACTGCTGAAAAGCAAATTGCCCCAGGAATTTGTATATTATTTTATGTTAATAGTAAGTAGAAAAATAAATATTTTTAAAGATTGAACCAACTGGGGAATAGCTCTAATTAGAGTAGATATTGATATGATTTGTTAAATTAGGTTTTTACTACTTGATTGAATAACACATACTGAATCTGAAAGAAGTCACATGGAAGTTTTATCCATTGGTTGTGTCTTATATTGTCTTGAAAATGTTAGCAATTTCAGAAAACATTCCAGTTGAATTTTTTTTAAAAAAATCAGTACCAGCAAATTATGGTGGTTTAGCTGATGTAAGGTGCTTTTTATAGCTAAGCACTCATCCATGAAAAGAATGGCTAATATTTAAATATGTGAAGTAAGGAAATATGAGTTTAGGCTTCTTATTGATGTTCTATTTGTATAGCTCTCATGGGACTCTTCCCTTCATAGCAGTGCATTCTTTGATAATGGTGGCAGAGAGAGCTTGAGGTTACAGGGAACTTGGGGTGGAAGAGGCAGAGCTGTTAAACAAAAATTGTCACTTCTCCAGCCATCTCCCTCTACTACATATCTGAACTCAGAGCATCCCAACACGGACCCAAACACCACATTTCCAACACCTAACAATCACACTTTGCCCTTAATAGCAACATGTTTAATACTGGGAGATACAGATACTCTATGGGTTTATGTTATAGTGCTTTAATTAATCCTTGAGGGAGACTTCTCTTTGTCACCTGGAGGTTTTCACACCTCTGGGTACACTTGGGACAGTGTACTTCAGGTAAGAAGGAATAGGTTTTTTGAAAGTGAGAGGTGGGCTATCTCTAAGTTGGAAATTTTCAGACAGATCACTTTAGGCAAGAGTAAAATTGAGGATCTGGAAATTGATTCTCTTAAAACTGCATAGGTTCAACTAACTCTTCAGAAGACTTCATACAGAGATCCCAGTTTGAAGACCACTGAACTAGACAGTCTCTTTGGTCCTTTAAAAAAAACGTGGAGGGCCTGGCACCGTGGCCAAGTGGTTAAGTTTGTGTACTCTGCTTCGCCAGCCCGGGGTTTTGCCTTGTCAGATCCTGGGCATGGACATGGCACTGCTCATCAAGCCATGCTGAGGCCGTGACCCACATAGCACAACCAGAAAGGACCTGCAACTAGAATGTACAAATACGTACTGGGGGGCTTTGGGGAGAAGAAGAAAGAAAAAAAAGATTGGCACCAGATGTTAACTCAGGGCCAATAAAAAAAAAAAGAGCTTGTTTATATATTTTTTAAAATGCGGACATTTTATTACTTTCTTTACTACTTTGTAGGTCTCTAAATAGCAACTGCTGGCAATTTGACAAAGAAATAAAATTGATAATAAGGTCGTTTATTCATCTGTTGATTGCTGATGGACATATGTTTTTTCATTGCCCTTAACAATATTTATACATATACATACATATATGAATCTATTCAAAATTTATAGTTATATTAACCTTTGGCAGCGTACACTCAACAAAGTGCTAATCACACTTTGGTTTTAGAATATAAGTTAATTTTTTTATGTTAGGCATTGAGTTGTAGATTAATTCATTTTATACTTATATTTAATTTTCTGAGTCAGTTTTGGACAGACTGTAGAGTGTACTAAACCATGAGTTAAAAATAAAAATACTGGATTTGTATGTCTGAAAATGTTCCTTTCTGTTAATGTTAATAATCCTAGAAAATTATGTTTTGGAAAGACTTAAGATTTGGACATCTCATTGTACACCGTAAACGTACATAACATTATATGTCAATTACATCTCAGTAAAGCTAGAAAAAAACCCCAAGATTTAGGTTATGTAGTTAAAATGTGAAAAATAGCTGAGTTTGTCTCATCAAGTACTAATTTGTTTCAAGGCCAGAGTCTGGAAAAGTGGGCACTATTCCTAGCAGCCATTCAGGTATTACTTGTTATCTGGCAAAGAAAAGATGGAGTCACCTATTTTAAGTACTTCTAAACCTTCAGGGATAGTTTTGTCTTGCTCACCCTGTCTGGAGGGTAAAGGGTGGTTGGAAGTGAACAGAAAAGGAAGTCAGGTTCCAGATCAAAGAAGATTCAACAAGAGGTTTTAAAGGCAAGGAGAGAAGAAATAGCCATATCCAGATTGTAGATCTCTTAAAGAAAAGAAGGTGATCCTCAATAAGAGGACGGCTGTCCTTTTTTGCTAAGCCTGCTTCTTAAAGTGTTACCTACTTCTTCCTTCCTTGGTTTTCCTTCTACCTTTTACTTAAAATCACATTCCATTGGTGACTCTTTTTCTGAACTGTTTTCTGTCATTGGTACCAGTTATGACAATTGATATCTTGCTCCAAATTGGGGCACACCCTTGTTACCTTTTTCCCCATATGTTAATTTATTTTTCTGATTTCTATAGCCTTTTCCATCTGTAGTCTTGGGACAACTTTATGGATAACTGATTCCTAGAAATGACTAAAATACAGGTTTCCAAACACTAAACCTTAGAATTTTTTTGCTACATGACAAAGTTTTCTTTGATCTAAAGAGAAAGATAATTTTCTGAAATTTTCCACAGTTTTTCCAAAATACTAAATTTATTCAGTTATCTCTTTTGTTCTTTGTTCAAATGTCCGTTCATGAAAATATAATGATGATAGAGTATTGTTTTGTTTATGTTTGGTTTTAACACTCTCACTTGGCAAAATAAAAGGTTGGCAACCGTTATTTCCCAAAATTTTTGGAAATTTTTATTGCTCTTTGGAATCCATTGAAACAAAATTCCTTTGGAAAATTTTGTATGAAAATTGCTATACATAGTGGCCTACCAACCATTGGAGCAAAAGTATGTAAATATACTTGCTTAATGTGTTCTTCAGGGAAAACCACACATAATTTAGATGAGATGTGGTTGTCTTCCATTACACTCAAAATGTGGGTCATATAACGCAACCACAATAGAACCTTACTAGGTCAGCCTTGTGTGGTCCCTTCCGTGATTCTCTTATTGGTCACATGAAAGGGTGAGTCATCTGGTGGCTTTCAGGAACTTTAACCCCTTAAAGAGGATCCCTAGAAGGACCTAATTTATATCTTTGAGGATTTAGTGTAATATTCCCATTATGTTATAGCCTTTTTTGATTTTTTAAATTTTTTTACTAGGCCTTTTTGTTTCTCTGACTGAGTTGCTTTAAATTTCTGTAACAAGTTTTAAGTTTATAAGTTTTAACGTATCTGTGTGTGTGAAGATTAGTTTCCCATTAAAAAGCAGGCAGGCAATGATATAATTTAAATTGGTTTTAATCTAATAAAATTAATCTAATAAATTAGCTGTCTAATAAGTCTTTTTGAAAAAACAGTGTGATGACAAAGAATGATCTTTTTATCCTGTGTTTTCTACATTGTAAGCACAATTTTATAGTACAGTTTTCTAAATATTAACTTTAATAAAGGTGACTAGAAGTGGCGTGCTAATTAATTTAAACATAAAAGAGATTAGAAAGTTCATTTTGGCTGGTGAGAGGCTTCAAAAAATCCATTTTAGATATGTGACTTTTTTTTTTTAAATAATACTGGAATATTAGTTTATTTGATCAGGAGTCAAGACTTTTTACAAGGCCGAAAATCTTAAAATATCTCAGATATGAAATACTACAAATTTCTTTTGAAAGTACACGTATTTAAATAGATTAAAAATTTGAGCGGGCTACCAGAAGGTGATTGCTCATTGTATTTATTTTCATAATGATTTGGTATAGTGATTACTAACAGAATTTTGGAAAAGAAATTAACTAGTTTTAACAGTTTTCTGTAAACTTTTGTTTTAGAGCACATACCTTAATTATTTAATCATGAAGTCTGTGAATTTGCCATTAATTGATGCTTTTACTGTGGTTTACTTTGTGTGCTAAGTCTCTGTATGTTTTGTTCCTTTAGATATGACACAATTAAAAGTGCGTAAGTGGTTGTTTTTCCAAACACATAAGCAGTTTCAGTATGTAGAGATTTTTAAATTTAAATTTTTGAATTTAAAAGCAAATCTCAGTGTTTCTCTACAGATTGTTTCTCTGCAGTGTTCTATTTTCCCCCAAGAGTTGCTTAAATAATAGCCTAGATGACAGTGTTTACTCTGGTGAGCTGGTAGCATTTTCATGTGCAAATTATACTATGAATTCTTTAAATTTACATGAATTACCTTTTTTCCCCCAAGGATAAAATTAAATGAGCATTTTGTGGATAGGTTATTATACTTAAGAATATACATTTAACTTTAAAATGACAATTCTGTCTAGATTCTAATTTATTTACTATATTTACAGTCTTGAATTATTTGTTTTCACATCACAACAGTATTATTGGATAATCTCAGTTGCTTCAACATATATATTCAATTATTTAAAACTGTCGATTCAAAAACAGTTAACTAGATTAGTTATTAGATTCTTTGACTTTTCTAGAGTCTAAAAAGGCTTTAGGGGGTGGGAGAAGTGAGATGATAGACCCTTTAAAAGTCTAACAAAAACTTTGGCCCCTCTCACCAGAAAAATGTTCACATGCGCACACATGCGAACACACACACATATTTGTAATGTCATTTCAGGGCATATGCTAACATTCTGCATAAGAGATCTGAGGCCCTCATATTAAAAACACCTGCCATAAAGATGAGAAATCTGTTTTAAGAAGGACCTCATCAGTTTTTAATGAAATAATGATATTTACACTTAAAAATTTATTTCAATTGACCTCACTTTTTGAATGTAGGTTTTTGTTCTAAGTTAATGTTTGGTTTAGTTTCATTTTCAGAGCTTCTGATTAATTACTTAATTGTTAAAATATACGGTAGGTTTGTAAGGTTCTTTCTGGTGAAGAAATATCCTTTAGTTAATAACATTTTATTCTAATTTACAGTAATTGCAAAAACAGATCATCTTGATCCCAGCAATACCTCACATCTTTGTCCTTCCTTTTCACTAAGAAAAATCGATAGCCAATGTTCTGTCCTGTTGCCCTTGTTTAGTATTTTCCATTTAGCTCCTCCTGTTTGATAGGAAAGAAGGATGATGTAATGGTCAGAAATATTCAGCCTCATAAGGAGAGAAGTCACCATAATCAGAGTGTGTCAAATCAGGATTAAAGTGACTAGCCTCTGAAGTTAGGGGTGATATCTATGGCCTGATTTTGTTTTTGTTTTTAAGCCATGATTTAATTTTTTAGCCACTTTATTGAGATAAAATTCGCCAGTTTAAAATGTACAATTCAGTTGTCAAAGCCTGTTTTTGCAGAGGCAAAATGAACATGTTTTATCAACAAAATCAGAAAAGGGCCTGCCTCTCTTAAGTTGTCCCAGTGTACTAAATAGTTTTCTGAGATCCTCAAAGCCACAGGGCCCACTTTTCCTTCCTCTTCAGGGCTGTGGTAGGTTACTTGATACTTTGGCATTCTCCTGTGTCTGTAAGTATGCTAGCCTTAATATAAAGCTCATTTGTAATATTTTTCAACATGAAAATTTTGACCAAAATTGTGCAAGGAAATTTGAGCCTGTGGACTTTAATGTCAGTGGAGTGAACTGCTTTTATTTAACTATGCTTGTGTCTATTTTCTGGCATTTCAAAAATAATTATCAAGATATTTATTGGCTTCTGATTCTCTCTTGTGCGCACATTTATTTTATCATTGAACATCTTTAAACGTTAAGATAATGAGATATTTGAGTTAGGTAGAATGAGTTTTCAAGAGCATTGAAGTTATCATAAGTGGCCTAGAAATATTCTGCATACCTAAATGAAGAGTATTCTAGATATTGACTGGTGCTGTTTCCAGCATACCAATTCAGTTACCAAAATAAATTTGAATTATTGTTAATTATATAATTGTGATGTCAAAGTTGTCTTAGAAGAAGAGATTATAACACTTGAAAATTTGTAGAATTGAAAATATTTTACACATATTAACTTCGTTAACTCAATTTCTTATTTCATGTCAAAATTTTGTTTAAAGAAAGTAAAAAATTAAATAATTTTCTTTTAGTTTTCCATTCTGTGAATGTATTTTGGGAATATTTTCCTTCCGTTAACTTTCTTTTTTTTTAAGATTTTATTTTTCCTTTTTCTCCCCAAAGCACTCCGGTACATAGTTGTATATTCTTAGCTGTAGTTCCTTCTAGTTGTGGCATGTGGGATGCCACCTCAGTATGGCTTGATGAGCGGCACCATGTCCTCCCCCAGCATCCGAACCAGTGAAACCCTGGGCGGCTGAAGCGGAGCGTGCCAACTTAACCATTCGGCCACAGGGTGGCCCCTCCAATTCTTTCTACAGTTTAGTTTATTTGTCATCTTTAGGTTTGATATACACTAGGTTTAGAGAAACATCTCACTAACAGTTGCTTTTGTTATTTAGATCTATTTTCGTAATAGTTATTCACTAGAGATTCAGGTTTAGATATGAAACCTCATGGAAGGAATTTCAAGATTATAAATATTTATAAATTTTAAAGTTTCTAAAGCATTTATACATAAAACTTCAAATCTGTGTTGTCATTTAAGATGGTGTCAGGATAATTGAAAAATTATTTTGAAACTTATTTTCAGAAAAACAGCAGAGAATTTAGTAATGGCATACAGCATTTTATTTGTTTTCATCACTGTTTCAGAGTTTTGTATTACACTTTTCATTTTTAGACGTGTAATTATTATCCTTAATGGTCATAACAGGAGCCCTCTCGCCCAAATGGAAGAAGAAAGAAGGGAGCATGTAGCTAAGATGAAGAAGATGGAGATGGAGATGGAGCAGGTGTTTGAGATGAAGGTCAAAGAAAAAGTTCAAAAACTGAAGGACTCTGAAGCTGAGGTAATCAACCTAATATTTCCACCTCTTATAGACAAGTACTCCTTTTTAAAATAGTAAATATCTTTAATAAAATTCTTAAATAATATAACCTTTCTACACATTTTTTTGAAATCTAATATAATACCCTAATGTAATAAAATAGAGAAATAAAAGCAAGCACTGTGTTTATAATAAAATAATATATACTTCAATATGTAAGTATTTGGACACAAGTATACTTGGTAGGAAGGCATAATAGAATACTTATAATGAATTATTAGTTGTAAAGAGCAAGTTAGGAGAAATGAAATTATAAACCATTCCAGATATTCAGTATAAGAAAGGTAAAAATCAGAGTTTTGGGTGGTTGTAAGAAGAAAAACTAGTGTTAGGGGCCTGGCCTGGTGGCATAGTGGTTGGGTTTGCACACTCTGCTTTGTCAGCCTCGGGTTCATGGGTTCGGATCCTGGGCGTGGACCTACACACTACTCATCAAGCCATGCTGTGGGAGCATCCCACTTACAAAATAGAGGAAGATTGGGATGGATGTTAACTCATGGCCAATCTTCCTTACACACACACACACGAAAACTAGTGTTAGGATAATAATAATAGACCAGACATACCTGCGTATGAATGAGAAAGAAAGAAAAACTCTTAACTGAACTCAAGACATGCCAGGATAAATTACAGGCAGGCAAAGGGAAGAAAATGAAGGAATGTGATATTCTTGTAAATGAGTGGGGCCTTATTTGTAATATACTGCCAAAGTAATTCCCAATGTTACAAAATTGGATAGTGACAAAGCATCCCAGCAAGCTTATCTACTACCTTGGAATCCCTCCAATGTTGAGGGATACATTTAGTTTCTATTAATCAAAAAGACTTTGAAGACATTTCTTTCAATAAGTGACAAGAAATAAAAGATGGAGAAAAAAACACCAAGACAAGAATCTATAGAGTAAGTAGTTGGTTTGATGTTTGAGAACAATAGAAGAAACTATGGGTAGACATAAAATAAATCAGTGATTTCAGCATGAGATTTTTCTCAGCGTAGATTTGTTATTATGCTAAAAATTATTTTTATGGAATTACAGTAATATGGATGACATTAAAGTGACTTTTAATGATAAAATTCAACAAGATACCTGTGTTATATGTGGTTATTAATATTTGTATCTAAATAGATGAAAAGGAAATTCAGATCTGTTTTGTTACATCCTGACAATTGGTCTCATTGCTTTTGTAATTACTGCATAAACTACTGAAACCCTCTGACTAAATACATAACCAAAGTACTCTAATCCATTGAGTAGACAGAATGCATGGAGTGACGGAAGTATTTAATAATTTTGAGGAAATGTTCTTATTCCACATTAGATTTCTCTTAAATTACTGGGCTTTTTCTGTAATTGCTTATAAAAAAACTTTCACTATTATATTTGTCATAGGCTTAATTCAGTGGTGATATGGAATAATTCCTCCTGGTTTGACGCTGCCAATCACTGCAAGACTAGCATCTCTGGCACCTGTTATTAAGATGACATTTTGGAGATTAAGTTTAGTCTTCTTATTTATCAGCCTGTTACTAAATCTATGCATTTGAATCTCTTACCCTTTCACTAATTAATCAATAATCTTGAAAATCCATATCAGAAGGGGATTAAAAACAGGAGTAATCAAGACTCCGCATTATCCTCCACTTAGATTCCATTCAAAATCTAAAAGTAGTTAAATTTACATTAGGTATAGACATATTTTATGACCAGCTGCTAAGAGTAAATGTTATAAACAAATAATTATGAAACTGTAGCCAAAGAACCTTCAAGGGTTTTTATGGTTACTGAGTTTTGAGAAACTTAACTACTCTCTGAAGGATGCAATCTTTCTTAGCATCAGATTGACCTGTAAAGAGATCTGAGCCAAGTGTCCCCTAATATGTAAGCCATTTTGTGTATATAAATAAATAGGTGAAGAAACCTACTTAACCTTGTTTAATACAGTTTTTTCTCAAGTTCGTTTGTGCTAGAAATATGGGGCACAGCTGCTAATATCTAGCAGCAAAGCACGTTGGGCCCAGTGCTAAGCATCTTTCATTGATTATGTCATTTAAGTCACACCATAGCCCTGTGAGGTAGATATTATTGTCCATCTCCTTTTTTTATATGGGAGGAAAGATAATCAACTTGATCCGTGCTGCATAGTTGTAAGGCATTATTTGAACCCACTTAACTCTTTAAGCGTGCTCTTAATCACTACACAAGCCCGCAATCACGTATCCGCAATTTCAAATCCTAAAAAGCTCTGAAAACTATGCAAAACCAGACATAGAACTAATAGTTTTATCCCACTTGATGAGAATATTTCTATATTTTACTTGCAAAAAATAGTAGTTTGTTTGATTATAGGTGTACCCTAGACAGCTCCAGAGGTGTTTTCTAAGTGCAGTATATACACCTCTCTAAGTAGTATTGCCTTTCTAAAATCTGAAAAATTCTGGACTTTGAAACACATCTAACATAAGGGTTCCTTGAGAGTGAGGGATTGTGACCTGTATTTCTACCTGTCTACAATTAACACAGAAGATACTTATGTGTAACAGAAACAGACAGATAAAGAATGGTGAACACCTATTGCCCAGCTTAAAAAATAAGACATCCATTTATTTGAGGCCCCTGTGTGCATCTCCCCTCTTGTATCCCTCTGTCTCCTTCCCAGAGGTAACCATTCTGAATTGTGTGTTTATGATTTACTTGCATTTATATATTTATATATATGTGTGTGTAACTAGAGGCATTTTCCTATGTTCCTATTTTCTAATATTTTCTTAGTAACTTGTTTGCTGTCATCAGCAAGATGGTACCTCAAATTTCACTCATGTTTGCTTAAATTTATCTTAGATAGTTTTGTAGGAATTGCATGAAATAATTGTAATAGGAATGAATATGAAGTTATTTTTGTGGGTTTACAAAATAATTAAGAAAACAAATTGTATTCAAAATTATATTGTAATCCAAATTTAAGATGTTAATTCACTGATGTAATGCAGTCTTTTAATAGAACATAATTCCTGGACATCTGAAGATTTTGAATAGCTCTTAGATATTCAGTGTAGTTAGATTTAATGTAATTATTTTACATGAGTATTTTCTTCAGAAGTAGACTGAGTAGTGCCTAAATGAAATTATTTAATGAACCATTAGATAAGCTCTTGGTTTCTGTAGTTACTTTGCATGAGTGTTTCCCATCTCTCAGCCAGAATTCTTTACAGCATTAATTCTTAATGTAGGAAGAACCACCTGTATTAGAGTCACTGGAGCTTGTTGAAAATGCAGATTTCTAGACTCTTCACCCAGAGATTCTAATTCACTATGTCTATATGAGGTCCAGGATTCTATATTTTTAACAAGTACTCCAGGAGATTTGTACGAAGACTAACATTTGAGAACCACTGCTTTATAAGAATCAGGGAACCTTACTGTGACCTTGAAACTCTTGGGTTTTTATCTACCCACTTTCTTTCCACTTATCTAAGCTTTTTAAACTTGGAATTAGGAGACAGATTCAAATCCCAGTTCTGTAATTTCTGACTAGTGATCTTGGGCAAGTGACTTAAACTCTGCAACTGTTTGCTCATCTGTACAGTGGGAGCAATGGTGTCTTCCCTGCTCAGCTTTATACCTGCTTGTGAGTAATGAAGAGTGAGATGATAAGATAGGATGTGTTCATTATAAACTCTGCAACTGTTTGCTCATCTGTACAGTGGGAGCAATGGTGTCTTCCCTGCTCAGCTTTATACCTGCTTGTGAGTAATGAAGAGTGAGATGATAAGATAGGATGTGTTCATTATAAACTCTGCAACTGTTTGCTCATCTGTACAGTGGGAGCAATGGTGTCTTCCCTGCTCAGCTTTATACCTGCTTGTGAGTAATGAAGAGTGAGATGATAAGATAGGATGTGTTCATTATAAACTCTGCAACTGTTTGCTCATCTGTACAGTGGGAGCAATGGTGTCTTCCCTGCTCAGCTTTATACATGCTTGTGAGTAATGAAGAGTGAGATGATAAGATAGGATGTGTTCATTATAAAGTGCTACACAACTGTAAGCTTGTTTCACTTTTTTTCCTTTTCCCAAGATTATTCTCTTGGGTCACTGGCCTTTTGAGTGGCAAGTCCTACAGGAGGAGGAATCCTAGACAGTGCTTTCCAGGTAGTACTCTGAATTTATAGCACAAGAACTCAGTGCCCATACTTTTAATATTAGAATGCCTGGATGAAACTAGACTGCTGTCCCTGCTAAATTTCTGCTTTTGCTCCTGATTTCTTAAATAGTTTTATTTTGTATATTGTCCTGTGATTTAGCTCCAACGGCGCCATGAGCAGATGAAAAAGAATTTGGAAGCACAGCACAAAGAATTAGAGGAAAAACGTCGTCAGTTTGAAGATGAAAAAGCAAACTGGGAAGCCCAGCAACGTATTTTAGAACAACAGAATTCTTCAAGGTAACTAATATCAGATTCCCAAGAAATATGTATAATAATGTTTTAAAGAATTATTTTCCTATTATTTTTAAAAGATTAAAATAACACTTTAAAAGACATCACCTATTATCATGCATCCCAAGGACAATCATTTTCGTGGATGAATATTTTTAGATAGATGGATGCAATCTATGTACTCTGTTCTTTTCACTACATTTTCCATGACTTAACAATCTTCATAATTATAATTTAGTAGCTTCCTAACATTCTTCCCAGTTGACTCACCATAATCAATTTCTTACCTCCTTCTCCCAATTGTTTATGGACATAATGGTTGTGTTCAGTTTTTGGCAAGCATAGACAACATTGCTACAAAGATATTTTATACATTTACGGAGTATGTTTTATTTATGTTGAATTATTTCTTTAGGATAAAATCCTTAAGATAAAATTTTGGATATTTAATTCCTAATACATCTAACCAGTTACTTGCTCTTAATTTATACAAAACTCAGTAATATTTGTACCTTGGTTTTCTTTTTTTCCTCATAAGTCCCATTTAACACTGAAAAGTGGCATCCCTGTAAGGATTCTGCAGTTAACTCTCAGTACTAATAAACATTTTCAAGATAGACGTTTGTTCTGTAACACTATTCTTCTATTAACTTCTTCCCCAAGGAAGAGGAAAATGTATTTATAAAAGCAAATGCATTTCAGAATACAAATGGGCAGTAGGAAAAAAGGATATTCTATTTGACGTCAGTTGATCTTTTTCAATATGCACTATTTCATTTGGGAAGAATAAATGATTCTTTGTCATATTTTCTACTGTTTATCTTGGAGTTTTGTCAAATCCTGGATTGTCTAAGAAAATATTCTTATAGACTAACATTGTCCTCATTGTTCACTTCTAAATCTTGTAATTTTTTAAATGAAAAACTAGTGTTTGAAAATTCAACACACTTGTAATTTAGCTAGCTATTGCTACCATATGTTGTCTATAATGTTTATAATGTAGTCACTCATTTTGATTACTTTCCTTTAATCATTTAGAACCTTGGAAAAGAACAAGAAGAAAGGGAAGATCTTTTAAACCCTCTATTGACCACCAGTTACGTATTAGTTGCCAATATGCCAGCTTGGACATCAGTGTTTGTTGGATCCGTTTGACCAATTTGCACCAGTTTTATCCTTAATGATGGATTTAACAGCATGACAAAAAAAAATTTTTTTTTTGTTCTTGATGAAGATTAAGATGCCTTGAATTGTCTAGGGTGTTGTGTACTTAGAAACTAACAGCTCTAAGTACCTTTCCTACATTTTCTTTTCTTTTTTTTATTAAACAGATGTCTTCAATTTAATGCAAGAAAACATTTTACTATTGTACAATCATGTTCTGGTGGTTTGATTGTTTACAGGATATTCCAAAATAAAAGGACTCTGAAAGGTTTTCATTGAGGATAAATTGCCATAATATGATGCAAACTATGCTTCTCTGATAATTATAATACAAAGGTTCCATTCAATGCAGCGTATACAATAATGTAATTTAGTCTAACACAGTTGACCCTATTTTTTGACACTTCCATTGTTTAAAAATACACATGGAAAAAAAAAACCTATATGCTTACAATGCACCTAGAGCTTTTTTATAACAACCTTTTTTTTTGTTTGTTTATTTGTTTTGGATTCTTTAAATATATATTATTCTCATTTAGTGCCCTCTTTAGCCAGAATCTCATTACTGCTTCATTTTTGTAATAACATTTAATTTAGGTATTTTCCATATATTGGCCCTGCTAAAATAGAATATAGCATCTTTCATATGGTAGGAACCAACAAGGAAACTTTCCTTTAATTCCCTTTTTACACTTTATGGTAAGTAGCAGGGGGAAGAAAAAGCATTTATAGATCATTTCTAGGCAAAATTGTGAAGCTAATGACCAACCTATTTCTACCTATGTGCAGTCTCTTTATTTTACTAGAAATGGGAATCATGGCCTCTTGAAAGAAAAAAAAGTCACCATTCTGCATTTAGCTGTATTCATATATTGCATTTCTGTATTTTTTTTGTTTGTATTGTAAAAAAAATTCACATAATAAACAATGTTGTGATGTAATAGAGTGTAAGGTCTTAAATATTCTACAGGTGATATACAAAGCTAAAAGAATGGGGAGAAACTTTTCAACTTGAAGATTGTAACTCTTCTCTTGTATGTTTGTTTCATTTAGAATGTGTATGTGCTAATTTTCTAATTTATGAGATACAGTATCTCTCTACTGATTACTGTCTCTCATTAATATGTTATTTCTCTGAGAACAAATCCCAGCTCATTCACATTAGGTAAACTCTCAGGTCCTTGGGAACTGAAACTTTTTAACTGGAAGGAGGGTGATATAATTTCTTTTCACTGAGGTCAAATGATAGAGATTTTAATTTAATGCTCCATGATATTTTATTTTTTTTTAAGATTGGCACCTGAGCTAACAACTGTTGCCAATCTTTTTTTTTTTTTTTCTGCTTTATCTCCCCAAACCTCCCCCCCCCCCACCCCGTATATAGTTGTATATCTTAGTTGCAGGTCCTTCTCGTTGTGGGATGTGGGACGCCGCCTCAACATGGCCTGATGAGCGGTGCCATGTCCACGCCCAGGATCCGAACCCTGGGCCGCCACAGCGGAGCTGGCACCGATATTTTAAATAGAATTAATACAACCCACTTCATTACCTTAAAGAGTTTCACCATGTCTGTTACTTTTTAAAATTAATGATCCGAGCAAAGGAAGTAACTAATAATTCTGATTAGCTAGTATTTTTGTTTACTTTCAGAGGCTGAAGGATTTAAATAAATCAGTATGCTTGAAAGATATCCTTGTTGCTTTTCAAAGATATATAGATCTAAAATGTAAAACATATATTAGGACATTATAGAATCTTGACTTTACATATAAATTCACCCCAGGGTACTTTTTCTTTTCTTTTTCTTTCTTTTTTTTTTTTTTTGATAAGGAAGATTCCCCCTGAGCTAACGTCTGTGCCAAGCTTCCTCTATTTTGTGTGGGTTGCCATCGCAGCATGGCTGCTGACAAATGATGTAGGTCCACACCAGGGAACCAAATTCAGGCCACCAAAGTGGGAGCAGTCCAAACTTAACTACTAGGCCACAGGGCTGGCCCCCCTTAGGGTACTATTTTTAAAGCAGATCTCATGGGACATTAAAAACATGATTTAGGAATATTGCAGTGAGCATTTATTCTTATTTGATGCCCATCACTAGTTTATAAAATTCTCTTGGAAAAGTTTTGTTAATACTAAAATGCCTTCTGCTGTTGGAGAACATAACATGTTGCAAATGGTTTTTTAAAATAAATTCGCTGTTATTTCCAAGACCAGAATCAGATGTTCAGGAATAACTGTAAGTGAATACCTCGGGGGTTTTGTTTGTTTGTTTTGGTCGTGTGTTAAGAGTGAGTGGGTTAACAGCTCTAACCAGAAAGGTTTGATTTTAGGGAGTTAAGAACAACCTACTGAATTTGGAAAAAGCAAAATGAAAGAGTTTGTATAGACCATGTGCCTAAATCGTGAAGTACTACTTCTAGAAACAGATTCTCGTAGTTACCATTTAAAAATTCTGTGATGTTTGTAAATCACCTTTATTCTACCACCTTAGTGAAGTCACAAGTCTTTATCCATGTCATGCCTAAGGTTTTACCTGAATCTGATACAGGACATTTAAGGCAGGGTCTTTTTACTGTTGACTCCAGGCTTTTCAAGCATATAGACGGCTGTTTTTGGTCTATGGCCTCTGGATTTCTAAGAACTGCTATATGGTCATTCACAATACATACATGTAATGTTCAGGAAGGCAGAAGGAAAGCCCAGCTTGTAAACAGCAGCACAGGCAGTGCTTAGTCTCCGTTGTTAGAGACATTATGTAAGGGTAGTAATTCGCTAACCACTATCTTTCTAATTAAGCAGGATTGACCAAGTAAACACTAATCCCAGTGAAGTTTGGCTATCTTGGGGCAGAGGTTTACTGCCACCTAGTGGAATAAGATCTAATTGTTTTTTTAAATCAAGTTCACAAGTAATGGGAAGTTGATTGGACAGATGGCTTATTTCTATGTAGCTCAGGTTGTGATCTTGAAAGCTGGATACAGACTCCTGCCTCTTGGAGTCATTGGCTTGTTGTCACACTACCACCTGCACATTCTGACTCCCCACACCTTTCATGCCTTTTAACCTCTTGGAGAAACTGACCCGGGAATGTGGAGGTGAGCAAAAAGAAAGAGGAAAGCGGGTAAGGTGGCCAGATAATGCAGCAAGAGCAAGTGTTGACTTAGTAAGCATCTAGATCACCACCTCCAAACCTGATCCTGTTTCCTTATGAAAATGTTTTCAAGTATGTATCCATAATTGTATAGTAAATTGTATGAATGTGCTGCTATGTTAATGTGAACATTATGAAACAAAATTTTGAAGAGTGGAAAAAAAGTTTGGCACTCTTCTCAAGCCCCAGTAAATTGTCCGGCACACTTCGGAAGTCATTGATCTAAGTTTGTAGATCATTAATATTCAATTATTGCTGAATCCCCAACAAAATCTTAGTGAAAACTGTTGTGGTATCCTACTTGATGTGAGAGGAAAAATTATTGTCCGCCACTCCAGTAAATTGAAATCCTTTCTAATAAAAAGCTTGCAAATGTAAACACAAGTTCATGTACTTCCTTCAGGATATTTTCCCTGCCCCTTTAGTCATAATAATGACTATTATATATTGAACATTTGCTCTGTTCCAGACAGTAAACTACATAGTTTATGTACAGTATCTTCATATAATCCTTTATAGATGCCAGTGTCATCCTTTTGAAGATTTGGAAACAGATTTGGAGATGTTAGTGACTTGTAGCAACTGGCAGAGCTGCGGTTTGAACCAGTCTTGGTGACACCAGGGACTGTGTACTTCACTTTTGTGCTATACGACTACCTGGTGTCTGCTAGCAAACACTGAACACGCTCATCATCTAGGTTCAAATCCCAGCTCTGTGTGAACTAGGCATGTTACTTTTCCTTACTGGACATTTGTTTCTTCAGCTATAAAACAGGGCCCACATCTTCCTTGCTGGTTTGGAGTGAAGATTACATTCTGACTGCACATGTGAAGGTGTCTGGACTTCAAGAGATTATCTTTGAATGTTGATGGAAGAGGTGATGCCAGGGCCACGACACACCGGAAGTACTGTTTTTCCCCAGTTTTAGGTGATGATTCATTTTCAGGAAGTTTGCATCATGCCATAATAGGTCTCTAGACCTGCTTTTTTGTACAAAGAGGCAGCCTTTTGGAGTTAGAAATGAAGTATGTTTCAACAATAGGGCACACCAGGGAAGCAAGGTAATTTTGGTGAAGAATGAGTTTTTCATGGTGCTAGTAGTAGGAGTTATAAAATGTCCTTCTTTGCAAGTAATACTGAGATGGTTTATCGGAGTATCTCATCTGACAAAAACATTGCTACTTTTCAAGCAAACTTGGTTCCCATGATTTAGCATTAATCCACACAATGTTCAAAGTTTAGTGTCTGCCGTTTTCTTCAGAAAATACGGGCTGACAATTTCCTGTGTTCTTTAGCAGCTTTTCAGAGCTTCACAGGAAGAATGAAGACTATTCTTGGCCTGAACATATGCCCCATGGGGTGCTGGGCCCAGCCAAACAGCCTTGTATTAGCAAAGGAGGGTCAAGTGAAAGGAGACCTTGTTCTCTGCCAGGCTCTCAAAGGGTAGTCTGAAACCCCATTGGCCACACACAACCACTGTTTTAGATGCAGTGTTTGTGGACTTGCCAAAATATAATGCCACTCCTTTCTGCAGTCCTTTGGGATGGGGAGAGGGAGGAGTTGACACCTCTGAGAACAGAGATCTGTGAAGACATGGCATAAGATGGGGGACTAAAAGGAGGGGTTGGTAAGACACTACTAACAAATGTCCAATTTTTCTCTCCCTCTTCAAAGTGGGCCCTGCTTAGCTTTCTAGCATCCAGGTGTGTGGCAAGGAGCCATGTTTCACCTGGATATTTACAAGGATCCCCGTGGGTGAGGGACTGACTGTCACCCTAGTGTGGAGTACTGAACTAACTTGGTCCTGCAGGGGCTTACAGCTTTTTTTTTTTTTTTTTCATTTAATTCCATTGTCTTTGAATTTCACTGGTCTCTTTCATATTTAAATATATGCCTCACTCAACTGCAGACACAGAAAAGTTGTCTTTGTCTTGGATAAGCCAGTAATTTAAGCAACTTGGCAAATGGTAGGTGAAGGGACGGGTGCCTTCACACGCACCCTGGTGCTCCCCTTGCTTTTAAGAAGTCAAGAAATATATATTTTGTCTGGTTGGGAGTGGGGGAGCTGTCAGTTTTTTCCCTAGGGATAAATCTTATATGTGATTGTACAGATTTGAGTCTTAGTATGGTTTACTTTTCAAAAAAAAAAAAAAAACCTTTCAGTAACACAGTTCTTTCATTGAGAACCTAAAATAAAATCCCTCAACCTTCGGGTTGCTGCGTAGAGGTGCCAGGATCTCAAGTTGGCATTTTCTCTCCCAAACCCCCACTTCAGTAGTGCCTAATTAGATCCCATTCCTTACAGTCAGTGCTTGGAAGATGGAGTGAGAGGCCACTGAGGCAAGCTCACCTTCCGTGATCTCTCTCTTCAGGTGGGATTGGCCCAGTTATGCGCATGTCCTGAAGAGGAGATGGGCTTTCTCTCCAACTTGTGAGAACTGATGGACTCATCCTACCAGATGTGAACATTCAGATGATATTCAAACTGGGAAGAAAACCTGTTTTATCAAGGGAGAAGAAATTCACTTGGAAATATGAAAGAAGGGAACAAAATCACATAAAAGTGCAGCAACAAGCATCTGGCTGAGTACCTGTTAATGTGCCACATAGGTAGGGTTCTCATAGATTCTCAGTTAAAGCCCAGTAGAATTCTATGGCGTGGCCATTTTAATTCCTTTTTAAAAAGCAGACTGTGATGTCACTGTCTGATAATAACATTTGTATTAGTTACCCATTGCTGCATGCAAAGCAACAGATGCCATCTAACCTTAGTAACAACATTTAAGCTGCAATAGTAACATTTATTATCTTAGTTTCTGTCAGGAATTAGCTGAGTGGTTCTGGCTGGGAGGCGGCATTAAAGATGTAGGCTTGGAGCGACAGACAGTCACAGACAGTTGTCTGAGGGCTTGACGGGGCTGGAGGGCCTGCTTCCAAGATGGCTCGCCCAGACAACTGGCAAGTTGATGTCAGGAGGCTTCGGTCTCTTGCTACATGGACTCTCCATAGGGCTGGTTGAGTGTTCTTAGAGTGGCATGGTGGCTGGCTTTTTCTCAGAACAAGTGATCTGAGAGAGCAAGGTGCAAGCCACAGTGTCTTTTATGACCTAGCCTTGGAAGTCACACAATGTCATTTCTGCAGTATGCTATCTATTGCTTATGCAGCTCAGCCTTCAATGTGGGAGGCTGCTGTACAGGACCTAGAGTACCAGGAGGCTGTTACCACAACATTTTATCCATTTTCTGGTTAGTAGATAGTTTTCCATTTTTACAAATAATGCTGCAGTGAACATTTCTGCACACATCTTCTTGTCCAAATAGGCAGGAGTTTCTACAGGCTTGTGTATCATGAACAAAGCCAGCAAGTCTGTGGCTTTTAGCTTCTGTCAAGGTTTCTGGGAAGCATTATCCCCTGCCCCCTCACCACTCAGATCTGATGTCTCCACAGGCCTGACCCGCAGCCTTAATTAAGAGGGCAGATCTCCCTCCTTGCCTTAGAGATTGAAAAGTCTTAAGAACTGCAACAGGCCCAGTATGGTGGATGGCACAGCTGTGGTCTGAGAGGACCACTGTGAGCCGGACAGCACTCCTGCTCCCCTGCGAACTTGTCTCCTGGTAGGGATTATGGGTAAATCAGACGCCAATTCTGCAACCAACCTGGGCCTTTGAATCAGCTCAACTCACCCACACGCCACACTCCAGCTCTGGGTGTAACAGCTAGGCCATCCTGCACCTTTACCTGTGTTGGCTTTTGTGGAGCTCCACCGCCCTACGCCTTCTCCCTGATGCCCAGGCAGCTCCTGAAGCTTGACCCTCATGAGCCTGCACCTCTCTCGCTCCTTTCTTGCTGCCCACCCTGATGTAGGTTTACACTTACCCTTCTCCATGGGTCATAGACGCACCCAAAGCCCACATCCCAACACCCCCTCCCCAGGGCTGGCTTCCTGGTGGTGCCCCCAATGGATTGTCAAATGCCCCCTCCCCATTTATAGATTTTTAATGAACTTTTTTCTTCTAATTTTCAATTTTAGCAAAAAGTACTTTTTTCTGGACTGTTTTTGAGCCATATGCCTTATATTAAATGGGTATGTATATTAATCATGTATTTCTTAGAAACAAGGAAATTCTCATATAATAGTACAAGCAAAACGATGAAGTTTAATGAGGTTTTAATAAAACTTTAAAACATTTATAGATTCTCTTTGCTACCTTATTTTCAAACATATACTTAGGTATTCATATTTATATACATTGCATTTCACTTTATGGCCCAAAGCTCCCAATTCCGGCTGTTGTGTTTGTATTTTCCTTCAAATGAGTTTAAAAGGGATCATCTGTGTCTCTGGGCCTGGACCCCTTTGGTGCCAATAAACCTTGTGGTTTGATGGGATGGAATCAGTGGCAGGGTTGACACGAGTCTAGTCTCCTGGCCCCCAGTTCACTTCTCTCTCTGCTGGCCTGTGGGGCAGACTCATTTTTTCCCATTCATTCACTCAATCATTCACTCCATCCAACCGCTGAGCACTGGGACCTACACATGGCACGGGGGTGGGGGTGGGGTGGGGGGCGGGGGTTGGGATATGAGTGCATGTGTTTGCTGTGCGCGGGACACACGGGTGCATGACGCTCCTTCCCTCCAGGAGCCCGCAGTCTCTCAGAGAAAGGGGCATGAAGCACGCTGGGGGGACACTTAGCGCAGGGCCACAGTCGCAGAAGATTGGATGTGGTCAGCATTTGTTGCCGTCTGAGGGCCAGGTGATGGCCAAGACCCTCAGGCTTCCCTCCCCCACGTCCTAGGAGGCGCTAGACCCAGCCTTGCTCTAGATGTCCCCCACTCCGCGCCGAGACTTCTGCCTGTGGCCGGCCTGGTGAGACCGCAATCCCGCTGCCACTTCCCCGGGGGGAGGGGATCTGAGGATTAAAGGAGCTGAAGGTTGTGGCCCAGGCCTGGCCGGGCCCGACAGGTGAAGGCAGCCTCCTCCGCGCCCTCTGGCGGCCGTGGACACCTGCGCAGGGCCCGGCTCCCCAGGCCAGGAGCCCGCGCGGCGACGGCCTCGCGTCTGTCCAGCTCCTTTCCTCTTACCCTCTCTTGCGATCAAGCGGAGGTTAGCTACGGGGACAGCCCCTGCCTTACTCCCAGGGGCCGCCATTCGAGCGTCAGCGGCCTTTGGGACAGAAGGTGGCACATCCCCTCTCAGGTGGCGACCCCAGCGAGCCCTTAGAGGTGGCTTTCCTGGGGGCTTCCCCGAGCACCAGCTGCCCCTGGATTCCATGCCACTCAACAATCGGATATTGTTTTGTTTCAGAAATACTTTAGGACCTTCTATTATTTTTATTAGGGAAGAGTTTTAAGAATGCTAGAAAAGTAGCGGACTCTTTTGAAACAGAACATTACAACCAAACATAAAGAAAACATTAACAGTTTGGCATTTCCTTAAAAAGATAAACAGAATTACCATATGACCCAGCAATTCCACTTCTGGGTATATCCCCCAAAGAAGTGAAAGCAGGGACTCCAGCAGATATTTGCAAATCCGTGTTCAGAGCAGCATCACTCACAACAGCCAAAGGTGGAAGCAGCTCAAATGTCCATGGACAGATGAATGGATGAACTAAATGTGGTATATATGTACGGTGAAATAGTATTCAGCCTTAAAAGAAGACAATTCTGACCCATGCTACAACGTGGATGAACTTTGAGGACATTATGCTAAGTGAAAAAAGCCAGACACCAGACATAAAAGGATGATTATATGATTATATGATTCCACTTGTATGAAATATATAGAATAGGCAAATTTATAGGGACAGAAAGTAGACCAGAGGTTACTAGGTCCTGGAGGGGACAGGAAATGGGAAATTATTGCTTAATGGGTGCAGAGTTTCTGTTTGGGGTGTTTCAATTATTGAAAGTGAATAGTGATGGCTGCACAACATTATGAATATAATTAATGTCACTGAATTGTACACTTGGAAATGGTTAAAATAGCAAACAATGTTATATGTATGAAACCAGCTCAACACACGGCTGACATAAGGGAAACCATATTGTAGAAAAGAGACCATGTCGTAACTTTGAATGACCTCTGACTAACTAACCCAGCTGGATTTGTACCCTTCAGGAGATCCACCTGTTCTGTAGATTTTATGACCCCTGCTTGTGCATATACCTCCCAGCTGTGATAAGACGATAACTTCGTTCTTTTGAGTTCCTTAGGAATGTGGTGACTCCCCAAACAGAGAGTCTAGGCTGATAGCCATCATCAATGAAAACTGAAAGATCTGGTGTGGCAACTCCCGGTCTGTAACACCAGAGGGTCAACATCCCTAACCCCCTCCCCTATAACCCACTGGCCTATAAAGCTGCTTCAGGATTCTGTGCCCCCTTAAGATGGTTCTTTCGGATGTTAGTCGTCCATCTTCCCTCTTGCTAGTAAGCTGTAATAAAATGCCCTTTCTCTGCCACCATCTTGCCTCTTGACAACGGGCTTTTGTCTCGCGGCGAGCCGATCGTTCCCTTTGTGCAGTAACATGTATTTTACTATAATTTTTTAAATAGTAAAAAAGAAAAGGAAAGGAAACACTGTTTACCTCTCTCCCTACCATTCTACCTCCCTGAGGCCAGGGGCAGTGGAGTAACTTCCCTGGTGTCTGGAGTCCTGTCAGTGGAAGGGGTAGGATTTGAGCTAATTGCGAAGCCACACCAGATCACTCTGGGCAGCCTTCCTCTGGCAGCCAGCAACCAGTGCCTCCCATACCCTGACATCTCCCTGGGAGCACCATCTGGTGAGTCATCACTTCTTCATTTTCCCTTTGCTCTCCTGTGGGGATCTGACCTGGGCCTGTGCCTTGTCTGGGCTTCCCCAAGACAGAAAGTGACAGGGACTTTTCTAAACCCAGTACAGCCAGGTCAAAGTCCAGGTCAGGCCAACAGGACAGAGGCTCTGGTGGCTTCCCGGAGTCCCCTGTCTCTTCCTTAGCTCTAGCTCAGGCCAACACGGCCGCCTCATCTCCAGAGACCTCCCTCTCCACTGCAGCCCCTCCCCACAGCCTGCCCCTCCCATCTCTGTCTCCACCCACTCCTGTTCTTACCTCTGAGGCTCCTGGCCCTCTGGGCCCCACAATCTGCCTCCCCTCACTCCCCCCCGCAACCCTGTGAGCACTGTGCAACAGGCACATCAAGCTTCTGCTTGTGTCGCCAAAAATTGAGGAGGGGAAAAGTTTCAAGTTTGATACTTTAAAAAAAGACATCAAATTACTAATCATAGGAAACCAGAATTTGTTGGAATTCTGGATTTTGCTATATCTGTTTATAGTTTTACAGTTTTTCATTTTGAATTGGGTGGATGGGTGGGGAGGGGGCACCTCATCTTTAAGAGTTTGCAGCCTCTGTGCATCCAGCTTCTCGCTTACTCTCATGGGGGCTGAACATCACGGGGAGGCCAGGCCTGGGAAGAGCCAGGACAGCAGGAGGTGGAAGAAACCTTCGGTCTGCACCAGGGGCGTTTGCTCTCTGTGCAGCTCGAGTGCCCAGTGGAAATGCTTAGGAGGGACAGGACTGGGTGAGGGAGAAGCCGGCGTTGAGCCTGGCATACAGGGGAAGATGATCACCCTGTTGGTACTCATTGATTACCCTATTGGTGATCAAGGGCACTAGGGCATCAGCTCCCTGGTGGCTGTGGAGGGGAGACACCAACCTTCTTGGAGTATCAGCCTGGCCAAGTGGAAGTGGGGCACTGGGATTAGGAGTCCCCAGAGACCTCACTGTGTCCTCGGTGGATGGGGAGACCTCTCTGGAAAAAGCATGTGACAGACACTCATGTGTTCCTCCCGGAGTTGTGACAGCACACAGTGGGCCCTCACAGGGTTATTCGGGCCACTTGAAAAGCTGGCGGACATTGCCTGGCAGGTGGTCTGGTTACGGGAATAGTGTGTGGGTGGAGGCCTGTCTGTGCCCACCTGGCACCCTGCCCTCTTCTCTGAAGAAGATGAATGGGGAGAGGGCAAGAACTGGGAACGCACCTCCCAGTGGGCACCAGGGGGCAGTGCTGCCCCAGTGTCAGGCTCCTTTCACTGAGTAACCCTTCCTGGTTTCCAGTAGCTGCAGCGAAACTAACTTCCTGGGACTATATTAATGTTTTTGGATTTTAAGAAGTAAAAGGTGTCCTGAGGGCCATGAACTTGGTGCAGATCCTTACAGCAGCAAGTGGAAAAACTTGGTCTGGAGGAAAGAAGCATTGAGACCAGGTTCTGCTCTCCAGCTCTCTGATGAGAAAGAAGTCTTTCACCCTCTCTTTGCCTCAGTTTCTCTGTCTGCCAGACTGGCACAATCTCTTCCCCATCTATGGCTTAAGGAACTCTTGTGCTAAAAAGGGCAGTAAAAGATAGTCAGCCCATAGTCATCGGCATTCCTATGGTGAAGAAATGTGCCAATGTCATACCTTTACAAATGGATTCACAAGTCCATCCTTTGAAATTAATTTTCCATAGATGGAAACACGTGGCAGATGAGTGAGGCTTCCTGCTTTTGCAAGTTAACACAGCCAAGGGGCCATGGACGGGCTGGCAGAGCAACAAATTAGCTTGGCGCCAAAAGAGGTGAGAAGCCATAGAGTCCAAGTCCAGCCTGGCCAGTGGGAGACCTCGCAGCATCTGGGAGTCTCTTTTGGTGTGTGGTGGGGAGACAGTTTATGGTACCTACTGTTGGATGTCCAATTCCAGGGCCTTCCCTTTGCTGGGGGAAGTTTCTACCACCAAAGAGAAACAATCCTCTGAAAGTGAGGGAGGAAAAAGAAGGAGGAGACGGATTTCCTTGTGGCTGAACTTCTTGTCAACCTTTTCTGGAAAAGCATGGCCCTGCTCACCCCGCGGAAGACAGTGAGGCCAGTGCAGCATGAGACATGACAGGATGAATTTCTGGAGCTTTGGCAGAGCCAGGTTTTGAACACATTCCCTGGGACAGACAGGCAGAATGTTCTAGAAGAATCCAGCAAGGCCAAGCTCGCTTACTGAGTTGTCTTTAACTTTAAGCAAAGGAAGGGTTTACAGATGGCATGCAGTTTTCTAAAAGGCATCAGGTTATGAACATAAGTCCATTCGGCCCAGCATATTTATACACATCTCAACCACGTGCATCAGGGAGGTGCCCGTTCTGCCTCCACTACTTGACCCTGAGCCAGTTCCCTGACTTTTTTTCAAATCTCACATTCCTCATTTGGAGAACGGAGACTATTACCTCTACCTCGCAGCATCGTTGTGAAGGTAAAATGAGATTGCTTCCATCACGTGCCTAACGGAGCATCTAGAACGCAGCGGGTGCTCAAAAAACATCAGTGGAGCAGAATGCTGGGTGAGAGATTGAGAAATTTTGGTTGTTTAGCTTTGTGGCTGTTTTGTTTAAGTAATTCTGTTCATCCTTGTGGGGTGGGGGCAGAGTGGGCTTATGGCTGGTTAGGAAAAAATGAAAGGAATTTTTCTCCTTCCAGGAAGAGAACCAGACTTTACTGTTCTTGAGATCTTGACCCCCCACCCCAGTTACATTCAGAAGTTCTTTGTGGTTTTAAGGCTGATGCCCTGTCATGGCAGAATGAGTTTGTTGTGTTTTGGAGGCTTGAAAAGGGAACAGTGGCCTGAGCCTGCCATCTCTCTCCCAGGGACTGGGAAGAACAAGGCCTGAGCTCATCTGTGACAGGGAGATGACTGCAGGGCCCCGTGGGGCCTGTGTGGAGGGCTACGGGCAGGCCGAGTGCAGAGGGTGTGGAGTTGCCTAGAGGCCCCCCCTTGGCAGAGCCCTGCCGGATAGAAGGAGGCCAGTGGATACGTGCTGTGCAGCGAGACCACAGCACTGCCTGGATCGGGGGAGCCCCGATCTGGACACCTGAGGACCCCTTTGGGGCTGTGTGACCTTCACCCTCGCCCAGAATTTTTGTGGGATCTGAAAGAGGAGTCCTAAAATGCCTGATTTTAACTACCTCCCAGGCTTAAGGGTGGTTCGTAATAAATCAGAGGGGGAAGTCTGACATTATTTGCATCTTGAGGAGAATCATTCCTTGTGAGTGAAATGCAAAGATGACATGGAGAACATTTGCTCGGGTCTTGGAATCTCAACAAATCAGCACCAGACAAAACTGCTGTAGTGTGTCTTTCATCTGGTAGTTTTAGTTTTCTTGACATCAAACTGATAAAGGAGGCCTGAGGAACAACAAACGGTCCACACACAGCACCAACACAGGGCTGGGAGGAAGAAATAGAACAGGGTCAAAGCCCAGTACCATTCGCGTTAATTAAGATACATGTGAATACTTAATGACGCTGTGCATTTATAAAGACACTCAGGCATTCGGGGACACGTCTCACACTGGTGAGGGAGAAGGGTGTGGGGACAAAAAGGAATCCATAACTAAAGAAAATAAACTGAGAGAGGGCCACCTGCCCTGGCAGTGATGGCTGGGTCTGAGGCTGCAGAGGTCGTCTGAAGAGGTGAGAGACAGGTAAAAACAATGGGCATGAACTGTGGGGGTTCTGTCACAGACGCCATCAAGCCTGCAGGCAATGCCACGAGACTTCAGGGAACTTTCTGGCCGCAGAGACAGCCCTCTGGGTCTTTGTCCGCCCTTCTGTTCCTTCTGAGTATCCAGTGTTGACCCATTCAGACCCTGGCACCTGGGTGGAGCCATGTGGCCTCGCCTGGCAGTTTCTCAGGTTCCCATGCACTCAGACAGCAGGTGTCTGACAGGAAGGTTCTCTTTGATTCCTTTCAGGATTGACGTTAGATGTAAATTGTTCTACTTAAAGTGTTGAATCCTAACACACCCCTTTGGAAAAACTCTCTTTTTCTGTGGCTCAAAGGCTACCTTTGTGGATTTTACAAAAGAACCAGAACTGAGGGCCAGGCCGCACTGTGGACAGTCCTGGCCATGTCCTGGCTGCTGACCCTTAAGTGAAGGTAATTGTCTGTGGATTGCCCTTGTTGGAGAGATTGGGTGTGACTGTAGTGCTGGTCACCAATGCTGATGACACATAGCTTTATGCAAAGAAATGCATTAGGAACTTAGTGCTTGTGTCCCCCGAAGAGATCCCAGTCTCTTTCTGGAGGAAATGGTTAGGTCAATTATGATATAATCAGACAATGTAATATTTTGCACCTACGAAAAATACTGCTTTTGGAGCATTTTTATTGACATGGGGAAATGTTAATGTCACATCCATTCAAATAATACTTGGCCAGTGCCTCTGCAGCAGAACCCAGCTGATTAGAGAGAGGAGCAGAAGCACGAGCAAGCCACATATGAATCTACTGGAAATAACTCTCTCTGGCAGAAAAACCTGTTTTCCATCCCGTAGCTAATTGGCTTGCTTTTCATACCTTGGGAGCCAGAAGAGATCGCCCCAGGATCAGAAGTTCACAATTGCTGGGGCTCAGCATGGCTCAGCGCAGTGGGTGAGCCTGGGTGATCGCCCAGAGTGGGGTGCGGGGTGTGGGATCGGGTCAGGGGTCCGGACTCTGGTCCAGAGACGGGTGTGGGGTCAGGACCTTGGCGATCCCTGGGCAGCTGTGTGCTGAGGCTGTGCCTTCCCGTCTCCTCATGCCTCGGTCCTAAGGTCATGCCAGAAGCACAGTCTCTGGACCCTCCTCTGTGGATTAAAGAGTAGCAGAAAAGCTAGGCATTTGGGGTGTTTGGACATTTGAAAAGCCCTAGAAATCCAGGCAACTCCACACCTCTCATCCCCTGAGGAAGGGCATGGGGAGCACCGGCCCCAGCAGGCTGCCTCAGGTCCAGGCTCCTTGGCTCTCCTCTCCTCACAATACAGGTTTGAGCCCCTTGTGATCTCAGCAACTGGGAACTCATGGTTGGTGGCATCACAACAGGTGACCTGAAAGAGTCATTGCTGGTGACATTACTGACCAAGAGGAAGAAAGAAGCTTTCTAAGTTCCCTGAAGGACTCAGCCAGGGTGATTTTGTGACTGGCTAACACCAAGCATCCTCTGGAAATAGTAAAGGAACTTGATAACAAAAGGAGAGACAGAGACAGAGACACAGAGAGAGACAGTGTGGTACCGGCATAAGGATAGCCGTATAGATCAATGAAATAGAACTGAGAATCCAGAAATAAACCCTCACATTTACAGTCAACTGAATTTCAACAAGAGTGGCAAAGCAATTCAATGGGAAAGAATAGTCTTTTCAACAAATGGTGCTGGAACAACTGGATATCCACATGCAAAAAAATGAACTTGGGCCTCTAATTAATTCAAAATGGATCAAACACCTAAATGGAAAAGCTAAAACCAGAAAACACTTAGAAGAAAACAGAGAGATAAACCTTCATGCCCTTGGATTTGGCAATGCTTTCTTAGTTTTGACACCAAAGCATGAGCAGCAAAAGAAAAAATAAATTAGACTTCATCAAAATTAAAAACTTTTGTACTTCAAAGGACACTATCCAGAAAGTGAAAAGACAACCCACAGAATGGGAGAAAATATTTGCAAATCGTGTATCTGATAAGGGACTTCTATCTAGAATATGTAAAGAACTCTTACAACTTAATAAAAGACAAATAACCCAATTAAAAAACAGGCAAAGGATCTTAGTAGACATTTGTCCAGAGAAGATATACAAATACATAAGCACGGGCAAAAATGCTCAACATCACTAGCCATCAGAGAAATGCAGATCAAAACCACAACCAGTTCACACCCACTAGAATGGCTACTATTGAAAAGTCAGACAATAACAAGTGTTGGTGAGGATGTGGACAAAGCAAAACCCTCATTCACTCCTGGTGGGAATGTAAACTGGTACACCCACTTTGAAAAATAGAATGGCAGTTCCTCCAAAAATTAAACTTAAAGTTACCGTTGACCCAGCAATTCCACTCCCGGGTATATACCCAAGAGAACCGAAAACATATGTCCACACAAAAGCTTGACCATGAATGTTCATAGCAGCATTATTCATAACAGCCAAAGGTGGAAAGAACTCAAATGTCCATCAACTGATGGATAAAAAAAAAATGTACTATATTCATACAAAGGAACGCTATTTGTTATAAAAAGGAATGAAATACTAATGTATGCTACAACATGGATGAACTTGAAAACATTGTGTAGATGAAGAAGCCAGTCACAAAAGACCACTTATTGTAGATTCTCTATATATGAGATGTCCAGAAGAGCAAACCCATAGAGACAGAAAGTAGATCATTGGTTCCTAGGACTGGGAATTGGGGGGAGATGGAGGTGACAGATGAGGGGGGAGGGAGAGCAAAATCGTGCAAGTTTCCTTCTGAAGTGATGAAAATTTTCTAAAATTAGTTGTAGTAGTGGTGGCACCACTCTGTGAATATACTAAAAACCATTGAATTGTACATTTTAAATGGGTGAATTATAAGGCATGTGAATTATATCTCAATAAAGTTGTTACCAAAAAATTTATAGGCTAAATACTTAAGAAAGAGTCCTTACTTTAAAAATAATTCACTGCAGAATTCTCTTAACTATCAAACTTAATAGGTGCATTTTAAAATATGGTTCAATTCACATATGTTTAAGGCATTGCTATAAGAAGCATGGGAAACGTGTGGACTAAAGTGGCTCCTCTGTTATCCAGAGCCCCTGTGAAAAAGGTGTCGATTCTTGAATTTGGTCAACTCTCATGTGTGAAGACAAAATAAAACAAAAAATGTGTAGTCATGTACTCTTTCATAAATGCCGTCTCCCAAGAAGAATGCCACATCTTCAAAGAAAAGAGTTTCAGGAGTCAGTGTGTGTGTAAAGAAACTATTTCTAGCGATCTTTTCAATGCAGCTCCTCAAGTTGGATCTATACTCTTGGAGCACTCCTTCTCTCTGCCAAGCCTTGAGCTAGTGACGAGGGCCTGGCTGAGCCCAGGGCCATTGAGAGTGGGCTGAGACCCCAGACGTGGGGACAAATGTAATCAGACAAAGGAGCTGGCCTGAGGGTTTCCTGAACATTCATTGCACTCCCAGGCCACCCGATGCCCCCTGAGACATCGATTGAAAGTTGCCAAGTCTAAGGAAACACTGAACCGAACACGTTTGTGCAGAAATTTAGGGAAGAGGTGAACCACAGGGCTGGGCCTGCCTTGGGAGCCAAGCACAACAATTTCATGGCCCAGGAGTGTTTTGTAAGGAAGAAACAGATCAGATATTCTGTATGATGGCCCAGAGGGTCATGGTGGGGGGCAAGCCATTCAGATGTGGAGGTAATTACTGTTCCCGGCTTATCAGCATTTCCGCTCTGGAACACAGGGCTCGTCAAGAGTGTAGTTTTAGTTCTAAACAACATGGGTCAAAGGGCACACCTTTGCAATGGGGAGACTTCTATTCCTCATCCATAGGACCTGAGTGGGTTTTGCTAGTTTGTTTGTATTTTTAGAAAAAGGAGCAAAATTGTTCGTTTCTCCTTATGTTTAACTCTAAGTCTCTTCTTTAATGCTGGCTTGTTGGCAGATGGTTTTTCATGAGTCTATTTTATAAATTCACATAGAGTACACATATCTGATATTTCCTCCACAGGGTAACTTTTCCATCAGTGCCTCTCCTGGGCACTGATGCACTTAAAAATGCACAGAATTGCACTTTAGAGAGTAGACGAAATTCTGAATCCCAGATTAATCTGAATTCAGATTAAGGCAGCCATGACAACTCCATCAGCATAATCATTGTTTTCTGCACCTAAAAAGATTCAGGAGACCTAAATTCTTAGACCAACCCCCGATGACATTTACTGGCAATGCAACAGTCATTTCCTCATCTGTAAAAGGGGGATGGTCATACCTGCCCAGCCATTCCCACAGATTTGGGGAGGATCAAATAAGGTCATGGATATGGAAGTGCTTTGCGAGTTCACAGATGGACCTGGGTTTGAAGTTTCTTTCCACCATTTGTTGACAATGGGACCTTGGAAAAATTACTTTACCTCACTGAGCCTTCGATAGCTTATCTGTAAAGAAGGACACTAGTACCTGCCCACAGACAAGCTGTAAGGAGCAAACAGGATTCAGCGTATTTAAAGAACACGTAGTAATTGTCAAATAAATGGTAGCTGTCATCACTGCTATTGCTGCTACTACATCTAAGTTTAGAGCAGTTTCATCAACATCATCCATGGCTTGAAACAAAGAAGGATATTTTTGGAGCAGAGGACTGGAAAAAAAAAAGTTTGGAAATGTGCAGAAGGAGGAAAATGCATGACGGGTACAGGGGAAATTTAGGAGGAAACAGTCCTTCTGGAGTACAGGCTGTGATGGAGAGTTGTGGAAAACCACGTGCAAGAAGTCAGGAGGAGCCAGACAGTGAAGGCCTCTTAAGGCTGGAATAAGACCTTTGATCTTGGTCCTCAGAGTGTCACCACCTGGAACTCTGTTTTCAGTGCTGGCCGGAATGACTGGATTCCTCCCTGGTGACCCATTGCCAGGACCTCACAGCAGCAAGACTTCTGAGCAAATTGAGTGATAGATGGGGCCACAGCAGAGAGGGGCCCCAGTTGCATCACTTTGTTGACAGCTCCCGCGGTCAGCCCAGGGGTCATTGGCTTCCTGGCCATGGTGCAGGCTGGGCTCACTCCCCTGTTTGTTCATCAGTGACCCCGCCTGCTGTGGAGGGCTGACGCTGCTCTGGGCATCAGGTCCTCAGGCACAGTCTAATATCTTGACTATATATTTATTTTTAAATCAGTTTTCTAAAAAGAGATAGATGGTTATTATTGTGGAATATTCCCCAAATTACAGAGAAGGGAATATAAACAGTAATTTCAATTTTCAGCCCTAATTACTGTCCCTTTACACCTGTATAGTTGTGTTTTCTTTTTTTTTTTAATTGACTATTTTTTTAGAACAGTTTAAGGTCCGCAGCAAAATTGAGGGGAAGGTGCAGATTTTCCGTGTACACCCTACCCCTGCACATGCACAGCCTCCCCCATTATCAACATCCCCCACCAGAGTGGGGCATTTGTTATCATCGATGAACCTACACTGGCACATCACAACCGCCCAGAGTCGGTAGTCTACACTACAGTTCACTCTTAGTGTTGTACATTTTATGAGTTTGGACAAATGTATAGTGACATGTATCCATCATTATATCATTTAGAGTATTTTCACTGACCTAAAAACCTCCATGCTCCACCTAGTCATCATCTCTTTCCCCCAAACCCCTCAACCCCTGGCAATCACTGGTCTTTTTACTGTTTTCATAGTTTTGCCTTTTCCAGAACGTCATATGGTTGGAATCATACAGAATGAAGCCTTTTCAGACTGGCTTCTTTCACTTAGTAATATGCATTTAAGTTTCCTCTATGTCTTTTCAGGGCTTGATAGCTCATTTCTTTTTAGTGCTGAATAATATTCCATTATCCAGATCTGCCACGGTTTTCTTTTTTTTTCTTAAGATTGGCACCTTGGCTAACAACTGTTGCCAATCTTTTTTTTTTTTTTCCTGCTTTATCTCCCCAAACTCCCCCTGTACACAGTGGTATATCTTAGTTGCAGGTCCTTCTAGTTGTGGGATGTGGGACGCCGCCTCAACGTGGCCTGACGAGCAGTGCCATGTCTGCCCCCAGGATCTGAACCCTGGGCCGCCACAGCGGAGTGCGCGAACTTAACCACTTGGCCACAGAGCCGGGCCCTGCCATGGTTTTCTTATCCATTCACCTACTGAAGGACATCTTGGTTGCTTCCAAGTTTTGGCAATTATGAATAAACCTGCTCTAAACATATAGTTTTTAAACATAATTTGTAATATGCTTCTTTCATCTAACAATAGATCATGAACATTCTCTCAAGTCATAAATATTCCTATGTAACCTTATTTTAAGAATCACACTGTAATCCATCCATGGATTAAGTGAGTTAACACAAATAAAGCCCTTAAAACAATCAGTGGCACATGGAAAGCACTCAATATATCTTAGTAATTATTATAATGTGCATGTGTTTATAAACTATATGTGTAATTCAAGCAGCCCCTTACTGTTGGACGTAAGGGTGCTTTTCACTAATATAAATAATGCTCCAGTGCGCATCCCTGTGGACAAGTGTGTACTCACGGCTCTGATGATTTCCTAAGGATATAATCCTAGCTGTAGAATGGCTGGGCCACAGAGTATGTAACTTTTCTGTTTATCAAAACAGGTTCCTAAGTACCTTTACCAATTTATATTTGCATTAGGCTACTAAGAAACATTTCTTTTTCTCTCTCAATGAGCCTGGGTTTGGAGCTGGTTTCTCCCCCGAGAGGTAACAGTGGTGCAGCTGATAAAAACATGGCTGCTCCAGTTTATGACAGGAGCTGGAGGGTATGACCGCAGAGACTGAAGGAAGAGCCCAGAACAGCTCTACCGTATAACCAGCAATGAAGCCCTGAGGAAGGTACTGACTCCTCCGCATCTCAATTTCTTGACTTGTAAAATGATTTTAACAACACCTGCAGATCTTAGAGTTGACGAGAGGATTAAATGAGAACGCAGGTCTCTTCCTGTGGCGTTCAGCACACAGGCAGGGCTCACGTGTGGCAGCAGTCATTGGTGGATGCAGCAATACAGTTAGTGGGGGCACCACAGCAACGTTGGAGTCACTTTATAGAGATTTGTGAATGCTAACCTAAGGAGCACAATCATGGTTCCCTAGAACATGAGGATCCATCAAAGGTTTTGGTCCAAGGACCAATGTGCCCAAACAGGGCTGTGCGGACTGGACCCAGCGGGCTGAGGAGCGGACTGGGGCTAGCACCTGGAGGCAGAGGTCAGTCGAGAGGTCCCTGGAGCTGTCCAGAGGGGACAATGTAGATCGAGAAGTTTTGCCTCATGAATATTAAAAACAATTATTTCCAACATTTGTTTTGTGAAAAGGAGAGATGACAAGCTCTAAAGCCCCACATTTCTGTGTTCTTGTTTAAAATCCATGTGTCAATTAAGACTAGTGTGTGCTCTTGCACAAAAATGTGATGCGCTTACTACCACTGAACCCTACACTCAAGATGGTTGAGATGATAAATTTTATGTGATGAGTATTTTACTACAATTAAAAATAATTTTTAAAAATAGGTTTAAAAAAAGACTCAGAGAGGAATTCCTAGTTAGAAAAGAGGGGCAGGGTAGCCAGGAAAAAAAATAGACACGATCTGATGGGGCCCATTTATCCCCCTTTTGGGACAATAGCAAATGATGAAGGGCCGTGGCAACGACATTGGCTTGGCAGTTACAAGACCTGGATTTAAATCATACCTCTGAGGTTAGTCTGTAAACTTGAACTAGTTACTGTAGGCTTTAGAAGCTTCAGTAACCTCCTCTGCAGAATATCCTCTGGGGATAAAGCACCAGATCTGCCTGCTCTACAGGGGCGATGCGGAGATCAAACCGGACGGTGAACCAAACAACTTGTAAGTTCTGAGTTCTCCCCATTTTTTAAACTTTCAGTTCTACGCGCCAAGCAGGTTCAAGGTGCTGCTACGTTAAGCTTCTGCTATGAATTTGAAAACATTGAGTCCCAGTTCCGATCCTACCAGTGTCCTGGGAGATCATCTCAGGGCATGAACTCTTATATCAAACCATGGGGGGAGGAGACACAGACGCGGAAGGAAACAGCATCTGTCCGACACGTGTCTTTTTCCCTCCAACTTCCAGGTATTCAGTGAAGGAATCTAAATGTTCCATAAGGTCACGCTCTGCCTCGTTCTGTTAGAGTGGGCACGTCAGCAGTGGCTGGCCCATGCTACAGTGGATAAACTGATATTTAATAGTTTTTCATTTCTTTTAAGAGACATAATGGAAACATACATAAATGTAACATATCGAAGTATATTTACAAAAAATAAGTAGAAGAGAAGAATAGTGTGTGCCTCTTTTGGGTGTGGAGCTTAAGAACACGAGCTTCCTGACTGCTGGCTCTGATATCAACAGTGTCCTGCTTAGATCACAGCACGTGGCTTAGAAACAGGCACAGAGGATCTTGACATAACACAGGACGGATGACTCTTGGCTACTTGGCAGCTGGTCATCCTGTTTATTGATGATTATTTTACTGTCCTCCTTCCATCTCCTTTTCTCAGCCAATTCTCTCAGTTAACATATCCATCAAAGCGGAGGAAGGGAGAAAAGATGAAACATCATGTAAATGTTACGAACATTTCCTCCAGCAAGACTTAGATAAGATAAGGGGATGGAAATCATTGGATGCTGTCTACGAATGTCAATTATTTATATTATTCAGATCCCCCATTATGGCAGAAAATGCTGAGATAGCTCCAGTCTTTAATGCTGGCGATGGAGAAGGATGATGTTTCTCACAGCAAGCACCCAGGATGGCTAATGGTCCATGTGAACGAGCCAGGAGTTAGTCTACTGCAGTATTAATGATTACCACTTAGCTTTGTTTTTGGCTGGAATTAATAATTCACTCATCATTGCTTGACTGTTTGAGCATGGCCAGTCTTCTGATACTCAGCACACACAAATATCTGTTCCGGGGGTTCCCAGGCCTGCTCTGCTCAGTGCTCCCCAGGAGGCTCAAAGACCCCATACTCTGCCTTCGGTTATCTGATTTGGAGCCTAGTTTTGGGACTGGTCTGGACTTTTTGTGACTTAACCTTTTATCCTTCAGGCTCTGTGGATTTTGGTGGCCCCTACAATGGGAGTTATGAGATTTTCTCTATCGGCCCTGGTTCCACGGGTTCCTTACAGACTCACCTAAGTTTCCACTTTTCCCACTTCCCCATCAGCCAGTGGACAGAGGCCCCACCCATGATGTATTTATGAGAATGCTGATGTCATCTCTTTAGTGCCTCATGAAAAGCTGTGCCAGGCAGCTCCTCATTGGGAAGATGTTGTGTTTCGTTCATATAGTATAGCTCAGATTTCACTGGCATTGCAGGACCTCTTGAGATCTACATAAGCATAAGCTTGATTCAAACCTTTTCCCATTGATTGCAGAAGTCCAAAGCCTTGGCAAGATTCCTCTGAATTCCTAAGGTGTTTTTCATGATCAACTTCCCACTGAATTAGTTTTTTTGCCAAGTTTTGTTCTCCTCTCTGCATCTCGTAGCTGTTCTTCATTTTGACAGTTCCTTTGACCCAAACCAGGGGCACAGTGCTTTCTCCTGTTTTCTCAGTCCCTCCAACATGATGCTGAAGACAATTGGGTGCATATAGCAAAACTTCTGTGGAAACCTTTGAAATCCATATTTGTGCTGAGGAATTCTCACTGATGGCTGCGCCCACAGCCCTCCCCCTCTTCTTTCTTGCTGACTCCTTTCTCTCCTCTTTCTTTGGCTTTTCTCCTCCTTTTTGGGAACGAATAACCAACATTTACAATAGCTTCATTCACTTTTCTTTTTTTTAAGGTTTCACCATGTGTCTTTAGATTCTCACTTTATCACCCTAGAGACAGCTTTTCTGTGGGGAAGCAGGGCGCTAAAGGGAGGCAAACTGCTTGGGTTCCAACCTCTGCACTACTTCGTCCTGCACGTATGACTGTGGGCAAGTCCCTTCACTTCTCATGCCTCAATTTCCTGTTCTGTAGAAAAACAAACCAAAAGTCCTCATAGGATTATAGAGAGGATTAAATGAGTTACTAATATATGTACCATCAATGGATGAATGGATAAACAAATTGTGGTATATCCATATGACAGAATAGTATTCAGCCATGAAAAAGGAATGCGGTAGTGATATCTGCTATAACTAGAATGATCCTCAGAGACATGGTACTAAGTGAAAGAAGTCAGACAAAAAGGTTAGATACTGTATGATTCCTTTTATAAGATATATCCAGAATAGGCAAATTCATGGAGACAGAAAACAGATGAATGGTTACCAGGGGACATAGGGAGGTGTAATGGGGAGTGACTGCTTAATGGTGTGGCATATTCTCCTGGGGTGATAAAAAAGTTTTGAAGCTAGAGAGAGGTGTGGTGGTCCATTTGTGAGTGCACTAAATGCCACTGAATTGTACATTTTAAAATGGCTAATTGTATGCTATGTAAATTTCACCTTTAAAAATAAGTAAATGTGAAGCATTTTGCATATTTCCTGGCACAGAGTAAACAATCAAAATATTCTTACTGCCTCCCACCCCCTCCAGCCAGTATAGAAGACTGTTAATCTCAGCTGTTTTCCAAATAAGGGATAAAATCGTTGAATAGTAGGCAGTACGACAGAGTCTCAGGCCCCGGGGGTGGGGTTTCCTGAGGCCTTACTGTTATACAGCTGCTAAGATGCTAACATTTTCATCCTGTTTGAGGCGAACCAATGGGGACCTAGGTCATGGAGTGAACCTGGTAGTTTTTGGAGAGTCTCTAATCTCATTCTTGTGGTTCTGGGAATTGAAAGTGGAAAAACTATTCCATGTTTAAACATCTCTAGCATCTACATCCTTATTTCCATCCTCATTATTACCATCTTAGCGTAGGCGCTCACTGTCTTTTTTTATTGAGATGTGATCCACACACCATAAATTCACCCTCTAGAGTGTACAGTTCGGTGGTGTGAGGATATTCACAAAGTTTAGTGTATTCACGGCGTCGTCATCTTTCGATTGGACGGTTGCAGGAGCCTGATAACTGGCCTTCCTCGTGTCCTCTTCCAGGTTGTGTTTCTAACTTCAGCTGATCTTTCAAAAAAAAGATCTGGTCTGATCTTTCTAAAACACAAATCTAATCATGTTCCTCCTTTAGCTACCCTACTTAAAATACCTCACAAGCTCCCCACCCCACAGTATAATGTCTGAATTCGCAGCATGCCAGCTATCTGCCTCCTCCCCAGCCTATAGCCTCTCCCACTGCCCCAGAGCACCCTGGGCTCTGGCCATAGTGAACCCCTTGCAGTTATCCGAACACCTTTACACATATGCACAGACACCGTGTCTGTCCCTGGAACGTGGTTTTCCCCTTTCTCCACACAGCAAACTTCCATTCTCTCTGGAAGATTCCAGTGACACCTCCCTTCCCTTCTGAAACCTTCATTCATCAACTCAAGCAGAGGGAACCTGCCCACCCCTAACCCCTCCATGCTCCTTGTGGATTAATAGGCATCTCACGGGATTGAAGTTTATTCCTACATATGTCCACACCTGCTCTCTCCTGAAACTTCACACACGCTGGGATGACAGGCTTTCATAGGGTTCATCATACGGTGAGCATCAGACTCATGGATGCAATCACAAAGCAACTTAATTTTGTTCTCCCTTGCCCTTTTGACTTCTCTCGGCATCTAGATGAACAGTCAAGCTGACCCAGGCCTGCTGGGCACTGACAATACCTAGTTCTACCACCATGTTGGGTGGCTATCACTACCCTGATTCAGTAGTTAGGAAGGTCCACTCCCACAGAACAGTCAAAGTTCCCAGCATCTTTCAAGTGGCGACTCCCCCTGCCCTCCCCACCAGGGCCTGCTGACAACCTGAGTTGGGGCAAGACCTGTGCCCAGCCTCTCCTGCCAGCTGCTCACTGCATGTTGAACCCTCTGAAGGAGGAGCTCAGGGAGGAAGTGGGGGCAAGAGGGCAGGAGAGCTCTTACTTGGTTGGTTCCCTGCTTTCTGGGCCTCACTGACGTGTACAGCTGACTCTTCTCTCCTCCAGACATTTTCTTAATCTTCAATGATCTCCATCACTAGGGGCTTCTCAACTGCAGCTCACTTGACACAAGTGATGCATTACGTTATGGACTGCATGTTTGTGTTTCCCCCAATTCACATGCTGAAACACTAAGCCCAGTGGGATGGTATATGGAGATGGGGCTTTGGGGGTAATTAGGTTTAGATGAGGTCATGAGGGTAGAGCCCCCATGATGGGATTGGTGTCCTTATAAGAAGAAAAAGATAGTGGCCAGCCCCATGGCCTAGTGGTTAAGTTCCATGTGCGCCACTTGGGTAGCTGGGGTTCATTCCAGGGCACAGACCTACACCACTTGTTGGTGGCCATGCTGTGGCAGCCACCCACATACAAAATAGAGGAAGATTGGCATGGATGTTAGCTCAGGGCAAATCTTCCTCAGCAACAAAAAAAAAAAGAAGAAGAAGAAGAAGAAGAGACTAGAGCTTGTTCTCTCCACCTTGTAAGGACAGAGGAGAAAACAGCTGTCTGGGAACCAGGAGGAGGGTCCTCACCAGAACCCAACCATGCGGGCACCCTGATCTCTGAATTCCAGCCTCCAGAAATGGGAGAAAGACACATTTGTTGTTCAAGCCGCCCAGGCTGTGGTATTTTTGTTACAGCAGCCCGAACAGATAAGGAAAACTTACCTCGGGCTGGTTGTTACTGCTCTGCAGCGCTGAAGGACCTTCCGCTTCTCCTCTCCAGGCTGCCCTGCAGACAGGATCTGACAAAGTCCCACAGCAGCCCTGGCACGTGCCCCATTTTATGGTGTCCTTTGTCCAGGAGAGCTCTGGAAGTGCAGCCACCTTGCCTTTGCTCCCGCAGTGGGAAGGGGGCAGCAGTCCCCAAGTGCCATTTACTGCAGGGGAGACAGAGTGAGCTCTCTAAGCTGCCCCATGAAAGCCCTTCTCCCAAAGCCTGGAGATGAGGAGCGGGCTCCCAGGCCCCCAGGAGGAGATGTGGGACCCAGCGCACTGAGAACTCCTCTGACGGTCCCCTTTAAAGTCCCTCCCCTTCATTGCCGTCAGCCTGGCCCTTTGCACTTGACACTGACGAGGAGTTGGAGGTCACTAAACCAGTGTTGGGTGTTTCCTCTGCATATTTGCCTCTTGGACTGGCACGCCCACTTTAGAATATCACAACAGCTGTGTCCTGTTCAGATAGGGAGCAGTTTTAGGGCCCCAGCAGACACTCGTCACTGTGGCCCGAGTCCTGGCTTGAACCTCCAATTGATCTTCATCTCTGCTTCAAACCAGCTGGATGACTGCAGTTGGGGAGACAGGACTGGCCTGAGGGAAAAAGCAGCTTAATTAGGTGCTAAAAAACAAGCTGGTTAATGAAGGTTAGTTTGTAGAATTCCAAACAATTCAGCCAAGAGAAATCTTACAGTTTCAAAAATTTAGTTTCGTTGTTTTAAAATGAATTAATTGATTGCAGTATTGCATTCTTCAAAATGTCTTAATTGATAATTATTAATTATTTTCAACTGAAAATATTACTATAAAAAGAGCTTCATCCCACTTAAGAGGGAACGCCCATTCTCCCAAGCACCATGCAGAGGTACCAGTGGGATATTAGCAGAGTCTTAATAACCCAGGGTTATTTATATCTTTATTGTTATTTATTATTGGAACTGTAATTCCTGCTTCAAAACATTTTGAACAAGGAGAGCTGAATTACATAGAATGTGACAGTCCCTCAGAAAGCCACCTGAGATAGTCACCAGAAATGGTCTTTTTGATTACTTTCTTTGTAATAAACTATTTAAAAATGTCATCAATTTAATATTGTCAACAAAAATGGGGACATACAGTACATACTCTTCTGCAATTTTTTTTTAACTTAACCATGCATCTCGGCCACTTTTCAATGTCAGTTTACAATCATTCACCATTCCATTTTCTGTATTAATTAATTTATAATAATTCTCATAACTTGACTGACTTTTAAATTATTTCCAGGTTTTCACTATTATAAACTGCTTCAGTAAAAAAAATCCTTGCACATATGTCTTGATGAATTTGTCAGAAAAATTTTGTAGTATACCTTCCTGCAAGAAAGACTTCTGCATCAAAGAATCGGCACATTTTAGGATATTGCCACGTTGTCCATCAGTGGTCTATGAGCGGACGCGCTTGCCCACCCCCTCATCAACAGCAGGTGTCAGTCTTTTAAAAAAGCTTTACAATTCTTATAGATGAAAATAATGTCATTGGTTTCATTTGAAATTATTAACTAATCAGGTTGTACATATTTTCATCTTGTATACTAAATTTCCTGTTCCAGGAAATGCCTGTTTATGTTCTTGTCACATTGGGTTGTTCATTTTCTTTCTCATTGATACGTGAGAACTTTTTACTTATCTAGAATATTAGGACTTTATCTGTAATATGTGATCTAAGTGTATTTTCTCAGGGTGGAGCTAATTTCTTGCCTCTCTTTATCATATTCTATTATTTGACAGAGAAATTTTGAACTTTTTTGTAGCCAAGTTACCAATCTTTTCCTTTGTGGTTTCTAGCTTTCATGTCATGCTTACAATGGCCATTCCCACTGGAAGATTATAAAAATATTCACCCATGTTTTCCTCTGAAACGTAAATGCTTTAACTTCCTACATTAAAACGTTCTCTCCTTTGCGTGTTTACGCTGATGTGAGGAGGGAGGAAAGGTTCCAGCCACATTTTACAACAGCAGCCAAGAGCCTGGCTTTGGGGATCCGAGGACAACTAGGGGTGAGTACAAACTGGATGATTTGGAGCAAGTCACACTCTCTGTGTCCCAGTTCCCTCTTCCGTAAAATGGGCACAACCACAGAATGTATTTTGTAAGTGCGCGGTGAGAAGTCAATAAGATGATGTGTGTAAAGCGAAGAACACAGCGACCCTCCGTCTGGGTTAGCTATTTTCTCTGTCGTCCTTCATCGCTGGCCTGTCGTCCTGGGACCATTGCCAGAAGAATCCACCTGTTAAAGGGAGCTGTACCCTAGGTTCCCAGGCATGCTGCCTTTGCTTCTGGACTCACGATTCTGTCAGTCTGTCTGGGCCAGTTCCTCCCCTGCACCTACGGTTTGCTCACTTCCGGCCGGGGGAGTCTCTCGCCCCTTTGATGCCCATGGCCATCCGGCCTCAGAAATTCCCTCCTCCACCTCTTGCATCCCCTCCAGCGCCGGCAGCCACAGCCAGCCCTGTCCACCGTCTGTCCGTGTCTACTCACAGGTTTTCTTTGAACTTAGCAAGAAGAGTGGCACCTTTTGTTATATCTACTTTGCAGATAAGAAAACAACAGAGAGTTGGAGAGGGTACAGTTAGAACTTAAAGTAACACCGACTGCAGTCTTATCTCAGCTCTGCCTTATAGTGCCGGGCAATTGCTTACCCTCCCTGAGCCCCAGTTCCCAGCTGTAAAACAGGGACAATAACGCCTGCCTTTGGTGTTACGAGGACCCAGTGGACTTGTGTACACCCTGGCACAGTGTCTAAACACGAGAACTCTAAACGAATGTCCCTCCAGCTTCCAGTGACGAGCCTTGCCTATCAGAACAAGCCATCTAGAATCTGATTCTAGGTCCACACAGGGTTGCTCTACCGTGCTGCCTTGCCCGAACCAGGCTTGTTAGAAAGACTAGGCTGAGCCATGGGGAGGCCTTCAGACCTCACCAAAGTCTCATCTAGCCCTTCTCTGAGAATTGCACCTTCTTCAGGATGCTCACACCAGCGGTAATCTGCCCCCACTGAATGCAGCTGCAGCCTTTCTAATTGCTGCTGCTAAATATATAGGACGCTCTGTACGATACAAGTAGCACGTCTTCATCACCATGGTGATGGGGCAACTTCAGTCTCTAAACAAATTCCTTTGCAGCACAGGTCTACCAGGGACAGAAAGGAGCCAGTGAAGCTGAGTCTGGCAAAGGAGGGGAGTCCCATCCCTCAGTCTCTGTTGCTAGAATTGAGTGGCCTGTGCTCTGCCCTTTGTCTGTGTGAAGGAAATTTTTGGAAACCCTCCTTGTCAACACTAAACTCATGAATTTCCATCACCTAAAACTGATTCAGGACAAAAGCACTCAAGAGAAGGAGACTGTCAAGGTGACAGCTGTGAATCTGGGGTAAATCAGAGGATGCAGGATTCACCGGGGTCATCCAGGAGGTGTCGGCTCGCATAGGACAAATCCCAGAAGCACCGCAGAAATCTTCTTTTGGGGAGGTTTTCTTAAGGACGGAGCTAAAAAAAAAACCATAAGTGCCTCAAGAGAGCCTCTTGCTTCTAAGGAAATTGTGAGATAAGCAATTCCCCTTGAGGTTCCCTTAATGTAGGAGCCATTTGGAGGGAGAGACAGAAAGCAGGTGGCCACAAGCAGCTGGCAGGGGCTGTCCCACTTGCAATGGCTGTAGCTGGCTCTCTCTGGACTCGTTCACGTGGTCTTCCCTGCCATTATCAGCCGTGCTAGGGGGTCCCCTGGTTTTTCTTTTGAGTGCCTCTGAGTCCCCTTCTAACGGGAAACCCCGGGCTTTTAATAACACTGCTCCGCCAGGCCTTTCTGGGGCATCAGTCAGTGGCAGCTCTCAGCTCATGGTGAAGAGTCATCCTCTCAGCCTCACGCGCTGGAGTATGGAGCTGCCTTCAGAGGTTCCATGTTGCTGCCTAGGAAACCCAGCTTTTGCAGTGGAGCCATTTTCTTCAGGTTGCCCCTTGGGTCCCACAGAGCCAGGGATTTGAGGAGCCCACTTCTTATCACTTTGAGTGGCGTCCTTCAACTCATCCTCGGGCATTACAGGCCTGCGATGGTGGGCAAAGGGGATTCCCCAGGACCTCCCCTACTCCATTCAAGTGCAGACCCCAATTTTGTCTGTTTTACAGGTTAAAAAAATCCATGTAAGATTTCCTTTGAAGAAAGTTTTCAGAGGCTAAAATGATGGAGAAAATTATCATTTGGGGCACATGACCTTTTTAAAAACAGCTACATGGAGGTATAATATACATACAGTATAATTCCTCTCTCTTAGTGTACAGCTCTGAGTTTTGATAATCACACGTAGTCATGGAACCACCCCCACAATCAAGATCTAGCGCATTTCTGTCACCCCCAAAATTTCTTCCTGCCTCTTTGTAGTCAACTATAAGTCAACCCCACCCGCCAGCTCCCACAAGCCAGATCTTCTCTCTGTGCCTCTTATGTCTTTTCCAGACTGACATATAAGTGAAGTCATAATAAATGTGGCCCTTATTTCAAATAAATTTTTTATTTTGAAATAATTGTAGATTCACATGCAACTGTATGAAGTAATACAGAGAGAGAAATAATACAGACTGCTCCCCTGCTCCCTTCCCTCGGTTTCCCAAGGGTAACATTCGAAAAACTACAGTGCGTATCACAGCAGGATGCTGACGCGGATGCCGTCGGGACACAGGACGCTGCCAGCACCACGGGGATGCTCCCGCTGCCCTTGATAGCCTCCCCTCCTTAACCAGTGGCAAACACTAATCTTTTCTCCTTTTCTATAATTTAATCATTTCAAGAATGTCAGATAAGTGAAATCATACAGCTTGTAACCTTTAGAGATTGGCTTTTTTCTCTCAGCACAATTCTTCAGAGATTCATCCAGGTCGTGGCCCCGGTTTTCTCTGTGGTATTTTGCTGGAGTAGAGCGGTTTGGACTAGAAGTTCTCCGTGTGGTGAATGCCCACTTCCTGGCCCTTTGGCTGGAGAAAGCAGGCTTTTCTTGGGGCTTTTTTTGTCTGCGCTTGTTGACGTTTCAGATTGCTGCTTTCTTCAGCTCCAAATCTGGGATATATGAGACTAAAAGAAAACCCAGGAAACTCACCACCATGTTGTTTGTCGGGTCCCAAGATGACTAGCTGGTCTGCCACCTTCTCTCCACCTTTCAGAACGTTCTTACGTTTATTTTATATAAGATGTCCAGGGTTTTTGTTGTACTTAACAGGAAGAATAGGGAAAAGTACATCTACTCCATCTTCCCAGAAGCAGAAATCCCGTTACGTGGCCTTTTGAATCTGACTTCTTTTGCTCAGCATAATGTGTTTAAGATTCATAATATGATGAGCTGTGACAAAGCATACAGTTGTGTAAACTCCAACAAAATCACGATATAGAACATTTCCATCACCCCAGAAAATTCCTTTTTGGAAACATGATTTGAACAAAAAATTGCAAATCTGATTGTGCTCCTTGTGAGGCCAGTTTACAAGATGACCCCTAATGGTCCCAACTTCTTGGTATTCTCACCCTTGTTACTGAACCAGGTCCATTTTACCTGCCGCACGATTATGCCAGTCATCTAGACAGCAAGTTTGCAAAGAGAAAGGATTTAATCATAAGGCAACCAAGGGAGAAGGTGGGAGAATCAATCTCAGATCTGCGGCCCCGAAAATGCGGATGTAGGGATATTTACAGGGTGGGAGGTCAGGTGGTCTGAAGTGTGGGAATAGATGATTGGAGGTGAGAAGCGAGGCAGCTGTTGATCTGTGCAAGCTTAGTCCAGCTTCATGGCTCTTCATAGGATGCAGGTTTACAAAATGGTGGCGTTCTCATGATCTGAGGGTGGTGTTTTTAGCTCCTTCACGTCAAAGGTTCATTTATCAGTTATCCGTGCAGGCCAAGTTGATGAGTTGGTGGTTGCAACTGGTCTGAACTGGACAAGGAGTTGACTCTCAGTTCCTTAAAAAGTTGAGCACCCCACCCGTTACCATGGTGACCCAAGCGGCAGAGACGTTATCTATAGGATGGGCTTTTGTAACATATTATGTAACTACTTTTGCAAACAGACAACTAAGAATTGTTAAAGCAAGTTGGCTCCTGGTCTCACTCTTACGTAACACCATCCCATGTGTGTGGACTGGATTTAGTGACTACCTTCTGGCCAATGAAGGGGCAGAAATGATAGCTTGTCACTTCTGAGATTAGGTCATAAAAGACTGCAGTGTCTGTCTGTCTTGGGCACTCTTTCTCTCAGGTTACTCACTCGAGGAGAAGCCGGCTGCCACTTCATGGGGACACTTGGGGAGCCTAGTGGAGAGACCCATTGGGTGAGGACCTGAAGACTTCAGGCAACAGCTGAGTGCATGAGCCTTCTTGGAAGCAGGTCCACCAGCGCCATTAGGGGCTTCAGTCTCGGCCGACAGCTTGACTGCAACCTCGAGAGAGACTGAGCCAAACCCAGTGAGCTAAGGTACTCTGGGTTGATGATCTTCAGAAACTGTGTGACATGATACGTTTTTGTTGTTTTTAGCTGCTTAGTTTGCGGTAACTTACTACACAGCAATAGATAGCTGCTACACTCTCTGGTCCTTCCCTCCTCAGGTCTGATCTCTGCCTGCCCCTCTAGCCCCATCCTTCTCCTCTCTCACTCTCTCTCTCCGTGCTCCAACCATGTTGGTTTTTCCGTTCTCCTCCCTCCAGAATTCCACGTCTAGGGTGCTCTTCCACCCCCACCTCCCCAGCCAACCTCATTCTCAATTAATCCTTCTTGTCCGGCTGATCAGTTCTAATGTCAATTTTTCACGGAAGGCCCTTCCTGATTAGGGCAGGTTGACCCTGTTGCAGTACACCCTCCTTTTAGGTTTTTTGCTTCGATTCAAAGCACTTGACATAATTGCAATGTAGTAAATAACTGAGTAATGTCTTGTTTAACGTGTCTCTCCACGAGGACTGAAGCTCCCTGAGGGCAGGGACTGTGTCTGTCTTGTTCACAGTTATGTCCCCAGAGGCACGGCCCCTTGTGTGTGTCATGAATAGATGGAGAGATGTGTGAATTTCTTCTCAGGAAACAATGTATAGAGGAAAGTTTGGGGACAGAGCGTTTCCTGAAGGTCCCCAAGAAATTTTCTCATTTCTGAGCAGAAAATATCAGAATTCTTAATGAGAAAAGGCAAAATAGGTTAAAAAATAATTATAAAAGTGCTAACTGCAGGCAGAAGTGGCGACCTTCCACTTAGGAGGTTGTCCTTGTGGTCCTCAATGCATGATGCATAGCAGAACCTCAGAAGCTTTGACAAATTATGGCTCCTGGGCTCCTTCTGGACCAAGTGAATCAGCATCTTGGGGGTGGGGATGGGCATTGGTGTTTTCTCCAGGTGAGGGTGGAGAGCTCTGACAGGACCTCCAAGTGAGGCTCTGAGGATTGTCACGTGCTTGAGGGAAGCTGCCAGGAGTAGGAGTGTTCTTCAAGGGCCAGCAAGGGGGCCCTGTGCTTGAGCCTGGCGGGATCAGTCGTGAACATGCTCCTGGTACTGAGGAGGGCTGCAGGGCCAGAGTGCCTGTGAATGAAGGGGAGTCAGGATTTGGGCGTGGGGGTGAAGTTCTGGTCAGAATGACCATTGGTCCTGGGCAATAGTGGCCCCTGCTCTGGGCTCTGCGCTTTGGGAGATCCTGCTCTGGCCTCCCCAGGCACCCCTTCCTAGGAGTCCTTGGAACTTAGGGGACCTACTTACCTGGGGCCTGTGCATGCCTTTTGAGATCATGCCCCAGTTACCCAGGGTTCTAGAATACTGGTCCAAATGCCCTGAGCCTACCTCCAGGTCTGTGAGGCCTCCTGCCAGGGAAGGCTGTGCAGCATGTCATCCACCCTAGACCCCAGCTGTGCACTGGAGGGGTAGCCAAGGGGTGGCTGTCTGCAAGCTGGTGTGGAGGGACTGGGCTGAGCTGTCCACACACGCGCACACACACACATATACACACATGGTCATGAGGCTGTTTGTGGTAACAGATGGGAGGTGGGGGGTTGCAGTGGGCCGGGGCCAGAGACTTTCGTTTGTGTTCTTGCTCCAATTCTCACAGTTTCTGAGGGCACGTACCGGCATATGCCCCTAATTTTGGTTCTCCTTCTCAGCTCCTCCCTCGAACGCTTTAACTGTGTTCTCCACACTGCCCCTCATTGTGTGTCCCTGAGCCTGAGTACCCCATTCTCTCTGCCAGTCATACCTCCTCCTTGTCTGCCTCCTGTCCTCCTGCCTGGCCTTCCAGTCCCAGCACAGGAGGGGTCTCCTCAGCAAAGCATCCCTGGCCTCCCCAGGGGGAGTCCTCCCCTCCCTCCTCCGTGCCTCCCAGCCTGTCGTTTGTCTGCTCCCTCTGGCCTGGGACCAGTCACTCTAAGCTGCAAGTATGGGCAGAAAGCTTCGTCTCTCCCGTGCATGGCACCTTATTCTGCTCTGGGATCCCCAGCCCCTGGCCACCGCACCTGGCACCGGAACGCCATTTAAAGACTAGCCTGTGAGGCGGATGGAATCATTTTGGCAATTGCGGGAGGAAGGCTTTGGAGGCCTCCTCTGTGATTTACCGCCAAACTCTGGTTTCTTTTGGAAATTCCAGTGCGTGTTCTGAAGGGTCAGTTTCTTCAGATGAAGTGGGAGCTGGGCGTAGTACTGATCTGTTCTAGCATTTCCACTGTCTGAGCCGTCCTCGTGTGTGTGGAGACTTCCATCCTCCCGCCTTCCCTCACCCGCTCCACGGAGAAGCCTGGAAGAGCACGTGGGTGCACTGGGTGTCTGCGCTGCCAAGAAGCCTGCCAGGGAGTCAGCTGCCTGTGGAGGAGGAGACCACGGGTCCCGGTTCGCCCGAGACAAGCTCTGTGTATGTCTGCTGTCCTGGGATGATTATTAATAGGGTTCCTTTCATTCTCAGAAGTCCCGTCACTTGCTAAGATAAATGATATGGTCCTCCATGCAGCAGAATCTTCGACCTCACTGCTGAACTCGTCAGCCTGAACATTTGCACTGTTTTCCTTGAGTTCTCGGAATTCTCAGATCTTCTGTATTCTTAGAAAGGTTGGCAGAAGGGATTTTCATGGGCTCATTAGAAATCCTCACTGGTTCTCTTTAAAATCCAAGAAGGTGGTTATAAATATTCTGTCCAATCCTGTGGATCTCAGACTCTGCTTCCAAAGGACACTAGTGGAGGAGTCCCAAAGGAGGAGTTCTGAGACTTATGTGGAATAATAACGGCTGCGTCCCATGTCATAAGGAAATTATGAGTCAGTGGTTAGAATGGACTCAAGTTCAGTTTCTTTTCCAACCTTTGGTAGCTGATCCTGCTTGTCAGCTGGCAGGTAAACAAATATACAAATACTAAGTGAATATGAATTTTTAAAAGTTCAAGAAAGTGTTTAGTAACGTATTTTTGTTGAGGTGAGAATTCTTGCATACCTGGAACATGGTCATATTTTCATTTGGTAAAATTATTTGTAGTTTAGGTGATGGAATTTAACATATGAACATGTCATAGTGCTTCAGTATTAAATTAATGTCTAACATTTGTTGTGTCCTCATACCTGCCAGCCAAGCGCTAAATGAGTCATATACATAATCTGTTTCGTCCTTGCAACGACCCCATGAGATGGGTACTGTGGCCAGCTCCATACATGGAGAGAAAACTGGGGCTTAGGGAAGAGAGAAAACTTACTCCAAGTCTCCTGACTTCCAGGTGCTCTGCCACCTAAACTCATTGGAAATCCTCTTTGAAATGTCCTAAGTAGTCATTACAATCAAAAAAGCATCCATCATTTGACCTGTGCCCTTAGGCCATGATCCCATGGCAATTAGAGAAGCTCCTGAGGCTGCAGTGAAATCTGAATTTTCCTTTGGATGCTGAAAAGACCTCTTCTTTTGCTGTAGTGGGTGTTTTCTTTCTCTTAAGGGAAGAGGTTAATGAATCTGGAAACACAGAGGCCATATCATGTTAAATATGATGCTGCTGGTTACCTGGGGGCCTCTCCAAGCCATGAGCTCAGCACATTTTTTGCTGTAATGCTTCTTGGGGTTAGCTCCATGTCTTTCAGACCCCCCACTTCAGTCGGCCTCTCTCCATTGCTTAGCTTGTGTGAGGAGGGAACTTTGGGATGGCTAATCTGGTAAAAAAAATTGGTACTCAGTAAAATGTTGATTTAAGAATGAACGAAGCAATGTCTCAACATCACTTTGACCAAGACTATGAGATGGAATCCAGCAGAAACTGCTGCATTTTGCCAAATTCCCTTGTTATGAGTTTCTGGGTGACTTCCAGGAAATTGAATCTCTGTGTTCTCTGGCTAATTAAACGTAGGAGATTGCCTGGTTGTGTAAAAGATTCCCCTTGGTCCTATGACCTCATGAAGACCTTTGGAAGGTGGGGAAGAGAAACGTTATCTGTGCTTTGCTGACTGAGCTCACCCTTGATGGTGTGGCTCTAAACTCACCACAGAGCCTTTCACTGCTGTGTGAGAGCAGACAGGCCTTCTTACAATTGCCGCTCACTGTGCCACCCTGTAGTACTTACCTCTGGTATGGGACCCAGCATGTCATTGTCCCCAGTAGGCAGGGTCATCTTGCCCCACCCACCCACCACCGCATTAACCCTGTTCATACCAGGCATCCAGACCACGCTTCTGCTGTTTCCTTTTCAGTGGTTGGTCACAGGCCACCTGAGCTTGGAAGACCTGTCCTGCCTCCTGACTAGCCCGGAGGACCCAGAGAGGTGGCTGACCCAGCTGAGTTGCTTTCCTTGCTCACACAGGGGGTGCACTAATTGCCAAAAGTTCTGGAGGCCTTTGTGTCTGTCCCCCTGTGCTGTCAGAGCGTGAACGCACTTTGCATTCCAATACCCCGCTTCCTGGAAAGCTCTCTGCCTTGCTCCAGTGCAGCTTCATCCCCTTTTCAGCTCCAGACAGGAATACAATGGGTGCCATCTTCTGGCCTCAAGGCCTTCTCCGATCCCAAACCAGCACAGAGGTCTCTTTTTCTCTATATGATTTTAAAAATAACGTTTACTTTTAAAAACAATTATTACAAAATTAATATATACATATTCATGGAAGGAAATTGAGAAATACGGGAAACAAAAGTAAAATCATCCATCATTGCCCTGCGCTGGCGTCTGTTAGCATTTTGCTATGGATGTGTCTAATCTGTTTTCAATCTGACCGCCTTATTGATTATTAGAGGGGAAAAAACCTCCACGGAGCATTATATCAGCTTGAATATTTGCTTACTATTGATTCATTTTTATGCATTTCTCTCATTAAATTTTTTAAAAAAATTTTGTAGTGATTTTAGATTTTCAGCGAAGTAGCGAAGATAGTAGAGAGAGTTCCCACATACCCTTCATCCAACTTCCTGTAATGTTCACATCTTACATAACCATGGTAGATTGGTCAAAACTAAGAAATTCACACTGGTGCAATATTATTAACTAAACTACAGATTTTATTTAGCTTTTGCCAGTTTGTCCATTAACGTTCTTTTTCTGTTCCAGGACACTGTGTTGCATTCAGTCTTTATGTTTCCTTAATCTTCTTCAATCTGTGCAAGTTTTTCAGTCTTTCCTTATTTTTCATGACCTAGGCACTTTTGAAGAGTACCAACCAGGTATTTTGTAGGATGTCCCTCAATTTGAGTTTGCCTGATGTTTTTCTCAAGATTAGATTTGAATTATGGGTTTTGGAGAAGAATACCAGAGAGGTGAAGTGCCCTTCTTATTGTATCATATATCAAGGGATCTTTTTATCTTTGTTAATGTGTATATTCATATAATTTTAAATTTGACAAAAATAGAACATCTTTCCATGTCATTATGGGTCCTTCTATGGGGGTGGAAAGTAACCCATCACTTATGACACTGCTCCAACCCAGAGAAGACCTCAGAATCGTTCTCAACATAGCCCTCTGGGCAGCCTACTTCAGAAGGCCTCTACCTTGAAACATTTTGCCAGTTTTGTTCGACATCATTTTCAAAGGCTGCAAAGTAGTTTATAGAATGGTTGTACCCTGATGTGTTTTACTAATCTCCTATTTTGGTCTCCATAGTTTTTTTCACTTTGCTTTTCTTTTTCCTTTCTTTTGAGGGTTGTGGTTGAGGGTGATGTTTCACTATATTCTTTTTTGTACATTTTTTAACCATGTACTTGTAACTCACCCAACTGAAAAGTAAAAGTTCTATTCTTTTCTAATGGCATGCCCAGAGGCTGTTGAGACAAAAGCTCATGGTGGCGCCTGCTAGGCTACCTGTCCTCTCACACATCTGGACCACTCAGCAACCCACATCTTTTTCCATTTTTTAAAGGAAAAGTTTCTAGTACTATGGTTGTTGGATCAAAATGGATAATATTTTTAAGAGTTTTCAGGTATGTTTTCAAAAATGACCCTGGAAAATTTTCATGGATTTATATTCCCAATAGCAATGAAAACATTGTTTTCCTAAAACTTTGTCAAAATTTACTGTTACAATGAAAAACAACAAATAGGAAATTGTCATTTGAAAGTTGAGTTCATACCTTTTTATTGTTTTTATTTGTACTTCCTCAATTACTGTAGAGGTTGAACTTTCGTTTATAGGTTTATTGGCTATTTGTATTTAATGTTTTTTAGACTTTGTGTGTCCTTTGTCCATTGGAAGATCTTAGCGGTTTCTTCATTGATTTGTGAGAGCCCATTATCAATCAAAACTGTCAGTCATGTCATGAATTATCTATCAATCATGAAACTATCAATTCTCCCAATCTGATGTTTGTCTTTAAATTTTGTTTATAGTGTTTTCAGTACATAGAAGTTTTAAAATTTTATTTAGTGAAGACCTAAGTTTAGTTTTTCCCCAAATAATTAACAAATCTTCTCAGTCTCATTTATTTACTTATTTATTTTCCTAAGATTGGCACCTGAGCTAACATCTGTTGCCAATCTTCTTTTCTTTTTCTTTCTTCTTCTTCTTCTCCCCAGGGCCCCCCAGCATATAGTTGTATATTCTAGTTGTAGGTCCTTCTAGTTCTGCTATGTGGGATGCCGCCTCAGCATGGCTTGATAAGCGGTGCCATGTCCACACCCAGGGTCCACACCGGCGAAACCCTGGGCTGCCAAAGCAGAGCACACAAACTTAAACACTTGGCCACGGGGCCAGGTCCTCAGCCTTGTTTATTAAGCAAACTTCTCTTTCTTCACTGATTTAAATGCCGTGTTTGTCAGATATTTAATTCTCCTATATCTTGAATTTTCTTTCACTGGTATCTATTTTGTTCCCTGGAGATATGTATCAAATTCTGCGCTTCTACTTTCTTACATCTTCAGCAGAGCTTTACAATACTGTTTAATATTATGTAGAAAAAAATAGATTGTTCTCTCAGTTAAAGAAAATGGCAGTCAGGTAACGCTGGCTTCTTTCATTGATTCCCCAGCAAGCTTTCCCTTCAAAAACACTGCATTTTCATCTTCGGGTTCAGTTTTCCTGAGGGCAAAGCTAGTGCCGAATTAAGTCTTATTTTTGTGTCTGGATCTCTTTAACACTTTCCAAAAGTGTTTTCCAGCTGCCTAGAAACGGGGATTACTTGCTCCTCTGCTGGTTCTGCTGGCTTGTTGTTTGGAAGAAGGCTTTTTTCTTTTCATTGGTGGCAAGGGGAGATGGAAGCAGAAAAGGCTCTCACCTCCCCTCTCCTCTGCTGGGCAAGACAGACCAAGTTAAGGCAGGAGGCACTTGAGTGGCCTGTAAGACAGCCACCCCGCTGCGAGGCCCTTGTGAGTCTGTGGTGCCTCTTCCTTGCTTTCCTGTGCTTCCCAAGGCTGTGAGGATGAGGCTGACAGAAGGACAACCAGCAGTGCTAGGTACTGTGGCTCAAGACACTGATGTCATTGCCTTGGTTAAGATTACTTTGCTTGCAGGTAACAGAAAGCCATCTCAAACTAGCTTTGGCCAAAATGAACATTTATTGGAAGCAATTTCAGAGAACCCCAGGTACACAGGCCTCTTTATTGCTCCCTCTTTCATTTCTCCCTTCTTTGCTTCTCTCTCTACAGATGGGTTTCCACTGCTTGGTCCCAGCAAACCAGCCCAGGCTGAGACCAATGTGTTAGTTCCAATTCCAAGCTCCAAGGAGAGAGAATCTGATTGTCTTCGTTTAGATGAACTGTGGCTGGGGAGGTCACTGTCATTTAATAGAAATACAGCTTCCAGGGCATTATTGAAGGCTGAAAATAAAGGCTAAACTTACTTATTATTGAATTAAATATGTCCCTCCTAATTTCTACACCTTTCTACAACAGCTCCTTTTGTTGTAGCATCCGTGTGGCTGTGATGATGGGGTGACTCAGACAACAAGAAATAGCATTAAAGTATTTCCCCACACCATGGGTGTTCAGGCATTCATTCCAACCACCAGTTGAAATACCTGGTGTGTGTCAGATACCGTCCCAGGCTCCAAAGATGTGGGTATAGCCCAGACACATTTGGGGACTCTATATGGCTCAGTTTATGTACGGAAAGACATTTAAAAACACGCAGTCCCCAAATAATTAAACTTAACTAAAACCAAATTATAAGTTTTTGCTTGCAAAAAGAATTAAGGAATATTGATGGGGGATAGATTCACAACTCCTCAAACCCTTCCAAATTCTCTTTTGTCTTTTTCCAGCAGATCGTAGATGCCCTTGAACATCTCACTTGCCAGATTCCCTCTGAACTCTTCCTGATTCCAGTTTCCTCCTACAGCTCAGGGCCTGTTTCTCTCTACCCATGTTTCCAGTGTTATCACTAACATTTTATAATTTGGCCAGTAAGTACTAAACTATTTTTTAGAGGGTAGGGAAGAGGGAAAATCTGAGTAGGTAAAGACAAAATTATCTTTAGCTGGTCAGGGGTGGGGGAAGAGAGGGACACATCTCTATCATACAGAGATGAACAAGACCAGGAACTTCCTTGCTTGGTAAAGGAGCCAACAGGAATGCAAATCAAAGGCCAGCACCCTTTTTCTTGGGGTTTAGGGGTGTATCCGGGAAAGCCACACAAATGTTTGAGGGGTACGTCAAGAAGAGTAGGAGTTCCAAGAGGGGTAGAATCCACCACATGGCCAAGGCAGATGACTCTGAAAGGTAGTTTCATTGTTTCTGATTCACAGATGAGAAAAATTAGCTCGAAGATGAACTGCAACTTGCACATCCATGATCTCTCAATTGGTAAGCGGCAGAAGTAGGGCTAGAATCCTTCCCCGTGTAACTTTAAAGACCACATTTCTAACCACTGAACCACTCTACTGCTTTTAACTGAAATATCCCTTTCTCCAAATTCTACCAGTCACATCCAGATCTTGGGTCTCAGACCACAGAACCCATTGGACCTCACAATGATTGTGGTGAAAAAATGACTGGACTCTAACTTCAATATATTGTTATTTTCCATCTTACACTTCTGGAAGTAATAACACAGCAGAGAAGTCCATCTTTCTTTCTCAAAGAACTAAACTAGAATTTGAAAGAGATTTATAGTGACTTGACAAGCAAGCCCAGCTCTCTCCTCACAGGACATCGTCTGCCTTGTTGCATGGGAGCAGCTCTGCCCAGTGACTGTTAGCAGACCTCTTGCCTTCTGTTACTGACCAGAGACAGCCCTTCTCTGAACTGAGCTGTCGATCATTCCAGACTGCTCCTGGGAGAAGCATGTTCTAATGAGTGGAGAAAGAGTAAGACCAACCACATTTGAAATGTAGCTGTCAAAAGGCCATCCATCCATCCATATGTCTATTCGTGATCTTTTTGGATCCTCAGATTTTCTGATCAACCACTTGGCAGCTTGCATATCAATGCTGCAGTGGAAACTGTGCTCATCTCCAACCTAAAAATAAAGGCAGATCTCTGTTCCCTGCCAATGCACTGCCTGGGACGCCAGCCAGGTGCCTGGGGGTGGAAATGTTATTAGATGCTCGATAAATATTTGTTGAATCTTGAATAAATTTACCTCCTGAAATCTGCTCAGAGATGGTGAATGGACAGAGGAAAGTGATAAAAAATGCCCTTCTCTTCTCCTGGGAGATTAACTTACTTACTATATTAGAAATAGGCATGTAAATTAGCAAGTGGTCAGAGCTGGATAGAAATCTGTCCATTAACGCAAATAAAGTTTAACACATTCCGTAGCTCTTCTTGCTATCCTTGGGTCAGGTTTGTAGAGATTTTAAGGTAATGAATCTACAAAACGGAAAGCTAGAAAAACTCCAAAGTGATCTAAGATCAATCTGAACAAGGAGAAAATATGGTCTTGACTCTCCAGGGGTGCATGTGAGAAACGCCAAATCATCCCCATATATACTGTCCTAGAGAAAACCAGTCCTCTGCCAGTTTGGAGGAATGAGATCATTTTGGTCAGAGATGGTGAGGGAACTATTTATGCTGGGGGTGGGCATTCATTCATTCTTTTTTTTTAGAAATATTTCTGGGCATCACCCCAGCTAAGCACTGATATTGGGATGAGCAAAATACAGTTCTTGAGCCAGCCCAAATGGCCTCGTGGTTGAAGTTCGGCACTCACTACTTCAGTGGCCCAGATTCACTTCCTGGTCGCAGAACCACACCAGCCATCTGTCAGTAGCCATGCTGTGGCAGCAGCTCACATAGAAGAACTAGAATGACTTACAACTAGGATATACAGCCATGCACTGGGACTTTGGGGAGGAAAAAAAAAAAAGAGGAAGATTGGCAACAGATGTTAGCTCAGGGCAAATCCTTCTCTGCAAAAAAAAAAAAAAAAGATACAGTTCTTGCCACCAAGTTGCTCACAGTACTGGAAGAGCACACAAGTCAGCCAGTACTTATGGTACTGGTTGGTGCTGTTCTGTGTCACACGCAGGGGTCCACAGCATTGGGGAGTGGACCCAACTGAGCTAGCTGGACCATAGGGGAGGCTTTCTGGAGGAAGTGTCTCTGCAACTGAATATTGAAGAATGAGTCTCAAAGACAGTGAAGGCTAATTCCAGGCAGAAGGAACAGCATGAAAGGGCCTTGGGAAGAGAAAGATTTTGGTTTTGCTGCAGTGAGGGAGCTCAGAGATGAGGCCACAACAGCTGGAAGAGTAGATGACAAAGTGCTTCATAGTCTTTGCTGCAGGAATCACCAACCGGAGGCCCGAGGCAGGGAGTCCTGTGAAGACAGCTGATGTGAGTGAAAAGCAGTGAGGTGCAATTTGCTTTTGATAGTGGAAAGAAATGAGACAGATGGGAGGACCTATGGGTATTCTGGGTGTCAGTAAGAGTCTGAGGCAGGATTTTCCACAAGTTTGTGGGCGCAGTCAGTAGGCTGCGGTGGCTGGAAGTGGTAGTGACTAATGTGAGATGCCAAGGCCTGTGAAGGGGTTGAGGTTTTCCTTACTTGCAAGCTGACCAGTTCGCCTGCCAGAGTTGCATGGATGTTCACAGAAGACGAGACTCCTGAGTTGGGGACCAAAGACTTTCTTACTCATAGCAACAGAAGGATCTAGAGTATCAGCACGGCCACATCAGTTCCCTGAGCCCCAAGGCTCACAGGGGCCATACAGGCAGATCTAGATAGACGCCCCTCACACAGAGGGTTATACACAGGAAAGGAACACTGGGCCTGGGGAACCCACCTGAGAGCAGCCTGCTCTTTGTGTGGGAGAGAGATGTTATCTCATTCCTCAAAGGTGCTTGCTGCAAACACAACCTGGAGAAACAGCCTGGGACCAGCTGTAGAGAGATCAAGGCCTTGGCAAGATGTGTAGGAGTGCCAAGACACCCTTGGAGAAGGGTCCCCCAACATTGGAAAGGATGTTTTGTGTCAAATGTTGAAGGGTCTTAATCCAAGATAAGCAGGCGAAAGGAAACCAGTGAAACTTTTTTTGGAGTAAGAAAGCATTATTATATTGGGGAGTTGAATCTGGAAATGGGTGTGAGGCTGGCACGGATTAAAGGTATCCATACATTCCTGGGTGTTCCTTCCACAGAGAGGTAGGCTCTTTCTCCCCTCCCCTTGACACTGAGCAGGCTCGGTGACTGATTTGGTGGGAGTAGCACCCAGGCTTGGAAACTGGCAGCTTCTACTTCCTCCATCTTGGGATGCTCTCTGGGAGCCCTGAGCCATGTAAGAAGACAGACTACTCAGACTGCCATGCTAGAAAGACCACTTCTAGGCACTCTAGCTTCCTGCCAACCCTACCACAATGCGAGAGCCGTGGGTGAAGCTGTCTTAGACCTTCCAGACCAGCCTATCCGCCAGCTGTGAACCCCTGAGTGACCTAAGCTGACAACATATGGAACAGAAGAATCCCCCGGCTAAGCAGCTGAGCCCTACTCAAATGCACACAAAATCTTAAGATGTAATGAAATGGTTGTTGTTTGAAACCACCGAGGTTTACAGTCGTTGTTATGCTGCAGGTGAGATTGGAGGCCAGGAGCCCAGTGAAGAAGCTGTACTAAATCGGGGAGGAGATAAGAAGGGCTTGCCTTGAAAAGCCAAATGGGAGTGAGAGTCCTTAAAGGCGCACAACCAGGAGTGGTTAGTTGAATAAATGTCAAAACCTTCAATAGAGCCACTTCAGGGTGCTGACTACTCCTCCAACATGGGTGCACCAAACACGTCCATGGCCTTGGACATGTTGTATCCTTGGCCTGGAATAGGCCCATCGCCTTCTCTTCAGCTTCATCTTTAAAAGTCAGGTCAAACGTCAAATCTTTTTGTGAAATATTTTCCTGGAAGAGTACTAATCACTTCCTCTTCTTTTTCCAAATTCCCCAGGCTGTGCCTCTGGTGTGGGACTTGCCAGCTGCTGATGCGGGCATCTTCCCCAGGCGCTGGGAGTTCCTTCAGGCCAGAGTCTGTGTCCCTTGGCTTCCATGTCCTCAGGCACCAGCTCCCAGTCTCAAGGCCCAGGTGTTCAAGGCAGATAGTAGGTGATCAATAAATGGTTTGCAACTGGAATGTTGGTTGAGTTTCTAGAACAGAATGCAAACTTTGGTGATTCTCTTGTTTCTTGCTCAAATTGAAAGAAAATTTTGTTTCTGGGTACTGTTCTCTTGTGAAAAATCCTACTGTCTGGATCTCACTCTCAGACCTCTGATATAATTGGTCTGGGATGCAGCTTGGCATGGGCAGTTTTAAAAGCTGCCCAGAGGACGTGCAGTCAGGGCTGAGACCGTGATTGTGATCCAATCTCCATTCCCAAGACTGCTCTTCCATTTCCTCCTTCACCTCTCCTCTCACCTGGGTGAACTGTGTGCTCTGCACTAAACCAGCTGGGGTACAGCACGCCCCAGTGACAAGAGCTCAAAGTGAAATACACTCAAGAACTTAAGGATAAAGTCACTGAGAGTGTGTGTGTGTGCCTGCTACGTGAGTATGGGGCACCCTCATGATAACAACTGTAGGCATGTATATATTTTTGAGTCTCATTTTTCTCATCTGGTAAATCAGACTTTTATCTTAATTTCTAAGGTTCCTTTTAATTCTAAAATGGTCAGATTTCAACAGGCAAATGTCTGGGGAGAGGCCATCTCACAGTGAGGGCAGAGCAAGAGCAGCCCCCAGAGGCAGGCGCCTAAGGGCAGCGTCAGCAAAGGGAGATCAGTGACTCATCTGTAGTGGAGATGAGGCTGGAGCTGCCTGGAATGCCAGGCCAAGGGGAGATAAAAGGCCTCATCAGGGAGGTGACGTGCTGGAGTTGGGTTTTCAGATGAGTTTGGTGAGGCTGTGCACGTCGCTGGGAGAGAGACAGATGAGACTGGGGGAGAGACCCAATAGGAGGGGCCAGTCCAGCTCTGGGTGGAGGGGAAGGGGGCCTGAGCTGCTGGGGACCACAGGGCAGATAAAAGGGACAGATGATGGTGAGGCTGCAGGGCCATGCAGTAGGACTTGGCCACTGATGGCTGGGAGGAGAGAGGGAGCAGGGAGAGTCAAAGGAGTGATCCAGCTTTGGAACCTGGGAAGACTGCTCGGGGCCTCCGTTCAGGTGCAAGAATCGCGTTCCCACGTCTGACTCTAAGATAGCGTACTGTGCTCAGGCTCTTCGTGGCCTTCTGATTTAGGGACATTTGGATCTGCAGGCAGGCCTGCGAGAGTTCCCGCAGACTGGCACTGACTTTTCCTTCCAGCTTTGGCCCCACCATCTCCAACCCTGAGTATCTTTTGCTCCTCACATATAGCCCAGGCCTGCACCTTCCTGCCGCCAGGCTCTGCTCATGCTGGGCTCCGGGATTTGCCACTGCCACAACCACGTCTACCTGGATAAATCCTGAGTTACCCTCAAGAGCCATCCTGAGTGCTGCCTGTCCAAGAAGGCCTGGCAGCCTTAACAGGCAGGAGTTAAGGAGTTAAGCATCAGGAGTTAAGAGCTTAAATCCAGAGTACCGTGGATCTGACTTCAACTCCCGGCTCTGGCTATTTCTACCTATGTGACCTTGGGGAACAGACTTAACCTCTCTGAACCTTGGTTTCCTCATCTACAAAATCAATACTTTAGTAGGGTTTTTGAGAGGGTTATATTTATAAAATTTATATTTATCAAACACTTGGCACAAGAGCTGGTATACAGTGAGAGCTGAGTAAATATTAGCTGCTAGAGTTATTATTATCCTCCCTCCTTCTCTCTTTCTCTCACACACACACACATTCCAGCATTTCAGGGCCTCTCTTCTTTTAGGATTCTAAAACCTTCTATATCCAGTTTCCATGTGGCTGCCCGCACTGTGTTCTCCTGCCTGGGCTCCTTGGGATGAAACCTCCGTTGGACAGTGGAGAGGCCAGTGTACCCATCCTCCAGGGGCTGTGGGTGTGGGCTGCTGAGGGCTCAGAGCTGTCCCTTTCCTTCCAGAACTGTCCTTAGCCCAGCAGGAACCCCCTCACCCAGAGGTGCCCACCCCCTGCCTAAAACCCAAGTAATGACTGACTGGCACAGGGTACACAACTCGGGCTCTTTGTCTCTCCGTGGCACCCACTCTATGCTGGAATCCTTCCTCCAGAGCTCCCCATGGGAAGGCTGAAGTAGACGCCAACCAAGACCGCATCCTCTGCCTTACCCTTCCTCCTCCCTCCCCTTGTCTTAAGAGCACCCCCTCAATAAACCAACGGCACTGAATCCCTGCCTCAGGCTCTTGGCAGCTTCTTGGGAGCACGGCCCAAGACTGAGAGTCTGCTTAGTTCCTGATTCAAGCTTCCCCTCAGGCACCTTCTGTCAAGCCTTGGCTCCGTTCTGTGGAGCCCAACGGGGCCACTCTTGCACAAAGCCCAGGCCCTCAGATCTCGGGCCTGGGAAGGGGAACTAGATTCCTGCTGGAAGAAGAGAAGAGTTTAGATAAATCAGGAAGCACCCCAACCCTTCACGTGCCTTCTCCAGGCCATGTTTTTACCTCACCTATAATCCATTCCACCCTGTGAAGTTGCTGCTCTGTGCCTGACTTATTTCTCTGTCCTCTCATTCAGCCATGAGCACCCAGGAGGCAGGAGCTGCAGGCATCTGGTTTCTGCATGCCCAGCACTCAACACGGGCCAGCACACAGTATGTTTTCAGGAAACATTTGAGGACTTGCTTTTACTTGGAATGACAAGCAGTTACAGCCAGGATCACCAAATAAAGCAGACTGCAAATGGCCCGAGGGAAGGGTCCTGCAGGGCCCCAGCCAGAGATGGGCCTGCCTGGGAAGTTGGAAGATCCCAGAGGTGCAGCTGCCAATTACTGGGTATAATGTGTGCCAGACACAATGCTGCGCATGCTCTATAGATTCTTATTTAATCCCTAAAACCTTCCTGGTATGTATTATTGTCGCCGTTGTACTGATAAAGTCACTGAAGCTCAGAAAAATTAAGTACCTTGACCAATATAAAGTGTGAGAAAGGAGCAGAGTTAGATTTCAAGCCCTTGTCTGGCTGTTCTCTTTCCACTATCTCAGGGCTTAAGTAATATCCTGAAGAGTTCAGAATTGCTCCTCCAGGGATCTGGATCCTTACTGATGGTTGAGTTAGAAAGGGCTGGTGGGCAGCAGACTTCCCGGGCAGCTGGATGGAGGTGGACGAGGAGTTTGGAAATGAATCTAGTCTTTGAGTGAGGGATGACAGAGTCAGGAGCATCGCAGTGCTGCTCTGAGGAGCCGGCGACAGGGCGAGGCTGATGCTGGGGATTGTGTAGCAAACAGCGATGCCAGGCTAGGTGCCCGATGTGCTCAGACCTTCTGGCTCTGGGCAGGCAGGAGTCCCCGACGCAGGGCTGTGCGACTCTTGCTGGGCTCTGTTTCTCATCAATCATGGGAGCAGGGTGGCTGTGAAGGTTTCTTCCAGCTCCTGGGCCCTGATTCTCAATCAGTGAAAGGTCGGATGTTTCCCATCCCTCTTTGCTCCTCTCTATGTAAATCCTGGGCTGATGACCAGTGATCCAAGTCCCTCGGCCCAGCCAAGGCGACAGAAAGCCTGACTTTCTCAGCCGTGAAAACAGCTGACAGGCTGTTCCCTGGGCTCCCCACTGCAGGGAGCATTGACAAGAGCTGGAAGAGGGAGACTTTGGCACGGGATTCTCCTCGAGTTGTTCCACAAAGGGCCTCTTTTCTTTCCCAGGCATGATGACAAATACTGCTTCTCCCTTTGGCTCTAAGGGCCAGGGGGGTGCGGACAAGGTTCCCATGCCTGGGCTCTTTTAGGAAAATCGCAAGCAAAGAAAAAAAAAACGTGCATGGGCTTTTGGCTGTGCTTCTTGACTTGATGCCAGATGGCCACTGGGTTCAAAATTACATCACTATTGACTATCTGAGTAATTTCTCTGTTTGACTGTCTTGGAAGAATAGCTACCTTGGCAACAGATTGTTATCAGTTCACTAACGATTTTTGCAGAGGAGCAGTTTCCTTTATGCTGAAAACCAGTGGCCTGACAGCTGGATCTGCCTGGCCTCCCCTCTCCCAGGTCTCTGAGTGGATTGTACAGTATTGAGAAACGGAGCTGGGTTTGATAGCCAACTTTGTCTGTTAAGCAGCAAGGGCCAGGCCAGTGGTGCTGGGATTCCCAGTGTCACCTTCCCCGCCTAGAGCAGTGGACTTGGCTGACCCTCTGGATGCTCAGTCCCAACCCACTGAAGCTGCTCAGCGCTGCAGGAGGATCTGATGTAACACATCTAGCACTGGCCCCACACGCAGTCGCCCGTGGGTCCTGCAGAGGCTGCTGGAGGTCCTGTTACTGATGCTTCCACCCTCACCTGCTTCTTGCTGCATCCTTCTCTGGGCTCACCTGATGCCATGCATTGCCCTCTGTGCTGCAGGTGAATTGAAAAGGCAGGATGGATTATCTAGGAAGTATCTAAAAAGAACTCACAGGACATTCACAACAAAATGGTAGGTAGAGGAAGGGACAGCACGGTTTTTAATGACCATGTGGAGTTTTAGAAAGTGGAGAGGAGTTGAAGGTGAGGAAACGGAGCTCAGAAATTGAAGTGACTTGCCCAAAACAACACAGCTGCTAAGTGGTGAGGCCGGGATTTGAACCTACATCCCATAAAATATTGGGCTATATCAGTGAGAGCTAGAAGAGCCCAGAATGTGCCTTTAAGAAAACCAGCTTTCTATACAGCAGCTGTCTTACCCATGCCTTTGACCACATGTGGGATCACAGTACTGTTGAACGAAGGAGTGATGATGTTTCGATACGTATTGTGGGTCTGAGGCCCTTTCACTGTGTGTAAGTTTAGAGCAACAGAGCCGCCCTACCATCTGCTCCTGACTTTTGATATTGGGCTTCAGGGAGAGAAAAACTTCCCAGCTCTGGCAGACCTTGCTCAAGAGGGTAGCAGAAAGGCCGACAAAAGGAGGTTACGTTCAATCCTCTAAGTTCAGGGACAAGAAGGCAAAAGGGACCAGAATCATGGGAGACTAGCAATTTTGGGGGGGTTATATATGTGATCTCATTTCTAGTTTGCTGTGCCACTACAAGTTCTCATTATTGTACCCCATTTTACAGATCAGAACACTGAGGTTCAGAAAGGGCAAAGAATGTGGGGTTAAGAGAATTGAATTGCTCATAGCAGACACAGAAATTTTTCTTAGACAGGAAATGGCCTTTATTTGCTAAAATACCTTTATAAACATCATGGGTTGAGAATAAGGCTAGAAGAGCAGGAGCGTCAGCTGGGACAGCAAGGGAGAGGCTCAGCTGCTCTCCGTGGGGTTGTGGGCAACTGGATAGAGAGGAGAGGAGGAGGGGGCAGGGGGTCAGCAAGACGGGGAGAGAGCCTGGGGCCAAATGACTGGAAGTGCCCAGGGCAAATTTATGCTTGTATGTGGCCACATGCTCCCCACACCTACTGGAAACTTTAATAAAGAATTGTTTTTTTGTTTTTTTGTTTTTTTTTAAAGATTTTTTTTATTTTTTCCTTTTTCTCCCCAAAGCCCCCCGGTACATAGTTGTGTATTCTTCGTTGTGGGTTCCTCTAGTTGTGGCATGTGGGACGCTGCCTCAGCGTGGTCTGACGAGCAGTGCCATGTCCGCGCCCAGGATTCGAACCAATGAAACACTGGGCCGCCTGCAGCGGAGCGCACGAACTTAACCACTCGGCCACGGGGCCAGCCCCAAGAATTGTTTTTATGAATGTGGTTTGTCTGCAAAAACTGCAGAAAGGGATGTGTCCTTGTCTACTTCCATGTGGTGAGCAGATTCAGCATGTGTGGAATGAGGACGCTAGAGCCTGAGGTGGCCCTGAGAATAGGAAATTCAGACCCCTCCACACGCAAGACTGGCATCTGCAGGAACCCTGGAACGGGCTTTGACCTTCTATAAAGGATGGAGGGGATCTTACCAGACCTCCGGGAGGTGGAGTGCTGGAGCTGGCTTCACTGGTTGAGCCAGTGCCACACATCCCTTCTCAACGCCCCATTCAGTGATATTGTCTTGGTAGCTTCAAATCTGCCATGGTGGGAGTGTTTACACCATAGAAATGAGCAAATGCTACAAATCAGGGCTTTTTTTTTTTGATAGCTGGTTTTTGAACATTACTAGCACGCCTCTGCTTTAGGGGGTCAGGAGACCTTTCGACATCCACTTACACTCCCTTGCCACGCTGTTCAGCAAATGTTGAAAGAATGTCAAGGGTTACAGGTTCTGAAGGCAAGACATGTGAACTGTTTCCATTTCTGGTTGAGTCATGAGGTGGCACTGGCCAGGATAGGGAGATAGAGTGAGGGCTAGTATGTTTAAAAAAGAAGAGGAAGAGGGAAAACTCTCCAAATAATTGCCATTTGCCTGTGTGACTGGGAGTGGGATCTGGGGAGGGGATGAGAAATGAGCATCCTCAAAATGGCTTTGGAGAAATGGTGTCCTGACAGAGCCACAGAGGGCTGGCGCATGTTTCTTGGTACTTATGATCTTCATGGTCTGGTCTAACTGAGAAAGAAGGTGTGCAGGATGCTAAGTTCTGGAGCGACAACCTGGGTAGAGGCCTGCGGTCTTTACAAAGCAAAAATTTCCGCCCCCTAACTCCCCTCAGATTGCTACAGCTCAAACCAATTATTTCAAAGCTCTCTCCACTTGGACTGTTAACGAAGATGTTGCTTGGGGACTCATCTTATTTCTCTGCTTTTTAAACTGTTTTATGTTGAAATAATTATATACTTACACAAACATTGCAAAAAGAAGTACAGAAAGCTTATGTATACCCTTCCCCCAGCTTCTCCAATGTTAGCAGTTTTGATAGCAAGGTTACAGTGATCAAAACCAGGAAATCAACATTAGTACAATACCATAAACTAAACAACAAAACTTATTTTAATTTCACCAGTTTTTCTTTTAATATCCTTTCTCTGTTCCAGGATCCAATTTATATTCCATATTACATTTAGTTGTTGGGTCTTCTTAGTCTCCTCCAATCTGTGATAATTCCTCAATCTTTTTTTTTTTCCCCTTTTTCTCCCCAAAGCCCCCCGGTACATAGCTGCATACTCCTGGCTGTGGATCCTTCCAATTGTGGCATGTGGGATGCCACCCCAGCGTGGCTCGATGAGCAGTGGCATGTCCACGCCCAGGATTTGAACCGTGGAAACACTGGGCCGCCTGCAGCTGAGCACGCGAACTTAAACACTCGGCCACGGGGCCAGCCCCCTCCTCAGTCTTTCTTTGTCTTTAAAACCTTGACAGTTTTAAAGAATGGTGGTCAGTTATTTTATAGAAAATCTCTCAATTTGGGTTTGTCTGATGCTTTCACCTGACTAGACTGTGGCCGTGTATTTTTGACAAGAATTCCACAGAAGCCATGTGCTCTTCTCACTGAGTCATATAGGGGGTACATGATGTCAACATGTCTTATTCCCAGTTATATTCATCTTTATCACATGATTAAGGTTGTATTGGCTGGGCTTCTCCACTCTCAAGTTATTATTTCCCCTTTGTAACTGATAAATATCTTGAGGGACCTGCTGTGAAACTGTACAAATGTTCACCTCCTGATTTTGGGATCTTTCGGTGGATGTTACCTGCAGCAATCGTTCCTGTAGTGTTTGCCAAAGAGTGACTTGTATTTCCCTCCTTCCTTCTTAATTTATTAATTGGAATGCCTCTGTACTAAGGAGATGTCCGTTCTGCCCCTATTTATTTATTTAACTGTTTATTTATATCAGTATGTAGTCATGGGCATTTGCGTTATTCTATGGTGTACTAGTCAGGGTTCTCCAGAGAAACAGAACCAATAGGATGTGTGTGTGTGTATATATATATATATACACATATACATATACAGACAGAGAAATTTATTTTAAGGAATTGGCTCATGTGGTTATGGAGGCTGGCAAGTCCAAAATCTACAGGGTGGACTGACAGGCTGGAGACCCAGGCGTCTTAATCAGTTCAGGCTGATATAACAAAAATACTGTAGACTGAGTGGCTTAAACAACAAACAGTGATTTCTCACACTTCTGGAAGCTAGGAAGTTCACGATCAAGGCTCTGGCAGATCATGTCTGGTGAGAGCCTCCTTCCTGGCTTAGTGGACAGCTGCCTTCTTGCTGTATCCTCACGAGGCCCAGAGAGTGAGCTCTAGTCTCTTTCTCTCCTTACAAGGACACTAATCCTGTCATGGGGGCTCCATCCTCATGACTTCACCTAAACCTAATTGCCTCCCAAAGGCCCCACCAGCTAATGGCATCCATTGGGGGTTAGGCTTTCAACATATGAATTTTGGGGGGACAAAAACATACAGTCCATAACACCAGAGAAAAGCTGATGTTGCAGTTCAAGTCTGAAGGGCCTCTGCTGGCAGAATTCCCTCTTGCTCAGGGGAGGTCAGCCTTTGGATCTATTCAGGCCTTCAACTGATTGGATGTGGCTCCCTCACTCTGTGGAGCGTAATCTGCTTTACTCAAAGTTCACTGATCTAAATGTTAGTCCTATCCAAAAACACCTGCACAGAAACTTCTAGAATACTATTTGATCACATATCTGGGCACCATGGCCCAGCCAAATTGACACACAAAATTAGCCGTCACAGATGGGTTATAATCCAATACAATCAGTATTTACTTTGTTGATCAAATTGTTCCATCTTTGGCCGGTGGGTGCTCCTAGAGGGTGGATACTAAGTCTTTTTGACATGCTCTAGTCTTTTTCCAAGTACTTCCTTATTTCCCAGTACCATACTCATCTTCTATTTTTCCTGACCTAGCCCAGGAATCAACCACTTCTCCAAAGAGCTCTGTTTGCTTTTAATGGAGAATTGTTTTTAAAACCAGTTTCTAGGAGCTCGATCCACTCATTGCCACTGGTATATCATTGCTTCTAGCCCATCTTAGAGGACAGGCCAGGAAAGATCTGGATGTATACTAACACACATATATAAACATCTATATTTATTTCTATATCTATCTGTCATATATATTTAAACTATGAGTTTGATCAACACATATGTGGACATCTGATTTTCAACCAAGGTGAAAGGTGATTCAATGGAAAATGAATGATCCTTTCAACAAAAGATACCAGAGCAATTCGATCTCCATATGCCAAAAAAACCAAACCCCAAAAAACCCTTCAATCCATATCTTGCACCATATATAAAAATTAATTCAAGGTAGAATATGGGCCTAAACATAAAACCTAAAACTATAAAATTTTCAGGAGAAAATCTTTTTGAACTTGGGTTAGTCAAGGATTTATTTGATATCATGCCAAAAGCATAATCCATAAAAAAGAACTTGGATAAATTAGTCTTTACCAAAATTAAAATCTTCTGCTGTTTGAAAAATACTGCCAAGAGAATGAAAACACAAGCCACATACTGAAAGAATATGTTTACAAACCATATATCTGATAAAGGACTAATAATCGGAATATATAAAGAACTCTTAAAACTCAACAATTAAACAATACAAAAATTTTAAATGAGGAGTATATTTTAACAGATACCACAAGGAGAAGAAGAGATACAGAAAGCAAGCATGACACATGAAAAAGTGATCAACATTGTTAGTCATTAGGGGAATGCTAATTAAAACCACAATGAGACCACTACACATCTATTACAATGGCTAAAACTACAAAGATTGACCATATTGTACTGGTGAGGATGTGGAGGAACTGGAATTCTCATGTGCTGCTGGTATGAATGTGAAATGGTACACTCACTTTGGAAAGCAGTTTCATAGTTTATTAAAAAGTTAAACATATATCTACCATATGATCCAGCCATTCTACTCCAAGATGTTTATCCAAGTGAAATGAAAACATACATCTGTACAAAGACTTGTACATGAAGGCTTACAACAGATTCATTCGTAATAGCTAAAAACTAAAGACAACCCAAATATGCAATAGGAATGGATAAACAAACTGTTATATCCGTACAATGCAATACTACTCAGCAGTAAAAAGGAGTGGACTATTGATACATGCTATACTTACCATGAGTAAAAGGAACCATACAGAATACGATTGCATTTATGTGAAATTCTAGAAAATGCAGACACATCTATAGTGAGAGAAAACACATCAGTGATTGCTTATGGATGGGGGATGGTCATGTTGTGAGAGTAGGGAGAGGTGGCAGGGAGGGCATACAAAGGGGTATGAAGAAATTTGGAGGAGTAATGGATATAGTTGCTATCTTGCTTGTGGTGATGGTTTCGTGGATATATACTGTCAAAACTTACCAAATTGTACACTTTAAATATATAAGGGTTTTTGTATGTCAGTTAACACTTCAGTAAAGCTGTTTTATTTAAAGCATGATTTCATAGTGGTACTGCCAATTCTAGTGCAATACCACCAGCTTTGTTATACCTTCCTGCCTTTCTCTGTTTGTAATACTTTTCTCTGACAGTAAAAAGGCTGGCTCTAATTATTCACAATGCAGTTATGTATTTGTTCAGTCCTAGTACACACATAAAGTACTTTCAGAATTGCTAACCCATGCCCCCGTGAGAAACACATTTAATAATGCTAGGCTACAGCATTTATATGAAGTTCTTTTTGTCTTCAGCCTTACTACCATCTTCATCAAAATACTGTTTTCTGAAGTAACTTAGGTTAGTTCTTTCCTTCTCCAACACCTTCAATGTGGTTATAATACTCATTTGAAATATAGTTAAGTTCAATATAGCTGGGTTCATCACATTCCTGGGGTGGAAGGAATGCAATATGGTGGCAGGCTAGAGCCAAGAAGAGGAACAGCCAGTAGAGGGCCCCCTTGTGGCTGGACAAGGCTGCTTGTCTCCAGGGACACTGGGTGGAATCTGACAGTCAAGTTTTCAAGTTTTCCTGTTCTGCATCGGAATCCTCTTATGTCGCCCTAATCCTTCAGTAAAGTTTGCCCAACACAATTGTCTTGTGTCAATTATGTTTGAGAGAATAAAGGAAGGGACCTAGGCCCATATTTTGGGGTGAAGCTGACCTAAAAGAGGGCCCAGCATGGGAAAGCCTGGATCAGTTAGGGAGATAGCTGGGGAGAACCTGAAGCAGTCAGTGGTCCAGAGAGAGAAGTGACAAGCAAACCTCGACCTCAAACATTCCCATTTTTCCTTTGGCTTTTTACTCCGTCTCCCCATCACTTACATCCTCCCTGCCTCCCTTTTAATTTATACTCTGTTTTGCTCTCTACTTTAAGAATGAAGGCATTAGACATTAAACCTGAAAATACCTTTGACAATATCAAGAAGCAAACTCTGATCTCCTATTTCTCCCTCTCTATTCATTTGTTGTACTACAGGGTCTTGGTGTTGCCTTCCCGCTGAAATAGACCTAGAGCCGATGCTTATTTTGCAAGAATAAATAGTCATGGTTCAAATAAATCTCTTGCTCAATTTTTCAGGTCTGGAGATTTTGCCACATAACTGTTACGTCAAGAATTCATACTCGTAAGGCCTTCCTCTCATCATTTAAGATTTCCAAGAAGATAATTTAGCCTCAGTACTGGTTGCCAGATTGACAGCCTTAAAAACAAGAGGTGAAATCCAGCCCGGATGGAGCCCGTGCCTGCAGTCTATTTTTAGGGAAAAGATTATTCACCCATATGGCCAGCTGGGAATAGAGCGTTGCAGGGGTTGGGGGTGGAGTAGAGATTTAAAACAGACTTGACCCTAACTCTCCTGCTCTCAGTAGGGGCAGGGGGTGGAAGGAACAGATATGCTCTGGATTCGGGAGGAGTGCAGCGCAGTTCCCCAAAACAATTGGGTATTTTGTAGAGTGATAAAAATAATCCTTCCGTCTAAAAATAGCCCTCATAGAAACCAGAGGCCTGGGTTTAATTATAGTCACTATATATTGAGCACATACCAGGGTAGCAAGGTAGCAAGGCCTGAGCTGGTTCTTTGCAGATATTCTCTGGTGTAACCTTGCTCCAATCCCATGAAGCAGGTATTTCTATTGCCACCTGACAAATCAGCACATCGAGGGTCTGAGGAGGACTTCAAAGCCAGCGCATCACTTAACCTCAACAGTTTCCACTCTCCTCAAATCTCCTGGGCCAGATGTTCCCTAACCTGGTTCCACATCAGAATAAATGGAGGAGCTTTTTAAAAAGTACAAATTCCTGGGATTTATCCCAGTCCTGCTAAATCACACTATTGGGCAGGGGCAGAAATCTTAAGTTCCCAAGACGATTCGGATGCACAGCCTGATTTGAGAACTGCCATCCAAAACACAGATGGGGACACGGTGATTCCAGGAGAGCTTGGGGAATGTCACCTCCATGTTCCTTCAGGCTTGAGCCCTGAGTACCTTGGACTTCTCTGAGTTCCTTGACTGAGCCAAATTCCCTCTGACCTCAGAGCTTTCCCTTCTGCTTGGAAGGGTTCCCCCACAACCTCACATCTCAGCTTGAATGTCACCTCTTCATAGAAGTCAGTCCTGTGTTCCTGGACAGGGTGACATGCCTGCACTTTTCTCTCAGAACATATGGTCTGTAATTATACATCCTGTGACTTTAAAAAATTAGGGTTGGTCTCATCTGTTAGACGGTAGGGCCAAAAAGTCTGTTTCACTCAAAATTGTTACCTCCTGGGCATTATATGTTTGAAGGAGGGAGGGGATCAGTGAACAGTCTGGGATGAAGGGGGAAGCGAGGCTCTAGTCCTGGTCTTGTGCCAATTTGCTGCACAACGATTTGTCAAGTTACCTCTCCTTTCTGAAATGCTATTTCCTCATCTGATAAACATATGGGGGCTGGATTAGACCCATGAGCGTCGAACTTCAGTAAGTGCCAGAGTCACCGAGGGAACTTATGTAAAGTTGAGTCCGGCCTGACTTCAGCAGGTCTGGAGTGGGGGCAGGTCTGCATTCTAAATGAGCCCCCAGAGATGCTGGTGCAGGGGAGTCTCGGGGGGCACACTTTAAGAAATACTTGGGGCCCGCCCCATGGCTGAGTGGTTACGTTCGCGCGCTCTGCTTCAGCAGCCCAGGGTTTCGCTTGTTCGAATCCTGGGTGCGGACGTGGCACCGCTCATCAGGCCCTGCTGAGGCGGTGTCCCACACAGCACAACTGGAAGGACCCACAACTAAAAAAAATACCAGGAGGCTTTGCGGAGAAAAAGGAAAAATAAAATCTTTAAAAAAAAAAAAAAAAGAAAAAAGAGAAATACTTGACTGGGTGAACTCTGAGACCCTTTCTGCTATGATATTTTGTAATTTTTCAGTTAGCAAACAGTTCTTGAGATCTGAGCATGAGGAAGATAAAGAGGACTGAGAAAAAGTGTTGACTTCTCAGAACCTGCATTCCTCACGTGGCTGACAGGTGACGTCACCCATGAGAGGTGGCACAGAGACCTCCATTGCCATTTCTTCTAACTCACTATGCTTAGAATTACCACTTTCTAGTATACAGGAATGCAATACAATGCACTTCATGTTAAAAATACCCTAGAAATATTAAAATGTTCTTAGAAGACTCTGGACAGCATTCAGGACCCCCAAATGCCTGAGACCATCATTGCAATGAATGGAAGTTCTGGAGGAAGAAAAGACTGTATAATTCTCTCTCTCTCCTCTCCCCCTACAACTTTAAAAAGTTATAAAACAAAAGACATGTAGAAAACCACATAAAATAAATGTATAGCTTCATGAGTTATAAGGTGAACACCCATTAATCACTACCCAGGTCATGAAATAGAGCTTTGCCAGGCACCCCAGAAGCCCTTCCACACCTTCTCAACTCCTTCCCTCCCCTGAAAGTAAACACTCTCCTGACTTTTACAGTTATCACTTATTGGTGTTTCTTTATAATTCAATCACTCGATCATGCATTCCTAGTCTCTATATTTTCATCTTGCCACTTAAAAACATTGGTTATGTCTTTTAAATCTCATTAGATTTACAGGTTCCCCTTCCATCTCTTTAAAACAGAGAGGTGTTTAACCTGTAGAGTTTCTCACAGTCTGGATTTTGCTGATTGCATACTCATGGTGCAGTTCAACATGTTCCTCTGTGCTCTGTATTTCCTAAAAGCTGGCAGCTGAAATCAGGGGTTTCATTTCCAATCCCTTTGGCAAGACTATAGGTGGTGGTGTGTTCTTTCAACGGGAGACACATAATGTCTGGTTTTCTCTCCCTCCTGTCCCTTCCCCTCCTCCTTCCTTCCTCTGCTTCTTCCTCTTCCCCCTCCTCCTCCTCTTCCTTCTTCTCCTCCTCCTCCTCTTCCTCCTTCTTCTCTCTCTCTCCTCTCTCTCCCTCTCTTTCTCCCCTCCCCCCTCCTCCTTCCTCCCTCCCTTTCACGTTGTTGGCCACTTGACAATGGTGATCAGTGTCTGGCTCTATTAATTCATCAGGGACTGAAAAATGGTGACAGTCTAATTCTATCATTTCTTTTTTATTTGGTTGTTGAAATGCTTTAGGAAAAGATGCTTTCCCCTCACCTACAATTTGGTCATGCCGTGGTACCCTTCATACAGGAAAGGCAAGGGAAATGCTTTATTCTTTCCTTTTATCACTTTTCGAGATAGTGAATTACTTCTCTATCATACTCTCAGGGTGACCACCTACTTTTAGAAATACAATTATGAACTCATGTATTTAAGCATACTAGATGGGTTCCAGTTTATTTCAATTATTATTCTTGTTGAAGTTCAAATTGCCTATCTTTGGCAAAAGGGAACCTCTTCAAGTTGGCCAGCAGGGGTCCTCCTGCCTGGTAGGTCTGCCTTCTCTCCTTCTCTAACCTGGCTATGAATCCTATGCTCCCCTCCTTCTGCTCCCGGCACTCTTGAGTACATATTTGAAGAGATCTTTTCCTTTAGCACTATTTCTCTCTCTGGCTGTGAATTTCTCACAATGAAACTTGTCAATACATCTTTAGAATGCCTCTTTCTATTGCCCAAAGTGTGTCTGGATTCATTTCCTAAAAAGTGGGGGTTCACTGTCACAGCTAAGAGGAGCCTAAGAAGACTTGACGACTAAATGTAACATGAGATCCTGGGAGAGATTCTGAAACAAAAAAGACATTAGAAAAATGCTAAGGCTATAGGAACAAAGTAATAATAATGTATCAATATTGGTTCATTCATTAATTAATGTTACTTGGTTCATTAACATTAACAAATGTACCATGCCATAAGATGTTAGATGTGAATAATAAAGGAAACTGGATATGGAGTATATAGGAACTTTCTGTATTATCTTTGCAATTTTTCTATAAAACTAAAACTTTTCTAAAATCAAAAGTTTATTTATTCATTTATTTTTTTACAAAAAGAGGAACTGGGAGTCTAGGTAGCTCTCTAGGTGCAAATCCATTGGGCAGAGCCAGGTAAACTCACTGACAGACTGAGCACTCCTATCACAAAGATACGCAGAGAAAAGAGGCAATTAGATCTGGTCAGATTATATTAGCAGGAAAATCTCCTAAAGGAGGTGAATTATGGCCCATCTCAAATTTGGGAGTTAAGGAGATAAGGTATAAATTAAACAAGGAAAAGTGAGCACATATGTCTATCTTTTCTTCTTTGGAAACCACTTAAAATGACAGTAAGGAATTGTTTTAAGGGTAAACTCAAAGAACAAAGGAATGGGAGAGTAGAGGAATCGCAAATAAAAGCGATCAACCAAGTTCAGGGAGCTGAGCGGTAGGCCATTGGATGAGGGGAAATCGCTTCCACAGAGCAGAGAAATCCAAACTTCAGTGTTGCTGAGGGGGCACCAGTGAAAGGTCAGGGAGGAAACCAAGAAAGAGCTGAGACATGGGCTCCAGAAAACAGAGGTACCAATGTGGGACAGCAGGTGAAAGGAGTCCCCTGTGAGAATGCTGTGCAGCAGGCATGGGAAGGGACAACCTGTGTGGACCAGAACAGGAGGCAGAGGGCTCAGGGAGAAAGCCTGCAATTAAAAAAGAAGAAGAAGGGGTCGGTCCGGTGACACAGCAGTTAAGTTCGCATGTTCTGCTTCTTGGAGGACCGGGGTTTGCCAATTCGGATCCCGGGTGTGGACGTGGCACCGCTTGGCAAAAGCCATGCTGTGGTAGGCGTCTCATGTATAAAGTAGAGGAAGATGGGCATGGATGATAGCTCAGGGCCAGTCTTCCTCAGCAAAAAGAGGAGTATTGGCAGTAGTTAGCTCAGGGCTAATCTTCCTCAAAAAAAAAAAGAAGAAGAAGAAGAAGCACTTATTAACTCTAGGAAACTAAAAAAGAAAAAAAAAAAAAAAAGGACATGAAGAGAAATGACTGTATTGTTCCACCAGGCTCAGTTGTGAAGAATATTTGCAAACATATAATAGAAATGCTGAGTATTGATTTAATTTTTAAATTGCACTCATTTATCAGGAGATTGGGGGGAGGGTAAAGGGTGTGAAGAGAGTATAAGAGAATTCAATTTTCACCCTGTAGAGTAGAAAGTCAATAGAGGATACATAAAAGTGGAGAATCATTTTCACTTTAAAATATAATGATTGTTAAAGAAAAAGACAGCAGGAAGAGATAGAAAGTCAAAAGTTTACTACTACAGTGTGATGGGCTGAATTGTGCTACCCCCCCAATTCCACATGTTGTAGTCTTAACTCCCAGTACCTCGGAAGTGACTGTGTTTGGAGACAGGGCCTTTAAAGGAATAATCAGGTTAAAATGAGGCTGTTAGGGTGAGCTCTAATCCCATGTGACCGATGTCTTTATAAGAAATTAGGACACAGTCACACATATAGGAAAAACAGTGTGAAGACACAGGGAGAAGAAGACCATCCACAAGCCAGGGAATGACCCCAAGCGTCCTTCACACACATGAGGTCTTTCAGGAGGACGGAGTCAGAAGAAACCAGTGCTGCCAATCTTGACTTTGGACTTCCAGCCTCCAGAATTGTGAGACAATACACTTGGTGTGTAAGCCACCCCGTCTGCAGTACCTCGTTAAGGCAACTCCAACAGACTGATGCACCCAGGGTCCAGGCATGGAAGTGGACGGGGGCAGAGGTGGGCGTGGATGATCCCAATGTGCGTGGCCTGGGGAACAGCTTGTACAGTCATGACCTTGGGTGCAGCAGCTCAGCTGAGTCTGATTCTTCATTTCTCAGGAGTTCTTCACCTCGCTGTAGCCTTGGGTGAGCCAAGTCTGGCTGCAAAGAGGGATATTTTCACTCAGCACGGCTGAGGGGCCCTAGGAGTGTGGCTCCCCCACTTGTTGATGTGTGCGGGTGGGCCCCTCAGCACAGACTTCCTGTGTCTCCTCCCAGTACAACAGTCCACTCCTTCTCTGGCCCCCTTGCAGAAACTATTTGTTTTTGCCTTCTGACCTTTACTCCTGGAAGCCATGGAGACACAGCATCCAAGAGGATTCGGGGAAAGCAAGCTGTCTTTTTTTTTTTGTTTTTGACAGATGCTGAGGTTATCTTGCTGTTTGTACTACAGACACACCATAAACGTTTTTCTGAGTAAACCTCTGCATGTTCCTGTGAAATTTCCTCATCTTCCAAGTGGACAATGCAACAATACAAACATTGATACTGAAGAAAAGAACTTCTGAAAAGTCTCAGGCAAGGTCAGTGACATCATGGGAACACGACCACTTTCAGGAGTCCATACATTGGAAACTAAAATAATAAGGAAACATCTCCAACTCAAGAAATAAAATCATTTCTTCTCCTTTGTAATTTTTGGCAGTTGGCTAACAAGCACTTGTAGACTGACTAATTGGTCTAGTCCAATTTTGTCTCCTCTGTGTGAACCGGAGTGTGAGGGTATATTTGTGTGTTTTTAACCTTAATCCTCATCATAGTGTTTTCAGATAATAGAGGAGATGGAGTTACTCTTCCAAACTGCTTGCTTTCGTTTTAAGCACTGGAGGTGCTGTCCTGGGCATCCTGTCAGGGCTGCAGACTCACTGCAAGAGACAGAATCCGTTCCATGCATCCTCCTGTCAATCCAAGCTCGCGGACTGGAAGCATGGAGAGAAAGTAGACAGAGAAGTTAAGTTGGACCCATCAGTGTCCTTTGGTTTTGTTGAAATTTGCTGCTATGGCCAGTTGTTGTTGTTTTTCACTTCAATATCCTGCATTTGAGGGTTTAACATTTCCTAATAATGTGTGTGTTTGTTTGCACTAATGGCCTGAGTAGTGGTGCTGTGGGAGAGCCCTCCTCATTGCCGACAGGCCCACCCCCACCCAGCCTTTCACAGGGCTGTGTTCTGTGCACGTGGCACCGAGTGCACATAAGGGGAGAGCTGCCTTGGTTCTGTTTTGCAACTGCTATCTTTGTGTGTTTCTTCATTTTTCTTGATACCTCTTGTGTGTCGTAATAACTGGAATCCAGTGATTATGTAAGGCAGACTGTCAGCCTTTATTTGGAGAATATCGAATTGCAGTGAAGGTCAGGAGTGGGTCATGCACAGGCATGGGGTCTTTCGGGAGGACACAAGAGCTAGCAGCTGTAACGCTCCATTACATGGCAATGAGGCCATTTCTGGCAATGTTCTGTTAAAAAAAAATAAACGTTTCAGAGCCTCATCTGCATAATAGTAACAAAATTCAGTTTCTCTAAACACCTAGAATGCGGGGCCAGCCCGGTGGTGCAGCGGTTAAGTTAGCACGTTCCGCTTCGGCGGCCCGGGGTTCACAGGTTCGGATCCCCGGTGCGGACATGGCACCGCTTGGCATGCCATGCTGTGGTAGGTGTCCCACATATAAAGTAGAGGAACATGGGCATGGATGTTAGCTCAGGGCCAGTCTTCCTCAGCAAAAAGAGGAGGATTGGCAGCAGATGTTAGCTCAAAACAAAACAAAACAAAAACACCTAAAATGTGTTTTCTATATACTTGTTTTCTGCATTTTCACAATGAAATACTTCGCCATCTTCATTTCACCACAATTCCAGCAAGTTCCTGTCCACAGCCCATTTAGAGGATCAGCTTGTTTTACGCATGTCAAGGACATCAACTGGTGAAATAATTCAAACTAACCAAGAACTAAAATGCTGTGTTCTAAATGTGTGCTTTCACTTCTTAGTTAAACACTGTACTATATTATGAAAATATATTCAAGAAATCATTAACGTAAATAATAGTATTTCTTATGGTGACATGCTAAAATAAGCTGGCTATAATAGGTAAAATCTATGTTTTTGACTTTTACGGAATTCTGAAAATCAGCAGCACAGAAAAATGGTTTAATTTAAGCACGTGGGGCTTAAAAAGAAATTAATCCTTGAGACACGATATCTGGTTTGCTTGCTCTACATATATCCTTGCATTCTCTTTCACAGCACTGGATGACCAGTGACATAAATCTGTGACAACTTGTGACAAGTCTTATATATTACACAGTTCAAAGCATTATATTGGTATAAATTTGGTTTGATAAAGCTTTGCTTAATTTAGAGGTTAAAAAGTAATGTTCACTTTCAGTTAAGTAATTTCCATGGTGAAATGGTTTAAACTGAAGTGACGTAAAACAATTATTTTCACCTAAAAATGTGTTATATTGCAGCTGTAATTCAAGTCGGCTTTAGAAAATGATGTCCTTTTGTCTCCTTACCAACGAGTTTAGAGAGTTAGTGATTTGCCTGGGAGAGTGGCTCTAATATTTGGGATAGAAGGTCACTTTTCACATATCTGTCTGCCATGTACACAAACTCACGCCTTCCGCCTCACACACCCTTGCTTCCTGTGCCACTTACCCTTCGAGGCCGATTTCCAGGCCTATGCACAAGGGCAACACGGATCTCCTCTTCCCTGAGCCCCAGCAGCCCCATAAGTCCACGTCCTCAGAAGAGGAAACCGAAGGCACCACTTTCCAAACCCTCAGAATTGCCAATCTCACATGACCATTCACCCCCAGGGAGACTGAGCCAAGAGACCGATGTCAAACATTTGTCTGAAATTGCCAAGTCAAATACAAGCAAACCCCATCCCCCTAAATAAAGAGCAGCAGTTCCATGATAGAGATACAGAACACCAAAGACCAAACATTCATTTCTCAGGACAGCAGTGGCATGGAGCAAGCTCTGCATCTGTTGGCCTAGGAAGCCCCAACACACAGGTTAGCTCCCCAGATGACCCTTGGGGCTGGGCCAACCTGTCCGCTACTATTCCAGCTACTGCATGTCTTATGTATTTGATGCCTGTGGCCTAAACATATCTGATGTGTCTAATTAATGCAAAAGAACCCAAAGTGCCATTGCCACAGAAACCAGTGCATGGGGCCAGGCTATTCAAGTGTCATTTTTCATGATTTCCAGTGTTGGCCTGTCCTCATGCCCCAAATTCTGTGATTATAGATTCAACCTTTGCTTCCTGGTAAAAAGTTGTCCTTGCTGACAGAGAAAAGCAATATATTGGATCATTCCTTCATTCCAGAGCCTCACCACTGAGCTGAGCAATGATATTCATGGTTTCATTCTCCTCCTTGTCTTGCTATCTATCAATCTGTCTTCAAACTGTATCTCCAAATTCCCTGATTCTTTTGAGTAATTCTGGTCCCGAGACTTGGAAGACAGCTCAGCCAAGAAAAATTCCCAACCATAAAAAATTAAAAAAAAAAAAAAGGAAACCCAAAGCAATTAAAGCTTTAATTTTTCATGACCCATGTTTCTATAAATGTAAATGGCTAATAGGCATCATGAAATATTAACCAAGTCAGTAATCCAGGATTATGTATGATGCTAAATTGCTCTCTATTGTCAATGAGAAAGCTATCAGCCAGCACTTTCTGAAAACAAACACAAGCTTCCAAAAGTCCCAGCAGGGGAGTGAGCGCTCACTCACAGACCTCACTTTTCATAAGGGCCAGTCCTGAATGGATTGGAAGGCTGCACCGGACTCCAGGGCAGGACACAAAAGAGAACTACATGGGAGGATGTGGGTCGGACCTTCAGGAAATCTACAGCTGATGCAGCAGGTGCCCTGGCAGAGGCAGCATCTCTCACAAGGATAAAACTCTGGGACCATATGTGTTTATGTAGCAGGGGGGAGGCCCTGTGAGAGATTAAACCAGTTTTGTTATTTTCTGTTCTTCAGCAAAATAAATTATGGGCCATGTCACCATGTAGCGAATGCTGTGAGTGTTCTTGGAGGCCTGAGAGTAGCCTCTGGAAAGGTGTTTTGGGGCCCCTGAAAGTCACAGCACATAGCTTCCTATAGCAAGTGGGTTATTCCAGGAAAAAGGAGAGCTCACTTAGAGGAAGGGGACCAGTGGCCCTGGCGCAGAGCTTCGGAGATAAACTTGAGCCTTGGGACGAGGTCAAGCATTTGGAGGTGACATTTCAGGAGCAGTGGCTGGAGCATCCTTGGTTGGCCCTCTGCTCAGGTTGGGTGATTGTCTTCCTAGATGAACCACTGCATCCTGGACAGGCTTCCCTGGTAGCAAAGGGTCTTCTCAGCAGGGATGGCTGGTGTTGTTATCAGGGGACCAGTCTTCAACAGCAACATCACATGTCAGGGAGAACGACCACCAGAACTGAACTGTTTGGCTCTCGTTCTCTCTCCTGTTGGTGTGTGAAAGCTGGGCCAACCCACTTTGGTGGCATAAGGACAATTAGGGAGGGAGTGGGGTGAGAGGCCTCAGTAGGGACATACTGATTTTCGGATAATAGGGTATATGATATGCACAACTATTTTGTGGCAGAAACTCTCCTCAGCTGACCCACCAATCTCTCTCTAGAAGAACGCCTTCTGGAAGGGACCTGGACTGCCAAGTGCTCACTCTCCCAGGCTGTCTTCATATGTGGTCCGGTTTTGTCCAATGAGACCATGAGTTTGTTTAAGAGGAGCTTGAGGGGAAATTTTTTCCTCCTGATAAAAAGTGAGGGATAGGCAAGGAAAACATTTCTCTTTCTTTCTTGTCTTAAACACAGTTTGAGTGTGGACATTACATTTGCAGCTGTGGCAGCAATATTGAGCTCTGACACTGTATGGCCACCAAACCAACCTTGGAACCACCTTCTTCAGCACTTCCTGTTAGGTGAGAAAATACTCCTTCCCTTTATAAGTTTCTTTTAGTTGAGTATTCAATTAGTTTCAGTTGAAAATATTTGCATTGATTAGTAATATCTTTGGTTGTAAATGACAGAAAACCCAGCTAACCCAGCTAAAGTCATAGGGACATATACTATTTACTTAGCAGGCAGTCTACAGGTTGGTTCATTGGCTCAGCCATATCATCAAGAACTCAGACTCTGCATAGGTTTTCAATAGACTTTGATCACTGGTTGTTGCCTCTTGGTTGCAAAATGGCTGCTGCAACTCCAAACATTCCATCCTGGCATAGGGTGGGAAAGGAAGAGGACAGCAGAAGGAGATCTTTCTCCTAAGCTACCTCTCTATTATCAGGGAAGAACATTTTCCCAGGATCACATACTATCCATAGACCAATCACTGGCAGAAAGGAATGAGACAGCCATTATTGACTTAAATAAGGTACTATTGAGCACCTGTTCTTTTTTTTTTTTTTAATAAAGATTGGCACCTGGGCTAACAACTGTTGCCAATCTTCTTTTTGTTTTTCCTGCTTTATCTCCCCAAACCCCCCTGTACACAGTTGTATATCTTAGTTGCAGGTCCTTCTATTGTGGGAGAGCACCTGTTCTTATCTTCGTCCTCTTCTCTGCTCCTTTCTCAGCATGCTCACTGCCCTTGCTTACAGCCCTCAGAGTGGGCTCTTGGTGAGACTATATTCTTTGGGTTTCTGTTAGAGAATAGAACATTTTTTTCACCCTTTGAGCTTCACTCTATCAACTGGACCCAAAACAGATTGTGTGCTCCCCAATGCTACTGTTTGCTGATGTTTTTAGGGAAAACAAAACCAAAAAACCATCTTCAGGTGTTAATTCCACTGCCTCTCTCCCTAGAGCCAGACCCTAGAACAGAGGTTCTTAAGGCATGATTTTGCACATGCACCCCAGTGGACATTTTGTAATGTCTAGAGATGTTTTTAGTTTTCACAACTGGGGAGGTGGTAGTGCCACTGGCATCTGGTAGGTAGAGGCCAGGGATGCCGCTAAACATCTTGCATTGCACAGGACAGGGCCCCACAACATAGAATTATCCAGACCAAAATGTCAGCGATGCCAAGGTTGAGAAACTTGGCCCTGGAGCCTGGGACCCGGCCGGAAAGCCATCTTTCCTCCTTTTCTTAATGCCTTCTTGCTTTGCCTCAGGTCCTTATAAACAAGAAGAATGTCCATATTCTATGCCTCACTCCAAGAACACAAATTTGCCCCTGAGCTTTACCAGTGACCAAGGAAACACCATGAAGGAGGCACCAAGTAATCGTGTCAGTTTACTGATTAAAGAAACTAATGTCTTCTGAGCTTATTTTCACCTTTGGAAAAATTGCCACAATCACTGCGCAACTTTTGTACAAAATTACAAAGTGTTGCAGCATCAGCAACAGTGTTTCCAACAGCTGTTGCATCAGAGACAGGCCCCGTGGGAGGCACCATGGCGGTTCACTGTTTCTGTTGATGAGCTGTGGAAGTCAGGGAAAGGGCAGTCTGGACGCTTACTAAAATTAAGACCTGTGAACAGTTTTGAGCTGGGGCACAGTCTACTCATCCCTGTCCACTTTCATTTTATTTCCACCAGGCTCAAGTGATAATTTAAAGTTGCCTTCTCTTCAGAGTTGTCATTTCTTTGTTTTCTCTCCTATAATGTACCTTCCTATTTTTATCCATTTTCATGCAAAAAGAGAGACAGAGACCGACAAGTGAAAGAAGGGAAAGAAATCCGGCACATTTGCAGGATTCTCTTCTTTCAGGGCTGGGGCTGGCTGATTCAGGAGACATTACTGAGTTCTCTCCTAAAGTAGTCATTCCACTGAGAGACTGCAGAAGTTAAGGTGCGGGTTTGACTGCCATAATAAAAAGATCTCCACCCTAATACATTGTCTTAAGTAAGTTAGAAATTTCTGTCTTAGGTAACTGTCTGAGTAGGCGTTCTTAGCCCCATGGGGTGGCTCAGTGATGTCCCAGGTCCCAGGCCTCTTTGCTCCACCTTGCTCAACATGCAACTTCTACGTCAACTGACACTTCCCATTGTCATACCCGCATTCCAGCCCACAGGAGTGGAGCGCTCCCCTAACCTTTAAAGGGCATTACCTGCAAATTACTCCCATCACTTCTGCTCAGATCCAATTGCCCAGAACTTAGTCACACAGCTGTGTCAAGCTACGGGCACAGGGCTGGGAAAGGCAGCCTGTCTGTAGGGAGGCCCAGTGCGCTGGTTACAATGTGGGAGTTCTACCACTGAAGTTGAGTTTCACAAAGATTACTTGATTTAATCTTCACAATACAAATAGATGCTATTCTAGTCTCCATTTCACAAGGGAGGAAGCCAAGGCACAGAAAGGTCTTCCCAGAAGCAGATCCTGATTTGTCAATGGAGCATAGGGGGCAGGAGGAGGAGGAGAGGGTAGGGAAAGGGGAGGAAGCCAGCTCCATTTCAGGCAAAGTCCCAACCCCAACCTGATCCCGATCCTACAGGAAGCTCTAGAGCAGGAGTTACATCTTGGAATTTGCCCCTGAGGCCAGGCAGCTGAGCCTTCACACTCCCACACCAGTCAGGTGCTGGCAGTCTCCCTGGAGGGGACGGCCAGGTACTCCTAGCCCTCTGCACTTGCCGTCCAACCAGCTCTGGGAGCCCAGAGGCAGTTCTCGGAAAAGGATTCCAAGGACACGCCCTGGGAAAAAAGCTCAGGAGCTGGTGGGACACGCAGAACGGGGCGAAGGGGCTGAGGGGATCTTGGAGGAGCACCTCAGTGTCCACTGCACCATCTGCTTGAAAGCACACCCCCGCACACCCTCCGGCACCTGGTTAAGGAAGTCCCAGGAGTGAGGCCACTCGGTGGAGGTCTGTGTGTCAGCAGGCCTGCCTCCTCCACCCACACACATACCATTTCACTTGGTCACACTTAGAGGCTATTTGCTCTGAAAAAGTCTCTCATTCAGTCACTCAAACACTGAATGAGCACCTTCTGTATGCCAGCCCTGATTAGGGGCTGGGCATACAAAGATCAATAAGGCACCGTGATCCACTCCCCTTGAACAGTTCGCAGGCTAAAGGACTATAAAGACGGGAAAAAGAATCAATTTTAGATTCAGAATAATCAAGCTAACAGCCACTTGCTGTGCTGAGGGGCATTCAGAGGGGAGAGAGACAGGGAAGAAGCAAAACCTTCCACAGAGGAGGTGACATTTACTTCTGGGTTTTAAAGGATGAACAAGAGCCCTTTCAAGCAGTGTGTGCAAAGCCATGGAAGTACGAAAGAGCCGGGTCTGTGCTGTGGGCCTCGGAGAAGCTGCTGGATGAATAGGGAGTGAAGGAATGAATGAATGAATGGGCCCAGTGCTTGATAATTCTCAGGAGGAGAGAAGATCATCTCAAAGTCATTAGTGTAAGTGGGTTTTCGCCCAAATGACACAACGCTCTACCTCTCATCCTCTTGACCCCCCAGGAGATTCTTTTTTTTCCCCCCGTCTCTCCAAAGCCCCCCAGTGCATAGTTGTACATGCTAGTTGTAGGTCCTGGTTGTGCTATGTGGGACACCGCCTCAGCATGGCCTGATGAGTGGTGCCAAGTCCACACCCAGGATTCCAACAGTGAAATCCCGGGCCACCAAAGGAAGGGCACAAACTTAACCACTCGGCCTGGGGCCAGCACCCCCAGGAGATTCTAACGTACCCTTCCAGGGCAGGAGCCTCTGAATGAAAAGCCCTGTTACCCTCAGGGGTGGGGGACAGAATGACAGGGGGAGAATCCGCACTGTTGGTCTGTGAGAACAGCCTTTCTCCTTCCATCATCGTCCAACCTGTAACTCGGCTGCAGCACCACCTCGTGAACGTCGGACAAGTTTCAGGAAGTTCCACCTCCCCGATTTGAAACCAGAGGGATAAGAATAGTTTGTCCCGGTCCAAAAGATCTTTCAAGACTTGTGTGCAGCAGATATCCCTCAGGATAAAACATAACCTCCCCTCTCCCAGACCAAAAGCCTCAAGGTCAGGTTCACAAATCCCACAGGAAGTATGAAACCCAGTGGGTCATCGGGCAAAGGCAGGTGGCAGGGGCCTGGGAGTGGGCGGTTCCAATCACCACACCTCCCACCAGACCTGGCACAATTAAAGACCCCAAATGCATTCTATTGATTAGCTAGATGAGGCCATTGGTTTAATGACAATAATACTAATGAAGGAAAAGATGCTACAGTTTCAGATAAAATAAAACGAGACTGGCTGAATAAAAGAAAACATATTCAGGAATGCTTTTGCTCCTCCAGCATCATTTCCTAGACATCTCTCCATGTCAGGAGAGTGGCCCCTGTGAAATCTCACCTGCAAAGCCCCAGGGTCTTCTAATTTCACACACCCTGCCCAGTGTCCTAGGAAAATTGCTTCCTCCAGTGTCCCCTGGGGATTCAAATGTGGCAATAGGACATTTAAAAACAGATAGCTCCTTTAATAGCTAAAGGGACCAGTTAGGTGCGAGCCTCGGGGTGGCCTCCGCTGCCCTTGGCCCCCGTCCCCAGACGTGCCAGGCGAGTTTGTCAGAGCTCTTAAAGTCCTGGAATGAGTCACTGGGAGGCTCTTGGCAAATGCAAAGCACGATTGTGACACTGTGAGAAAAATCTCTTGGTTCCAGGGACCAACTGTCTGTTGCTAAGAATTGGAAAGAATATTAGTTTCTTTCTGAGAATCTGTAGTTGGGCCAGCTTTGGGGGAGGAATTTCATTAAGGAGTATTTATGGGGGGATTTTATTCGTGGAGTCATTGTGCTTCTTGTTTGTGCTTATTAATACTCACACCCACACAGTCCTGGAGGATAGGTGTGATTGTGCCCATTTTACAGATGTTTTACAGATGTTATTGCTTAGGTGCAACAGTCACGAACCTCTTAAACTTGGATTGGCACTTCGGTCTCTCTGACTTAAAAAATTCCACTTTTCTACCTCAATACTACCTTTTTTAAAGAATTAAACATCTTCACACACATACCCACCCCCGGCAGTGAGAGACTGGGTTGCTGTCTAGTGTTTCCCAGCTGGAGGTCAGGCTTGGAGCAATTAGAAGAGGGCCCTAATCTCTAACCCAAAATTCTTGGGCCAGATGTGTTTTCAAATCAGAAATTAAAAATCAGAATTTTTCAGATTTTATAAAGGAATTACAGTGCGTATGTCATGTCTTACGTAATACCTGGTAGGGTCTGGGGCAGCATCCTGAAATGAATCACAATAATATTTTTACAGTGAAATATTCACACCAAGTGAGGTGGATAAAGATTATAAAAAGTCACACATGAATTTAGGTCAGGTTTTGCTACTAAATTAGGTACGCCAAGCTTTGGGTTTTCAGAGCTTTGGGGATTTGGGGATCACTGTAAGGAATGGTGGAGCTGCAGCTTGTACTGAAGGGCCCTTCTACTCGTGTAAATCCTCTGCATCCAGATGACCTGGTGGGGAAGGGCGGGGGACAGGCACACACGGGGGAAGGAGCCTTGGTCTGGAATCCTTTCAGCTGCGCCTGAGGAGGAAATCCTGCTCCTTGGGCATTTCTAGGACACAAGGAGCAAGGGGCCAGACTTGCTGAGCTCTCTCACTGACTGCCATGCAGAGCTGTGTATCTTTAGGGAAACTACTGCCCCTCCTGGTCGACTAAGTGGGGAGGGGGCAAAGGGGAAGCCCTGGATGCTTTTTGTGACAGTTGATCCCATGCAGCTCTGAGGCCACTGTGAGGCTGTCTGGACCTCCAGATCAGGGCTGAGCCCCCATGCCCTCTGTACCCTAGACAGGCATTCCTCTGAGTCACTTGTCACTGTCTGGGGGTGTGGGGTGTGGGTTTCGACTGCCTGGGGCAGAATCAGCTCCCCCAGGCACCAGCTCAGCTTGGACCTGATGATTTATCTAAGCATCAGTTTCCTCATCTGGATAATGAGCATAATCCCAATGGAATCCACCTCACAGCACGAGCGAGAGGCTCCATGGGGCCAGTGCATGTTCAGCTCAGGGCCTGGAACAGAGGTAATATGCATGCATAAGAAACAGCTCACATTACTCTTCCTATCAAGAGATCAGGCTGGTACCAGTGTCCTGGGGCTGCCATAACAAATTACTACAGTCCCGGTTGGCTTAAAACAACAGAACTTGATTCTCTCACAGTTCTGGAGGCTACAAGTCTGAAATCAAGGCACCTGCAGGGTTGGTTCCTTCTGGAGGCTCCGTGGGAGAACCTGTCCCCACCTTTCTTCACCTTCCCATAGCCACTGGCACTCCTTGGCATTCCTCGGCCTGCGGTCACATCACTCGGATCTCTGACTCTGGCTTCCTGTGGCCTTCTCCCTGTGTCTCTTTCTCCTTTCTTCTACAAGGACACCAGTCACTAGATGCAGGGCCCACCCTAAAACCAGAATGATCTCATCTCTAGATCCTTAAATTAATGACCTCCGCAAAGACCCTATTTCCAAATAAGGTCACATTCACAGGTACCAGGGGTTAGAACTTGGATGCGCCTTTTCAGGGGACACGGTTCAATCCACTACACAAGGTTTGCAGGGCTGGAAGAGGGGTACACCACAGCACCCACCCACAGGTGATGGTGGGTTGTTAGCCGACCCCTATAGGGGGGTCGGGGACCGTTAGTCCAGGAGCCACTGTGATGGAGAGTAAAGGGCAGAGGTTTTAGAACCTGGCAGATGTGGTTGCAAGTCCTGCCTTTGAGCCCTGAGACCCCGGGCAAGTAGAGTTTACCAGAGTAAGGCTCAGTTTCCTTGTCTCTGAAAGGAACACAAGAAGCCCTACCTCGAGGCATTCTTGTGGAGAATAAAGACTACAGGTTTACAGCACCTAGTCCATACAGCGCTCCAGAAACAGGATTCCCTTCCCTCCCTGACCTCCTTTGGTCTGATGACATGAATGTAGTTGGGGCCCAGACTCTTCTGAAATCCGGAAGCTAAGGCTGCAGTAAGGCTCCTGCATGGCCAGAGCACTTCCATGCCAGCCACAGCAGAAGTTCTGTGCGAAGGGTCTTCTCCAGTGCCAAGGGGTCTTCAAGGCTGCGCTTCAAATGACAGGTGCATGATTACTGGGAGCGCACTCTGGAACCACCAAGTGGTGGAGATTCTCTCTTAACAGGAAACCCTTAACAACCGCACCCCACCCCATACCCCCCAGAATTTCCAATGCCTAGAGAGGACTTCAAACCCTGAAGAGCATTGCAAGATCAATATGAAACAAAATAGCAGGGGCGACTGTCAAGGCAGTAGCCCAGGTTCCTTGAAACCCTGTGCGGGCCACAGACTCAGCTCAGACGGTAAAGGTGTGCTATTCCAACCTGGCGAGGCTTAAGGCCAGGACAGCTTCTCTTGTCCTTCTAAGATGAGAGACACACACTGCAGCAAAGCGCCCCACCCCGTGCCCTGTCCCTCCTGGGGCGTTCTTTTCCATCACTAACCAAGCTTCTGGTGCCTGCTTTGTTTCTGTGGAACACTGAGCCTGTCTTTTCCCGATCCATCTTTATGACACAGGGTAGGAGTTCAGATTCTGTAGGAGATGGTGGGATATCTAGTCTGTGCACCAGGCACAGCATTTTAATTCTTGAGTTAATAATTTAATTCCTCACTAATAATGCTGCCAAGCAGTACTTTTTTGTATGTCTGAGTTTGTTTTAATTTTTGTCATGAGACCTCACAGAACACAGAAGGATATTCATTTTGCGTCTGAGGTGGGGCACGGACGGGCTGGATGGATGGTCCTCAGACCCAGCACCCGGGGAACCCTGTTTCCACTCTGCCCTGGAAAGGAGTTTAACCGGGCATTCGCCTTGCTCCTGGCCAACTCCCCCCACTCCCCACCCCCCACTCCCCTGCCCTCCACTCCCCACCCTGCCTGCTCTTGTTCTGGATCCCGCCTTTTTTTGGATCCTCCCCAAAGCAAACATTTTTTTTCAAAGGCAAAGCGCACGACCTGTGAAGGCCCAGAGGTCATTGCCCTCCACCATCCTCCCAGCTGCCCTGGTTCAGTGCTCCGGCACCAGGCTCTTCATGAAAGCCAGCTGGTGCCCACTGCCTTCATGGTCCTTCCCGCGCCTGCGCTGAGCCGGAGGGTGGGAATAACAGCAGCAACGAGAGCTCCAGGCTCGGCTATTAGATGTTTCTGAGGCACTAAGTAAAATGCCTTCAATGTATTAGCCCAGGTAACATGAACCCCATTTTACACATGAGGGAAACAAGCCTCAGAGAGGTCAAGGTTGGTTCTCTGGGCTCCAAGGTGGTGAAATTCCACTGGAGTCGCTTCGAGGAAAAAGGGTACTGGGGACTGAAGGCTGATTTTGCTTATAGACTTGAGTGATTGAGAGGAGGGTTCAACAGGAAGGCGGGAAAAGGTGGGACAGAAAACTACGGCCCTCCAGGGACCCACATGGCCATGGGGTAGGGCACCAGCTGCCCAGGCTGGGCAGGGGGATGAGGAGTTTGTCTGTCTGGCCTCAGCTGGTAAGGATGAATGGGGCGAGGGCACCACTAAACATATTCCCCGCATCACTACTCACCAAGCACACACCCTCCCTGACTAATCTCACCAAACTCTCCCTGGTCACAGCAACAGAAGCTATAACAAGACAGAAAGACCCTGGCCAATATAGGATTGGCCAGTATTGGAAAAGATCCAGTACAGGTTTATGCCATGAAAAACTAAAAGCCGCATAGGGTGGCCACCCACCTCCCATGCTCCTATCCGTCCTCTGGAACCATAAGGCCCCCAGGATGGTCTCCTGATTGGAGATGCTCATCTTTTCAGTGGTTTGATAGGACTGGGGCTTACTGGGAAATCTGGCCATCCATTATTCTGCAAAATTACTGCATCTGTCTTCTACTTCTCAGAGAGCTTTGCAATAGTATTACTTCAATTACTTCCCTCCCTTCTGCTGGCTCCCTCTTTATCCATGAAATAACAGAAGGAATGTGTGGGTTTGACCCGTGGTCAGTGTCACATGACCCCTGAGCTCTCTGCCACCTCCACAGTCTCAGTTTTCTTAGATGCAGGATTCCGGGATTGAAATGGGCCGGAGTGTCTGTTCATTGAACTCACTTCACTTGGTCAGTAGGATTCCAAGATGAAAAACACAGTCCTTGCTTTCAGGGGGAGAAAGACACACAAAAAGGGGCTAAGGAAAAAGCCAGGTCTCTCCTTTTCCCCAGGGGATTTTGGGGCAACTTAATGACGGTGGAAATTTTTAGGGAGGGAATATCAATAAATGTTAGTAATTATTAACATTCATTATGATTGAGTCATGGGAATATCAGAATGAGTTGGTGGTATTTCCTCCATGACAATACAAATGGCTTTAATGGAAATGCATTTCTAGTTCACTCTCAAATTTTCAGAGTCAAAATCCTAACTCAGGAAAGAAGTGCCTAGAGGCATCCATCTGGGCAATCTGATGGGCAAAACACCAGCAGTACCGAGAATGAGAGCCCAGACCTGAGGTCACTTGGGGGTTAAGATTGAGTCCTTAACAGTGTATAAATTTCCAGTGATTGTGGAAGCTCAGAGAGTACACTAGTCATTTGACATAGATTCATATTCTAGCCTTCTCAGTTGAACTAGACTTCCCAGAACAGAAAATTCTCCATTCTGTGGTAGTTACTGCTACTTGGGGATACAACTTTTTTTTTTTTTTCCCAAAATGAGGACAGAATCAAGTGGCCATTGGGTTTTCTTTATACCAATGATGAGTGAGTTCCAGTCATCTGTAGGAAATAGGTGGCCTGTCCACTGTGTGAGCTCCAACACTCACTTCTCACCTGCCAGCCAGCATCACCTGCCACCAGAGTGACTGAGTCAGGGGGAAGAGGCTGGCACAGGAAGTGTCTGGACTACTAGGGGGAGGGAAGTGATCCCAGCAGCTGTGAGATCAGCATTCAGAGGGAGGATGGCGGAATCGCAGAAAGGGTGTGAGGCTGTGGGCAATCTCACGGCTCCAGGTCTGGAGTTAATGATCCATCGACAGAGCACTGAGTCGGCCCATACCCATTAACCACTGATGGATAGACATCACCATATTGGTCTGCCAGGGCCCCAGAGGAGTGCACTGTAGGCCATTCCTAAGGAACTTACAGTCAAGATACAGAGAAAAAGCCCTGTGGAGGAGAAGACCACTTCAACACAGTGTCAGCGCCACCAGGCCCCATGAAGGCACCATGACAGACCTCTACCTGGTTGCTAACCCCCCACCCACTGCCCCCACCTCAATCCAGCATTCTAGCAGCCATCAGAGAGAACTACCTAGACTGGCACATCTCAGACTTCAAGGTGCACATGAATGTCCTGGGGACCAAGCCAAAACACAAATTCCCTGAGATTCTGCGTGTCTCCCAAGCTCCAAGGTGAGCCTAGGCTGCTGGTCAGTTGAAAAGCAAGGACCTAAAGCCCAGCGGAAGAGTTAAAAGTGTGTTCTCCGGTGTACCAGCTGTGGGAGCTTCAGAAAGTCCTCTGTCTTGTCCTCCTGTGTCCTTCTCTGTAAAGTGTGGCTGCGGTGAAGATTACATGGCTCAATAGATGAAACATGCCCGGGCCGGTGCCTGGCCCGTGGTGCAAGCACCAGAGTCAGTTCTTACTGCCACTTATCTCTCCTCTGTTGCAACCTGGCAGCGCACCATCGCTGGCACAATAAAATCACCCTCGCATCCTGCCCTCCTCCACACCTTTGCTTTTCCCTCCGTCTTGAATGCCCTCCTCTCCCCTATCCACCCAGCAGAGTCCTCTTCATTCTTCCAGGCTCTGAGAGCCCAGAGCCCACCTCCCCGCAGACTGTTCGTGTATCTAAGTAGCCCCCTGATTGTGAGCTCCAGAAGGACAGGAAAGGTCTTACCTTTTGCATCCCAGCCTTGTACATCATCTGACACATAGTAGGTTTCAATAAATGATGAGTGAATGGACCAGATGACAAATACTTCAGCTACTTCCTCTATAACTTCTACGACTCTGTGCTTTACCAAGAGAGGCTAAACAAGTATTTTTCAGCCTTGATCGCGCATCACCATCCGCTAGAGCACTTTTTAAGAATCGGAAATGCCTGGGCCCCGCTCCAGATCTATCGAGGCAGCATTTCAGGGGGTGAATCTCTGATGTGGGAGTCTTTATTTAGCAAGAGCTTTCACTTATTTATTTACTAATTTATTTAGCTAGTTATATGAGTATGGACTAGTGGATTCTTATTTTAATCATTGGTTTATATCCATTACTATCACTTTTTATTTTGATGCTCAGATTTTCCCAGATTTAGCTTTCACTCTGGCTCCTGGGTCCTTTGGACAGGTCCCCATCACTCTTTGAGTAATTCCTTGCTTTCTTGTGAAACAAGATGTTCCAGGTTCATTTTGTGGTGTAGTTCTCACAAACCACAACAGGTGATTCTGATGCACACCTGGGTTTGGAAGCCATCACGCCATCAGTAGCCTCAAATCACCAACAAAGTTAATTCTGATTCCAGAGCCACAACCTGTAGCAAAAGGCAGAGGAAGGTTCTCAGACAGGAGCTGGGGAAGGAAGCTCAATGTTCCCTAAGGCCCCTGGGAAGCATCCCTGAGGAGAGCTGGCTCGCCAGGCACCAGGGCTGGCAGCCCTGCAGAGGCACCGATGACTCAGGCAAACTACCTGGCACAGGTTCCCAGGCGCCACCTGCCCAGCCAGTTACAGGTGGCAAACGCCTAGAAGCGCCTGAGGCAACAATTGAGGGAAGCAGGAAGGAGGTGAGAGAGAAGGACTTTCTGTAGTGGAATACGTTTCCCAACAGGTAGGGAGAAGTATTAACTTCATCTGTCTGCGTGGGTCCATAACGGTCACAGGGTCTGGGTCCTGCCTCCCGGGGAATCAGCCCCAGGGATGGAAGAGCTCCCATCAAGGAAGGCTGCCTGGTTTTTCTCAAACACCTCACGCCAAGCAGCACCTTCCTTCCAAAGAATGCAAAACACTTTCACAGATGGCTCATTTGTTTTCAAATAATTTTCAATGTGAAAACATTCGTACAACCGCAACAGAGATGGAAAAAATGTTTTAAAAAGACACAACTCTGTACTACCTTTACTTTTCTGTAAATCTAAAATTACTCAAAAAAAAATACACCTTTTATTACATCACGGTAGACAGGATAACGCCCTTCCCCACAGATGTTTGCATTCTAATCCCCTGAACCTATGAATACCTGCCTTACCCGGTACAGGGGACTTGGTGGATGTGAGGAGGTAAGTGTCCTGAGGTGGGGAGATTGTCCTGAGTTATCTGGATGGGCCCATTGTAACCACAAGAGTCGCTGTAAGGGAGAGGCAGAGATGTGATGATGAAAGCAGAGGTGAAGGTGAGAGAGAGAAAGAGAGAGACTTCTAGATGCTACCCTGCTGGCTTTGAAGGTGGAGGAAAGGGCCACAAGCCCGTCACTAGACACTGGAGAAGGTAAGGAAACAAATTCTCCCGGAGAGCCTCCCGGAGGAACCAGCCCTGTTGACACGTTGATTTTAAGAACCATTTTGGACTTCTGACCTCCAACTGTAAGATAATAAATGCATTGCTTTAAGCCACTGCATTTGTGATAATTTGTTATAGAGCAACAGGAAACTAATACAAACACTAATTGTGAAATTCTTTTGTAAAATTCTCCACATTGTTGTTCTATTGATCAGTTTGCTTTTCAGTCATATCCTATTCACTTTTCCATGTCACGTTTCATCAACTGTTCACATGAAAAGGCAGCTGAACGAAAAATCTTCTTTCTATTTCTTCCCTGTTATCTGGGCCCCCACCACCCACCTTTGTGTGGTTGCTACTATTGTTGTGCACTAATAAGGCTCATAAGCTTGAGGTTTCCTACTCAACATGAACCTAGCTCTTTCCAACACCCCTGGGGTTTAGTTGAGCATCTATTACTGTCCTTTTCTTGAATGTGTATACAAATGGGCATTCATTTATGCAGGTGCCATAAGCATTCCCAAATGCAGACTGTCAGCCACCTGCAAGATATTCCTCTGCAGATGGAGCATACCACCTCCCCCACAACAAGCCACCCTCCTCTGCTGTGGGCAAACGTTCCCGGAAATGAAATTACTGGCACCCCAAAGTTTACCTGGAAAATTATTCATAGTCAAAATCCACTTCTTCCTTTCACACATGGTCTTCCAAAAGCCAGAGTGACAGTGATAGGTCCTGGCTGTGTATTGGCTCCAGAGCAAAACCCAGGTGAAGCCAACAGGTCGGCACTCAGTGTTCAAGTTGCCTGCATTCTCGTGTCACCCACAGATGACCCATTCCCCATTTACCCATCAAAGGCCAAGAAACCTTCCTGCCCAGGGGAGGAATGGACTTTCAAATTAGGCAAAGCTGTGTGCAGAACAGTCCTGATTAAACTACAGTCCTGTGGCCAAAGCCATGCTGCAGAATAAACTATGGAATCATTAACTTCAGCGTGAATGCATCAAGGACGAATAAATATAGAGTGTGTCTCCCATATTTGCTTCCAAGCTGCACTAATGTCTGGTGAAACCTTAGCCAGATGGGGCTATGGGAAATGTTTCAGCCCTTTCCTGTTGACAGTGTCTTCTTTCATTCTCTATTGATCTTCTGTGCCCACACACTTCCTTGTCACCCTCCAGTCTGCCCCGTATGGCTCACCCCTTCTGCTAGGACTTCAAATCTAAAAGAAGAGGGGGCTCTTTCTCTCTGGCTACAATTGCTCAAAGTTCATGCTTTCCAGCCCCCATGTTCAGAAGCCCTAGCTCTCCTGGTTGCTACATACTACTGCACAGGTCTGTGCAGATGTGATGCTGAGATGCGGACTCTGCCAGGCCAGCTTCCCAGAACCCTGAGATGGCCCCATGCTCTGCAGTGCTCACCTACCCTGACCTCTCCATCTGTCTGAGTTGAGCTGTGTCTCTAGGAGGAAGGTTTTTGTCTTTTGATTTCTGTGGATAAAAACTTCCAGGTTGACTACAACCTGAAAAAAAGCCCTTTGGAGGGGAAACCATCAATTTTATGCTGCTTCCTGTGCTTTGACGTGAAGCCTGCTCTGGTTGCAGCAATGTGTGATGTCACTGTTTAACCGTTCTGTGCCTAGACCTAAATGGACCACACAAAAAGACTCTATCAAGTTTCAATGAAATGAACCATACTTATCTGCTTCTCTTTACCCTTGTATAGGAAATCAACCTTAGATTGCAGATTAACCTGACAACCCTTTATTATCAAGAGAGGGTATTTTAACACAGGCAGTACTGAAGGGAGAGAAAATAGTTTTCCAAAGTAGAAGAAATCTGAGGGATTTTCAAGCAGGTAAAATCTATTTGAGGGCGCCTTCCTATTTTGATTTATCATAAAGGAATTAGTACTTCTTGGGGGTGGAGAGGGAAGGGAGAAGCTATTAGAAAAATTCACCCACTGAAGCCTAACCCCATACCACGCCTGGTTCAAGGTCTCGGCAGTCCGTCCTCACCACCTCGGAGCTGCCCCAGGGAAGCTGGGTGGGGTGTGGGGTGCAGGGCTGGGCCGGGTCCTGTCAGCCAGACCAGAAAAGGCTCCCTTCTCATGGAGAAAGATGGGTGTGACCAGGAGGCAGGAGAGTGGCTGGAGATGTTGGTAATGTCCAGTGCATCCAGAAATTTCTATTAGCTTTTGATGAACCCAGAGCCCCCTCCTCAGGTCTGTTCATTGTGTCTGACATCAAGGAGGGGGGCCCTGGCTGGCTGGAACAAGGTCCAGGAATTCTGTGTTCCCTGAAAAGTTGGCCACAGAGATTAATCGTCCATTTACAGGCAGGGTACTCCTCAGTGAGTTTGCTTGAGGGAGCTCACAGCCAACAGCCCATGATGGTGACCCCAAGCCACTTGACGTGGCTGGCGGCTCAGCCAGCACAAGCCAGAGGAGCCACATTCTCTGCGGGCTTTAATTTGACCATCTCCCCAAACCTATCCTTGTAAACCGGAGTGCCTAGAAGAGGAAACGCTCTCAGGAAATGCTCTGCCATCTTCCCCGGACCACAACAGAGGTGGGCCGGCATGGGAACTACATGGACAATTAGTTTACTGTGGCTTCACAGCATGAGAGGAACGGGGTGCCGAGGGAGCTGCTGATCTGGCAGGGAGGCCCAGGCCAGTCGTCTCCCCACCAGGACACCCCTTGGTCAGCCAGGGCCTGCAGAGAACACTGGATGCAATCCATGGGGGCTCCTGGGACCCTAGTGAGGCAACCTCTAGCACACACACCCCACCTGCACCAACCACCTGAGCCAGGTCGATAAGTATCTGGGTACAATTATCCAAGCTTTGCCACCAGCTTGCCCCTTTCCCACAGCGTGATACCATTCAGGTGGTAAATGTCTCCCAACAAAGACACACTCTACCCCCTGCCCCAAACCGCACTATCCTCGCTGCCACGGCTACCCCTTGTATCAGTAAAATCCCTTCTTGGATGCTTAGTTAACAGTCTCTGCACAAATTGGCCTGTAGTTGTTGGAGGCCATTGTCCAAAGCCCTACAGATATGTCCATGCTGCCCCTCCACCCGAAGGCCACTAGCCTGCCACAGAGTGTCAGGGCAGGCCCAAGAGAAACCTCCTTTTCACAGAATTGCTGTTTCTCTGCTGCTCCTTCCACTCCCTCCCCAGTGCCCCAGCCGTGTTTGGGGGAACCACGCTAGCAGAAAGAACTGAGATGCCCACTGGTCTTCCAGGGCCAGAAGAAGGAGCCAGGCCCCAGCGGAAGAAACTCTTGGGTCCTCACTGTGCCACGTGTCTGCCAACAGCCAGGCCTCAAGCTGGGGACCGAGAAGTAAGGCCCTTCAAGAGAGAGACTTCAGAACACCGTGGCCTTCTGACTCGAACCCCTGCCCTCTGTGCCTAACTGACTCCTCCTCCACTGTTCTCTGCTACACTCTGAAGCCCCCAGATCCAACACATAACTAACGACAGGAACCACGATGCGTGGGAGGAGGGGCTGGGCCCTCCATGGTTCCTCAGTCAGCCTTAACCTTGACCCTCAGGGTTGGAGGAACCTGGGAGCCTCCCACTTCCAAAATTCGCCTGATTATATCCTGGCTCGCCACAGGCAAACCGAGGGGAACCCAAGCCTCTCCAGGCAGTCTCTGTGCTGGCTGCACATGAGCATCACCTGGAGAATGCTGATGGGAATACCAATACCGGGCCCTACCCCAAGTGAATCTGAATCTCTGGGGTGGGGGCAGACGCTGGCACTTTTAAACAGCTCCCCAGGTGATGTCAAGAGCACTGGCACTGAGAAGCACTGTTGTGGTGTGAGATCTGGGGGAGACAGAAGGTGTCCCACAGTAGGCCAGGGGTCTACTGAAAAGCACCCAGGCAATGCCCCCTCCTCACACAGTTTGGCTCCCCCAGGCTTTGCCCTCACGCTCTGCTTTGAACCCCAGATCCAGACAGGAGGCTCTGGTTCCCCGCCCTGTGCTGCCTGTCCTGCCCATTTACCTCGGTGACCCGGCTGAAGGGCCGGCCTGCTTGTTTCTCCTCTCCTTCTGGTTTGAGATGTGGCCTAGCAAGACCGCACACCCGGCTCCTGCCTGACCACCCTCCACCACGGCCCCCAGCCCAGCTCAGGCTCCCAGGCTCCTGCATTGCAGCTGTCGTGGGTATCCACCTGCTCATCAGGAGATTCTGGGCAGTTTCCCAGAACCTCAAGGACATCTTGATGAACCTGCAAGGCCTAGATGATAGGAAGAAAGCAAGGGATGTTTGTTGAATGAAAAAAATCAAAGTAAATTCAAAGCATCACCTTAATCATTGATTTTGTCTTTCTCCTTGACCCCAACTCTTACCAAACGTGCTATCAAGGAGTTAAAACAATTAACCTGTGCTTCTCAGAGATATGTAGCCAAGGAGGAAAGAAGAAATGAGGCAGGGCTGGCAGCACACAGCAGCTGGGGGCTAACTGGCTGGGCTGTAATTCTCTCTGGATTAAAAATCCAAAGTTGGAAAATACAGGTCCCAGGGGACCATGGAATTAGCCGAAGGTTTCAGTCATGGTCCTAGCTTTTGTTTTCAGTGATGGTTTTTCAGTCCTTATTACATTAAAGAATAAAACAAAAAGCCTAAGGAAGTAACAGGAGGCCAGACATGGACCAACGACATCACGTCATGAACAAAGGATGGTGTTTAATCCGTAATCCAATTCTGTGTACCTGAGGTCCACGAAATAGCAGGCAGGAATAACTCACAGAAGGTCAGTATCTCAAGTGGCTGCAACAGGGCCTTTGTCAAGAGGAGGGGAGCGGCTGCAACACTTCATGGCACCCAGAGGGGAACGGGCAGAGGATATGAGTGAAGTGGAGCTGGCTGAGTCTAGTAAGAGGCTACAACCTACACCTGCTTGAGTCCAGAGGCTCCTGGTCCTGACACCCCCAAGAAAGGGTGGGTCAGTCTCTACCTGAGAGAACCTAGACACAGGCCTGGGGGCCTGAGTGGCTGAGCTCTTCGGAAGTCTGCCCAAGCTTGCAGGGCCCGTCAGCAGGGGAAGGGGGCCAGCAAGACTCTCATCACAACACCTTCTGCTCCTGGAGCACTCTAGGCTGAGCATTTACAGACACTTTCTCTTTTCCCCTCACAACACCAACCAGGAGCCAGATTTTGTGGGGCCCGAATTGTATACAATTTGGGGAGCCTTTCTAGAAACTGAACTCAAATTTACTAACATAAAATTAGGTCCAAAAGCAGATATTTCTTTAGAAGTAAGGCCTACCAAGCTCTTTAGCTTCCTCAGCTTCACAGTGAGTGGGCTCTGGGCATAGGTATCACCACTCCCATTTTAAAGGTCGTGAAATTGACTTGCCCAAGGTCAAACAGTGGGCAATTAGTTAACCAGGATTATAACCCAGATCAGTTCAGTCTGACCCAAATTGGCAATGTTTCCAAGACCCTCTGATGGTCGTGCCACTGTCCTAGAAAGACTGGTGATCTAATTTGCACCGTAAAATGACTTGCACCCTCAGCGAATTTGGGCGTGTTCATCCAGGGTGTATTTTGTGCCAGGTGCGGTGCAGAGTCCTGGGAAGACAGCAGTAATGGAGACAAATACAGGCCCCGCTCTCCAAGAGATGAACAGGGTATTAACACCACCACTACCCCCACCTCTAGCCATCGAACACTGGTGCAGGAAAGAAGATGGGAGAGCAAATAGATATATAGTATTTTCCCAGCTGGTCCCAAAGTTCTCAGGGAAGGAAGCAGGTGTGTTTAGGAAAATAACTGGATAACCTTTGGAAGAGGAAGGCGAAAGCCAACAGCCTTGAGCTGAAAGAAGACTACAAAGAGGGGGCTGAAGCACTTTAGGTCAGAAACAAGTACACCAGTGGGGCCCAGAAAGAAGGAGGGAGAGAAGCAAAGAGGGAGGAAGCAGAGCGAAGAGGAGGCAGGGCAAATACGGCAGCAAGCAGAGCCGGAATGGGCAGAAACGTCTGAAAGACTAAAAAACCTAACCAACAAGGTTGCCTACACTCAGTTTTGTACTATTGTGTTTTTACAATGCAAATCTCCTCCATGTCCTCAAGGTTTCAGTAAAGCTGGACCACACACCTGGCCTTGAGTGGATGGTGAGTGTGAGTGAGTGAGTGTGTGAGAGTGTGTGAGCGTGTGTGTGAGCGAGTAAATGTGAGTGTAAGAGTGAGTATGTGACTGTGAGTGTGTATGTGGGTGTGAATATGTGAGTGTTTGCAACAGTGAGTGTGTGTGTGTGTGTGTGTGTCTGAAGATGAGTACCACATCTCAATTTGATAAAAAACCTAATGGAGGAAAGTATAATGGAGAAGCAGCAAGAAATGCGATGCCCTGCGGCTTCCCCAGAAATCTTACATTAGCGCTGGGCACGGCGGGCATTTGAGATCATCTCCCCTAGATCTTGGAGGGCAGAGGGGTCCCATCTGACACCTGTGTCGTAAAAGGAAAGTAGCACTATTGAGACCCCCTGTGCACCAAGTCCCCATGGCTGTGCCACACACATCATCTCATTTAATCTCCCCCCCAGTCATAAGAGGTGGGTGGGTATTCTTACCCCCACTTTGGCTCAGACAGGTTAAACGACTTGCCAGGAGCAGTAGCTACTAGGAACAGATTCATCTGATGTCACTGCCCTTGCTGATTCCAGGGTTCCACCAGCCTAGCTGTGATATTCCTTCCACTTCAGTCCATTTCTAGACCCATTCACCCCAGGTTTCATGGTGAAGACTAACAGAGCATTGGACATGCACAAGTCCAAAGCAACCACTGATACTCCCTACGTCCCCAAAATGGTTGGCCAGCTCTGTTCCCTCCCATACTTTCCTCTTCCTTTCCTCCTGCCCCTTTCCCTGTTAGGTTTCTCATGGAAGCCAGTGGAATATTACTGACCCAGTCACTGGCTCCCACCTCTTAAGTGGGGACATTACTCCTCGCTGCTGCCCACATTGTCCCTGAACTGTTGCCCAGACACATGGAAGCTGCTTTTAAGTGTGACTTCACACATTAAGTGGAAATTCTAGAGGCAAATGCATATTACCTTTTTTTTTTTTGCCTCTTCACAGAAATTGAGAGAAAATCAATTTAATGGAATCATTTAAAGAGATGAGGTCTTTAAAAACTTGACTGAAGGTAAAGTACTGGGTCGTGCCAACTAATTTTAATGTGTTGGCCATCTGACTGTCACCAAGACACAGCTGCTTGTTTTTTTCTTGGTAAAGTGTTAAATAGCTGTCAAATCAGATCTTGGGTGATAAGAAGAATCCAATTATCACTAAAAATGGAGTCTGGTCCCAGGGACCTGCCAGTCCTTGGAGACTCAAGGAGAACTCTGAGTTGGTACAGCTGGGCCCACGCATCTAGGAGAAACAAATAAAAATGGTTATTTACTGAGTGCCTCCTGTGTGCCAGCCACCAGGCAAGGCATGCCACATCCCTAATCTTGTCCTAGCTGCATGACAAAGTGGGCACCACCGTCATCGCCATCTTTTTTTTTGATGGGGTGGGGTGGGGGGCAAGATTAGCCCTGAGCTAATTACTGCCAATCCTCCTCTTTTTTGCTGAGGAAGCCTGGCCCTGAGCTAACATTCATGCCCATCTTCCTCTACTTTACATGTGGGACGCATACCACAGCATGGCATGCTGAGTGGTGCCGTGTCCGTACCCAGGATCCGAACCGGCAAACCCCGGGCCGCCGAGAAGGGGAAAGTGCGAACTTAACCGCTGCGCCATGGGGCCGGTCCCTGCCATCCCCATCTTACAGAAAAGGCAATTGATGCCCGCAGTCGCCAGTTTATAGGACTCTGGGGTCCTCTATAGGGCTGTTCACAAACAATCCCCATCCAGTTCTTCTTCCCAAAATAGGGTAGGATTGCACTTCCCTGCCCCCTTGATGTTAGGTAACATGTGTCCTTTCCAGGAGGAAGTGGCTTCCTCATCTGCAAATGAGGAGGAATAATACACAACCCATGACCTGCTGGGAGGATTACATGTAGTAACGTATATGCAATAATGTATATAAAAATACATAGCATACTGTATGGCCCATAGTAAGCGCTTAATAAATCTTAGCTGTTATTATTTTCATGATAACAATTATATGATGATGCTCCTGGAGAATCCTGAGCAGGTTCCTGTGACTGGTTAAGTCATGGCCAAATGTCTCAGTCAGACATTCCAGGCGTCACTTCCTCCCTGATGCTCCTGTCATGTCTCAGGAAGCTCTGAAGGCAGGCCAGCTTACTTAGCACCTGGACTATCTGAGGGGATGGGAAGGTGAAGACTTCTGGGAGCCCAGCCTCAGGAGTGTGCCATCAGGACACAGCAGCTGCCATAGCCTGCCCCTGAGGTGGCCGGGAGGCACAATCCTGTAGGAAGGATACGGCTATTGGAGCCACGTGAAAGCGATCCTGGCAATCAGTGCTGGGCATTGTGCCTGTTGTTGAAGACGAGGTTTCTTTACTGTTTATAGCATTGGATTAAAAAATATATATTGGGGTTCTTGTTCCAGGCAGGCTGGAGTAAGCACACTCCAACACGCCCCTCCAACACTAAACCCCAGACAGAGCTCATGGAGCAGCATCTGATGACCTGGGACAGGAAACAGGAGCAGGTGGATTGTGGAAGCCCAAATTTGAAGCACCACCAAACCTGTGGTGAGTCTCTCATTTTTCCCCACTCTGGGATCATCTAGCCTGGCTTCGTAGGTAGTCCGAAAGATAGAAGCGCACACCAAATGAAAAAAAGGAAGAACCCTTGCTTTCTAGTTTGAGGAGTGCGAAAAGGAGCTCCTAAGGGTTAGAGAAAGTGGGGAAAGCCCCTGGTTTTGTTTTTCTTTTTCCCATTCTCCCTTCTGGATCCCCAGTAACCCCATGGTGGCAGCAGTGACAGCAATGGCAGCAGCCTCTAGGAAGGTGCCTGAGGGAGGAAAATTTTCCCTATGGTTTCAAGAAGGTAAGGCAAAATCCCACTGCTTCTTCTCTCTGTCCTTCCACTGCCTGGCCCCATCCTCACATACAGTCATGGGAAGTGTGCAGCACAGCAGGGAAACTAGAGCCCCAGCTTTCTGACCAGAGGACCACAGGGAACTGAAAGTGTCCGAATGATCTCAGCAAGGAGGGAGCTCAAGAGGGAAGTCCCCTATGAACTCCTGGGCTTGTTGCTAAGCTGTGTGTGCTTTGAGAATGGAACTGTGGGTGACACACAGAGAGCCCCACAAAGTCTTTGAAAACTGAACTGATGTTGGAACCGCAGTCCTCAGAAGGCAGGTCAGGACTTGAGACTGGAATCTAAACAGATAGATTGCCTACTCAAGCAAAACAAAACAAAATGCACACTCTCCTTAGGATTTAACAAGACAGGCGGGGTTGAGCTCCTTTTTGGAGGCTGTAAGGGAGAATCCATTTCCTTGTTTTTCCAGCTTCTGGAAACCACCCACGTTCCTTGGCTGGTGGCCCCTTCCTCCATCTTCAAAGCCAGCAAGAGCAGGTCGGGTCCCTCCCACACTGCCTCACCCCAATGTCCTCCTCTGTCTCCCTCTTCCACTTTTTCTTTTTTATTGAGGTGAAATTCACGTAACATAAAATTACCCTTTTCAATGTTCATTTTAAAGCGAACGATTCAGTGGCATTTAGTATATTCACACTGTTGTGCAATCACCACCTCTGTCTATTTCCAAAACGTTTTCATCACCCAAAAAGAAAACACCATACTCATTAGTGGTCACTCCCTATTTCCCCTCCCTCAGCCCCTGGCCACCACCAATCTGCTTTCTGTCTCCATGGATTTACCCATTCTGGACATTTTGTGTAAATGGAACCGTACAATACGTGGCCTTTTGTGACTGGCGTCTTTCACTTAGTGTGTTTTTGGTGTCCATCCACATTGCAGCATGTACAAGCACTTCATTCATTTTTATGACTGAATAATATTCCATTGTACGGACATACCACATTTTGCTTATCCATTTATCCTGTGCACTGTTTTTAAAAATAAAAATTTAAACCATATATATAGCATATATATATAGTTTTATGTACATATAAAATGATGTCTCACCCAAGAGCAACTGAATCAGAATCTCTGAAGGGGTAGGACCCTGGGTAACAGTACGTCTAGACTTCCAGGTGGTCGCGCTGTGCAGCCAAGATTGGGGATCTTTGCTTTTAGTTGATGTTTTTGTTATCAATTGCTGCATAATAAACCACCCGAAAGTTAGTGGCTTAAGGCAACAACCATTTTATTTTACCACAATTCTACAATCCGAACGAGGCTCAGCTGTGTGTTCTCCTGCCAGCTGTCCAGTGGTCACTCATGTGGCTACACTGAGCCAATGGGTTGACCAGAAGCTGGGTTCAACACGGACACGGGAGAGGTGGGCTTCTCGCTTCTCCCTCTCCACGTGGCCAGGCCATGTGGTGTCCCCTGTAGAGTAGCTGCCCTTCTGAGATGGCGGTCCAGGGCTCCCAAAGCACAAAAGCAGAGGCTGCCAGGACTTCTCACAGCTTAGTCTCAGAGCTGGCAGCGCATCACTTCCTCTTGGTTAGAGTAAACCTCAGATCTAGTTCAGGTTCAAGGGAGGGGACCACACAAGGGCATGAATACTGGAAGGGGGGGGGGGGCATGGTTCACCAGGGCCACAGTGGAACAGACACCAAGGGCAGGCTCTTGGGCAGCGTTAGTATACTTTCTTTTCTTTTTTTTTTTTAATCATTTAAGCATTTTATTTATTGAATTAATTTTTTTCTGCTGATGAGTTCATAGCTCCTGGTTTCACCTCAAATCTCCCAGAATCACAGAAAAAAAGTGTAAGAAAGTAATTTAGAAAGTATAAAGACCAAAGCCCCGGTCCCAATCCAATTATAAAAGAGGAAAATACAGTAAAAACTGTAAGTCCACAGAGAGAAAATAATTTGAAAATATGTTTTCCGTAAAAGCAAGCAATTCTTCACACACATAAACACAAACAGATTTCACGTCCAAATGACCAAGACAAGGTGAATAAATAAAGGCAGTACCTGCTTATCCTCCTCAGGATAATAATAAGTGAGACGTTAACACTTTGAAAATGTGAGCTGTATTCCAGTGAGCCTGGATTTCTGAGCTCAGGTGGACTGCCACATTCTGGAATCTTCTGAACCCTGAAGGGTGAACAATGTTTAAAACTGATTTTATCCTCACATCTTGCTGCCTGTTGTCAGCTAATCCCTGGGTGACAGTCGTGGAAGCAGGATGTTCTCACTCCCACTTTAAAAACAAACGGACCAGCACGTAAGGAGCTCTAAGCCTCTCTCCCACTTGGTGCCCTTCGCTGTCCCCTCCACAGGGCAGTACACGCAAGGGAAGAGGAGCAGGGCAACTTCTGCAGATCTTCTCTAGGAAGGAGAATGACAGTGAAACACTCAATAGGGTTGTGCCTGGTTATGGGGGGTGGGGGTCCCCATCCTGACCGGCACTGCAGGAACCTGGAGAAAGAACTCGGGGGGGCGGAGAGATAATAGGAGAAGGAACAGAAGCTTCCCCTCATCTCCACAGACCTTGTTCAAAACTGTCCAGCAAGGTTCTGAAAACACCTCAGCCTCCCGTGAAAATCCTGCCCTGGAATCCCCTGTAGTCCTGTGAATCAGGCTCCTCCTTTTCCTTTTAAAGGAAAGGAGCCCAGAACCTAAGAGTAAGCAATGCAATGCTCCTCACTCATTTATCCAAAAACTAATTCTGGGGGCCTGCCCTGTGGCGTAGTGGTTAACTTCACATGCTCCGCTTCATCGAGTTCCAACCCCAGGCATGGACCTACACATCACTCAACAAGCCATGCTGTGGTGGCATCCTACATACAAAATACAGGCAGATTCTCACAGATGTTAGCTCAGGACCACTCTTCCTCACCAAAAAAAAAAGCCTGGTTCTAGTGCAGCTATTATGTGTCAAGTAGCTCGGGGTACAGACATGAACAAGAGAGGTAAGGTCCCTCTCCCTATGACACTAAGGTCTAACGGGAAGAAAACAAGCACATTAAATAATCAGATGGTGGTGGGTCTCAGCAGAGGTTAAACAGAGTGATGTTCCCGCACTTACTGGGGGGTTACTGTGGGCAAGGCTTAAGAGGTTGTGAGAATTTGCAAAATAGTGTCTATTCCATGAGATTTCTGTGGTGCTCCAACATTGTAGTGATCAGTAAGTGTTGGCTACTCTATCAGTAGTCGGGTCAGAAGAACTGTATTTAGAACTGCTCCAGGCTTCAGAGAAGTCCCCTGAGCAGGTGTGAATTCCTCTCCCCTCACCCCATTTCCTTCCTGCTGTTTTCCCCCCGTGTCAAAGAATTGGAGATTTCATGAACTCTTGGGTTCGTTCGCCTCTGCTGGCACTCCTGCAAGGCAGCCTCTTCATTAAAGGAATATAACCCTTTAAAAACAAATAAACACTATCCTCTCAGTGGGAGTGTAGAAAGCTCTTGCGATCAGAAGAACCCAGGTTGGAAGGCTGGCTCTGCCAGTATTTGCTGTGTGACCATGGGCAAGTGGCTTAACCACTCTGAGCCTCATTTTTCTAATCCATAAAATGTGACTAATCACGCATGATATTCAGAGTTGATATGAGGTTAGCAGAGTGCCTTCCATTAGGGTAGCTATTTTGTTGTTATTATTAGATCATGTAATTCAGAATCTAGGCAAAGGTTTATTCTGGGAACTGAATTAAGCAAGGTATTTGAGTGAGCAGGATGCACAGTCCTGAAGTGGAAGTGATTGATGGGAAGAAAACCCCACCTCCATCCTGTCATTGTGCAAGACGGTGGGATCCCCAACTGTGGGGTTACTGAGGGATCAGAGCAGAAAGGATCGGAAACATCAGTGGCCTGACCACCTCATTTTCAGACAGGAAGGTGGACAGCAGTGGCTTGCTCCAGGCCACAGGGCCCCGTGAAATCTCAGTCAGGTTCCCTGAGTTTGAGGGTGTCACTGGGCTTCTGTAAACACATGCGAATCCCCCACAAACAGTTACAGTGACCAAGGACGGGACCCACAGCCACCTCTGCAACGGATGGGCAGACTGGGGGCAAGTGGGTTCAGGTGGCCCGGACACAGCAGAGAAAAAAGTCAAAGCACACTGTGAGGATGGTTCCTGCCAGCAACAGGTTTCTTGTGGGGTTTGTTATTTTATCATTACTGTGTGGGAGCTTACTATATATTCTGGAAGTGAGTCCTTCACCAGATTGCACATGCTCGTTTATATGTACACACGTGTATATGTGTATACATACATGCATCTGTATATGCTTACATGTATGCATATATATACGCACACATATACATTATGGATATAAAATATATATACATATAAAATATTTTCCTCCAGTCTAAGGCTTGTTTTTCATTTTCCTAAGAGTGCTTCCTGACAAAAATTTTTAATTTTGATGGATACAATTTACTGATTGTTTCTTTTATATTTAGTGCACTTTTTCCCCTGTCTTAAGAAACTTTGCCTATCCCCTGGTAGAGAATATGTTCTGCTATGTTCTCTTCTAGAAGCTGTCTAGTTTTAGCTCTTACGTTTGATCTGTCACGCGTCTTGAGTTCCTGTGTATGGTGTGAAGCAGGGGTCAAGGTTCACTTTTTCCATGCATATGTCCAGTTCCTCCAGTGCTGTCTGTCAAAAAGATGCTCCTTTCCCCCTGTGGGTGCACTGACTGCACCTGGGGGTCTACTTCGGTTCCCCCCATCCTCTTCCATTCATGTGCTAGGCTGTCCTTACACCAAGACTACACTGTCCTGGGGACTGTAGCTTTACAGTAACTCTGGGAATCGGGGAGTATTAAGGACTCCAACTTTGATTTTCTTTACGAGTGTCTTGGAAGTCTAGGTTCTTTGTGTTTCCACATACGTTCTAAAATCAGCACATCGATTTCTATGAAAAGTCTGCTGGGATTTTTCTTTAATACTAGACACTTTTTAGTGTAGTTTTACGTTTACACAGAAATTGAACAAAAAGTATAGAGTTCTCATATACCCCTTCCTCCCACCCCACCCCACCCCACGCCACCCCCAGTTTCCCTGTTATTAAGCTGTTGCATTAGTGTGGTACACCTGTTAAAACTGTTGAGGCGATATTGATACGCTGTAGTTAACTAAAGTCTGTAGTTTGCATGGGGTTCACTCTTTGTGCTCTGTAATCCTTGGGTCTTGACAAATGCATAATGTCGTGTACCCACCATTAGAGTATCATGCAGAATAGTTTCTGTGCCTAAAAATCCTCTGTGCTCTACCTATCCATCCTTTTCCACCCCAATCCCCGGCAATCGCTGATCTTTTTACTGCCTCTGTAGTATTGTCTTTTCCAGAATGCCATATAATTGGAATCATATAGTATGCAGACTTTTCAGCCTGGTTTCTTTCACTTATCAATATACATTTAAGGTTCCTCCAGATTTTTGGTGGCTCACTATCTTATTCCTTTTCAATTGCTGAACAAAATTGCATTGTCTGGAGGTACCACAGTGTGTTCATTCACCTACTGAAGGACATCTTGGCTGTCTCCAAGTTTTGGCAAATATGAGTAAAGCTGCTGTAAACAACGCCACTTCAGGGCTGTGCATCCCGCTCACTCAACTGGCTTGCTTAATTCAGTTCCCAGAATAAACCTTTGCCTAGACTCCAAATTACATGATCTAATAATAACAACAAAACAGCAACCCTAATGAAAGCATGAAACCCAAAGACTTATATACGAATGTTTATAGGAGCTCTATTTATTATACCAAAAAAAACCCCAAAAACAACCCAAATCCATCAGTAGATGAATAGATAAACAAACTGGGGTATAGCCATACAATGGAATACTACCCAGAAATAAAGACAAACTATTAATACACAGAATATTGAAGAATCTCAAAATCATACTGAATGAAAGATACCAGGTTAAAAAAAAATGAGAGAGAGAGAGAGAGAGAACATATTGTATAAGTCTATTTATACAAAACTCTGGAAAACACAAGCTAATCTATATAGAGAGAAAGCAAATCAGTAGTTGCTTGGGGATGGGATGGAGGAAGGAATGGATTAAAAAGGACACAAAGAAACTTCTGGGGTGATGGAAATGTGTTTGGGAGGTCATGTTTTCATGGGTGTACACAAATGTCTTAACTGGTCAAATTATACTTTAAATATATGCAGTTTAGTGTACTTTGACTATACATTAATAAAGTTGAAAAACCTTCTAAAAAACAAAAAGAGATGCTCTTGAAAAAAAAAATGATTTGGGGAGTAGTTGAGTAAGTGAGGCAGGCTGGAGAGGAAGAGGTAAGGAGGAGTGAAGGGGCCCAAGGAGAAGTTGAGTCTGGAACTAACAGAGACCAGTGAACATTCCCCAGTTGGGGTGGGGCCCCAGGAGACTTCAAGGCTTTAAGACTTATCATATCTGACAGTCTGTTTTATCTGCTGTGCTGTTCTATGATGCAACCCCCACACTTACACTCTGAATCTTTAATAGGAAAGGTAATGGCTCTGGATGAGTGTTGCTTAAGGGAAATAAAGGAGTTGAGTCTCTCTGGACAGACTCAAGATAGTGAGAAAGGGAAGCTAAAAGACACAAGGTGGGAGAAAGTTCCAGGATTCAGTGGAAGCAGAAAATCAGTCTGAGATGACCTGCTGATATATCTGACTTTTAAGAATCTCCATTGAGATTGGAAAGTTGGCAGAGAGGCCCCCTTACACAGAGGAATGGGAGAGTTGAGCCAGTTTCATTGGACTCTCAAAGGACACGAAGTTAGGACCCAGCTGACCTCTGAGTTACATGAGTATGTCAAAAGGCAAGGGTCATATCATTCCGGCTGCGTTCCTCATCCTGGGGCCACGGCTCCTTACGTCAGAGTTCTCACCTGGGGCCCTGGTCAGAGAGACTGAGGTCACTGGTCTTCTGCTTCTTGGTCAGCAGTTTCAAAGGTAAATGATGATTCGGGGGAGGGAGAGGTGGTGGAAGACAAGAATAAAAAGCAGTTTTTAATTTTCAGTTTCAACATCCATGGTGCTGGCACTAGAGAGTCGATGAGTGTGATGGTCCTTGCCAATTGGCCTTGAGGATCTGGTAGTTTTGATGCCTCCTCCTCAGAAGAGATGGCAGAGAGGCCTTGCAGTGTATTGGACTCACTGAAAAAATACTAACTTACTGAAGAAAAAAAAATTAAAAAATGAGAAAACCAAAAAGGAAAACAAAGAAAAAATAAGAAAAAGGAAAAAATGAGAAAAGTAAACTAAAGAAAAATTGGGAAAGGACTAAAAGAATAAAGAAAAAAGATATTTAAAAACCAAAATAAAGAAAAAAATTAGGGGGCCAGCACGGTGGCATAGTGGTTATGTTCACATACTCTGCTTCGGCAGCCTGGGGCTCACAGGTTTGGATCCCAGGTGCACCTACACATCGCTCATCAAGCCATGCTGTGGCAGCATCCCACACACAAAAGAGAGGAAGATTGGCACAGATGTTAGCTAGGGGACAATCTTCCTCAAGCAAAAGAAAAAAAAAAGAGACAGATTGGCAACAGATGTTAGCTCAGGGACAATCTTCCCAAAAAAACCTGACACATTTGGGTCAAAAGTGTTGTGAGTAGAGAAACAGTTTTCTTTTTCAGAAAAAAAATTCAAAAGAGAAAAAAGTTAACTTTGGTGAAAGTCCCTCAAGCGACAGAAAGCCAGCTTCCTGAGATAAAGACCAAAAACCTAGGGCCAGCCAGGAATTTATATAGGTGCCTGAAATCCCATAACAATGACCCTTTGTGAGGTCATAGCAGGAAGTGGACCTATCACGACTAGGGATAATCCCCAATAGTTTTCTTACTTTTTGGTCTCAAGAGTCCTTTACTCTTAAAACAATGGGGGAACCCAAAGAGCTTTTTGTTTATGTGGATTGTAGTGACTGATACATATCTTATTAGAAATTACGACCTAATTTCAGTGGGCTTTTTATTTCTAATTTGAAAAGCTGTAGTAATTTTTGGTGTTTAAAGAGCTCATCATGTTTATACCTAAAATATTCAATTCCCTTTTCTTTAATTCTCAACGATTGGTCTCAAAATGATGCCACAACTTAACTGGAGTCATGATACTACATGGAAATGTTCCATGCGTAAGACACAATATGGTATGTTACTAACATCTAAAAAGCTAAGGAGAAGATAGCTTTCATCACATTTTCATTTCTTATTTAAGTTTTGCTCAGTTTCCTTGGAGTAGATTCTTCCCTTCTACGAGCCAGAGAACTCCCCTTGTTCATTTAGGTATCTTTAAATGTAGAGGTTGCGTCTGTGGGTTAGGAAACCAGAATTCCTCTTTCTTTCTTTGAGTACTTAATAGATATTTTAACACAAGTTTTAAGTTCACAAAATTTAGTTTTAGAAAATATGTTTTCTCTACCCTGGTTCCTGGCACAAACCTCCTGAAACCCTTGTAATTTCCTGGGTGATAGGAGTGCCTTCTGTCGTATTGAGGAAACTCTGGGTGGGCTTCTGGATGGGGGCTGGTCGCCAGAAAGACCAAGCCATGACTAGAAGCTTGGAATTTTCAGCCCACCCTTCATTCTCTTGAGAAGAGAGAGGGCTGGAAGCAGAGTTAATGATCGATTATGCTTACGTGATGAAGCCTCCACAAAATCCCGATAGTGTGGAGTTCAGAGAGCTTCCAGGTTGGTGACATACCCACATACCAGGAGGGTGATGCACCGTAACTCCACGGGGACAGAAGCTCCTGCACTCAGGACTCTTCCAGACCTCGCCCCATTTGTCTCTTCATCTGTGTTTCCCTGAGTTCTGTGAGCTGCTGTAGCAAATTAATTGAACCTGAGGAGGGGGTCGGGGGACCTCTGAATTACAGCCAATTGGTCAAAAGCACAGGAGGCAACCTGGGCTTGCGAGTGGGATCTGAATTTGGGGACTGCCTTTTAAGACTGAGCCCTTAACTTGTGGGATCTGACACTATCTCCAGGTAGATAGTATCAGAATTGAGTTAAATTGTAGGACACTCAGCTGATGCCACAGAGACCTGCTCGGTGGGGGAAAAGCTCCCACACATTTGGTGACCAGGAGTTTCAGAAGTGGAGTGTTCTGTGTGAGCAGTAAAGGAGACTCAAGGGAGGTAGACTGAGCTGGGCCTTTTCCTAGCACAACAGCACAGTTTAGTGGAAGGGATTTAGAGATTTCTCATATACTCCCTGCCCCACACATGCATGGCCTCCCCCACTATCAACTCCAGCACCAAGTGGTGCATTTGTTACAGCCAATGAACCTACATCGACACATCATCAGCCAGTGTCTATAGTTTACATTAGTGTTCACTCCTCATATTCTATAGGTTTTAACAAATGTATAATGACATGCATCCATCATTACAGTATCATATAGAGTCGTTTCACTGTCCTAAAAATCCTCTGTGCTCCAATTATTCATCCTTCCTCACCCCGCAACCCTGGCAACCACTGATCTTTTTACTACCTCCATAGTTTTGCATTTTTCAGAGTGCTGTGCAGTTGGAATCATACAGTATGCAGGCTTTCCAGATTGGCTTCTTTACTTAGTAATATACATTTAAGGTTCCTCTATGTCTTTTCATGACTCAATAGCTCATTTCTTCTTAGCGCTGAATAACATTCCATTGTATGAATGTACTGCAGTTTATTCAGCGATTCACCTGGTGAAGGACATCTTGTTTGCTTCCAAGTTCTGGCAGTTATGAATAAAGCTGCTATAAACATCCATGTGCAGGTTTTTGTTTTGTTTTTTTTTTTTTAAATTTTATTTTTCCTTTTTCTTCCAAAGCCCCCCAGTACATAGTTGTGTATTTTTAGCTGTGGGTGCTTCCAGTTGTGGCATGTGGGATGCCACCTCAGTGTGGTCTGATGAGCGATGTCCGCACCCAGGATTCGAACCGGTGAAACCCTGGGCCGTTGCAGCGGAGTGCGCGAACTTAACCACTCGACCATGGGGCCAGCCCCACCTCGCAGATTTTTGTGTGGACCTAAGTCTTCAACTCCTTTGGGTAAATACTAAGGAGCATGATTGCTGGATTATATGGTAAGAGTGTGTTTACTTTTGTAAGAAACTGACACAGTCTTCCAAAGTGGCTGTACCGTTTTGCATTCTCCCCAGGAATGAATGATTGTGCCTGTTGCTGCACATCCTGGCCAGCAGTTAGAGTTTTGGATGTTGGCCACTTCAATACGTGTCTAGTGCTATCTCCTGATCGTTTTAATTTGCATAGTGTGTTTAGCATCTTTTTGTATTCTTATTTGCCGTCTTTATATCTTCGTTGATGAGGTGTCTGTTCAAATCTTCTGCCCATTCTTTAATTGGGTTGTTTGCTTTTGTACTGTTGGATTTTAAGAGTTCTTTGTATATTTTGCATAACAATATTTTATCAGATATGTTTTGCAAATAGTTTCTTCCAAGTCTGTTGCTTGTCTTCTCAATCTCTTGATTGACTGTCTTTTGCTGAGCAGAAGTTTTTGATTCTGCTGGGATTTCGATTGGAATTGCATTGAGCCAGTAGGTCAATTTGTGTTGACAGTAGATTACAGAAGAGAAATCCCCAGGCATTGGTGGAGCACACGCTGAGGGGCAGCCTGACATCAGAAGGGAGTGGCAGAGCCTAGCATCCTGCTGGCCCAGAAAGGAGGGCTGATTTTCATCTTAATATGTACTGTCTCCTCTTCCACCCACCCGCAGGCCTGAGTCATAGCGTCAAGTTTGTGCCTTTCTCTGTACACCCTTGGTACATCTGTGAACACACCTCTCCACACAGACACACTCACACACTGGGGCATACAACTACAAACACCCAGTGAGGCTTCTTGGCACACACCCTTTTATGGCCTAAAGAGTGCCATTCCAGAGGAAATGCTGTCAGGGTTCCTGCCCAGATCCATCAGACTAATTAGCCCTTTCTGCTCTGAAGGCAGAGACCTCATTTTATTGCTATAAACCCAGGCAGGACAAAAATAAGACACATTCCAGAGACTTGTGTCACCCTCCCCAGAGCTGGGTAAATACGGCAGTTGGGCTGTGGCATAAAATGCTGTCACTCAGACAAGTGGTGGGGGGAGCCTTCCGTGGGTTTCGCCCCATGAAGTCCTCCCCACAGTCTCTCCTTCTACCTCGCATGCTCTCCAGGGACCTCGAGTTACTGGTTTCCTCCAGCCGCCTTCTCCTAAGTGAAGCTTCTGCACGTTTTCTCCTAAATCCAAATTTCTCGGGGATAAAATTAGATCAGAGATCTGGGGTTGCCAGGAAGCTGCCTAGGGAGCGGGTGGCTGTAGGCCATTAACGGTCAAGAGAAGTTAAAACAACACTAATAAAAATGATGTTGATGCGGGAAGCAGAAGCCCTTTAGCCAATTCTCTGGAGAACCAGTTCTGTCTTTCTCTGGCCTGGGTTGATTGTCTTTCTGTTTTTCTAGTTGATTCTGGCCTCCAAGTTACATCTATATTTAAACCAAAGTCTCCATTTTCCCACCTGGATAAATTTTACCCTCCTGCTGCTGCTCCTGATAAACAATTCCTCGTCCTTAGCCCCCCGTCACAGCCTCTGTGGAGGCTTCCCCGGCGTCCCCAGGCACAACCAGCCCCCCACACCCTCATGCTCCCACTCTGCCTGGTGCAGGCTTCTCTGTAGCTGTCCGCCTGCAATTTGTCACCGGGTCTCCTGTCCCACTGGACAGCGGTCTCCACCTCAGCAGCCACCGCACATATACACTCTGCAGTTCATGTCATTGCACCCAATAAATATGCATTGAGTCAGATTTGTGAGTTGATGCTTTAAACAAAATCTAAGGCTATACACATGTGCCATCCTGTAAAAATCCTACTTCTGGCAAGGAAATTCAGAAGATGTGCCCATTTGATGCTCTATGTGGGTGTGTGCGTTGAGGGGGCTGCTGTGAGACCTCCTGTGATGAGGCTGTACACTAAGTAAAGACAAGGTCCTGCTCTTTCCCACCTCCCTCCCCGGGAAAGCCTGGCCAAGAGCCGAGATTTGAGGTGGCAGTTGGCCTAGGTGGCAGTTTTCATTGGGGTCACCAGCCTCAGACTGGGGCAATCAGAAATCAGGTGTTGCCCACTCCCAACCCCACTCCTTGGAAAATTTGACCTGAAACCTAATCAACACCTGGGCTTTGTGTCAGCTGGGCCCTCCTTGTGATTTCTCTGGGGTTCTCTCCTTAGTCTCCCCTCCCACACGACATACTTCAGTTCTGTCTGTCCTTCACCATTTTCCATTAAGAAATCTCTCCACACTCAAGCATTTCAAGAGTTGAAGAGATGTGCTGAAGTTTCTAGGATCTCAGGAGGGGTCACACTGAGGCCCACGTGTGGCCTTCTGTCAGCTCTCTGGCTCCACCCTCCTGAGCCCAAAACAACAAATTATTCATCTCATCTAACACTAAATGATTCACCCCACATTTGGGGCCTCTTGAGATCTTACCTTCTAGCCCAAGATCCATTAAGAAAAAAATGTTCAAGTTTTCTTACTAAGAAAAGTTCCAGAAAAATTTCTTCCTTTGAATTAAAAGCGCCAATGTGGCGGGGGTGGGGGTGGTGGGGGTGAGCAAGGTTTTGGAAGTAGGGAAGTTTTACATTCTCCTGCCACCAAGAATAATTTGGAGAAGTCATTCTGAACCTCAGTTTCCTCATCTGTAAAATGGGGTAGGTGATACTCTCCCCAGGTCATTGGAGATTCAGCGCACATAACAGATCCTCAGAAATGTTCGTTCCTTTCCCTTCCCTGCTTAGTCAGAGCACCACTGTGTCAACAGGAAGACCTGGGGTTTAGTTCTGACGCTGTCATTAACAGTTTGTGACCTTGGGGACACTGCTTTACCTACCTGGGTGTCAGGTTTCTCTCGTGTAAGTGAGAGGTGCAGATTAGACTGGTCTCTGGACTAGATTTTATTTTATTATTAAAATTTTGAAAAGAAGTGTTTCCTGCCTGAGAATTTCAGTTTTAGGGTTGAAAAAAAGAGTTTTGAGAGAAGGCTGTCAACCTTTCAGGGATGGATTTGGGGTTGGGTGTGGGATTGAGGCCTCTGTCATTGTCCTGTTGGGATCTGCCAGAGAGTCACTCAGCATTTCAGGCATCAACCCTTCCGTCAGTGGAAGAGCACAGAGGCGAGGCTGGTTAAAACTGGAGTATTCTGAAGCTGGAGTCAGGGGGGAATGGGCCAAGAAGGAAAGTTGAGAGAAAATTAGGAGAGGAAATTATGCAGGTATTCTCCAATGGCCAAGTTACTTTTATTTCAAATTTTTTTTTATTTGCAGTAACACTGGTTTATAACATTACATAGATGTCAGGTGTACATCTTTATAATTCGACTTCTGTATACACTACACCATGTTCATCACCAAACGTCTAGTTTCCATCCACAGAGATGACCCTCTTTACCCATTTTGCCCTCCCTCACACTCCTTCTTCTGGGTAACCACCAATCTGTTCTCTGTATCTATGTGTTTGTTTGTTTGTTGGCTTGTTTTGTTTGGTTTTCCTCTTCCACATGTGAGGGAAATCATATGGTATTTGTCTTTGTCTATCTGATTTATTTCACTCAGCTTAATATCCCCAAGGCCCATCCATGCTGTCAAAAATTGTAAATCTCATCTTTTTTATGGCAGAGTAGTATTCCATTGTGTAAGTACCACATCTTCTTTATCTATTGCCCGTTGATGGGCACTTAGGTTGTTTGAACCTGTTACTTTTAGAATCTCCGAACGGCGGAGCTGGAAGTGATCTTTTGAGACCTGTTAGTCTAATCCTCCCCTGTCACAGATGTGGAAATGGCGGCTCAGAGGGTCTGAGGGATTCACCCAGGTCTCCCTACCTGCAGCTCGGTGATTCTTGTCACACCCTGTCCTCCCCATGAAGCCATTTCTATTTCAGTTGGTCTTGACTCCACAAAGGGAATTTTTAGTGTGCATCTGGGCCCCAACAAATGGCAAGACTAGTTTTCTTTAAAAGGCTTTGTTCAGCACACTGTAGTCTCATGCAGTTTTAATAGAGGATCATGTTTCTATTTCCCAGCACTGTTAGCTGCTATGAGTCCAAACTTTCATTTTTAATGTAGCATGATTCACAGCAATGCTTGGTTTAAAAATGAGAGAGCCTCTTTCCTGGCAAAAATTATAAGACAAAACTAAGTGGGGGTAGGAAACAATCATTTCTAAAAAATAAATAAAAGGAAACACTGATTAGACTTTCATTTACTTAAAAGTGTAGCCCATCAGACCAATTGTCATTGCAATTCAATTTCTCCACTTTGTTCTGAATATTTTAGACATTTCCTCCCCTTTCTGTCTTCTAAATAACCACTAACTCTTCCAAAGCAATTAGGGAACTGCGTGTATAGAGAAGGAGCTAGAAAAGATGGGAGAAGAGAAGCCAAAAGGCGGTTGTCAGTACAAGCCATGGAATCTCTTTGGGCCCTTTCTTCTTTGAGAAACACTTTGAGATAAGAGACCTACCCCCTGCTCAGCCCCCACCCCCAGCTCTTTTTCATATTCAGTAGATTCGCACCTGATTTTTTCCTCAGGTGTGGAAATCTCCCTCCCCAGGCATCTAGCACAGACACAAGTACCACCTGGCACCCTATCCATGGGGACCCTGGCTATGGGCAATGAAAGAGGCTGAGGTGGAGGAACTTTCCAGGGACTTCCTAAAGACCACTATGAAGGCCTCCTGGTGTCCACTTGGAATTACCGTGAGAACCAACATTTGTGGAGTGGTAACCATGCGACAGGCACTGTGATAAGTGCACAACAACCCTAAGAAGATGAGACAATTATTATTCCCATTTAACAGATGAGAAAGCTGAGGTGCAGAGTGGTTAGCAAAGTCAGCCAAAGTCATGCACTTATAGAGGGGTGGAGCCAGGATGAGAACCCAGGTTGTCTGGCTCCAGAGTCCACACTCTTAACCACCACCCAGACTGCCTCAAAATGACACATCAAAAGGGCCTGGTGCAATTATACCAGGTATCGGCAAGGATGGGGAGAAACTGGAACACCCATACATTATAGGTGGGAGTGGAAACTGGTACATCCATATTGGAAAACTATTTGGTAGTTTCCTATAAAGTTAAACATACATAAGTCATGTGTGACACAGCAATTCCACTTCTGGTTATATACCCAAGAGAAATGAGTGCATATCTGTGCCAAAAGACACATATGAGAGGGTCCATGGTTCACAGCCCCATTCACAATAGCCAAACACTGGAAATCACCAATAGAGAATGGTAGATAAATCGTGGGACATTCCTACAGTGGAGGACTGTGTCACAATGAGAATGGACAAACAACAAGGATGCACAGCAATAAGGATGAATCTCACTGCCAGTGCTGAGAGAGAAAGAAGACTGACACCAGGAAGTACATGTTGTATCTTCATATATACAAACTTCAAAACCCTCAGAGCCAATCTCAGCTGGTGAAGGTCAGAGCAGTGGTCACCTTTGGGGGCGGTGCCTAGAAGCAGGCAGAAAGGAGACTCCTGGGGTGCTGGTAATATTCTGCTTCTTGATCTAGGTGCTGATTACATGGGTGTGTTGTCTTTGTGAAAATTCACAAGCTATACATTTATAGTCTGTACATTTTTCTGCATGTATGCTTTACTTGAATAAAAAGTTTACTTTTGAAATAAAATATCTAGTACAGTGTCTGCCAATGCAGAAGCTTCTGCAATTTGAGTTTCTTGCTCCTCTCCCTTCTCTTTGCCTGCCTGTGGGTGTCTGGATGCACCTTGCTGGTTCCTCTTGTCCAGGCACTGGTCTTCCAATGATGTCGCAGGGTCTGGGGTCAGGGGGTTGCTGGGTCACTATGGGATGCCCAGTGTCTGAGACCTGGGGCTGGTGTGTAGATATCCTGTCTGGGCCAAGGTCAAGAGAATGTCCATTTCCTCACTGGGGGCTGTTCAGTGGGTTCATGGGGACTGCGTCCTCCCTGCCTCTGCAGGGGTCAGAGATGGCTGTAGTGTAGTGGAAAGAATTCACAAGCCAGGAGAGCATGGTTCAAATTTAGGCTCTGCTGGAAACTTGCTTTGCCACTGGGCAAGTCACTTAGCACAACTGAGCCCCAACTTGCTCATCACAAAATTCTTAATGACCCAGTGTAGGTAGGAGCACAGTGTATGCTGCAAATGGGATGTAAACGCGGGGCCTCATTAATAATAATGTGGCGTTAGAGCACAGAGAAGGAAACCCAGCCTAGCTAGAAGGGGACACAGCCATGAGAAGATCCAGCGTCAGCGTCATCCCCTTTCTCACATTTTCATGCTCCCTGCATGCGCCTGGCTTTGCTTAATTAAGGCTTAGGCTTAACTTCCGGCGGTTTACACCATGGTTTCTGCAATATCCTAACAGACAAGGTGGCCGCCTGCAGAAGCTTCAGGATTTGGGCTTATTGCAAGCCCCCTCGTGACCACCGCTTCCTAGAATTCACTGGATCTGAAAGCAGCACCAGCGGGTTGGTTTTATCAACAGTAATGGCCCCTGCCCTTGTGAGCAGTCAGAACTTTCACATAGGAGGGATCTCAGAGAGCATGGATGTCTTTTCTGCTGCTGAATCCCCTCCACAACACCCCAACAAGCTCTTGTCCTGCCTCTGTTTGAAAATCGCCAGTGATTAGTGAACTTGTTAGTTTCCACACACCGCCTTCCACGGAGAGATCTTAAAAAGAGATCTTGGCCTTGCCGTGATGTTCAGAGGAAGAGGCACTGGGAGCAAAGGGTTTGATAAGAACAGAATGTGGAGCACCATCCTGATGGAAAAGGACATCTGTGGCCCATCCAACTGAGCTTGGTCCCCCTCAGCCTCCCTGCCATGTGGAGGTAAGACACCCCAGAAGGCACCACTGCTGAGGATGCCTGACCTAGAATGGGGGAGGGACGAGGCCTGGCAGAGGTGCCAACTTGGCTGGTAAGCTCTTCTTTTTACCACAGCCATGGCAGAAAGAAGGCTGCACTGCAGCACCCAACCACGTCAGGAAGGCGACACTGCCTGGTGCAGCCGTTCTCAAACTTTCTGGTTCTAGGACTCTGACACCATTAAAAACTACTGACAACCCTAAGGAATTTTCCTGGGTTATAACTATCAATATTAAAAATTAAACTGAAAACGTTCTTAAATATTTATTTGGTAATTTATTTTAAGCTGTTGGATTGCCTGGATTTGAATCCCATTTCTGCCACCTAGCTGGTGGCAGTAAATCTTAGCTGTTGTTATTATCACACGATGTACTCAATATGTATTTGGTTGATTTTATTTCTAAAACATAAGATCTGGAACCTCCCACCATTCAAACCAGTGCCTCCATTTCAGTAATGGGCACTACAGGTTAATGTTATTGCCGGATAAATACATGCCATTGTTGTTTCACTTTGCAAATAGAATTAGAATAGTATGAATCCTGATAATAGAATGGATCTTTACCATAGAGATATGAACTTCCTGGCCAGAGGACAAATGCCCCCTTTTGCTGAGAGACTTTGACCAGTTTTTTAAGCTCTCCACGTTTCATTTTGCCTGTTCTGTAAAATGAGGTTAATAATAATAATACCTGCCTCATAAGTTTGCTGTGAGAATTAATGAAGATGAGGGCCTTGGCCGAGCCCCTGGCACATAGTCAGCATTCGACAAATGCTACCTATTATTACTTTTAACCAAAAGTTTTCAATAGCAGGTCTGAGTCACACCCTTGGGGCTCAACCTTCTAGAAATACTGCAAGGGTATTTGCTGTTGACACAAAAATAACTCCCTAGATGAGCCAATTTGTGGGATTTTAGATCAGAAGTTATTGAATTATATTGCTAGTATTATCTTTCGGTGCCTGGGTTGCCAGAAGCAAAGAGCACAACTGGTCAGCGTTCACACACCCCTTTGGGTGTGGCTTTTCCTGGGATGCTGGCTGCACCAACGGGCACACCAGCTTCCCCACCAGCTGAGTCACACCCGGCAGTTCCATTCCCTCTGCCAACAGGAGCATTATGATGGGCTCTGGCTGTTCTTGAAAGTGTAGATGGCCCTGGAGCCTCACCATGCCCAGCGCATGCAGCCCTTCTAGCTGGGGTAGTAATGGCTTCTGGAACTAAGACTGATGAAATGAATAGCAAAGACATACAATTCCATTTTCAGCAATGCTCCAAATCACTCTCACTTTTTCCCCGTGATTTTATGATCTAAATCCTTCCTGATAGTTACTGCATATGTTTGCTTTTCTTTTTCCTGAGCATCATTTATAGATAATCCAAAAATTAAGAGACACTTTTCCTCTGGTTCCAGGAATTCTTTTTTCCATCACAGCACTGGGACCATTTGTCGTACGACTCGCCACTCTCTGCTTTGTGGTCGAGTCATTGTTATTCGATAATGCCACAAGCATTTATTGAACTCCACCTGTTTGCCAAACATTGTGAATAGATACAAGGGTGAAAGGAGAGGCCACATATGGATCTGGCTCAAGGAGCTGGGTCCTGGATGACATGGAGACAGCTGCACAAACAAATGACCACAGTGGAGAGGGTGGGTGGGGGAGGGGAGGGCACCCAGTAAGGCTGCAGGAGGAGGGGATGGAGCCAGCAATTAGGTCCGCCTCCTCCAGTTGACAAGGACCGTGTCCCACGTGTGCCCCGGCCCTCACCTCCTCCCCTCTGATCCCTGCGTGGCTGGCTGCCCTCGTCCTCAGGTTTCGTTTCAAATGTCACCTCTGCAGAAAGGCACTCCTGTCCATCAGATTTGCAGTAACTTCCTTGTCCCAGCACTCTGTCACATCGGCACATTTTATTTTTCTCACAACACTGATCATTACATAAGTGTTTCATTTATTTGCTTACTCAGACATCACATGTTTCCCCTACCTAATAGACACCCAGTGAACATTTGTTGAATGACCGTCAGAGCCTCTAAGGAAAAATGAATGAATGAACTACATACTCATAGATGTTAAGTTAAATCATTAGTTTGAATCACACAGATGGTTCGGGAAAGGTTAGAAATAGCTAATGTGATAGATGTAATTACTGTCTTCAACATAGAATTTTTTCATGAGACCATTGGTCGGGTGTCTTCTATGATTACAGAGTAAAGTGGACTAAAATTAAGGTGAAAGAAATTTTGCAACAAGACTCCACAAATTAGAAACATACGTCTAAGTAAAGACTAGTTCTGGAGACTTTAGGAAAAAGCAACTATTAGTTTTGATAGTTTATCCCTTCACCTACTTGAATGCAGGAGGCCCAACCAGATGTGGGGTGCTAATAGGGTAGCCAGCCAGCCATGCCCCAGAGAATATTTCCAGGATCTTCAATCACATGGAGATATATGTGTATATAGCATATTCATATCTAAATATATGTATATACACATATATATATTTATATATACATATGTATACACACACAGGAATGGTAAAAATATGGGGACACTGTTTAGTCAGTCCAGTTTGAGCTACACAAGTGTCCCTGACAGGTCAGCCATCTCCCCTGTCCTAGTTTTTAGGCACGCTTGCAATGATGCATTCTGGAACGTTCTTGGCACTACTGAAGGGTGAGTTCATTAGCTGGCAAAAGTGTCATGGACATACGAACCATTATGGCAGATTTGGGCCATGTTTTCACATTTCTGGAGATTTATTCATTCAGGAAACAAACACAGAGCCCCTATTTAGCACCAGTGAGGAACCAGGCATGCAGAGAACTTGGACTGATGATGGAGACAGATAAATGAACACCTGGCCTCTGTACAGCGTGGTGCTGCTGAAGTACGCTCGGGGAGTTAGGGAGCAGTGGAAGGGGTTATGGATGTGAGGGGGTTCTGAGAATGCTTTCTGAAGGCTATTCCATCAGCTAGAATTTGAAGGCGAACCAGGGGCTTGCTGGATGTAGAGTTGGAGGGGACAGGGTTCAGGGAGTGAGGATGGTGTGCCAGGCAGAAGGAACAGCATGCACAAAGGCAGGAGAGAAAAAACAGCCTACGAAGTTGAAGATGCACCGATCTGGGCAGGGGCCAGAGATGTGGCTGAAGAAGCAGGCAGGGGCCCCATCGACAGGGACCTTGTGTTTGAAACCAGGGAGTTTGAACAGTGTCCTGAAACTTAAGGGGTGTCACTTAAGGATTGATGCGGACCTGCCTCTTAGAAAGAAGCCTTCGGCAGCTGTGGAGACACATTAGATGGGAAGAGGCCCTGGGCTTTTAGCTATGGTTCCATAAAGTAGAGACCAAGTAGAAGAGAAGGATATGAGAGTAAAAAGGGAGATGTCTCAGGACATGGGAGACTCATGGGATGTGAGGAAGAGGCTGAGAAGGAGGGAGAAGCTGCGGAGGAGGAGAACCACTATGCACCAGGCCCTGTTCTAGGCTCCCAGGCTCCACAGAGAACAGAGCAGACTGACAACCATGCCTCCTGGCTCTGGCATCTAGTGAGAGGAGCCAGACAGAAATAGACAAGCAAGTCAGCAGGTAGTATAACCAGAGCTAAGTCCTCAGAAGAAAAATAAAAATAGCAGTGCTGGCAAAGGGGGTGGGAGGTTTGAAATTCTAGACAGGGTGGCCTGTGAAGACCTGCAGGGCATTAGGAAGCCAGCCCAGTGGCTCTCGGGGGGAAGAGCATTCCCAGAGGAGTGAACAGCCATGCAAAGGCCCTGGGGCAGAGTGGGCATGCATGTTCCAGGAACTTCAAGGGGCCAGTGTGGCTGGAAGGACCAGGGAGGCAAATAGCAGATGAAATGAGAGAGCTGCAGGGTGGAACAGAAGCAACAAGGATTGTGACCTTATAGGTCATCGTACGGACTTTGGCTTTTACTCTGAGTGAGAAGGGAGCCAGTGAAGGGTTGTGAGCAGAGGGGGACATGATCTGACTTCTGTTTTTATAGCCAACACTGGCTTATGGTTGAGAACAGACTGGAAGGAGCAAGGGCAGAAGCAGGGTGACCTGTTATTGTGGTGGCAATGGAGGGAATGAAAGTGGTCGGATCCTGGATTTATTTCAAAGGTCAAGCAACCAGGCATTGCTGATAGAGTAAATGTATCTGAGAGAAGTCAGCGTTGACTTCTAGAGGCATGAGCATCTGAAGATTGGAATTTCCATCTTCCAAGGTCGGAAGATCAGAGGAGGAGCTGGTTTGGAGTGGGGGATGGGGATGATTATGGGTTTAGCTTGGGAGAGGCGACAGTTGCGATGCCAGGTGGAGATGTCCAATTAGCAGTGAATAATAGAGGTCTGGGTCTCACCTGGCCTTCGGATGGAGCTGGGGGACAGGCAGGTAGGGATGCCCAGTAGGCAGCACCTACAAAGTGTGGTGATGGGACCATCCTCCCATCTCTTGGGGTGTCTGAGATTCTATCTTTAATGTCATGATTCCCAATGGAGCTACCCATCACAGTAGCCAGAGAGGCTTTCTGAAGGCACCTTCCCAGGTCTCATTTTAAACCTATAGAACAGGAATCTCATAGGGGGGACCCAAACAGAGAAACATTTTCAAAACCCTCCTGAAGTGATTGCAATAGGCACCGCTGGATAAGATTCTCCACATAGGAGGGGCTTTCTGTTGGTTTTATTGCCGTTTTAAAACTGAGAGTTTCAAGAGAATGAGAAGACAAGCCACAGACTGGGAGAACCTCCTTGCAAAAGACATATTTGATGAGGGACTGTTATCCAAAATATACAAAGAGCTCTTAAAACTCAATAATAATAATAAAACCAATCCAATTAAAAAATGAGCGAAGACCTGAACAGATACCTCACCAAAGAAGATATACAGATGGCAAATGAACATACGAAAAGATGCTCACATCATAGGGCATGAGGAAATTGCAAATTAAAACAGCAATGAGATATCACTATACATCTATTAGAACGGCCTAAATCCAGAACACTGACAACACCACATGCTGGTGAGGATGTGGAGCATCAGGAACTCTCATTCATTGCTGGTGGCAATGCAAAATGGTACAGCCACTTTGGAAGACAGTTTGGCAGTTTCTTACAAAAGTAAACACACTTTTACCACGTGATTCAGCAGTCACTCTTCTCAGTATTTTCTCAAGGGTTTTGAAAACTTAAGTCCACACAAAAACCTGTACACAGATGTTTGCAACAGCTTTATTCATAATTGCCAAAACTTGAAGCAACCAAGATGTCCTTCAGCAGGTGAATGCATAAATAAGCTGTGGTAAGTCCAGAGAATAGAATATTCAGCACTAAAAAGATATGAGCTATCAAGCCATGGAAAGACGTGGAGGAGCCTTAAATGAGCATTACTAGGTGAAGGAAGCCAATCTGAAAAGGCTACATACTATGTAATTCCAACTATATGACATTCTGGAAAAGACAAACCATGGAGATAGTAAAAAGGTCAGTGGTTGTGAGGGGTTCGGGGGAGGGAGGGATAAACAGTTGGAGCATAGAGGATTTTTAGGGCTGTGAAACCGTCCATGCGTATGTTACTATAATGGTGGATATATGTCATTATACATTTGTTAAAACCCATAGAATATACAATACCAAGAATGAACCCTAAGGTAAACTATAGACTTTGGGTGACAAAAAACAAAACAAAACTAAGTGGATAGAAGATTATGGGGGAGGTCAGAAAAAAGAACATAATGATTTAACTTGTTTTAAAGAGTGAATGACTTATCAAATGTCATTTCATTACAGTGTGCCCTTTGTGTCAGGCACTCAGCAGGTGCTTAGAAATGGGTGAGTGAACAGAATGGAGCAACCATAGCCCTCATGGAGCTTCCATTCTAGAAAGCCTGCTTGAAAAGCATGGAGAAAGAAGGGGAAAGAGAGAGGACTTGGGAATTGTGCCTCATGCTGATCTGTCTCAGCCTGGAGAGGGGCTCCCTGTGGTGTAGGCTGGGAGGGGAGCAAGCCCAAAACTAGGAACCAGGATAAAACCCCAAAGAAGGGCTCCTTCATCACCCCACCTTCTCGGACCTCAGTTGAGTGGACACCTCAGCCCTAAGCAGCTTCTTGTTTCTTTCTCTCCTGGCAGGTGTATTGACCCCCAAAGAACTGAAAACAGGGTCTCAAAGAGATATTTGTACACCTATGTTCATAGCGGCACTATTCAAATAGCCAAAAAGTGGAAGCAACCCAAGTGTCCATCAATGGATGAGTGGATGAGGAAAATGTGCTAAGTACAATGAAATACTATTTGGCCTTAAAAAGGAAGTTCTGACACATGGTGCAACATGGATGAACCTTGAGGACATTATTCTAAATGAAATAAGCCAATCATTAAAGGATAAATATTGTAGGATTTCTCTTATACGACATACCTAGAGTAACCAAATTCATTGAGACAGAAAGTAGAATGGAGATTGCCGTGGGAGGAGAGGGGGGAATGGGCAGTTACTGTTTAATGGCTACAGAGTTTCCATTTTGGAAGATAAAAAAGTTCTGGGGATCAATAGTGGTGATGGTTGCACAACAATGCCAATGTACTTAATGCCACTGAACTATACACTTAAAATGGTTAAAATGGTCAATTTTGTGTTACGTGTGGTTTAGCCCAATTTTAAAAAAGGAGTTAGGCACTTCTACTCACCAAGACTAGAGCCCCTATCAGGCTGGCTCAGGTAGGGTGGGCAGGGGCACCAGGAGAGAGGCCGCCTCTCAGAATGCAGCACCAGGAGCTGCGATGGAGCCAGCCTCCCAGAACAGGGCGGCTGTGGCTCCGAGGCTGCTGCCTGTCGTCCATCCTCTTCTCTCCTCTGCTGTGCTCTGTCCTTGCTGCCTCACAGCTTCTGCTCCAGCACGCTGCTTGCTTCTTCACTTCCCTCCCTTGCCCACGACCCTTCAGGGCACTCCCTACCTCACGCTCTTTCCTCAGATGTTCTTTCATCCTAAGCTTTCCAGTTCACTGCCTCTTCCCTATAGACTCCAGTTCAAATTTTGAAGGAATCAGATTGGTCATCCCATTTGAGGGGAAAAGGCACATTTTAAGTGTCTAGAAGGCTGTGGGCAGGTACCCTTGGCTCAATCAGCTCTGCCAGGTTAGTGGGCAGCCTCCTGGGCAGCCTGGTCAGCCGGGGTCTGGCCACCAGCTCTCCAGTACAGGCTATGGGTGGCAGTGACAGTGGGTCCTGATGATGGGACTTACTAGAATAACAGTGACCCAATCTGAAACGTCAAAATTATTTATCCCAAAGTCGGCCACGCTCTCCTTCCCTTTCTTATCCCCATAACCTTTTCATCATTTGTTATTCTGTTGCTCATTCACTCTGGAAATAGTAAATTACATACCAGGCAAGGCCCAGCTTAGTCATTTTTACATTCCTGCATCACCCCATGGTAGCGCTCAAATGTTTATTAATAGACTAATTAATGGGAAAATGAAAACATAGAAAAAGCTCTGGATTTGGAATCCAAAGACCCCAGTTGAGTCACACAAGGTCACTTCCTGTTTATGTGACCTTTGAAAAAGCATCTAATTTCTCTGGGCCTCCGCCTCAAATACTACAAAATGAGTGGGCTAGAACACATCGGTGGTCCAGAGGATGTTGCCCTGCATCCCCTAAGGGAGTTGAATGGGTGTCTTTCTGGCAGAATTTCTCAAAAATATGCTAATGGGCCTTATGAACTTTCCAGAGAGAGGTTCAAGTACAGAACACTTCCCAAAATCACTAGTCCACAGAATCCTTTAACCATGGAACATCCCATGGGGCTTAGGCTGGGAAAGATGAAAGACCTGTTAGGATGCACATGACTTCCAAGGGCTGATTTCACCTCAGAATCTCAGACCACACATGAGTCTGTTTGCTGCTACTTGTTTACTCGCCCGGAATAAATTGCTTTGGGTGTTAGCTTTTAAATGATCTTGGCTACCTTTGGTCATTTCCTTTCTGGAGCATCCTCTTGGCTGTCTGAGGTTCATTTCCCTCTGTTTATCGGTGACCTGCAGGTAACCAAGGCCACTGACTCAGGTTCTACAAAGTTGCTCCTCCTTATCTCAGGATGACATGGCACCTCCTGTTACCAAGAAAGATAAGGCGCTGACACACCATGCGCCAGCCGCCACTGCCACACCCTGCGAAGGCGGCTGAGGGGCAGTGTGACCTAGAAAGGCCCCTGAGTTGTCATCTCGCTGCCAGATCATTATCTTGGCCAGCCGGGTGAGAAGTGGGAGGCCCAATCTTACCTGTGGGTTTATGATAGGGAAGTTAAATATCTCTCATGCCTTTGATTAACGGCCAGGTATTATAACTGATTGGGGAGCAAGGAGCACCATCAAATCAAAATATGGAGTGCTCCGGGCAGCCAGAGGACTTGGAGAATGCCTTTCCGTACTGGTTTCCTGGGGCTGTTGTAACAAAGTACCATGAACAGGTGGCTTAAACAACATAAATAGATTCTCTCACTGTTCTGGAGGCTGCAAATCTGAAATCGAGGTGCTGGCAGGGCCATGCTCCTACGAAGCCACTAGGGGAGGATAGCTCTTTGGCTCTTCCAGCTTCTGGAGGCCCCAATATTTCTTAGCTTGAGGTAGCACAACTCCAATCTCTGCCTCCATCTTCACATGGCTGTCTTCCCTTTGTGTCTGTTCCAAATTTTCCTCTTCTTATAAGGACAACAGTCCTACTGGACTAGGGGCCTACCCTAATGACTTCATCTTAATTTGATTATATCAGCAATGACCCTGCTTCCAAATGAGGTCACATTCACAGGTACCAGGGGTCAGGACTTCAACATATCTTTTGGGGGACATGACTCAAACCATAAAACCCCTCATGTCAAGGAAAAGTATGTTTGTGTGTCATTTGTGGGCAGTGTGTTGCATTTGGCCCTCTGAGCCTGTCTGTGAACAATGACCATCTAATCTCTCCTTTGGGGCCTATTCCTTGTTTTCAGCAAAGAGACCAGAGTCCAGGCACCTTCAGCACAAAAGACAGAGTTTAGGGCCAGGGATGTCAAAGGTATTTGAGGCTGTATTTGAAGATGAGCGTACATTCGCGAGACACTGTAATGGAGGAGTTAGGAGCCAGCTGGGTTCATTTGAATCCTGCTTCCACTACTTGCTAGCTGTGTGAATCTGGGCAAAGCTCTTGACCACTCTGAACTGTGGCTTCCTCACAGGCAGGCGGGAATGACACCAATCTCATCCCAGTGGTTCTTACTTGGGGGAAATTTTGCCCCTTAGAAGATATGTGGCAATGTCTGCAGATATTTTTGATTGTCACAGCTGGGGGTGCTACTGGCACTTGGTGAGTAGAGGCCAGGGATGCTGCTAAACATCCTACAATGCACAAGACCGCCCCACACAAACAAGAATTATCTGGCCCCAAATGTCAATAGTGCCAAGGTTGAGAAACCCTGCCCATGCTTATGGGGTTGATAATTAGCTTTGGAAATGAGGCATGCAGGGTGACCAGTGTATGCCTGACATGGAATCAATCCAAGAAATGGCAGTTCTACACATTGAAAGGTAGGGAGTTTATGACAATCCCATAAAAACATTCGAACTCACTAGAAGTTTCAGAATACCAAGAGGAAAAAGATACTCGAGCTCAAAGCAGTCTCTGAATTATGAATGCCTTAGAAACATAAAGAATATAAAAATATAATTGGCTAATGTAGATAGTGAGGCATATAGAAGGGATAAAAATATTAATGAATATTATAATGTCGCATGCAGGTGAGACATTATGAGGTGAGAATTTTTATTCTCATTTTATAGGTGAATAAACTGAGGCTCACAAGAGTTTAGTGTCTTGTCCCCGGGTTATGAATCTAAAGTGATAAAGCTGGTATTTGAGCCCAGGTGTCTCTGTCACCAAGCCCACCCCTCTCTGTTGCCCCACTCTAATTCACACGTGATCACTGCAACAGACAAACACATTAGTCATGAACCCGATGGCATGGATGCTGAGGAAGGATGTGAGGGAGACCCTCAGGAGAATCAGGAACCTGGCGGAGGTGCCTCAGGGATTCCTAAGGATCTCTACCATTCTAAGATCTCCTCTCTCTTCCCTGAATTTGAGTCCAGGCCCCTGTTGATGTCCTCTCTGGTGATCCTGACAGCTGGACCAGGCCTCCAGGAACAATGCAAAATGCTAAAAAATTAACCCATTTACTTTCCCTCCTCTAGCTTCCCATGGCAAGTCCTATTCCCTCAGAGTAACAGAGCACCAGTCCACCACAAAGACGAGAGCATCTAATTTCATCAAAGATGTGACAACAATAGCACAAAAGCCGGGAGTGGAGAAATGGACGTGTACTTTTGTAAGGCTCTTGAATATACATGGAGAGGTATAATATCGCATGAAAGCAGACAGTAGTAAGTTAAGGATGTATATTATAAGCCCTAAAACAACCACTAAAATAACAATACAAAGATTTACAGCTAATAAGCCACAAAGAAGATAAAATGGAATCATAAACAGTAATTGGTCCACCAAAGAGGAAATACAAATGGCCAGCAAGCACATGAAAATGGAGATGTGCAACATTATTGGTTGTCAGGGAAATGCAGATCAAAACCACAGTGAGAGACCACTTCATACTCACCAGGATGGCTATAGGCAAAAAGACAGACACTAGCAAGTGTTGGAGAGAATGTGGAGAAATAAAAACACTCATACACTGTTAGTGGGAGGGCAAAATGGGGCAGCCACTTTGGAGCAGTGTGGCAGCAACTCAAAAAGTTAAACACAGAGTTGCCATGTGGCTCAGCAGTTCCACTCCTAGGTATATACCCAGGAGAAATGAAACATATGTCCACACAAAAACATGAAAGTTTATAGCAGCACTATTCATAGTAACCAAAAGGTAGAAACAACCCAACTGTCCATCAACTGATGAATGGATAAACAAATGTGGGATACTCGTATAGCGGAACTCATCCACAAAAAGGAATGAAGTACCGACACATGCCATGATATGAATCAACCTTGAACACGTCATGCTAAGTGAAAGAAGCTGGTCACAAAGGCCCATATCATACGGCTCCATTTATATGAAATGTCCAGAGTAGGCAAATCTATAGAGACAGAAAGTAGATTAGTGATTGCATAGGGCTGGGGGTGGTGTAGGAATGGGAGGTTTTGGGGGTGATAGCTGAAAGGTATGACGTTTCTCTTGGGGATGATCAGAATGTTCTATAATTGATGATGATGGTTACACAATTCTGTGTATATACTAGAAATCATTGAATTGTGCACTTTAAATGGGTGAAGTGTATGGGATGTGACTTATATCTGTTATGTTCTTTTTTACCCACACTTCTCCTAAATTTTTGAGGCTGTATTTGTTACAGCTGTTACAAGAAAAACTAATCAGTCAAAAAGTAGGCAGAAAAATAGGAAAATGGGAAAAAGGAATAAATGGAACAAATAGAAAACAAACAGCAAGATGGTCAATTTAAACATAACTGTATCAATAATCACATTAAATTTAAATGGTCTAAAAGCTTCAATTTGAAGGCAGAGATTGATAGTTTGGATTTAAAAAGCAAGAACTGACTATATGCTGCCTGCAAGAAACTCACTTTAGCTAGAAAGACGCAAATAAGTTAAAAGTAGAAAGATGGAACAGAATGTACCATGATAATACTAAGTAACTACAAAAAAAAAAAAAAAGCTGGGAGATATATTAGTATTACGCAAAGTAGATTCCAGGGCAGAGAATATTACCAAGGACAAAGAAGGTCATTTTATAATGATAAAATGGTTAATTCATCAAGAGGATATAACAACCTTAAATATTTATGGGCCTGATAACACAGCTTTGAACTACATGAAGCAAAAACTGATAGAACTCCAAGGAGAAATAGAAAACTCCCTGGTTATATTGGATATTTTAATTTAACCACTTGTCATATAATAACTGAGAAGGACATTTGGAGACTGTCTAATCCAGTCCACTCATTTTACTGCACGAGGAAAATGGGGCGCAGAGAAGTCCACTGAATGACCCAATTGATGACGATGGAATTGGTCTCTGGAAGGGCCTGGGCACTGGAGTTTTGACAAGTGTCCCTGGGGCTCCTATGCACAGCCAAGGATAAGAACCACTGCCCGTAAAAACCAGTCCACACTACAGCATTTCTTGAATACCTTCCTGGTTTATTGCCATATCCAAGCGCCATCTGGGCTTGGGAATATATGAATGTATGGACAGCTGTATCTTTGGCCATAGACAGAAGATTGCCAAAAAACATAAACCCGCCAGATGGAAAACAATATAATTAAATTCTAGCTAGATACTGGTGCCTGCCAAGATTCTGAGCCTGAAGTCACCATTTTCTCTATGGAAAGAGATTAACGAACGTGTTATGGTCATGGTGGTCCTGAACTGAGGATTTCTCCTTGACATAGTCAGAGTGACAGTCAGAGAAATGAAATGGCAGAGATTCCCCATTGAGGGATTCAGTCATATTTAATCTATGTCTGGGGTCTCCCAAATTCTTCTTTCTCACCACCGTTGGATCACTCTTTGGGGGATGCTCTTTAAGGCGTTTGAGATTATTTCTTAAGGGAGTCATTCCTGAATGCGGGGCTGTGAGGTCAGGGACCACGCTCACCAGGCCTCACTTTTTCAATATTTAGGAGAAGTGTGGGTAAAAAAGAACACCAATGACAATGGTGAAAGGGAAAGAAGACGAGAACCAGAAAAGTGCAACATGAGGTTGAACCTGGCAGGGTGTTGACAGTGGGGACCCGGCTGCCACCAGGTGAGCCTAAAGGGGGAGGCAGGACAGGGGAGGTCCACCTGCTGTTCCTATGTGTGATGGCCTTCTCTCTGGCTCCAGCCAGGAGTGCTCCCTCCTTCTGGCCCGTGGCCTGGCTGAAGGACCTCCTCACCCCACTCCCACAAGTGCAGGGTCGGAGGGCATCGCCTTGATTTATCCTAAGGTGGGAGAGTTGCCTCACTCTCTCTTCTACCTCTATTCTGTGCTAAGAGGAGGCTCTTAATTAGGCACCCAGAAATCAAAGTAATAGGTTCTGCCAAGAAGAATCTTTCATAAACTGTCAAATTTAGTAAACAAGAAAGAATAAACTGTTCTGTGAATAAGTTGAAGTCTGAAACTAACTGGAAACATTGCTTTTAAGAGGAAATGAATACAGCAAATGGGAGCTAGAGTTCTTAAGTGTGATGATGATAATCACACCACTTTAAAGATTAATGAGTATTAATAATAATAATTCTGGAGCCGGGGGACAACGCAGTGCCTTCGATGGTAAATGTTCTCCATTTTGGTACTGTAAATGAAGCCACCGCGTTCTGTTGAAACTTTGCTACAATAATCTCCAGCAAAATGCTCCCTAAGAAATAAAATGCCAATTGGAAAGGCATTTACAGTTGTTGGAGAAAGGACAAAGGTCTTCGATTTTCAGCCATGAAATGAAACAATGTATCAGTCAGTAGAGTATGAGTTTTAAAGGAGGAATTTGATACAAAGACACTCAAACTTGTACTGTCAAACTTTCATTCCTGCCTTTCAATCCACTTTCCTGGGAGAAGGCCAAGTCCACTGAAGGAAGGAGAAACATCACTTCTGGGTTCCCTGGAAGTTGTGAATGGGGGTGCCTGTTTTTAATTGATATTGGTCTTGGCTGTGGGGGCTGATGCTAAGCCAATTACTAAAATCAAACAGAGGCCGGTTTGCATGTAAGAACAATTGGGAGCTGTTTCTTCCTCAATATTCACACATCTGACCAGAAGAAATAGGTTCCTCTATTTCTATCAGCAGACAGTGACCCCTTGGCAAATAGGCTGGCACATCTGCAAATGGATAAATGGAACCTAAATGGGGAAACTTTTTTCACAATCCGTTTTATTCAGTTTATTGTCATGAAAATGTTTTGATTGATTCTCTTTAAAATTTTCATTTTGAAAAAAAGGCTATGCAATAGATAATCTCGATAGACTTATACCTATTAAAGAAACCAAATATTAGTAGCCTTCCAAAACAGAAAGTACTGGGCCCACATGGGTTCACTGGTGAGTTCTATCAAACATTTAAGGAAGAATTGATACCAATTCTGGATAATTTCTTCCAGAAGATAGAGGTGGAAGGAATACTTCCTTAACTCATTCTATGAGATCAGCATAACCCTAATACCAAAATCAGACAAAAATATTACATTGTTTCATGCAACGGAGCATTTCTGTATAGGACCATGATGTCAGTTAAGTTGTAGCATCATTTTGAGACCAATCATACAGCATTTTTAAAAAAAGAATTGAATATTTTAAGTGCAGACATTATGAGCTTTTTAAAAGTAAAAAATTATTAGAGTTTTTCAAACTAGAAATGAAAAGTCCATTAAAGAATCCTGCAGGTTTCAATTTCTAATAAGGTAAATGCCATTCCCTACAATCCACATAAACAAAAAGCTCCTTAAAAAAAAAAGTAAGGGATTTTTGAGACTAAAAAGTGAGAAAAATCACTGGATTATCCCTAGCCGTGATAGGTCAATTTCTTGCTATGACCTTATAAGGGGTCATTGTAATGGGATTTCAAGCCCCACGTAAGTTCCTGGCTGGGCCTAGAGTTTTGGTCCTTCTAGCTCAAGAAGCTAGCTTTCCATCATCAGAGGGATTTTCACAAGTTGCATTTTTTCCTCTTTGGTTCTTTCTCTATTTTGCTTACTATTTTTTCTTTTTTCCCTCTAAACCTTTCTTTTTCTTATTTTTTCTTTCTTTTTTTTATTTGTTTCTTTAATTTTTAAATTTTTTTCTTCTCATTTTCCTTTTCTTTTTCTTTTTTATGTTTTCTTATTTTTGGTTAATTAAAAAATTTTTTTCAATTTTTCTTTTTTTTTGAGGAAGATTAGCCCTGAGCTAATATCCACTGCCAATCCTCCGCTTTTTGCTGAGTAAGATGGGCCCTGAGCTAATATTCATGCCCATCTTCCTCCACTTTATATGTGGAACACCTACCACAGCATTGCTTGCCATGTCTGCACCCAGGATCCAAACTGGCAAACCCCAGGCCACTGAAGCAGAACATGCAAATTTAACCACTGTGCCACCAGGCCAGCCCCTTTTGTTAATTTTTTAATTTTTATTTTCTCATTTTTCTTTTTTATTATTTTTATTTTTCTCACTTTTTCTTTATTCTTTTCAATTTTTGCATTTTCTTTCTTTGTTTTTTTTCTTTTCCTCATTTTTTCTCTATTGTGGGAGGCGGGACTGTGAAAATTAATAAAAAGAAACATTTAAAATGGAGTTGGGAGGCCAGAAGAGAACTCTCATTCATGTGCCATAGGAGGAGATGTACCTTGCATGTCCAACAAGAAATAATGCTACTTACTACCCCAGTAGAAGGGAGGAAGAAATACCTCCTTGCCCAGCAACAGCTCAGCCAATGAGAGACTGCCATAACTCAGCCAATGAGAGGCTGACATAACTCAACCAGGGAAAAGCTACTACACCTTGAATGCCCAGTCTCCTCCAATGGACTACTCATTTACAACAGCCCTTCCTAACTTCATAAAAGAATGTTTCTCTCCTTTGTTTCTCTGAATTTGTGTGTGGTTTGTCATAGACCACATGTCCCAAATGCCTCTTCTTGCCATTCTTGAATAAATCCATTCTGCTGGTAAAATAACTGGTTGTTTACTTGTTTTAGGTCAACGCTATTTGATGGCCTGTAAGGGGATCCAGAGAAGACCCTTGACAAGTCTAAGAATGGTGGGTATAGGGTTGCACTACCTACAGAGACCATTGAACTCACTGCTTTCTCACCAAGGCTGGAGTTTGAAGTTAAGTTTTCTCCTGAATTTTGAGCTACACACTCTGTGTTTTTAAGCTCTCCAGGCCTTATTTGGGACCTGTACTTTACATTTAAGGCTTTTTCCCTTTCTTCAAGTATTCTTTTAGCCTCTGGCCTGATTCCTTTTGGAACTCGGCTGTTCCTACTGGAACTGTGCTATTCAGACTTTGTCCTGACTTCTGTGGGACCGGGCTGTTCTGCTGGAACTCTACTAGTATTTGGTCTGCAGGCTGTTTAGATTTTTTTTTTTTTTTTTTTTTTTGGTCTAGAGAAAAACCTATGAGAAATGGGATCCCAGTCTCCTAAATGTTTTGTGCACCCTCCCCTGCACTGAGACTTAAGCTGACTTTATGTTTAAAAACTGCAGTCCCTCCTCATACACATTTCTAACTAAATGGACCAATTTAACCAGAAGTAATTTAGAACACCAATGGCCATTATGGGGAACTTTTGAACTCTCCAAACTTACTTTTCTTAAAACCAAATTGGATAGCCATAGCTCTAAAATTGCCCAAACTGAATGGAACACCTGTTTCTATTGGTATTTTGAGGTTTCCAAATGTTATCAGGAGTCTAAAATTGCCTCTCTGCAAAATAAAATTTTAGGATTAACTGAGGCAAACAAACAATTAAGAAAGACAAAATGGCTTCGGAAGCGTCTCTTTTTTTTTTTTTTTTTAAAGATTTTATTTTTCCTTTTTCTCCCCAAAGCCCCCCGGTACATAGTTGTGTATTCTTCGTTGTGGGTTCTTCTAGTTGTGGCATGTGGGACGCTGCCTCAGCGTGGTCTGACAAGCAGTGCCATGTCCGCGCCCAGGATTCGAACCAACGAAACACTGGGCTGCCTGCAGCGGAGCGCGCGAACTTAACCACTCGGCCACGGGGCCAGCCCCCGGAAGCGTCTCTTTTCCCTCCCCCATCTCGTTTGTCTCTAGATGCATGGGGCAGCTGTCTTGTGCTCAGGCCCTGCCTCTGGCACCATCTTCCTCCTTCCCTTCTATACCACCTACACCTCCTCTATACCCTCAGTTTCCCCATTCTAATTCTTTCACTGCACTTCCATTTTTCTCCAAGCCTCTCCTCTCCCCGCCCCGGCCCCGTACCTATCAGAACCTGTGCCCTTAAAGTTAAGTCTTCGAGGATGCAAGCAAACCCCAAATCTCTTAAGTTCCCTGGACTAAGGCTGAATTACAAGCCATAGTTAAAGAGTTTCCTAAAGTAACTGAGAACCTTCATGGGTTTGCTGAAAAATATGACATAGTTATTCAGATTTATCAACCTGGTTTTTCAGACCTACATCTGTCCATATGGTGGTTGGTGAGGGTCAAGTCAAACCCTGGATGAAACTTGCCTGATGGGAAAATCCTGAAAGGGATTGAGAAAAACAAATCCATAACTTTTGGCGAGAGGTTATAACACTTACTGGGAAACTCCAAGAGCAATTACAGCTTTCCCTAAACCTATTGATTGGAACAAGATTCAGCCTTGCGCACAAAAATCTGAGGAAGCTGTTTGTGACTATTATAATGGACTTCAGCTTGTTTTCGAAGAAAATTCTGATCTTCCTTTAGATGTTAAATCTACCTGGGTAGCTTTTAACTCTATGTTTATTAGTGGGCTGAAGTGGGACCTTTCTCTTTGAGTAAAGGGACCAAAGTGGAACTATATCCACTCCAGATTTAGTTAATTTGGCAAATCAGGTTGCTCACATCCTAGACAAGTTACCAAAAAGAAAGATCACTGAAAGTTTTAATCTTCAACTCTGGCAAGTGAAGGTCCTTACATAAAACCAAAAACTCCTAGTTTCTACCATTATTGCAAAGGGCCAGGACACTGGAAAAGAGATTGTTACAAACTGAAGCACTTCAGGCCCTTTGAGCCCTCTAACCAGCATTCCAGTGCCCTCCAAATTCCCAAAAACCGGGCTCTTCCCAATGCTCCCTCTTAATTAGCTTGGAGAAAAAACTCTCCAGGTAGGGAATGAATCTCTGTCCTTATTGACAGTGGAGCCACTCTATTGGGGCTCAACCCCACTACTAAAAGCAGCCCCTGCCTCAGAGGACTAAAACAGGTCAGATAGCAGGGGTCCCTAATAAACCACAAAAGTTTTCTGTCTCTGATCCTATTCCCTTTTGTTGAAGCCCTTTGAGACATACTCACCCTTTGCTCCTTAGTTCTTCTATCGCTAGTCATTTATTAGGTCAAGATTTCTTAGAAAAGTATCATGCTGCTATCTCTTTCTCCCAAAGGGGGGAAATAATTCTAGAATTTGACAGTAACAATCAAAATAGCCAAGCAAATGAATTGAATGACTTCAAGATCTTTTGTCTGCTCCATCTCTGATGGTCCTGGAGCCGACTCTGCAGACACTGATCATTTGTCCCTGCTGAATCACCTACCACGTTCCTTAGGGGCAAAATCCACAGTGCACCTCCCATCAAGATTCAGATAGAGCCCTCAAAACCTCTCCCCAGAATTAATCAATACCCTATAAGTAAAGGAGCCCTTCAAGGTATAAAACTCATAATAGAGGACTAGAAGGCTCAAGGCCTCATTATCCCTTGCCCTAGTCCCTTTAATACTCCATTTTACCTGGGAGAAAACCTAAGGGCTGAGGGTGGTGGTTTTTCCAGGACCTCTGAGCAATAAACAACATGATCATCCCTTGACACCCTGTTGTTTCCTAACCCTTAGGTGCTACTAACATCTGTCCCAACTGAAAGCAAGTTCTTTACATAACGATGTATGCCGTGCATTCTTTAGTAGTCCAGTGGATGAAGCTAGCCAGTACCTTTTGCCTTCACTCAGGGAGGAAAAGAATTCATCTGGACAGTAATGCCTCAGGGTTTTACTGAGAGCCCTTCTTATTTCTCACAAATGCTGAAGGCTGCTCTATATGATACAAAGTTCCCTAGGGGCTCTACTTTGTTGCAATGTGTGGACAATTGGCTTCTTTGCTCCCTTCCCAAGCCTCTTCACAGGAAGAGCTACCGACTTGCTAAAGCTTTTAGCCTTAAAGGGACACAAGGATACCAAGGAAAAATTGCAGTTTGTCCAAACCCAGCTTCAATATTTAGGGCATCTGACATCAGAACAAGAGCTACACCCACATCCAGACAGGCTTCACGGTGTCCTAAGTTTCCCAAAACCCAAAACTAAGAGTCAACGGTGAGGTTTTCTCAGCCTAGCTGGGTATTGTTGAAATTGGATTCCAAAGATCTCTCTTATGGCCAAACCTCTGTATGTTTTTCTAAAGAACAATAACCTGACTCAATTTTATGGGAAGAATGGGATGACCTAGGCTTTAAAGCCTTAAAAGAGAGTTTAATGAATTCACCTGTCCTTGGGCATCCCAAATATTAAATTCCCTCTCTCCTTTTTGTGTATGAAAAGGAAGGGAATTCCCTTGGGGTACTCACCAAAAAACACAGGTACCACCATCGACCTGTAGGGTATTGTCGCCAGCAACTGGACCCTGTGGCACGGGGATACCCCCCTTGCCTTAGAGCCATTACTGTAACTGCCCTTTCAGTTAAGGCCACTGAGGAAATAGTTGTGGGATCTCCTTTAACCATCTTTAAACCTCATGCAGTAGAACCCCTCCTGAATTTTCATCACACTCCACTTTATTCAGTCAGCCACCCCACCTTCTATGAAATCCTTTTGCTAACTGCTCCTTACATAACTCTTTCAAGCTGTAATAACCTTAATCCTGCAACTCTTCTCCCCTCCATTATCGACAAAGTCCCTCATGAGACCTTAACACTGATGGATCCCCTTCTAACCCCTCGTGAGGTTCTACAGGAAACTCCTTTGAGTAACGCCAACTTCTCATGGTTCACTGATGGTCCTTATTTAAAGGGTGACAATGGCAAATACCATGCTGGATATGAAATATCAACACTGTTTGATGTAATTCAAGTGGCACCTTTGCCTTTGGTTACTACAGCTCAACTAGCTGAATTATATGCACTCAAACAGGCCAGCACCCTAGCCAAAGGCAAACTCCCAACATTTATACTGATAGTAGATATGCTTTCAGACTGGCTCATGATTTTGAAATGTTGTGGAGGAAACGTGGATTCTTTACTTCCAGTGGAGATAAGATTAAAAATGGCCCTTATGTTCAGGAATTATTAGATGCTATACTTTCACCTGCTGCTTTAGCTGTCATTAAGATCCTGGGGCCTTCTAAACTTGACTCCCTGGAAGCTAGAGGGAATCACCTTGCTGATTCTTCTGCAAGGAATGTACTTTTAAAGGAACCAGCAGCAGCCAAGCCTCTGCCATGGCTCCAAGGGATATCACCCCAAACAATAACTTAGAAAATTTGACAAGAGAAGCCTAACAATCAGCCTCAGAAAAGGAAAAACAAGATTGGAAATTCAAAAGTTGTTGGTTTGATAAAAAGAGAAAGCTCTGGTTTGGGCTAAATAACAACCCACTCCTAGCAGAGACTCTAAAATTCCCACTCCTGAGCCACTGTACATGTGTTAAACCATTGGTCCACTGACAAAATGATAGTATTCATGAATCAATATTGGTGGGGAAATATTAATAAGGCCACAAAATGTACCTACCTCATATGTCCCACCTGTCCAAAATACAATCTAGGGAAGCCTGTCCACATTGCTCCCAGACATTTTAAATTGCCTAGTGGGCCATTTGAGATTTGGCAGGTGGATTTCATACGGTTGGTCCCATCTCTTGGATATAAACATCTTTTATTCATAGTCCGTATATTTTCTTACTGGACTGAAGCCTTCCCTTGTAGACTGGCTACTGCCTTTTCTGGGGCTAAGGTCCTTTCGGAAAAGGTTATCCCTACCTGGGGAACCCCTCTCAAACTGCATAGTGATGGAGAAGCCTATTTTACTGGTCAGCTGCTCCAGCAACTCTGCGCTCTTTGGCCAGTTTTACACCACTTTCACTGCGCTTGCCACCCTCAATCTTCTGGTTCAGTCAAATGCACTAATGGCATTATTAAGACTCACTTGGCAAAATTTGTAGAGATGCTTCAAACACATTGACGAAAATCATTGCCATTGGTCCTTCTAAATCTCAGATCCACCCCCTTTGAAACTTACAAACTCTCACCCTTTGAGATAGTCACAGGACACCCAATGTTCCTGATCCCTGCCTTTTTGACCCACAGCTGATAAAAGGAGAGATATTACAATATGGTAGAGGCTTAATTACTTCTATCAAAAATGACTATGTCCTGGTAGAGTACTCTTTTCACAGTGTGCTCCAGGAAGATGAAGACCTTAAGTATCATACCTTACAACCTGGAGATTTTATCTATTGGAAAAGAGGCCTCCAGAAAGGCTCCTTTTAACCTCTCTGGAAAGGACCCTATCAGGTACTGCTAACTAACTTTTGTGTCACCAAACTCCAGGGAACAGACTCTTGGATTCATATGACACATCTAAAGAAAGCGCCAAATCCTGACTGTGCCTGCACACCATCTGGTAACCTGAAGGTAAAGACTTCCTGGAACTGAAGCAGATGACATCTGATGAGCTTTCCCAAGAGTCCAGACCAGGCCTACTAGAAGGATACAGACTTAGATGTGAAATGCCTGAGGGATCTCCCTCCTACCCTTCCTTGTTACTCAAATGTGACCTCAGTAGGTTTCCAATTTGTTCACTTTCCCTCCAATGTGGGATAAAACACCCAGGAAAACTCCTTCCCAGCATCAAGGGAGAAAAGACCATTGAATCCAGAAAACTTGACTTTTGATCAGCAATGCTTTCAGAGACAAACCTTGATCAAAAGGATAAAATGTGAAAATTAATAAACAGAAAGCTTATTTAAAATGGAGTAGGGAGGTCAGAAGAGAGAACTTTCACACACTCGCCACTCAACATACACTGCAGGCCCCAAGAAGAAGAAATGTACCTTTCATCCCCAACAGGAAGTGATACTACTTACTATCCGAGCAGAAGGAAGGAAGAAATTCCTCCTTGCCCAGCAACAGCTCAGCCAATGAAAACTGCCAGAAGTCAGCCAAGGAAAACCTGCTATACTTCAAACTCTCAGTCTCTTCCAATGGACTCTTCATTTATAACAGCCCCACCCAACTTCATAGAAGAATGTTTCTCTTGTTTGTTTCTGTGGACTTGCATGTGGTTTGCTATCAACCACATGTCCCGAATTGCAAGTCTTTGCCATTCCCAAATAAACCCATTCTGCTGGTAAAATAACTGGCTGTTTATTTGTTTTAGGTCAATAGTACTGAGCAGAATATGCAATATGCCATTCTACATGTCCATGGGGTGTGAAAACCTACTCAAGAAATTCTTCATCCTCAACCCCATCAAGGGGAGCCCTTTAGAGGAAATCATGAAGGCTCCGTGGATGAACATGGGCCATAGGGAGAAACTAATGTCTTGCATAGAACCACTCCCTGACTACAGGGATCCTGGTCAGACAAAGTTGATGGTGTCCTTGGGCTACACGTGGGAAAGGATCCAGGATTCATAGATGGGCCATAAGTATGATGAAGTGATGGTCACCTATGTGCTCCTGACTACAAGAGATTTGAGCTGGAGAGCTACACCATCACCCTGAAGCCCCTTCCTTCAGCTGATCCCACCAACAGCTGTCCTCCTTACCTGTCCTGCAAGGTACAACATAGGATCTTTGCCAACCCAAAGCAGCAGAGTTTCAGTGAGCCCACCATTACCATCTTTAATTCCTACTCTGAGAACAGTCAGAGCAGCCGCACAGAAAGTCAGTGGCCTGGGGAGGATGAGGAGTTAGGAGGGAAGTCCAGCAGTACAGCCAAAGTGCCTGCCAGTCCCCTACCTGGCCTGGACAGGAAGACCACCCCAGCACAGCTTCCCAGCGTGTCCCTATGGCTTTCCCCTGCACCCACACAGCAGCAGCAGTGATGGATACCCAGCTGGAACCAAGTCTCCCAGGGTATATCCTCCAAAAGGAACTTCCTCCACACTGGGCAGTTTAGACATGAGCCTGACCACCAGAATTTGCCTGACAGTGTGACTCCAGCCTCTCCCATTGGGAGTAGCCAGGGACAGCAGGGGCCGCTCACCTTGAAATGGAGGAGAGGAGACCTCAAGCAGCCAAGGCAGTGATATAAACAAGAAAGCATGTTAGGAGGTCAAGCGCACTCCCTGCACTTTACATGGAGCATGAGGATCATGAGCTCCATTGAGTCCAACGAGATGGCATGGGAGATCAGTCAGGTGCTGGACACAAACAGTTGCAGGAGGGAACTGAGCAAGAAGTTCATGTTGCACTGGAGGATGGAGGATGGAGTTGTACAACCTGCAGAGCTTTCACTCATGGGCTTCAGATAAAAGGATATCTGGCACCTCGTGGCCTTCAAAAACATAGTCTCCAGGACAACTGCTGAACTTGAAAGACTGCCATGGGGCCACTGGGAGACAAGAGGAGAGACTCTTGGCCCTAGCTGCAGGCCAGCCCCTCCACCCTACCTGGGGCACTTCTCCTCTTCCCTGCTCTTTTCCATCTTGTCATCTGTATTTATAGGGAAGGGAAATGGCTCTGTAGAAAGAAACAATAAAAAATATATATGCTAATCTATTGTTTTTAAAAACAATAGTTAAAAAAACCCACCCTACTTTATTGCTACAGCTGTCACGAAACACTCATCTACCACTTTACGAGAGGAAGGCCCTGAAAATTCTCTTGTGACCCAACTGAAAAAAACTATGGTTCATTTCAGAGACCAAACTTATGCTCAGAGACTGAGACTGTCTTTGCCAATAGTATATATTTAACGCAGGTTCACTGTAGGATTTATGACAGTTTCGCAAGCCAATAGCATACAGGATAATGTCTCTTAATAAACCAATAAAGAAATAACATAACATACTCCAAACCAAGGATAGACTAACCACATTATTGTTCCAGACAAGGGTAGATAAAAAGAATAAAGTCCAAATTTAATCAAGGTGTACGTTTTTATACAAATAGGCACTTGGGAGAGACGGCTTGACCAACTGAGAGGTGATGTCCAGCCGCCAGTGCAAAAGGAGAGTTAAGTCCCTGTTGCTAGAGCATGTTGCTAGGGAACAATGGTGCCAACATTTGTGGGCAGGCCAATCTCTTTCATGCGACCGCTTTGTGGTTTGTCACCACCGCCGATGAGGGAGTTGCCCTTATCACTGTAGGAGTGAATGCCTCACAGTCTTCAGAGAGGTTATTTAGGTCAGCAAAGTGTCACCTTGCTCAGACTGAAACTCTTGAATATTCCCCCACAAACTCTGGGTATTTATAGTCTAAACGGCCCCTCGCCATAGTCACTTCTTTACAGGTTCTGACTGATAACCCTCAGCAGTGCCCGTCATCAGCTGAGCTACTGATTGCTTATCAATGACAAAAGATGAGAAGATGACATCCTGACACAACTTACTGTTACTGAAACCAAAGTGGGTCCCACCCTGGATAGTTAAATCAGACTCTCCACCAGAAGTAAGTTGTCTCACAAAGCAAGGTATGTCTGTAGCAAATAGGAGACCATGAGTAATCATTTCCAAACTTATGCTGCCCCCGAACCAAGGGAAGCGGGGACCTTTAATTTCTGATGTGGATGAATATTCAAAAGGGAGAGGTGGTATTCTCTTGCACAGGCTCAGATGGAGAACACGCTTCCACGTACCCTGCAGGTTATGGCAATAAGGCCTAAGCTCCTCCTGGAGAGATCTTAGCGTTAAAAATAAGGCAAAGGTCATAGGCGTAGCTCTTGTGGTGAGGCTTGGTCTGGTTCCGGGTGGTTGGCCATTGTATCTTCTTAACATAGCAAAAGGAAAAAGAAAACAATTTGGAAAGATAGTTTAATGCTTCCAAACCCACGCTTGAGTTCCTTGGGGCAACTAGTCGGTGACATTACTTTATTCTTATATCAAAACAATTTTTTTGTCTTTGTCATAAACAAGTCAATTAAAACAACTTCACTGAAGTCATAAACAAGTGGATTTGAAACTATGTCAAACCAATACACACAAACCAAAATCACTTTCCTTGAGGGAAATTGAAGCCTGATCAGACCATCCTAAAAATGGAACAAATGTCAAAGAATTGTAAAGGGGACTATGTTTGGAACTGTGGCATTGGCTTTTCTTGCTTGATAAATAAAGTCTGATTGTCAAATCTATATGGTAAATATTCCTGTGAGGCAACCACTTCAGATTTATAAGCCCAAAACAATGAGAACATAGTCTCTCTTGGTACCCCCTTTCCTGGGGCCCCCACCCTAACTGGGGAATATTCATTGGTCTTCTTCTCTGTTAGCTTCAGACTCAACTTCTTCTTCTTTTTCTTCTTCTTCTTCTTCTTCTCCTTCTTTGAGTATTGGCCCTGAGCTACATCTGTTGCCAATCTTTCTCTTTTCTTTTTCTTCCTCAAAGCCCCAGTGCATGGTTGTATATTCTAGTTGTAAGTCCTACCAGTTCTTCTATGTGAGCTGCATGGCAACTGACAAATGGGTGGTGTGGTTCTGTGCTCAGGAACAAAACCCAGGCCGCAGAAGCAGTGAGAGCACTGAACCTTGACCACTAGGCAATCCAGGCCGGCTCCAGACTCAACTTCTTCTTGGGCCCCTTTGTTCTCCTTCAACTTCCTCTTCTCCACCCTAGATATCCTACTCCTCCTCCCCAAAATAGTCCTGGATTTTTTTTCTTTTAAGTTCAAAGAGCATCCCTTTTATCTTTTGAAGACTTTTCCCCCAACTTTATTGAGGTATAATAAACTACGCATATTTAAAGTTTTGACATACATACATCCATGAAACCATGACCTCTCAAACATTTCCATCACCCCCAAAGTTTCCTTGTGGTCTTCTTAATCCATTCCTCCCTCCATCACATCCCCAAGTAACTGCTGATCTGCTTTCTCTACATACAAATTAGCTTGTATTTTCTAGAATTTTGCATAAATGGAATCATACAATATGTTCTCTTTTTTTTTTGCCTGGCTTCTTTCATTCAGTATAATGATTCTGAGATTTTTCAATATTGTGTGTATTAATAGCTTGTCTTTTCTGTTGAGTAGTATTCTATTGTATGGATATACCACTATTTGTATATTCATTCTCTACTGGTAGATTTGGGTTATTTCTGGTTTTTGGCTATAACAAATAAAGCTCCTATGAATATTCACATACAAGTCTTTGGGTTGCATGCTTTCATTTTTCTTTATTAAATACTTAGGAATGGAATGATTAGGTTGAATGGTAGATGTTTAACTTTTTAAGAAACTGCCAAACTGATTTCTAAAGTGGTTGTACCATCTTACGCTCCCACCAGCAATGTATGAGAATTTCAGTTGCTCCACATCCTCACCAACATTTGGTATGGTCAGTCATTTTAAATTCAGTCATCTCGTTGTGGTTTTGTTTCTTTGAATGCACAGTGGTTGAGCTATGTCTTGGCTTCATTTCTACCAAGGGGGAACATATGCTTAGGTTTACAGGCAACAAAATCAGATTATGCCTGTTGTGCCAGTGAAGTTAGTAGTGTCCCTCTTACCCTCCAAAGTATCCTGGTTTGGATAACAAAACATGTAGAGTCTCTACTTCTAATCGACTTGACCATGCCCCCAGGCTGTCCATCCGTAGCCACAAAGGCCCATCATGGCATTCTGCTCAACAAAGACTTTCTCCTCCCCTACAAGGGATTTTCCTTCTTTTCTCGAATGATTTTTGTTCCTTACTATGGCAAGTTTACAGGAGGAAAGGAGTGGCATAGTGTAACCTAGTAGGTGGTAGGAGGGGCAAGTGGAGGGGATAGATGGAAAGTGTTAGAAGAGGTCCTGATGACATCATTTGAGCTGGATGCAGCCATGCTTGAAGTCAGTCTATTCCTTAACTTTTTCTGCACAAAAACCCGAAAATCCTCCTTTTTTGTCTCAGGGAGTTTGACTTGGATTTCTATCACTTGCAATGAAGAGCCCTGACTAGTATACACAGTACGGGAAGGTGCCCAGAAAGGCAACAGCATTTTGCCAAGACTTGGCTGCATCTTATTTCACATCTGAAGTAACTTCTGCCTTCCCTGAAAGTTACTGTTTGTGTGACCTAGCCCCCGGGAATTTAAAGTAGAAGCATTGGTCACACTGGTTGGGGATGAAACTTCAGAGGACACTAAAGGCTCAGGGTCAAAGTATTCAACGGTATCACCACATGGTTTGTTTAATCGAATGCTCTAGCTCTATGTATCCACTGTAAGGCAGCAGGCTCTTTAATCTTTAACTAAATTGTCACTTAGTAGTATGATCCAAAAACTTCTGAATTTTGGGAAGCAGCGTCCATTTCCAATTAGCATTTCCCTCCTTCTTAATGACGAGCTTTAATGCTTACAGAAACATAAACTCATATTTACTCAGAGCACTAAATGCAAGTGAGCAACCCCATAAGCGACCTATGTGAACACATCTCTAAATCATTAGTGTTTCGTGCCCTCTCCTAGCAGCACAATGAGCGACGAGCGTCGTTTGGCGACATCTCCGTGAGCAGTGCAAAGGTAATACTCTAGTGGAAGAAAAGAGGCGGCGGAAAGGGGGGGGGGAAGCTAAAAAGATCCTATTCAGTCCCCTCTCGAACATTCTCTGACTTGACGGCAGAACTGAGAGAGGCCCCTCACCCGCAGGGGTGCCACCCCCACAAGGAGTGGCCTGGCCCTGTCCCCGGGACCCAAAGACCGACTAAACTCGGGCTAGCGGCCTGCTAGCGTCTGAGCCCCTGGGCGCCCCTCTCTTCTGTAGGGCTCTGCCCGCCTAAAAGCAGCCAGGCGGGTCTCGCCTCGGACGAGACTAAACAGCCTCCACCAGGCACAACCAGCCTTCAGTCAGGGGTAGCAAGCCAGTTCAGGAGCTGCAGACGCAAAGACAACCTCCCTGCGACCCTCCGCGGCCGCCGCGGCGTCGGCCCCGCCCCTTCACAGTCCTAAATCCCTCCTCCGCGCTCCTGGGACACGCCTCCTCTCGCCATGGCCCCGCCTCCGCGCTCCCGGGTTCCACCTCCAGCCCCACGCTCTCGGGCCCGCCCCCACGCCGCACGGCCTCGCCTCGCACACCCCCGGGCCCCGCGCCCCACCCGCTCGCGTCCTGGCTCCGCCCCCGCGCTCCGTGGCCCCGCCTCTCGCAGTCCAGGGCCCCGCCCCACGCTCTGGGGCTCGGCTCTCCCGGGCCGGGCCTCTAGCTCAGGGCCCGCCCCACGTGCCCTCGGGAGTCCCGGGGAGGAGTTGCCGCGCGGGAGGAGGCGTGGCCGTGGTGCCGGCGGCGGCGCGGGCAGCGCGGCCGGGACTTTGGCTTTGACACGGACGGCGAGCAGGAGCCCTGGTGCTGGTGCCGGGTGCTGGACGCGGTTCTGGCGGATCCCGCGTCCGAGTCGGGCGCAGGACTTTTGCTTGGAGCAACGCAGGTGCGGCGACGCGGCAAATCCTGGTGCAAGACTTGGTGCAGCCGCGGCGGTCGGATCTCGCCGTCGCTGCCGCCTCCGCGCAGCCCTGCAGCTCCTGCCGGCTCTCGGAGAGCGACTCTGAGAGTTTCTCCCGCAGGAAGAGCAGGAACGCGCGGCCCGAGGCGGCGTGGGCGGAAACCCGTGGCCCGGCCCCTGACCCACACCCTCGCGGGCACCGGGGCCGGAGACAGGGGGCCCGTGCTGTCCCGGGTTGGGCTCAGGCTTCGGAGCCGCGGGTGGAAGAAGGACTCCCCGGGGGAACAGCCGAGAGGTGGGGCGCGGGGACGAGCGGTGGGTCTGGTGGGGGTCAATAAACCCCTTCTTGGTGAGCGCACTAGTGAGGATGGAATTCCCAAGTTGCAGGTGGCACTGAGTGTTAGGCGCAGGGAGAGAGGGGGATGCGCCCTCCCTTCTGCCCGAGCCCAAGTGGGGGCGACCAAAGGGGGGAGACGGCCCCAGTGCTGTGAGAGTTGAGAGGTGTGGGCTGATGGGGATAGGTCTCTTTCCAAGAGAAGCAGCTCATAGCCTTTTTAGACCCCAAAGTGATAAAAACTGGACCTTTCCAGAGGACAGTCCACGTGGGCCAGCCTCACTGTGTGCGCATGTGCAGGGGTTCGTGGACAGCTACCAGCCCAGGACTCCTGGTCAAGAACTCCAGCTCTAGGTAGGGAGTGCTAATGCAGGCTGATTAACTGATTCAATCGATTTGTGTGTTTATTAATTTGTTTTGCAGGTGACCAAGTGAAAGGTACTTTTGGACACTCTGGGCATGGAGACTTAGTGTTTATCTATGCTAACGGTTTCATCCCCTGAATCCTACACCTTCCCCTCTTCTGTGCCTCTAAGGTCTACTGGGCTTCTCCCCTAACCAGAGAATTCTTCTTCGGTGGTGAGGCCTTCCTAGGCCCCTGATCCTGACCCGCCATGGGGAGCACCCTGGGCTGCCACCGCTCCATCCCGCGGGACCCCTCGGACCTGTCCCATAGCCGCAAGTTCAGCGCAGCCTGCAACTTCAGCAACATCCTGGTGAATCAGGAGCGGCTCAACATCAACACTGCCACGGAGGAGGAGCTGATGACCCTGCCTGGGGTGACGCGTGCCGTGGCACGCAGCATCGTGGAGTACCGGGAGTACATCGGTGGCTTCAAGAAGGTGGAGGACCTGGCACTGGTCAGCGGCGTAGGTGCCACCAAGCTGGAGCAGGTCAAGTTCGAGATCTGCGTAAGCAGCAAGGGCAGCTCCGCGCAGCACTCTCCCAGCTCCCTGCGGAGGGACCTGCTGGCCGAGCAGCAGCCTCACCACCTGGCCACCGCCGTGCCCCTCACCCCGCGTGTGAACATCAACACCGCCACCCCGGCTCAGCTCATGAGTGTGCGAGGCCTCACGGAGAAGATGGCCGCCAGCATCGTGGACTACCGCCGCGAGCATGGGCCCTTCCGCAGCGTAGAGGACCTGGTGAGGATGGGTGGTATCAATGCCGCCTTCCTGGACAGGATACGGCACCAGGTGTTTGCCGAGAGGTCCAGGCCCCCGTCCACCCACACAAACGGGGGCCTGACCTTCACGGCCAAGCCTCACCCCAGCCCCACCTCACTGAGCCTGCAGAGTGAGGACTTGGACCTGCCGCCCGGGGGGCCCACGCAGATTATCTCCACTCGGCCTTCGGTGGAGGCCTTTGGAGGCACGAGGGATGGGCGGCCTGTGCTGAGGCTGGCCACCTGGAACTTGCAGGGCTGTTCGGTGGAGAAGGCCAACAACCCGGGGGTGCGAGAGGTGGTGTGTATGACGCTCCTGGAAAACAGGTGAGGACAGGAACGTCCAAGGGTCTTGGGTGTGGAGGCAGCTCTTGCATGGCCTCATCTGTGCATGCAACTGAATGGACTTTTGGGGGGATAGGAAGAGGGCAGGAGTAATCAGTATTCTTGAGTCCCCAGCCAATATTGTCACCTGTGGCTGAGCTCCAGAATTTTCTGAATACAGTTGTCTGGGCTTGTGGCCCGTATCTTGAATGTGGTGTATCTGAGATCAATTCATAATTTGGGGGTAAGTGGAGATTGTGTTGGTGTTACTGCTTTGGAGGTTGTTCTTTGACTCACAGACTTCATGGGGTTGCCACCCGATCAGGCAGTCAGAGCCTGGGAACTATTGCACAGTTGTGCATGTGAGAAAGAGCTAGCTGGATTTTTTTGATGGGAGGAAACGTCACATTTATTTCACCAAATATGCTTATTTGTGTTCACAAAATCATCTTAAAGACCAGGTATTTGCAAACACATACACTGTGTATATTTACCAAAATGCTGTGAATGAATCACTCTTCATTCTTTTACCTTATTTAGCCTGAAGTTGGTTTCCAGACCCACAATTGCAGCCTCAAATGTATGTAACCTCCCCTGTCCTGTGGCCAGGAAAGGTCAAGCTGACGTGTGGTGAATATTGGCCAGATTTTCCCATTTGAACCACAAGAGAAGAGACTTGTAGGATGGGCTCTTATCACACAATGTTTACATTATTCACAGCACTGCTCTCTGTAGGAACTTCCGTTTAACCCCCATAAAACAAAACAATGCTATTGTAGCCACAACTCCTGCTGTTAGTAAAATAGTGTATTGTATAATGTAATCAGCTTTGGGAAGGAAAGAAACATTTTTAACGATCTCTTCCAGGTCAGAAATCCTCTGATCCTGGGCTCGAGGGATTTTGCCCAGCCACCCGCCAGAGGTGCAGTGTGTTTGTGGCCACTCGCTGCTCTGCTTTGCACTGGGTTGTTGGTGAGGCTGGCGGGGCAGCAGTTTGGTGACATGAAGTGAGTTCTCAGGGGGAAATCACAGTGCATTGTGGCAGAGCATCAGGATAAATGAGTGAGGAGAAAACCAGGTCACAGCGTTTCCCTGGCACTGTCCCAATGGCATGCTCTTGTCACTGAGGACTGAGGGACTGTGCACCAGGTCAGAGAATTGGACCGGGGGAGCCCCTGAGCGCCCTTCCTGCCCTGCCATGACCTCTGTTTTGCACCGTAACTCACTCCTTTTGCGAAATCATCTTGTACACAGCTGAGAACTGGACTCAGCTCTGGGAGATATTTATTAGGAATGGCTTGATAGTTGTTCTCTTCATCCACAGCAGCATGGCTGTATGTATGGGAAAGGGGAGGGGAGGGATGACTGTTTCATTCCTATCATGAGGTTTCCTTAGGGCTCAATTTGAAGGGTGGAAGGGGATGAATCAGGATCTGAAGTTGCCCCAGTGGGAGTGACAGATTGGGCAGCCTTTGCCCATTTACTGTGATAGTGATTTTCAAGTGTGGTCTCTGGACAGCATCAGTGACTGACTCAGAAACTCAGGGTTTCTATGTTTTCACATGCCCTCTGGATGGTTCTGGTGCACACTAAAGTTTGAGCTCCATTGTGCTGTGTGTTGGGCAAAGAGCTATCCCTGTGGTTGCTCTGTAAAGCATCTTCCCCTGTACTGGCTTTTCTGACAAGGTTGGTGAATCCATGTAGAGCTTTCCAGGCACTACATTTTCTTTGGTTGTTCTGATCATCCCTGTATTTATTCAATCATCTGATGTTCTTTCTGGCTAGAGTTCGAGGGGCTTAGTCAGCTTCTGGAACAGATGCATGTGAAGGGCAGAAAATGGGAGCTTGAGCAAGAGACAGCCAGCCTCAGAGTGGGCTCCACTCTGCAGCACAGACCTGGGGCAGCCAGGGGCACACTGAGGAAAAGAGCCAGCAACTCTTGTCCAATGTGGAGCTAGGATTTGTCCTGGTGTTTCTTCTTTGGATTTCCTAGAGGAATGACGATTTGTTGAGGACATTTAACTGCTGTCCTCAGGCGAGAGTTCCCGAAGAGCTTACCCAAAGCCAGTAGGATGTAGGAGGGGATCCCTGGAAGTAACCAGGAAGGTGACCTGTGTCTGTCACATTTCTTACACTTGGCCACGTGTGTTTTCCTATGGGTTAGTGGTTCCTTTTGCCTGTTCACAGTGTGTTGAGTGTTCTGGGCACTCCTCGCACCTTGTTGTCTGGTGAACACAAAGTGATAGGCTTAGGATCTCACCCGTGCAGAGCTGGAGTGGGTCCATTTGCCTGTGTGCCCATCCTAGGGCACCAAAAGACTGCTGGCTGTGACAGAGTGGGTCACATGTTTTCAAAACAGCAGTGCACATTCTCCAAGAGCTGTGTGTTCATCCTGATTCACAAAAATCTCTTGCATTCCAGTTGATCCCTTTGTTAGTAAGAGGAAGTACATTTAGTTTGAGCAAGAATGGATGCAGGTAATTTTCTGGGTGGCTCTTATTTTCATACATGTATGCGTACAATACAAGAGATACCAACTCCTGGATATGCCTTCATATTTTCCAACAGCTATCACATTCTTTTGATTTCCCCAGTAATTCTGGGAAGTAGATAATGCCTGCTTTCATTAATGATTCTCCCTCTCCGGGTGAGGAAACTAAAACCCAAGAAGTTAAACGATTTGCCTCCATCCCACAGCTCATTAATGACTCAGCAGGAAGCAGGACCCAGACTTTCTGATTTTAGACCCATACTGTTTGTAAGCATGCAGTTTTGTAAGCCCATCATCTTTATCCTGCCTCTTGTTGAGGCATCCCTCTCTCTGCCAAGTCAAGGGCACTTGCCAAATTGTGTGCTGTTCACATTTTCTTAAATTAAATCCATTTGTAAAGGCATTAAAAAAAAAAAAAACAAACCTTTGGCTCCACCTCTTCTGTATTAGTGAAGTTCCTTAACCTTTCCAAGTCTCAGTTTTTCCATCTGTTGAATGAAGCTAATGAAAAAAAAGAAAGCTTTGGGCACTTCTTTTGTGAAGGGAGTAGCTGGTTCTTCGTTTTCCTTTCTGTGGCTTTAGCAGGAGTGTTCTTAGACTAAAGGGTGCCTATGTGGGACTCTAAAGAGTAAGCGTTCTTTCTTGCCTTGAGATGCTGCTGCATTGGTGGGTGAGCATGTGTGAGCTACAAGAAACCGTGTTTTGCATGCGAAGCCTGTGGCAGGGCAGCAGAAAGTTAGAGAATCATACAGTCACCAGGAACCTCCAGGGGCATCACGCTGTGGCACAGAACTCATGGGTCTCATCAGATTCCTTTGCCAAATCTCAGTCTTAGGCAATGTTTTTCCTTGTTCAGTATTTATGGAGCAAGACTAAAAGAAGAATGCTCCTGCTAAATATCCTTGCAAAATTTGGTGACAGCCCACATATGGAATGAAGATTGTTTAATTTTAATTTTTTTATTTTTTGCTGAGAAGTTGTTCTATTTTGAAAAGTCCCTTTGGGTTCTGAAAGCATAAGCCCTGGGGGAGCTGATGGATAATCTTCAAAAGAAATGAGGAGGTTTAGTATCCCACCTGCTCTTTTTCCCCATGGCCTCCGTCAGAAGGGAACTGTAAGGGTCAAAGGCTTGAGCCTTATAATGGCCTACGTTTGTTTTCTTGCCGCATGTCTGTCTGCAGTATCAAAGCACAAAGAGAATTAGTGCCCAGCATCAGACACTGACTGTGAAAAAGGAGATTTTGGTTTATCAGACTTGATTAGTAGGATCTCTATAGACACAACCTATCTTGTCATTTGATTCATTCATTGAAAAATATATATTGAGTAGGTGCTGTGTACATGCATACACTAAATTCAGGAGTCGGCTTGGCACTGTTTCACAGAGTTAAGTAAATGTGAATTGGCTTGTATGGCTCAGCCTCAACAGTCTGGGAAACCCAGATTTTTTTGGGGAAAGTCGCTGAGTATGATTGATATCTGGTTGTATTTTTCCCGTACGAATAATAGGCTCGTACTGGGGAATTGAAGGATGGGTAGATATAGCCAGACATAACATCTGGGGGCAAAATGCCCAGCAATCCCCTTAAAGTAGAACTTGTGAAATTCGTTTTGACACCTGTGGAAACTGAGGCTCAGAGAGATTAAATAGCATCCATGTGGCATTCAGAAATATAGATGTTAGAGTCAGGTTTTGAAGCCGGGCATTTGTCTGATTTCAGACTGGGAAGTCGGGGTGTGTCTCTTCCCAAACTCCATCTCGAGCTACTGACCCCTGGTGCACCTGCTGTTTTCTGCCTGTCTCAGGTCTTAGGCTGGCCAGGCATCAGGGCTTCACCTAGACTCCTGGGACCATGTCAAGCCCCTAGAGGACTCTGCTCCCTTCCTGTTTTTGTTCCTCTGAAGGACAAGGCTTATGGCCAGAGGAGTTCCGGTTTTCTGAGCCAAGGAGGTCTGGGTCGTTTCCAGAGAGAAAGGTGGTCAGTAATAAGACTGTTGTGGATAAATAAGAGAAGATGGTGTGAACGAAGGGAAGTCCTGGTGTGGACACAACACAGGATTTATTTCACCAAAGGGAAGATGTTACTTTTGATTTTTGAGAATGTGCCCATTTGGGATCTGACTTTGGGGGTTTGAAAGTATTGATTCTCCCAGGGGATATTCAGTCCTTTATTATTCACTGATTTATTCAACAGATATTTTTGAGCTCTCACTAGGTACCAGGTTCCTGTGTCAGGCTCTGGTAATAAAGTGTAGAGCAAGACAAAGTCCGTGCTCTTATGGAGCTTCCGTTTGAGGCAAGGAGATGAACAAATCAATACGTAGATAAATAATTACAGAGAGTGGTGAGTGCTGAGGATGATGGAGGTGAGTTGAAGAGAAACCTCTTGAGGTAGATGGGGTTCGAGGACAGCCTTAGCTGAAAGCTGATGGGTGACAAGCAGCCAGGCATGGGAAGAGCTGGGGAAAAGAGTGCTCCACTAGAGGAACCAGCCAGTGCGAAGGCCCCGAGAGTGCTTGTTCCAGACTGAGAGCCAGAGTTCCGGGAGGTGCGGGTGGCTGGGGTTGCAAGGGAGGCAGCGCCAGTGGGTGGGGCCTCCAAGGCTCTTATTTTAACAGCGGAAGGCGGCCACAGAGCATTAGAAGCAGAGCTTGATGAATTACCGGTTACCACGTTGTTCTGGCTCCTGGCGGGTGGGGAATGCTTAGAGTGGGTCCTGGGAGTTGAGTAGAGAGGCTGTTGCAGAGTCAAGGCTAAAAAGGATGGTGAATGGAGAGAAGTGGAAGTGGGTGGAGTTGAGAGGATCTTTTAGAGGCAAAAACTGGAAAGACTTGCCTGTGTTTTGGATATGGTGGGGATTAACCAGGTGGAATCCTAGAAGACAGGCTCCAAGGCGTTTAAGAAATCCCAGGGCTGACTTGCAAGCCTCCGCATTGTGTCAACATGGTGCCACTTGCTGGCTTCACCCCTTCCCTCTGCTGTTGCCTTGCTCTGACCGGTGTGGGATCTTGGTCCATTGTGGGTGGAGGAAGAGGCCTTGTCATCTGTCCTCTGTGCTGACTGGGCATCTGACAAGGCCACTTGCTCTTTAGTATCAATTACATGTAGAACAAGGGCATGTTTGGGGGGGGTTTTAGGTAACTATTTTTGTCAAAAGACATTTACATAAATTAAATTCAACATTGCTTGAGCATCTGTACCTTGCTCGCTACTTGGTGAGGTCAGGGGCACAGGGAGACCTGGCCCTGTCATCAGGGAGCTGTGTCATCAGGGAGACACATTCACAGGTACTTAACCAGGGCAATGTGTGTCGTGAAGGGGCAGGTAAAGCTTAGGTACAGGAATCTGGTACCTGTCTGCCTGGCTTCTGAGGTGTGTGGAGACCTCAGCATAGGGGAAGGAAGAAGGAACAGGACCAAGTCAGGTGGTTGGGAAGGAGCTGGACTGGAGAGGAGGTTGGAGTCTGAGTGGCAAGAGCGTGGTGGCCCTTGGGGTGAAAGTCAGCAACCCCCCCCCCCCCCCCCCCGCCACGAAGCTGACACTGAGGAGTTAGGAAATCAGGGTCAGTTCCTGACACTCAGGAGTCCAGGCTGCCCTCTGCCCAGGCTTATAGTCTGAATTGTACAGACAGGGAACACGGCAGGCTCCCCCACACACACAGTAGCGAATAGCAGTGAGGTGTGTGCTATTTGCTGTGTCTTATTTTTATTTCAGAATTACCCTACTTTACAAAAGATTTTATCCCAGAATTCCTTAATAACGATTTCTGCCAATAACAAACAAAATGATGCATTTCGATGATGAAATTTGATGTGCTCATCACAGATGCCCTGGTCTCTGTGTAACAATGTACAGCTGATTGGAAATTGCACACCGATGACTCCTAGCATCAAAACATCCAGGAGATGCCACAAAAATGCCCTGCTCTACCTGCAGGCTTGTAGTCCTCAACAACTATTTAGGAACCTCAGAAACTTCCTGACCCTGTTCCTTATGACTGTACACTGCCCTGGTCTGGACAACAGTTCTTGTTGTAATGTTTTGATTGACAGCTGCCGGACAGCTGGATTGCAGTGGATAGGAACCCTGGGGAGCTGTGCTCAGAGTAAATGTTTCATTATGAAGAAAAGTCTTGAATCCTTCTACCATACTATTGGATAAAGAAACCCTGGGTTTTCTTTACTGAGAACAGCTCCCTAACCATATTGCTTTGTTGTGTTTCCAATGAGCCCTTGTTTCCTGCAAATTCTATTTTGGTTCAGCCATTACCTGATTAAGCTGTTAAGCTGGGCCTTCAATTGTTTTATCTAGAGGCTGCTGTAAACTCATGAAATGCTGTGCTTCAGCCAAGAGAACCTTGTTCACGTTGTCACATTTAAGGTTGCGTGCCTTTTGGGTGTGGTTTTATCATGTTGTAGGGACCTGAATCCTGTTTGCTCACCCCAAAGCTGGAGGGTAAAATCGGGGCTTCGTTTTTCCAGCTTGTACTAAAAGCGTAGTGTCTTGGAAAGATTGTTGTCTTTTAAAATACTGATCCAATACTCTATTAAAAAAAACCAAAAACTTCTCCAGAATGTATTTTCAATAAGGAAATTCAATCTGACTTAAATTATTTTGCAGTCTCCGTTTTCTTAAACTGGGGGAAAAGTCAACATTTTGGTGGCCTCCAAGTACTGATGCTTGGCATCAGGCCCTGGACTCATCTGCCAGTAGACTCAGGGCTCCGTCCTTCCTTGCTGGGCGCACGGCCTCTGCAGCTTCAGATCATTGTGTCGTTTTACTGGTCAGTTCTTCATGGTAGAATGGTTCCCAGTCGTTTTTAATTTGAGGACTCATTTTAAACAGCAAAATACTGCACGTCCCTGCCCCCACCTAATGGTGGTTGTACTTTCAGTGTCTAAGAGGTAGACGTAGTTGTGCTAAAGAATGAAAGCAATGATAATTAACACTGATAATGACTGTGGCTGAGGCCCGGACCTAAGTAGCTTCGCACGTGGGTATCATCACAAGCCCTCTTTTACAGATACAAGAGAGATGGCTCAGGGAAGCTGAGTAACTTTCCCCAGGGTCACACAGCTTTTAAGTGGTGAAACTTGGATTATAGCCCAAGCAATTAGACTCTAAAGTTTGATGATAAAAAGCTACTCTGAATTCACTAATGCTTTTCTACGAATTTGTATTTTCTTCATCACTCCAGCCTGCATACTAGGCTACATGCTCTCTTAACCAACTTGGTCTCATAAGTATGCTGATATATAATGATATCAGAGTGTGTGTGGGTGTGTGTGCCTATCTAGTATTTGTTTCTTCAGAGTGGAGCAAGGATATTTACAAAGCAGTCTGATGCAGGATACTATATTTTTATGACTTTTCAGTCTTTTAAAATTGTCTTGCCCACACCTATTTTGTCAGTAGTTTCTTTAAACAGTTTGCTTTTATAGAAGCATTCCAAACATTCATCTTAGTTTTCTTAGAAACAACTTCTCTTTCTGCTCACACTCCTATTTCATCACTTGATGTCACAATTTAGGAGACCATAGTGATATATCAACTGACATAAACAAGTCTGGATACAGACACAGCTGACCCCAGGAAAGCACATGATGGCCCACTTGAAAATGGAGACACACAGTTCATCTGGCCAGGAGTACTCAGTGTGCCGTGGGCATCCATCCCTCAGCATGTTTTACAAAGGGAATGGGCACAGCCTGGTGGGTCCCTTGAGTAGAGGTTGGTTAGGAGAACATCAGTTGTGTTTTTAGAAACACTAGTACCTGGGCCCGAGTTATATTATTTATGTAGTCTAGAGATAGTTTTTGCCGTGTCTGTGTATTACAGACCCCTGGCAGTAACTGCAGGTTGTTACTGGCCCACTGTTATTTTTTCCTAGAAGATTGACTCAGAAATGTAACGAGTTATAAGATCAAGAGTTCATTGTCCCTCAAAATTCTCCCTCAAAAATCACTTGCAACTTTTAGAAAGAAAAGAAGTGAAGGAGTAATGAGCTGGGGGTTTTTTTGGCTTAAGACCTGTACTAGTCAGGATTTTCTTCACTCACAGAGATGGCCTGCTCGTGAAACCTGTGAATAACTATAAACTAGGAGGGAGTTGAGCAGGTAGACTGGATTAGATGGTTTATGAAATACCTTCCCAAGTTTGTAACTTTGCACTGTCTTTTAAAACTGTTTCTGAATTTCATTTTCAAGTTTGATTTTCGTTTAGTACATGTCCATACATGTGAAACTGCACCAGAGACAGTCACATGGCAGTTCACATGTGCTGAATTCAGTTAAACGCCAGGCAAGACTGTTTGCAGTTGATTTGTAGTCTTGAATTATGTTAGTTTTGATGCTTCCAACGTGTATAATAAAAATGGAGGTAGGTAGTGGATATTGTTAGAGTTTCAACTTTCTAACCAACTTAGAAATAAAAGTTGCTTCTATCTTTTAAACTTTTGGGTAAATTTAATTGAAGAGCATCTGAGATTATAAAATGGTTCTTCAAAATGTTACTTCCCATTTGCAACCATTTATCTAACCTATAAAAATCAGGAATTTTTTTTGTTATTGATCTACCAAAGCAAAGTATAGAAATAAACTGGCTAACGAGCGAGAGATAAGACTGCAAGCTCACGCACAACCCTTGATTTCCAAAACAGTATTTGTGTTCATCAAAACAGCTGTGGTGGTTTTATTGATTGATTGTCTTGGTAAAGGTTATATATTTAAATATATACATTTCTTCTAAATCACAAAAGTCCCCTCAAACCCTGAGACTTCTTTCCACTGAGAGGGAAAGTGATCACTATTTCTACTGAATACCCTTCAGTTCTGAGCAGGAAGAGTGGTTGTTCCTATAGGTAAGATGTGTGTTAGTCTGCTAGGGCGGTCGTAACAACACACCACAGACTAAGTGCCTTAAACAATAGAAATTTATTTTCTCACAGCTCTGGAGGCTAGAAGTCCAAGATCAAGGTGTCAACAAGGTTATTTTTTTTTTCTGAGGCCTCCCTCCTTGGCTTGTAGATGGCTGTCATCCTCCTTGTCTTCACGTGATCTTCCTTTTGTTACTTTTGTGTGTCCAAATTTCCTCTTCTTAGAAGGACACTAGTCATACTGGATCGGAGCCACTCTAATGGCCTCCTTTTACTTTAATTACCTCGTTGGAGACCCTGTCTCCAAATACAGTCACATTCTGAGATACTGGGGGGATTAGGACTTCAACATGTGACTTTTGGGGGACACAATTCAGCCCTTAACAAGATGGTGTAAGAAAAATTGCCCCCCCAAAAAAAAAAATTGCCCAAGGACTTCCTTCTTGGCTGTTTGTTTGGAACCTGCTCCTCTGGGTTTTCCCTAGAGAGAAGATGATTTCAAGGTATTTATTTAACAGTGTAAATGCTGGAGAAACCTGCCTTAGAGTTCCTGGAGTGGCAGGCTGCTCGACAAGAGGAACGGCTTTCTTGCTGGGCCTCAGTAAGTATGGACCAGCTCTTAGGGCTCTGATGTGTTGCCCTTGAACTCCTCTCTTTCCAACTTGCCAGTCCTTGGTTTGGTCCTGAAGCAACAGCAGTGGCCTGAAACCTTCTGCCCATCCCCGCCAAGGCAGCACCTCCACTTTGCTAGCTTCCTTGCTTGCCCTTGGCTACATGGAATGGTGACACATGAGTTTGTCCTTTAGAATTTAGTGCCCTTTAGAATTGCTGTGGGAAGGTGAGATTCCACGGGACGACTATGAAGCCGACTCCAGGCAGGCTCTCCCTGACTTGTGTAGTTAAGCACCCTAGCTGTGGGCTCCCTTGTCACCGTGTTTTCCCTCCCGTAACAGTCACTCTGCTGTAAATGCCTGTGCGATGCCCTCTGCACTCCTAGACTGTACATACAGCCTTGTTTCAGCACGAGAACACTCTGGAATTTGTGGAAAGAAGAAATGACTGCTGACATTTATTGACTGTTTGCTTTGCCCCAAGTGCTACTGTTCAGCCTTTTATATTCATTAACTAACGTAATCTTCACACCATTCCAGTGAGATGAGTATCTCCACCTTACACATAAGGAAACTTATCTGAGCGAACCTGGGGTCAAATTTTAGTAAACTTGCCTGAAGTCACATGGTTGGTGAAATTCAAAGCCAGGCAGAATTACTCAGAGCCCAAACTCTTATATTCAGAGGCAGAAAATCCATAAACCTGGAGCTAGGACCGGGAGGTTAAGAAAGGGGATAGTGTTTCCTAGCCTTTTTATGTTGAGAAAGTGTAAAGAGACAAGTTTAACGGGGGGATACCCCCTCCAATGGGTCCCAGCTGGCCTTGAGGAAGTTATCCGATTCTATCATCCAGGGAGGTTAGGCATGTGGGGCTTTGGAGGTGCTGAATTTTTAAAAAATTGAGGTATAATTTCCATGCCAGACAATTCCGTCCTTGAAAGTGTACAGTTCACTGGTTTTTAGTGTATTCACAAAGTTGTGCAAACCTCACCACTATTCCAGAACCTTTCATCACCCCACAAGGAGACTCCATACCCATTAGCAGTCACTTACCTCCTCCCAGCCCCAGGCAACCACTAATCTACTTACCATTTCTATGGATTTGCTTATTCTGGACATTTCATATAAGTGGAATTATTTAATATGTGGCCTTTTGTGTCTGTCTTCTTTTGCTTAGCATAATGTTTCAAGGTTCATACATGTTGTAGCGTGTATATTTCCCTTTTTATGGCTGAATAATATTCCATTGTATAGCTGTGCCACATTTTCTTTATCCGGTCATCAGCTGATGGGCATCTGGATTATTTCTGCTTTTTGGCTATTATGAATAATACTGTTATGAACATTTGTGTACAAGTTTTTGTATGCACATATATTTTCATTTCTTTTGGGTATATACCTGGGAGTAGAGTTGCTGAGTCATATGGCAATTCTATGTTTAACATTTTGAGGAACTGTCAGACTCTTTTCCAGAATGGCTGCACATTTTACATTCCCACCAGCAATATCTGAGGGCTCCTATTTCTCCACATCTTCTCCAACACTTGTTATTGTCTCTTTTTGATTTTAGCCATACTGGTGGGTGTGAAGCAGTATCTCATTGAGGGGTGTGAGTTGCATTTCCCTAATGACTAAAGATGTTGAACATCTTCTCATGTGTTCATTGGCCATTCGTATATATTTTTTGGAGAAATATCTATTCAGATCTGGGTGGGCTGTTTTCAAACCTGTTTCCAAGCTTACAAAATACAAGATATCTTTGTGCTGACCTTTTCACTCCATATTCCCCCTCTTCCTTGCCCCTTAGTCATGGGGTCATTATACTGGAGCCTAACATAGAATAATTGCCTTGTAAAAGGAAAAAGTGTCCACCGTCCTACAGAAACAAACCCTCTATTTAGGAAGGGACCTGGAGAATTTCATTTGCCATGCTTAATTATTCTGGTTGGAGCTGTCTCTTTGCACTGGACTTTTAACACTCTCCTTGAGAAGTACTTGGTGTTCTCTGATTTTCACATTTAAGTTATGTTTTTTTTTTTTTAAAGATTTTATTTTTTCCTTTTTCTCCCCAAAGCCCCCCGTACATAGTTGTATATTCTTCATTGTGGGTCCTTCTAGTTGTGGCATGTGGGACGCTGCCTCAGCGTGGTTTGATGAGCAGTGCCATGTCCGCACCCAGGATTCGAACCAACGAAACACTGGGCCGCCTGCAGCGGAGCGCGCGAACTTAACCACTCGGCCACGGGGCCAGCCCCACATTTAAGTTATGTTTTGAAAGGAACTTTAGCACTTTTATCTAAAGCCAAAATATAACATACACTGTGCCAGGATTTACAATGAGAGGTGAGCTTTGGATAGTTCATGATACTATCTGCAAATCGCAGGACCCTGGACCAGGAAAGAACCTTGAAGGAGCCCCTTCCACAGGACTCTGCCTAAGTCATGGCAGACAAATGAAATTATATATATGTTATTTATTTCCTTATTCTTTTGAACCCGGCTGTGGAGAGTTGAGTCATTATATTCTTCAGTTTATGACACCATGTCATCAGTCAATACTAGGTGCCACTTCTGTTTGGTTTTATTTAAAAAATGTCTTTTCATCTTCATTCCCATTGCCATTCACCTCCCTCCGTAGATTCCTAGTACAAAGTGTTAAATATATGTCCTTAGATATCTCTTTGAAAAATGCAGTGTTTTTAATCTACAAAAACCTTGTGTTTTTATGGTTTCCAGCTAGTTCTGTGTTCCTGACTTCTGCTTAGTCATTGGCCGTGTGCAAGGACAAGTGCCACGTGTACCTGCCCAGCCACAGGTGATGGCAAGCCAGGCTGCCTTGGGCTCCCTGCTGCCATGAGGCCAGCAGGACCCTCACATACTTTTTGGATTTCCCCTTTGGGGAACAACTTTTGCCCGTTTTGTAAAATTTAAAATTTTGTTGTTGTTGTTGTTTTGTTTTTAATTGTTTTGAAATGTTCATGCACGTTCTAGATGCCAATCCCCTTTGTGGTCTCAGAGATTTTAAAGCTCTTTCCCCAGTTTATCACCCTCCGTTAGCTTTGTCTTTGGTGCCCTTCACACAACAGAAATTCTTTTTTTAAAGATTGGCACTTGAAAGAACATCTGTTACCAATCTTCTTCTTTTTTTTTCTTCTTCTTCTCCCCAAAGCCCCCCAGTACATAGTTGTGTGTTCTACTTGTAAGTCCCTCTAGTTGTGACAACAGAAATTCTTAATGTTGATGTCAAATCTACCATTGCCCCTGCTGGATGCTGTTTAACAAATCCATCTCACCCCAATTCACTCCTAAGTTTTCTTCTGTCTTAGTTTTATAATTATCTTTCACGTTTAAGTTTTTAATCTATCTGGAGTTTACCTCTGTGTAGGTATGAGGTAGGGATCTCATTTTAGTTTTTTTAATTTTCCCAATACCATCTACAAGCAGCTTATCATTTTCCCACTGACTTAGGATGCCCCTTTGTCCTATGTGTACAGCAGGTTTAGCGGTCTATTCGTGTGCTCCTGAGCTGTTCCCACACTCTTGTCAACACCATGGCCTCTGGTCGGGTGAGTCTCCTTCCTTGTTCTTCTGCTTAAACATTTCTCTAACCACATATATTTTAGAGTTTCTCAGACATCCTGTTGGAATGGCGTTGACTTTATAGATGAGGTTTGAGGAAATTTGATTGCATTGTGGGGTCACCCCTCCTTGAATATCTACGTTTCTTCATTTATTTAAGTCTTCTTTTGCAACTGTTAACAGAACTTAAGACATTTTTCCATGAGTGTGTGTGTATTCTTTGTTAGGTTAAATTCTTAGATACTGTGATTCTCTGTTTTTAAAATCCCCAGAGAATGAAGTGCCACAGTTTTGCTCTGTTACTCATTCCAGTCTTCAGCTGTCTTTATTACCCCCGTACTTTTCCTCTACCCACTCTACATCCTTTATTTGTAATTTTGTCCCATTTTTCTAAATCTTTCTTAGTAGAAGTAAAAACCAGGCAGTCAGAACTCTTTGAGGCTCCCTCTGTACATCTGTGGATCTCAATTTAATCTCCTTCCGCCTTATATTCTCACCCTGAATAATTTTAGTTCATTTTGCCTTTCTCCATGGTTCATATTTTTCAATCATAAATCAGTTCTCTCGCTGTAGCCTAACTTCAGATTATCTTTCTTGTATGAGTAGATATACACATATGAGTGGACGTGGCGGAAGAGCCAAAAGACGTGCTGCTAGTTTAAAATAAACAAACCAAAAAAGAAAAGTAGTGACCCTAAATTATAAATGTTTAAATTTAAAATTAATTTATTTGTGCAAAACAACTCAGCCATGAGTCACACTTTATAGTAGGTCAAATGTGATATCAGAGACCTTGGAATTATCTTTGATAGTTCAGACGTCATTTATTGAGTCTCGTTTCTGTAAATCCTTTTTACTTCTCACGTGTCCGTGGATCCTGTGTGTCTGACCACAGACATATGTCTGTACCTGCCCCCACCACAGAGTGTCTGAGTGTGAGTGAGTTATAAATATACCCATCTTTTAAAATAGATCTTTATCTTTAGTGTTAATTGCTTCTTTGCTTCTTCCACTTTCTCAGTGAGCAAGTAGAGTGGAGAGGACCTGTGTGCAGTTGGCAGTACACTGCCTTGTAACTAATTATTTGTAAGCTCTCCTCTGTAGTTAATTTCAGCCAAACCTAATGGTACCTGGCGTCTGATTTCACCTAAAAGCAACCCAGGTGAAATTAGAAATTTCTTTTTCTATAACCAGGTTTCCAGATGACCTGGTGGCTGCTAATGTCAGAGCCAGGTGCCATGACCTTCGTCTTTTGCATAGTTCAAGGCCAAACTGTGAAGTTTGTTTTTGGTCTCCAAATAGGGGCCTTTAGTTTTGATATGAAACATTTAAAACATACAAAAAATACAAATAATACTTGGGCTGTTTCCCCTTCTTGTCAATGCATTTTACTTTCTTGAGGACCCAAAGCCCTTGTATCACACTGTCATTCTTTTAGATCCCTCCCACCCCACCCCTTCTGTGCTTGCAGAATTTCTTTCTTGATAAGACTTGGTGGGCAGTAGAGTCCACCACCCACAGGGGAAGCTGGAAGTGCAAAAGCTCTCTTTCCCAGCATCCTTTGCAGCTAGGGCCTGGGCTCTGCAGGTTGATGCATCTATCTTAATCTCTGATTTGGGAGCCAGTGACACTGGACAGCTCAGGGACTATAAAGCTCTCACTCCAGCCATGGAGACAGTTTACACAGGATTGTGTCCATGGGACAGCAGAGTCAGTGTGGCGGGTGACAGTGAGTGGTGTCCAGGGCTGGCACTGTCAGCTTGCATATGCTCCAACATCAAGGGCTTGGCATTGTGGCACTGGGGTCCTTACCACCTCGGTTCTGGGGCTTGTTTGCCTGTTGTTTCTGATGGCCCACCCTAGCTCCTTAATATTCTCTTAGTGAGTACCTTTCTCCTTAAATCAGCTAGTGTTGGTTTCTGTTTCTTGTAATTAAGAATCTTGACTGATTCACCCTGATATGTAGGTCCTGGACCAGTGGTTTTAAAACTCTTTTTAGCCAAGGAAACCTTTTCTTAAATGAAACTCTTGGGGAAGCATAGCATGTAAAGCCAGTACAAGGGGAACTCGGGGTTAGGGGCCCAGGAGGGGCCTCGACTACGCAAAGCATAGATGAGATCCACTGCCCTGGACATTTTCTGATCCTGGGTCAGTCACTGCCTCCCTGCCCATTACCAAGGCCCTGTTCTCTGCCAGATGGTGGCGGCCACTGGACGAGCAGAGGGTGGCGTTTGCTACTAGTTCTTCATTGGTTTGTGTTTTTAGGGCCTTTCATGTGCTGTCCGTTTCCTCCAAGACCCTAGCCTTCTGGGTGCCTTCTGATCACTTTCACCATGTGAGTGGTTACATACCTGGCCCATGTCCAGACCCTGCACAAGTCTGGATACCTGGATCAAAGGACATTTGTTCCATGTCTCTCTCAGAGTCATCTTCAAAACACAAATCCATTTTTAAGATAAAAAAAACTTAACTAATCAGTGAGGGCTGAAATTCGCCCTCACATGTAAATAAGGATGTGCCTTAGAGCAGGATCTCTCAACCTTGGCAGTTTGAACTTTTTTAAAGAATTTTCCTTTTGAGGTTATTGTAGATTTACATTCTGTTGAATTTTGAGCTAGATAATTCTTGGTTGTTGGGGCTGGCCTGTGCATCGTAGGATGTTTAGTGGCATCCTTGGCCTCCACCCACTAGATGCCAGGAGTACCCCCCTACCACCCTTCTCCAGGTGTGATAACCAAAAATGTCTTCTGACATTGTCAAATGAATGTCCCCTGGGAGGCAAAATTGTTCCCTGTTGAGAGTCACTGTTCTAGAGCCATGCAGAAGGAAGGTGCAGAGTGTGTCACCACTCTGGGGACCAGGTCTTGGCCTGGTTGATTTCCTTGGCTTCAGAATTGCTAGATGCTGGGGCCCAGGCTGGTCAGGGAAGAAGGAAGCCAGAGGGGCTGAGAGGGAGACTACTTAATCCTGATGAGGTTGAAGAAGTGTGGGTGATTTCTTGCAGCTGGAGAGGTAGGGGGTACCGACACTGGGGCATGTTCACTTTCAGCCGTGCAGTGTGTGGCGTGGATGGAGCTGGTGGGATGCGTGTGGAGTAGAAGGCAGGGCTGAGCTGGTAAGCCCCGCCTGTCCTGGGACTACTGAGTAAAGGAGAAACTTGGGAACCACAGACTGATCCACCTCCTTGGTGATGAGGGTGAGCCCAGGATGGGGTGAGGTTGGGGGGGTGTGGGAAGGGCCGGGAAGCTAAACAGAGGTCCCATGGAAAGAAGTTTCCCGAAGAGGATAGAGCAAGGCCTTTGGGGATGGGCGGGGAGGCTGATGTGCTTACTGGGCGGCAGATCACTTCAGGAGCAACCTGGAGAGAATCCCCTCCTTCACACAGCCCAGGACAGAGCAGAAGTTTGGAAGAAAAAAAGAAGAGCTAGCGTTACTTATCCCCGGGCCTTGTTTTACGGTAGAAAAATTTGATCTCATGGGAGCACAGTGAGTTCAGCAAGTTCTCTTAGGCGATTGCTATTTGAATCAAATTATTTCCGTTCAGATGCTAGGAGGTACCGCTCTTACAGCTATGAACATATAGGGAAGATATTAGCGGTGTTTGAGATGCTCAGGTGTTAGTATTTGTACTTCAGCGGGGGAGATTATGTTTTCCTTAGTAATGACCCCCTTAAAATAAAAACGAAAGCTTAGTTGAATTAAAGTATTTTTTGTGTACAGAGAAAGGTCTCAAATTAAAAAGATAATTGCACTTGACTTTAGATCATGCTAACTTGTTATGTGTTTGACTCTATTATAAATACGATCCTAAATAAACTGCTAATGCCAAAAAGCAGAATAAATCGTTTTGAGTGAGAAGAAAGAGGTGGGAGGGAAATAGCATATGGTATAAAGTTGTACAACCTAAAAATAAGGCTGGCCCGTCCTCCTTAAGTAGCTCTGGTACTTTGAATGTCTTCAGTGGAAGGAAAAATAATAACTCCAAAAATGATTAAATATATTTTGACTTAAAATGTTAGTACATAAATTTTTGGAGTCAGAAAGTCGATCGGTGATTGCGGTGGGAGGCAGGAACAGAGATTGATTGCAAATGGGCCCAGGAAACTTTTGGGGAGGACTGAAGTGTTCTAAAACTAGATTGTAGTGATGATTGCACAACTATAAATTTACTGAAATTCATTGAATTGAACACATGCAATGGGTGGATTTTATGGTATGTAAATTTTACCTCACTAGAGCCATCAAAGAATTATTGCTTGATGCTTTAGATGACATCTTATTTGACTTCTCAGCAGTTTTTATGTCTCTTTGTTTCATTCGTCTTTTCAACTTGTCTGACTTAAGTCATTTAACCTCCCTGTGTCTCGTTGTCTTCTGGAAAATGGGGGCGATAGGGCCCCTGCCCAGAGGTTTAGACAAGTAACTGAATTCATGAGCGTAAAGTACTTACCACAGCCCCTGGTTCCCAGTATTATTGTCACCACCATCATCATCATCATCATTATTCATGGCTGTTACTGTTTTCTTCTCTGTCTTGGCCATGCTCTGGACAGGCCTACAGTGGAGCCTCCCACCCTTCCTGTCTGCATGCTCTAGTCAAAGTGCACCTTCTAAAAGGAAAACCTCATCTTTCTGAAAATGGGGCTGTAGGTCTTTCCCTATAGCACTTTAGATAGAATCCAGACTCCCTGTGCTAACAGGGAGCTCCTGCCCACAACCCCCTCCCCCCACCACACACACTGTGATGCCGCCTTTGTCTCTTGCTTCATCTCAAGCTCTCCAGCCATCTCTTAGCCCTTGATGCTCCTGACAGTTGGGAATTCTTCCAGGTCCCCATCTGGGCTCTTCCTAGAATGGTCTTCCCTCCCTTTCTCTTCCTGTAAGTGCCAGCACTCATGTGGCTCCTGGGGAAGCCAGCCTGGAGGCCATGTGAGGTCTTCTCAATTTGAGGCCCCCTCACAAGTCCTTCAGAATTGTAATTACCGTAATTACTTGTGTACCCCGTGAGCCCCATGTGGTAGCTTGTGCCTTCCTGCCCCTTGCTGGTCGTAGCTTCCAGCACCATGCCTGGCACTAGGTCAGCAACCCTTGATCTCTGAAATCTTGATTTGACTCACCTTCCTGTTTTAATTGTCCCAGGAAATAACTTGATCCAAGAGCCTGTTCTGTTAATCTTAAAAGCCTTCAGCTTAGAACTCTTTTCTCTCTCTGGGTCTTTGCTCAAAAGAAAACTCCTTTTTGTCTTCCACAGGTTTGATTTAAACTAGAAAAAAGAGATTATGGCCTTGGCATTGTGTGGGATGGTGCTTTTTCAGGGGGAAGATCCTTTCTCCATCTGATCTCCCAGAATCTTAAAACCCTAAGGTTGGAAACGCTTTCTTTGTGTGGAATAAAAGAGTTTACCCATTAACCATCTGTTAATCCACAAACCAACTTGTTCCTGTGGAGATCCTCTTTATTTTTCCCACACATGTATTTTAAGAATGTATTTAAATAAAGCAGTGTCCCAGTTTTAATCTGAAGGGTTCAGTGGTTTAACTCCAACCCAGTAATCAGCCTTTCCCTCCTCCGCCACTGCTGCGCCGCTGGAGGCTGATGACTCCCTGAACTTCTGTTTATGTGAATTTTATCTTGTCGTTTTAACGTTTCCATTTTAGCTATATTTTATAATGTGCATAATATTACATTAGTCCTTTGATATAATTTATCAGTGAGTTATATATATGTTTGTATATATGGGCTACATGCTCAAAAATACCGATGGTGCTGTGAGGATGGTTGAGGTGGTGATGTATTATTTTAAAATTAGGAACAAAATTATGATTACATAGGACCTTATCTATATGTAGTGGTTAGCAGACTTTAAAAATCAGCAGAAGCTTTTCCTCAAAGGAAATTGTAGGTGGAACTCCTATGTGTACACAGGACACAAACAGATGTAAGTGAGAAGGGCTGGCGCCAGGAGTCCTGCCCACTGAACTTCCCCTAACAGTGGTGCTCAGCCATCTTTGCGCTTCACAATCACCTGAGGAGCTTTAAGGGCATTCCCATGCCTGCTTCCGCCCGCCCGGAGATGCCCCTCAGCTGCCTGGGGTGGGGTGGGGCGGGGCGTGGGTGTTTTCCCCAGAGCTCCCCAGTTGGTTCTGAGAGCAGCCGGTTGAGAACCTTTGCTCCCCAGCACAGTGAGCGATGGCTCCAGACCTTTGACCTAAGGCTCTTCCACCCTGGAACTACAGAGCAATAGGAAAGACTCTGAAGACTCTTTTCCGCCCAGAATAAATTCGTAGATAAAGGAATTAGGCAGTTAGCAGGGCATCGGATGCTTGGAACAATTGTGCAACACCTGGAGGAAGTGATGAGGGATAATTCTCCACCTGTGCAGTAGGTGTTACAGTCTGTTATCTGACTCCCCATCTGTCTTGTCACCACCAGATGTCACATTCCATTATACCTTTTTCTGCTTGCCTGATTGGCCTTGACAGGGGAGGCAAAGGTGATGAGGCAACAGCTGTTTTCTTCCTTCTCTGCTTCCTGCTCTGCCCTCTCTCATTTCCTTTTCTGGGAGTAGCGGAGGAAAAGTGTCCAGAAAAGCTGCAGGGTCTCCCCTCAAATCCCCTCTCAGAAACTGGGGCCCTGGTGCCCCTGCCTGGCACTGCTGTTGGGATATTGGGGATTCTGTGCCTTTAGCCCTAGCTCTAGTTTGTCCTAGACCAGCGTGATAGAGAAACCTTACAGACACGCTCGGGACATGTGCAGGGCAATTCTGAGGGCATCCCCGGGAGATTTGGGTGTATCCTACCTTACAATACTTGAATAATTTCAGCAGCCTGCGTGTGTCTGCCTGGGTATGTCACTAATGCCAGCTCATCCTCAGATCCAAATTTAAAATCCCTTCCTGTGGCAAGCTGGCCCTGATCCTGGACAGACTGGGCTCCTTCCCTGCTCTGTGCCTGCTGGGACAGTGGGCATCAGTCATAAGTCTGGTCAGTTCTACCCCGAATCTGTGTCTTGCTCTGCAACTCCCCAGCCCCCAGCCCCATCGTCATGCCCCTGGCCTTGTGCAGCAGCAGCCCCCTTACTTGTCTCCTGGCCTCCCGCCTCCTTTCACCTTGCTGGCCCCAGAGTGACCGGGACAGTTAAGGCCTGCCTGTCACTTCACACCTCCATGGCCTTTAGCAGCATTTCCTAAAGTCGAGTTATATAACCTGCAGAATTACCTGGGGTGCCTTTGTGGTATGGATTCTTGAGCTCACCCAACACCCACTAGATCTGACCTCTGTGGGCAGGGCCTGGGACACATGAATTTGATAAATGCCCTGGTGATGCTGGTGTAGGCAGAAGTTTGAGGACCATTGAGCAGTGTCCTGGAGGTGGTCAGCGGTTACCTGTCATGTGCGCTCTTCATCTTGCGACCCTACCCCTCACCCCCCAACCCCCTGCCCTACTCCACCACCAACCCCACTGCCCTAACTTCCCTTAGCTCCCTCTGTTCCCTTCCACGTTTAGAGGGCTCTGCAGTCAGTGCGGGGTCATGTGGCCCCCTCCTTGCCATGGCTTCCTCCTTGTGTCCCATGCTCTTCTTCGTGTTTTGGCAACTGTGGAATCAAACTGCCCATCCCAGGGATGACTTCTTTGTAAGCTTCTCAAGATGAGCTGTCATATCGTTGCACTCCTGACACCTCACACAGCCTGACACGGGAGGCGTAAGAAGAAATTTTGAGTGGAATTTGCAGGGTAAGAAGCACCTTGAGCCTGGCCTGTATCTTGTCAATTCTTCATGCTCTTAGCTCCCAACCATTCCTTTGTTTTAGAGGGAAATGTGGGTACATGCAGAAATACATTGGTGTAGGAGATAAATAGATATGGCAGCAGGGCCAGGAAGCACCCGGAGTTTCTCTTGGTGCCCCAAGACCTCAGCACCACAGACCAGCCGGTAACTGGAGCTCAAGGCGTCCCTTTGCATAGTCTTGTTAGGGACGTTTATTTTTACATCCCATATGCTCAGTTATTCTTTCCCCAACTCTGTATTTGTCATTGTTGAGGAGGAGGAGGAGAAGGGGCAGGGCGACAGGACAGTCTTGCCACACAATGTTAATCCTTCTCTACTATTGCCCAAAGAACCCAAGAATTCCTGAGACTTTTGCTACCCCGATTCCCATCTCTTGTGTTTCTCGCCATTGACTAAAGCCATTGACAAAAATAAAGATGATCTATAAAATAGCAGCCTGAGGGGCGGGATTAAAGTCTGTGATATGCTCCTGGGAATTTATCTTATAAACAAATCTGCACACGTTTGAGTGAAGTCTGGATAAGGTTGCACGTTGCACATTGTTTGTGACAATAAAGCCTGAAAACAGCTTGTGTGTCTGCTGTAACAGACTGGGTCCAGCCGCACAGCGGGACACTCTGCAGCTGTAACAGAAGGAAGAGAAGGCCCATGTGGAAAGATCTCCATTCTATATTGTTAATGGGGAAAAGTAAGCTAGAGAACAATATGTACATTTTTGTGTAAGAAAAGGAGAGGAAAATAAGACTGTCTATTTGTATTTACTTGTAAATACATTAAGAGATGCTGGGTAGACATCAGAATCCAATAAAGTGGTAGTCTATGATGAGGGGACGTATGAGGGACAAAGAGGGTGGTACCAGATTTCTCAGTGTGTCTCTTTATAGCTTCTTGATTTTTTGAACTGTCAATATTTACCTTTCAAAAATATGTACAAAAAAAAATATCTATAATATGGTTTTAAATGTAAAGTTACGTAAACAGACTGATTTTTCTTTTGGAGTTAAAACCAAACCAGTTGCAGCAGCTTTTGCCCTGCCTGAATTCCCACAGAGCTTTCACATGCTTTCACATTGAGTCTTTACAAGGAGGTTATGGTCTTGCCCAGGGACATGTGGCCGGAAACGGGCAGGCCAGGATCAGAACTCCTGATGTGCTACTTGGGGCTTGGTCTGCACCTTCATTCAACAGAAGCAAAGAGGTTCCTTCTTTTGGGCAGATGGACACAGGACCAACCTGCAGATGCAGACCCTAAAACGGTACCCTTGAAGTTAAATCCAGCATCTTGGATCTTTTCACCCTGATTTTGGGGGGGAAGATTATCCCTGAGCTAACATCTACCACCAATCCTCCTCATTTTTGCTGAGGAAGACTGGCCCTGATCTAACATTTGTGCCTATCTTCCTCTGCTTTATATGTGGGACACCTGCCACAGCACGGCTTGACAAGCGGTGCATAGGTCTGCACCCAGGATCTGAACAGGCAAACCTGGGGCTGCCGAAGTGTAACGTGCAAACTTAACCACTATGCCACCAGGCTGCCCCTGTGTTCACCTTTTTAAAGTCTTGCTTCACGTTTGTGGATGCTCTTTTGGGTCTCCACATCCGGTTATGCTCTACTGGTCACGTCACAATGACCTTTGACCTCTTGCCTCTTCCTTCCTCGCAGCCAGTAGCAGCCTCGGCAACCCTAGAGCTCTGGTGTTGGTGAGTCAGGGCTTAGGTGGATGGGGTCAGGCAGGCCACAGAGAGGAGGACCCAAAGAGATGCCATTCCTTGTCTCTAGACCCCCACCCTTGAGCCAGCTCACATGCCAATTTGTTATAACTGTTCTCCCCGAATTCGATCGGCTGACTGTGGGCTGTTCCTCAGTGCCTTAGGATGTGCAGATGGCACACACATTTCATCATGTTCTCCACAGGGATGGAAACCTGACTTGCTTGGCACAGGGTTTGTACTTGGCTAGCACACAATCGAGTTGTGCTCCTAGAAGAAGATAATGAAGACCCGGTAAGTCTGAGCATGGTCTCTTTTTGGTGAAATCTCGTCACATCTGCCTACTAGACCAGCCTGACAGAGGGCTCCACTGAATTGCTGTTTTTCTGTTGTGCCTCAGACTTGTGCACTCGGCTTCTGTCGCAGGAAGCTTTCACTGTGGGGGTGTTGTCAGGACGTTGCCAGTCAGTGCAGTGGCTTCACACCTGACGGGAGAGCAGCTTTGCTCCCAATAACTGTTATGTTTTTGTTTTCCTCAGACTGTGAGTTTGTCCACAATGGTCTACCTTTCTGCTTTTGGCTGCTCAAAACACAGATTGGTGTTCCACTAGTGATAATTGTGTAGACCTCGTAACCTGGATGGTCTTTCTCTCTGGGCCTGTCTCCCGGTTCTAGCCAGATTATTCCTGCCCCTCTTTTTAAAATTTATATTGTAATTTGTTATATATTCTCACAAGCAGCTATAAATTATTTATGGAATGAAGCTGAATGTAAGCAAAGAAGCAAATTTTGTGTCTTAGGTACTTCTGTAGTGGACCTGACTTTTTTTTTTTTTTGACTTTTCTCTAGGTGGAGGGTTGGCAAATTTTCTCTGCAAAGAGTCAGTAGTAAATATTTTAAGCCTTTGGGGCCATCCTGTCTCTGTTACAATACTCTATTCACTGTTGTAGAGCGAAGGCAGCCACAGACAACACATAAATGAATGTTGTGTTCCAGTAAAACTTTTGTGGACATTAATATTTGAATTTCATATAATATTCTCTTGTTATAAAATATCATTCTCCTTTTAATATTTTTCAACCCTTAAAAAAATGTCAAAAACATTCTTAGTTTATAGGCTGTACAAAAGCAGGTGGCAGGCTAGGTTTGGCTCGTGACCTTGCAGTCTCCTGATGCTTGCTTCAAACCACTGATGGATTTTGATCGCTGCTAAGCAAGAGGAGGCATTACATACGCTTGCAGCTCAGCCAGTGTTTAACCCTGACTCCATCTTATCCGAGTGACAGTCACAGGCTCAAGATTCAAGTGTAACCTGGGAATATCAGACCTGGCACTGTGAGGGCCGAAGAAAGCTCTGGAATGACAAATGTGTGTTTCTTCCTTCCCCTGAAGATTTGTAATCTTTTCAGTTTGGGCATGAACGACTCTGTCATTCTCTTTTGTAACCAGGCACCAGATTGTTGACTCCCTTTGATTTTTAAGAGAGCGTTTTTGTAAAGTGAGTGACTACAAAGACTTTCACAAAATATGTGTCAGATATAAAGAATTAGTGACACAGTGGACACCCATATGCCTACCACCCAACTTAAGAAAGAGGACATCATTATTTTGAAGTCCCCTGTGTGTCCTCCCCACACAGAAATGACTACTTGTCAGAAATCTGTGTTCACAGTTTTCTTGCTTTTCTGGAGAGTTTTACCACACATGTTTGCATCTGCAGACAGATGAATTGTGGAGCTTCATATAAATGGAGTAACATACCATGGATTTCTCTGCAGCTCGCTTTTTGTTCCCCTCCACCTCGTGCGTCTGAGGTTCATCCACACTGGTGCATGTGGCTGTAGTTTATTTAGTTTCATTGCTGTACTAGTCCACTGTGTGGGTATAACACAGTTTACTTATCCATTCTACTGTTGATGGACATTTAGATTGTTTCCAGTTTTTTGTTATCACAAGTGTACTGCCGCAAACATTCTTTTATGTGTGTCTTGTGCATGTGGCAAGAATTTCTCTTGGGAGTAGATTAGAAGTAGGGTGGCCAGCTTTTGGTGTCTGATGAATGAAATTTTATTTTACTGGTCTTGCTAGCATCAAGCATCCCTGTGCCAGACGTGATTTAACAGTTATTGTGAGCATGCAGATCCCCAGATCCCTTCCCATAACTCCCATGGGCTGTGGCCCATCACGTTGCTACCCTAGAGATATGTTGCCCTTTCCAACATGTGAAGGTCACAGGTAAGATATTAGGACCTTGAGTTGGAGATGGCTCCTGTGAGGGAAGGAAAGTCACGCCTCTGTGTCTGCTCACGGTTCCTAAGCTGGCTTCCTGTTTCACTCTTTGCCTTTGTGTTGGTGGCAGCGTGTTTGTTTGGTGCGTTGTTAGGCTTTGAGGGATCATATGTTCTCTATCAAGTTTCTTTTGAGCTCCATAGATAGCCTTTACCTTGGCATAAAAGCGTACAGCATAAATCAAAAAATTCCCTTACCAACTGACAAAAGGGACCCTTTAGCATTGGAACAAGTATAGCTGGCTGTTTGCTATAAACATAGATATTTGAAGTGCATTTACCTTTACTTTTCCTTTTTAGAGACTGTGTTTCTTTTGCTTGGCCGGTTGGTTTCTTCCTGGTGTTTGTAGAAAACCAGCAGCGTGTGATCCTAGCTTTGCATTCTCCAGGGATCCAGAGGCCAAATGGCCAAGACTTTGTTGACACCCCGGCTCCATCGTAACACCTTTCTGGGCCCTCCCTTCCCCTGGGTACTGGCACACCGATTTCTCCTGCCATTTTCCTTTCTTCTGTCTTTCACCCTCCTCTTCCTCAAAAATCTCCCTGTCTAGTCTGTTATTTCCTCAGGGTTCACAGTGAAAGATGATAATGGCCAGTAGGGAAAGGGCTTTGAAGCGGGCCGGCTCTTCTGACTCTGGGAAATTTATCCCAAGTGGGATCAGCATGAAGTTCTGAGTGGGATTCCCAGAGGGAGAAGCAGGGTCCATTCCTCTGGCCCCAGCCCCAGATCTTCACTGGGAATCTTAGAGAGTTCTGTCGGCCTCATTTAAAGACAACAAAAATGCATCACCACGTTCTCCTATTGGATTGTGAAAATAAAGCAGCAGCCTATTGGAAGGACCTAATAATTGTCTATTTTTTTCCTTCATGACTAAAGCTAAATTTTTGCACTGATCTAAGGGAAATACAATGACTCAAGGCAACCAATTAAAAGTAATTCAAAATAAATGATCAGTTAAGGATGCATGAGGTATACTTGTGTGGGTGGAGGTGTAGGCAGGGCCATCGCTGTCGCTGGGGTATATGCAAAATTTGGACTGATTAAAATTTAGTAAGCTAACCATTTTTTCAGTAGTCTTAGGAACTATAATTGGAAATGTTAAAAACCAAACTGTTTTGCTATAACACATGTTTCTATAATACAAGTTATCTCATATGCTATTATGATTGTAAATATGGGAATGATGTCAATATAACATGGAAGTCAAGTGTTATCAGCATATTAATATTTTTGCAACAATGCACGAGTCCAGCAGAACTCTGCAAGCCAAGATAGAGCACAGAGCCATTCACCTTGTTCTTCTTGGTTCGTGTTGTCTCTGAGCTCTGTTCCGGAAGTGATTTTGCATGGTTCTCTCTGAGCTTAGTGCATTTTGCCCTTTGCATTGCAACTCCACAGCCTCCTCTCCTCTGTGCCTCCTCTTCAGTCGGGCCACCTTTACCCTTTAGAATTTTAAGTGGTCTTCTATCTTTTTTCATTTTTAAAATTGTGGTAAAACATGCACAACATGAAATTTACCATTTTTAAGTATATAGTTTAGCGGCATAAAAAACATTTGCGTTGTTTTGCAACCATGACCACCATGCATCTCTAGAACCTTTTTCATCTTCCTAGACTGAAACTCCGTACTCATGAAATGCTAACTCCCCATTGCCTTTCTCCCCGCGGGTCTTAGCAACCACCATTTTATTTTCTGTCTCTATGAATTTGACTACTCTTAAGTACCTCATATAAGAGGAATTATACAGTATTTGTCCTTTTGTGACTGGCTTATTTCATTTAGCATAATGTCATCAAGGTTTATCCATTTTATAGCGTGTGTCAGAATTTCCTTATTTTTTAAGGCTGAGTAACATTCCACAGTATGTATATACCACATTTTTTTAATTCATTTGTCTGTCTGTGGACACTTGGGTTGTTTCCACCTTTTGGCTATTGTGAATAATGCCGCTGTGAACATAGGGGTACAAATATCTATCTGCAAGTCCTATTTCTCTACTTATTAGTAAGTTAGCTTGTTTTAACTGTGCTGGTAGTTTTTAAAATTGTTACTTTCTTTGTTAATTCTCTGAGTACAAATTAGTATCAGTCTTGAATGGTCTGTCTATCTGTCTCGCTCTTTTTTTTTTTTCATAAGCCCTGTTATTTTTACTACAGGATTTTTAGAACATGTACTTTTTTCGATAATCAACATAGCAGTAATGATTATATTTGATGATGAGGCCAGAAATGAGTAGGAAGGGGCCCTTCTTGTTTTCCCCGGCAACTGTCAGTTATAATGATGTAATTTCATCCATTATTCTGTGTGTTTGGCACCTGCTAGCCCTGTGCTTGGGTCAATGTAGATTGTGTGGTAATGACCTTCAATCCCCACAACACTCTATTGACAGTAGGATGCTGCAGCCAGCAGCATTGTGACTGTGACTGAGCCAGGTGGGCTGGGTGGCTGTTGTCTGGATCCTGTGGGGAAGGAGGGCCCAAAGGCTGTGAATCAATAATCAACTTCAATAAAAAGCAAAATATCAGTCAGGGCCTTTTCTTCACTCAGGTGAGATCTCCAGTAAATAGTGGTGAGACTTAATTCTACATGCTTTTTCTCTGTTTTTTTTTTAAGGGTTTTATTTTTCCTTTTTCTCCCCAAAGCCCCCCTGCTACATAGTTGTATATTTCTTTTAGTTGCCCGTCCTTCTAGTTGTGCTGTGTGGGATGCCGCCTCAGCATGGCTTGATGAGTGGTGCCATGTCGCACCTAGGATCCGAACCGGTGAAATCCTGGGCTGCCGAAGTGGAGCCTGGGAACTCAACCACTCGGCCATGGGGCTGGCCCCTACATACTTTTTCTCTTATGCTGGTTCCTAGTTGTCTGCTGAAATGAGTGGTTTGCATTTAAAAAAAGTTGAGCTCTGAAATATGTAAATGGCTAATTATAGATATTTATTTTTAAATATGTTTGGAAAATGAGTAGATGAATGCTTATGAGGCCCATTGGTTACTTTTGATGTTTTGTTATGAAAATGCTAAATGTTACGGAGGATTCATATAATTTTATATTTGGAAATGCTTTATAACAATTTATTAGCAAATATTGATTTTCACATTTAAAAAATATCTGTTGAATGTGTGACAAATTGAGTTGCAGTCAGTAGATTCAATTTACTGCGGAAATCTTGAATCATCTGATGCAGTAACCAATGCCGTTGTGACATTCTTGCCGTTCACCCTGGCCTCGGCAGTTGGCGTTAGCCAATTTCCACTGTACCATCCCCCCAGGAGGTGAGATACTGTGAAGACAGCCACCGCAGGGGCTGGGAGGGCAGGCTAGCCCAGCGCCTGGCGCAGTGTGCTCCTCAGTTTGCTGATTGATTAACCCAGTTTATAGAAATTTCAAGAAGTGTGCTAGGCTAAATTCTAAAAGGTGGAACATTTGTCTGGTTGAAAAATAGGGATTTTTTAATAGCACATCCTAGAAAAAAATCAGTGAATGGTTTTATTTAGTCTTGAAATATTGATACTGATGTCATTAAATGTGCCGTAAGTATGGTATATAACATATTGAACTTTATGTTATCAGTGGACATTAGTTTTCCTAGATCTTTTTGAAGTTGTTTGACTGTATTGTCTTTTTTGGGGTAGATTTTTGTTGAATGTGAAAATCTTGAAATCCATTCAGTAGGTGTTTGTTGAGCACCTGCCATGGATAAAGAGCGCCAGTCGGTGTGGGTGCTTTGGAGACAGAAGAAAGTGCATCCCTAAGATGACCAAGGAGGAAGGCTTCCAGGAAGTTAATTAGGCACGTTTTCCTTGCTGAGGTTGTTTAACACTGTACTTAAGACTGGAGGTCTGCAAATAGGCTTAGTTCATATCCTGTGCCTGACACTTGCTGTGTCTGACAGGTTCGGCAATTACTTAACCTTTCTGTGCCTCAGTTTCCTCATCTGTAAAATAAAAATAACAACGTGTGCTTCTTGGATTTTGATGACATGTACGTGAGAAATGCCTGTGAGGCCCCTTTAGCAAGGTGCCCAGCATGGAGAAAACACGCAGTCAAAACTAACCATTATTTTTAGCTGGGGTGACTCTTGATTTGGCTCCTGTGTCTATCTCTCACTCTCAATTCTTGTGACGTAATCAGACAAAAATAAATATACTCCTGACCAAGAACTGATTCTTGTTTGATTTTTCAAAGGCTGTGCATTTCATCCTTAAGCACGGGCCCACTCTTGAAGGTGAAACTGTGGGAGCAGTGACCAGCACAGGTTGGCCTTCTTGGATTTGTGGAGAGGAAGACATCTGGCAACTTCCCTCGGCTTCCTTTGTTCTTTTGGGTTTATTTTAGTTCTCCGAGTCCGATGCCTCATGGAAGCCTGGCACACAAGAATAGCGCTAATCCGAGTACAGTCATAAAACAACCCTCTCTTTGAAAGTGGAGGAGTTGGGGATGAAGCCTGATTATCCCCGGGGTTATTTTTGGAGAGAAGCCCACCCTCAGGTGATACTATATCCTTCCTGGCCTCTGCCTCCCGGGGTTGAGCCCCCGCCTGCTGGGAGCGTGACTTGCGCCCACCACGCCCAGAACGTTCCGGCTTCCTCATTTTGGTCTCTCGCCAGCCGTCTTCCCTTAAGTCATTCCTGGTCATTGACCTCTTCCCCAGAAAAATGCCTCAGAGGTTTCTGAACTTGAAACCATTGCCACATTCGCTTTTACTCCGAACCTTTGGAGTTCCCTCATTTGGGCCAGGTGGTGTAAAATCAGACAGGGCTTGGAAATGACCATATTGGTATCAAGTTAGGAAGTGCCCATGGTTTCTGTCCGGGGAACATTCTCCCGAGAAGAGTTGGTTTGTGCCAGATCTCGTTACCTTGGGCAGCTTGGTTACTGGTCCTAAAATCAAGCCTGTGCTTGGACAGACAAGAGTGAGTGAACAGGACCAGGAGACGGGGCCCCGAGGTCAGCCAGACTGAGATGGCTTTAGTTTAGAACCTAAAGACGATGTTTCAGCCCTGACCCGCTGCTGTGGGTGAAACCTTTCTGGCACAGCTGTGTAAGTAAGCGTGGGAGAGGGTGTGTGCGCACACCAGAGAGACGGGGAGGGACACTGGAGGCAGCTGCCACCTGGCCTGGCGAGCCCTCCCCGTTACGGCCGAGACCAGAGGTGGTCTAGTGGAGGCCAACTCTCGTTTGCTTTCTACTGTGAGACTTTCAATCCACACTGAAGAGAGAGGAGTACTCCAATTAGGAATAGTTAGTGGCACATTCAGCTGCCTGGTCAAGTGTGAGCCATTCAAGGTGATATAAATCTGGGCTACTTCTGATTAAAACCAGACGCACGCTTACATCCTGTCCATCCAGAGGGTGACGCTGGGTCTCTGACCAGACATGGTTCATTTCATGTCTTCATTTTGTGACTCCACGTTGCTTTTCTTTTTTCCTTTTGTGAGGAAGATTGGCCCTGAGCTAACATCTGTTGCCAATCTTCCTCTTTTTGCTTGTGGAAGATTGTCACTGAGCTGGCATCTGTGCCAGTCTTTCCTCTATTTTGTATGTAGGACACTGCCACAGTGTGGCTTGGTGAGTGGTGTGTAGGTCTACATCCAGGATCCGAACCCATGAATGCTGGGCTGCCAAAGCAGAGTGTGTGAACCTAACCACTATGCTACCGGGCTGGCCCCAAGGTTGTTTTTTTTTTGTTAGCCTGAGGCAGCTTATTCTGGTGACAGTCTGTGACCAGAGACCGCAGCCATTTCTGGTTTGGGAGTCTGGGATCCTGAGGCTGTTTGTGACCCCTGCCCCATGCCCTTGCAAATGCATGAGCAGGTTTGGGCGGTCAAAGTTTGGGGCACCGAGACTCTTCCAGGTTGTCGGGATCCTGCAGGTTGAAATGCTTCATCTTTAGAGTCTCTGCACAGGCACATGGAGGCCTGAGTCGAATTTAAAAGAAGGCTCTGGGCACCCCAGTCTTTCACCCTTTTCTAAAAGGGGAGCGCGTGAGCTTTGCATTGCAGATGCGATTTTTATTTTTAAACACTGGGAGTGACGGTGTGTGAGCAGTGACGCATCCACAGCCAGCTAATCTGTATTGTGTAAAAACACACAAACCACAAATTATTTTTAAAAGGGAAGAAAGCAAAAGAACAGATGCAGCAAACTCCTCGTGTCACGTGAATCGAGGGAAAAACTCCGTTAGAGGCATTTCTGAGCAGCGGCAGAGGGAAGACCAGCATGACCGGAAGGAATGGGCAGGAAATTCTGTCTGCTAGTCTTTGCTGGGGGGCAGCTGACACTTTCCTTTACGTCTGATTTTCAGGGCATTGATGATGTCCATCTTGATGTGCCTGTATTCCTTCCTTCTCTTTTCTTAAAACGAAGTTGAATAATTTTTTGTACATACTGAAAAGTACTGAAATCAGAAGTATAGAGCTTACAGTATTTTCACAAAGTGAGCAAACCTGGGACTTGAGCAGAACCTTACGAGTTGAAGCCTGCATCTCAACACAAGGTATATGGGCAGACCCGGTTTACTGAAGTCAGAGACCATCATATAACCCAGCTCCTCTTATATAAAAAAAAAAAAATTGGTGTTAAAATCTAAGAGTAAAAATGATATTCCTTGGACCACCATCAGAACTAAATTGTGTTTCCATGAGTGACATACGTCAGAGACCTTCTGGATCAAGAAATGAAAAGCATCAGAGTGGGAAGAATGCCTTCTTCCCTGTCCCTAGCTCAGGGGGTCATTGGGCTGCACGTTCTCCCTGAGGACTCAAGATGCCCAGATGCCCGTAGGCTGGAAAGGAAGGCTGTGGCGCAGATTCCTTCTGTTCCTCAGTCTCCTGTGTGGGGCTCAGGTCAGGTGGTTGGAGGGCAGGAGGGGAGGAAGGGGCCACCCATGGGGGGAGTGCAGCCTCGCCCGACTCCTCATTGCTCCTCTCCAGGTAGTTGCAGTCTGACCCTGCTGGGCCCTGGCCTGTGTCTACACTGAAGAAACTCCTGGTCCAGCACAGGAGGCAAGCAGGGCACAGACTGGAAAGTTCACAGCAAGGATGCTAACCAAATTGTGGAGCAAGTGGAGTGTCAGGGCAGGACCCCAGAAGAATGGATGCTGAACCCCAAGGTCTGGAGTGCCAACCAGGAGAACTTGGACGAAGAGGCCAGAGAGCAGAGTTCTGGAAAGGGAGAAAACGCAGAGGCCTGGAGCCAGGAGACGAGAGCAGGCTTTTAGAGTAATGAAGGCAAAGTATGGTGGAGAGCAGAGAGGCCTCAGGGGAAAAGAGGGAGCGATGAGGCTGGTCAGGAAGGAGGCAGCCCTTCATGCAGGCCTGGGGAGGTCGCTCAGAGGTATGAGGCTACCCGGAGGGCAGAGGAAAGTCAAGGAAAGAGCACAGGAGGGGCGGGAAGATCAATGAAGCTCTGGATTTTTCATTGTTATGTGTCGATGGAATTGTGCCCCCAGGGGCCCCAGATTCCCTCTCCTATTAGAGACGTTTGTCCAGAAAAGCTCCAGGGTCACAGCCTCCAGAAGGCCCTGCCTTTGGATGGTGTGAAGTGTTGTTTCGCATTCTATGAGGGGCGGTCTTTTTAACATGTGCCCAGGACTGGGTTTTCTAAGAGGAATTCAGGAATCCAGGCCATCAGTTGCCACCAGTTAGTAGGTGACCAGTAGCAGACCAACTACACCCATCCTAGTACACTATTCTTAAGACTTTTTCCAGAATAATCATCACCTCCCTCCAGGTGGCCTTTGGGGCCATATCACGCTGCTATGATAGAGCTGACAGTAAAATTAATCCTTGGACACAATGTGACGGGTTTGGAGAGTTTTTCCTGGAGCCTCTTGTCTCTGCTCAAGTCCTCAGGGCCGGGCAGCCCCTGGCAATCCTGAGACTCGCCAGTCCTGGGTTTATTTTGTGTAGCCTTTGAACTTCATGTCTTGAGTCCTTTTCATTCCACGAGAACTATGGCTACTTCTGTTGTGAGGTCAAAAAAAGATCTGAGTTCATATATGAGGGACTTGGATTTCTAGTGCCACGTGGTGAAGAGGATGTTACTGTCTGAAGTATTGAATTCAGTGCTTGCAACAGAGGTCACCTCATTTGGCATGTCTTCCAGGCCACGAGGGCCTCCTTGGGAACAGCTTGGACCTTTGTGAAGCCAAATGCATGCTTTAGGTTCAGATCCAGATCCAGGCACGTTAAGTACATGCTGGAGGAAGAAATCCCAGAATGTATGAATGAATGAGTGAATGAGTCAATGACTGAATTCCAGTTCCAACTTGAGGCGGAATTTTCAAGTTGGTAATGGTTTTTACCCTAGAAGTTCTTTTGGCATCTTCCCTGTCCATTCCTTGTGACCCCCTCCAAGGTGAGTTACCTCTAAGGATGGGGACACCTCATAGGACTTCCCTGGTCCTGTCCCCTCCTACTGCCACTTTCTTTCTGTGGCTCATTGCCTCCACATCCCCTTACATCAAAGCCTAAGTGTTCTGAATTGAATCCCCCAGAGCTTACGAATACTCATCTCAGGACTTATTTTCATGAGCAAAGCCCTCGTGTGGCTTTCCAGGGATATTAGTCTAGTCCAGGGATGGCAGATGATGAGACGGACTCTAAGTGATGGTTAGTTCTTGCTAGAGTAGTGGTCTTCAAATGTCCTCCTCCTGAAGGTTCACCTGAGCATCTTTTTAGATGCCGATCCCGTCTCTAATCCCAGTGAGTCCGACTCAGTAAGCGTGGGATGCAAGCCAGCAGTCATAATCCCTAACAGAATCCCAAAGGCTTCTGGCGCAGGTGTATAGGAGGGGTTGACAGTACACTTAGTGCACGGGGTGGAGGAGCCCAGGCTAGGTCTGGGCTGGCCCAGGAAGAATGGTGGAATTGATGATGGGGGTCTGCCATGAGAGAAGTGGATGGGGAAGGCAGCACTGGGTCCTAAATCGGCCTTTCTTGTCCTACCTTGCCTAACCCTTTAGTTTGGAGGTACACATTTTTAAAATGTGGCACTTTGTCAGAAATCCATGTGTCCTTGTGTGTGCCAGGAGTTGTTAGCTGATTCCAGTGGTGATTTGGGCGTATCCTCACCTGGTCTCCAGTTACTAGACACGAATACTCATGTCCCTGGAGACTATTGAAATCTTTCTTTCTGAAACGAAGCCTTCATAATGCCCCAGGTGGAGCTCCTGACTTGCAGTCCATTCTTTCTGACTCGTTTCTTTTGTTCATTCCTGTATTCCCTTAGTGATCAGATATTATTGAGTGCCTACTCTGCAGGGAGCTGGTGAGGCTCGAGAGGCCGGGCCGCCCTTCCGAGTGCCACAAGCCATTGCCCTATTACTGTGAAGTGTGGGACCTAGAGGGCTAACAGGGCCCGCTTCTGGGAGGGACACTGAGACCTGACAGACTTTGAGGTAAGAGGAGGGCGACGGGGAGCAGGTCTGATTTGCTCGTGGGAGGAATGAGGCGCCTCAGAGCCGCCCTGACCCCGTGAGCCGTGGTCAGCCCAGCGCACGGCTTCCCTGATGGAATGCTGCTGGCAGTGCTTCCATGACCTGCTCCTCACCATGAACTAGGAATGAGTCTGAAAAATGCTTCCCCTCCTAAGGAGTCACAAAAGAAGCCGAGAAAGCCAGCAGGTGAGGCCTGATGCCTTTATGAACTGAGTTCATAGCGACTTTTCCAATTTTAATTAAAGAAGTCTGACAAGATGTGTGCTGGTGTGCAGGGTACCCTTTGGGTCTGCATATAATGTGGAGAGCACTTAAATGCTGCATGTCAAGGATTTTCTTCCCTGAAGATAAAAAAGAAAGCTTTAAAAGATGAGACATTCTTTGTTCCGTGGTGTGTGGGAACAAGATGAATGCTATCTTAGATCAAGGCACAATTTAAGATTGATGAATGCCTTGTGTGATTGTCCCTTCCCCGGAGGCCCCAGCCAGAGCTGTCTCACTGAGCAGGTGCACGCTCAGGTCACTTAGGCGGAGTCCACCTCTGCTCATCCAGTACTGCCCTTGGAGGCTGGACTTCCCGCTGCCTTGTGACCTGAAAAGCAAGGCCAGTGGGAAGATGTGCAGGAAGCACTCTGTAGTGAGAGGGAGGACCACAGGGAGGCTCAGGAGATGTCCTCACTGCTCCTCTGAGGCAGAAGAGCGCCTTAAACATTGCTGGGGGGCCTCAGGATTTCACACTGTGCCAGCCAGCCCAAGTGACACACAAGCTTTGCATTCTGCCTTCAACAGCAATCCTGACCCAGAGACGTAGGTTTGTCCTCAGGAGACGGGAGATGGGAGGCCTTTTTCTGTCTGAGAAATCTGAAGAAAGTTCTCCCAGAAGTTGCAGTGTCTTGCCAACGCTCAGCACGGGTTAACACAGACCGATTTATCCAGGGGCTGCCCCTCACCCGCGGTTTCTCCTTAGAGTATTGGGAAACTGAGTCACCTTAGTTTTCCAGTGTGGGCACTGTCTAGTTGATAAGAATTTTCTAGGAGAGGGGTTTATCATTATTGTCATTATTATTATTAAAAGCTCCTTATCCCCTCCCTTTAGAATTTAACTTTTCTAATTATTGGCATAGCCAGCCCTGGTGGTCTAGTGCTTAAGATCGGGCACTCTCACTGCCACAGCCCGGGTTCATTTCCCAGTCAGGGAACCACACCACCCGTCCACTGGTTGTCATACTGTGGGGGCTGCATTTTGCTGTGATGCTGAAAGCTAGGCCGCCGGTATTTCAAATACCAGCAGGGTCACCCATGGTGGACAGCTTTCAGTGGAGCTTCCAGACTAAGAAAGACAGAATAGGAAGAAGACCTGGCCACCCAATTCTGAGAAATTTGGCCTTGAAAACCCTGTGAATAGTAGCGGAGCATTGTCTGATATAACACCAGAAGGTGAGACGATGGCGCAAAAAGACTGGGCAGGGTTCCATTTTGCTGCACACAGGGTCGCTAGGAGTCAGAATTGACTCCACGTCATGGCCCTCAGAAGTGGGAGGATGGGGACGTACTGAGAGATGGCAGGACATGGTGTTTATGGGAAATGAGGCCTCATGCCTGGGATTAATAATAATTAATAATAACGTCTGGGATTAATAAGTCCATGACTTATGAAACTTCCAGGACTCCCTGGGCCAGTCTTGGAGAGCCATTGGAGAAAGAGTGAGGTGGGGAGCACAGGCTGCCGTTGGATAGACCTGGGTTCAGACCCCCATTTTCCTCTCCTGGCTGGGTGATGGCATCCTCTCTGAGTCTCAGCTGCTGCTTCCTTAAATTGGGAATAATACCCTCTCTCCAGAAGCTGTGGTGCCCGCAGCTCTAGGGAGCGGGGACACTTCCCCTGGGGGCAGGGAGCTGTGAGTATCAGAGCCATCAGAACTCAGGGCTGTGGGTGACATGATGCACTCCCTCCCTCACCTGTTGTATGGGGTTGTCACGAGGACCAGTCCTAACACATGACACACACAGCACCTGGCCTTTTGCAAGCGTTTATAAATGACAGCCATTATTTATTACTTTTTACGTCTTGAATTCTTCCGGCTTTTTCCTAAGACTTGTGGGTATTTTCTCTTGCATCACATTTCTTTAAGCATTCCCAGTTTTGCTCCAGGTCAAGAGCCCAGTTCTAGAAAGAAAAACTTACTTTGAGGAAAGCATGACCTGCACATTGCAGTTTTCTAGCACTGACACTGTGGGGTGCTGAATTTGCCCTTCAGAGCATTCCTGTTGGGAGGTTGACACAGAAGGGATTTTTGGTTTGTGTGTTTTTTGTCTCTGATATTACTGAGTTTCCCAGGCCGGATTCATGCCTGAGGCTGTTGTTGCAGAGATTTGCTGGAGTCTTCTGCAGGTTGTCTGTTTTGCCAGCTAGCTGTTAACATGTACCCAGGTTTGTCGAGTCCTGTCTCTACTCACTGCTCCTCCAGCCCCATGGCACTCGAACAGGAGTGTGCACCACAGTCACCTGTTCCGACATTTGGGTGGCCTCCAGTGTCTCCCTACAGGACGCTTGTTAACTACAAAGGAAAAGCAGGACCTTTCCAGTGGAGACACCTGCAGACACCACTGTAATGGGACATGGCAACCTTGTGTACCTCCTGATAGGATGCCCCCAGAAGAGTGCAATCTTACTTTGGTGGTGGTTTTGCCAAAAATGAATAATCTGAATTTAATCATGAGGAGACAACAAACAAACTCAGATTGAGAGACATTCTGCAAACTGGCCAGTAGTCCTTAAAGTGTGTCAGGATCATGAGACTGTGGAACTGTCGCAGATTGGAGGAGACCCAGGATCTCTAATGCAGTGTGGGGTCCTGGATTGGATCCCGGAGCAGGAAAAGAATCTTAGTGGACAACTGGCGAAGTGTGAGTATGGTCTATAGGGTAGTTAAAAGTACTGTGTCACCATTAGTTCCCTGATTTTGATCATCGTACTATGTTTTGTAAGATGTTAACTTTTGGGGAGGCTGAGTGAAGGGTCCCAGCATCTTTTCCATACCAGCGTATAGAGGAAAGAGCCAGAAAGTTCTGGTCTGGGTTCAAATCTTGCCTCTGATAACAATTAACCAGGCGACACAGGTCAGGTCACATTACCTGTGTGAGCCTCTGTTTCCTCATCTGCCCGCCTCCAGGTGTCATTGTGAGGTTATATGAGGGATTGTGTGTAACCCACGGCATGTAACGTTCCCTTCCCCAGCTGTCCACCAGGGATTTGTCTTCTTTCCCATCTTCCAGCCTTCCCCCAGACCTGTCCCTTATCTCTGCCAACCCCTGCCATACATCCTCCGATGTGGTGTTTTCAGAAACCTACACGTGCCTTTACTCCCAAGGTCTAGAAAGCTGGTTCTACAGATGAGAAACTCACTGTGGTTCTTGACGGGTGCAGCCTGAGGTAGGGTTGAGCCCCAGTCCGTCCTGCCTCAGCTGCCCTTTTGCCAGCTCCCGCTTCCTGTAGGGTTCTCATTCAAAGGGTACCAGTCCCCTGCTACCCCCGGACCTGCAGCATGGCCATCATCTGTAGGCTTGTTAGAAATGCAGAGTCTTCGACCCCACCCCAATCCATGGACTCAGAATCTACATTTTACCAAGTGATTCTTGATTCAAGTTTGAGAAGTCCTCTCCTTGCGGACTTGACATAGAAGCTGATTCCAAGCCAAGAGCCAATTGCCTCTTGTGTCTCCGCACTGGGGGGCTGGATGAGAGTCAACATGACAGCTGAGAAATGTGAACACAGGTTAGAATAATCTTCAGGACACATCGTTCCAGGCCAAGCCCTTGTGTGGAATTGTCTCCCCTGGAGACTTCAGAGGCCTGAGGTCCTGCCGACAGCGTGGGACATCAGCCAGGGCCTCTGCATAGGGTTGTCTGCCCAGGCTCTGGGTGGGGAGGGTTTGTTTGTTTTCCGTGGCGACTTCAGTTTCTCGCCCTGTTTTCTAGCCTGTGCCAAGCATGCCTGGGGCCTCCACACAGAGGACTGGCAGCATCCAGCTGCCACGAGGATGTCCAGAGGACGTGGACAACAGCACAGATTGCTTTTAAGTGATGGTGGCTTTGTGGCAAAACCTCATACCTCTCAGCTTGACTCAGGTGCTGCACAGGTGGGCTTTTTTTACAGCTTAGCTAACATTTCTTTAATGGCTCAGTGTGCCTGAGAACTGAGCCCTGTGCTTCACCTGCCTCGTGAGTTCAACTGTCACCAGGACCCTACAAGGTGGGACCACCTCAGCCCCATTTTATAGCCCTGGACACTGGGACTTAGAAAGACTAAAGGGGCCCAAGGTCAGGTGGCTTGTAAGTGGAGCTGGGATTTGAACCGTGAGCTACACTGAGCTCCCTAAGCCCAGAGCCCAGTTCTTGAACTCTATGTTATGCTCACCCCAGTTCCCTTCTGGTGTCTGAAGCAGGATGGCCACACCAGTGCCTTCTTGCACTCAGGGCAGAGGCAGTGGCCCTGCAGGCTCCTTCCTGCCTTTCCGTCCTTGCCCTGGATTAGCCACCTGCCAGGCCCCAGTGCCCCCGCTGTCTGGTGAGGTTGGACCTGCTGGTGGTCACTCTTGGCATGTTGAGGACAGGTGTTGGGTTCTGGGTTTGGGTTGTCAATTCCCAGAGAAGGAAGAGACCAGGCAGAATGTGTGGTAGATGATGCTTGTCACAGTGCAGCTCCTGGCAGCAGGGCCCGGGCCAGCATCCAGGCTTCGTCGAGTGGGTTTGAAGCATGGCCTTCTCGGCTGGATTGGGGGCAGTCACGGAGTGGGCTGCACCTGGGCGGGAAGCAGTTCAGAAGCCCCACAGGTCATGCCCACACCACGTGGTCGCCGTTCCGGTTCTGTGGTCTGTTCCTTCCTTTCCCGGTCCCTTTCTAACAGATGAGCAGAGGAAAGCAGAAACCACCAGAAACTCTAAATGAATACCCAGCCAGTTTGGTTTGTCCTTTCCCCAGACTCCAGTGCAGGAGAGGCTGGTGTTTTTAAAATTCTGATTCTCTTTTAGTCTCAACTGAAAGGCTCGGAGGTAATTAGCTGTTATAGAAAGAGTGTATCGTCATTTTAAAAAGCTGCCTCGTGGGAGTAATCATTAACTGCAGTAGGATGGGAACATGGCAGTAAAAATAGACCCCGGACCCTTGTTTGCAGGAGCTAAAAGAAACCAGCCAATTGGTTTAATGAAAATTAGGCAGTTGGCCAAAAGTTGCCACTCTCTCACTTTTTAATTGGAAAAAAAGTCATAAAAAGGATACGTTGTGTGAAAATTTAGAGGAGTCAGAAAAGCACAAATAATAAAGGAAAATCACCCTTAATACTACCATTTGGAATAACTGCTTTTAGTACAGTACCTCGGCAAATGCACTTCCGTTCTGTTTCCTATGCTCACGAATAAATGTTTATTTGCACAAAATTGGCATCACATTGATGTATAGTTTTATAAACCACTTTTTTCACTCAATAATATTTCAGTCTTTGCCCCATGTTGTTAAGTGCTCTTTTTAGTAAAATGGTGCATTAGCTAAAGGCACCATAATTCATCCAAGAACAGCAGCAACGATGACGACAATGACAATGACGATGGTGATGATGATGATGACTAGGTTTTGTATGCAATTTGCTCTGTGCCAGGCACTCTTCCACGCTTTACACATAAACTCACTTTATCATCACACAGCCTTATGAGATAGCTGCTGTTGTTCTTTCCATTTAATCTTTGTTGTTTGACTTTTAAGCTTTTCCTTTAAACAGATCTATTTTAAAGATTTTATTTTTTTCCTTTTTCTCCCCAAAGCCCCCAGTACATAGTTGTATATTCTTCGTTGTGGGTCCATCTAGTTGTGGCATGTGGGACGCTGCCTCAGCGTGGTTTGATGAGCAGTGCCATGTCCGCGCCCAGGATTCAAACCAACAAAACATTGGGCCACCTGCAGCAGAGCGCGCGAACTTAACCACTCGACCACGGGGCCAGCCCCTAAAAAGATCTATTTTAAACAACGCTGTAATAAACATACATCTTTAAGCACACCCTTATTTTCCCATAGGTTGCCGCTGGCTCAAAGGGTCTGCATATTTTACAGCTTTGATGCACATTCCCCGTTGTCCTAGAGAATGAGTCTGCACTCCCTGTCTCTTTTCCTGTTCCCTTTGTTTGGTCTGGAGGTGGCCTCATGGTGGCCTGCAAGATGAGAGTAACTATCTGATGTCTGCTGAACCCTGGGGCTTGTGACTGAGGGGTCTGGAGAGGGAGCAAGTCTTTAGACCTGATTCTTCAGGATTAATCACCAAACATCACTTGCTTGGCCCTTTATTGACTTGAATTGTCAGTTAACCCGTCTCTTAATTTGTTGTCTCTGAATTAGACTGAAAATTCCTTGCGGCTAGAACAGTATCTCCTGTGTCTTCTCATAGCTCAGTGTCCTACACAGGGTACTTGTTCTGTAGATGTTTGTTGATTGAGCAGAGAGGAGGATAATAGTGTTAGTAAATGTGGGTGGATTTTACTAGTGGCTGGAACAGATTTTGGAGGGGATGAAAGGGGACCAGGCCGCAGGTCACATGCCTGGTGAGCAGGCCCATTAGATTGGGTGGGTGTGGGTCATTTGTCCACCTGAGGGAGGCTCTGAGTGGGGCCCCAATGCAATTTTTAGGGCTGTCTGGCCCTCTGGGGTTTGCAGCTGCCCCGGAACAGACTGGGAGTGAAGTCTAGGTGTCCTGAGCCTGGCAAACAGATGGGGCACCTGGGCTGCAGAGGCTGGGGCTGTCGCTTCCCTGGAGGTGGCAGTGGTGTAAGCTTTCTGTCACTCTCTCACTTCTGTACTGTTGGGATTTGTTTTTTACAATGAGAATGCAGCCATGTATTATTATTATTCTAAATAAAATTATTTAGAAGATAAACGATAGGAAAAAAATGTCTTTGACTCAACTCTCTAAAGACTCCTTTCAAAACTGTGTCATATTGAAGTCCCTGCCACTTGATTATTTTGCAATGAGGAAGACATGTTCCATATTTTACATGGGAGAGCAGGGAGTGGCCTGCAAAATATTTCTGGCCTCTCTTGAGCTTTGCAGATGGTTTCAAGTTTCATTGTCAGAGTGGCCCTCTGATTCTCAGTCCCAGTGCTGAGTGGGGAGGGTGAAAGCATTTGCCTCAAGTGTGATTTGGAAAACTGGGATGCAGGTGAAAAGCATGGAATGTGCTTCTTTTATTCCCAAAAGACGTGGCATTAGATTTTGGATTATGTATTTGACTTTTGAAAACTATAGCAAGTTCCCAAAGTGAGCAGGCCATTTTATCAAGATGGGGGTGAGGGGTAGGGGGGTGAACAGCGTGTGGAAACCAGATCTCTGGCTGTTTTTTAAAGTTTTAGTGCCTCTGCACAGTGGTGTTTTCTGCATAGAGGGGAAAGGCTAGCAAAGAGTGGCAAAGACAAAACCCTAGAGACACTTTCTCTCAGGCTCTGGGGTAATGGGGCCACTGACCTAAATAAGGGCAGGAATCCGCTAGTATAATGCGCTTCTGCTGCCAGGACGGGCTGTATTGAGGCCGCGGTGTCCTCCATTCACACACTGGCCTGGTGTGCATTCAGGTCCCAGACAACACACAGGCTGCCGTCTGAGACAGCCAGACTGCTCCAGACCCGCCCACAGGGTTTCCTGGCTCCAGGAGCCTAGTTGAAGGCTGAGTGATAACAGGACTAAATCCCTGGACAGAGACACTAAGAAATAGGATTTTATCATAAGAATCCCAAGAAATGAGTGGACCTCCTGGGGCCCCAGGGCTGGGTCAGAGAGAACAGCTCTTGGTGGACCATCTAGAACAGCGCTATCCAGTCGAAATACAATGTGAGCCACATATGCAATTTAAAAGTTTCTGAAAGCGCAGTTTAAAAAGTTAAGACAAAACAGGTGGCGTTAATTTTAATATTTTTTATTTAACCTAATATATCCAAAATATTAACATTCAACATTTATTCACATAATCAATATAAAAATTACTAATGACATGTTTTACATTCTTTTTGTGTGCTCTTGGAAATTCCATATATTTTACCCCTAGCAGCGCATCTCAATTCGAACCCGTCACTTTTCAGCTGCCTAGTAGCTGTGTGTGGCTCGTGGCTGCCATATTGAAGACTGCATGTCTAGAAGCTGTCACTCGGCTCTTGTAGAGTGAGGTTGGAGACCTGCCAGGATGCTGTCTGGGCCCATGGGGTCACTGTAGCATTTGATGGAGGCTCCTCATAGTGTTCTTCTGCCGTTTAAAAAAAAAAAAAAAAAAGAGGGGCTGGCCCCGTGGCCGAGTGGTTAAGTTTGCGCGCTCCGCTGCAGGCGGCCCAGTGTTTCGTTAGTTCGAATCCTGGGCGCAGACATGGCACTGCTCATCAGACCACGCTGAGGCAGCATCCCACATGCCACAACTAGAAGAACCCACAACGAAGAATACACAACTATGTACTAGGGGGCTTTGGGGATAAAAAGGAAAAAATAAAATCTTTAAAAAAAAAAAAAGCTTTGAACCTTAATAAGTTATAGATAATAGTTCTTGACATTTTCATAGGGCTTTTCCATTACAGGTTACCTTTAGTATATTCTCCTTTGCGCCTAAAAGTCTGTGAGTGAGGCAGAGCAGGTACCATTCCTTTCGTGAACATTGATTGAGGGTCTGCTAGGTGCTAGACCCTAACTTGCATACAACTCCTGCCTTCTTGGAGCTCAGATTCCAGTGGAAGAGGGAAAAGCAAATCATCGTGTTAACGTGGTTAGAACTGTAGTGGGAATATGACAGGGCTAGAGAAACACCTCGGTTCTGCCCAGGACACCTGGGGAAGCTCTTCAAAGGAGAGATATTTGAGTAGAAAGATGCAGAATGAGGAGTCCTTCCTAGGCAGATAAATGGGGGTGAAGGGGGAGATGCATTCTGAACATGGTCCATTTGGGTTAGAACTTCTGAACCGGGTATGGCCATTTCACAGCCCTGATACGTCAGGCCACCAGCTTGAAATCCTACCAGGTGTTCCTACGAGAGGGGTCTGGAGCCCAGGCGTTTGGGTTAGCCATGGCTGGAGCAGCTATTCATCTGGAAACGGTGGTTCCTGGGCAAGATCTTCAGGAAGGAAGGGAGTAAGTGGTGGGAGGGACCCTGCCCTGAAACTTGATGACCAGCTGACCTCGATTCTAGGGTCCTTTCCTGCCAGCAGCTACCATTTTTTGTTTTGAGATCTGAAATAAGAATATTTTGCGTGCAATTTTGTGTTGTCATTATGTTAAAGTTGAGTAAGCATGCGAGCTTTAAGTGCTGTTTGCAGCATTTCTGTTGTAGTTACTGGGGAGTCTTGGGGGAGAAATCACCATTTGTGGATATTCCCAGCCTAGCTGAATTGCCTGCCAGATAGGCAGTGTAGGGATTTCAAGCCAGACCGGGAGCTGGCCTCTTGCCTTTTGTCCACACAAGGCCCTCGGCCACCACTAGGCCAGGACAGAGAGAGCACCCACAGGCCCGCTGGAGGCCCACTCAACCTCCAGGCATGGCGAGCCTCCTCTGCACTCAGCAGTTTTTATTTTTATCTCATCAGCGTGTTCCTCCTTTTAAAGTGTGAATCCTAGTGACCCGAATGAGCTGTCTGCCTGGGCCTGGGCCAGTGGGACGGGGTTACTCCAGTTCAGAGGCTGCCCTGGGCTGGGGTTGCAGGGATGGGGGTTCCCTGTGGGATTGCATGGGGGCAGGACAGGGTGGGCTCACCCTGGCCAGGAGCAAAAGTGGCCTGCCAGACGGACAAGTTCTCAAACTGGGAAAACATTATGCTAAAAGTAAACTGGCGCCTGTGGTCCCCCTCCCTCATCCCCTTCATAGCAGCCCTTTTAAAAGAACAAAGCAAAGTTTGCAAAATTCAGATGTTAATATTTAGAAACACGAAATCAAGTGTGCATACCTCTCAGAGTTCAGCTGTAGATAGAATTCAGGCCCGCTGGCCTTGGCGTTCACACATGTGAGGCTCTGCTGAGCTTTTATCCACGTTGATGCATCAGAACAGCGTGGTTTCACGCTCAGAGGTTGGGCATGGGGGTCTGCTCTTTCCCTGGGATTGAGTGGTCTGAGGAGGCTGCCCCGGGCTCTCCAAGGAGGATATTCAGTTTTAAAAACAGGAAGGCAGACAGCCTGCCCTAGCTCTCTGTTGGCCAATGCCTGAAACTCACTTGAGTCAGAGGGAAGGAAAATAACATTTGTGGGCCCCTGTGCTGTTCCAGAACCTATGTTAAGTACTTTTCCTATGCAGGCCGGTGAGTTCCACACAGGTATTCTGTGAGCTTATCATCATTCGAGGCAGTTTTCCTTCCATAGGGCAGGGTTCTCCAAATGTGGCCCCTGGACCAGCAGCATCAGCATCACCTGGGAACCAGGTAGAAAGGCCGGTTCTCAGGCCCCACCCATGCTCTCCAGAATGAGGACTCTGTGGAAGGGCCCTGCCATCTGTGTTTTAACAAGCCCTCCAGGCAACCCTGATGCACCCTAAAGCTTGGGAACCCCTGCCCGAGAGGGTCCCTCGAGCTAGCCTGCGTTCAAATTTCAGGTGTGTGGCTTTGGGCAAATTGGGCAATCACTCTGTGCCTCAGTGCCCTCATCTGTAGATTAGGGGTACTCACCCTCTCCGTGGGGCTGTGTGGTTACATTAAGTAATATATGTAAAACTAAGAACAGTGCCGGGCACATGGTAGGCTCACTCTAAGTGTTTGCTCTAACCTGCTCAAAGTCAACCAGCTTTAATCCCGGGTCTGTTGGACCTCAAGGCCATTTCCTCATTTTATTGTATGGGCTGTCCCTTGGAAACCAGTTCATTGAGCTGTTACAGTGTCTATTCTGCAAAAAAAGTAGGCTGCTTCGTAAGCCTAGGCTAGTAAGGAGATTTCCTTTCTCATTGCCAGCTTTAGTTCCTTAGTAGGAGCTGCTTGGAACACCGAGAGAGGGATTTTAAGGCCAAGCCTGAGCTTAGCCTACGTTTGCCATTATTGAATAGCGATGTCTGGGTGCTTGTGGCGTTCTTCCCTCCTGCCATCAGTGGTTGTCCAACAACTTAGTGTGAATTTCTGATCCTTTCCTGTTACTGGGTTTTATTGGGAGGCTGTTAAGTGTCCCGCTGAATGCCACAGGCCGGAGGAATGGTGTGGGCTGCACGTGTTCAGGGTGAATTAGCAGGAGGCCGTGTGTGGTTTGTGGGCCGCACCTGCCCAGGAATTAACGTGTTTTTGGCCTGGTGCCGTCTCTTTTGGGACTTGGGGGTGGCTGTGGCCACAGGAAAGGGCTGGTTGATGAGCTACATGTTCTGAATCCTGGCCAAATATCCTTCTATTTCATGATGACGAACTGCAGCTTTTAGCTCCATTTCGTAGATGTGAAAAGGGCTGCTGTAACAAAGTACCACGCACTGGGTGTCTTAAATAACAGAAATTTATTTTATTACAGTTCTAGGGGCTAAAAGTCTGAGGTCCAGGTGTCAACAGGATTGGTTTCTTCTGAGGCCTCTCTCCTTGGCTGTCTTCTCCCTGTGTCTTCACACGGCCTTCCCTCTGTACGTGTGTCCAAATTTCCTCTTCTTGTAAGGACACTCATCATATTGGATTAGGGCCATGCTAATGGCCTCATTTTAATTTAACTACCTGTTTAAAGACCCTATTTCCGATTACAGTCACATTCTGAGGTACTGGGGGTTAGGACGTCAACATAAGGATTTGGGGGGTAACAATTCAGCCGGTGACACCTGGCCTTGGATTATCTATGTGGGTCTTTCAGAAAAGGGAATCTTGTGCAGGCAGCTCGGCCCTGAGATGACCGAGTTCCCTGAGTACAGAGAGGAGGAAAAGCCCCTTCGAGGAGTGGAGGAGCGCTCTGGGCTCGTGGGAAGGGCGTGGAGGCTGTTTGCACATCCTGTGGGCAGCAGAGAGGAAGCTGCAGGTGAGAGGCAGGGGGCAGGTGGAGGGAAGGGAGCCCCCCAGTTTTAGGAGACGGTTGGTTGTAATAGTGCAGGCAATGATAATGAGGGCCCGAAATACAAATTGGGTCTTTTTGATGAAAATTTTGAGATTTTTCCTGATAGACTTTTGAATGACTTGAATACAATGAAAGAGATGCTACCAGTTTCCGGAAGGAGAATACCATATTTTGTAAAGATGACAGTTCTTCCCAATCAATGCATAGAGTATTTAATGTGATTCCGATTAAATACCAGTGAGATTTTGGGAACATGACGCAATGATCCTAAGATTCTTTTGAAAGAATAATCAGCTGAGAATCGCCGAGATATTTTTTCCTGAGGGTGGGGAATGATGTCTCCTTCAGTTCGTTGTCCACCTGCTCTCCAGAGTGTTTTCTCTTGTGAGAACATGAATCAGATCCCATCTGGTTGTCTCATCCTGTCACACGTGGAATAAAATCTCCACTCTTTACCGGGACCTCCAGCCCCAGGTGGCTGGCCTCTCCAGCCCTCCTGCCTCCCTCTTGCTCACTGAGCTCCAGCTGCACGGCTCCTGTATCCTCCTAGGGAACGCCAGGACCACGCCCACCTTCGCATTTGCTGCTGCCTCCACGTGGGACTTTCTTTCTGGTCTAGACTCTCTCATAACTCACTCGTTCTTGTGGTTCAGGTCTCTGCTCAAATAATATCTCCTAGGAGAAGCCCCCCCACCACCCTGTCTAAATTGCACTCTTTCCTCTCACACACTCCCCTCTGTTTTTATCTGAATTGCACACTTTATTTACAGTGTGGTGGGGCAGAGTGTGGCTCTGGCCCATACTGCCTGCATTCCTATCTGGCTTTGCCCCTTACTGCCATGTGGCCATCTGGGTGTCAGTTTTCCTCATCTGTAAAATGGGCATAATAATGCCCATGTCGTGGGACTGTTGTAGGGATTAAATTTGATACATAAAGTGCCTAACAGAGCCTGGCACACAGACGAAGTATTCAGTAAGTGTTGTTGTTATTACTTGTTCAACATCCATTCCGCCCACTAGACAGGGAAACAGACAGAGGAGTGCTTTGCCTGGTTCCCTGCTGTGTCCTCAGGGCCTAGAACTGTCCTGGCACATAATAGGGCCCGGTAAATGTTTGTCGAGTGAATACATGGAATCTGGATGGTAAGACATATTATAATTAAAGTAGTGATTGGTGTATGAGTAGAGACACAGATTAAAGGAACAGAATAATATCTCAAAAGCCAACCCTAGCATTTATGGGAATTTAATACACGACGATGGAGCATCACAAATCAGTGGGGAGAAGGGGTGGATAACTTAGTAAATGATCCGTGCAAAATAGTTAGATCCTCTCCTTCTGACAGATATCAAAAGATAGTCCAATGAGATATTTCAATTTAAACCATAAAAAAAAAAAACTAAGGAAATACGTGGGAATATCTTCTTTTCTAGGGAAGAGTTGGCTTCCTAATTAGCTAAAGGGAAGATATAGGTCATGCACAGAAGAAATATGAGCATCCAAGTAATATGGGGAAAATGTTTAACTTATTGATAATCAAAGAAATACAAAGTAAAATGAGATGTCATTTCTCTCCTATCAGGTAGCCCCATAGGAGTGGTGTTGAGAAAAGGACTTTCCTGGATTGCTGGTGGCAGTGTAGCTGGATAAAGCTTTTCTGGCACACAGTTTGGAGAAGCTTAACTGTACACATATCTTTTGACCTAGTAAAGCCAACTCTAGAAATCTAACCAAGGAAATAATCAGAAATGTATCTGATATATGTGCAAAGATATTCATTATTCATAAATAAGAAAGTGTGAAAAAAAAATAAATGTCCAGCAATAGAGGAAATAGTAAGTAAATTATAATGCATACCCACAGGAAATATGTAGCCTTTAAAAAGAACTTTTTAAAGATTATTTATTTATGGTTTTTTTTTGGTGAGGAAGATTTGCCCTGAGTTAGCATCCATTGGCAACTCTCCTTTTTTTTTTTGCTTAAGGAAGATTAGCCCTGAGCTAACATCTGTGCCAATCTTCCTTTATTTTGTATGTGAGTTGCCTCCACAACATGGCTGGTGAGTGGAGTAGGTCCACAGCCGGATCCGAACCCACAAACCTGGGCCACTGAAGTGGAGCGTACGGAACTTTAACCACTGGGCCATGGGGCCAGCCACCTTTAAGATTATTTAATGCAGCAGTTCTTAACTAGGGGTTTCTGTTTGCATCATGCTCACTAATGCCCCACTGGCCAAAGCATGTCACATGGTCATGCCCTGACTCAGTGGGACCAGACTACAGAAGAGGTAAATACTGAGGGCCACTAGTGTAACCGTGTATCAGATATGTTCATGAAAGGATTGTAATTTCTAAACACAAGACACACTCACATATGGAAATTTGCCATTATGTTATCAGTGGTTATTTTCCAATTTCTTATTCTGTGTATTTTCAAAATTTCCTATAATGAATATATATTTTATCATCCTAAACGAAAAACTTACCTTGAATTAAGGAAGTGTGGCTATGGGTTTGGAGAACTTAATACATGATAAAGGATGGATTCAGGAGGTGGTCAGGTGGATAGAATTAACTGCTGTTGGTGGCTTTTTAGGGGGTGGATGAGGCAGGGAGTAGGTGGGTTCCAGAATAATGTAGCTCAGGCCTTGATTGGATGGTGTCCAAGAAGGGGGAACAGGATGTGGAGCGAGGTTGCTGGGGAAATCTCGTTTAACATGTTGAGTTTGAGGTTCCTCTGAGGCATTGCACTTAAGAGCCCAGCAGATAGTGGAAATACAGAGCTGGAGTCCAGAAGAGAAGTGGGGGCTGGAGAGGGAAATGTTCTTTGGATCTTTGGTGGTCATTGTGAGAGAGAAAGTGTGATTGGATCCTTGAGTTCACTGACCGGGCCAGTTACAATCCCTGACACTGCTTCAGTGTGGCTTCCCCGCCCTGGCCCCAGGCTAGATTAGCCTGCACTCCCAGTCATAGGCAGTCTCAGCACCCTGTGCTTCTTTTTTAGAGCGCTTGACACGTTTGTAATCAAATGACCACTTATGCAGTTAGTTGATTGATGGGAATGCCCTCACTGGATTGTCAGCTGCATGAGAGCAGGGCAGGATTCGTCTTGTCTGCTGTCGTTAATCAGTCTTGTCTGGCACTGGTTTTCTGGGAGGATGAGTAAATGAAAGCACGCAGCAAGCAAACCAGGGAGGTAGGGTGGATAAGGAGGATTCAGAAAAGATGTTGGGGGTCCAGGAGAGTTTCAGGAGAAGAGTTTCAAGGAGAGAGCAGGCACCAGTGTCAGTCAATGGTTAGAGGTTGAGAAAGATGGGCTCTCAAAAGATCAATGGAGAAAGCGGTTTTAGAGTAGGGGTGGGAGCAGGTCCTGGAGGGAGGGAGTGTGATCAAACATTCAAGAACACTTATTGGGCCAGCAGTCATGGAAAAGAGGAGAAGCAGCTCTTTTGAGTGGGAGGGGCCGCAAAGGAGAAGGAGCTCATATAGCAAATTGGACGTCATGGCTCAAGGTCAGCTGGGTTGAGTATTCTCAGTTTGTGTCATTTGATTTTTCAGTGTCCACAGGAAACAGATGTCCTATTTGAGAAATGAAAGTTGTATTGTCCCATCTTGCACCCCCACAAAGCTGCCAGGAGTCTCCCCAGAGAGTCCTCCTCACCAGCAGGTCTGGTCAGGGCAATCTTGGATGTGCACCATGTAAAGTTGGCTGTGTTGAAATCTTCATGAAAATGGCATTCTTAGATATTATACCCTAATTCAGTGGTTCTCAAGGTATGGTTCCCAGTCTGGCAGCGTCTGCCTCACCTGGGAACTTGTTAGAAATGCAAATTCTCAGGCCCCACCTGAGACCTACTTCAACAGAAATCTCTGGGGTGGGGCCCAGCAATCTGTTTTAACGCTCCCAGATAATGCTCACTAAAGCTCCAGAGCCACCGGCCTACATCCAAAAATATAAGCAAGCAGTTGTTGGTCCAAAAATATAAGCAAGTGATTATTGGAAATTACCTCTCTCCAGCTGACATTTACGTGGGAGCCTCTGAGCAGCGATGTCTGTTTTCCTCCCACGTGCTTCCTGGAAGAGCTTTTGGAGTTGTCTACTCAAACCCTGCATTGGAATTCCCTGAGCTTGAAGAATTGAACTGATAAAGTTAGAGGCCTCTGTCTTGCTAAGTCTTCCATATTAAGGGGTCAGCAGTTTCTTTTGGGATCCCAGGCAGCTTTCCTGGCCTGACTCCACACATGAGGTTCTAAGCCAGCCTGTGGGGGCCTGGGGAGGGGACCTCCTGGGCCTCCCTGAATTCATTATTTTAAATTGAAGACAGTGGAGCAGCAGAGGGGCCTGAATTAGAGACAGGAGGATAAGATTTCACACGTAGCAGCTGGAATTGATAGCAGTGGCATCTTGGACCTATAGCTTTGAAGACACAGTGAGATGCTGTTGCTTAACAAAAACCAGACCCAGCCCACCAGCTGCCTTCCTCGCTGTGACCCAGCACCACACTAGGTCACTGAGTCCCTAAGTGCACCTCGGAGTTCCCTGGAGGTGAAAGCTTGGTGGTGGCTGTTGCTGTTACTTTTAAGGGGCTCGACCTCTTAGCTGCAGCTCCCGTATGGGCACCCAGCAGCAGATGTAAATTGCTGGAGAGGTAGAATGAGTTTTCTCTTCTTTATAATGCAGAGGTACAGACATCCAGAGACCAGCCGGTTCCTGCACATCTGAGGCTGACCCCAGAAACTAGGGGTTGAAATTTCTCAGATAACCCAGGCTCTTGGCAAAGAGGTAGTGCTCATTTGTCCCTGAAGTGGGAGGCTCACTCATCTTCTGAAAGCCTGTAGACACGATGTTTGGGGGGCCTTGCTGCCTGGGATTTGTGTTCTAGTCTGTTGTGCACTGTTGAGCACAGTGTGGTGGTTAGATCCTGATGGCCCAGGGCCAGCACTGTCTCCTGATGTTGGGGCTATTTCTGGTGGGAGACGGTAGCAGGTAAGTGCCTGCGATGTCCCTGGGGAGCACCCTCTCCCCTTCTGGAAGACCTCTGGGCTTCCCTGCCAACTGCAGCCGTGTGTCCAATATTACTGAATTCTTTTGTGTTTTGCACACATGTACAGGTAAATCCTCCTCTGCTGCCAAAGCCACAAGGAAGAGGGGTCCTGTCTTCTGGCTCAAGTTTACCCACATGATTTGAGCCCATGAGTACATCTTTCCGAATACCCTTTTTTCCCCTCCCTCTCCAGTGAGTCGGCTTTAATCATACTTCTTCCAGCTGGTGGGCCCCATGAAAAACTGTTTGGGTAAAATTTCAATAGTAGTTATTTATCAAGAATATTTGGGAATCTAAAAATCCTATATATACTGTTCTAGTGTCTGCAGAGAAATATATCCCGTTAACAAAGGAGAAGAAGGTGAGAGGAGATTCCAGCTCAGCTTAACTTGAGCTAAGTTACAGAAGTCTCCTTGTGCATTGATTGCCCTGTACGGGGCTGCTGAGCTCCCCTGGGCCTTCCAGTGTTACTGACAGGTGCTGGAAGGCGTGTCCCTGGGACTGCTCCCCTCCTTCCTCGTCGCTCACTGGCTCTGATGAAAGAAGAATTCAAAATGCTGATAAAGTGTTCAGTTTCTCTAGTGGTCAAATAAATGTAAATTTAAATAGCATAATAACACCTTTTCTACCTATTGGATAAGGAAGATTTACAAAAATTATGCTGGGCAAGGGCGTGGGTTTTATGACTGCTGGTGGAAGTCTAAATCTGCAAAGCAATTTTGCAAAAGTTATTTAAAATCTTAAAAATGCCCGTAGCCCTTGATCTCCTGGAAATTTATTGTTTGAAACAATTAAAGTTATGCAGAAAGTAGTATGTTTAAAGTTTTTCATCAAAGCAATAATTAGACTAGTGAAAAATTTGAAACAGCCTTGATGTCCAACAAGGATTTTGAAATTATAGCATATATCTATATTTATATCTATATGTGTATATATATCTCCATTAAAATTACATCAAATAATGCTTAATCACATGGAATCATGTCAACTAATAATAATGACAATAATTTATAACATAAATTTTATAATTTAAAAATTATAAAGTATAATTTAAAAATAAATTATATTTATTTAAAAATAATAGTTTAAATATAGTTTAAAAATAATAGAAACAGCATATAGAATATGATTCCAATTTTATAAAATACGGGTACTCGTTTTTTTAAAGTCTAAAAGGCTATACATCAAGATGTTAATAGTAATTCCTAGGTAGCAGGATTATGGTTAATGTTTTACTTCTCTCTCTCTCTCTTTTGGTATTTTCTAAATTTTCTACAATAAATATGTGCTTTGTAAGGGACTTCTTTTAAAAAAAAATAAATAGAAGATTCCTGTGAAGTATGCCCTCATAATTGCTGCTTTAAACATCTCCCAGCCCAGAGACTCTTACTGGCTGTTTTGCATTAGGAGGAGGGGTGAACGTTGGCTTTTTGCTGGTTCATGAGGCCATTGCCTCTGACAAAACCCAGAGGTGAATTTCGTAGGGCCTAAAAGGAAGGCAAGGCTTGTTAAGAGGTGAAAGGTCAGCATTGAAACCAGATGAAGAATTTTGGCTGGAGCCTTAAGTTGGAATTACAGACCCTGTGTTGTGTTAGATAGCTTTCTAATTTCCAGTATGTTCTGAAAGCGGAAATGTTTTTTCTCTTGCACGTTCAGTTAATCACTCTTACTCTTTCCCGTAAAAATAAAACAACTGAGTTCTTGGACCGTGGCAATGAGTAGTTAGTTGAAAGCAGCGGTAATCAGCCTAGCTGGGCATAAGTGACCCTCTGGGTGTTCCTGAGAGTTGGGTGATGGGCTGGAGGAACCAAGAGCAGAGCTGGTCTCATTTCATTTTGAAGTGCACCTGGAGGAATTATTTATCCTGGGTATTATGAAAACATCACTGTTTCCTTAGCTGGAAATACATAAGAAAATATGTAATCAAATGTAGAGTTGAGCTTTAGAAATACTCATTTCTTGGTGGCTTGACAGGCTTAGGAGGAAACGTTAGACTGTGGAAGAGGAGGAGAGACCAGTGGGAAGGCAGACTGGTGATTTTGTCCAGGGGCTTTGGTAAGTGAAAGCTTACGGGAGAGCTGGAGAAAAAGGCCCTGGTGGAGAAGCAGTAAGATGGGGTCTGTAGTGGAGCCCAATGGTGGAGTTTCATGTTTGGGTCTGGGAGTCTGCAGGGAGTGGTTCAGTTGAAAATAAGAGGAATTACTTTGAGACCAGTGGTTGTGTGAAATAGCATCAGAAACCAAATCATTGGGCTACAGCTTGCTTTGAAATGCCTCAAAAAAAACAGGGAGATTGGTGGATGGTTAGACGGACAGATGTGATAAAGTGAATACAGTGAAATGCCAACAATTATAGAATGTGCGTAGTAGGTGTGTAGGTATTCGCTGTACAGTTCTCTGAATTTTCCTGAAAGCTTGAAAATTTTCATAATTAAAATATTGGGAGCAAAAAGAGAGCAACTGGATGGCAAAACCTAAACTTGTGAATATCTGCAGAAAAAACTAGGTAACAAGGGATCTCTCAGGAATCCCAAAATACAAAAAGATGGAGACCAAAGAACCCCCCAAAACTCTTAAGTATTGACCTGATAGCCTGCCAGTACACGTTTAAAAAAATGTGTGTGTGTCTGTGTGTTCCTTACTTCCATTCTCGCAGGATTTGATACACGTAAGGGAAATACATACAATGCAGAAGATTAAAATGTTGGAAGGAAGCCCAGTGAATGGAGAGGGAAGACGGGAAAATAAGACAAGATGAGCCACTGGAAGTACATTCCACATAGTTCTGAACAAGTTGCTCAGGGAAGATTAGGAAAGTTGAAGTGCAGAGGGGAACAGAGTCAGCTACAGTCTCCACCTGATGCCAGGTGAGGTTGTGCAGGATGGAGACACTGTCCCCACAGTAGATACTAAAACTCCTTTGATCTGGTGGGTTTCTTGTACCTCCCCCAATGAAAGCCAAGGAATGACCAAAGGAGATTCAGGAAAGGCAGCTGGGAGGTAAGCCGTGAAAGGTATTTTTTCTTAAAGGAAATATTATCGTCGGATGATATTTTTTGCAGCATTTTCTGATTGTATTGGGCAGATGGCTCTTTCTTGGGTGAAAGTGTGTTGAAAAAAATTAAGGGGGAAGGTGGGAGTTCCAAGGAGAAGTCCCCAATTCAATTGGGTTAGAGAGGTGAATGGTACCAATGAGAGAGTCCCCTCCATTTAGGGATGTCTGGGCCTGTGTCTCATAACCATTTCAAGAAGAGCCTCATCCAAGTTCCAAGGCTTCATCTCTTACCTGTTGGATGTGATTCCAGGAAGGAAGTTTGGATTGAAATCAAGAGGCACCAGTTGGAGCCCTGAGCTCCGGGTTTGAATGACCGCTTTGCTCTTGCTATGCCACGTAGCCCCACCGTCCTCCTCTCTAAAGCAGAGCTAGTGATGCCGAGTCCTTGTGATGGGCAGAGAAAATGGGAATATTTACGGGGCATCTGGCTCTGTGCCTGGCAGATGGTAGGCTGAGAAGACAGTTTTTTTCCCTTCTCCTTTAATCTCCTAATGAACCTTAGCTGCACCTCAATTCTTGAAGAAATAGTAAAAGTAGTAGATAATTTTTCTCAGGTTGAGGGAAGAGTTTCAGCCTTCGATTTAAAATAACTCGATACTTAATTTTTTAATTTAATTTTTTTTTTTTGGTCAGGAAGATTGGCCCTGAGCTAACAACTGTTGCCAATCTTCCCCTTTTTGCTTGGGGAAGATTGTCCCTGAGCTAACATCTGTGCCAATCTTCCTCTATTTTGTATGTGGGACACTGCCACAGCACGGCCTGATGAGCAGTGTGTAGGTCCATGCCCGGGATCCAAACCTGTGAACCCTGGGCCACCAAAGTGAAGCATGTGAACTTAACCACTACGCCACCCAGCTGGCCCCCCAGTACTTAATTTTTTTCCGACATTTTCTACAACCTTATCTTTGGGGCTATCATCCTCATCTTTTGGTGAAGGGATTTGCATTTAAAATAAATGTTACAGCTTTGAAGATGTTTAAGAACCAATTCTGTAGTATATGTTTTGCTTATTATCTGTGTATCTTTCTGTTTTTACTTTTAGAGGATGAAGGAGAACAAAACTTATGTTGCCTGCTCAACTCTGGAAAAGTTATAATGTTCTGTATACTCTGAGGGAGAGTAGGCTGGGTTGACCTGGAATTAAAGTACTGTTAAAGAATTTAATCACATTATTCTATAATGGGTCCTGTAAGTTCCCGCTTCACTGTTAGTAGGCCTGGCGTTGTGAAATCTGAACTTAGCAACTGCAGCTTCGTAGGAACAGTTTCTGGTTGTTGGTCCATCATTTAGAACCTATTTAAGTGGCTAAAATGCCAGTTTAATTTTTTAGGAATGAAAACTTTATATTCTTATCATTTCTAAAGAAATAAGAATTATGAACCAGATCATGTCTGTATCAATTCAGATAAATATTAGTACTTATCATTGATTGAGTACCTACTCTGCACTAGAAGCCAATATAATAAGTGCCATTTCATTGAATCCTCACAATGACCCTATTAAGTAGTTGGATTCATTATCCTGGTTTTGCAGATGAGAAAATCCAGTCTCATCAAATGTCGTCTTTCGGGATGGGTCTTCCCTGGCCTTCCCACAGCATGCTCTCTGCTCCTGTACACACGTACTTGGTTACTCACTATTCGTTTGCCCTGCTTTATTCTTTATAAACTCATCACTGCTAGGCGCATTACATAATTGTATAATTTATTATATAGATTTAACTCATAATCTATATAATAGGAATAGTACGTTTATATGATTATTAGTTTGTTGCAGATCCCTCCTCACCAATGATGTGCTGGAGCTGGTGCAAAATGACTTGCGAGAGCCAGTGGTGCACATCTCTTCCCATCTCTGCGTTCAGTCCCATCAGTCCCATCTCTGCGTTCAGTCCCATCAGTCCCATCTCTGCGTTCAGTCCCATCAGTCCCATCTCTGCGTTCAGTCCCATCAGTCCCATCAGTCCCATCTCTGCGTTCAGTCCCATCAGTCCCATCTCTGCGTTCAGTCCCATCAGTCCCATCTCTGTGTTCAGTCCCATCAGTCCCATCTCTGCGTTCAGTCCCATCAGTCCCATCTCTGCATTCAGTCCCATCAGTCCCATCTCTGCGTTCAGTCCCATCAGTCCCATCAGTCCCATCTCTGCGTTCAGTCCCATCAGTCCCATCTCTGTGTTCAGTCCCATCAGTCCCATCTCTGCGTTCAGTCCCATCAGTCCCATCTCTGCATTCAGTCCCATCAGTCCCATCTCTGCGTTCAGTCCCATCAGTCCCATCTCTGCGTTCAGTCCCATCAGTCCCATCTCTGCGTTCAGTCCCATCAGTCCCATCAGTCCCATCTCTGCGTTCAGTCCCATCAGTCCCATCTCTGCGTTCAGTCCCATCAGTCCCATCTCTGCATTCAGTCCCATCAGTCCCATCTCTGCGTTCAGTCCCATCAGTCCCATCTCTGCGTTCAGTCCCATCAGTCCCATCTCTGCGTTCAGTCCCATCAGTCCCATCTCTGCGTTCAGTCCCATCAGTCCCATCTCTGCGTTCAGTCCCATCAGTCCCATCAGTCCCATCTCTGCGTTCAGTCCCATCAGTCCCATCTCTGTGTTCAGTCCCATCAGTCCCATCTCTGCATTCAGTCCCATCAGTCCCATCTCTGCGTTCAGTCCCATCAGTCCCATCTCTGCGTTCAGTCCCATCAGTCCCATCTCTGCGTTCAGTCCCATCAGTCCCATCTCTGCGTTCAGTCCCATCAGTCCCATCTCTGCGTTCAGTCCCATCAGTCCCATCTCTGCGTTCAGTCCCATCAGTCCCATCAGTCCCATCTCTGCGTTCAGTCCCATCAGTCCCATCTCTGTGTTCAGTCCCATCAGTCCCATCTCTGTGTTCAGTCCCATCAGTCCCATCTCTGCGTTCAGTCCCATCAGTCCCATCTCTGCGTTCAGTCCCATCAGTCCCATCTCTGCGTTCAGTCCCATCAGTCCCATCTCTGCGTTCAGTCCCATCAGTCCCATCTCTGCGTTCAGTCCCATCAGTCCCATCTCTGCGTTCAGTCCCATCAGTTCCATCTCTGCGTTCAGTCCCATCAGTCCCATCAGTCCCATCTCTGCGTTCAGTCCCATCAGTCCCATCTCTGTGTTCAGTCCCATCAGTCCCATCTCTGCGTTCAGTCCCATCAGTCCCATCTCTGCGTTCAGTCCCATCAGTCCCATCTCTGCGTTCAGTCCCATCAGTCCCATCTCTGCATTCAGTCCCATCAGTCCCATCTCTGTGTTCAGTCCCATCAGTCCCATCTCTGCATTCAGTCCCATCTCTGCATTCAGTCCCATCAGTCCCATCTCTGCGTTCAGTCCCATCAGTCCCATCTCTGCGTTCAGTCCCATCAGTCCCATCTCTGCGTTCAGTCCCATCAGTCCCATCTCTGCGTTCAGTCCCATCAGTCCCATCTCTGCGTTCAGTCCCATCAGTCCCATCTCTGCGTTCAGTCCCATCAGTCCCATCTCTGCGTTCAGTCCCATCAGTCCCATCTCTGCGTTCAGTCCCATCAGTCCCATCAGTCCCATCTCTGCGTTCAGTCCCATCAGTCCCATCTCTGCGTTCAGTCCCATCAGTCCCATCTCTGCATTCAGTCCCATCAGTCCCATCTCTGCATTCAGTGCCATCAGTCCCATCTCTGCGTTCAGTCCCATCAGTCCCATCTCTGCGTTCAGTCCCATCAGTCCCATCTCTGCATTCAGTCCCATCAGTCCCATCTCTGCATTCAGTGCCATCAGTCCCATCTCTGCGTTCAGTCCCATCAGTCCCATCTCTGCGTTCAGTCCCATCAGTCCCATCTCTGCATTCAGTCCCATCAAGTTGGTGGTTGAAATGGGCCGTGATGGGAGTATTCACACCACAGAAATGGGCAAATGCTACAGTCTCCTCCTTCCCATCCCCCTAGAGCCAGAGGTTAAATATATCCCAGCAGACTCTTGCTCACCACCTCTCGTTATAATGTAAGCTTCATTAGAGTAAAGATACTGTTTTGCTCATTGCTCTATCTCTGGTGCCCAGAACTATGCCTAGCACATGGTGAGTGCTCAGTACATAATTTGTTGAGTGAATAAAAAGCAAGTGCTTTTAAGTCATACAGACCAGGGCTCAATTCCTAGCCCTTGTGTAGACCTTGCATAAGCCACTCATCATCTCTCTGAAGCTGCAGAAATCGGAGTCGAAATGCCTGCCTCTTCAGTTGAGGATAAAATATCCCAAAGCTAGGAGGAAGAAAACTAATATTGTAGCATGCAAATCATATAATCCATCCCCGAATACCTTTTAGCTTTGGGATCTGCAGTTTGTTCCAGCTCTGTCTGCCAGGAGAAACTTTGAGGAGTAAGTGAAATAACCTAGCAAAAGACTTAGCAGAGTGCCCGACATCTGGAAAACACTGTTAGTGGCATCCTCTTTCTCCCTTCATTGGTTCTCTCCGTTCTGTCTTCATTTCAGTCTGTTCCTGTGTTTTTTCTTCCAAACTTCCCAGGAGTGAAATTGTCCCATCTACTATAGTTTTACCTCCTGCAGTTAAACCACACCATTAACATGCTAAAGGATTTTCCCCTGGGGCCTCAGAATTTAGATTAGGTTAAATGCTTTAGCCTTTTAAAAAGTGGCGCTAAGTAGGCTGTTTGCTGCTGGGGAAAAAGAAAAAAAAAAAAAAAAGCAGTGTGGAAAAGTGTTTCCCAATCTCCAGTTGGGAGCTAACCTCACTTCCATTGTTCTGCTGTCCAGTTGCGGGTCTGATTGTCTCCAACTGTCTTCAGTTAGTCAGGCTTCCTCACCTCTGGCCATGCCAGCGGTTTGTGCTTGAAGAGATTTCCAGAAGTTGCTCTCCTGATTCCATACTGTCAGTCTCTCTGAGAGCCAGGATCTGATTGCCTGCCAGGTACCCAGGAGCCCTGAGGAGCTGAACCTGACTGAGGGAAATGGATTCTCTTTTGGATACTTGTCCCTTCGTGGAGGGTGGAGAAGCCCGCAGTACGAGGAAGAGCCAGTCTTTCCATTTGCCGAACGAGCCAGTTGCTAAAAACAGGAGACCAGATGTCATCCTGCTCTTCAGAGACACCATCTCTGGAAGCATTCGGCTGCTACTGAGACTGTCTTCTTCTTGATCAGAAAGGCACAGGCTTGACCCTGGGCCAGGTGTCCTGTGGCTCACAGCCTCTCCCGATTTCTCCCTGAGATGCCCATGATGCCACAGAAAAATGACGAAAACTCACAGGCAGGAAAAACTGAGAAGGACTGACAGATGCCAGAATCTTGGAGGCGTCAACTGATGATAGTGATGAGACAAGTAGAGCGGACTGAGGGAGCCTGCCCTGGGTTTAGCTCATCATGTGAAGCTTCATGAAGAGGAAACACCCACCACCACCACCCCTGAAGAAAGGCAGAACGTGATTTACGCTTCTGCATTGTCTAGTTCCTGACTCAGGCACTTGAAGCAAATTCTGACTGGTTGGCCTTTCTTTTCTACTCTCAGCTGTAGGCCTCAGATGTGGACCCTTATAAACCGATCTCTCTCTCTCTCTCTCTCTTTCTTTTTCTATATCCAAATAGAGAAAGAAAACATTGGAATATAACCAGATGGGAAATAGGGGGAAACTAGCATGATTTCAGTGCATTCTAGTAAAAGCAAAGTGCTACAAGTGGCAGCTGCACGTGCTAGAAAATAGAATGTCTCTCTTGACTTGATTGAGAGTCTCTGAGGAGGGGAAGCTCCCTAGAGCAAAGGTTCTGAAGTGGCTGAAAGCTGTGCCCTTCTCCTGGTCCCCTCCCAGCAGGTCCGAGAAGGAGATCCATCCTTTAGGCAGGTGGACGGAAAATGGAGCCACTGTCAGTCCACTTACAATGTCTGTTGAAAGTCATTGGTCTGGACAAAGTTCTCCTTATTCAAGGCTGAATAAAGACGAAAAAAGAGTTTGTGGGAGAAGTCCTGCAGAACAAGGTGAAGGCAACAGCTTTTGAAGACCCAGAAACACTGTCTGCTTTTGGAAAGTCATCTACAGCAGGCTCCAGAAGAGAATTTTGGGGAAAAGTGTGGCATCTTCAGTACACTACAAAAAGATGCGGCCTCCCTGGCACAGGAACAGGAAAATATGAGGAAAGAATGGGTTGATGTGAAAAGGCAACAGAAAGGAAAAGAAAAGGGATATGGATTAAATAAGGAAAGGTGTTGAGGGAACAAAATCCAATAGCGGAACTGAAATCCTAATTGGCAGGAGTATAGAAGGGTGTTCATGGGTGGTAGACTGAATAATGGCCCTCCAAAGTCTTGCATATCCTAATCCCTGGCATCTGTGAGTGTTAGTCACCTCCTATGGCAAAGAATGACTTTGCAGATTTGGGTAAGTTAAGGATCTGGAGAGACGGAGAAGTTACCCTGGATTCTCCACGTGGGCCCCAAATGCAGTCACAAGTGTCCTTATAAGAGGTAGACAGACAGAGACTTGACGATAGTAGAGAAGGCAGTGAGACCATGGAGGCAGAGATTGGAATGATGTGGCCACAAGCCAAGAAATTCTGGCAGCCACCAGAAGCTGGAAGAGGCAAATAATGTATTTTCCTCTAGAGCCCCCAGAGGGAATATGGCCATTCTGACACCTTTATTTTGGCCCAGTAACACTGATTGTAGACTTTTGGCCTCCAGAACTGTGGGAAAATAAATTTTTGTTATAAGTCACCAAGTTTGTGATAATTTGTTAGAGTAACCTCAGAAAACTAACACAAGTGCTATGGAAAATCAAATCAGTGATGTGAGTGAAGGAAAAAAAAAATTGAGAAACAGTTCTGGAGAATACAAGAAAGAGAAAAATCAACAGACAGGGTTGTATATGTGGACGACAGAATCGTCAGCCCACAGCTTATTGGTGCTGATGGTTATTGGGAGCAGTAATCAGACTTCAGATATTTCCCCGAGCTGACGAGAGACTGTGTACGAATATAGAGGGCTCACTCACCACATTTTGAGGAAACTCAGGGAAAAGAAGCCCACATCTGGGCATATCCTAGGAAGAATATAGAATAAAGGATAAAGGGCAGGAAAACATTTCACAAGCATCCAAACAGAGAAAAGAGTAACAAAAATCAAGTTGACTTTAGACTTGTTCTCTGGAACAGAGTCTGTGTCTACAGAACCTGTCAGAAGGTTAGAACACCTGGCAATTTTTTTTTGATTCAGATGTTTTCCCAGGCCCTGTATCCCTCCTACTTACATGTGGGGTTTGGGAATCCGAAACATTAAAAGTTCTGCTTGTCAAGTAAGTTTGCAAACTGTCTATAAAGTTTTGGGAGTTATGTTGTAACCCAACAATTTTATACTCAACAGAGGTGTCTGTTGTGTAGGAAGCCAATCAAAACGACATTCTCAGACATGCAAGAGCTTGGGAAAATATACAAATGCATTCCTTTCTTTAAAAGTTACTTGCAAGATATGTTGCAGAAGCTCAGGAGGTAAACCAAAATGGAGCTCAAGAATAGGTCACATGAGCACTGGAATCAGCAAAACTCAGGCACAAATCAAACAAACACAAATGTCAGAAAATTGTTCTTGAAATAAGCTATAGAATGGGAAGACGACAGTGTGACCATACTCTGGGTCTAAATCCTATCGTGCTCTTAATGGAGATCAAAAAGGCAAGAGGAGATAAAAGTTGGTTGTGCTGCTTGTCTGAAATAGGTTGGTTCCCAAAAAAGTTGTTTCCTTCTTTATTCTAATCTTTGGAGGAGTGTTAATGGCTAAAGGTAGGCTCTGGATAGTATTAGTACCAATACCCACTGTTTATGGAGGTTTACTCTGAGCTAAACAATGTGCTAAGTACTTTCCTTTGTCATCTCTGCTCAAGGCCACAGGGATAGATGCCAGGTCCCTTCCCTCCACCTACTGGTGATGAACTCACCAATTCCTTAAGATCCTGCACCAGAAGGTGGTACAGCTTGAACCCCGGGCAGGCTGATTCCAGAGCCCTTCCCTTATCCCCTCACTAATATGAAAAACTTAACGGTAAACACTGGGAGATCCAAAAACAAGTTCTGGAAGTGCCCATACACTGGGAAATAGGAGAACAAAACTCATCGTAAAGCAGACCGACAAAATTATCAATAGATTTTTAAAGGCGGGAAAGGTCCAGGGTGCTTTAACCACAGTGCCCAGAATTTACAGAAAATCCAAATCATAAAATTTAAAACTCAAATTTGTAGAGATGGAAAAGCACAATCTAAATACTGTGGAGTCCAATAAGAAACCAAAACTGCAGCTGCAGACTACGTGGAAAGTAACCAGAAGGCTACGTAATGAAATCTAAAACAAGGACAAATAGAAAGGAATTAATGACGAGAAATGTTGACCTTAATGAATTAGAAAAAGATGGTAGACTTGATAAATCCTGGTGCTAATTTTTTCAGAAGACCAACAAAGTAGCTCACAAATCTAATTTTTAAAATGAGGAAAAATATCTACATACATCAAAGAATGAGGAAGAGGGCATAACCACAGAAGCAGAAGCTGTTTTTAAGTTAAAAGTGATTACTGGTACAATTCTGTGCTCAGAACTTGAAAATCTGAACGGATTGGACAATTTGCTGAGAAATTTCTAAGAAATGGAAATTACTGTAATTGATTCAAGCAATTGGAAACCTGAATAGAACAGAAACCACAGGACTGTCATCAGAGAAGTTTGCTGCCCACTGTTTTGCAGACTGGTTCCTTCAAATCTGCCAAGAACTGTTGCCCAAGCTCGATTGCGCGCAGATTGTTCTGGTGCGGACGTACTAATTCAGCACTCCGCTTTGGAAAGGAAGGATGAGATGCGAGCATGTGTTTGGCAGTCATGGGATGAGATGCTCTCGAGGACGTGTCTGAGAAGAGCAGGGCCTTCCCTGGAAGCCTGTCCTCTCTTCCAGGCGTGCATGCCCAGTAACATCCGGAGGCAGACGTCTGCTGTGTCTTCCCAACCCCGAGCTACTGGTAGGAGATAATAAAGTATTAGGGAAAACAAGTCTGCATCTAACACCCATGGCATCTTCTAAACTTCGGTGATCCAGAGAGACAGCTCTTCCTTACTTTGCTCAGAGGAAGTTAATGTGGAACCTTCCTTGAAAGGGAAAGGAGAAGTGTTCAGACAACCGGATTGACCCGCTTTCTGAATTTGACTTTGGTGCAATTCCATAAATGGCACCCATATCCTGCACAGGGATATGTGATTCTCTAATCACATGCTAGACTGTTGCTTGTGGCCACGGGGCCCAACTGTGATTCTGCCTTCTCTCCATCTTCTCCTTTTGGGCCCCCTCTTTCTGTTGATGGAAGGCTACCTGTAGTGTCCCCCCCCCCCAGGTTTATGCTGCTGTCTCGAGATTCTGATCTCCTCTGCTGAAGATGCATGTGGTAGCCCCTCCCCTCTCACTGGCCTGGCTCCCAGTCCCGCAGATAGTTTTGGCTGGTACACTGTGCACAGAGCTTTTGTCTCTAGGATTGTTGGAGGCTCTGGGCTCTGAAGTTTGAGGGTCTTCGCATTCTTTCCCCTTTTTTCCTGCAGAGGATGTTTGTGGAAGTACTGTATTACAAAACAAAACAACCCCGGGCATCTTTAGAACTTCAGTGACCTTTAGTTTTTTTCCCCAAATGTTGCAAATGGTGACTGTGCTCTGAGAGAAAACTGAGTCCTGTGATTATATCGTTTGGGGGTTGGAGGTTGGGAAAGTGGGAGAAAGAGAGAGAAGGCTTGAGAGGGGCTATTTATTTGCACTTGAATCATTATGTGCATTTTGATCAGTTAAGACCTCTGAACTTTGCATTCTACTTCTTGGTAAATGGCGCTGTGAGAAGCCACCCTACGTCTTCTACCTATGTTTCAATTTCCTTATTTCCCCTTCTTCACCTCCCATCCACTCCTCACCTGCTGAAACCTGGCATTGTCTAAACTCCTGCCTGAAACTGCTTTCTCCAAGAATACCAGCCCAAACTTTGCCGGCATTCCTGAAAATCGGAACTGTTGCCGTCCCTGACTTCTTGCATCACCCTCTTCCTTGGCTCCTGAGCCATGAGCTCCAGGTTTTCCTTCCACCTTCTTGGTGGTTCATTTTCTGTTTCCTGGACAGGCTCCTGTTCCTTTCCTGTCTCTTAAAGTCGGTGCCCCTTGGGCTTCTGTCCTTGGCTGTCTTCGTCTTCCACACAGTCTCCCGGGTCATCTGATTCCTCCAGTAACCCATCCTCATGCTCCTGATGTCCAAATCTGGAGCCCAGAACTTGCTGAGGTACAGTTAGCTGTCTGAATAGACACTCCACTCAGATGTCCCTCAGGCCCCAAAAGTCAATGAGTCTAGAGCCAAACTCAACATCGCCAACCCTGCTCTGCTGTCTAAGTTCATGGTCCCTTCAGCACCCAGTTTCACATGGTGGCAGCTGAGGCAGTATTTCTCTCACATGCCCCGTATCCGTTTATTCACCAGGTCCTGCCAGCTGCAGATCTGTTTAGAATTAGCCCAATGCCATTTTCCCACACAAGCCTCCATTGTTTCTTACCTGGACTCATCTCAGGTCTCGCTGCCTCCAGTCTTGTCCCCACCCCCACCCCACTCCAATCCATTCTCCACACTAGAGCCATTTTTATACCTTTATTGGGCATCTTCTGTGTCCTGGCCCCTCTACCATACCACTGCCCTAAATCATCGGTGGCTACTCCTTGCCTTTGAAATACAGTCCAAGCTCCTTAATATGGCTTCACAGCCTTCTAAGCAGGCCTGGCCCTACTCGCTTCTGCAGAATTATCTTTCAGCACCTACCCCACCCCCCACGAACCCCTGTGTTCCCAGTCGGCATGCAGTCCCTGAGGGGGCCACGCTTGTTCCCCCTCTTCCTTTGTTCAGGCTATTCCCCTCACTCTACCTCTCTGCCTTGCAAGCTCATAGGTGTCAACTTAGAAGTCGCCTGCCAGCTCTGCATAATCCCCTTCTGAAGGGCCTCCTAGCTCTGTCTTTGCCTCTTGAGAATGCTTATCACGTGGCTGATGTACTTCCCTGGTTCCTCCATTAGACTCAGAAGTTTGAAGGCAGAGGCTGTGTTTGCTCAGCATTGTATCCCCAGCACCCAGTAGTGCCTGGTACATAATGCATACGCCTTAAATATTTCATCTGTTCACTGAATGGATGGCTCCATTGTATTACGTCCATTATGCGTTTATTGAGTACTGCTATATCTCATGCAGTATGCTCTATCACTTATTAAATGCAGTGGAAACTTAGAGTGCTAGCATCCTTAGAGAAAGGGAGCTACAGTGAATTCTTGACTCTGGTGCCCTGTGGGTTGTACTCTGTTCTGGAAGTGGAAGCTTCTGTGCAGTTGGGAGTTTACCCTTCTAGGCGTGCTTTGGCAGCACCTATAGAGTTACTTCTCATCGGCCTTTTCAGGGGGCATCGAGGCTCATTCAGTCTGCAGCCCAGCTACCCCCAGGCTGTAGGCGTGCCCTCTGTCTTCTGTGGCTTCAACTTCGCTGTTTTTGTTCCCTGTGATCGGTGTCTGCCGGGCACTTTTCCCATCACCATTTGTGATTCTGTTATAGACCTCCCTGTGCCAGGCGCCATCCAGCTAAATAGGACATCTGCCCTCAAGCACCTTCCCTTCTTGTAGCTTATTTAGCAAACATTAATTGCATGCATTCTAGGTCTTTCTAACTGTTTCCCAGCTTGATTTCAGTACTTGCCCTTAAAGTCGTCATTTTTCTAAACAAATCACTGTTATCAGTTGCTCTTGTGTGATTTGCCTCTCTTCTCAAAGCTGAATGCAGAAGAAGAAATTACAGTTCATGGCAGCTCCTGTCTGATGGGAGCTCTGCTGTTTTCAGAGGACGCCAACCAAGCACCAGGCCACCCGACAGACATGGCCTGTTTAGCCCTGCTCTGCTGGTCTGCATTGGAACCCAGGAAAGTCTCAGGGAGACGCACCTCGCTGGGCATGTGCCCTGGCAGCATCCTAGCCCCCTTTGAGGGCAGGATGATAGTGTGTTCATCTTTGTCCTCTTGACACCTGGCATACTTTCTCCCATACCGGAGGGATTCAGTATATGTTTGTGGAATTAGGAGAAAAACAGAAAGAGGGAGGGAAGGAGGAAGAGAAGGAAGAAGGAAGAGAGGAAGGGGGACTAAACTTGAAAATGAGAGGTGAGATTCCCCTCCAGGGTAAGAAGCTAGAGGTGTCGAATGGAGGATTTGATAAATGGGTTTGTTGCTCCTTCATGTGTGAAATTTCCTCCCAGGGAGTATCTGATGTGCTGGAAGAATCTGATACCATAAATACTGAAATAAATACTCCAGACTTGAAGAGTTTCCAATAAGGTGTAAGAAATAACGTTAGAATAGTTATATAACAGGAAACACCTCAATTGCTCTTAAGGACTACAGCTCTAAGGAGGAAAAAAAACACAGCTTCCTGAAGAAATCCAATGTTATGAGCATCTGTAGCAGTAGATTCTTATTAACATGCATTGTCTGCATTTTGAAACTCAAACTATATAGATTTGAGCATCCTATCATCTTCCTTCCATCTTTTTCATCTTTTCTCCCCTTGCCGCTAAAGCTGTCTCACCTTGTTGCTGGATTTCAGTAGCGTGAGAATGTCTCTATTTTTTCTGCCCACCCTCCATACATTAATAGTATTTGGTATTGGCCTCAGAGCAGATGTTAAATTGGTGTAATCTCATGTGCCAACTTCAGTAGACTGTGGCTCACTGGAGTGTTGAGAAGGGTTCTGAAGCTGTATCTAAGTTAAATGGGGAGAAGTTCCATGGAAAGAGGTAGAGAGGATTGGAGAGTAGCAATATGTGTGTCAAGTATTTGCCATCTCTGTTCTGGGGGAAAGTGAAGCGATGAGAGTAGGGAATAGCACCCTCAGGTTTTTTTGTTTTTTTTTTTTTTAATGCTTTTTTGGTCAGGAAGATTGGTCTTGAGCTATTTGTTGCCAATCTTCCTCTTTTTTTTTTTCTCCCCAAAGCCCCAGTCATAGTTGTATATCCTAGTTGTAGGTCACTCTAGTTCTTCTATGTGGGATGCCAACACAGCATGGCTTGATGGGTGCTGCATAGGTCCGTGCCCAGAATCCGAACAGGCAAACCCCAGGCCACTGAAGCAGACCGTGTGAACTTAACCACACTGCCACTGGGCCAGCCCCCATCCTCAGGTTTTGACCTAAATAAGAGCTGCCTAAAGTTGTTTTAATTTGTTTTTCATTCGGAGCCTGAGATTGTTCGTTTTCAGATCATGTTCTACAATGGTTTGAATGTAGTATCTTTGTGAATGAGGAAAAAAAGAGAGTTGAATGTCTTAACAGTGTTTAAACCTTTTCTCTAACCTGTTGATACCTGATACTGAATTGGGCTTCATGACCATAGAGAGGGGTGGAAACAAGAGACTATTTTAAAACTTCCTTCAGTAAAAATATTTTCCAGTGGTTATTTCAGAAGCAATTTAAGTGTCCGAAACTTGAGCTACAACTGGAAACTCCTAATTTGGCATATGAGTTGCCATCCAAATTGGTAACCTGGAGTCTGGATTCATACGTTGGGAATCACAGTGTGCTGAGGAGTGGCCAGCACCTTTGACCTGCCACCAGGCACATCCCATTAACGGCAGGCACTTATACAAATGCACGTAGCGCCTTTCACCAGGTGAGAAAACACAGAGTCCTCTCATTTGGGGGGTTCTTTTCCGGATGGAGAAACTGAGGTGTGGGCAGTGATTTTACCCATCCAAGCTGGAATGGGTGAGCTGTGGTAGTGACTGGGGTCTGCCAGTCGGTCAGTAAATGTTCTTTGAGTGCTTTCCACCTGCCAGTTAAAGACACTGCAGGTATAGCGAGAAGACCATCGAGCCCCCAGCCTCAAGGAGTTTCCACGTCGGTTGGAAGGAAACAGACAAAAGCACCCCAACAAATAAATGCTTTAAGTTATAGTAAGTGCACTGAAGAAAATAAAATGTGGTGACCAGGGACGCTGCTTGACCTCGGGTGTCCAGGAAAGGCTGCTTGGGGGATACAGCATTCAAGTTTGGACTGTAATGACATAATATGCCCGGGTCTGTGTTGCAGAGATCTTGAGGAAGACCCATCCAAGCCAGAGAAGCAACAGAAGCAAGCATGTCCAAGAGACAAAGGAGAGTCAGCATGGTTGGAGCAGAGGGAGGGCCCGGAGTCCTATCCATTCGCCTTGATGTTTGCTAAATTGTTGTGGGTGGTGGTGGTGGTTTCTTAATATGTTTTTAAAACTTTTATTGCACTTCCTGGAGTTGCCTTTTTTTCTTTTTGGTTTTATTTTTTCTTCTTCTCTCCAAAGCCCCCTAGTACATAGTTGTATATTTTAGTTGTGCATCCTTCTAGTTGTGGCATGTGGGACACTTCCTCAGCGTGGCTTGATGAGTGGTGCTAGGTCTGCTCCCAGGATCCGAACTGGCAAAACCCAAAAAGCAGAGTGCGTGAACTTAACCACTTGGCCCGCGGGCCGGCCCCCCCGGAGTTGCTTTTAAGTAAACCATTGCAGTTGGTGGGACCGTGCTTGCTTAGTTATACAGCGAGATATGGAGAGTTCTGTAAATTCGGGTGAACTTTATCATGGGCGTAACCCCCTTTGAGGGAGATGCATGGTACACATGGGGCCTGTTTCTGTTCCAGAAAACCCATGCAGGTTAGTGGGGGTAGGGGGAAGGGTGACAGAGGCCGTAAGCACTTTAGGTGAGCAGGGAGGGAGCATCGTGACCCCATCAACAGCCGACCCACTCCCTAAACAATCTCACTGAACTCCCCTGCTTCCGCCCCTGTGCTGTGTTGACGAGTCCAACCTTTGCTGCCTGCTCATTGTGTCCATGAACCTTCAAAAGCAGCATGTCATGAAAGCAAAGGGTTTTCCTCTGTAAAACCTGCATCCTGGTTTAAATTCTCTCATCTCTGTTGCTGGCTGCTGGCTGGGCTCTGGCTCTGAACTGGAAGCTGGCAAGTTGTGTACACCCCACACCCTCTCTCTCCTCTTGGTGCCTTTGTCTCTGCTGTCCCTCTGCGGGTTGCCTTGCTCCCCAGCCCTCTCCCCTGGCAAGGCTAACCTGATCCCTCCTCCAGGAGGCCTTCTTTGATCTCTTCTAGGCCAGGCTGGGCCAGGTTCCTCTCTGCATCTTGGCCCATCTATATAGCACACTGCACATCATATTCTGGTCTGATTGTGGCCTCCACATGGCTGTGAGCTTCTCGTGGCCGGGGAGGGGGTCCTAATCCTCATGTATCCTCAGCCACCCACACACAGTAGGGCTCAATCAATGTGTGGTAAACAAAGGAGCAGCTGAGCAGGCCCTCTTTGTAAGCAATGATTGTAGCTATTGCTTGTTATCATCAAAGGGACACCAGGGAAGATTAATACGAACATGGGCAACTATTTTCATCTTTATATTCCTCTGAATTTATTCAAATTCCGTACATGAAGCAGCTATCAATTACGTTTAGGATTTTTTGTGGTGAAATGTATGTAGCAAAAAATTTGTCATTTTAATCATTTATAAATATACAATTTAGTGGCATTAAGTACATTCACATTCTTTTACAACCATCACCACCATCCATCTCCAGAACATTTCCTCTTCCCAAACTGAAACTCTGTACCCATTAAACAACAACTTCGCATTCCTCCCCGTTCCCAGCCCCTGGCGACCCTTCTCCTTTCTATGAATCTGAGTACTCTAGCTACCTCATATAGGTGCAATCATATGGTATTTTTCCTTTTATGTCTAACTTATTTCATTTAGTATAATATCTTCAAGTTCCCTTTATGTTGTAACACGTGCCAGAATTTCCTTCTTTTTAAGACTGGATATATTGCATTTTATGTGTATAACACATCTGTTTATCTGATTCATTTGTTTATGGGCATTTGGGTTGTTTCCACCTTTTGGCTTTTGTGAATAGTGCTGCTGTGAACATGGGTGTGCAAATATCTGTTCAAGTCTCTGTTTTTAACTCTTTTGGTTATATGCTCACAAGTAGAATTGCTGGACCCTATGGTAAAATGCTTTTACAATTTAGAAACATTTTTATAGTTCTGAAATGGTCATTTCAATTCAAACCAAAATCCACCTTAAGATGGGAAGTGACGCAGAAATGCAGGCTGAAATTTCACTTTTGTTCTTGTGGCTTGTCTGATGCTTGGGGACATGAAATGGTTTGTTTTCAAGTTTGGTCTTCATTGTTTCTTACAGCATCAAGCTTCTAGCTGTGCAAGAACTGCTTGACAGAGAGGCCTTGGAAAAGGTAAATAAATATTTTGTTCTTCCTACTCCACATTCACAAACTTAGAACAGAGTGCCAGACACAGGAAAAATTCAACTCGCTGTGACCAGAGACAGTGCCTACTGCAAAGCTGCTCTGTTATTTTGTATTCATAACAATCATTGAACGCTGCAAAATTTTAATCATAGCTGCTCACATTGCTCATATGCCATTAACCCTCACAAACTCGACCTTGCGTGGCCCCTTCACGGTTGTGTGAATGCAAAGGCTCGCCCTACTGTGAGCCATGCTCTGGAGCAGATTTTCTGTGCCCCAACACACTGTGCACTGGACTCTGCCCACGTGCCAGATTCTGTGCTAGCCATGTCACGCCATCTCTGCTGGCGAGTACTGTTATCTGGGCTTGTGGATGACAGAATTGAGGCCCAGCAAGGTTACATCAGTTACCCAAGGGAAATCAACTAAGTATCGTAGTAAGGATTTGAACCCCATGCTTCCATTCCTAAAGCCAGTGGGTTTTCTATTTAACAGGAAAGTTTGTGAGTTTGAGCCCCTTTTTAGGCTACTTCTGAGGATTAGGAAACTCCCTCCCCACCTCACACTGATGTTTCACTGTGCGCTAGAAGAGATATTCAGTAGTGTGTCTCCGCTTTCTATGTTCAAATCAAGCACGCAGCTAGGGATCCTTTGCCGGTTGTGAGTTCAAGTTCTGTACAAGGTGGGATGGGCTCTGAAGAGCAGGCTGGGGTGGTGCCACGGGTGCCCAAGTGCCACCCTGTGGGCGTCCCACCTCAGAGCAAGCTTCTCCCCTGGGTAGCTCAGGACTCTTCCCAAGTATGTAGCTATGGGTGTTCATTAGGATCGATAATGTTAACGTAAAGGAAAGTGGTTAGAGAGATAAGCACCCAAATGATATTTTATTTATAGAATTTAGAATGTTTGGGTTAGTTCTCAGTCTGCTGGTTGGTACTAAAGCAAGTACAATCTTTATGCACCAAGCAGCGATGTGAGGGGAGGGAGAAGTCTGAGTTCCAGCTCTGAATTTAAGATCCCTTCAACCTCATTCCCATCACGAGTGAAACCAGGATGGTGCTGCCTGCCTGACCTTGAAGAGGTGACATGAGAACCAAATGAGTTAGTGGGGCAGAAGGGTTTTCTAAATGCCACAGCACTCAACTCATAGTAATTCTTAATTGCTTATATTAATTCTTAATATTCATCCAGCCATTAAAACGTACTAGGTCCGGGAGTCTATGTAGATTCTTTGTGTGTTCTTGAAACTTTTAAAAATGTTACTCTTCTAAAAACAGTCTTCTTGGTATTCAGTACAGTTATTTGTTTTACTCCTCAATAAAGAAAAAGCCATCAGACAAAGCTGGTAAACATGTGGAGCCCATGTGCTAAGGTGTATCAGTAGAATAAAAACACAGGCACCAAAAATATCAATTAGTTTTTAGAGCTGTGTTAATATCTGACTTGGAGAGACCACAGGGTTAAGCCAGTTTGGGCTACTAACTGCTTGTGGAATACAGTGTAGTGTGGGGCTCAGACAGCCTGGGTCCGGAGCCTGCCTCCTCCTTCCTAACTGGGTTATCTTGGGTTACTAAGCCTCCCTATGCTTCAGTTTTCCAGTCTGTAAAGTGGCAATCTTTATAATCCCCAATTCACAGGAGTTTGGAGAAGATTAAGTAGACAGTCAGTGTAAAGGACTTAATGCTCTCGTTCTGAGAGGGAAGTTTATAGTGATGCAGGCCTATCTGAAGAAACAAGAAAAGTCTCAAACAGTATAACTTTACACTTAAAGGAACTAGAAAAAGAAGAATAAATAAAGCCCAAAGTTAGTAGAAGGAAGGAAATAATAAAGATCAGAGTGGAAATAAATGAAATAGAGACTGAAAAAACAGTAGAAAAGATCAGTGAAACTAAGAGTGAATTCTTTGAAAAGATAAACAGAATTGATAAACCATTAGCCAGACTCATCAAGGAAAAAAAAGAGGGCTCAAATAAGTAAAATCAGAAATGAAAGAGGAGAAGTCACAACCGACAGAAATACAAGGGTCGTAAGAGATTATTGCAAACAATTATATGCCAACAAATTGGACAATCCAGAAGAAATGGATAAATTCCTAGAAGCATACAACCTTCCAAGACTGAATCAGGAAGAAATAGAAGATCTGAACAGACTGATTACTAGTAATGAAATTGAATCAGTAATCAAAAAACTCCCAACAAACAAAAGTCCAGGCCTGGATGGCTTCACAGGTGAATTCTACCAAACTTTTAAAGAAGAGTTAGTACTTACGCTCTCAAACTATTCCAAAACATTGGAGAGGAAGAATTGCTTCCAAACTCACAGCCGCTCTTATTCAACATAGCATTGGAAGTTCCAGCTGGAGCAGTTGACAAGAAAAAGACATAAAAGGCATCCAAATTGGCATGGAAGAAAAAAACTGTCACTGTATGCAGGTAATATGATACTATATATAGAAAGCCCTAAAGACTCCACCTAAAAGCTATTAGAACCAATAAATGAATTCAGTAAAGTTGCAGCATACAAGCATCAATATGCAGAAATCAGCTGCATTTCTATACACTAACAACAAACTATCAGAAAGAGAAATTGAGAAAATAATCCCATTTACAATTACATCTAAAAGAATAAAATACCTAGCAATAAATTTTACCAAGGAGGTAGAAGACCTGTACACTTAAAACTATAAGGCATTGATGAAAGAAATTGAAGATGACACAAATAAATGGAAAACTATACTGTGCTCATGGACTGAAAGAGTTAATATTGTTGAAATGTCCTTACCAATCAAAGCAATCTACAGATTCAACGCAATCCCTACCAAAATACCAATGGCATTTTTTCAGAGAACTAGAACAAATAATCCTACAGTTTTTATGGAACCATGAAAGACCTCGATGGCCAGAGCAATCTTGAGAAAGAAGAACAAAGCTGGAGGTAATATGCTCCCTGATTTCAAACTATGCTACTAAGCTATAGTAATCAAAACACTATGGAACTAGCACAGAAGCAGACACAGGTCAATGGAATGGAATAGAGAGCCCAGAAATAAACCCACACTTATATGGTCAATTAATCTATGACAAAGGAGGCAAGAACATACAACAGGGAAAAGACAGTCTCTTCAATAGATGATGTTGAGAAAACTGGACAGCAATATGCAAAAGTATAAAACTGGACCACTTTCTTACCCCATATACAAAAATAAACTCAAAATGGATTAAACACTTGAATGTAAGACCTGAAACCATAAAACTCATAGAAGAAAACATAGGTAGTGAACTCTTTGACATTGGTCGTAGCAGTATCTTTTTGGATATTTCCTTAGGCGAGGGCAACAAAAGCAAAAATAAACAAATGGGACTACATCAAACTAAAAAGCTTTTGCACAATGGAGGAAACCATCAATAAAATGAAAAGGTAACCTACTGAATGGGAGACCATATTTGCAAATGATATATCTTATGAGGGGTTAATACCCAAAATATATGAAGAACTCATACAACTCAATATCAAAAAACCAAATAATCTGATTAAAAAATGGGCAAAGGACCTGAATAGATATTTTTCCAAAGACATACAAGTAGCCAACAGATACATAAAAAGGTGCTCAACATCTCTAATCATCAGGGAAATGCAAATAAAAACTACAATGAGATATTACCTCGCACCTGTCAGAATGGCTATCATCAAAAAGACACCAAATAAGTGTTGGAGAGGATATGGAGAAAAGAGAACACTCGTGCACTGTTAGTGGGAATATAAATTGGTACAGCCACCATGGAAAACAGTATGGAGGTTCTGCAAAAAATTAGAAATAGAACTACCATACAAGCCACCAATTCCACTTCTGGGCATTTACTCAAAACACTAATTCATAAAGATACACACACCAGTGTTCAATGCAGTGAGATTTACAATAGCCAAGATATGAAAGCAACCTAAGTGTCCATCTGCAGATTAATAGATAAAGAAGATGTGGTGTGTATATATATATATATATATATATATATATATATATATATATATATATATAAAATCAAATATTACTCAGCTGTATAAAAGAATGAATTCTTGCCATTTGTGACAACATGGATGGGCCTAGAGGGTATTATGTTAAGTGAAATAAGTCAGGCAAAGAAAGACGAGTACCATATGATTTCACTTATATGTGGAATCTAAAAAACAAAACAAACAAACAAAACAAAACTGAAACAGACTCATAGATTCACAGAACAAACTGCCAGAGGGGATGGGGGTGGGGAGTTGGGCAAAAGAGGTGAAGAGGATTAAGAGGTACAAACTTGCAGTTAAAAATAGAACTACCATTTAATCCAGCAATACCGCTTCTGGATATTTATTGAAGAAAATGAAAACACTAATTCAAAAAGATATCTGCACTCCTGTGTTCATTGCAGCATTATTTACAATAGCCAAGATATGGAGGCAACCTAAGTGTCCATTGGTAAATGAATGGATAAAGAAGGTGTGGTGTATATACACAATGGAACATTACTCAGCCATAAAAAAGAATGACAAATGAACAAACAAAACTGAAACAAACTCACAGATACAGAGAACAAACTGGTGGGGAGGATGATGAGGGTAAGGGTGAAATGGGTGAAGGGGATTAAGAGGTGCAAGCTTCCAGTCATAAAATAAATAAGTCACAGAGCCGTCATATACAGCACAGGGAATATAGTCAGTAATATTGTAGTAACTTTGTATGATGACAGATGGTTACCTAGTCTTATCGGGATGATCATTTTGTAATGTACGTAAATATCAAATCACTAAGTTGTACACCTGAAACTAATATAATAGTGTATGTCAACTATACTTCAATAAAAAATAAAAGCTAAAAATTAAGGACTTAACATTGTGCCGGCACTCAGTGATCCCTGAAAGTTCGCTGCTGCACATGTTATTTCTCCTTTCTTCTCTTCTTCCTCCCTCTGACATCAAGTCTGATGATGGTTTTGTACTGTTTCTCTGTCTCCATACATGACCAGTAGAAAGCTTTACAAGGTGACCTAAATATGCACAGGGGCCAGCTGGGAGCCAAGTTTACTCAGTATCCTTCTTCCATTTGTCTGTTCTTTCCTTCATTCATACTACAGGCCTTTGTTGAGCTTTCTGTGTGCCAGGCAAGTAGCAAACGTTTCTAGAAAAGTCCAGAAGCGGCCAGTTGACATGAGCTTGGTAGTCACTTGTGTTTTGAGTGACACATGGTGTATTACCTGGAGTAGTACCATTTTTTGCATCAGGGTTGGTCCAGTTTATATCCTGGAATAAGATACATTCCCAAAGAGCCTCATGACTTAGAGATTCTCATCCCTGGACAGGTTGGAGAACCACCAGGAAAAGTTCTTAGGAAACTGTAGGGCTTTACTCTTCAAAGTGTGGTCTGCAGACTAGCAGCATCATAAACTTGTTAGAAATGCAGAATCTGAGGCCCCACCCAGACCCCCTGAATCAGTGTGCATTCTAACAAGACCTCCGGTGGTTTGTGTGCATGAAGTCTGAGAAGCTCTCCTGAGGGGTATCACTTATTTCCACCATCACTGCTGTTGACTAGTCCATCTTCACAGAGAACCCGGAAGGTGTCAGCTTTTCGCTTTTGTGGCCAATTAAGCTCCTTTTGCACCAAAGAGAAGAAGATCATCATTCTATTTGTGAGAATCTAGTTTTGATCTTTAGTTTGCCTGCTTCTTCCTTTCATTAAGAAAATAGACTTATTTCATTTAATAGGTGGAGCCAGCAAGAAAGGCCTCGATTAAGCACACATCCTGCAAACGTGGTGAAACTGGTCACTTCCAGACAGACAGCCCCAACAGCGGGGACCTGTGCGTGCCTTTCTCTTGTAAGATGGAAGCTATTCTGAAGAGTCAGTTCCTTCACAGGTGCTTGCAGGTTAATTCTGATCACTAAAATGTTCAAATTATGTAAAACATAATATAAAAGGCTGAAAAGAAGCAGGAGTGTTTGGGGGTCTCTTAGAAAATAAGATTTCTAGTGCTTTTTTTTCCCTAATATTAGGCTTTGTTTTTATGATCTTAGTATTTTGGCTTGAAATTACTGGCCACTTGCCTGACTTGTCCTTTCCCCAGTTTTAGGCAGAGAGCCTGTGCATTTCAGAAGGGCCGAGGCTCTCCTGGCTTCTGCAGTGCACAGAGCCAGCTCCGGGGAGGCTGCTGGAGGAGAGCCGAGGGCCCCTCCCAGCCTCGCCTCTGTTTGGCTGTTGAACCTGGCAGCAGACCTTCCTTGGAGGCCTGGGTCCCTTTCCTTCCCTGTAAAACTGCTCTCTATGATTCCTTCCCCCTCTAAAACTCTTGGCTTTTATTTTCACAGTTGATCCTTGATCACATTGTGAAAAGGAGAAAATTCCGCTTTTCATATTCTGTTTTCTAGGATTTTCTCTGCCAATGCTCCAGTGGTCCTTACTGGGTTTCAGGGCCTCCATGTTTCATCTGCCCTACTCACCATCAAAACATGCTTCCTGGAGAGAGGTGACTGGTGAACACTTGCCCAGTGACCCCCCATTCATAGATCAAGAGGGTTCCACTTTTTACCTCTTATCATGGTCTTTGTCTTAAGTCAGGTGCAGTAGATGGGAGTGGAGGTTGGGGACACCTGGGGGGTTAGGTCTCTGAATTTCTCTTCTCCACTGATACTACATAAAGCCATTTCTCAGACAAGTGACAGTGATTTGTCATTTATTTAAAAAATAAGCTATAATCTAAACGATTAATAATCTAAGTCTTTCTACCAATTTCTTGTTTTGAAAAACGGTTGGAACCATGAGAAGATGATTTAACATGCATAAATGTCGGGATATGTGACATTTCTCCAAAAAAGTGTTTTGGATTTAGATGAGCTTTTTTGTCAAACATCCATTAGGTGCTGAGTGCAAGGACTTGCTCTGAGAAGGCCGCACGCCCTCCGACTCTCTCTGTTCCCTTTGCTTTATGAGTGGGACGCTTTTGTTTTTCTGAACTTAAGTCACACAGACTTGTTTCCCAGGCTTTATAAACAGGCCTGTATAATGCCTTTAAACATGACATTGCCTGAAAGGAAATAAAAGTATTGGTACAGCTTGATTTAGTAAGATCATTTTTCAATGACCCTTTCAAACAGCTTCCTGCAAAGCTGCAAACAATAGTTTGGCCATTGACTTCAGCTGAAGGTCACTCTCTCCCTGGAAGCGGCAGAGGGCAGAGCCCTGGCTGACCCAACCCGAGACCCAGGCCTGCCTGAAAATCTGCCTTTGTGAGCTGAGTCTCCTGGAGGTGCAGGCCGCCCAACTCACGGCCATTGCCTGTCCTATCCCAACCTCTCACCCCGGCCTCTGCAGGCCATGACTCAACCATTAATCGCAAGCTGACTGAGCCCATGCTCTGTCCTCTAGAACCTGGGCTCCAAGGGGACACAGACTGGGGTTGAATCCTGCTGTTTCCTAGCTGGGAGACCTCTTGGGCAAGTTACTGACCTGCCTCATTTTCTTTTTCATATGATGGGGTTTCACAATGATATCTACCTCATTGGGATTTTTTATGAGAATTAAGATAATGTATGAGATAAAAGGGATTATGTATATATAGTAAGCACCCTAGCAACTTAGCTAATACTATCCCAAGTACTGCTAATTAGCTGCTGTCGTCATCATCATCATCATCGATATCTTTCTCTTCCTTCTCTGTTGAGAGTCCAACTTGAGATGAATCTGTTGTCATTAGAAGATGTTAGAAAAAGAGTTACCCTCATCTGCCAAATTGTCTAGGACAAAATGCCTGCCAGTCTTCTGTGTCTGCTGCTGCTGGATATTTTCCCCGGAATTTCAGCCTTGAAGTCCACCTCTTTAGTCTAGCTTTCCTACTGTTGTACATCTGAAACTAATATAATAGTGTATGTCAACTATACTTCAATAAAAAATAAAAACTAAAAATTAAAACAGGTGGGGCAGATGATCTTATTGGTGCTTTACGTGTGAGGTGGGGTGTATCTGTTTCACCAGCGAGCCTGGGGCTAGAAAAACTGAACTCGATCTTTGCACACAGTATCTAGTCAGGGGCTCTTCCAGCTGAACCCTAGTGATGGGCAACATTGGAATTAGAAGTTCATAGCTTCCTGGGAATTTTGAGAAGGAAATGGGAGGTAAATAATTGTCATGTGGGTGTGTATGGATAACCTAAGGATGCTGAGTGATCGTATCTATAATTGGTGATGGTGTTTCCTGAACATACACACATGCACATACGTAGGCGCTGGCTCTGTTATTATGTGCTTTTGGAGTGTTTCTCACTGTGATTTGGACTTCCAATTAATTTAGTCTGTTTGACACCTGAGTGCTTACTCTGTGCCTACATTGTACTACATACCAAGGAGAATAAAGTTATAAAAATACATTTGAATGGCATATATAGAATCTCAGAATGTCAGAGCTCAGGGAGACTTTTCAAACCATTGAATCCAACCCTGTCTTTTTGCATGCATGGAGGATGAAGGAATTAAAGCATCCTATTTGCCCAGGGCCCGTAGCAGGTGTGTTGGTAGAACCAGGACCAACCCCAGCGGACTGGGCTCCATTCCGGGGCTCCCCTTAGCACAGCCGCTGCCTGTCTTCCATGATCTCCTTTAATCTGGGTATCAGTTTACCAGACTCTGGGTGCTTCTACATCTGCGTATTCCAGGGATGGGAGCAAACCTAGAGGGTCAGTCCCTGGCCTGGGTGATGGAGAACTGAAACTCAGGTCTTCTGTCGAAACAGACACAGGCATTTACTGTTTGCCTCCACGAGCGCTGTTTGGTCCAGCAGGATAGAGAGGGCTGGGGGTTGGAGGAGGAGGCAGTAGGAGGTTCAGGGCTGGGACTGTGGACTGTCAGGGGAGCATCCAAGAGTGGAAGGACTTGGGGCTGTGGGGGGGTCCGAGGGCTGCAAAGGGAGCCAATGAGGAATGTGCAGAAGGGTGGAGAACATGCAGCAGACACACCCTTCACGTAGCCTCAGTGTCAAAATGAATTGCTTCAAGAATCTCAACTTATAAAATATGCTTAAAAATACCTTTTAAAAAACAGTACTTTGTGTTCATTTTACAATATTACAACGAGATTCTTGAGCTCCCTTGGTTTATTTTTCTCCCATGCTTAGTTGTTCACCCAATCAGAGCTTAATTTGAATGCCGTCGTGAGTGGTCAGTATTCATTATCTGTTAGATTCTTTTTTTTTTTTAGTGGGTTGAGCCAGATCAGTGTCTAATTGTAATTAAACTCATTGCAATCACTTTCTTGGCTAAATCCCTTTCAGTGGGCAGCTTGCTGCCCTCCTCGAAAGAGCCATTAAGCAGAAATGGGGGCCCCTGTGGAGCTCAGGCTCCCTTGTTCCCTGCGTGGAGTCTGGCTCAGGCCCACAGGGGTCACCACAACAACTGCTCACCATCTCCGCTTCGCAAACTGCACACTTGAGCCCCACCCCGATTCTGAAAAGGGCTCTGGGGGCACTCCCTAAGCACCTCAGCTGCCAGAAAATGGAGCGTCTTGGTGAATTATGGGCCAGGCTTCACAGTTTGCTTAAAAAAGAACAAGAAGATGCATTTTCTCCTTATTCTTTTAGAATCTTCACAAGATACCATCTATATTTAGAAGCTCCAAACTACCTTTCTTTTTGTATGAAAAGCTTTTATTTGAAGGGAGCAAAAAGTAAAGTCCCAAAATAGGACTTTTAAATTCCCATTAGCTTTATTAGCTATTAAAGATAAGCAAATTAAACAATGAGGGATCATTTTAAGTTTATTAAATTAGCAAGGTTTTTTAAACAATGACATGTAATGTTGCGATAAAACCAGTGTCCCCACTCATTGCTGGGGGGAGGTGATGATGAGGCGCTGTCCTGTGGTAAGCTTTCATGCAGGGTATTTCATTAGCCTTTGAGATGCCCGTGTCCTTTGACCAGTGATCCCATTCCTAGGAGTGTATCTTAAGGAAAAGACCCATTAAAATGGAAAATATAAGCGTGTTACAGCGTGCTTTATAATTCTGAATCATTGAAGGCAGTTCAGCGCTCAGTAGGCAGGAAGGGCTGAAACGATCTGTGGTAGACCTACCCAGTGGACCGGTGTGTGGCCACTGAAAATGAGAGATCTTTTAGCCTTGTAGAGATGTAATATATTATTTGCAAAAAGGGAGAATAAGCAGTTGTACCTGCTGTAATTACAACTGTATAGAAATATATATTTATTCTTTTAATACTTATTGAATTCTTTCTTGTGTCAGGCATTGCGCTAGACTGGAAGACAGCAGTGACCAAGACATTTATCTTTCCTTCTCTCATGTGGCTCACATAATTGATGAGGCAAATTTGCAATTATACAAATACTTATTTAAATACAACAGTGCTAAGCACCTCAAAAAAACAAAACAAAACAGGTCATCTGGAGGGGAGCCCTAACCTAATGTTCTCATAGCATCTAGGAAATAAGAAAAAAAAAAACATAATTAGGTAATTTTTTTTCCATTTTAAATTTCCTTTGTCGTTGACTTAATGTTCCTGGAATCAGCTTCTTAATTATCAGGTGAGAGCTATATGCCTTCATCCTGGAAGAACATAAAAAGGCGCATGTATACCTATACACCCAGGTGAGTTCACCTATTCTTGAAGCTTCTCCATGGAGTCCCTCAGCTTCATACCTCTGGGACCTGGTGAAGGTAGGATTCATTCTCCACCCAGAAATGTTGAAATATCTTCTCTCATCTACAAAGTGGTGGCCTAGAGAGGAAATGTTCCTCAGAGTGGGACAAAACAGCCCTGTCCAGTGAGGCAGTGCCTGGGGTCAGCAAGAGGGACTTTGTGTGGTCAGAGTCCAGTCAGATTTTAGACAGCACTGCATCCCACTGGCACAGAAACAACATGCCTTCGGTCACCGTTCTGTGATTTATGGTTTGATGCCGCATTGGTTATTCTGAGGGGATCCGCAGGTTCATAGCGTATCTGTGCTCCCATTCTTCACCCCTTTCTTTCCGGCATCGTTTCCTTCTCTGGTAACTTCAGGCATGTTAGGTCTCCCGAAACCTGAAATGTGTCGCTGCTTGTCCTACTTTCCTCTCCGCTGTTGTCCTATTTCTCTTCTTTCCTGTACTTGCAGTTTTCTTGAAGGTAAATTCTCACCCTGCACAGCCAACCTTCATTCCTCCTCAGCTATCCTTAGCTCTTAGCAGCCTGGCCCCCTGACCAGTTAATCTAATAAATCATAGCTTAGCTTAGTCAACTTCTAACCTAAGACAAAGCATTTTTATTTTAAAAAAATTTTGCTTTCTATCATTAAAAATGGTTATGAACTAATTTCACATAAAATTTTAAAATTTTATTTGCAGTTATCCATGTTTGGATAATTTCTGCATACCTATTTCTGTTTTTATAATGAATGTATAATGATTTTATGTTGAAAATGTTTTTTTAAATGTTGAAGCCATTTGGATACAATGCTCTGAATTTAGGAGAGGGAAAGGAGAGAAATCGTGCCTGGGGCGTGTTTTATCTAGGTGAGCTGCGCCACCTGGGGAGTCTGAATCAGCCACTGTCTCCCACCTGTGATGGTTGTCGTTGGGGCCACTCTCCTTGGTGGTTCAATTACTTTGTCTTCGTACTCTAAAAACTTCCTTACTTCTGAGTCTCCTAATTGATTCTAGGTTTATAGAGGAAAAGAAGAGAAATCTTAGATATCTATGTGGATTGAAAGCTCAGGTGGAGGCCAAGGCAAAACCTATAAGAAGGGCAGGAGGATCATTTCATTCAGCCTTCAAGGTTGAGGGGGCCTTGAAAAATCACCCCTCTCCATGTTTGCTAAGAATCATAGTACCATCAACTAGACAGCGTTTTGCTGACCTTTTCGAGTGGCTCATAAGTGATGGGCTGGTTTCTGAACTTGTCTAGCTCATGATTTAAACATAGTGTGTCCATGTTAAAACTTTTTCTGGGATGACTCCCTCTCTCCTTGAGATACCCTCTTTCCTCTTTGAGAGGGAATCCGGAGGTTCCAGTTCTGGTAATGGCAGAGTAGCTGATATCCGAATAATCTCCCCTCAGACAACCATTATGAGCTCTGGGCAAAATGCAGACAGCTATTGAAGGTACTTCAGAGCAACCGAAAGCAGGCAGAAACTGGAGAGGTATCAACCGTCAAAAGAAGGAACCAGCACTGGGTGAGATCTACATCTATATGGCTTTACCCTGAGGGCATTCCCCAGTCTGTGTGGGCAGCTAGAGCTCAGATAGCAGGTCTTTGGGCAATATCATGAGTATTCTCTCTTTTTATCCCCTTGGTCAGTTTAGCTAAAGGTTTCTCATTTTTTGTTGAGCTTTTCAAAAAACTTTTGGTTGCATTGGCTTTCTCTTTGTTTCTTATCCTCTATTTCATTCATTTCTGCTCTAATCTTTATTACTTCTTTCTTCTTTCTCCTTGCTTTAGATTTAGTTTGCTCTTTTTTTCCAGTGTCCTAAGGTAGAAACTGAGGTTATTGATTCGAGATCTTTCTTCTGTACTGATATAAGCATCTGCAGCTATAAATTTCCCTTTAAGCACTGCTTTAGCTGAATCCCCTAAGTGTTGATATGTTGCATCTTCATTTTCATTCATCTCAAAGTGTTTTTAGATTTCCCTTGTTTTTTCTTTTTTGACCCATGGGTTATTTACAAGTGTGTTGTTTAATTTCTGCTTACTTCTGAATTTCCCAAAATTCTTTCTGTTATTGATTTCCAATTTCATTTCATCCCGTCATGGGCAGAGAATATACTTTGTTTGACTTCACTCCTTTAAAATGTATTGAGGCTTGTTTTATGCTACAGCATATGGTCTATTCTGGAGAATGTTCCTTGTGCACTTGAGAAGAATGTGTATTCTGCTGTTGCTGGATGGAGTATTATATAAATGTCTGTAGGTCTATTTTGTTTATATTGTTGTTAAGTCTTTTATTTCTGTTGATCTGTTTAGTTGTTCTATCCATTATTGAAAATGGGGTATTGAAGTCTCCAACTGTCGTTGTTAAGTTGTCTGTTTATTCCTTTAGTTCTGTCAGTTTTTGCTTCATGTATTTTGGGGCTATGTTATTAGGTACATATATATTTATAGTGGTTATGTATTTCTGATTGATTGACCCTTTCATTATTATAAAATGTCCCTCTTCATCGCTAATAACTCTTTCTGTTTTAAAGTCTATTTTTCTGATGTTAATATAGCTATTCTAGCTTCCTTATTGTTGCTATTTGCATGATATATCTTTCTCCATCCTTTTACTTTCAGTCTATTTGTATCTTTGAATCTTACGTGTATCTCCTGCACACAGCATATGCTTGGATATTGTTTGGACTCAGTTTGACAGTCTCTGTCTTTGGATTGGATTGTTTAATCCATTCACATTTAATGTTATTATTGTTATGGTTGGATTTACATCTGCTATTTTACTTTTTGTTTTCTTTGTCTTATGTCTTCTTCTGTTCCTCTGCTCCTCTTTACTGCTTTCTTTTGCCTTAAGTGAATATTTCCTAACATAGCATTTTAATTTCCTTAATGATTTTTTTCACTATGCTTTTTGGGGTTATTTTCTTAATGGTTGCTCTAGAGTTTACCATATACATTTTATCAGATTTGTACTAACTTAGTTTGGATTTAGACTGACTTAATTCCAGTGACAAATAGAAACATTACTCCTGTTAGCTCTATTTCCCCTTCCCCCCTTTTGTGCTATTGTTATACATATCGCATCTAACCATGCCACAGATCCAACTATACGTTGTTATAACTATTACTTTATATACTTTTATGTCTTTTAAAGAAGATGAGAGAAGAAAGGCGAACAAGTATATATTTGTAGAGTTAGCTACATTAACCTTCTTATTTACCATTTCTGGTTTTCTTCATTTGTTTGTGTGGATTCAAGTTACCATTTGGCACCATTTTCTTATTCCAATACATTGTTTCTCCCACCTGGCTCCTTTCTGCTGTTATTGTCAACTGTATTACATTTTTATATGTTATAGGACTGACAGTACAACTGTATACATGTTGTTTTATACAACATGAATAAAGGAGAAGAAATATGCATTTATACTGTCTTTCATAATTCCATAATTACGTTGACTGGTTCTCTTCATTTTTTCGTGAAGATTCAAGTTGGTCTGAGCTCACTTGCTTTCAGCCTGAAGAACTTTATTTAGTATTTCTTATAAGGAAGATCTGCTAGCAACAAATTCTCTTAGTTTAGTTTTTCTGGGAATGTATTTCATCTTCGTTTTTGAAAGTTTTTTTTTTGGATATATATAAGATTCTTGGTTGACAGCATTTTAAGTACGTTGTTCCACTGCCTTCTGGCCTCCATTGTTTGTGATGAAAATTTAGCTCTTAAGAATCTTATTAGGAACAAGTGACCTTTGAAAACCAAATGTATTCCCAGGCACCATGTTTACAGAAGGAGTCTTTCATTTATTTGGTTTCTGAAGAGTGATGTGTACTCAGTGTCCCAAAGCTGGTCCAACCTTAGTGACACAATTTTGTTTGCTTGAGACTGCTAAGGTATTACCCATGTAAAGTCCAACAAAACGTTTCATATTGTTTGGCAAAGAGAGAATGAAAAGGAGAGGACACCATGATATTCTAGAAAGACTAAGGACTTTGCAGCCAGAAATATCTGAGTTTGATTCTCAAATTATAGGTCATGAAATCAATTTAGTAAGTTACAAACAGCATTTGTTTCATTATCTGTGTACATGAATGGATGGATAGATGGATACATACATACATACATATTTGGCATACAAATAGATCAACTCTACCAGATTGCCGTATGCAAATTTATTTATTGCTGTAAGTTGTGGTCAAGAATGTTTGAAAACTGCTGTCTTAGATCATTTATGGGCTTGGAAGAGGGGAAGAGGGCTTGCTCTGGAATCTTTTCACTACTGAAAAGTCTCTGCTAGCCCTCAGGTGTGTCCTAAGCGCTCTTCCCTCCTGCCTTGTTAGTTTCTTGACTCTGTTTTGCTTTTCAACAAGAAGAAAATCCAACTCATTGTAATCCTTCAAAATTGTTGCACATAGCCACCACCTCATACAAACACTCACCCAGCCGTGGTGACAGGAATTATATGCAATTTCCTGTCTTACTGGGTCCACCCTCAAATACTTTGCTTATCAGGAAGTGCTAACAATGAGTTGGTACTGAGAGAACTTTCAATTCACTTTTTGAGAGAATTCTGAGACTTTCCATGAATGATTCATTCATTCACATCTTGAGAGCATGACTTTGTATTCAGCAGTTGGGCTGGTTCGTAATTTTAAATGAAACAGAAGGGCAGACAGGTGAAACTATTTTGCTCAGTTGGTGAAAACGCTTTGCTGCTGCTCTCAGCAACTAAAAGTGTCCTGATTGAGCTGACCATTAAGGCTTGCTTTGCCAGAATTAATTCAGTGGAGAGATCTATCAAATTGTTAACTTCCCATTTAGAATGGGTAATTCCTACAGCGGATAAAATATTTTTTATTAACCTTCGGGAGCGATTGAAATGGTGAGTTTGGGCCTTAACAAGGTTCCAAACTTCTGGAAAAGCATCCAACCTGCTTTCAGAGATTTTGAACTCTCTTTGTAGAAATTCATAAAAGTGTACGGGCGTCCCTTATGAACATAAACCAAGACCGCCTTCTGGATCCTAGACTTGGTTTCCCCACCACACTCTGTGCTGCCACCCCACTCTCCCTTGCCCTCAGCCTGTCCCACCTAACTCTTGTCCATGAAATGCAGACTCATTTGAACATGCAGAATTAATTAGATTGGAAGAAAACAGCCAGAGAAAACAAGGCAGCGCCCCGTATATGAGTTACTGAAAAATTACCTGCCCTCTTGGTTGTCTGTCTGTCAGTGGCTTCCTACACAAGTGGACAGCCGAGAGATTTGTTTAAGTGGCTCCGCAGAAGCGCTGTTGAGTCACAGAGCATCTTCCTGATGTGTCCAGCTCTGGGGATCCACAGGGATCAGAGGTGCCCAGGACTAAAGCAAGATCCCCAGCATTTACACGCCAAAGGGCTGAACAAGGAAGAGGAGGTGACAAGTTCTGGGTTTTTGCCTGAATGTCAACATCTGCACCAGCTCCTAGGGGAGCGTTGAAGCCTCTTCCCCCAGATTACAAAATTGTGTGACTGCAATTTTGTGTTATTACTGATCTTCTCTGTCAGGCGAGCTTGATCTCCTCTCCCTCTCTCCACCTGGCTGAACCCCTAGGTGGAGAGTACATTGCTATGTATCAGTTGTTCATTTTGTTTCTCATTACCCAGACTTTTGTGAATAGGAAGGGAAGAAGAAACAGGTATTTTTAGGCACTTTAGGCAAGTATTTTTAATCATTTCAGGATGTGGCAGGGGCATTTTTTAATATTGCTTTGGTGCTTAATTTATCTAGTAATAGCACTTAATCAGCTTTTATTAATGAAAAAGAATTAAATGTGTGTGCGTGTGCACGTCCTCTGTATGGATAAAGCCCATTAATAAGTATATATACTATGCCTAGAAAGGTGAAATTTCTAGAAAATATGACAGCAGAGAGAAAAATTAAAACATGTAAAATTACTATTTGGTATCTGTAATTTAATTTTGTTTCAATCCCTCTTTTATGTTGTTACCACAGTAACTCTTCTAAGACACAAGTTTGGTCATATTACTCCCCTCCTGGTAGTTGCTTCAGCAGGAAGCTGAGTGCATAATGGGGTCAGATAGACCCCACACATGAATTTGGGTCCTGGCTCAGTCATTTGCCCTGTGGGTGATCTCAGTCCCCCCAGTGCTACATTCCTTATTTCTTGAGCGAAGATAATGCCTCGATCACAGAGTCATGGTGTGGGTCATATCATGCAGCGTGTGTAAAGGGCCTGTGGTAGTGCTTGGCTAATGGTGAGCATTCTAGTAAATGAGCACTGCTGTGGTGACAACTCCTTAATAGGGAGTTCTCCTAGTACCCTGCAGGACACTGTCATGGCGTCCATGACATGGCCCTAGCCTGGTGTGCAGCTTGGTCTTTGCACACTTCTCTCTCTCCTGTCCACTTTCACTCTACCCGCTCCAGTATGTTGGAAGGAGCCTGAAAAACCTGTCAAACTAACATGAGGCAGTTTGGCTATTTTTGAGCGCCTCTGGCCAAAAATGTGATGGGAAGGGATGTTGACTAAAAGATAGTTTGGGGATTTGGTTTTCCATTTCTCGCATTAGCATAGAAAATTGAGAACCATTAAGTGTCGGGACGTTCTCCGGAATGAGAGTGCTATTTCATGAACTGCCACCGATAGTTCTTGCTGCCATGAAGTGTCCAGGAGTGAAACATTGCAGGTCTCTCCATCCCCTGCTGCCCACACAGAAAAGAGCAATCAAATCTATGTAGTTTGCCCTGAAATAAAATAGGAAATAGGCAGGCTTTTAAGGTTGGGATTTGGCATAATGCAAATCAAAATAAAATAAGTCATGAATCAGTAATACTTTCGCCCACAGCTTTGAAGTCTTTATTTTTATGAGTATTGCTCCTGAGGAAGGCAGGCTGCATAAACACCATTTAGAATAGCTGAAGGCTGGCGTTTTATAAGAAAAATGGCAAGCAGAACAATTTCCCTGAGGGTCCATAAGTACTAATTCTATTTAATGTGATGATTCCTAAAAAACACTGGGTTGTTAGCAGAAATACATATGGGAAGTGTTGAGAGCCTTGCAGTCTCAGTGAGTGTAAGATCAAGCTAGTCTTCAGTGTTTATGGACAGAGAAAATATATCTCTGGGGTTTAAGAAAATATGTGGGCGTTCAGGCAGGAGGGTAGGGTTAGGGGGCTGAGCTAAGGTAAACTGCGGGCTTTGTTCTGCTCCTCGGTTATTTTCTTTGGATTTAAGTACCTCAATAATCATTTCCTACTTTTTGTGTTTTCTCTCTCTTCCCATCTCCTTTTTCCCTGTTCCTACATTTCTGTTGCCGTATCTGAAACCTCATAGGTGAAAATGTTCTTATGGATAAATTGTGCTATGGGATGGTTCGTTTGGGTTTAGAGACAGTCTGCCCTATCTATATCCATCTTACCCATTCTTAGAGCCTGTTTACCTGAAGATATCGAAGAGGGAAGAAGACTCTAGAAAAAGAAGAGCTATGGTTGGCTAAATCAACATGGTTGGTCTAGGAAATGTTATTATCATCTTACAAGCTTGGGGCAGATGCCTTTTTGCTTACAAGTAAAATGTTGTAACATACATAGTTGACATTTCCTGTCGAATTTTTGGTTTAGTATTTCAGTAGGAAGTACCAATGAAACTCTGTGTACTCAGCCTTCGTTGCTGACATGTTTCTCAAGTGACGTAAGATTAGCATCTATGGAATGGCATACGTGCAAACCATGGTGTGGCCCTCTCAGCCTTTCTGCTTTGACTCAGGGTACTCCACTCTGCCGGCAACTTTCCTGCATTCTCCTAAAATAGACACACAATCCTCCAAAACTTATTGCTATTTTCAGACCTGCTTCCACTTAGAATAATTAGTTTTAATCATTACTCACAAGTTGAGTGCCTAATTTGGGAAGAATTATTTATTTTATTCGCCCTAAAACTGTCTTTTTTGAGCTTCAGAGAGCCTGGATTCCAAGAATTACTGGGCTGTGTACTCCTCTTCTAGTTGCTTAACAGCCGTGTGGTGAGAACACTGAATAAGTCCTTTCTGGAGGTGGCCTCTCCACGGGGCTGGCGCTGACTCCCTGCTCCCCTGCTGACCAAGGGCTCCGTGAGGGACAGCCCAACTTCACAGCTGTAGCCTCGAATAGCACCCCCCACTGTTGGTTGAATGAAAAGAGTGGTTCCCTTCCTTTCCCTTAAACATCTAATCCATTGCCCAAGTAACTTTTTTAATCATTGATGTAAAATTCACAAACCATAAAATTAACCACTTTAGAGTCCATTTGAAAGTGAACAATGCAGTGGCATTTAGTACATTCATGATGTTGTGCAGCTTTCACCTCTGTCTAGTTCCAAGACATTTTCATCATCCAAAAAGAAAAATCAATACCTATCACGCGGTCACTCCCCGTTCCTCCCTCCCCAGCACCTGGCGGTCACCAATCTGCTTTCTGTCTCGATGGAGTTGCCTGTTCTGCATGTTTCATATAAGTAGAATCATACAATATGTGGCTTTTTCACTCAGTATGTTTTTAAGGTTCTTCTGTGTCGTGGCAGGTTTTAGTCCATCCTTCCTTTTTATAGTTCAAAGTGTTCCCTTGTATGGATCTAGCATGTTACGTTTCTCTCTGCATCAGTCGATGGACATTTGAGTTGTTTCCATCTTTTGGGGATTGTGAATAGAGCTGCTCTGAACATTCACATACTAGTGCTTGTTTGAGTACCTGTTGTCAATTCTTTTGAGCCATGTTATGCCTATTTCCTCATTATCTCTCAAGTCTAACCGCTGGTCTTCTTCTTGTCAAGGCATCCTCGTCTCTTACTACACTACCTAACTGGTCTGGCCCTTCTCCACCCTGCACTCTATACTGCAGCCCTATGGCCTTTTCAAAATGCACATCTGCTGTTCATGCCTTTCGTTGACTTTAGGATTGCTCTCAGGATAAGGAACAAAGTCCTGTCAGGGCATGCGGGGCCCTGCATGGCCAGGCCTCTGACTATCCCTTGAAGCTCATTGCACCATTCTACCCCTTACCGTCTGTGCTGCAGCCACGTTGAATTTCTGTCCTACAAACTTTCCATACTCTCTTCCGCCACAGGCCCTTTACCCGTGCTGTCCCTTCTGGCCTGGAACACTCTCCTCTCCTCTTTTCCTAATTAACTCCTTCTCATCCTTGAGTTCTAGCTCAAGCATCACCTCTTCAGGGATGCCTTCCCTGACTAAGTCAGACTTCCCTCACCCCCTACCCCCACTACCACCATCATGGATGCCCACAGGATCCTTGAACCACTCCTTTGTAGCACAAGTCCCAGCGGCAGTTTTACGTTTGGATGATTATTTGATTAATAGCTGTGTCTACAGAGACAGAAGAAGGCTGTACCCAGAGCATGGGTTCTGGAGCCAGACTGCTGGGGTTCAAATGCTGGCTCTGCCCCTTACTGGCTGTGTGATCTTGGGCAACTTAATTAACCTCTCTGTGCCTCCATTTTCTCATACATCAAATGAGTATCATAATAATACCTACTTTAGAAGGCTGTTGTGAGAATGAAATTAATTTGGATGTGTTTAGTAGCTGGCACTAGAATGACCTCAAGAGTATCATTCTATAATTAAAAATAGTAACTGTCTACATCACCACCCCCACATCCCCCATCCCTAGACTGTAAGCTCGGGAGGGCAGGGGACCTTCTCTCATTTTTTTCACCATTATAGCTCCAGAGCCTGGCCCAGGATCCCCGCATAGTTGGTGCTTGTTCAGTTTTTATTGAATGATTGGATGAGTCCATTCTCCTCCTCAGCAGAGAAGAATATTAATGACCAGTTTCCCATCTCTCTCTCCGTGCCTGCGGTGCTTTATTTTAGAGGTCCCTACCTCCCGGCATGTGATGTGTTGGCTCTTGGCCCCAACCCCTACTCCTGCCCACTTCCTCAGCTGGTGTATTTTGGGAATTGTGCTGCCGTGTGTGGAAAGTTGAAGGTGGGGGAGGTCCTCTCTTCGTGGCCCTGTCCTGAGGGAGTGGTCCAGTCTGTCCAATAACCGCAGGAACATACAGGAGACTCACGATGTGCCAGGCCCTGGGCTCCCACTTTAGAAATATCAAACTAGTGAGGGGGGAATGGTTTTTATCCCCTTGTTACCGATGAGGAAACTGAGGCACACAGTGAGTGAGTCATTTGCCCAAAGTCAAAACTCTTGGTGAGTGGCAGATCCAAAGTTTGGATCCAGGCAGCCTTTCTCTAGAGTCCGTGTTCTTACCCTCTGGAGTTGAAAGAAACTAAACTGTTCATGAAGACTCCCATCTCTTGTGCCAGTCCAAGATTTAAAGAAAGAAGTTGCTTCCTTTCTGTTCCTATGTTTCGGGGCTTCGTGTCTGGTCGTTCTCTCTCCAGGCCCCTGTGCTGCCCTCTGTCTATCACAGGCATATGCATTTAAAACACAAAGACCTCTTGATTTACTTTCAGAAACAAAGACATTATAATTTTATCCTCTAACTTACCCAGGACTTTTTTTCAACCTGTGGATGAAATCATTTTGAGCAGGTGAGAGTAGAATGATGAGGTCTTATTGCTACTTTGCAAAGTGCTTTTAGGATGTTTGTAGGGAAATGAAATGAGCCTCAAAAAGGCAGAATTTCCTTCCAACCACTGAAACATCCGCCACCAGGGGGATGGCATGCTGTACCCGTATGGTAGCACGCTAACTGGCCCGTAAAGTGAGTTTAGAAGAGTTTGTAATAATGTGGCACAGTTGTAAGTGGGAAAAGCAGAACACAAAAGTGTTTGTGTATGAATATACAGATATACATATATTAATAAAATGCATAGGAAACAGCCTACAGGGAAATCTGCCAAAAATGTTAGCAGTGGTTGTCTTTGCACAGTGGTATTTTTACTTAAATCTTTCTATGTTTCTCTGCTTTACAAATTATCCTGTAATGAGCTTGTGTTTATATCAGGACATAAGCTTCAATTTAGAGAGAAGGGAAGATCCACAAAATTACTATCACAGTCTTAACTCCCATCCAAGATTAAGTCTTAGCATCCAAAGACCTTTGGAGAAGAAGAACCTTTGGAAATGTCCCTGAAAGGCAGAAATAGGGGATGCCGAGGACAGTGACAAGGATGGTGGCAGCATGGGAGTGTAGAATTGCTACACAAGTGTTCTGTGGCCCGTGCATCTCCCTCCCTGTCCTAAGCTGACTTCCTTCTCCACAACATCTTCAACTCCCACTTACTCTCCATTTTACAATTGCCCTTGCAAAAAGATGTTTTAATTGCCCTTGAAAGGTCCCCCCCACCTTTGCTTATTTTTAACCATCTTGTTCAGGAAACATGTGATGAGTGACTTTTGGGAACACAGAAGAAAGTCTACCTGAACCAGCATCCTTTCTGTTGTCAGGAGTGCATGTGGGTGTCACTTCCCCTGACTCTGTAAAAGCCACTAATTATTAGCTGATGTGGGGGCTGGAGAAATGTCTCCTTGTTTGCTTTTTATCCTTCTCAGCGTGATAAGAATGTTTAAACAAGGATGAATAATCATCCTGAATTCCTTTCGGGTCCTATAGAAAGAGCATGTTCGTGGAGCTGACCTAGAAGTGGCTCGTGGGCAGAGTGATGAAGGGGCTGGAAGCCACTCCTTCTCTCGACAGGTGAAGAAGGATGGGGCCTGCGCTTCTAGAGCAGGGGCTGCCTTAGGAAGCTCTGAACGCTTGGCTGTGTGTTGCATAATGTGTGTGTCCTGCCAGTCCCCAGCCCCTCCCAGGAGGAAGGCTGTGGTCTTATGTGTTGACCTCCCCGGCAGAGCTGTGTGCCCAGGACCCATGCAGCCTGGCATGTTGACGATGAAACTGACTTTAGCAGGGTGGAGGTTGTGCAGGTTTGCACTCCAGAGAACCCGACCTTTGGAATGCATGTGGTGTGGTGCGCGCACACCCACCATCCCACGGGTCGGTTGGTTTAGTTGGTGTTTTCCCAGTCTTCTCTCCTAAGTGCATTTGAGCATTAGAGTTGGCCAGCCTGGGTTTCCGTCCTGCCTGGCCCACTTGCTGGCAGCGAGTGACCTTGCCATGTTTCTTTCTGAGCCCTGGTTTCCTCATGTGTCAAATGGGAGTATTTCTCCCTGCCTCACAGGGTTGTCATTAGGATTAAACGTGATAATCTGTGAAGATTGCCTGCCAGATAGTTTGCACTTAATAAATGTTGGTTCCCTCCCCTCCCTGTTTCTCCCAATTCTGGCTCTCTGTTCTTTGCAGGATTCAGAATCTCATAGATTATTGGCCACCTGCGTTTTCTTAATATTGTTGGATTTATCCAAACTTAATGTATTAGAATCACTGTTAAGAGTAAACTCTTATTCCAGGCAGTTTATCAGGGGTCTTCAGGTGGGGCTTAGGGGACATTAAGCAAAGCGGATGCACTTTTTGGAAGGGTGGAGTCCCCTCTCCTTGTTTGGGGAAAAGCCTTTGGAAAGTTACCCCATGTCCTGTCAACGCGATCAGCTTCTTCATGGAGTTCGCACAGTGATGATCACTGAGACAGAGGGAGAAAGGAGTTGTAATGTTTGTGAGGATCTTGTATTTCCTCTCCCATTTTTATACCTTTCTCACCTCTCCCTCTTGCGTCTCTCTCTTTTCTCCACCCTCTCCTCCTAGAGTTCTAGAATCAAGCAGTTTTAGAACGTTCAGGAAGTGCCCTTGGGCCAGGTCCTCTCCTCGCATCCCCTCACTTTATTGATTGGGAGATAGAGATGTTAAATGACGTGCCCAGGATACTAAAGCTCCTACATGCGTCTCTTCTTCCAGCCCAGGAAGGCAGCCCTCTGAGGAAACTTCCAAAGCTACGAGGAAACAAGTCCAGTTCTTTCTTTCAATGTTGGAAAATGGTAGTTGCTCATTGAGTCTGCAAGGGTAGAGGGAAGGACCTACCCTTCCTCCCTCCGCAGACTCCTGCACCTCTGGGAAAGGCTCTGAGGCAGTGCTGTAGCAATACTGCGTGAGCGTTTCAAAGTGGCCCTTGGAGCCCCAAGCATGTTGCCCTCTGTCCCATGTTGGACCTGTCTCCCCCTGGGAGACATGCCTGTGTTTGCACTTGAGCACGTTGGCTACACCTCGTCCTGGCGCTGTGGGAACGTAAAGCATAAGCCAGTGAGCAATCTTCTTCTGTTCCATGCAGATTGAGAGAGAAAGGCTCTTTGCTTTTGCTCTTGTCCATGTTGCATTCTCCATGTGAGCTCCTATTCTGCGGAGAGGCCTGCCAGGGCCTTAGGACCACTAAGAACCAAGCAAAGTAACTGAGTGTATTGCTGCCCCATCAGCAGTATGGTGTAGGGGAGGAAGAAATTTTCCTCTACCCTCAGGTTCTTCTGGCTGGTCTAGGAATTAAATTGACATGAGACAGATGAATAGAAGAAAATCAGCTTTAATTAATTTCATACATATGGGAACTCCACATACATGAGAGAGTCAGACACAAAAAGGTAAAATGAGGTATATTTGCTGTCTTGAGCTAAGGCATGGGATAGGGGCCTGAGGCTTCAGAGGGGAGAAAGGTAATTTATAGGACAATAAGAAGAGCAGATGTGCAGTAATTAGAAAAATGTGTTTCTGGTGATAACTCTTATTATGACGAGGCCAGTAATATTTAAATTCTTTAGGGGAAAGGTAAAAGCTCAGAATATTCCACATGCCAAAGTAGCCCATCCTGGGAAGGCCTGTCCTGAACCTGTTCAATGGCCTTTCTGCCCTGGTGAGCCACTTTCACTTATGAGAGTATTATTTCTTCTTCTGGTATGTAGGCTAAACGGAAAATTTGAGAACCAGCTGTTCTGAATAAAACAATCTAAGGCAGAGTTCAGATTGAGGGCTCTCAGAGGATGCTTTTATTTTCCTTTGAATTTGGGGGGAGAAAAGATCTAATGATTCAGTAAAACGGGGCCAGCCCCACCTTTGGAGCCTGCCTTGCCCCACCTGTTCCACCTGTTGGGCCAGGAGGTAGAGGGGAGGAGACAGACGTCAGTTCACACCCTCCTTCTAACATATCAACTGCGTGATCTTTCATGTAAATTCCAGTTTGGGCCTAACCTGTCCGTGCTGCACTTTGCTCGTGAGTAACTGGTAGGATGTCTGCCTCCTGTGGGTTGTGGGGAGTAATAGAGATGGTGCGTACAAAATAGGACGGCTCTGACGCAGGGTCCTCAGTGAGCTTGTAAATCAGCCTGGGATCCTGTGAAAATGCAGATGCCAAAGCGGTGGGCCTGAGAGTTTGCATGTCTAACAGACTCCCAGTGAGGTTGATGCCCCTGATCCATGGACCACGCTCTGAGTAGCAAGGATACAAAAGGTGCTCCCCTTGTGCACTGTTAGGGCCAACAGTCCACTAAGTTAGCAAACTGGCGATTCTTTTTTCAGTCTTAGAAATAGAAGAAAATACCTCCCCCCTTTCCCTAACGCTGATCATGAAAATTTAGGATTAGAATGCTTTCAGCCATAGACACTTTTCTCCCTGGTCCCTTAAATTAGTCTTTGTCCCCAGTAACATAAGAAATACTGAAGAAGAGAGCAGAGAGGGGTAATCCACTCTGTGGCCTGAGGTTATCAAGAGCAAGACTTCAAATGCGAAGAATACAGGCTGCCCTTGGGGTTCCGGAATTATGGTTCTCTAGGTCTGCTTGAGTTTACGTGTGAGGGAAAGGCTTTAAATATAAAGCATAAAAAATGAAAATGTCTTTCCTTCATTCAATAATACCAACTTTAAACTTGTGTCAGAGTCACCCGAAGGAGCTGTTAAAATGCAGATTGCTGGGCTGCACCCCGAGATTCTAATTCAGGAGGGCAGGTGGGGCCTGAGAATCTGCATTTTTAACAAGTCCCCAGGTGATGCTGATGAGCACACTTTGACCAGCACTACTTTAGTCCCAAAAGACTATCTTTGAGAGTGGTGAGCATGGAAAACAATGTCAGCCTGTGCCACCTCTTCACACTTGTGACCTTTCCGATCAAAGTGGCATTTTCAGGAATGGAGTGTTTAAGCCGGGCTGGGGTTGGGGTGTGAACAGGAGACTCACCTGTCTTCAGGCATCTGAAGGTCCCATGAGAGTTAGGAGAGATGAGATTTCTGGCTGCCTGCAGGTAGCTCCTCCCAGCACAGCCGGTGGCCCCCAGAGGCTGGGGCTGTCTAATCTGGCTGGTTGGCTAATCACCTGGGGGCTTTTTAAAAATAGAGCTCCCTGGGGTGTATCCTAGGAGATTCGGGTGAGCAGGCAGGTCCGGGCCCCCTGCATGGAGAAGAGCGAAGCACCAGATGGGCGTAGGAGAGCTGCGTTTCTTTTTAACGATTCTTGGATTCAGCTCTAATGATCACTCAGCAAGCAGACGATTCCCCGGCAGGAAATTGGACCCTTTGTGAAGTACATTTCCTCGCTGGATCCCAAAAGTTATAGCTGATAAATTCTGGTTGCATTTTCCAAATGCTTCATTTCCCATCTGAGGATGGCTTCGGCTAGGACCATCTGGCCAAGGGGATTTATCCAGGACAAAGCCCCCCGTCAGGAACAACAGTGTCCATGGCCACTCGGCACTGGGCAGTGTTGAAAGGGGAGCTGATAGAACTCCCCGATGCCCAGATCCCAGAGAGAACACTTTACAGGCAAACACGAAGTCAGGTTATAGTTGAGGCAATTATTTAGATAATTAGCTCCAACAAGACATTCTCCCTTTTGTTTGTCGTCTCTGGATTTGAGGACTGTCGTCTTCCTGGTTCACCAGCAGATGCTTGGAGAGTGTCACTGGGGCCATGCCCTGTGCCAGGTGGGCTTTATAAAGGTGACTTGGGTACAGTCCTTGCCCTCACAGCGTTTGCTGGCAGGGAAAGGCAGACACTTGGCCATGCGCCTGTGACAGCAGCCTGACTCCCAGCACAGGGCAGGTCTACAGTGATGTCCCGGCATGCCCTCCCTGCCCAGTCTCCTTTCCCACGGCGCTTGTCTCTGTGGAAGTGATTGGCTGAGTCCTTGCTTCTGCCTCATCTTCCCTCTTACAGGGTAAGCAGTGTGAGACCCTGGCATCGCTCAGACGTTGGATGTGAGCTGCCCAGGAAGGGCATGAGCACAGCTCTCTGCAGCTGAGGCGTTCCCAGAGGGGACAGTGTGACAGTAGTCTGCCCACAGCACTAGCCGAATCTGGGGCAGATGCTTAGGGAGACATCAGAGTCACCTAGAGGGCTTGTTAAAAAACAGATCGCTGGGCCTCACTAGAGTTTCTGATCCGATAGCTCTAGGATGGGGCCAAAGAATTTCCAACAAGTTCCCAGGTGGTACTGATGTTCCCAGGCCCCAGACCACGCTTTGAGAGCCAGAGGGGTGGTGCATCAGTGTGGCCATCACAACTTAGCCAGTGGACAGGTGGAGGGTGATCAAATGACAGAGAGGCAGGGAGACTTCTTAGAAGCCATGCCAGTGACCCAGGTGAGAGAAGAGGGACTCTAGAACAGTCCACAGCGGTACGGGGGAACAGAAAACGGGAGCTCCAGACACTTGTGACAGTAGAATCAATGGGCTGGGTGAGAGATGGGATGTGGGAGGAGAAGGAAAAGTCAGAGCAGCTGGAAGGATGGCAATGAACTGAGATGTTCATGGAGGTGGGGGAGGGGAATGGCCTGTTCTTTTGGGACCTGCTGGGTTTGTGGTTCTCCAGAGACCTTCAGATGGAAGTGTTAAAAATGTAGTCAAAATACAATTCAAAACTCAGGAGAGAAATCTGAGCTGCAGGTACAGATCTGGGGGCCTTTGGGATAGAGGTATAAACTGATCCTGTGGTGCTAAGATTGGTTAAGGGCAGCTCATTAAGGAGAGAGCAGTGATGTGTACCCGGAAGGAAGCTACAGACTCTCTCGTAGGGCCAGGCAGAGAAAGAGATGAGTGGAGTGGTCCGAGGTGCATGAAGCAAAGGGACAAGAGGGTGTCCTCAGGAAGAGGCAGTGCCAGATGTTGGAGCATTTCAAAAACTGAGCCCCAATCTGGCAAATCCTGGGGAGCCCTCACAAGAACCAACCCCAGGAGCCTGTAGTTTTTCGACTCCTCATTTTACTTTGCTTGTGCATTTTATTTTGCCTTGGTGATAAAGTCACTTCACAGTTCCCACTCCATGTTGGTGGGACATGCATACGTAAAAAGAAGCACACCCTGCAAATACACAGGGGTGTAGTAGCCGTGACAGCAGGCCTTTCTCCTCAGAAGCAACCCAGTGTGAACAATGTGTAGTTGAAGATGAAGTGGGTGTCAGTTGTTGCACCTCTAAGCTAAGCCCTGGTCAGCAAAGACACCAGGTGTTCACCGTTTTTCCCTCTGCGTTTGATACTGATCTAGACCCTCCTGGGACCTTGAAACCACCGGTTTTACAGGGATCAAAAGGATTCTGACACTAGTTTTGAAGTATTTGTGCTAGAATGCTACAAAGAGAATTGACTTCTCTGAACTGAGAGTTCCCAGGTGGTAACGGTGCGTTTCATAGGTAGTTTACTTTCTAATTTGTGGTCCTCGTTTGGTCATCGGGGTCTTTGCGATCCCTGGTTTTGGGAAGCACAGGGATGAAGTCCGACAAGTCTCCCAGTAAGGCCGATGAGTCAGGATCACGCATTTCTGGCTGCTGCCAGCGGAACTGCTTTAGGTGGGATCTCACCCGGACGTGTGCTCTGTCTTTGCAGTTCTGTACGGAGCTGAACCAGCCGATCCTGCCCAACATCCGCAAGTGGAAGGGGCCCCGGGGATGCTGGAAGGCTGTTGTCGCTGAGACGCCCTCAGCTCAGCTCCAGAAGGTACCCACATCTGCACAACTTGGGTTTTCTTTCCATTTCATTGAAACAGCCTTTTTCCCTAATCGCAGACATTTAAAATTTTCCTTTGCCAACATTCTTGATGCAATTCTGTATTTCTGCCCATTTTTTTAGCTCTTTGCCATTCATTTCAAAATGCCCTGGTTCTCATTTCATGTTTAGATCGGGAATGGACTGCCGCCCAGACAGAAATGGGAGCTTGGGGTGTTGGGAGGGGAGGAGAAACCCTGTCTGGAGCCAAGGCAGCGAATGAGGATTTGTGTCCTTTGTCCTCATACTCCCTTCTCCACAGTTCCAACTTCTGCCAAGTTTGTGGAGAGCCCATTGTTCATTGACTGAAAACTTCAGATTCACTTAATTCATACATGAAGAGTGTGCTTTCGTGGTAGAAATTGTGCACTTTCATCATAGAAATGTTCTGTGGAGATTTTTGGCAGATTTTAATTTTGAGTTTTTCTTTCATGAGTATTGCCCATATGGCTGTGGGTAAAGCTGTATATGTGTACGTTTTCGCTGTTACATTTCATATTCAAGACCAGGTTTTACTCACTTGGAATGGTCAGTATCAGTGGACTTTTAGGTTTTTAAAATACACTTCTGATAGTTAATCAGGACTTGGAAACTATCACCACCTAGTTTTCCTGTAACTGCAGATGTTACATTTTTTATCTCTAGTAAACCTACTATGCTTAGGAACACACATGAACAGCACTTAGATGAGTGATACTGAGATTTGGAGCTTTCGAATGATAACTTTGGACTGGATTAAAAGCATCTAGTCATTTATTGACAACGAGCTGTCTTTTTAGCTACTACTGACAAATGTGATACACACCTGATTTCTCTGGGTTTTATGTTTTGGAGTGTCAGTGGTCACTAGAGGTGACAGCCGGGGTACATTCACAGTAAGCTGGAGCTGGAGCTGAATTGTAATGTCTTTACCACTCGGGCCATGGCTCTCCCTTCTCAGGCCACAGAGAAATAATAATAATAATACCATCGTGCTTTTTATTTTAATAGCACTTTGCACGTACATAGGTTCGCAGGGCTCTTATAGTCCATCTAACAGTCTTTATTCATCCATTCCACAATCATTAGAAAGATTACTACGTGCCAGGCGCTGTGGTATATGCCAGATACACATGGTGAGAAAAACAGACCAGAGACCCGCCCTGTCTGTTTTCACTCTTTTCAAGCCCAGGGGGCATCCCAGCCTGAGCCTGGCAGATCCCCTCCCTCAGGGAGCTCACCGCCTATTGGAGGAACAAAACAGGTAACCCAGTTCCAGGTCAGGGTCAAGGCCATTGGAGAACAGCATGCAGTTGCAAGGAAGCCACTTCAACCGCTCAGCCTCAATTTCCTCATCTGTAAAATGGGAGCAATAGCCCCCCCTTAACTCACAGGGCGGCTGTGGGATTTGAAAAGATAATGTGCACTGGAGGGCTTCCCTGACAGAGCACCGGCCGGGCCTGGCGGGGTGCACAGGAGGCGGCCGGTGGGCCAGGCTGGGCTGGGCTGGGCGCGCATGCCTGTCTCAGGCTGCAGCGGCGTCCAGGTCCAGCCAGTTGTTGCCATGGAGTTGTGGAGTTGTGGCCCAGTGTGGAACCATCTCCTGACCTCTCAAAAGATGCAGATATCTGGGTTTTAATGGGAAATTTCCTGAGTTTTAAATATGGGCAGATAATCCAAAAAATTTTCAAACACTGTCTGGGTCTAACAAACTATATCAAGTCACGAGTGTTCAGTCTCTACCCCAGACAAAGGTGAGACACTGGTAGCAGCAGCTCCATTCCTCCAAGGCCTGAAATGGCGCCCAGGTGCCTTCTTGTAATGTCTCGAGTCCTCGCCCCGCAGCTGGAGGCGCAGTCTACCAGGGAGGAAATGAAGTTGTAGGACGATGGAATGATGCACCCAACAGTCATCAGCTGATGCAAGCTAGGGCTCAGGCCCGAACCCAGTCAGCTGTCTCTGGCTCTAATGCCTGAGCCCCTTGCACTGTCCCACGTTGAGGTGGAGCTGTTTTTTGGGAAGAGGGGCCTGCCCCAGTCAGGGTGGTGGGGAGAGGCTCCCAGGAGGTGGGAAGGGGCAGCATGCACTGAAGAGTGGAGGCCAGAAAGGCCCAGTCCTGCTGGGAACATAGGTGAGCAGGTGTGAGAGGGAGCCTGGAAGAGGAAGGTGCCTGCTCAGGGGGCCCTGTGGGCAGCAGGCAGCCGCTGCAGGTTTTTGAGCAGAAGGTGACCTGAGTGGACCCAGGAAGGGTGCTCTGGCACCACTGCTTGGGAAACAGTAGAGTGGGGGATAACCCGCGAAGCCGACAAGGCACTTTGCTTTCCTCACTTTACAGCTGAGGAAGCAGGTTTAAAAGAACAGAGTGACTCATCTGAGGTGCCCCAGCTGAGTGACCCCAGCGGGACTGAGACCCAAGTCTTCGAATTCTTAAACTCGTGCTCTCTCCAGTGAGGGGACGGGTGGATCCGTGCAACACATGCATGCAAGACACTCTTCCCCTCTTCGCTCCTCCTCGACACTTGCCCGTTTGGTCGAGGTGCTGAGCCCAGCAAGGCGTGTGTGTGGCCGGGACCCAGGCTGAAGCTGGGGACTCTGCAATGGCCACTCAGGTTGTGCAAAGTCACTTCCTCCACTTTCACAATGACCATCGCTGGCCCCTCAGATGACACTGCTGATCCTGGCTAGGCAGCAGAGGCTGGGGTGGGTGGGAGGGAAGCTCCTCCTCTTTCCAGAAGCCTCCCCTCCCCATGCCAGCAGCAGCGCAAAGCAGGCAGATTCCGAGTGGGCCCTCTGGCTGCAGGGGCTTAGCACCAGGCCCAGGGACCCTGCTGACACCACCCCGTCTGTCTGCCCCACCTGCCAGCCCTCACAGGGCCCTGCACTGGGGCTTCAGACCTCTGTGTGGGGCCCCATCCACCTGAGGAGGGCCCTTGACCAATTCCAAACCATTGGGACTGTCAACTCCGACCTACATTCATCCACCAAATATTTATTGGGCGTTTACAAGGTGCTAGGCACTAGCTGTTATAAGCAAAACTCACCTCTTGGAGTCTTATATTTGATTCTCATCACCATTTACCAGCTGTGGGATTTTAGGGAAGTTACTTAACCTCTCTGAGCAGCTGAGTCCTCATCAGACAGGTGGGGGTATGAGAGGCTATCTCATGGGATGTGATGATTAAAAAGATAACTCTGTTCCTAGTCTGGGCTCCCCCTGACCCTACCCCCAAAGAGAGAGGAGCCCAAGCCCCCTGGCTGCACAGAAAGCTCTGAAATTGGCAGTGTGGGAAATTTGCAGGGACGACAAGGAAGAAGGTGCTGTGGCTTTGGGGGTAAGCTTTTGTTTCAGAGCAGCCCCTGTGCATGTCATCGCAGGACCCAGCACAGAGCCTGCTGCCTCTCCCGGCCCCTCCTGCCTCTTTGCCCTCTCGGCCGGCCGAGCCGGCCACAAGACAGATCCCTCTCCAGCCTCACACCCCTCTTCTCCCGCAGGGGGCTGGCTTCTCAGGATTCCTGTGGGACGCTGCGGCCGGGGTGGAGCTGAGAGATGCTGCCTCGCAGGAGAGCTCGCCAGGCAACGGGCACAGGAAGCCCTCTGGTCCCAGCCCGTACCTCGCCCGGTTCAAGGTAGCCACTCCCTGTCCTGGGGAAGGTCCATTTCTTCTGAAAAGGAGAAGAAAGTCCCTTTCTAAACTCTGACCCAGAGAAGCCTCATCATTTTGTTTCGATTTTATTCCCTCTCGGGGTCGGATCAGCATGCACTCTGGGGTTCCCTGGGCTGGTGAACTCATCCGGGACAGGAACGAGAGGGATTTGGCGGGACTCAAGCTCCAGTAACTCCGACATCTGGGCAGGAAGATCAGGTGGCCGCCTCCCAAACCTGACAAATCTCAGAATCATCTGGGGAGATTTTCTTAAAACCAGGGTTCAGGCCCCTCCCCTAGACATAGGGAATTTCTGGGATGGGGCCCAGAGCTCTCTGTGTTTCAGAAGCAGCTCCAGCCCTCCCGGCACTGGTTGACCAGGTCTGGCATTTGGGAGTCGCTGGGTTAGAGGGAAGCAGAAGGGCTCAGACGGGCCCTTTCTCCTTGCCAGGCAGAAGGGGGACCCTCAAGGGGCCATTTGGGTTTGGAGAGGGTGCAGGAGGAGCTTCTGGGCTGTGGGGCCAGGGCAGCCCCATAACGACATCTCCCGAAGAGCCCTCAGCCACGTGCAAGTCTGTCTTCCCAGAGCCGGGCACAGCAAGCAGACTGAGCTGAGCTGCCTCTCTGCTTTCCCGGATGCCCCTGGAAAGTGGGAACGGACAGTTGGGAGAAGCCAGCAGCCAAGACAGATCACCAGCCAACCATCAGTTGACCTTATCCTGTGATATCACAGGGTCCAGCAAGAGTGACCCCTTGCCTGGCAGAGCCTAGCAAGCCACCTGCTGGACGTTTTGGATCCCGCCCCCTGACTTCTGGGGGCCTGAGAGTTGCCTCAAAGCCCAGCACAGTTTCTCCCTGGTGGCCCGGGGCTGGGCCAGCACATTTTTGGGGGGCAGTGTTGGCTCTGGCTGGGCCCTAGCTCAAGAGTGTGCCCCTCTCACACCCACAGCTGCAGAGTTGCTGGGTTATCTGCACACGCACACACACCTGGGGCCGTCTGTGGGTTGCACTTATGGTCCTGATGTGTAAATCACCCAGGTGTCATCTTTAAAACATCCTACACCACACTGGGTCCCTTTCTTATGTAAGGTGGCTGTGGGTTTTGGCCAAGCAGGGCGACAGCCAGAACCAGCCAGGGTCTCTAAAAGACAGGCTGTTTTTTAATGGCCAGTGAGAAAATGCTACCATGTCACAAATTATTGGCCCAAATCCTCTAAATAAAGCAATCCCCTAGACAGGCAGTCAGCCTCCTGTACTTCATGGCACGTTTGAGGCTGGACAGGCGGTCGGGTACAGACGCAGCTTCTGTCCAGGCAGGGCTCCGCTGCCCATGGCCTGAACATGGGTCCCTGTGGCTAGAGCCGCAGCTGCAGAGAGCTCTCTGGGCTGGGTGGTGATGATTGCAAATTGGGGTCACATCCGTAAGACAAAAGTAGCAGCCTGCGCTTCCTAGGGCCTCCCCCGGTGCCCCCTCCGTCACGGCAGTGGGTATGTTTGTTGCCATGGTGAACAGAAGGGCAGGATTGCCAAACCCCGAGCAGCCAAGCAACGCCGTGGTGCTCAGGAGACCAGCTCCGCTGGCACATTTCTGCACCTGCACCCGCACCCCCGCCCTGGGGACGCGGGACTCAGGCACATCCTGTGCTGCCTGGGTTCAGCCAGCTTTCGTTTTTGACATGTTTGAAATCAGGTGGAAGTGAGCATCGGGGTGTAGCGGTCTCCAGAGGGAAGAGAACACAGAGGGATGGGTGGGCTGTGTGGGAGGTGGGGAAGGAGGCAGGTCCCAGCGGTGGGTCCTGGCAGGGGGATCGCAGGCTGGCCCTATGGATAAGGGCCCCGGGTCTTTGTTAACAGCCGGAGCTAAAGCCACTTCCTCCTTCTTTATAGTTGCTTAGAAGGAAAAAACCCAACCCTGACATTTGCAGCTGTGCCCAATTTTCCAGGCCCTAAGGAGGGGTATGGGTGTAATGTCGCAGGTGGGCTGATAGAGCAGGCTAGGTCTCTGTCCTGCAGGGACCTGGGGACAATCTCACGGTGAATGCCTTGTGGTATCTCCTGGGGTATGAGCTGGCCTTGCTTGTGTTTACCATTGTCAACGTGTGAGTGAAGGCATTCATGAGTCGGAGGTGACGCATACAGGAAATCTGAGCATCAAAGACCGTCCTCTTGTTTCTGTTCCCCAGGTGGGAAGTAATGACTTGACCCTGGTGAACCTTCACCTGGCAACCCTGACCCTTCCAGGGGGCGAGAATCCAAGCAAGAACCACAGTGACAGCCACCGAGTGGCTAGCTTTGCACAGACCTTGCAGGAGACCCTGAAAGGTAGGACAGTGTCTTTCTCCGTTGGCTGGGCTGTTGGCAGAGGGTCACCTCTTCCCAGTGTTTCTCTGATCCCTTCTGCCAGACGTCTGTCAGCAGCAGTACAGATTGAGGACACAGGAGACCATCACACCCCTGCATCACCTGAAGCCTGGCCGCCCCTGTGCGTGGTGACATCTTTGTCTCTGTGGGCCTCCCATATGGGTTCCACCAGCTTTGTGGCTCTTCAGCCTCTCTTTGATGGAAAGGATCGGGGGTTGGGAGTGGTGACTCCCTTCCCCATGACAGTTCATTCTGGGTAGCTGTCCTGGGTGTGCCACTGTGTGGGGTCACTGCAGATTTGCACGTGCCCTTGTGAAGGAGAGACAGTTGGTGACAAGGGGAGTGGGAATGTCCTGATTAGCAGTAAAGAGTTTTTTTCCCTGGTGGGGTGCAGATGGTACTGAAGGAGCCTGGAGCTCTCAGAAAGGCTGGATTTTAACCTCAGCTCCTTCAGCAGTTGGAGGACCTCAGGCAAGTTGCCACCCCACTGAGGCCCATCTGATGGGGGAACTGATAGTGCTAACCTCACAGCGTGCCCAGGGGCATCGGTTACTGTCTGTGGAAGTGCCCAGCACACAGTAGGGGCTCAGCAGACGTGAGTTGACTTGAAAAATACCAGAAGAATTAAGAGAACATTGAAAAGAGCAGAACTTCAGGAGAAAGGTGGGCCCTCTGTTTTCCAGGCTCTGCTTCCAACAATACAGAAGGTTCTCTGCTTGTGGGTTACCAGAGGGAAACTTGTCACGGCTGTAAGGACTGGGATGTTTTCAGTTTGGCTTGGTTTTTCAGAGCACTGACCTTCTCTTGGCGAAGGTTTACAGCTGGAGCCTGGAATGCTCTTCTGTGTTCTTGAGTCTTGATGAATATTCTCTAGCTGTTTAAGCTTTTTCCTTGTTAAATATCCCCTCACAATGGGTGATTCATGAAGATTCTGCTACAAAAAATATGTGTCAAACTATAAGCTTACATGTAAAAAAGTTTTTTTATTGTAGTAAAATATACATAAGGTAAAATTTACCACCTTAACCTTTTTAAGTGTACAATTCAGTGGCATTAATATATTCACATTGTTTTATAGTCATCACCAGCATCCGTCTCCAGAACCTTTTTTTTTTTGGTGAGGAAGATTGGCCCTGAGCTAATATCCATTGCCAATTTTTCTCTTTTTGCTTGAGGAGGAGTGACCCTGAGCTAACATGTGTGCCAATCTTCCTCTAGTTTGTATGTGGGACACTGCCACAGCATGGCTTGATGAGTGGTGTGTAGGTCCACACCCAGGATCCAAACCCATGAACCCTGGGCTGCTGAAGTGGAGCGTGAACTTAACCACTATGCCCTTGGGCCGGCCCGTCCAGAACTTTTTCATCTTCCCAAATTGAAACTCTGTGCCCATTAAATACTAACTCCCTAGTGTCCCCTCCCCTTAGCCTCTGGCAACCACCATTCCACTTTCTGTCTCTATGAATTTGATTACTCTAGGTATCCCATGTAAGTGGAATCCTACAATATTGTCCTTTTGTGGCTGGCTTATTTCAATTACATTATGTCTTCATGGTTCATACATGTTGTAGTATGTGTCAGAACTTCCTTCCTTTTTAAGGCCAAATACTCTTTTTTAAAAACAGTTAATTAGTTTATTTTTATTGTGATAACATTGGTTTATAACCTTATATAACTTTCAGGTGTACATTGTAATATATTTCAAATTCTGTGTGGATTACAGCATGTTCACCACCCAAAGACTAATTACCATCCATCACCACACACATGTGCCTAATCACCCCTTTCCTGCCTCCCTCCCCCCTTCCCCTCTGGTAACCACCAATCCAATGTCTGTTGCTATGTGTTTGGTTGTTGTTATTTTTATCTTTTCCTTATGAGTGAGATCATATGGTATCTGACCTTCTCCCTCTGACTTATTTCACTCAGCATAATACCCTCAAGGTCCATCCATGTTGTCATAAATGGCCAGATTTCATCTTTTCTTATGGCTGAGTAGTATTCCATAGTGTGTATATACCACATCTTCTTTATCCATTCGTCCTTTGATGGGCACCTAGGCTGCTTATGTGTATATGTCTTTATATGTTTGTGTTTTCAAGTTCTTTGGATAAATACCCAGCAGTGGACTAGCTAGATCATATGGTAGATCTATTCTTAATTTTCTGAGGAATCTCCATACTGTTTTCCTTAGTGGCTGCACCAGTTTGCACTCCCACCAGCAGTGTATGAGGGTTCCCTTCTTGCCACATCTTCTCCAACACTTGTTGTTTCCTGTCGTGTTAATTATAGCCATTCTGACGGGAGTGAGGTGATACCTCATTGTAGTTTTGATTTGCATTTCCCTGATAGCTAATGACGTTGAGCATCTTTTCTTGTGCCTGTTGGTTAAGGCCAAATACTTTTCCATTGTATCCATTCATCGGCCCGTGGACACGTGTATTATTTCCGTTTTTTGGCTGTTGTGAGTAGTGGTGTCATGAACATTGATATGCAACTTACGTTTTAAACCAGAGTGTGCTGTGACTGACATTCTACTTAACTTATGAGTCTTTGGGCTACAAAATGTCAGAAAGATGTGTGAGCCGGGGTACTCCATCCACAGAGCAGCTCTGTGGGAAACTGTTCAGCTATGGTTAGTCTCTAAAGACTGAGTAAAAAGGATGCCTTGATAGCTTTTAAAACCTGTGGATGTTTCTATCGTTTTTGATCTCAAGCTTTTCCTTTTCTTTCACGGAAGCAGAAAGGAAAGACGCCAGCTCATAACTTCTCTGATAACCCTGGGCACTCACCGTTTTCTCTGATACCCAGGGAGTGGTCAGGTTTTTGTTAGAAAACCTGAGCAGGTTATTGTTCAAGTTGCCAAGGGACTATTGACCCACAACCCGGCTCGGCCTTGACGTGTTCAGGTGTGGACAGTGACTCACATTCCCTGCGTCCCCCTGCTTGTAACTAATATCTAGTTGTTCACTGGTGACATGGCAGACCCACCGATTCTCCAGCCTACCCCGTGTGCAACAAGGGCAAATCGGTTCGCAGAGGTGGTTCAGCTGAAACAGAGACTAAGCCTTTATTCCACAGGCTCCTATCAGAGCAAACAGAACCGATTTGATTAGCAAACTCTGGGCCTTTCTGCCTTTGTCTGGAATGTGTGTTCACATTGTTGACGTCAGCGGGTAGTGCCGTCCTCTGTTGGAATTTTCTTCTTTCGGACCCTACCAGGGCTTGCTCTGTGAACTCAGCAAGGGTGAAGCAGGGCGCAGAGAAATGCTGGACATCCGGGTGGGTCCCCCCTCAGTGGAGACCCACTTCTGTTATTGTCACTGGCATTTTATAAATCTAGGGACTCTGAGGACAGCAGCTCTGAACATTCTCCCCTGACTCCTGAGAACTGAGGGAATGATTAAGGGGCCCACCCCAGGCAGGGTGGTGGGGGGGATTTCTGGGAGAATTCAGGCCTCTGCACACCTGCAGATTCTCGGAGGCAAGAGGTGCCTCGATGTCATCACCAATGCCGATTTAACTGACAGAAGATGAGATGTCTGAGACCGGATGTCCTGTTCAAAGAGAGAGCTGTTATTTTCATTCTTGAAGTTACACAGGGCTGGGTTTATTGACCCTTCACACCAGCATCTCTCCTGCTTTGAGAATTTTTCAGCCTGAACTTCCTCAGGTCTGCGTTCCCATGAAACCTCCCTCATTATGTGGGAGCCTTCTGCCTCAGTCTTTCGTAACCTTCAGTTTTCCTTCCTAATTCAATGAATGTAGCATCTTCCTCTTCTTTCCTTTCAAAAATAAACAGCACCTTAATTCTGAGGTACTCCTTGTGCCTCGTTCACCCACGCAGTCCACACGTACTTATGGAGTGTCTGCCACGCAGCATGCACTGTTCCAGGTACTATTCCAGGCACTCGGGGTTTCGCGACAAACAGCTGCCCACATCCGCATGGCTCTTCTGTTCTAGCTCTTTGTTAAGAGCCTGGATTTGAGGGCTGGCTCAGTGACTTTAGGCAAGCCACTTGACTTCTCGGAGGCTCAGCTTCTTGCCTGCAGAAAGGACCTGGCACTTAGCGAGGGCTCAGTGGACAGTCATGAACACTGGCCAGGTGTGAGTTGTTGTTAATATTATTCTCAAGTCGGCTTTCCTGTTGGAAGCTGCCACTGATTTCTCAAGACAGCTTGGGCGCACACTGCGTTGGGTGCCAGGTTGTTACAGTGTAGCATGAGGGGTACAGTTACATCTCTGTTGGCCACACAGTGGAGCTGCAGGCGAGGCTTCTGTCTCATCCTCTTTTGTCCCTTATGCCCACTGGAGGGGGGGTGTCATCTGCAGTGCACCAGTGCCCTCTGCTGGTGGCCTGTGTCATTGTACTTGAGCTTTCTTTCCCTCCAGCCATTATTACAGAAGCATACTCGTGTCAAGGAAAAAGATGTGCTGAGCGTCTCCGATGCACGTGGCCCTCGTTTATAAGCCACTTACCTTAAGGCCTCCCTCGCAAGGGGCGATGGAAATGCACTCCCTGTGACAACGCCGTTCAGTCCCCTGCGGTGAACCTCGAGACAGCGAGTGATGGACGGACGGAGATGATGGGAGTCCCGCCGAGTCTCGCTGGGGCCCGCTCTCCTTTCAGAGTGTCTCCTCACCTTGGAAGACACTTCGTAACTATCCCACTTACTCTAGTGTAAATCAGACTCTGGAGAAGTGTTGAAAATACTTTAAAGAGAAGTGCTTTCCACATTGGCCTAGTATTCGTCTGCTGGGGCTACCATGACAAAATACCACAGACCACGCAGCTTAAACCACGGGGATTTCTTCCTCACAGTTTTGGAGGCTGGGAGTCCAAGATCCAGGTGTCAGCAGGGTTGGTGTCTTCTGAGGCCTCTCTCCCTGGCTTGTAGACGGCTGCCTTCTCTCCATGTCTTCACATGGTCTCCCCTCTGTGCTGGGTAAATGTTTGCTAAGCTTTTGTTAATTATCTGAGGAAGACCCTTAAGCCTTTTTCTGCTGCGAGATTTGGAACCTATGAGCTAGAAGAGGGGTGGTCTCTGCACCCCACCACCCCCTATTTCCAAATGCATTACTAACCTATTCTTAAAGTTTGGGGGGATTTTTTTTGCACAAGGTATTTGGAGAAATTGGGAGAATGAGAACCGAGCCACAGTCTTCACCCTGGGGAGTCAAATCAGAGAATCACAGGCCCACCTCGACAGGCTGTGCTTGGTGCTGGGCTTACCTCCCACCATCTCTGAAATTCCTGATTTTCTTTCTTCCACTTCCAGGAGAAAAAGACGTGATTGTTTTAGGGGATTTTGGCCAGGGGCCAGACAGCAGTGACTATGATATCTTGAGGAAAGAAAAATTCCACCACCTCATCCCGGCCCACACCTTCACCAACATCAGCACCAAGAACCCTCAAGGCTCAAGGTCTCTGGACAACATTTGGATCAGTAGAAGCTTAAAGAAGATTTTCACAGGTAAGGCAGAGGTCACTTGTTCTTTCTGTTCAGGAGTGGAGTAGGAGAAACCTGTCCAAACTGATGGTTCTAGATCATTCGGTTTGCAGGAGTCAGGAGTTATCTTACCTCCTCTGTGGGCATTTCTAGGGTTATCGTTTAGGTGACTATATAATTATCATTCCGGCAGAGCCGCTTTTAAGAGTGAAGGAGGGTGTGAAAATAATTAGAAGGCATTCACTCATCCACAACGGAGTGTGTCCCAGCAAACCTGGTTGTGGCCAGCAGAGCCCCAGTTCAGAGATGAGCGGACAAGGTACAATTTTAAGGACACTTAGTCACTCAGCAAACGTTCCTCAAGCCCTGTCGCATGCAAGCACCATGTTGTGGCCTGAGGTTTACCGAAATGCCATCAGTACCCTGAGGAGCAACAGTGGGGGTGAGCAGACCTGTCACATAGTGTCACGATAGGATGGGGAGAAGTGCTTTGACAGACTCCGCAAGGACCAGGATGCAGTGGGTAATCTCAGAGCTGCAAAACAGCCCCCACCACCCAAACCAGTAGCCTGCTGAACAGATTTGGCTTGAGAAGCAAAGAGTCAGAAATATGGAAGCAACAGTAGGGTCCCTTGATGAAGGACAAAGACAGTGGTTCTCTATCCTGCCTGGAAGCTAAGTACCACCAGATGCATATTATACTGCAGTGAGACATTTAACATTTTAAAAAGTACCAGTGCTGGGGGTGCCCTGTGAGACTGTGACATGCAGCCAGGACCCGGACTCTCAGGCAGCTTCCCCTCTTCTCTGAGCACCCGTTTCCTGTTAAATTATGTCGTGGGAGGTTCTAAAGGACCAGGAAAGTGGGTTTCAGGGAGTGACGATCATCAAACTCGGGGAGACGCGGTTTGCAGAGATGCACTGCCCACCAGAGGCCGTGCAGCCTGCCTGGGCCGCCAGGAGGGTGGAAGGAAGTTAGAAAGCCACTCATCTGGCCCCTTGCTGTTAGATTGAGAACCGGGGTGCAGGGAGGACTGGCTGCCATCAAGGAACTGTCATCCGGGCAGAACCCGGGCCTCGGACCAGCCACACCAGCCGTGACATTGCTTCTCACTGAGGGCCCAGCAGTGCCGTCTGACTGCTCCGTGCTGGCCTTTGCCAATGTTGATTTCATTGTTTTTCAAATATACCTCCCGCTTCCTCTCTTTCTGAATCTTTATTTTTAAAATACCTTTACTTTCTCATAAACCTCTGTGATTTCTTCTTTTTACTCTTTTTACAGAACTTATTCCCCCCTTACTGCCTTTTGGTCCAATTAGAAGAGGTGTGTAGTGAGGAGATCAACCATAGGCTGACGGGTGTGTGAATGGGCAGGAAGCCTGGACTCAGGTAGCTTCAGTGCCTAAATGGTAGCCCCTCACTTGTCCAGAAAATCAAAGTGGCCGAGAAATTCCCTTTGCACAGGCAAGCCAGCTAGCTGAGGAGTGTTGTCAGGGAACCCAGCCCTACAGACGTGCCACCTTGGCCCCACCCGTCCCCTGTCCTGATCTCTGGGTCTCTTTTCTCTCCCACTTCAGGTCACTGGGCTGTAGTGAGAGAAGGCCTCACAAACCCTTGGATTCCAGATAACTGGTCCTGGGGTGGAGTAGCTTCTGAACACTGCCCTGTGCTAGCTGAGTTTTACACCGAAAAGGACTGGAACAAGAAGGAAGCCCCTCGGAACAGTAATGGGGTCACTGTGGAGCGAAGCGAAGGCAACATTAAGCATGAGCGATGATGACACTGAATGGGTTTTCCCAGCCTCTGACCCCGGGGGGGCACAGGCAGGGAGCTGGCCCTTCCAGGTGAGGATGCCGAGCCAGAACTGCCTTTCTATCTTCGACCTGACAACATCAGCACCGGGGCCTTAACCTGCCTGCCTTCTTTGTGGACATTTTTGGGCCTCTGATGGGAGAGGAAAGTGCCAGATCGTCAAATCAGAAGCCCAGTGGAGAACAGACATGTCTTCTCATTTGTGGATGCCACCAACCTCAGCCCACTCCGGCTGGCTGTCCGCTGCCACCTGGACCGCGGTACAGAGAGAACAGGAGTGGAGGCCGCCGGAGGCAGAGGAGAGCCATTTCAGGCTGCCGAGGCCTGTGGAGCAAGGCCAGAAGCTCTCGTCTCTGACCTCCGGTCTGTGATGTTCTGACTGCAGATTGCATAAAGCTTTGAACTGGGATGGAGCACTCTTCTCAAGTGTTCTGAGTGGTGATTTTTAGTTTTGTTTTGAAAAAATAAACAGAGGTGAACCTTCCTGGCTGCAGTGAGAGCCTGGGGCTGCGTTCCCCGGCTGCGGGTATTTTGCACCCCCTTCTGATGTGTCTGTGAGGCTGTGGCCTGCGGGGTCCTGAACACAATGCACCACTCCCCGCCTCCTTTACATCCCCTGCCTTAGAGAGGTGCCTCTCGCACCCCTATTGACCCCCGAGAGTTGTATAAAATCTTTATGTGATCGCCTCCCTCCCAGCCCATCCTCCAGCCTCTGACCCCTTTGCTAGACTGTCTGTTATGTTAGCGCACCATTTGTGCCTCTGGTCACTTAGCCTAGGTTCCCTTGTGCTGGACAAGAATTCTGTGAGCATGATAGCATTTCCTCCCTCCCTCCCTCCCACTCCAGTTTTCAATGAGATTCCCAGCCCAGAGCCTCCCTCTGTTGATTCGGAGGAATATCCGTTGATTCTGGACCCATCAGAAGCTAAGTGTGGGAGCATCGAGGGAGGGTCTGCTTCTAGGGGGGAGGTGTGGACAGGGGGACAAGCACAGTTAACTGCCACTAGGCATCCTTCCCTTAACCACGTTGAGTTCTCCCATAGGTCCCCATGAGACCAGGATTATAATCCTCATTTCACAGCTGAAGAAACTGAGGCTCGGAAAGCTTAACCTCCTAAGACTCACACAACCAGTAAGTAAATAGATGGAATCCAAACTCAGTCCAAAGCCCATGGCCCATATCAGTCTAGTTTGCCAGCACTCATGCTGTGGAAGTATCAACACTGATGTGATCGTGTGAGTCGTGAGCCTGGATTACCTGGGTTCTTCCAGTTCACCACAGAAGGTGAGGTTTATTCTTCCATCCACACTGAACACCTGATGTGGACCAGTACCCAGAAACCGCCGTCACTGTGCAGTGTGAACCAGATGACTTGAGCCCCGGGCCAGATGGCCAGTGAACGGCGCCCATTTTCCACCAAAGGTCAGCTGGCTCCAAGGACCATTACTGGTTGTGGGCACAGGAAAGAAGCCCTTTTCTGGGGCTCTGAGGAAACCAGGGCATCAGCCGTGCCCACTCTGAGGGGGCGTCTCTCCCCTGGCTCAGACTGTGCCTCTGGCAGCAGGACACTTGTGACGCGGAGCCTTGACCAAAAGCTAGAATGAAGAGTCGTGGCAGGTGGGAAGGGTGCTTCCCCACTTTTAGGGACCTTTGCCCACTTTGTGGGGGCAGACCTTTTTTGGTGCCGCCCCCTGCATCCACCAGCCAGTCGCCCCAACTCCTTTTAGCCAATTGGTTTTTGCACCAAAACTATGGAAAGAAAAGCCTTCTTAAGTGAGATGGGGGAAAAGAAATCTGGTGAAATAACCTTTGTGAAGGTCACTTGGTTTGGGCCACCGGCTGGCGAGCTGAATTGCAGCAGCCACACGTCAGATGCAGAGTGCTCTCGCTTTTCTCCTTCTGACATCCAGCAGTGGTTCAGGAAGCCTGTCTGCAGGGGCAGCTGTTCTTATTCGAGCCACAGCCCTCAGGGCTTTTGCTGTTCTGGGTTTCTTTGTTTTTGTTTTGCTTTGTTTTTTGTCGTTGCCTTTAATTAATAGACTTTATTTATTTATTTGTTTGTGAGGAAGATTGGCTCTGAGCTAACATCTGTGGCCAATCTTCCTCTTTTTGCTGAGGAAGACGTCCCTGAGCTGACTTCTGTGCCAGTCTTTCTCTATTTTGTATGTGGAATGCCGCCACAGCATCACAGACTTGATGAGCAGTGCTAGGTCCGCGCCCAGGATCTGAACACATGAACCCTGGGCCACCGAAGTGGAGCACGCGCACTTAACCACTATACCACTTGGCCAGCCCCTGGACTTTTTTTAAGAGCAGTTTTAAGTTTATAGAAAACTTGCGCAGAAAGCACAGAGAGTTCCCATACTCCCCTCCCCTGTACAGTTTCCCCTATTGTTAACATCGTGCGTTAGTCTGATGCGTGTGTTACCATTGGTGATTTTTATGGTTTTCCATGGAAGATGTCCCTCAGGCTGGGCTCCTTCTAGGGGGTGCCCTGGGCAGGCTGGGGGTCCTCAGGGGACACATCCTGCCAAGTGCAGACCAGGGGTGAGCCTGCCAATGTGTGTGGCATTCTCTGCACGACAGGCTCTGTTTTCTGACCATTGTGTATTTTCTAGGGGCATCCAAACTTTGTACAAATGTGCAAACATCTTGGTACAGCTTTTATTTGTGAATAAAAGATGCACCAATTATTTTAAAAAACCCAATACTGGTACATTATTATTAACTGAAGTCCACAGTTTACATTAGGGTTCACTCTTTATACATTCCATGGGTTTTGACAGACAGTATAATGAAAATATCCACATTACAGTAACATACAGAGTAGTTTTTCCAATTCCAAAAATCCTCTGTGCTCCAACCATTCATCCTCCCTCGCCATTGGCAACCACGGGTCTTCCTACTGACTCAACAATTTTGCCTTTTCCAGAATATCATATAGTTGGAATCCTGCTGTCTGTAGCCTTGTCAGATCGGCTTCTTCACTTAGCAGCCTGCATTTAAGGTTCCTCTGTGTCTTTGCGTGGCCTGCTAGCTCTTTTCTTGTTATTGCTGAGTGATATTCCGTTGTGTGGAATTTGTCTGCCCCTCTTTGGATTCTGTCTAAATCCTCCCCTTCTCCAGTTTCCTCCTACCCACCCCCAGCTCTGTCCACAATGTGGCGTTTCTGCCAGATTCTTTCCTTCCCTCCTTCCTCGCTCTTTTCTTCCTTCTCTCGCCTTCCAGGATTGTCCGAGAAGGGACCCAACTGTGAAGCCAAACTGGGTTTCTGGAAGGGTGGGGGAGGTGAAGGAATTAAGTGCTAGGGAAGCTCTGAAAGGTCCTAGGCGTGAGTTGAAGGCCCAGCATTGCCCCTGCGTCTCCCTATCACAGGAGCCCTCCCCTCCTGCCCCAATAGAACCTTCCTCTCCTACCCATTGTTTCCCAAGAGGTCCTGTGATCCGAGAGCTCCCATCCTCTCTGGTAGGAGCCAGTCAGCAGGGCCTTCAGCCCTTTCTCAGTTCTGCTGCACCAGCCCGGCCCTTTCCTGTCAACAGACTTAGCAGGATGACTCAGAGGGCAGCCAGAAGCCCTCCTGTTCCTCTAACAATTGGGCCCAAGCCATGACTTGCTTACCCCTGCTATGGAGATGTCAAGGGAAGCAAAACGGGCATGGTCCTCCAGAGCGGGCTGCATTCTTTCAAGGCCAGAGGGATGTCGCTTTCTTCTTGGTTTCTTTGAATCCGATGGTTAGAGTTCTCCTACGCAGACACCATCCCACTCGAGTGAGGGAGAACCAGATGCCTGGGTGTCAGAGTCAGTGTCACACCCAGCCTGGCGTATGTCCCTGCCACCTGTGCAATGGGCGGTAGGCGCACCTCATCTGAGAGGGCCACCGGGTTTTTTTCCAGAGGAAAGGAACTAACGGCTCCAGCATCACTCGCTAATCTTAAACTGGCTCCCGTTTTCAAATAATCCTTGCCCACACTTACTGGCTCCTTACTGTCCTGAGCACGTCACCCTTTTAACCGCTTTATTCCTCAGAAGAGTCCAGTAAAGTTGGTACCATCATCATTTGTGTGTTCCTTTTACAGATGAGGAAACTGAGGCAGGGAGGAGGTGAGAGACGAGGGCCATCGACCAGGAGGGCGGAGCAGATTGGAAGGTAGTTATTCTGGCGCCAATGCTGCACTTGCCCCACCACACTCTGGGCCAGAGTTTGCCCAGTGCCTCTGCTCAGCTTAGCTGGACAAAACTGTCACACCGCAGGCACTGAGAGGTGACACTTCTCACCTGAGGACCCCAGGAGTGGGGTCATTGCTCAGTGGCCACAGGCCTGGGGTTTGGAGCCAGTGCACCTGGCAGCTGAGTCCCAGCCCTGCCGTGTCCAGGCTGCTGGCCCTGCATGTGGGGCTAGTCTGGCTGAGCCGCAGTTTTCTTGTCTATTAAATGAGGATGAAACCCCACAGGGTTGCAAAGCATAAATGACCTCTGTAAAGCTCTTAGCACAATGTCTGACATCAAGGGCAGTCACACAACACCTGTGGGGAGCCGTTTGCCCTTAGACAGCGTGAAAGCTCAAAAAGTAGCAGCATTTTTAAAGTTTATTTATTATTGCTTACATTTTATCCGCAGAGTCTCTCTGTTCGCCCTATTGGAACATGGGCTTTGTGGTTTCCCAACAATTTGTAATCCTCTACTGTCCGCTGGCCATGTTGGGCCCTCAGAAATAAGGGTCCCTGCCCAGTGGGACCTGTCACGTGGACACTGATCATCTGGTCCCCCCATTTCATTGAAAAAGACCCAAAGGCTCTAAGGGTCAAAGCTGCCACTCACAGCTGTGTCTGGCAGAGAAACCAGCAGGAAACTCAATAAATTAGCTCCCAGGGATGGCATACAATACACCTTTGGTTTATTCTGAGCCCAGTTGACAGACGACCACTGGGTAAATGACAGCAGGTGAGGCACTGTCAACATTCCCCAGGGTGCCATTGGATTTAGCTTGCCCAGTCTTCCCAAGGAGCATTTGGAGAGCATGATTTGTGAGCCAACACACTGTGAGATGGCTAAGCCACACGCTGCAGTCAGCGCTCCTGGAGAAAACAGCCAGGAAAGGATCCGAAATGACACAGCTCCAGCCTCAGTGTGGCCCACCACTCTCTCTCCGAGTGCGGAGGCCCCTGAATGCAACAGCGTTTGCCGAGGGCTGCTCCGTCAGTACAGGGACTGAGGTTTGGGGGCGAATGTCCGGGGGGTCGGCCAAGCATCATTGTGAGCACACAGACAGGACACGGGCTCGGTGTGCACACCAGGTCCGTCAGCACATCGCTTGATTCATGAAGGTCGGGCAGCCTGAGCTCTACTTGACCTGGGGAGCGACTGCCGATGGGACCTATTCCAGCCGATGCGCTGCCTCTTGAGACGTTTTCTTGGGCTTGATTTCTACTTATTCCCCCTCAGCAAAGGAACACTTGGATGTTTTTAGTTCAAAATGCTAAAAACACAGACCGACTCGGCTCAATCTGGCCTGAAGGTGTGATTTCTGAGGGGGTTCGGGGGGAGCCATCCCCTGTGCCAAGCTGTCTCCTCCATGTCTAGATCTCTCTCTGGACCAGGCGGGAAGCTGTGGGGCACCTTCGAGCAGAGCCTTCGGGACTCGGGCTGAGACTGGATACTTCCTTCTAGGAGCTTCATGAACAGCACCTTCTCCATCCTGCCCGTGCTGCTGGGAGGCGGCCTCCTGGTTAGAATCAAGTAAAAAGGGAAACAGGAGAGAGAGAGAGAGAAAGATCTAAAGTCAAAGCATCCATCCATCTCTCCATCCAACAAATATTTGCTGAAGGCCCAATACGTTCCAGATGCTTCAGAAAGTGGTCCCTGTTGTTATAAAGCTTATAGTTTAGAGGAAACAGTTAAATTCATAGCTATTAACACTATTAAAAAACAACAGTTATTAAAATCCATCTAAAAAAGCTGTATGGCAAGTTAGGGAAAAAAATAGCCCCCATTTAAGATAACCCATTTAAATAAAAATTTTTCAATTAGGACAAAAAAAATGGTGCTGATTCCTGAAAAGAAGACCATAGGATGATTGAAAAGACCTCTGTGGCTGGAGCTCACCTCACGAGGCTGAGGGTCGTACAGGACTTGGAGAGAACCATCCAGGTGGTGGTGAGTGGTGGGCTGGAGCTGGCTGACACTTGCTCACTGGAGCTCATTGTTAAATTTTGAGGAATTTTGCGAGCCAGTTGTTAAATCCTTGGTAACTTTAAGTCGCCCTTGGTGGGAGTACTTGCACACAGAAATTGGCAAAGGCTATAAATCAAGACACCCTCCCCCCAACCCCAAGAACCGATTGTTAAACTTTACGAGCACGTCTCCAAGTCCAGGGCCTGGTTCTTCAGTGTGAACCATGGCGTGGACATCCAGTTCCTACCCCAGGGGAAGGATGCTCATTCACATCTGGAAAGACATCCAAAGGATGGAGATGCTTCAGTCTGGAAAGACGTGGCCCAATAGATTGTACAAGTAAAGTCTCAAAACAAAACAACACCGCCAAAGCATACTGAGTGAGAAGCTGAGACTTTCTCATCAAACCGTGCAATACTTAAAGCAGGGATGCTGTTGTCGGAAAATTAAAACAAGGATCTTCATCTGCGGTTAGTTCAGTCTTTACTATCCTTCTGGCACTCTCCTTCATTGCTGACACTAAGCCTTTTCTTATGGTTTTCCTCCTCCTAAAACCTTCTATCCACTGAAAGCTACCCATCCCTATCACTCTAACCAAACCCCACCCCAACCTCAATCCCCCACCATCTCCAACCCCTCCAGCAGGGCAGCAGCACTAACCAGCAGAACAGACACCAGACTAAGTTGGGGCCAGGGCCCTTAACCCTTAGTTGTCTGGACGTCCTGCGGAAGGGAGCCAGGTGTTTGAGCCAGTGGCAGGGGACACCCAGAGGGCTCAGAGCAGCAGCTGTTCCCAACCAGCACTGAAGGGTTTCAACAGTTTGACAAGCACAGCCGTGCCCTCATTGCACCAGCCAGCCTGGCTCTGGAAGGCTGGGTCAGACAAGGCCCGCCCTCAGGGAGCTCCGAGATAGCTGGGGAGACAGACACACAGACACAGGCACACCCGAACTCACAGCTGTGCTCGGAAGGACAGGCAGAACAACAACGAAGGCCCAAAATGAGGGAGTCGCACCACAACACAGCAATGGAAGGAGGGCGGGGGCGAGGCCGAGAATAAAACCTAAGGACAGATGTGTGGTCAGCTTTGGGGAGGGGTCCACTTATAGTCCCGGGGGAGGGGTCTTCAGTCCAAGGAGTTGAGGGGGCAGATCACGCAACACAGTGTGGCTGTGGGACCTTCAGCCAGTGTCTGCTCCCAACCCAAGCAAGTGAAACGATCCATCGGCCATAGGGCTGTGCCAGGAGCCGCACCACCACCCCAAACAGAAAACTTTTATTCCCCATGAGGCTAAAACCATGCAGTGTCATCTCGATGTGCTGAAGCTGTGGATTTTTTACGATTTGGGTATGAAATGCCAGCCCTTTCAACCAAAGCCAAGCTCCCTGAAAATGGGGGGGACCCTGGGAGTGAGCTGCTGGTCCTGCTGACGCCCTGTTTCTCCCGCTGCAGGGAATTCCCGACTGGGCCCCTCTGCCCTGGCACCATCCCGGTGCAGAAGAGCAGGCAGAAGCATGTGTCCCTCTTGGAAAGGACGCCTGCTGACTGTTCCCAGGGGCTCTGGGGATGCACGGTCTTGGAGGTGCGATCTGAACGGTCGCTGATGGCAAAGCTGATGGCAAACAAACGCTGCCTCCTGGGCCCATACTTGGGTTTGGCCAGAGTCACTTTCTTTCTTTTCTCTTCTGACCTCGGGGAGTCCCTGGTGGGAGGATGACCAGGCTAGGCAGGGTTCTGTTTCAGTGGAGCAGGGACCACCACCTCTTGGGTGGCCAATGGAGCAAAGTAAGAAACTTTTTGCAATAAAGAATTTGTCAACCACAAAATTATAATTGACATTTATTGCAGGCTTACTGGGTGCCAGAAATTGCATTAGAAACTTGATGAGTATTTCTCAGATATTTCCCCAAACAGTTCCATGAGATATGTTTATCAACCAGGATACTGGGTCTCAGAGATGAACAATTTGCCGGAAGCCACTTGGGAGGTGGCACCTGGAGCCAAACTGGCCTGACTCGAAAGCCAGTGTTCTTACCCCTTCTTTCTACTCTATCATTTTTATGTATATAAAATACCAACACCTTATATATCAAATATCGGGGCTGGTGGGAATAAGAGCATTTTGTCTCTATTTTTTAATCTTAATTTTCCACAGCGAACTTGTAAGCATCACTTTGGCAATCAGAAGGAAAACAAGCCTTTATTATAGTAATGAGCACAAAACTGAACTGAGAGAAAAGGACTAAATGATTTCCCGCAGCTGCAGCCCCCTGGGACCCTCCTTTCCCTGGGGCATGCTGCTGTCCCCACCCCTTCACGTCATCTTTCCTCACTGAATAGTCTTAGGAGAGAGACTGGGCCGCTAGTCTCCTGCAGCAGCCCCTGAGGGAACTGGAGCATCCCCAAGGCGGTGACATTCCAGGGCCTGGGCCCTCACTGCACTTGTCATTAGTTATAAGAACAACCACTTGCTTTCCCCAGGCAGCTCTCCCTACATCAGTAAAGGGGACCTTTCCCATATTCCCAGGTTGCCCAGTTTTAGGGACCTGGGTTATTTCCTAGTGGAATCAGAGAGCTGATGTCACAGATCATACCAAGCAGAGGCTATGTTAGAAAATGGATGCCGACTCAGCACCCTCAGGCCAGATGGGTGAGGAAATTCTTCAAAGCAAGTGCCTGGTGGCCCTTGTCAGTCGGAGCCAACCGCTCCCAGGGCAGGGAGCAGCCTCTCCTGCCATGTTGGGACAAGCTGGGGGCTGCTGAGGGGCAGCTCTCTGCTGTTTGAGTTGACAGGAGACGGGCAGACGGACTTCAGGGTCCCAGATGTGGCATCGTAAGTGTCATCATCGCTTGGCTAACAGTGGGCACATTTAGCCTCTGAAAATCTCGTTCCCAGCTAGGCTGAGGAAGGTGGAGCCTTTCCCCAACAGAGCGTTAGGCCGTGGAAACAGCTGAGCCAAAGGGCTTTCCATTCGGAGCCTGGTCTGTGGTGGGCACTGGGCCTCCTGGGCTCTTCCCCGCCTGGGCCTGACCCCCAGCCTTGGCTGCGATCCTTTGGCCCAGAAGGTAGAATTTTCATAAAACTTACAGAACTAGAAGCTCAAGTTTTCTAGAAGCTTTAAGATTAATTAATAAACGGATGGTCTGTCTCTTCCCCCTTCCCCTGCACAGTAAATAGGAGAGGATTGAGCAGAGCTTGAAATCCAAAGGGCACTTACATTTGCAAAGTGTAGATAGTTTTTGAAGCTGGGTGAGGGGAACAGAGATTCATTACACTCTTGTTTCTACTTTTGTCTGTATTTGAAATGTTCCATAATCACAATGAAATAAATGCATAAATAATAAAAGGCCCAAGACAATAGGACATTTATCCTTTTTAATAAAATAAATATTACATTCCCCTGTAGACCGAGTGTGCTGAAGTTCTCACAGTAGAGGTGGATACACGTGGAAGGGGTTGACTCCTATCATTCTTTCTCTTTGTGCCACCCTTGAAGTGGAACTTTGCTAGGAAGGAGTCACTGAAAGTGATCACGTGTCTTATTCTAGGATGGGGAAATTAAAATATATGTATTTGGAAGTTAAATTAAAAATACCAGAGAGAAGAGAAGAAAGTGATATTTAAAAGCCTTGGGTTGCTGTTCATTCATTAATCACACATTGTGCCCCCATCAGACTAGGCAGTGGGGGCGGGGCGGGGTGGGGCGGGGTGGGGGAGGGGGCAGGAAGAGCCTCAACAGGGCCTCTTGCAGTTGCAAGGACCTGCACGTGTGGGATCTCCTGTGTCCTCCACTCTCCTCTCGGCGAGCCTGGGACGAGGAGGCAGCAGGGTCTCGTCCGCAGAGGTGGCTGGCAGTGCTCTGAGTCCCAGGCCATGAGAAACCTTGTCTCTCCCTCCTGGCCCTGAAAAGCGTCCCACAGCAGCCAGGCAAAGCGATTGTTTCTGCATCTTCCATCACTTGTGAGAAAACCATGGGCCCCTTTAATAAAATTGAACCCTGGGGATGCCCAGAGATGGCGCTCCACTGCGAGAGGACCAGCCCCTCGGCCCAGCTCTCTGCCCGGAGTCTCCTCTCTGCTGCCACCGTGCTAGCCTCACCTCACCCCTCGAATGCCCCCACTGCACAGCTGAGCCCAGGCTGGGGCAGGTTAACCAGGCTTCACCAAAGGCTTAAGCAGGATGAAGAAATAACCCAGGGACTCCTAAAAGCTGATTTATGTGACCTAAGGTAAAGCTTCCTCATCTTCAGCTTGTGGGGGCAGATGGGGTCTCCCTGCCTGGTCCCACCTGGCAGAGGCCAGCAGCCCCTGCCTTTTGGAAAGACCCTTAGGTAGGTCTGGACAACTCGAAGGAGGTCCAGAGTGAGGACAGAGTGGACAGTGTGAGCTCCTGCCGTCTGAGGCTGTGGTCTGAGCCACATTCTTCCTGACACCTAGTCCCTTTCCCTCTTGATAGGCCCCAGCGATAGCCTGAGGGCGGTGGGGGCAGGGAGCTGAGTAGAGGGGGCAGCTGTCCTGAGGGGAGGAGGGAAGGGGCTCGGAGGGAAGGGGCACTGCCTGCCCTGGAGGGTCCACCTGGCCAGGCGACTTACACAGCTACCTTAGGACATTCTTCCAGGATTTGAGGCTGATGCCATCGCCCCCATTTTACAGTTAAGTAACCTACCTGGGCCTCGGTCAGTAAGTGACTAAGTCAGGATTCCAACTCAGCCTGTCTGACTCCAAAGGCCTTGTTTTAAAGGTTCTTTAGGGGCGAGGTTCACAATTAGGAATAAACACAGAAAAACTTGTACAGCAGAGATATAAAGTGCTGAGTGAATCAAAGGAGGGAGAGAGCGTGTTTTCACCCGGGGGCAAATCTGAGGAGTCTTCATGGGGAAGGTGTCCCTTGAGCTGGGACTTGAAGGGGTAGGATGGGGGATATTGGGCGAGCAGGAGGTGGCATTCTAGGTAAGGGGCTCAGAGAGGGCAAGGGTGTGAGGGGAGGAAGCCTTGAGTATAGCGCACTCTCGCAAGAGGTTATGATGTCTTGTGGGGAGATGACTAAACGGAGCAAAGGCCGAACCTTAAGAGGTGGCTGGCTAAGGAACCGAGAGGGTATCCTGGAGGCCCTGGGGAGCTCCTGCAGGCTTTGTGCAAAGCAGTCAGAGGAAGAGGCTGCAGCCACAGCGCCTAGGGGAGCCTGGCGGGGAAAGTGTGGGGATGGAGCATTTGTAAGGTTCTCTATTGCTGCATGCTGCCTCTGCTAAGGTGTTTGCAGAGCAGGTGAACCAGGGGGTAGTCACCCTCCTGGGGCAGCAGTATGCATGGAGCATGTGCAGGGGTGGGCCCTAGGGGGCAGTGTTAAGTGGCAGAAGTTCCAGTCCTGACTCTGCCCTGACCAGCTAGGGCAACCACTGGGGGACGTGGCTAGACCATACTAAGCTCCACGGGTGCTGGAGCCGTGGCTGTCTTTGGTAATCGTTGCGCTGACTTACCTGTAAAGGGGATAATTTCATCCACATCAGGGACGTCGGGAGACACAACTGAGGTCGGATTTTGAAGCACTAACCGTGAAGCCTGGTGCGCAGGGAGCGCGAGGCATGTGTGGCAGAGCCAGCTGGCTATGGGTACCTTGTGGTTTCTCACACCATCTCACCCTGCACAACAAATGTCGCTTTGAGGTTTCGAAGAGCTTGGTCTTTGTTAGGCTAAGATTTAAAAAGTCAGGAAAAGAATCAGGTTTGAGGAAAGACTCTGAGCTCTGTTTTGGACAAGTTGAGCTCTGGTGGCTGTAGGACGAGTGTCCAGGCATTTGAGATTGGGCAGGGAAACCTGCCCTTCCAGAGCCTTCCATGACAGGTCTCCTGTGCTCCCATCAAGGCTGGGACATCCCTCCAGGAGGACACACATCGTTTCAGGATACCTTTGTTCCAGGCCTGCCTACCAGCCAAGACTGTGCACATCCAGAGAAGCAGGGAGAAGTCTGGCCCAGTCTTGAAGATAATCACATTAATAATGATGACAGTGGTGACTTATTAACAGGCGTCCTGTTACCTTGTGTGATGTGTTGAATTATGTCCCCCAAAAGATATGTTGAAGTCCTAACCCCCAGTTCCTCAGAATGGGACCTTATCTGGAAATGGGGTCATCGCAGACATAATCAGTTAAGATGAGGCCACGCTGGAGTAGAGTGGGCCCTTCATCCAATATGACTGGGGTCCTCATGAGAAGAGGAGAGGACAGAGACACATGGAGAGGAGGCCACGTGATGACAGAGGCAGAGGTTGGAGTGATGCATCCACAAGCCAAGGAGGGCCAAGGGTTGTGAACAGCAGAAGCCGGAAGAGGGAAGGAAGGATTCTCCCCCGGAGGCTTCAGAGGGAGTGTGGCCCTGAGGACACCTTGACTTTGGACTTCTAGCCTCCAGAGCTGTGAGATGATACATTTCCGTTGCTTTAAGCCGCCCAGTTTGTCCTACTTTGTTACAGCAGCCTCAGGAAACTAACACAGATTATCATCTCTGCATCCCCAGAACGTGGCTCATCATAGCATTTGGGGAGTAAAGGAAGGGATGAATGAAGCTTAGGGAGGGATGATGGGGGTGTAAGCACCAAGGAGAAGTGTGAGGTGAGGGAGGGGGACTACTCAGCCCCCAAATGTCCAGTGGAATGTGGCTCTACTCACCCTCCCAGGAACGGCGGCAGACAGGCCTGGGGCTAGTGCAGGCCACAGGGGCAGGTCCCCACCAGCTCACCTCTGCTGGCCTTGTCAGCCAGGGCAGGTCCTGAGGGGCAGGGAGAGGGTGGAGAGTAGAGAAGGCCCTGGAGGTGACCCGTGGAGCTGGTTTCTGACCTCACTGGTGTCCCCTGCCCCACCCTACCCTCCCCTCGACTCCCTGGACTCTCTGCAGTATCTGCATTTGAGCAGCAGAGCTCTTCCTCTGACGTCCGTCCACCCCTGGGGGGCAGGACCCTGGAATCGTGCCAGGTGGAGCTGCAGGCCCCAGCAAGTTTGGGGGTCCTGGTGGGAGGAGAGGAAGGGAAGGCCCGAGTAGCACTAAGAGCTTAAGTGTAATGGGTGTTATGGGCCCAGACTCTTGTTTAAATCCATCTGGAATGAACTATTGGTGTGACTTTGGGTAAGTTACTTGACCTCCCTGAGCCTCAGTGTCTTTATCTGAAAAATGGGAATATTTCTGCCTATCTTGTAATATTATCACAAAGATGAAATGAAATATTGAATGTGTTTGGCACGTAATCATCATCAGCACCATTGTCATCATCATGATGATCTTCCATGGAACCCAAGCTTCTCTGGGAGAACGACTGGAGTGCAGGGGGGAATGGCAGGGTTTGGGGAGTTCCCAGACCACATCTCTAGGCATCAGTGATAAGGTGGCCAGGCAGGATGGCATTGAGAAATGGCAATGTGGCATCCCAGCGGAGATGAGGGTGATATGCCATTGAATCCTGGCTGTTACAAAGACCTGAGCAATGGCCAGTGGTGGCAAAGATACAGTGACAGCCCCCAGCCAAGCACGGGGAGGCCCCTTTGTGTGAACCAATACCATAAAGATGGACATGAGTTCAGATGCCGGGGCCTGACTGAGAGTGGGGCAGGGAGAGGAAACCACCACTGAAAACCAGGCCTAGGGCCTGAAAGCAGAGGCAGGAGGACCCTTACTGGAAGGAGTTGGCTGGGCATAAAAGAGGCCACCAGTGGGGGTGGAGTGATGACCCTGACTTTCATGGGGCACTTTGGTTCTGGGGGTGCTTAATGGTGTCTGCTTAGCCAGTGGAGCTCCAATCAATAGTCAGTGATGGAAGATGGACTCGCCTAAGTGCCCTGCTGACTTCCATTATGATGAATTATTTAATTAAATGATGATTGTTAGGGGGTGGGGAGCATTAAGGACTCAGGATTTACTGCGATAAAGGAGTGCGATTGGCCTGGGACATGTCAAGCAGATAAGGAGGGTAGTGGAAAACAAGTGGCCTTGACAAAGGCAGGCGGAGCTAATGCAAAGGGGACAGGCCAGGGAGCATTTGCTGTAGCTTCCTGCTTTCTGGACACTGTTTGGGAGGCTGAGTAGCTGAGGCTGACCTGGGAGTCGGTCTTGCCCCAACAGCACACAGAAGGAGGAAAGCAGATGGCAGAGAGCCAGGGCTGGCCAGGCCCCCTAACCACTGCAGGCCAGGGGCGCAGGTGCAGCCTGGAGCAGCAAGGACAAGCTTCAAAGGCAAAGGTGAGGTGTTGTCTGGGGTACCAGGGCCTCTGGCTCTTGCTTCCCAGAGTATCTCCAGGTCATCCCTTCTCCCCTTGAGGAGGTAGGGCTGGAGCAGCCACGCTCTCTTTTTCTCTGATCTGGGTGTCTGGGTGGTCAGGCTGGGCTTGGTGACATGGAAAATTCGGGTCCATAGAACAGTGAAGTTCAAAGGCCTGCTACAGAGAGCAGCAGGAAAAGAGGATGTTGCTTTGTCCCTGGAGAGCCCTGTCCTTGTGTGGAGGTGGTTCCTGGCGGCCTGACCAGGAGGGAGAGGGGAAGAGGAGAGAGGAGGCCTCAGAAGAGACCTCCCACCGGCTGTGTTCTCCTGAGTTTGGGCGTCCAACCACATTGGGCAGGCTTCACTTGGTGCTTTTGGTTCTGGGGCGCCTCGCAGTGTCTGTTTCGCAAGCGGAGCTCCAATCAATAGTGAGGGAAGATGGACTGGTCTAAGCGCCCTGCTGGATTCCATTATGAAGGATTATTTAATTAAATGGCTGCTGTTGGGGGTGGGGAGCATTAAGGACTCGGGTTTACTGTGAGGGTGGGTGAGTGCAGTTGGCTGGCATTGTGTGATTGCGTTAGAACCCGTGCTTTGGATGGAGCCTGAGTTTGCACCTGGAGGAGGATGTCCCGCCCCCGGGCCAGGCTCGCTGTGTATCCTGCGGTACTTTCTTTGTTCTGAGTTCTACAATGTCCTGAAGTGGCATTTTTACACAGAGATTCCAGAGATGGCTTTACCTCTCAGCCAACGGGGCACCATCCCTGTCCTATGCTTTGAGAGATCCTATGAATTTTCTGGGCTATAAAAATCCCCCAAGTTCACCGACTCTAAAAGCCCAACGACAAGGAGTCAGGAAATGCCAAGACAAGGCCCAGCTGTGCCACAGATTTGCTGGGCACTGGTGGGCAAACTGAGAACCACATTTCCCCGCCTTCAGTTTCCTTCCTGCCCCAAAGTGTTATATCTGGCTGAGCTATCAGACAAAGAGACTTTCTCTCCGGGGCAGTGGGCCTCCCACTGTGGTGCGTGGAAGAGTTGCCCTCACAGCTTCCTGGCATGCACATTCCTGAGTCCTAACCAGAGTCTGAGGGTGGAAAGCTGAGTCAGTCTGGCCTATGGCCCAGCTGATCTACGAGATTCACACGTTGAGAAACACCGATGTGGAGGGGACTTTGTTAAGACAGAGTGCCTAGCAATGTGGCTGAAATCTACTATAAATAATGCTACACAGAGGCGGGGGTGACGAAACCATGAAGAGGAAATGTGGTAGTTTATCAGAACTTTAGTGTGGCTTTCAGTGACTACGTGAAGGATTCCTTTGGCAGGGACAGTCACTCCCGGGATCTATGCAGGGAGCTGAACAAGTGAAGGATAAAGGCTGACAAACAGCAGGAGAAACACTGGTCCTGTGGCTGTCTATTAAGAGTCTGAGGCCTCGGCTTGCTGTCCCAATGGAGCTGACAGCAGATCTTTTCATTAATTACCAAACACACGACCAGTTTTCGAAGACTGAGGTTGAGTAAATCCTCACTACTTATAGAACTGGTAAGCAACTGGGGCTCCAGGAATGTTTTTGAACTTTTCTTCTGAATTTCCCTGAACATCATCTTTCATCATTTACTTATCCAGGTCCAAATTATCAGAGAACTTTCTAGAAGTCCGATTTTTTCATGTTTATCTCGCAGAGGAGTCTCATGGGCCTGCTAGCAAGCAGAAGTCAGACTGAGTCATTTTGGTGCTGAGGCCAACTAGGCGCAGAGAAAGCATGGGAGGGTCAGACCCACGAGCCTTCACAGGCAGCTTCCAGATGGACCTGGAGGCAAGGGCCCCAATTCTCATCCTCTGCACACAGTATGTTCCTGTTCTCAAAGCCTTGAATTGTCTCTGACAAATCTAGTCACGTATCTAACCCCTAAACACCTCAGATGTTTGCCCAAAGGCCCTGGGGAATCCCTGGAGACCTGTTTACCTGGGGCTGTGGGGTGAGAGGGAGACAGACCTCTGTGTGACTTCCAGTATTTCATTTGAGGACAGCCCAGAAGCTTAAAGGGTCTGAAGGCTGCATTGTTACTGGGTATCTCGGGTCTGGGACAGAAGACTTGAAGACGCCACAGAGCTGTTGTGTATCAAAGCAAGGTGGGACTTGAGATTAGAAATCCCAAATTCCCTAGCCTTTTTGGTGATTCAGAAACAATGGGGACCTCAGTGTGTGGGCCATTGTTAGCTGTTGAGCTGAGAAATCTCTTGTGAGAGGATTTGGCGTCTTTCCCCAATATCCCCTTTTCTCTCATTTCTCTAAAAGGAAAACACTGGTTTTACTGAGAAGTGTCTTAGGTAATTACGTTAGGAAGCTGTGGTAAGATAAAATAGCATCTGAATTTCAAATTGCTCACATCTCAAGTGGCTATTGCGTGTTTCAGACAGACACGTTAAAATGTTATTGAAGATCTCTCTCAAGACTGTAAATAGTATATAATACACTTTAGCATATCGTATACTCTGTATATATATAGAGTATGACAATTGCTTTTCAGCCCAACTCATCTCAAGGAATTTTATGACAAACGTCAGCAAGAGATTTAAATTGGACAGAAGAGGAAGCAGATTTTGGAACAGGCCTGCAGGAGACTTCAGTAACCCCTTCTCTTGAGCTCTTTAAGGTGACACACATATCTTTAAGAGAAGAGTTAGGTTTGCTTAAAATTAGAGTGTAGGTTTGGGGTTAGCTCCAGGGGTCAACCAGCATGATTAGTCATGCAGAGGGCCTCCAGCCTAAAATAAAATACTGAAATCAGGGAGAAGAGCTGAGAGAGAGGTAAAAAGAAGAGCCCATGGTCCCTCTAGTGGACAGTTGTGGAGTGGCACTCAGAAAGTCACTGGAGAACTCTTGCTGGTGCTCAAATAACTCACCAGAAAGAGAATTAGGTCTTTCAACACAAAAAAGTCTTCCTAAATCCAGGAAGGCCAGTTTACCCATAAGATCCAAGCTATTTAATTTCCTTGGAGATAATAAAGTAATTGACTAGGAAAGTGCTGTAAATATGATAGAGATTATTTCAAAAAGGCAAGAAAACCAAGTATCTAGTTTAGATTTATCTAAATTTGAGATATTTACACCATAGGTCATCACAAATTTGCCACTCTTAAGAACTTTGATATACATGATGTTGGGACTTTTTCAGGTTTATCTCATCCCCATGATGGAAAAAAAAAATCTCCAAAGCTCTACAATCTCTTGAAATTATCACCCACTGAAATTCCACCTATTTTTTTAAAGCCCTCATAACTTCATTTACAGAGTTCATATCATAGAATAATCTCCAAGATATATTAAATAGAAAAATCACAATACAGAAAAATGTGTAGTAATCTGCCATTTGTGCTAAAAATAAAGCAGAGAATTTTTACATATTTGATTGTACATGCACAAAATATCTTTGGAAGGACACAAACACACACACACACACACACAACTATTGAAGTTGGTTGCCTCGCTTTCCCCCAGCTTTATTGAGATATGATTCACATATAACATTGTTTAAGGTGTACAACATGATGATTTGATACACTTACATATTATGAAATGATTACCACAGTAAGATTAGTTAACACCTCCATTGCCTTGAATAATTACCATTTCCTTTTTGTGGTGAGAATACTTAAAAGATCTACTCTTCTAGCAACTTCCGAGTATATAATGCAGTATTGTTAACTATAATCACCATGCTGCACATTAGATGTTCCAGTAATAACTGGAAGTTTGTACCCTTTGACCAACTTCTCCCCATCTCCCCACCTAGCCTCTGGCAACCATCATTCTACTCTGTTTCTATGAGATCAGCTCTTTTAGATTCCACATAAAGTGATATACAGTATTTGTCTTTTTCTGACTTATTTCATTTAGCATAATGCTGTCCTTCTTTCTCGTGGCTGAATAAGGTCCCTTGTGTGTGTATACGTATACCACATCTTCTTGATCCACACATCTTTTGACCGACACTTAGGTTGTTTCCACATCTTGGCTATTGTGAATGCTGCTGCAGTGAACACAGGAGCGCAGATAGCAATTTGAGATCCTGTTTTCATTTCCTTTGACTATATATCCAGGGATTGCTGGATCATATGGTAGTTCTATTTTTAGTTTTTGAGGAATCTCCATATTGTTTTCCATACTTACTGTATCGATTTAGATTCCCACCAACAGTGTTCAAGGGGTCCCTTTTCTCCACATCCTCACCAACACTTGTTATCCCTTGTCTTGTTGATAATAACCATTCTAACAGGTTAGAGGTGATATCTCATTGTGGCTTTGATTTCCGTTTCCCTGATGATTAGGGATGTGGGGCATCTTTAAATGTCTATGTTGGTGATTTGTGTCTTCTTTGGAAAAATGTCTATTTAGTTCTTCTGCCCATTTTTAAATCAGATTGTTTCAATTTTTGCTATCAAGTTGTATGAGTTCCTCATATATTTTGGATATTAACCCCTTATCAGATGTAAGATTTCAAATATTTTTTCCCATTCCATAAGTTGCCTTTCCATTTTGTTGATTCTTCTGCTGTGCAGAAGCTTTTTAGTTTGATACAGTCCCACTTAGTTATTTTTGCTCTTGTTACTCATACTTTTGGTGTCATATCCAAAAAATTATTGCCAAGACCAGTTTTCCACTACGTTTTCTTCTATGAGTTTTATGGTTTCAAGTCTTGTTTGTCTTTAATCCATTTTCAAGATAATTTTTGTGAGTGGTGTAAGACAGGAGTCCAATTTCATTCTTCTGCATGTGAATATCCAGTTTTCCCAACACCATTTATTGAAGAAACTATCCTTTCCCCATTGGGTATTCTGGGCTCTCAATTTTGTTCCATTGGTCTATGTGTCTATTTTTTTTTTTTTTTTTTTTAGGAAGACTGGCCCTGAGCTAACATCTGTGCCCATCTTCCTCTACTTTATATGTGGGATGCCTACCACAGCATGGCTTGCCAAATGGTGCCATGTCTGCACCCGGGATCCAAACTGGCAAACCCGGGGCTGCCAAAGCAGAACGTGTGCACTTAACCGCTATGCCACTGGGCTGTCCCCTATGTATCTATTTTTATGCCAGTACCATACCGTTTTATCATAGCTTTGTGGTATAGTTTGAAATCAGAAAGCATGATGCCTCCAGCTTTTTTGTTTTCTCAGGATTGCTTTGGCTATTCAGGATCTTTTGTGGTTCTAAACAAATTTTAGGATTTCTTTTCTATTTCTGTAAAAAATGCCATGGGAATTTTGGTAGGGATTGTATTGAATCTATAGATGGCCTTGGGTAGGATGGACATTTTAATAATATTAATTCTTCTGATTCATGAACACGGGTTATCTTTCCATTTATTTGTTTCATCTTCAATTTCTGTCATAAAAGTCTTGTACTTTTAAGTATATAGATCTCCTTGGCTAAGGAGACACACCACACTCTATTAATGTGGTGTCTTACATTTATTGATTTGTGTATGTTGAACCAGTCTTGCATCCCAGGGATTAATGCCACTTGGTCATGGTGTATAATCCTTTTAATATTCTGATGCATTAGGTTTGCTAATATTTTGTTGAGAATTTTTGCATCTATATTAATCAGGGATATTGGCCCGTAGTTTTCTCTTCTAGCAGTGTCTGTGTCTGGTTTTCATATCAGAGTAATGCTGGCCTCCTAGAATGAGTTTGGGAGTGTCCCTCCTCTTCAACTTTTTGGAAGAGTTTGAGAAGGAGTGGCATTAATTCTTCTTCAAATCTTTGGTAGAAAAAGAGAGAAGGCTCAAATAAATAAAATTATAAATGAAAGAGGATAAATTACAACAGATACCACAGAAACACAAAAGATTATGAGAATATTATGAAAAACTATATGCCAGCAAACTGGACGATCTAGAAGAAATAGATAAATTCTTAGACTCTTACAACTTCCCAAGACTGAATCAAGAAGAAATAGGGAATCTGAATAGACCAATCACAAGTAAAGAGATTGAAACAGTTATCAAAAACCTCCCCAAAAATAAAAGTCCAGGACCAGACGGCTTCTCAGGAGAATTCTACCAAACATTCAAAGAAGATTTATTACCCATTTTTCTCAAACTATTCCAAAAAATCGAGGAAGAGGGAAATATTCCTAACACATTCTATGAGGCCAACATCACCCTGATACCAAAGCCAGATAAGGACAACACAAAGAAGGAAAATCACAGGCCAATATCACTGATGCACATAGATGCCAAAATCCTGAACGAAATATTGGCAAACCGAATACAGCAATACATTAAAAAGATCATACACCATGATCAAGTGGGATTCATACCAGGGACACAAGGATGGTTCAACATCTGCAAATCAATCAAGGTGATACAGCACATTAACAAAATGAGGAACAAAACCACATGATAATCTCCATAGATGCAGAGAAAGCATTTGAAAAGATCCAAGATCCACTCATGATAAAAACTGTCAATAACATGGATATAGAAGGAAAGCACTTCAACATGATAAAGGCCATATATGACAAACCCACAACCAACATCATACTCAATGGGGAAAAACTGATGTCACAATTTACCTCTTTTTATATTGTGTATTCATCAACAAATAATTGTAGCTGTAGTTATTTTTAATACTCTTGCCCTGGGCCGGCCCAGTGGCCCAGCGTTTAAGTTTGCACGGTCTGCTTCAGTGGCCTGGGGTTTACCAGTTCAGATCCTGGGTGCAGACCTCTGCACCACTTCTCAAGCCATGCTGTGGCAGGTGTCTCACATATAAAGTAGAGGAAGATGGGCACAGATGTTAGCTCAGGGCCAGTCTTCCTCAGCAAAAAGAGGAGGACTGGCAGTAGATATTAGCTCAGGGCTAATCTTCCTCAAAAAAATATATAAATACATAAAATAAAAAATGTTAGAAATGTTAAAATACCCTTTAACCTTTATACTAGGTTATGTGATTAACACACCACCATATTACAATATTGGAGTATTCTGAATTTGGCTATATACTTACCTTTACCAATGTGTTGCTAATTACTATCCTTTCATTTCAGCTTAAAGAACTCCTTTCAGTACTTTTTTTAAAACTAAACTGTAATTCCAGATACAATTCCCTTATCAGATATATGATTTGCAAAGATTTTCTCCCATTTTTCTGTGGGTTGTCTCTTCATTTTCTTGATGGTATCCTTTGAAAGCACAAGAGTATTTAATTTTAAAGATGTCCAGTCTATTTTTTCTTTTGTGGCTTGTGATTTTGGTTCTAAGGTATGTTACTAGAGGGAAATAGCAACATGTGCAGAATTGTTTACGTAATAGTAATCTATCATTGTAAAAAAAACATGGAGGATGAGGAGAAGAATGTGTATTTGTATTTGCTTGTGTATGTGTAAATCGTAAGTTATACATATAAGCAGCTGAAAATAGTAGTTATCTTCGGTGGGGAAAACTGTATGAACAGCAGTCACGGGTGGGAAGGAGACTTCACTGTTTACTTTTTAATTTCATTTTTCAATATGAAGTTTTAAAATTTTGAAAATACAATGATTAAGGGCAAACCTAGGATTCTGCTAACACTCATACTAAGTACACTAAACATGGCCTCAAAAAGGCAAGAAAAATTTATTTTGAAGACAATACGTGTATATGGCAGAAAAATTTCAAATAATACAAAAGAGTATGCAGTAAAAATGAGTCTCTTTCTCATTCCTGACCCTTAGTCTTTCAGATGTCACCATTCTTACCAGTCTCTTGTGCAGCCTACCAGAGATATTCTGCGACTATACAAGTCTGTGTATGTGCACACACGCTTACCACCTCTCTTTAAAGAAAAAAACAACAAAATAAATAGACTATAAACACTGTCTTGCAACATATTTTTCACTTAACAATAGATCTTGGACATTGTTTAAAATGATGTAGAATTGTTCTACAATGATGAAGTATTGATGTAGCATCAATACTCATAGATCTACTTAATTTTTAAAGAGGCTATATAGTTTTAATATATATCTTGTAACTGGTTCCTTGTTAATGAATTTTAATGTTGTTTCTACTTTCTTCTTGCTACAATGTTGCAGTGAAGATCCTTGAACATATATCTTTGCACACATATATATATAAATTCCTGATGTGGAATTGTTGGGTCAAAGGATATATGCTCTTAACGTTTTCATGTTTTCTCACAAAGCTCTAGAATCAACTTATCAAAAATATCCTTTTGGGATCGCTGATTGGATACATTTCCTGTAAGGCAGATCTAGTGGTGATGAACTCCCTCAGCCTTTGTTTATCTGGGAAAGTCTTTATCTGTCTTTCCATTTCTGAGGGACAACTTTGCCAGACAGAGTATTCTTGCTTGGCAGTTTTTTTCCTTCAGCTCTTTAAACATATCATCCCACTCTCTCCTGGCTCATGACGTTTCTGCTGAGAAATCTGCTGGTAACAGTATGGGGGTTCCCTTGTACATTACCAGCTTTTCTCTTGCTGCTTTTGAGATTCTCTGTCTTGGACTTTTGATAGTTTTATTATAATGTGTCTTGGAGAAGATCTCTTTGAGTTTGTTTGGTGACCTTTGAACTTCATGAACTTGGATATCCAAATTTCTCCTCATATTTGGGAAGCTCTAAGCCATTATTTCTTAAATAACCTTTCTACTCCCTTCTCCTTCTCTTCTCCTTCTGGGACTCCAATAATTTGCAATTTGTTTCTTTTGATGGTATCCCATAGATCATGTAGGCTTTCCTAACTCTTTTTCATTCTTTTTTCTCCTCTGACTGGATAATTTCAAAGCTCCTATCTTCTAATTCACAGATTCTTTCTTCTGCTTAATCCATTCTGATGTCTGCTGTTGATGCTATTGTATTTTTCATTTCATTCATTGCATTCTTCTACTCCAGAATCTGTTTGGTCCTTTTTAATGATTTCTATCTCTTTGTTAAACTGCTTATTTTGTTCATGTATTATTTTTCTGATTTCGTTGAATTGTCTCTGTGTATTCTTGTAGCTCACTGAGCTTCCTTAAATGGCTACTTTGAATTCTTTATTAGGTAAATCACAGATCTCCATGTCTTTGGGATCAGTTACTGGAAGATTATTGTAACCCTTTGGTGCTGTCATGTTTCCTTGACTCATGTTCCTTGAAGTTTTGCATTGTTGTCTTTGTATCTGAAGAAGCAGTCACCTCCTCCGGTCTTTACTGACCTTGGAAGAGAAATACCTTTGGTCAGCCCTGCTAGAGATTCTGAGGTTTTCTCAGACCATCTATGGATATGCCTGCTCCACACTTCTTGCTCCCTCTTGTGGCAGAATTCTTAAGCTTGTATGCCTTCTCTTAATTCTGCAATGCACAAGGCTGGGTGCTGACAGCTCTCCTTTTGCTTTCCAAAGGGTGGAGCTAAAGCTTAAGTTTGTGTTCTCTCCTGGCCTACAGATTTGGGCTGGCACTTTGCTTGTGCTCCCTAGCCATCAGCCAAAGCTTGTTCTCGATGCTGTAGGGAACACACACAGGGAGCCAGCCTCTGGGTGAGAGGGTGTGTGGATGAGGCACATGGAGCACTGGGGCTTCTGTGGGCCAGTCAGGGTCAGGGAGATGCATGGGTAAGGCGTCCCCAATGGCTCACGGGCCAGCTTCTTAATGGAGACTGTGATGCAGTTCGTAGGCTCTGTGTCCCTTTAATGCCCTCCAAGTCTATCTGCTGCTCTCCCAGATTCTTCCTGCCCCCTTGTCATGCAGCTCATGATTCAGTACTCTAGATAGGCCTAGAGAGAAATAGGCCTCTTTGGCAGCATCCTGAACAGCTGGTGAAGCTGGGCTTCACTCACTCACTCTCACTTTCCCCCAGAGGAGAAATCACAAGCTGAGAACCTCTCTTTCGGCCCTGAGATGAGCTGCCTTGGGGGAGGGGTGATGAGGGTAAAGTCAAACAGTTCCTCTTCAATGCGTCTAAACTCAATACTTTCTTGCTCCAACGGTGTGCTGAACTTCTCCACTGGACCTAGACTTCCTTAAAGGCTCTCTTGTTCATGGGTGATTGTCTAAGATAGTGTTTTCCAGGGGGTTCCAGGCTACAGCTGACAGGGGCTGGAGCTGGTTTGTGGAACACTACAGGGTCCAACCTAAGCTTGTATGCCTCTTACCCAATGCATGGGTGGGCAAAATTCCTCCTGGGTCACTTGGAGGAGGGTGCTGGACCCCAAAGCTCCCACAAAGGCATTTCTGTCTGTGGATGGACACTAAATTGTTGTTGTTGTTGTTGGGGTGGGGGGAAGCACAAATGAGGGACATCTTATTTAGCCATGTTGCTGACATCAGTTCTGAAGTTGGTTGTCTTTAGTGACGATAGCTGGATGGCTGAGAAGAAATGAATTTTCAGTAGTCTCTTCTCAGTGGTCAAACTGCTGTTTTTGCTTTTCCCTCTTTCCCTAGGTGCAATTCCTTTTAATTCTGAAGGGTAGAAGGTCAAGATCAAGGTGTTGGCAGGTTTGGTTTCTCCTGAGGGATATAAAGGAAGGATCTGTACCAGGCCTCTCTCCTTGGATTGTAGATGGCTGCCATCTTGCTTCCTCTTCACATGGTCCTCCCTCTGTGTACTTGAAAGTCCACGTTTTCCTAAAGTTCTTCCATAGCTACCTGACAAACACTGCTATTTCATATTATTTCATATGACATTAACTCCTTTAGCTATTGGAATCAGAGTGAAAAAAATAGATCATAGCCAGCTGACAAGGCTTTCACAAATGCAGTAAAGGTTTGAATTCAAAGACCAAGATGCTTAAGGATAAAGCATTGGCTCCTTTGGGTACCTGCGGGAGGTCCAGGTCCCAAGGGAGCGAGATCTCCAGGCCTCTGATGACCCAAGCAGCCGTATTCATGGTCCTTCCCCTGGGCTAAAGTTTCTCAGGTTCCAAAAACAAGCCTGGCAAATAGCAGTAATAAAATACTGTGAACACTCACCACTTTGCAAGTGATCTTTCTCTCTGTGCTCCAAATACATGAGCAGGCCCACTTACTACAGTTTACGTTCTTTTGGTAGCACTTTTTGGATATGGGAGCAGCCATGCTGTAACCTGGTTCTGTGCCCTCTTCCTCAGTGGACTATGAAGAGTTCTTGTCTTCCTCATCAGAGGTCTCTGGCACTCAGCACAGATCCTGCTCCTCGATAGGTGCTGCATACAAGTTTACTCAATGAACAGGGTAGTAAATTAAGACAAACTTATCCCTCTCTCCATTTCCCTTCTCCCTACACCCCATGAGAGTATAACCTGAACTAATTAGAGGAAAGCTGGACTGTGAAAAATGTAATATTTCTCTATAAACAAGGACACTAGAAGACAAACATGATCGAAGATCCTTTCAATAATTACCACACAATAAAAAGCCAGAAATACCACAATAAAAATATAATTAGATTTTCAAAAAACAGAAGTTTGCATGCACATATATCCACATACTTCACTTGAGAGCCTCAGTGCTATTTATTTCTATTATGGCTAGACACAAAATACCCAAAGATATACAAAACAAACAATACAAACTTTAAATACTTTTAAAAAGGTGAAAACATACAGAAATGAAGACTATGGATTTATGTTTGCAGACAATTTTACTGTGACTCTCATCTGGTATGAAAACCTAACAGTTTATCAGAATCTGTAATTGATACAGCTGTATATTAGAATTACAGTGAATAAAACTGATGAAATCCTAATCATCAATAGCCTATGGCAAAGAACTATTATAATTAAAATTAATACAATCCTTAACTATTCTCCTAAGTACTGCTTTTATAATTTTCTAATTATTAAAGCTTTTATTTTAGGGAACAAAACTGACTTTAACGCTATTTCAGGAAAGAGAATAAACATTAATTAAATCTTCAACCCCAACTTTTAAAGCTTAGAGCTCTTTAGCATTTCTGCTAATCTGAAACTATTTTTGGTTCACTGCTAAGTTTTACAATATCTTAAAGACAATCAATGTGACTTAAGAATAGTGCTCATGCTTTTTTGTCTTTATACCAAAGCAGTAAGGCAAGAAATATTTCCTTTTTCAAATCAGATAAAGAGAGAATATCTATCCATTTTAAAATTCAGGAACTAGAACCAATGCAAATAATCCTAACAATAAGAAATTAAGGCCACTGTGATTTTCCTTTGTATTTAAACCATAACGTACGATTAGCAGTGTTATTGTCCACAAATGAATTTATAAGCATTTGGGCTTAAATCACAGGACATAAATATTGCCATTTCTGCCTATACTTCAATTTCAGTTAATAAGACACTGTTTTCACAATCACCTTTGATAAGTTTGAAGATGAAATCAGAAAACACTACACAAAGCTGAAACTGGATGACTCTGCTACAAAGAAATAATGCTTGCGGGGTCAAGAGTGGTTTTCTGGTATCCGGTTAGTGCTGGAGGACTACGCCCCAGGCCTGCACAGAGATGTGCAGGCCACACTCCAGCCAGCATGGCACATGTGTGGGTGCCTTCAATGCTCCAAAGGGCCTGGCCTGCTACTGTCACAGGCAGGATGCATGGCTCCGCAAGAACGGCCAGGCACCAGTTAGAGTCCATCTTGCTTGCTGCAACATTCTTCTTTGAGGCAAGCCCTTCTAGATATGTGAAAGAGAAAAATCACAAAACCTAGCCTGCAAAAGATTTCCTAAAATCATTTCCTAGCATAAATGTGGACCAGGATTTGCAGTATATATCTACTAGTGTTAGCACCATATTTAAGCCGGAATCGAGGTAAAGATAAACTCTTAGATAGCTTTGGGTAGAAATTATTTTGAATGTGGTGTTTACATCAGTATTCTTTCTGATCATTAAAATAAGTTGTTTAAAGAATTATTTGATCCCAAGTATATATGTCCAAGCATATACTGAAATTGATAAATTACAAAGCTAGGTGAGTAAGTTTTTTGCAGGAGAAATGTAGCAAAACAGAACTCTCATTTTTGAAATTCAAATGTCATTACTGGGTTGATGAAATCAAAGATTTTGATAAAATACACTGAGCCAATATCACAAGGCCAGTTTATCAAATGGCAATGCCAAGAAATTCCATTTTTCAGAGCAGGGTCAAGTTTATTGTAAATGCTACCCAGTCAACCTCCAGCTCCCACATAAACTAGATCAGTCTATTTGTTCCTTGTTCACTGTGCCACTTAATTAAAGGTGAGTAGCTTCTCTCTTCCCTAGATATTTTAATCTATGTAGGCCAACCTCTCTGAAACTTGTAGTTATCATTTATATAAAGGAATGGAGAGGAAAAGACTCCAAAACTTGGTTAAAATTTTGAAGAAGTACAATATGTTTCAGCAAATGAAAACAGAGTTTAGTTAAAGAATAACTGGACAAAATGAGGTAATTCTCTAACTTAGTTCCTATAAATTGATAAGATGAAACAATAATGTGTAAAACAAAGAACTAATGAAAACTTTTCAAATTGCTTTTCTCCTCCCTTTAACATATATTTTACTTAACATATAAGAGAAATAAGAAATCTTAGATATAGCTCACTTATTGGAGGCATAACAAAACTGATTTTTCAAAGGAGAATAATTATCATTATTTATCAAATAAAATATAACTTTGGAGTGTGAACAACATTGGAATTCAGTCTCTAGTCAGAGTGGATCTTGGTGCTTAGGCAGAAGTTTATCACTCAATTTGACCAAGATTCTTCAAAAACATTCAAAGTATTTCATCTATTTTCGTCAGATGAAAATTGGAGTAACTTTCCCTTGCAGGCTATAGAAACATTTTAGGGAAACAGTTTTAAGGTTTGTACTTAAGCTAAAAATTCAGCTGAATACTGCAGATCATTCTTCAGAAAACGCATGTAAACAGCCATTCTCCTTTTATAAATCTGCTCGTGCTAACTGCACCTAATGGGTAATATATAAGAGGTATAGCATAGCTATGTTTGCAAGAATGCTAGTTAATATATAAGATCTTTCAGTTCCCTGTCAGTCAGTTCATTCACTTCCATGATCTTCTCTAAGTGTTCCATGTATCGGTCATGGTCCTGCAGAAAGTGAGGGACCCTCATGTTTTCAATTACTGCCAATCCTTTTAAGCGATCCACATCTTCATAAGAGACCTGAAAAATGGAAGATGGGTTAACTTTTAAATGTAATTACCAGTTACATTTACTTTTAAATGTAATTACCAGTTACATTTCTTCCTTGGGTCTTAGGTGGACCTTTAAGAACGCAGACTGTTTTTCAAATTACTTTAATACCTGCAAAATAACAAAAATCAGTGGCTTCCTTTCCTTTGCTGTGTTAAATAAGAATGTATTTATCTGCCCCCTCACATCACAATCATATTTTAAAAGATCACAAGTCAATATTTGATTTAACACTCTATCTTGGAACTACTCAGTTTGTACTAGAACTTGCCCAACTAAACTTAACACACGTGGGTGAGAGACTCTACACCTAAAGAAATCTCCTGACCAAATTTAAATAAAAGAATCAAGAAAACAGCTGGGCTATAAATACATATTATTAAATTAGGAAAATCAGCACAATTATATATTGGATTCCTATTTCTATTTAATTTGAGAACTATAATGATCTGTGTTTTATGTTAAATTCTCTTACTTGTATTCTGAATTTTTGAAAATACTTTTTAAAATTTCACATATCTTTGATTCACTTGTATAAGAAGCCAATCTCTTACAACTATTTATATTAAATTTAGGGGTGAAACTTTTTAAGTTCTATAAATTATCTTTGCAACTTTAAATTCCAAAACATGGCTGGCTTTAAATACTATTGTCTACTGATCAACACTCTGCCTAGTTCAGTAGGAAGGCTTTAAATAAAGAAATCATGTTCATATTGTATCTGCACTTTATTAAGTTTTATTTATTTTTTAGTGATTATTATTAAAATTATTTTACTTTATTAAGTATTTACACCACTAGCATAATGAAAATAGGTTTCTTGTTGATATTGGTGTGCTTTTGTAATTCTTAAACCATTCTGAATTTTTATAAGAGACAATGAATAAATATATTGAATTTGGGAAACAGGGTTCTCATTTTAAGAGAAGGGAGATACACATATGGAATGGGAAGGGAACTGTGAAAGAACCCTGTGGTGTCTGATTTGAATGAGAGGCCCTATGATTTAAAACAAATATGCACAATTTGCTCACTGAAAAGGTCTGGAAGCAACAGCACCCAATAACAGTGAGCATACCTAGTGCTCAGATCTTGTTTTCTAAATACACTCATACCTCAGAGATACTGCAGGTTTGGTTCCAGACCACTGCAATAAAGCAAATATTGCAATAAAGCAAGTCACAAGAACTTTTTGGTTTCCCAGTGCATATAAAAGTTATGTTTACGTATACTGTAGTGTATTAAGTGTGCAATAGCGTCTAAAAAAGTACATACCTTAATTAAAAAATACTTTACTGCTAAAAAATGCTAACCATCATCTGAGCCTTCAGTGAGTTGTAATCCTTTTTGTTGGTGGAAGGTCTTGTAAAAAATGCAGTATTTGAGAAGCGCAATAAAACGAAGCACAATAAAAAAGGGAGGCCTTGTATCACTTCCCACTAAAGGAACCAAGGCTTCCATGGAGAAATATCTAATCTCAGATATGGGTAGGAAAAGTATAAGATGAGCCCAGATATCTTACCTTGCCAGAAAACATGTTTTAAAAACACAGGAGCAACCATTGAAAGGGCTGAATAAAAAAGAGTAAGTCCATGATAATACTACAAAAAAGGGGAGTGAAATGTTACAGAACTCAAACATCTCTATTGTGCTACCACCAGTGTAGTAACTGATTTGGACAAAGATCATCAATGGATGTTAAAACCATTCCTAGAAAGGTTGTTACGGACAGTACATTCATAGGTATCACCGGCAGATTACTAACACAATAGGGGAAAGGTACCTTTACAATGGAGAGACCTGGCAGCAACTACCTTAGCCAGGTGATGAAAAACAGCATCACCAATAATGGGACAAAATGACCTTATGTGCTTTCTTTTTTTTTTTTTTTTTTTTTAAAGATTTTATTTTTCCTTTTTCTCCCCAAAGCCCCCCGGTACATAGTTGTGTATTCTTCGTTGTGGGTTCTTCTAGTTGTGGCATGTGGGACGCTGCCTCAGCGTGGTCTGATGAGCAGTGTCATGTCCGCGCCCAGGATTCGAACCAACGAAACACTGGGCCGCCTGCAGCGGAGCACAGGGACTTAACCACTCGGCCACAGGGCCAGCCCCGACCTTATGTGCTTTCTAATACAATGCAATGGGAAATACACAACTCACTTATGTAGTATTCTTGGCAAAAGTGTTTAATCTGAATCTAATTACAAGGAAACAATCTGGTAATCTAGATCGTAGGAATTCTCAAGAAAAGTGTCCTGGACTCTTAAAAACGTCATGAAAAACAAAAAGACTGGGGCGAGGGGAACTATTATAAAGAGATTAAAGATTACAACCAAATTCAAGGCATGAATCTTGACTGGATCCTGGGTCACAAAAAAGAACTACAAAGGACATTTTGGGGACAATCTGGGAAATATGAAGTGGACTGTTTCTTACATATTACATTGAATCAATGATAAATTTCTTTTTTTTTTTTTGAGGAAGATTAGCCCTGAGCTAACAATTGCTGCCAACCCTCCTCTTTTTACTGAGGAAGACCGGCCCTGAGCTAACATGTGTGGGCATCTTCCTCTATTTTATATGTGGGACACCTGCCACAGCATGGCTTGATATGTGGTGCGTAGCTCTGTGCTCTTGTTCTGAACCAGCAAATTCCAAGCTGCTGCAGTGGAGCATGTGAACTTACCTGCTACACCACTGGGTCTGCCCCAATGATAAATTTCTAAGAAAATCATATAGTTATGTCAGAGAATATTCTTATTCTGTGAGATACATGCTGAACTATTAAGGATGGAATTTTATAGCTGCAAGTTTATTTTAAAATGCTTTAGAAAAAGATGTAAAAATAAAATTATATAATATATTCCCAAATTTCCTGTTCCCTTCCTTATCTCTTATTGTGCACAAAGAAATTTTGCAATTTGGTTCTGTGACAGAACCATGGCTCTTCCCTTTTGCTATCACATAAAGGAAACTTTACTCCAACAACAAAGTAAAAACACTTTGAACCTGAGTCGTATTCAATCATAAAATCGAGCTGGCGGAAACATCAGTCTGGTGCATTTGGGGATCACGTGCCATCGGTTTCACTCACCTTCCCCAGGGCAGTCAGTAGATGAAAGTCAATGGTCTCTCTGTATCGGAGGATTTGCAGGATGCCATCCAAGTACACCTGGTCTTTACTGAAACACCCTAGAGGAATCAAAATAGTGTTTTCTTCCTGATGTTTAAAAAAACTTCTAAGTAATTAGACACTAACCCATTCCCCCTTTACTGTAGGAATCATTCCTGTATCAAAAAATTTGTCATTTTCCACATTTATTTTTATTTAACTATCCTCATAACATAAAAAATGTAAGGTCTTGGGAAGTACCAGGATAGTGTGCAGACTAGTAGCTTCCCTGGAAGAATTTCTTCTCTCTAGATCCCCACTCTCCATAATTAAAATAGCATTTTTTCCTAATTATAAAGAAAACAGTAGTAATTAAGATATTTGATTCACACTCACCCGCACCATTTGCTCACAGCCTTAACCTCCACGAGGCAGCGAAGGCATGTGGGTGGGGAGGGTGGTGGGGCACAGCTGCAGAGCAGCTAAGTCTCAAGGAGGGCAATGTGGGGGGGCATGGGATTTCAGAAACTCCTGGTTTTTTAAAAAAAATAATCCCCATTACCCGACTAAAAATCACCATAGGTGATTTCTGATACTATTTCTCCCTATGAAAATAAGAATTAGAACTGGGTTTTAAAGAATATGGAGGTTTATAAATAGGAAAAAATATGAAAAGACATGAAAACTAAGAACAACTCATGAGATTGCAGCATAGTTAAAAAATGGTGTTCTACCATGACATAACTTGCATAAATTTTTTAAAGTTTGCTCTAATAAATGGACAAAAATTCTACCATACGGAAAGTCATTTATTAAGAAATTATTAACTTTGTTAGATATGCTAATAGCATGGGGATTATGAAAAAAATTGTCCTTATCAGAGATGCATACTAAAAGTATTTATGGGTAAAACGACATGATGTCTGAAACTGGCTTTAAAATACCATACGAAAACAGGAACTTGGGAGAATAGATGAGCCACAGTTAAAAATGTTGATTATTAAGATTGGGTAATGTTTAATGAGAGTTCAGCATATTAATCATTCTTTTGTATACATTTGAAATTTTCAATAATAAGTTTTTCTAAAAAAGTAAGTGAGGAAAAAAAGGACTAGTCTAAAAGTGATGTGTCTCCATGGGGTGTGTCAAGGTCAACATGAAAGCTCTGTGCCTCTGGGTACAGAGCACTAAAATACAGGCAAGCAGATCTAAAACGGATATGGGAAATGCCAGACACACTCTTGGTCTGAAACTGAGCCGAGAGTGGCTTTGCATACATGAAAGGTAGGGGACACATGTCTTCCTCCTCCCTGCTTCCTGTCTTGCCTGGTCCTGGCTGTCAGGCACCACACTTCCATACGACCACATCACAGGTATGAAATGTTAATGTGGGCTGGGCTGGCGAATTAACCATCACAGACTGGGCTAAGTATTTCCAAGCTCCAAATAAATAGTTTTAAATACTTTTAGAAGAAAATTTGTTGATATATCGAACTAATCTTAAAGTCAAAATGACTTTTAATAAACATTCCCTAATTCTCATCCTTTTTTCAAATGCATTTTTATATTGCCTTCTAATCTACTTGTTATTTTGTTAGGGAAAAAAAAACAACACAGCCTTGAGCCAGCCCTGATGGCCTAGTGGTTAAAGTTCAGTGTGCTCCACTTCAGCAGTGCAGGTTCAGTTCCCGGGCACAGCATCACACCACTTGTCTGTCAGTAGCCATGCTGTGGTGGCAGCCCACATAGAAGAACTAGGAGGACTTACAACTAGAACATAAAACTATGTACTGGGGCTTTGGGAAGGAAAAAATTAAAAAAGAAAGGAAGATTGGCAACAGATGTTAGCTCAGGGTGAATCTTTCCCAGGGGAAAAAAAAAAAAAAAAAACCTCTGTGGGCAATGTCAAGTCTTAAAGCTGCTGACAAAACTTTTAAACTTTCTATGAGAGTAGCATACTTACTTAGAACCAGAACTGCTTGTGAAGATCAACATGCACTGTGATTGTATTTCTTGCCTCTATTTTCTTTAGACAAATAATAATAATAATAAAGTGCTAGAAATCCCCAGTGAAATGAACAGATCCAGGCAAGGATCACTGACGGATGCTAAAACCATTAGATGAACCTCTGTTGGAAAAAAGGATATTCACACAGTGTTGATCACCTCACAGATCACTTAATTAAAAAGGAGAAAAGGAAAATGTAGAGCTCACAATCTCCACCTTAAACAAGGATCAAAATCGTCATCTCTAATGGTGAGACAACGTGTCATTAGGTGGCTCCTGATGTGATCCAGTCTCACTTATGTAGTATTCTTGTCAAAAAATGTTTATCCTGAATCTAACCATGAGCAAACAATCGAACACATCCAGACTGTAGCCGTTCTATAAGAACAGTGCCTAGACTTTTAAAAAAGTCAGTATCATGAAAAACAAAAACAGTGGGGAAGACTGCTTGATATTAAAAGAGGCTAAAGAGACAAAACAACCAAAAGTGACACACGATCCCTGATTGGATCTAGATTTTTTTTTTAAACAGCTATTAAGGACATTTTTAGAACAGCTGGGGAAATCTAAATATAGTGACCGTATACGCTGACATTGTTGAATTAATGCTCACTTTCTTAAGTGTGATAATGATATTGTGTTAGGTAGAAGAATGTCTTTTTTATTCTTAGGGGATGTATACTCAAGTTTTCAAGAATGAAATGTCAAATGTACAATTTACTTTTAAAAAGTCACAGAGAACACCAACAAAAAAGTGAAAAAACCCACAGAATGGAATAAAATATTTGCAAATCATATATCTGACAAGAGATTTGTATCCAGATTATACAAAGAACTCTTACAACTCAATATAAAGAGACAACACAATTAAAAAATGGGCAAAGTATCTAAATAGAAAGCTCTCCAAAGAAAATATACAAATTGCCAATAAGCACATGAAAAGATGCTCAACATCATTATTAGGGAAATGCAAATCAAAACCACAATGAGATAAACACCTCACACCCTCTAGGATGGTTATAATAATTTTAAAAATGAAATTAGTGGGGCCAGCTTGGTGGCACAAAGGTTAAGTTCACACACTCTGCTTCGGTGGCCCAGGGTTTGCAGGTTCGGATCCCAGGTGCAGACATAGCACCACTCATCAAGCCATGCTGTGGCAGTGCCCCATGTAAAATAGAGGAAGATTGGCACAGATGTTAGCTCAGTGACAATCTTCCTCAAGCAAAAAGGAGGAAGATTGGCAACAGATGTTAGCACAGGGCCAATCTTCCTCACCAAAAAAACAAAGAAAGAAAGAAAATAGCAAGTGTTGGTGAAAAACTGGAACTCTCATACACTGCTGGTGGGAATGTAAAATGGTACAGTCACTTTAGAAAACAGTCTGGCAGTTCCTCAAAAGGTTAAACATAGTTACCATATGACACAACAATTCTACTCCTAAGTATTTATGTAAGGGAATTAAAAACATAAACTTGTACACAAATGTTCACAGCTGCAGTATTCGTAACAGCCAAAAAGTGGAAACAACCCAAATGTCTGTTAGCTGGTGAATGGACAAATAAAATATGTCATAATCATGTAATGGAATACTATTGTTCAGCAATAAAAAGAACTGAAGTACTGATCCATGCTACAATACGGATGGACCTCAAAAACATTATGCTAAGTGAAAGCCAGCCACAAAGGATCACATATTATATGATTCCACTTATAAGAAATGTTCAAAATAGGCAAACCTATAAAAGTAGATTAACGGTTACTCAGAGCTGGGGACCGGGTGGGGAGAGGGGATGGGGAATGACTGCTGATGTGTATGGGTTTCTTTTTGGGTTGATGAAAACATTCTGGAATTAGACAGTGGTGATGTGGGCTGGCCCGGTGGTGCAGCGGTTAAGTTCACAGGTTTTGCTTCCCAGTGGCCCGGGGTTTGCCAGTTCGGATCCCGGGTGCAGACATGGCACTGCTTGGCAAAAGCCATGCTGTGGTAGGCGTCCCACGTATAAAGTAGAGGAAGTGGGCATGGATGTTAGCTCAGGGCCTGTCTTCCTCAGCAAAAAGAGAAGGATTGGCAGTAGCTGGCTCAGGGCTAATCTTCCTCAAAAAAAAAAAAAAAAGATAGTGGTGATGGTTGCAGAACTCTATGAATATTCTAAAAACCACTAACTGTACATTTTAAATGGGTTAATTGTATGTCACGTGAATTATATCTCAATAAAGCTGTTTTTAAAGTCAGAGACAGCAAAAATGGCAAAATGTTAACAACTGGTGAATCTAGGGGAAGGGTATACAAGTGTTCGTTCTATCATCATTTCCATGTTTCTGTAGGTTTAGAACTTTTCAAAATGAAATAGGAAAAAAATAACACTACCAAAATGTGGTTTGGGAAAACTAGCACTAAACTCTAGTAATGAAGGTTTAATTTTTCATAAGTCAGTGAAATCTCCGATTGGTGAATTAGGATGTAACCAAAATCAATAGACAACTATCCAGTAAGTCAGAAAACCTACAGTCAAGGGACACTCACCTGGTTGGGAAGTATCGGTCCATCCTCTCTTGGCTCGTACACAATAATCCCATCTTGTATTGGGGTCCTTGACAAACTTTCCGATATCTTTAAAGAGTTCGCAAAAAGACATTTGGCTGGCTCGATAAACAGTGTAGTAGAGGAGGGCAGCCCTCCATAAAAAGGGGTCTTTTCTGAATAGGACACTGTGAATACTTGCCAGTCCCTCCTCCGTGGGATTGTTTGGCTTTAGCTCATGTTTTTTACGACCAGTCCAACTGTTCCATGGCTGCTGAAGGTTGTTAATACCTCGAAAATAATGTGTGCCTATAGAGAAGAAAAGGCGCATGAAAAACAAGAAATGCCATTCTCATTTTAACTTTTATCCAAAACCAGATTCTACCAACAGTTCTAAAACCAAATTGACATGCACCTACAAACCAAAACAACAGAGAAAATGACCTGAGCCTAAAGCCTTTTGGTTTGAAGGAGTACAGCACCTTCAGAAGGATCAAATGTCTCCTTAGAAGAGGTATAACTTTTATAAGAATTTATTTTTTTAAAGGGAAGAATCATAGACATGAATTTGAAAAGAATCTCAGAGACCACTTAATTCAACTCCTTCAGTTTAAGGTGCAGGAACTAAAATCCAGAGGAGTTAAATGACTACACATTGCCCTATAAAGTCTAATTTGAAATGAGACATTAATATCTGAGCTTTAGTTCCAGTGAAACCTAACAAATTCATTGCTTTTTGCCAAACACTACTAAGAAAAAAACCATTATAAAAGAACATTTCTTTGGAGCTAATTTCTGATATTACAAATGAACAAATGGAGAAGAATCGCCCCTACCGATTTCATGCCTCAGCATTCCCTCCAGCCAATGCTCCCGTGCAGTGGAAACATTGATGGTGAGCGTGGGACATCCATTTACTACTGTCATTGAAGCCCGGGAAAGCAGGTCCTCAGAGAGATGAACTACAATCTAGGGAGCAAGAGGAAAAAATACATAGATATAAAACAAAACATAAAGGCAGGAGGAAAAAAATTTCCACAGAAAACAGTGCACCCATAAATTAACACCTTTTTCTTCTGTTTACAACACCTTGACTCTCCCAGAAACCAAGAAAATGAAATGCAGAGCCAGTCACTTTGGACCCTTCCAAATCTTGAGCCTTTGGGATCTCAAGAACCTTTACTGGATTGAAAGGAAAGTAGATGGCTGTGCCGAGGAAGACACAGAGGACTGAACTTGTGCCTCCACTGTGCTCTCACAGACGGGCCCCTGGCTAAAACGATGCAAAGGGAGATGCACGAGCCAGACTCCTGTTCACTGCCGGGCCAAGGCTTATTTTGAGACTGAATACTAGGAACTGGCTATTAAGAGAGGTCAACTGGGGCTAATCTCTTCACTGATAATTTTCATAAAACAATTCACATAATGCCACAAACTACACAGAAACGGTACTAAGAAAAGAAGAAAAACAGAAAGTGAACACAATAATTCAATGCAACAGAAACTTAGACTTACAGTATTTAGTGAGAAATCTGGATGACTAATTTAACAAGTAAAAGAGGGTCGGGAAAAACGACATGGCATTGACTGAGAGTTAAAATGCCAGCAGTCAACTCCTCGTATTCACTCAGGATGCATACCTCACCCATGCAGCCTTCTTTCATCATGTACTTCCTAACATGGCTCCAGATTCGAGTTTTAGATAGCAGGCTACCACCAGTGGCCTGTTCAAATTTTTCATAACTTCCATATTTCTGTAAAGTCAGTTCCATAATATTGATGGACTATAAAAGAAACAGAGATAATGAAAGTAAATAGCCTCCTATTACTTTCAGATGAGTAATAAGCCAGTTATATTCTTATTTATCATGACCTGTGTTTATTGATTTCCAAATTAAACTGCAACTGAGGTACCACATCTTTCTAATCCTAAACAGCTTTCACTCATTTTCACAGATTTTTACAAACACCTGTGTACTTACAAATACTCTTTCCCTGTGTTCGTTTCTCCTTAACGTGCTAAAGGCTAAAGGGGCTCAAGTACTGCATATATTGTCAACACCGACGGGCTGGGAGCTAAGGCAGAGAGGCTCCTTTGCTTCTCTAAGACCCTTTGGTAGTTTGGCAGCAGAACTCAGAGTGGAATATATGTCTCCAGACTAGTCACTAGATTATAATTACCAAATGGATAAAGAAAAAAGACCCACAATTTTTAAGAACACACAAAATAATCAACTCTTCTGTGACAATCCTATAAAAATCTGATGTTTTCCTGGGCTACTATTTGGCAGAAAATACAGTCTTAACATTACTAAAAACACTTTTATCTTTCATTCAGGGCAGGGTACTATCTACTTTTCATTTGTCACAAATTTATGCATAAATATGCAGAAAGGAAGGCTAAAAAAACTGGTAATGAATCACAGATCATTAATGTCTATGGGAAAGCCACAAGATAGGAAAATATAAGGAAGAAAAAAGCTCTTCAAAGGTCTTTTGGGAAAGAAGCTAGAAAATTCAAATATATCTTATATGAATTGTGAAAGAAGCTAGAAAATTCAGATACATCTTATATGAAGTCTATAGTTTCTGGACTGTTGTCAGCCTAGTACAGAGATTAAAAGTACAAGCTCTAAAGTCAGACTACCTGAGTCGACGTTCTGGCTCTGCCACCTTCTGGTGTGTGACCACGGGCAAGTCACTAAACCTGTTACTAAGCCTCCTCATTTGTAAATGGGAATAACAATGTCTACTTCACAGTTTTGTTGAGAAAATTTAGTCAACCTTTGTAAAGCACAGTGTCTGAGATATAATAAGCAGTCAATACATATCAATTATTACATCATTGTGATCAACGTTATCATTCTTTATAAATATCACCATTGTAGATAACATGCCCAACACAAAAACTACCGAAACGCTCACACACTCCAAGTTACAGCTTAACATATAGATCCCCACTGGAAAAATACATATTACTAATAAACTAGGCATAAGGTCACCATAACAAGAAATAGCTGCAATAGGCTTTGCCTGGCCTCTGTTCCCAAAACTGTTATTGAAAGCCTTGCTATTCATAGTGGCCAAAGCAGGCAGCATTGGCATGCATGGGAGCTGGTTTCAGATGCAGAATTTTGCCCCATGCCTACTGAATCAGAATCTGCATTTTAACAAGATCCCCAGGTGATTCATGTGCACAGCAAAAAGTGAGAAGGCTCTCAGAGAATGAGAATATAGCATAAATACACCAGAAGCTAATTTATTTATGACAACTAGGATAATTAAAAGAATAAATTAGCACATAATTAAAAACCCAGTTAGCCGATTAGCAAAGCTGTTTTACATACATCAGTCTAATGGTCACTAGTTACCAAGATATCAAACAGATTACTATAGCTTTGTAGTCTATTTTGAAATCAGGGAGTGTGATACCTCCAGCTTTGTTCTGTTTTCTCAGGATTGCTTGGGTTATTCGGGGTCTTTTGTGGTTCCATAAAAATTTGAAGATTCTTTGTTCTATTTCCATGAAAATGTCACTGGGACTTTGGTAGGGATTGTACTGAATCTGTAGATTGCTTTAGGAAGTACGGACATTTTAACTATGTTCATTCTTTCATTCCATGAGCATGGAATATCTTTCCATATCTTTGCGTCTTTTCACTTTCTTTCAACAATGTTTTATACTTTTCAGTGTACAGGTCTTTCACCGCTTTGGTTAAGTTTATTCCTAGGTATTTTATTCTTTTTGTTGTGATTGTAAATGGGACTGTGTTCTTGATTTCTCTTTCTGCTATTTCATTGTTTGTGTATAGAAATACAACTGAATTTTGTTATGTTGATATTGTACCCTACTTTACTGTATTCATTTATTATTTCTAATAGTTTTGAATGTAAGACCTGAAACCATAAAACTCCTAGAAGAAAACATAGGCAATATGCTCTTCAATGTTGGTCTTAGCAATATATTTTTGAATATCATGTCTCCCCAGGAAAGGGAAACAAAAGAAAAAAATAAACAAATGGGACTATATGAAACCAAAAAGCTTCTGCACAGCAAAGGAAACCATCAACAGAACGAAAAGACAACCTAACAATTGGGAGAAGATATTTGCAAATCATATATCTGAGAAGGGATTAATATGAAAAATATACAAAGAACTCATACAACTCAATAACAAAAAAACAGCCCAATTAAAAAACAGAGGATCTGAACAGATACTTTTCCAAAGGAGATATACAGATGGCCAACAGGCACACGCAAAGATGTTTAACATCACTAATTATCAGGGAAATGCAAATCAAAACTACAAATAGATATCACCTCACACGTGTCAGAATGGCTATTATTAAAAAGACAAGAAATAAATGTTGGAGAGGATGTGGAGAAAAGGGAACCCGTGTACACTGCTGGTGGGAATGTAAACTGGTGCAGCTACTTTCGAAAACAGTATGGTGGTTCCTCAAAAAATTAAGAATAGAACTACCATATGATCCAGCTCTTCCATTTCTGGGTATTTATCCAAAGAACATGAAAACACTAATTTGAAAATATATATGCACGTCTATCTTCACTGCAGCATTATTCATAATAGCCAAGACTTGGAAATAACCTAAGTGCCCATCAATGGATGAATGGATAAAGAAGAGGTGGTATATACATACAATGGAATACAATTCAGCCATAAAGAAGATGAAATCTTCCCATTTTTGACAACACAGAGGGAATTATGCTAAGTGAAATAAGTCAGATGGAAAAAGCCAAATACCATATGATTTCATTCATAAGTGGAAGATAAAAACAACACACACATTGATACAGAGAATAGACTGGTGGTTACCAGAGGGGAAGGAAGGTTAAAGAAATTTTTTATTGTAGCTTGTGTTTATAGGTTTCTAAAAGTATGCACTTAATTTTGGATAAAATTAGCTTTTCTAGCATATGCTTACTCAGTAGGGAAATGTCGTTATCTGGTTACCATTTATTATAGCAAATACAAAACAGTGTAGAGAATTAAGACAAACTTAAATACAGGCATTCTTTGTTATCACCAATAAATGGTACTAATAGAAGGTATTAAGAATTCATATTCATAATAAGCATTCATAAGAAACAAAGATTTAATTGGAAATATATATTGAAAAAGTACCCTATAAATGTAAGATTAAAACTAACTTTGGTAGTTTAACAACATTTAGGCAACGTTTATGCCTATGAATTATTAGATTCATCAGAGTGAATAAAAATAGTGGAGTTTTGGTAGGGAGAGAGGGAATGTAATTTTTCCATCAAAATGATATACAATAGCACAGTCCTTCATTTCATCTTGACTTACATGACACCATGATAGTGGCAACACTACCTGGAAGCTACATCGAGATTTCCCAAAGCTTAATATTATGTCATGTTCAATCGTCACTCTTTGAAATGCCTATCCTGTTGTCATCTCTACTGATTTTTTTCTTCATCAGTTTTTCAACTGGTTCAACATAGATTTGTCAGTGATCACACAGATCTCCAGTATCCTTCACTGACCTCAAAGAATAACTTTCTAATCTATCTCCATTATAATAGCCCCCAGCATAGACACAGAGACAGTGGTTGGAGGAGTGAATAAATTCCAGCTTCAAGAGAGAAATCAGGAATACTGAGTGATCACTTCTCAGTGAATATTTTTGTGTTAGAAGAACTTCTGCTTCCTTATGTAACATCTCAGCTGCAGGCCACAAAAATTTTATGAGTATGATCTCAATTTTGGAAAAGGAAAAAGGCAACAAGCAATTTAAAAAGCCACAAGGAAGCCTAGAAGGATATAACCAAAGGCTGATGCTCATGTTTGGGAAGGTGTGATGGGTTGCACTGATGTTTATTATTTGTACTTTTCAGAAGTTTTAAAATTCTTTACCACATGCATATATTAGTGTTATGCTCAAAAGGAAAAAGTCATTTTTTCCCAGCTTTATTGAGGTATGATTGACAAAAATTGTATATATTTAAGTTGTACAATGTGTTTAAGGTGCACAGTGTGATGGTTTAATAAATGTATACATTGTGAAAGGATTACCAAAATTAAGTTAATTAACATATTCATCACCTCACATAGTTACCATTTTTTTGTGTGGTGAGAATATCCAAGATCCCAGCAAATTTCAAGTATACAACACAGTATTATTAACTGTAATCATCCTGTTGTACATTAGAGCCCCAAAACTTACTCAGCTTTATAACTGAAAGTTTGTACCCTTTGATCTACATCTGCCCATTTCCTCTACCCCCTAGTTTTTATTTTTATTTTTTATTTTTTTAACGAGTTCATAATAGTTTACATCAATGTGAGATTTCAGTTGTACGTTATTTCTTGACTGTCACCACATAAGTGCTCCCCTTCACCCCCTGTGCTCACCCCCCTTCCCCTGGTAACCACTGAACTGTTTTCTTAGTCCATATGTTTGTTCATATTCCACAGGACTGAAATCATCTGGTGTTTGTCTTTCTCAGTCTGGCTTATTCTGCTTAGCATAATTCCCTCCAGGTCCTTTCATGCTGTTGCAAATGGGATGAATTTGTCATTTTTTCTGGCTGAGTAGTATTCCATTGTATATATACACACCACATCTTCTTTATCCAATCATCGTTTCATGGGCACTTGGATTGTGTCCGTGTCTTGGCTATTGTGAATAGTGCTGCAATGAACATAGGGCTGCATATGTTACTTTGGATTGTTGATTTCAAGTCGTTTGCATAGATACCCAGTAGTGGGATAGATGGGTCATATGGTGGTTCTATATTTAGTTTTTTGAGGAATCTCCATACTGTTTTCCATAGTGGCTGCACCAGTTGCACTCCCACCAGCAGTGTATGAGGGTTCCCTTTTCTCCACACCCTCTCCAACATTTATTTTTAGTGTTAGTGATTACAGTCATTTTAACAGGTGTAAGGTGGTATCTTAGTGTAGTTTTGATTTGCATTTCCCTGATGATTAGTGATACTGAATATCTTCTCATGTGTTTATTGGCCACCTGTATATAGTCTTTGGAAAAATGTCTGTTCATATCCTCTGCCCAGTTTTTGATCGGGCTGTTTTTTTTTTTTTTCATTGTTCAGTTGTGTGAGATCCTTATATATTATGGAGATTAACCCCTTGTCAGATATACGATTTACAAATATTTTCTCCCAATTGGTGGGTTGTCACTTTGTTTTGATTCTAGTTTCTTTTGCCTTGCAGAAGCTCTTCAGTCTGATGAACTCCCACTTGTTTATTTTTTCTTTTGTTTCCCTTGTCTGAGAAGACAGGGTATTTGAAAAGATCTTTTTCAGTTCGATGTCAAAGAGTTTACTATCTATATTATCTTCCAGGAGTTTTATGGTTTCAGGAGTTATCTTTAAGTCTTTGATCCATTTTGAGTTTATTTTTGTGTATGGCATGAGATAATGGTCTACCTTCATTCTTTTGCACATGGCTGTCCAGTTTTCCCAACACCATTTATTGAACACACTATCTTTTCTCCATTGTACGTTCTCGGCACGTTTGTCGAAGATTAGCTGTCCGTATATGTGTGGTTTTATTTCTGGGCTTTCAATTCTGTCCCATTGATCTGTGTGCCTGTTTTTGTACCAGTACCATGGCGTTTTGATCACTATGGCTTTGTAGTACATTTTGAAGTCAGGGATTGTGATACCTCCAGCTTTGTTCTTTTTTTCTCAAGATTGCCTTAGCAATTCGGGGTCTTTGGTTGCCCCACATGAATTTTAGAATTCTTTGTTCTATTTCTATGAAGAATGTCATTAGGATTCTGATTGGGATTGCATTCAATCTGTAGATTGCTTTGGGTAATACGGACATTTTAACTATGTTTATTCTTCCAATCCAGGCACATGGAATCTCTTTCCATCTCTTTATGTCATTATCAATTTCTTTCAGTACTGTCTTATAGTTTTCATTGTGTAAGTCCTTCACCTCCTTGGTTAAATTTATTCCTAGGTACTTTATTCTTCTAGTTGTGATTGTAAATGGAATAGTATTCTTGAGTTCTCTTTCTGTAAGTTCGTTATTAGAGTACAGAAAAGCAACTGATTTTTGTAAGTTGATTGTGTACCCTGCAAGTTTACTGTAGTTGTTAATTATTTCTATTAGTTTTCCAATGGATTCTTTTGGGTTTTCTATATATAAGAGCATGTTGTCTGCAAACAGCAAGAGTTTCAATTCTTCACTCCCTATTTGGATTCATTTTTTTCCTTTCTCTTGCCTAATTGCTCTGGCCAAAACCTCCAGTACTAGATTGAATAAGAGTGGTGATAGTGGGCATCCTTATCTTGTTCCTGTTCTCACGGGAATGGTGTTCAGTTTTTGCCCATTGAGTATGATGTTGGCTGTGGGTTTGTCATACATGGCCTTATTATGTTGAGGTAATTTCCTTCTATCTCCATTTTGTTAAAAGAGCTTTTATCATAAATGGCTGTTGGATCTTGTCAAATGCTTTCTCTGCATCTATTGAGATGATCATGTGGTTTTTATTCCTCACTTCGTTGATGTGGTATATCACACTGACTGATTTGCGGATGTTGAACCACCTCTGTGTCCCTGGTATAAATCCGACTTGAACCATGATGTATGATGCTTTTGATGTATTGCTGAAGTCGGACTGCCAAAATTTTGTTGAGGATTTTTGCATCTCTGTTCATCAGCAATATTGGCCTGTAGTTTTCCTTTTCTGTGTTGTCCTTGTCAGGCTTTGGTATCAGAGTGATGTTTGCCTTGCAGAATGTGTTAGGAAGTATTCCATCTTCACTAATTTTGTGGAATAGCTTGAGAAGGATAAGTATTAAATCCTCTCTGAAAGTTTCGTAGAATTCCCCAGGGAAGCTGTCTGGTCCTGGGGTTTTATTCTTTGATTACTGTTTCAATCTCTTTCCTTGTGATTGGTCTATTCAGACCATCTGTTTCTTCTTTTTTTTTTTTTAAAGATTTTATTTTTCCATTTTCTCCCCAAAGCCCCCCAGTACATTGCTGTGTATTTTTCAGTTGTGGATCCTTCTAGTTGTGGCATGTGGGACGCTGCCTCAGCATGGCTTGATGAGTGGTGCCATGTCCACACCCAGGATCCAAACCAGCGAAACCTTGGGCCGCCAAAGCAGAGCACGTGAATTTAACCACTTGACCATGGGGCTGGCCCCTATCTGCTTCTTCTTGATTCAGCTGTGGGAGGTTCTAAGAGTCTAAGAATTTATCCATTTCCTCTAGATTATCCACTTTGTTGGCATATAGTTTTTTGTAGTAGTCTCTTATAATCCATTGTATTTCCGTGGTGTCTGTTGTTAGTTCTCCTCTTTCATTTCTAATTTTGTTTATCTGAGCTTTCTCTCTTTTTTTCTTTGTAAGTCTGGCTAGGGGTGTGTCAATTTTATTTATCTTCTCAAAAAACTAGCTCTTTGTTTCACTGATCCTTTCTACTGCCTTTTTCATTTCAATAGCATTTATTTCTGCTCTGATTTTTATTATTTCTCTCCTTCTGCTGACTTTGGGCTTTGTTTATCCTTCTCTTTCTAATTCAGCTAGATGTGATCTGAGATTGCCTATCTGGGACTCTTCTTGTTTAAGGTGTGTCAGTATTGCAATGAATTTCCCTCAATATGGCTTTTGCTGCATCCCATATGAGTTGGTATGGTATGTTTTCATTTTCATTTGTCTCCAGATATTTTTTGATTTCTCCTTTAATTTCTTCAATGATCCATTGCTTATTCAATAGCATGTTGTTTAGTCTCCACATCTTTGTCCCTTTCTCAGCTTTTTTCTTGTAGTTAATTTCCTGCATTGTGATTGGAAAAGATGTTTGTTATTATTTCAATTTTCTTAAATTTACTGAAGGTTGCCTCGTTTCCCAACATATGGTCTATCCTTGAGAATGTTCCATGTGCACTTGAGAAGAATGTGTATTCTGCTGTTTTTGGATGGAGTGTTCATAATATGTCTATTAAGTCCAACTGGTTTAGCTTTTCATTTAATTCCACCGTTTCCTTGTTGATTTTCTGTCTGGATGATCTATCCTTTGATGTGAGTGGGGTGTTGAGGTCCCCTACTATTACTGTGTTATTAATATCTTCTTTTAGGTTTGTTAATAGTTGCTTTATGAACTTTGGTGCTCCTGTGTTGGGTGCATAGATATTCATAAGTGTTATTTCTTCTTGATGGAGTGTCCCTTTGATCATTACATACTGCCCCTCTTTGTCTCTCTTTACCTGTCTTATCTTGAAGTCTACTTTGTCTGATACAAGTATTGTGACATCTGCTTTCTTTCATTTGCCATTAGCTTGAAGTATCATCTTCCATCCCTTCACTCTGAGCCTGTGTTTGTCATTGGAGCTGAGATGTGTTTCCTGGAAGCAGCATATTGTTGGGTCTTGTTCTTTAATCCATCTTGCCACTCTGTGTCTTTTTATTGGAGAATTCAATCCATTTACATTTAGGGTGATTATTGATGTATGAGGGCTTAATGCTGTCATTTTATCACTCATTTTCCTGTTTTCCTGCATTTCCTTTGTTTCTCGTCCTGTGTGTTTTGATCTACCCATTGAATTGTGTAGTTTTTTATGATGTTTCTTTGTTTTCTCTTTATTTATTATTTGTGTCTCTGTTCTGCTTTTGTGTTTAGTAGTTACCCTGAGGTTTGTATTCAGAAACTCATGTGTAAGCTATTCCATTTTCTGATGGCCTCTTATTTCCTTAGTCTAAACTGATTCAGTCCCTTTCCTCCTCCCCTCCTAAGTTGTTTTTCTCACATTTTATTCCATTTTGTGTTGTGACTTTGTGGTTAAAATAACAGGATTATCTTTGTTTTTGGTGTTTTCCTTCCCTTTAGCTTAATGTTTTATTGAGTATTTGCTATCCTATTCTGATTCTGTCTACCTATTTATCTCCTTACTTTGTGGTTTGTGACCCCTTTCTCTTTTCAGGTATGAGGGGCTTCTTGAGGATTTCTTGTGTGTATGTGTGTGTGTGTGGGGGGGGGGGTGGGGGGTGGGTCTCGTGGCTATGAAGTCCTTTAGCTTTTGTCTGTCTGGGAAGGTTTTTATTTCTCCCTCATATCTAAAGAATATTTTTTCTGGATATTCTTGGCTGAAATTTTCTTTTAAATATTTGAATAAGTCATGCCATTCTCTCCCAGCTTGTAAGGTTTCTTCAGAGCAATCTGCTGAAAGCTTGATAAGGGTTCCTTTGTAGTTTATTTTCTTTTGCTTCCTGCCCTCAGTATTCTTTGTCATTCATTTTTGCCAGTTTTACTACTATATGCCTTGCAGTAGATCTTTTTATATTGACATATCTAGGAGATCTAGAAGCCTCTTCCACACAGATTTCCCTCTTTCCCTAGGTTTGGGAAGTTCTCTGCTATTATTTCTTTGAACAAGCTTTCTGCTCCATTCTCCTCTTCTCCTTCTTGAATACCAATAATTCTTATGTAGCATTTCATAAGTGAGTCGGATATCTCTTGGAGACTTTCTTCATTTCTTTTTAGTCTTAGTTCTCTCTCCTCCTGTGTCTGGAGCATTTCAACATGTCTATCTTTGATTATGCTGATATGCTCCTCTATGATGTCTACTCAAGAGTTCAGGGAATTCATATGTTGTTTTATCTCTTCCATTTTGTCTTTCATCTCTAATATTCTGATTGATTCTTCTTTATAGTTTCAATCCCTTTTGTGAAGTAGCTCCTGAACTCGTTGAATTGTTTCTTTACATTCTTTTTTACCTCACTGAGTTTTTTGATGATAGCTATTTTGAATTCATTGTCGTGTAGATTACATATTTCTGTGTCCTCAGGACTGAATTCTGAGTACTTGTCGGTTTTTCTCTGATCTGGAGATTTGACACAATGTTTGATATTCCTAGAGGAGGTGGGTCAGATCTTACACATCCTGATATTATTTGGTTGTAGTAACGCCCATTTCCACTAGGTGGGGGTCAAGCGCTGCGTGTTCTGAACCCTCCTTCAGCCAAGGTCCCAGGCAGTGGAGCAGGCACGGGGCAGGTGGAGAGAGGGATGCTTTCTCCTGCATGCTCTCTGGGCTTTCTCGTTCTACTCTCGCTATCTAGTCTCTTGGCGTGTTGGCTTGATGAGGTCACCCCCTGCAAAAGCTCTAACCCTGGTAGAGGTCTTCCCTCTAGGCTGCACAGGTCCTTGGTGGTTTTTGATGTTCCTGTGAACAAACATCCCCTCCCCTTTTCCTTCCCTCACAGATCCTCCTGTGGTCAGTGATTGCAGTCTTTAGGGGAGGAAGCGAAGTTCTCTCTTACCCCGCTCCAGCTCCTCCGAGGGGGTTTCAGTCTCTCTGCCCTCCGTCGTATGGCTGCATGTCTCTCCAACGTTTTTGTGTTGTGTTAGGATGTCCTCTGTTGGAGTATGAGTGTCCCTTTTCATTGTATGTTGGAGGGGAGAGAGTCCCGGGCAAGTTCACTCCGTCATGATGCTGACATCTCTCCCTATTATTTATTTTGAAGATGATTAGCCCTGAGCTAACATCCACCACCAATCCTCCTCTTTTTGCTGAGGAAGATTGGCCCTGAGCTAACATCTGTGCCCATCTTCCTCTGTTTTACACGTGGTACGCCTGCCTCAGCATGGCTTGATAAGTGGTGCATAGGTCTGTGCCCGGGATCCAAACCCACAAAGCCCAGGCCGCTGAAGAGGAGCATGCAAACTTAATCAGTATGCCACTGAGCCAGCCCTCTAAAAGTTATTTTTTTTAAAAAAAAGGAAAAAAGAGAGTTCATCTGCTCCCCAGAGAGTTAGGAGAATCAATGTCTACACCACTTGGAGAATCAAGCTTTCACACACCTCTACATGGGTAATACTTTTAGAGGCAGTAAATTGCATGTCAAAACTCTCTTCTCCAATAACATTATCATTTAAGTTTATCAGAAAGCTACATCTCCCAATATTATTTGGTGGGGGTTCAAACAAGAAGCAGCTTAATTATTTTTCTTGAATCATTACTTTCAATTTGCCATCCAGAATATTCCTTTCCTATCTTCAAATATCTCAACGAGATTCTTTAGCCTACCACTAAGTTTCAAGTATTAAAAAAAAGTCACTTCAAGTCAATTTAATCCAAATTAAAACTTCAATCACATATCCAATCTCATCCCTCCCGTTTTCTGGGCCTCTCTTTCTCTTCAGTATGTTGAGGGCTTGGAGAAAGGAACAAACAATTCCTATGGAACTGGTTCAGTTGTGGTCCTCCTCCCTTGACTGGAATGCTGGGGCAGGCCTATCATAGCAGGTGCCTCCAGTGCACAGCTCACTGACCAGCCTCCTTTCCAACAGGCTCTAGGCAAGGAAGTCACCCTGGAGTGAGTGGTCTACTAACAAAACTATTTCTATGAAATTTAAAAACCCAGGTGAAACAACCTAAAGATTTAACTTAATCAACTTACTGTATACCCGTTATATGAAATATGTACAGTCAGTGAAAATAAAGCTGACAAAAAAGAAATGCTGACAGTTTTTAATGACATGAGAAAATACAGATATGTAAACAAAAGTACACTAACCTCAATTATGAACAACATTAGGCATGGGACAAGGAAAACTCACTAAAATGTTAATAGCGGTTACCTGTGGGCAATAGAATTACGGGATTTTTATCCCTTTCTCCATAATTTTATAAGTTTTTATACTGAACATGTACTACTTTTATACCTGGAAAAACATAATGTTTAAGTGACCTCTACTTTGGAACCCCCCAGCCTTTCTATTCATCATCTAGTTACCTTCTCCCACTTGCCCACTAGTCACTGATATCCCTTCTCTGGCGTATTTGTATTTAAGAAGGGAACACAAGAAAAATTTTAAAATCTCTTAAAAATTAAGACAAATATTTTCTAGAGATTTTTAGGCTGGTAGGAAAAAAGTTGGTATAACTAACATTCTTGAGGTCTCCTCACAGAGTAAGCAGCCATTTCCCTCACCCGTACAGAAATCTAGCCCTGATTTATCCGTAGACATCAAATATATTTGCTGTTTCCTTCCAACTCTAAGAATAGCAAATATAAATAGTAAGCAATGAGACATTACATAGTTTCATTAATCAGTTTTAAAACTCCTGGAACCAAAACATCTTAATACATACACATCTATCCTTATTGTCCAGGTTTCAGTCCCCTAGTCTGCATGAATCTAATTTTGCACCTTTCCTTGGTGTCCATCTTAATTACTTGGCCAGCTCCTCCATCACCATGTTAGAAAATGGTGTGAGAGAATCTATTCTTGAGTTCCACAAAAACAGTACCAGGTGGGATAATATTTCTTGTTAAAAATGAGTTGAGGTGGTTAAGTTCTCGGGCTCTGCTGCAGGCGGCCCAGTGTTTCGTTGGTTCGAATCCTGGGTGCGGACGTGGCACTGCTCATCAAACCACGCTGAGGCGGTGTCCTACATGCCACAACTAGAAGGAGCCACAGCAAAGAATATACAACTATGTACCGGGGGGCTTTGGGGAGAAAAAGGAAAAAATTAAATCTTTAAAAAAAAAAGAGTCAAAATAGGCCACCAAAAACACTGTTGCCTTTCTTAAAATATTGGGCCCCAAAATATATTTTTTGCTAATTTATGAATCAATACATTGCTCAGAAATCAATTATTTCTGAATCATTCCTCTTTATAAGAGGATAATATTTTAAAGCTTTGTATATCTCAGGCATTGAAACAAACTGATTTTCAGAGAGCTCAAACCTAGAGCAAAGAGGAAATAAATGCAAAATGAGCAACTGTTCAGCATGAAGGGTCCTCTCTTTCCCCTGATCTCGATGTTATTTATAATGCTACACAAAACAGAACAGAAACACTGCTCATCAAACCACGCTGAGGCAGCGTCCCACATGCCACAACTAGAAGGACCCACAACAAAGAATATACAACTATGTACCGGGGGGCTTTGGGTAAAAAAGGAAAAAAATAAAATCTTTAAAGAAAAAAAAAAAAGGAATAGTAATCAAATAGCACAATGTAACATTTAAACCATAATCCAGAAAATGAAAAATCTCTAAATAAAACATTCAGCATTGTCTTGGATGATATAACAAACTTCCTGAAATATCTCAACCTTCAGTTAAACAATCTGCTTTTGGTTTGCTTGCTGATTCTGTTGTTTAATAATTTGGAAATCTTACCATCAATCATGAGCTACTTCAACAGTCATGTGCTAAAAAACTATCTCCCTTCTCAACTGCAGTTTTCATTGAATTAAAAACTATACACTAGAGACACTAATACGATATGAGTCGGGGTGATATTGCAGAAAGACTCTAAGTCAGAAGATCTGGTTTTATGTTGGTGCCCTACCATTTACTGTGTGATCTTAGGTATGTCATTTTACCTTTCTCAGGTTTAGTTTCTTCACTGGCAAAATGGAGATGAAAATCTTTGCCCTACTTACCTCACAGGTAATTTGTTGTGAGGACAAAATTAGACAGAGACAGAGGAAAAACAGGAGGGAGGCGAAGAGAGAGATTGCGAATGTGTTTTGTAATCTATTTCCCATATGACTGTATACGGTATTTAAGTTTTAGCAGAAGGTTTTAATTTTAGAACTTAAGGTAATTGGTTTTACCTCCATCCAATCCCAACTCTCCCTTCATTCTTCCCCTTTTTTGTAAATTCTAACATCTAGAACTCCTCCCCCGGAAAATACTGAATAATCCCTAAGAGATCACATAGTCTTTTTCTTTAAGGCAGTGTTTTCCAAACTGTATCTTGTGAAAAAGTAGTTGACAAGATATCATTTTAAAAAAGGTTCCATGGCCAAATGTGTTTGGAAAATATTGGATTAAATGAAGTTAAACAAGACTCTTCCAAGCCTTTATTATGATACCATGTGTACTGAATCTCAGGGAAGAATATAATATTTTGTCTTTTGCAAATTATATGGCCTGCTTTCTCATGCAGTATTCCTCAGAACAGTTTGAAAATGCTTACTTCCGATAAGCATGAGGTGTACACACACATACACACACACACACACATATATATGCACACACAGGTACTTTGAGATTCTCAAATTGAAAAGCAAAATTCCAAATACTGAATGAATTTTTTAACAGTGGCTATTGCTTCTTGGTAGAAAACTAGGTACACAGAGATTTGGATTACTGAATCAGGTCATTAGGCCTCCATTTAAGGTACTATAGCCAAAATCTGATGGGCCACTAGAGAAGCAGTCACTCAAATCGCTTTAGCTACAAGCAGTAACTCCTGTGTAAAGCTACTCAGTATAAGATATCTGGGAAAGGCAACAGAAGTGTATCTTTATAGACCAGTGTTTTAAAAAAAACACTGTGCTGACCCAAAAAAACATATATGTGGGCTGAACTTGACCCTTGGGACACAAATTTGGATCCATCATTTGTAGAGTGTTTCACTAAATTTCTAGCATACCATCAGTAAGTACCATTCATTCATTCATTCACTTATCTTTATGGTCATCTTCTTTGTGCCAATCACTGTTAACTTTTGTTCGTTTTTACATCTTAGAATCTAATACCCTGTCCGACCATTAGACCAGCAGAGATGACATTTAAACAGACATAATTTAATAATACTCTGATGGAGGCATGAATAAAGTATTGTGAGATCACAGAGAAAGGTAAATCGAAGTGAGGGACTAAAGGAAATAGAGGGCATTCCAGGCAAAAGGGAATGATACTGTCAAAAGCATATACAAAGCAAAGAAAGTGAAATACAGAGTTCCTGGGCTGGACAGGAACTGTGCTAGACTCTGGGAATAGTTATCCTGTGGCAGGAACTGTGCTAACTCTGGGAATAGCTGAAATAAATAAAATACACTTTTATCAGAGAGGTCAGTCTAGTGGTGAAGACAAAAAAAAGAAACTTAAGGATAATAACAATGTGATAAATGCTATGATAGACAATTTGTTGTACTCGTTGGTCCCAAACAGTTTATACGTAACAGATCTGGTGAATCAGAGGTGGCAAACTGGCAACCCAAGGGATGAATGTGGCCCACAAACAGGTTTCACTGGTCTGGACAGGCTCTGTTTAACTGAATTAGCTGTCAACATTTACAAATTGGAAGACTTCATATAAAATTCAGGTATCCACTTTCTCTTGAAAATCCTAAAGATGGTAACACTAGACCCAAATTGTAGCTCAAGTTAAATACCTGCTGTCTAGTTTCCAGTTTGCTACAGTGCCCAGCCAGCTCCCTGCAATCATTTATGATCCCTGCTCAGATCCTATAAGCTTGTGAGTTTGTGACCCCTGAGATACCCTAACCATAGAAAGCCTGCTAATTAGGAAGTTGAAAATGAGAATTTATTTCCTAACATAATGAAGTTGGTCCATCGAGGTACTTACTCTGAGTATCTGAACTCTATAAATCAAAAGGCAATGCTATGCCAAAGAATGTTGTATGTTATGTTGTTTTAGTGCAGGAAAAAATGTTGCTGGCAGAGTCCTCTCCTTTTCTCCACTTTAAATATCCTGGAGATTTTACAATAACTCTACCAAGTTACTCTTGATAGCATGGAACCATTAACTTGGATTAACTTTAAATAATAAAATTTTAGGACACTATAATTACACAAGCAGAACAGTTTTTTCAGTTAAATAGATGTAGAATATATTAATATCAAGTAATATCCTAACTCTTAAATAACATGGTGGCGATGCAAATGGCTTTTTGAGAGACATCAAACACCCTTAAAAAAATGAACTGTTTCTTGCAGCTTTCCTTCTCAATCCCCACTGCAACTATACTGTTCTATACTGTTTCATTCATGGACGTATCTTTCTATAACACATCAATAATATGTCACTCTTAATGTTTTATTATTTTAAGACAATGCACTTACATTACAAAAAATTATGACTTTGTACTCTCAGTCTCCCACCAGGCAGAACCCTTGCTTGCTCTGAGGTATGTAGTGTCTTTCCTTGATGACTATTCAACTCTCCTTCCCCGAAGGTACCTCGTCTAAGCTTTCCCATCAAGATGCTACAGGACTTTCAGTGATGGGCTAATTTTACAAATAAATAATGTTAATGTGTAATCTGAGATTACTGAGAGTAACCTGAGAGTGAGCTGTTCACGTAAACAGCTGCTTTTGGTTAGTACTAGGGTTCCGTTTTTCACATTGTGGAAGAATAGGTTGCCAGACAGTTGCGGGGAGATGCTCCATGCTTACTTTGAAAGTCAATTTTACTTCAAGATAAGCAATTCACATTTTTCTATATTAGAATAAAGATACATTATGAAGAATAATGTAAAATTCACATGAATTTAAGATAAAACACAGATTTGCTCCCACCCTGAATTCCTTGGTAATTCTATTTATATCTCTGCTATTAGGTTACCTTCTTAGAAAAGTCTGAAAAGCATTCTCCTGAGTTGTCAAGTTGAGTATACATTGTAGAAAGAACTGTACTGAAATGGTTAATTTTTTAATTAGGTTTTTGTGCTTAGAGAAACAAATTTCACTTATTTGGAAAATTAATTTTAACAAACCAAATTATTGCTAATTATGTTGCATTAATAAAGCACTGTTATCTGAAATAAAAGAATTTTCAGTTACAGCTGGTGGGACTCAGCTTTTCCGTGATTACTGTACAGTGCATAAGAAGAGCTAAATGTTTTTACAAAATAAATGACACAACTGGATATATAATGTGACACGAAATATAATGTGACATGTCTTGATTTGATTAGCCACAGTATTTCTGGGTCAGAAACCTGACAGATGTATGTGGTCCTAGAAAGGGCTCTCAAGGATCATGTAGTCTATTTCCTTCAATATAAACACAAGGAAAATGAAGCAGACACTGTGTGATATTTACACGAGCATGTAGTACGGGGGCAAAAATAAAAATATCAATATTCATTTTGCACCATTGTGTGCAAGGGATACTTCAGAGATCGAGTCCATCTCTCTCCTATAGAGCAAGATCCCTACAAATCAATCACAAATCAAAGAATATTTTTAAAAGAAGGTAATTCCCCAATTTCTTAGCTACATTTAAATGTCTAACAAACCTTTATGATAGTAATTCTTATAAACAGTAAAATCTATTTTGATATTGGGTGAGAGGGTTATGTCTCAAGATATTGTAAATATTAACAACTACATCTTTATGGAATGCTTTGGTAAGCTAAGATGGAAAGACGAGAAAGATATTTTATTGTATATTTTTGAGATTAATTTTTTTGCAAATATATGTACATTTCTTCTAGTAACTACAAGTCTTTGCTGTCTGTTCTTCATCTATACTAACATTCTTCAATACTTAATCTTTCATCTTTCCTAAGTGTATCTTTTCTCCCAGAGGTTACGATGCAAGATGCCTGGAACCAAATGAAACGTTCAAAAAGCTTTCTTCTTTATAAGTCAGTTCAGTGGTTTATTTTCACCTACATGTTTTTGTTTTTGGTTTTTTTAAGAAACTGGTTTCTTTTTTTCTTTTTTTGGTGAGAAAGATTTGCCCTGAGTTAACATGTTGCCAATCTCCCTCTTTTTTTCTTTTTTTTCCTCCCCAAAGCCCCAGTACATAGTTGTATATTTAGTTGTAGGTCATTCTAGTTCTTCTATGTGGGATGCTGCCAGAGCATGGCTTGATGAGCAGTATGCAGGTCCGCACCCAGGATCTGAACCTGCAAACCCTGGGCCGCTGAAGCAGAGCGCATGAACTTAACCACTGGGCCATGGGCTGACCCCTCACCTACATGTTTGATTTTAAACACCACTTCCCTCTACAATTTCCATTTTGTGCCATTGTTTGTGGCTTTTCCTATTACCGCATTTACTACTTACTACTGACGCTAGTAAATTACCAAGGTGGCTGCCCTGATGAGAACTATTCAATAGGAAGGAAGCAGGGAATAATCTTTCCATTTTAGCTAATCCATATACATGTTTCTTTCTACTAATATGAGTAATCAAAAACTGACTATATTTGCAAATAATTATTTTGAAAAATATAAAGTCTTAGGAATGGGAAAACACTAGATACACTACTTCATTGCAGAAGGAATTTTCAAAAGCTATTTTCAATTATTTTGTTTCATTTGAAGATACTTCAATAATTTTATTTCAACCCTCTCATCAATTTTGGATTGTGCATAGTCCACCTGAAATGGAAAGGAAACAGGTGAAAAGCAATAGGGAGGACAGTGGTAAACAGGGAAAAGGTGTATATTATGGGAACAGTAATGGAAGGAATGTTTCTGCTTTGTTCCCTGGCAGAGTCAGAGGGGCATTAAGAGAGAAATTAGCCACTGATAATGTTGTGGATAGCCTTTTAGGGGAGCCCTTGTATTTGTTTCTTTCACATATTTACTCAGTTTATAGGCTAAGAGCCCGGTTTTGACCTCGCCATTCTTCCTAATGTACTAATTAACACTGTACTATGAGTTGAGATTGAAGCTGTAACTGAAAGATGAGGGTGGGTACTTTAACAGGGAGACAGTACTCTTGTCTCAAAGCTTTCAAAACACAGTCACTATTAATCATATTTCGTAGGTGTATGATAGAGAGCAAAAAAAAAATCCTCCAAGTCCCTATGATCAGTTTCTACCAAAGGCATGAATCCTTGCCAGCAAAATGAGAGGATCTTTTGATCTGGTGTCCTTCAGATGCACAGGGCGGCATTACAGTTAGAAAAGCCAGGTTAAAACCATTCTGTGAAACAGTGGTCTGCTGGAGCCTGGACATACTGGCTTGTGACAGCTGAATGAATTTTTATTAATTTGCAAGTCAGTTGATGTTATATTGCTTGAAACTGGTCAGTGGAAGTATTTATATTTACACCAGGGAAACTGAGAGCTAGTTTGCCAACATACCATCGTGTGGAAGACAGAAGAGTAATTGGGATAGACTCTAGTTCTGCAACTGACTATATATGTGACCTCAGGAGAGTTACTTCACTGCTCTAGATCAGTTTTTTCAACTGGTAACACTACTAGGATTGTACCTCATGTGTGGGACTAAAGATATCAATAGGTGTAAAGTACTCAGCATAAAGAGTAATGAGCAAATATTAAGCACACTATCCATGCTAGTTGTAATTTTTCACATATGGATGGTTCATGTGACTTTGTCCTTACATTTCAAAGCAATTTTAATGGAATAACAGAGTAAGGGTCCTGAAAAAAAGGCAGTGTCAACAATTTCATAATAATAAAAGTATATGGAAAATAAGTATGCTTTTTTGGTTCATTCCTCCTCAGCTCAATGCAAAATTTCTAACTTAGCATAAATTTAATTTACTTGATCTTCTATATAAATATCATACAATTAAAGAGTGTTAGAGAAGTAGTATGATACCAAAAAAAGAACGCCATCCTTATGGTAAATATTAACCATACTGTATAAATGCAGGGCCTCAGCTCAATTTGTGAATGGCACCCTCTGGAACTGTGCAACACAGTGGCCCTTTACAAAGCTCTAAGAAGCCAGACCTTATAACTGATTAGGAATCTCAAACTGACAGTAATACAGCCCACAGGGGTGTTTTATTTGGAGAGCACAGCTTTTTTTCCTCCTTCTTTTTGTAAAATACGAATATAAATTTCTTTAAGAGATCAACTTAAGCCCGTCACTCCCCATTTCTTCTATCCAGTAAAGTCTGGAGGAAACCAGAAGCAAGCCTCCAAGAGTCCTCTCCCAATGAAGTCAGACAGGATGCAGTTAACTTCTCCAGCAACCGAGCTGTAAGAATGTGTAAAGAGTTGTTTACCAATGAAATCTGTTACAGACTCAGCGCCCAAGGCTTTTACTGAGGGCTGGTCACATAAGCATTCCTATGCCTAGCACATTCTAAACTTTCAGACTCCCAAAAGGAAAACAAGCATTCAACATAATACATACTGTTTGCAGAGTTTAGGCACAGCAAGTTACTCAACATTTAGGGAAAGTTTTATTTCGGTGTGGGAAACCCTTTACCAGCTAAGTTCTCAGATGCCAGGCTGGGGTTAATCTTGCAAGCAGGCCTTCCTAAGGAGAGCATTCTTAAGCCTGCTGTTAACTACTTTTGCAGACCCTCCTTTAACTTCTCTTTCCTGACAGCCAGAGGGTAGCCTCAGCCCAGAGTCTCTACCCAACACCCCAAAGCCTTCCTTCTTTAACACAAAAGCCCCCCATTTACCAACCACTAATGATCCCCATTGCTCCAGTTTCACTAACAAATAAGAAAATAATTCAGGGGCCAGCCCGGTGGCATAGTGGTTTAAGTTCGCGCCTCTGTTTCAGCAGCCTGGGGTTCACTGGTTCGGATCCTGGGCGTGGACCCAACACTGCATGTCAAGCCACGCTGTGGTGGCATCCCACATAAAGTAGAGGAAGATTGGCACAGATGTTAGCTAAGCAACAATCTTCCTCACAAAAAAAAAGAAAGCAATTCAACTTCATCTTATCTGGCCAAAAGTTGACTTATTTTGCCAATGTTATTAAATATCACTCTACCAATCAGAGCTTCCAGTTAGCAAGAGCTAGTCAGGACCTACGCTGAGATATGATACCAACCAGGGGACGAAAACCAGTCACTTAAGCTGTCCACTGGTTCTATCACCTAAATGTATACTTTTCTTTTGACTGTTGGAAATAATGAAAATAGTTCAAGGATTCCTCCTACCACCCCAAAGACCCTTCTCATCTCTCACTTCTCCAATCTTGTTCAACAATGTGCTGGGTCTAAAGCCACGTGGATTTGATATGCAGGTATCCTAGAAATGGTCAGCCACCAGGAAGTAGGGCTGAAAGTGCACTGGCTGCCAGTTTACTGCTCATGAGTGCCACCAAGGTGAGGTGGCCTACTGGTGAGGATGCACCTGATCCTAGACAGCTTTCAGCATTCTCTTATCCCAGACCCCTTCTTCAGCACCCATGAAGCACTACACTCTTTCCACAGCCACAGAAAACAGACAAGTTTCTGTCAAATTTAAACATACCCAAAAGGCTGAGGGAGCTGAGGGCTACCAGCTCAGCAACAGGCTGAGCAGGGTTCAGCAGGTTCCACCAGGAATTATATTCAAGTCCTCTAGCCCATGCTAGAGGCCATAAACCACCTCAAGGGCCTGAGTGCCTCCTGAGGAACCTACTGCCTGGACCAGGATAAACAGTCCTGGAACTCCTTGACATTGATAGGGCAACCAACTGGGAATGACCAGAGGCTGAGCAGTGCCTTGATTCCACTGTGGTAGACTTATCTGTGCCTGGAAGCTTTAGCATTGTTCTGCCAACCTGTGCACTAAAGAGGACCACAGTCACTCTCCAACAATCACACAGACTGCCTGTCTTAAAAGGACCCAGATTGCGAAACTTGGAAGACTGTTAGCTAGCGGGTGGCAAGGCCTCCAGGGTGGAGGCCAGAGACTCACGGGCTATTCGGCCATCCCGGTCCCTTTGTATAGCACATTTCTGAGTCCTGAGACCAGCCCTGAAGCTGCTGCTTTAGCTTTACAGCTGAGGAAGGCAAGGATGTAAGACATCAAGTTATAATTCACTCAGCTGCCAAATAGGAATTAAAGCATATTTTATGGAGGCCTTGTTCTGATGAATCTCCTTTATTGGATTACAGCAGTTTAAACAGTACCTTTGGCATTTGTTGAGAGCATTCTCCCAAATGGTAGCACTTGAAGTACAAGCCAGCCAGGACTGCTGGTGCTATTTAGAAGTCTCAAGCAACTCAAGTATAGGTTTTATCTCCTCAAGCTGGAATTAGGTTAAAATAAAGATTACAGGGCCACAGGCCAAGCAATGTCAATTCTCAATCTGTGGAGTTGCTGATGCTTCCAAACTGCCTTCCACGGAAATAAGAGAGCATTCATTTTGATCAAAATCTCTTTCCCAACTGGCAGGGCTTAGGGTAGGACTTCAAATTAAAGAATATTGGTAAATAAATCTCAGCCATCTCTTTCAGCACTAAAGTGGAAAAAAGCAAATAGCATGTTTATAATTATCATAAATTTTAAAGGAGGGAAAGCCCTGTTCAACCAATTGCAATTTCCACCAAAAATGCCACAAAATGACTGCCAAAACAGGAATAAAAACAATAGCTGACCTTTTTAATAGTGTTTAGTACAATCTTAGCACATTTAAATAAAAAGTGAACGCCCATTAAAAAAACAGAGAAGCAGTAGAAATGTTTTCTTCTAACAAGGGAAAATAAACAGCAAGAGTAAATTATTTTAATCTTAAAATAAGCTTTATATAACAGCTTCAAAAGACTGGTCAGATTCCATGTCATTTAGAATAAACAACAAAAAATCTGCTGGCCACAAGTCCAAAGAACTGGACTGTAGCAAAAATGCTAAAACAGGGCATGCCCCACAGGGCAAATGGAACCACGCAGTTTTACTTAGCCTACAAACAGATTTTCAATCACTGACAAAGCCAAGTGGAACCTAATGCATTATAAAAACTTGTACGAAGTTCATCTAACCAAATGTAGTCTGCCTTTATGATCTCAAAACTAGGCCCTGCAGGTAAACATCAGCCTATCTTTCCACAAATACTTAAGTGGATTTTGAAGTTCATTAAGCTTCAGAACACACAAAACTATGCGCGAAGTGTCTAAAATGAACAATTTGGAAAGCGTTCCTCATATCATTCACATCATGATTTGCTAACCTTGAAGATAATTTTTTAAATTCCATTATTTTCTTCTTTAAATGAGCGCTTAAATATTTATTTTGATGATTATTAACAATTTTAGTAAAGCATTAAAAAGTTCATGGGCAAGTACCATGTCTAGGTTCCCCAAATGCCTATAGGGGCCTAAGCAAGCTGGGAATGTAACACAACAGGGAGAACCAGAGATTGCACGCTGCATCTAAGGCATTCCAAATCAAACAGAAAACACAAACGGTGTGGGCTACACAACACCTGTCTGTGGGCTGGCTAACAGGCCACAAGTTTGTTACTCCAAAATGAAAGCTTAGAACCAGAATCTGAAGCTTTGTTCCTAATATAGTTGCTTCCTGCCATAGTCTACATAATAGATTCCTTATAGATATTGATTAATGCAAAGTAGTTTACATACAGGCTATGGCCACTCACCTGGAGATTGCATGTCACATATTTACATGTCCTGGATGGGAGTTAACTACAACATATAAATCATTGGAATAGTTTTGCCTTTTAAAAGACTGCAAATAATTGTTTTAGTTATACAAAATGAAATAACACTATTGAAGTAGCATTTTACCTGCTTAAGAAATCGGTCAGATGCGTTGCTGTGCTTGGCTAGTACACTTGGCAGAGAAGGATTAGCATATTCAAACTGAGGATTGTAGGTATAGTCAGACTTGAAGAATCTAAGTTTTTCTTTCTCCAAGTTGGTGGGCTTTATAGCAGTCAGTATACAAAATTTCTTTCCAGAAAAGTCATCTCCTTTTTCAAAACTTCTAGACAGCTGAGGCTGTGGCTTTGGCTTTGGAAGAGTGGAGAAATGGCACCGCTTGACCTTGTTTTTGAGTTTAGGGGGCAGTACTATGCTGTTCCCTGTAACAGAGATATCATGTGTAAACTTTACAGGACCCGACACTGAACCAGTGAAAATAACAGCAGGCTGCCTTTCTAGGCAGTACCAAGTACCACTGCTCATCTCAGGCACTGGGGCTTTCATCTTGCAAAGATCTTTACTACGAGAAGAGCTAGGAGATTTGATGGGTTTTCTACATCGTTTGGAGTAGGTAGAGGAAGACTGTTTTTGTGAATGATGCTTTTTCTCCTCTTTGCTCTGTAGTAGGACATTGTAACTACTGGTTCCAGTCGTGAAAATGTCCTTTAGTACTCCAGGAGATAAGTGTGAAATGCCTCTTCTGCTGTCAATGATCAATGACTCTTCTGCATTTAGAATAGACTTCTTAGCAAGTTCTTGCTCAGGCCAGTGAAGCTTTTCTGTGTTAATAAACAAAATCAAAACAAAAGAAATAACAAAATACCAGATGAAGCCAATTGCTTATTATAGGAAAAGTATTTTGAAGGTTCTGTAAACTTTATAATTTTGCAACAATCTTTAGAAAAGACAATTATTAAACGGATATTTCACTAAACTTTGGTCATGCTAAAGACTGTCACTTCTATATGAGTGTATATATTCTAAATTATCTATAAAAATCTTCAGTTTCCAACCATTTAGATGATCAAAATCTCATATAGATATAATGCACATAAATAATATGAATACACAACTCTACCAAAGAATGTGGATTTCGTAGAAAAGATAAGGTTTTCAATAGTATAACCAAAATCAAAGTAAAATCCAAGGCACTTTCAAAGTCAATACAATCTTGAAATCTGACGCTATATACAAAGGTAGTCATCAATAAAAGGACTACTACCTCACTCATCCCAAAAACTATTTTTAAGATTGAATAAATGATATGTATATGTTCAAGCATGTTTTAGTAACGTCACTCAATATTAACTGGTTGACTGTTAATTCTAGGTGATAGGTTAAAATGAAAGAAAATCAAGCTTTTTCTTGCCAAGTCTGAAGAAATCTGTAATTACTATTACATAGATATCTGTATATCAAATGGGAAACTGAGGAGAGCTCAGCTTTGCCTTCAGATCTCATGTGGGCTTTAAAGAGGTAGCACTTGATATACTGTTGCTCATGCACTGCTTTAAAACTGTTGATTTGCATTCTCTCATTCCACAAATACGCGGACTACTACTAATGAGGTACATGGCTCTGAAAAACATCTGTAGAAATATATTGTTCCTGCCTTCAACTAGTCTCTAATCTAGCTCTGAAGGCAAGGCAGTCCTAGGAAGATCTGAATAATAATGCAAGGTAGTGTAAGTTTAAATGTGAAACACAAAAGATATAGACAATAACCTAGAGTTAAAGAAGGAAGAGAGCAACGTGATGAGAAACAGATGAGGAGATTTCAAGTGGACCCTTAAGAGCCTTCAGATTCAATTCTAAACTGACGAAGTGTCTTAAGTTTGTCTACAATCCTGCTTATCTGAGCAAGACTCCAGCCCAAGTCCTAGCTAAAACTCTGACCTCTGACCAAGTCTGCCTTTTCTAAATCCTTTCTGCCAATGTGACATATTATGATTCCCTCAACCAGTTCTCTTTTCCAAGTCTCGTGGACCCTTACACCTCTAGTCCTCAACCTCTGGCTCCTACTATGGAGGCAATTTCAATGTCAGCTAACTTAAACAGCTGCCTGCCTTGCCAAGAAACAGACAATTTTTATTTTATTTTAATTTTTTGAAAACTGTTTAACCACATACATCTGTCATTCTCTCATTAAAGATTACACATTCAGGTAGCCTTTTTATAATAAGTAGTAATAATTAATAATAATAACAGCAGTCACCATTTGTTGACACATTTATGTGAGTTTTTGATTTCACCAAAAACTGTACATGTTCTATCACTTAAGCCTCAGAGATGTTAAGTAATTTGCTCAATGTTATATGACAAGAAAATAATAAACAGCAAACCGTGATCTGAATGCAGGTGTGTCTGATTACAGAGTCCATGCTCATTCTATTATGTATGGTCATTCATTCAATTATCTACAGACATTCAGTATTAAGTCTGCTACATGGACAGCACTGCACCTTTTCTTCATTTGTATGGGACACAGCATCCCAGTAAGACATGGTAATCTGAATAACTGATATACTAAGATAGGTACCAGGACCATGTTTTACTTATCTCTTTCTTTCCAACATCTAGCATGGTATCTGTTAGGCATTTAATAGATGTACACTGAATAAAAGAATGAATGAGTGAATAGTATGATCCTAAAACATACCATTCTCCAACCATTCTAGATAAAAACGTATTTGTAGTTCTGGGACCATTCTATATTTCTATGAGATCATTGTAGAGTGGAAATATAACAGGGAACTCCCTGAACCAGTGGTTTTCAACTGGGGGCAATTCTGTTCCCCAGGGGACATTTGGTAATATCTGGAGACATTCGAGTTGTCACAACTAAGGAGGGGTGCTACTGGCATCTTGTGGGTAGAGGCCAGGGATGATGCTAAACATCCTTCAATGCAGAGGACAGGCTCCTACAACAAAAATATTCATCCTAACTTAGTGCCAGAGTAGAGAAACCCTACCCTCAACGTAAGTTTCTAAAGCCCTGAAGTCATAGGTTTTAGCATAAAGAAACAGTACTGAGTCAAAAGTGGATAATAAACAATCCAAATATGTAAGGTACTTAAAAGTCCTTCTAGTTGACATTTTCTAGGCCAACATGTGAAAGTTGAATTCTGGTGTCTAAAAGACAACAAAAAAGCATGAACGTGCACGGGCTAAATAAAATGTCTACTACATGTACAAGTTGAGAGGTAGGAGCTAGACTGCACCGGGTCATGTTGAAGGTTGATTACACAAAGAAGCCATTCAGTAAATGTTAAAGACCAGCCAAAAGAGTAGAGAACAAATGAAACTTTCATTACAGACTGGTAGGTCCCAGTTCCTCAGGGGTTTCAGACTTAAGTGTTGCCAACTGACAGTCAAAACTAGGCAGTCTGGGCAAACATAGGCTAAGGAACACCAGAAAACAGGCTGCAGCCCAAATGCCCACAAACAATGTCAGTTTCCCTAAAAAGACACAAGTTTACGAGAGAAGAGTTAATAATGAAAGGAAGACTGAAATGGACACTAAAAGGGAAAGAGCAAGAGAAGTGAGATAAGAATAGGGTAACACAGGCCTAGAAAAGTTGGGTAAGGACTAGACACAGCCAGGAAGGTAAAGGGAGGTAATCAGGTTCCTTTCTCATTTAGTTTCACAATAAAAAGGGGAAAAGTTACATCAAATTAAAATCAATGAATAAAACTACTTTGAAGAATTCCTAATTTTGATGGTTTATTACACGTGTGTTGTGTTGATTTTTTTAAAAGATGAAGAGTCAAAGTAAAAATGCTTTCTTTGGTTCCTAAGACTCAATAGCTCTATAACCAAAGAGCTGAGTTCGTTGAGTTCTTTTGTTTTGTCATAAAGCATGGGTGACTTCTAAACTCATAATTTTGTACCATCTCAAACAACGTATACACTTCAGGATACTAAAAAATGTCCTAACCCATCTGCCAAAATACTTAAGGAGGAGTTGGGGTGGGAGACAGATGAGGGCAGAACCCCTTTACCCGCAGGAGTTGCAGCATTTCAGTTCACTTGCTAATTATCTCCCTGAGAGGCTTAGCATCAGTCCTTGTTGAGCTCCATCTGCTGATGAGCAAAGTTTGCGAGTGCCAATGGTGTATTTATTTAATAAACTCCAATCCTGCCAAATGCTAAGATCCTAGGAAGTTCATTAAAGTGAAGCAAGGTGGTCATTCAAACAACTCATACAAGATAGATATAAATTAATTTCTCAGAGTCACACTAATCTTATTTCGGTTGTATTAAAAAGTATTAGAGAACCTGAAATACAGTTTTGTCCTTCCAAATACTATAGTTTACTTTAAGAAAAAATTATTTTAAACATGCATAAGAACATAATAAAAGGCCAATATGAAGATTTCATTGAAACAGCCTATACTCCTAACTCCCTTTTCCTGAAAAATTAAAACTTTTTAAAAACATAAGCAGTCTTCTTTGGGGGATGTGTAACTCATTTTCCCTCAGAAAAGTAATAAGGTAATTAAAAATCATACTTTCTCATATTAAAAGTTACTATAGAATGTAACATTTTAGCCATCAGCAATCTGTTTCTCTGTAACCTTGGAGTAAATGAAAATAATTTATTTATCAAAGAATTCATTCACCTCAACTTGATTACCCATATTGAGGGGAAAAAAAGGGAAATAATATTACATTAAAATTGATACTCAGTATATTCACCTACTTGTTATATTACCAACACAATGAAAGCTAAATTTGTACCTAGAACAGGAGAAACGGATACCAGGATTCCTGGCTTCCATTCCCAGCTCTTTCAATGACCTCTCTGTAAAATGAGCCTAATCACTAAACCCATCAGTACCTCATGTTCCCCATATAAAGGAATGAGAGAGAGAGGGGAACACTGTTCACTAAACTCTTAGTGTTTCACAACTGTGAATAGGTGACGTTTCAGTGATTATGAGCTCCCTAGCCGAAAGGAAGATTGGAGCACCAGAAACAAAGCCTGGTGGAAAATACCATTCAACCAATTTTGACCTACAAAATGGGAATTCTATATGGTTCACTAATACTTATGAAACCTGAGAACCTGGGATAATTTTATACCACAAAGTCATAGTTGCTTGAATACAAACAGAAGAAAAGGCAGAACACAACAAAAGAATCCCCGAACAAGATAAACATTTTAATTTTATCAAGTAGTTCATCACCACTTAAAACTCAAATTATAGATCAACAGTGGAAAGGATGAATAAATTGTGGCATATTCAAACAACAGAATACCAGAATACTATATTGCAATGAAAAGTAACAAACTGAGGTTGCAAGCAAAATATAAATGAATCTTACAGACAATATTGAGGAAACAAAGCCAGACCAAGAGAGTACATACTGTATTATTTATACATAGTTCAAAAACAGGCAAAACTAACTTACGGGATTAGAACTCAGAATAGTGGTTACCTTTGAGGGAGGGGTTATAACCTAGGAGGTGCTACCAGGATATTGGGTGCTAGAAGTGTTCTATATCTTGTTCTGGGCAGTGGTTACATATATATAAATTCATCAGGCTGTACATTTAAGACCTGCACTTTACTGAATATAAGTTACACCTTAATTTTTTAAATAGTATATAAAAAATACGGATCTTTGAAAACATTTATTGCCCAATTTGTCTGCATTATAACAGATAATCTATTAATCACAATATCTCTAAATTCAATATCACCCAATATAGTTTCTCAACTGTAAGTAAAAAAAAAAAAATGAGATGAAAAGTCACTGCTAATGTCATTCAGGAACTGAGAAACTCAACCGTACTTCACGATGCCTAAAAATGTCACAGTCCCAGTTAGGAGCACTTCAGTGTTACTCTATTAGTAACAATGATTCTTATAATGTGACTGGTTTTTTTGGTCAGAAATTGTTGCGTGCTATTTTTTTTCTTTACAGTTATAAATATGCAGGGTATTCTGTAATGCCAGAAAATGATAGTTGTGGTAAAGGAAACAGCATTAAACACCATCTAAAACAACAGTGAACATGCTAGGAAACAAACTGTTCCAAGGCTTTCCACTGAGAATGAAGACAGAACTCCTAACAGGGCATACGAAGTTGCTCAAGGTCAAGTGCTCTGCCTCTCTGGTCTCATCTTGCATAATGTTCCCCCAATCAGTCCACTCTAGCTTCCTTTCATTTTGTCAATCCTCTTACCATTCTCTCTCCAGACACAACACTTCTTTACATGCTGTTTCCTATGTTTGGAGAGCCCTTCCCTCCTCTCTGTGTTAAATTCCTACTCATCCTTCAGTTCAAATATCACTTGTTCAGGAAACCTTCTCTGGAAAGTTCTTTGAAGCACTTGTCATGGTTGCAGTTTTATTGGTATACATTTGTGTTTGTTTTTGCTCACTCACTGCCCTGCTTAGGAAAGGATGGCCAGAGAGGTAGCCAAGGGAAGAGAATATCTGAGAGGATACAGGATTCGAATGGCTGAAGGTGAGGCGAAAATCATACCATCCTGGACAGTATGATTTTTCATAAAAGAAACAATGCATGATGTTGAAGACAACTTTTAATGGTAGATGCCTACTGCTGTAGGACAAACAGGACCTTTGTGCCTAACTGTATTCAACTCATATGGCCAAACACAGGCCTTAAGAAGACGTTTGTCTCCCGTATCTTTAAAATTTCACTTTTGCTACAATGGAGCTTCATTTCCAGATGACGCATAATCACTTCTTATATCACATATAAAACACAGGCAGTAAGAAGTTGCACCTTAACAAATCTTATATTACATGGCTTCTGACAGCATTTTGTTACTCACTGAATGAGCTAGGTGTCTTCTTTCCTATTTTGAAGACAATTTTATAGTCAAGTAAAATATGATCTTTCCAGGCAAAAGTTATTTACAGACTTGCCTGTGATAAAAACTCAAAAAACACCTTGAGTAAACTATCAGATAATGTACCGTTGATATTAAATGAGATATTCACGTTGAATTTTGTGGCTTAAAACTGCATATAGTCATCATAACAGTGTTCTGACTTTCCTAGTGGTTGAGAACATGGGCTTTGGAATGAAGTTCCTCCGATCTGAATCTTGGCTGTTTATTAGTAGCTGTGACCTTGACCAAATAACTTAATTTCTTTATGCTGTAGTTCCCTTATCTGTAAAATGGGATAGTAACACTACATACCTCAGAGTATTTGTGTGAGGAACAAAAAATTTAATATATGTGAAGCGCTGAGAACAGTGCTGGCCTCTAGTAAAGCAGCCTGTGTTGACTATCAGCATCATTACTATATTCAATATTATATTCAGCTCCTATAGAAATACTCCATGGAATGACATAAATGGGAAAATATTCGGAATCATTAAATTTTTATTTCCAAGGTAAACTTAACATTAAGTAGATAATTCTACATTCTAGAATCAACATTTTAGTGGCTTTAGTATAATAAATTAAACTATCTTTAAAAAGCTGTGAGAACACAGAGAAATCTTTTCTGATTTGATTGCATTTCAAACAGCACATACAGCATACACATCTTTCTTATTTACTCCTCCAATCAGCAGTTCCACCAGGACACTATATTTAGCTTATATTAAATCATAACTAATAAGTCAAAGATTGGAAAGATATAGGAAGTGATTTCAGAAACACTTAAGTAATTGCTTCAGTCCTAAAATAAAAAACAACCAGTCTGCTCTACATTTATAACGATTTTAAAGCTGAAGAAAAAAAGAACACATTTCCATCAGTACTCTCCCCACGAATAATCAAGTCCTTCAGCTAATCAGGAGCACATGGGCTTCTTAGATATCAATAGAAAGTAAGGGGATAGCAATGGAGAAGAGGGCATTTTTTTTTTTTTTTGAGGAAGATTAGCCCTGAGCTAACTGCTGCCAATCCTCCTCTTTTTGCTGAGGAAGACTGGCCCTGAGCTAACATCCGTGCCCATCTTCCTCTACTTTATATGTGGGATGCCTGCCACAGCATGGCTTGCCAAGCAGTGCCATGTCTGCACCCGGGATCCAAACCAGCGAACCCAGGGCTGCCGAAGGGGAATGTGTGCACTTAACCGCTGTGCCACCAGGCCGGCCCCAGGAGGGCATGTTTTCAGCTAAACTCTCTTCATAAAGTTTCTGGCTGTCCAAATTGGGCTTTCCGATATGTCAGTGATATGCTGGGCACGGGGTTCTAGAATTATAGTTTTAACAAGTCAAGCACTATATAAAAGAAATGGAGAAACTATTTTTTAGAAAAACAACTTGGTCAGTTACTTTTCAAGTGGCTGTAAATTTGAGGCTTGAATTGTCCCAAATGGTTATCTGAATTTTTACTGAATAGAAATTCACTGCCAAATTATCTATCTCAAGGTACACAATGTGCAGAGTTGGACTGATCAGTGTATTGTCATCAAATTACAGGAACGGAGTCGAGGTAAGAGGAGTGAGTCTACTAATTTATAAAGTCTCTCTCCTCAAATTTCCAACTCTGCGTACTGAAAAACAGGAGATCAACTTTGTATTGCTGGCTAGTTGGTCAGAATATCCACTTTCTAATACTATGATTACCATAATCATAATCTGTCTACCACGATTGCTATGCTTTGGGGAAATTAATCGATGTTATTTCTAAACAGTTATCTAATAACATTCACTTTAACAGAATCTACATTTTTCTCCAAGGCAGTGGTTCTCAAATGGGGGGCTGAGGGCGTTATTTTGCTCTACAGGGGACATATGACAATGCCTGGAGACATTTTTGGTCGTCAAGACTGGGGAGAAGCAGGGTAGTTTGCTACTGGCATCCAGTGGACAGAGGCCAGGAATGCTGCTAAACCTTCTACAATGCACAGGACAATCCTCCAAAACAAAGAATTAACCATTAATTCAATGTTAGTAGTACCAAGGTTGAGAGACCCTGCTCCAAGATAAAAAGAAAGTATGGTATTTTTAAAGTAACTTTCAACATTTTCATTGCATTTTAAGATGGAAGAGCATCTATATCAAATCACTTTGTGTGTGTGTGTGTGTGAGGAACATTGGTCCTGAGTTATCTGTGCTAATCTTCCTCTATTTCATGTGGGATGCCGCCCCAGCGTGTCTTGAGGAGTGGTGCTAGGTCCATGCAGGGGTCCTGTGAACCCAGGGCCGCAGAAGCCGAGCATGGGAACCCAACCACTACCTGCCACAGGGTGGGCCTCTCAAATCACAGTTTTAAAAAATCTACTGTCAATTTAAGTTGCCTCCTAGATCTTAGATCCTGTAATTGTCTATGCTTCCTGTCAACATAAATAACAATGAGAAAAATCACAGCAATGTCATGATTGCACAAAATCAGCTCCACGTCTTATAACATGGAACATGAAATAGAACAGTATAAAATTAAGACCCTAAATATTTTCATTGGAAAAGAATTTAGTTCTACAATTAAAAAGTTCACAGAAAAATGATCTATTAGGTACTGCAATGCCTGAAAGTAAAAAATTCTGGCCTTATTTTGACAGTAGTTTGAGGATTAGGCATTTCTGTTCCTCTGCTGTTCTTCGTTGTTCTAAGTCAATGGTTTGTCCTGGACTACCACAAACCCTGTCTTGCAGAAATGTGATACGGAATCAAATGCCAGGAAAAATGGCCTAGGAATTATTCTAATATCATGTAAGATAATTTTTAAATGGTTAATATCCATAGTTATTTTCAAAAAATAACAAAAGGCAAGTAAGCTTTCTGACCTGAGGTCTAAAACACCCATTTCTTACGCTTGGTAGAATACATACTATAAAGTGACATTGCTATCATCACCTCAAAGGGTTCTCATTGACTAAATAATAAAAGTGTACATACAAACACAGTATAGATATGGAGAGATATTTTCGCTTAGCTCTGATTTTTCTGAACATTCTAGAAAATCAGATCCTAGTACACTACAATGCCTAATTACATACCTAATATACTTTGGAATAGAGCTGAACAATATTTAGATTGTACATTTGTAGGGCCAGGCATCTATCATAATTTACTTCACTAGATTCCACAGCACGTGCTTACTGAGAATAAGCGACAAAAGGAAAAGGGACTGTTCTCTCTGCTCCCTGAGCACCTCCAGCGCGCCCCGCACTTTTGGGGCGCCGCGCTGAGCGCCCGCGGAGCACACCTCCTACCGTTACCTCGGCCTCCGGGCGGTCGGGATGCCGACCCGCCCCACATCCGCCGCAAGCGGCCGGGCGCACACTGCCGCCCCGCCAGCCCCGGGGCCAGCGTTCCCCGGCACTCACCCGTCACGCGAATGGACTCCAGCATCGTCCCGCCGGGCGGCGGGCTCCACGGACGCGGAGGGCGAGGGCCAGCCGGGTCGCCTCTACCTCTGGCCTGGGCCTCAAAGGAGGGGTCGCGGCGAGAGATTGCTCTCGGCGACCTGGGGCAGGATAAGGTGGGTAAGGACGGACGAAGACCTGCGGACACAGCGCTGAGAGGCCCGCCCCCTCCAACTGGCAGGCGCTGGAAGGTACACCGGACGGCCCTACGGTGCGCAGCTGCGCTCAAAACCCGCCGCCGTGACGTTACCGCTCCCCCGTTGCTAGGAAACGCTCCTCGCCGACCGCGTACGCGTCGCTTCACGGAGCCTGCGCGCCGCTTGGGGCGCTCGCGCGACAGCGGCCAGGTTCGCCGGGAGAGAGGAAAAAGGGGAACTACAACTCCCGTCGCGCACAGCGACTGCTCATACCTGTGGGCTGGGCCCCGGGACAGATTTGGGTCTCTGGCCAGTGGTATATACGCATATACGCATTTTGACTGATTATCCCCAAAGGCGTTTGTGCGCTGTTCAAGAGGGCTTAATATCGTGGTAATTTCACGAGAGAAGGATGGTGTGACATTACACTCAGCCCCAGCCGCGAACTGCAAAGCCGGTCTCCTCCGCCCTTCAGTTGATTTACAAGCTGCGAAAAAGCTAAAACAATTTTAGATTGAATTGGTCAAACTGAGTACCTTCATTATTTGACGAAGCTCAAATACATTGACCAGTTGAGTACCCCAGCATAGTATGCTTAATACCCCAGCATAGTATGCTTAGTACTGTACTAAAATACAACTTTTAATTTATGATTGTGCAATTGATAGGGGCTGAATGTTGTTTTTCGGTTTATTATTCTATGGGAAACGTAGAAACTATACCATTCAACAAATTTTTTGAGAGCCTCATGTGTGCAAGGTTCTGAGACCGGCCTTGAGTACATAACAAGGGAAATAAGTCTCGCGGAGCTTACAATCTAGGAGGAGCTCATAAGATAGTGTTAGCACTGCCAATTTTCAGAGCCACCTTTTTTCTTTACCCTTCCTCAAGGTTGAGATAGGACACAAATAATTGGGATGTGTTTTCAAACTCGGGAACAAAAGAAAAGTTGAAGTTATGTCAGGAACATCGTACTCTGAAAACGACAGAGAACGTGTGAGAGTTTGTATCTTTTTCATCAATTAGGAGGGAACAGTGGAAATTTAACTGTGTCACAAATAGTGGATAACAACATCCTATTCTGTCAGAAAGTCCTGTGAATACTATCTTCAAAGTATATCCAGAATCCAGCCACTTCTCACTGTCACCACTGCCACCATTCTGGTTCAAGCCACCACCATCTTTAGTCTGGATTATAGTTACAGTCTCCTAAATGATCTCTGTATTTTCACCCTTGCCCTCTTCACTTTATTCTCAAAACTCAGTGGCCTGCATGATTCTGTTAAAAATCTGGTAATGTCACTCTTTTGTGAAAAACACTTCAATGGCTTCCTTTCTTACCTATGAGGTCCTTTATGACCTAGCCTCCTTCACTCATTGATCTCATCTCCCACAACTCTCCCCCTTGGAATCCTCCAGATACACTGGCCTCCTTGATATCCCTCAACTGTGCCAAGCACTGTTTCACCTCTTGGCCTTTGCGACTTGGGAGTTCCCCTGCCTGGAATGCTCTTTCCCGAGATGTCCACAGGACTAGCTCCTTCACCTCTTTCAGGACTTAATCCAAACGTCACTTCTCAGTGAGGCCTTTCCTTACCGCTCAGTTTAAAGTTCCACTCCTTTCTCAGATTTTCTATCCCCTTTCTCTGCTTTATTTTTTTCCTTAGCACTTAACATTATCTAATTTATTATATATCTTACTGATTTATCTTGATTATGGTCTGTCTCCATCCCTAGAATAAAATTTCCACATGGGCAGTGATTTTGTTTATTCGCTGCTATACTCCCAGCATGTAAAATAGTGCCTGGCACACAGCAGGGACTCAATCAATTATTTGTAAAATTAATGAATAAGTAGACAATAGAAAGTATTCATTTGCAATGACAACTCAAAGAAAACGGAACGATATAAAATGGGCTTGTAGATAAAGAAGAAATCTTCAGGTGAAGATAAGCACTTGATACAGTAATGAGCAATGAATCCTTTGCATTCACAAGAGTTATTTTTGCAACTTATGTCCTTGGGAAAAAGGCTGTAAATGAACTTTATATACCTAGCATCCTTATCTACCTAAAACTCTGAAATCTGCTTTCCGAGTTTGCTAGAAAGGCACCTATAACCCCTGTAAATTTCTAGTTTTTAAAGTCACTGCAGTTTAAGAACTATATTTCTCAAAAAACATAAAGACTCCTAAAAGATGTTTCCAAGCATATGTTCAGCATCTGTTTAAAGAATTGACTCTGAATGCTTTTACTAAAGCATGCTTAATCAGATTGTCCATTTTCATTATATTTTGAATAAACCAATAGGTATTATTTCATTCATTCCACAGGTATTTATTTATATACAAGGCACTGGGCTTAGTGCTTTTAGAATATGTAAAAGACACAATACCCTCAAGAAATTTACTGACTTGTAGCAAAGCTTTTATGTATATATATATATAGACTCACATTGCATACACACACACACACACACACAATACAAGTTAGAAAATGATATGCACTAAAGATATACCTCCCTCTTCATTTCTTTAAACTTCATTTCATTAATTTCATTAAACGTAAGAATTCTAAAAATAAACAATTTGATGCCTCTGTACTAGCCCACCTAGAATATTATTTCATTCTTTACTTTTAAAATCATTTTTATGTTCACCCTACCAATATTTCTTGTGGATCATTTTGATTTCTAAATATCTTTAGTGATAAGTACTACATAAAGGTGCACATCAATTTAATCAAAGCATTTTTAACATATTCTTCATGTACTATTAGGCATTGAAGTACTCTTGCTAACGAATTCATGAAAACAAGGAGTTTAATTTCATACAAAACTGGTACTGTTAAAGCTCCTTTTACTGTTCCCGCCTATGCAATTATTCATCCTCATCAAGCTTTGTGCATCTGCTTTGTTAATTATTGATTCGTGCTACGCCTGCTTAGTATTTCCATTGGGTACAGCATCTGCAGCTGTCCACTTGGCTGCTTTTGAGTCAGCATTGTTTTTACATGTCTGCCAGAACAATGAACAATTCTGTCTTTCTGAGAAACTTTCCTTTATACCTGTTTCTATATAAACCATTAATATCAAGTGAAAAGAATTGATGTGATTATCAGTTACTACTCCATTTTCAAAACCGTGATTGCAAAATAAAGTTAAGAATTTATAAAAACTGCTTTTAATAATTTATGTTTATCTTTAAGGATGCGCCACCCCCCTCTTTTAAAAGTTTTACTAAAGTTTTCCAATAATAGCCAAGAATGCCATAGTAGATATCCTACTGCAACCTTATACTTCATTTTGCTTTGATAGTTATTTTTATGATCCATACCACCATTGTATTGTGGATCATTATGAGTTCTGAAAATCTTTAAAGATGATTTCTATTTAATTTTAGATATAAAAATGATAGAAAAATAGGTATTTTGATAGAAATATTCTTCTTTTATGTATGGTGAGATTTTTATGTTATGGTTAAAGAACTCATATTTTTCTTATTTTATCAGTAACATTTGTTTAATTAACTCATATGTTAATCTGTATATTCCATGTAAATGCCACATGGCAAAATATTCATAGTCAATGGAGTTTCAGGATAAAAAATGTCAGTTGAAACAAATGTGTAATAAGAGAGGATTTTTTTTTTAGAATAAAATATCAACATCCTCCTTTTTAAAGACTTAGAACATATTTGATCATTTACCTTGAATGGATGAATTGGGTAGTAAATGCCAAGAGAGAGGAAGAGAGAGATGGTGAAGACTGAAGACTGGTGAAGGTTGCTCATAAGTATTGCTAGTGGAGAGGTAAATACTATATTTCACTTTCTACAGCAAAAGTTCATTTTGTTGAGAGCAGATCAAGTATATCCATTATGCTTGAAACTGAGAAAAAGTTTAATCTCTTTAAGGAGAAGTTATCTTAGTAACTAAAAAAGAATTCAAACATTAAAATAATTTATTTACTTTTAAATTTCATATGAGAGTTTAAAAGAATAGGAGAAGAAAAGGTTCTAGAAAATACTTCTGACTTTCCTTCCTGTTCTATTGGAAACAATTTATAACATTCTATGTTATAGAAAATATATGAATTGAGGAAAATTAATATGCAGCCCACTGTTAGAAAAGAACATAGCAACTCCAGTTGCAACATCCCAGATTCTAACAAGCATTAACAGAAGCCTCAGGGCAAGCTGTAAGCAATGTTCCTTGACTCATAAAAGAAAAGAAAATCCAGGGAATAGTTGATTCCGTGGCTTTCCAAAAAAATTTCAGTGAAGTCTGAATGCTTTCAGAATGTCTGTATTGGGAGAATGGAATTTTTTCAGTACATCTTTTTCAAAAGAATGAAAAGCATTAAGTGCAAGCCAAACAAAAGAATGCTTTGTGAAACTGCCTCTGCCTTTTCACCTCAATGAAAATAGTCAAAACCGCACAAAAATCCTGGGAAACACTGATTTTTTTTTTGATAGGATGTTTTATTGCATGTGACTCGGGGAGGAAGAATATTTTTTAATCAGATTTAAAAAAAATTGCCCATCTTAATTATATTTTGAAGAAACCAAGATGTGCATTAATTTACTCCTTCTAGAGATATTTATTAACTTCCTACTGTATACAAGGCAAAGATGAAGATAAAGACATGATACCTACCCTCAAAGAACTTACTGACAGTACATACATACATATGCAAACATGATGTACATACATCGACCAGTCCTTAAACACATACATCAGGGATGTGGCAATGAGTAAATCATACAGAGTCCCTGTTCTCTTGAAATGTATGTTATATTGGGAAAAACAAACAACAATCATGTTAACAAATGGTGTAATTTCAGATACAGATAGATGCTATGAAGTACAGTAAATCAGAGAAGTATGCTAGATGGTGACTTGGAGTAAGGGGGTCAGCTAAGACCTCTTTGAGGAAGTGACTTTAGAGCTCATACTTGAAGGATAAGAAAAAGTCAGCCGTGGGAAATTTGGGGGGACAAGAATACTAGATAGAGGGAATTGCAAAGGCAAAAGCCCTTAGATGGGAATGATCTTGACATGATCCTAGGGGTACATGAAGTTCACCATGGTTGCAGTCCAGTGAGCTGGGGAAAAGCAGTAAGAGAGGAGATCTCAAAGGTAGGCAAGGGCCAGGGAAAAAAATCTGGACTTTGCAATCAGAAGCCACTGGTGGATTTTAAACAGGGCAGTGACATATATGGCTTATTTTTGTAAAAGATTGCATTGACTGCTCTGAGGACAATGGATAAGAGGGTGAGAGTAGAAGCAGGGAATCCAGACAGGAGACTCTCACAGTGGGCCAAGTGAGGGTGATGATGGCTTAGAGTGGAATGGAAGCTGTAGAGAGGGAGAGAAGTAGAAGGCGGAGGATATGTTAGGAGGCCGAGTTGATCAGTAAGTGGGCTATTGGACAGAGGAGGAGGAGAGGAAGAAGGAATTGAACATGACCACTTCATTTTTAGCTTAAATAACTAGGTCCATAGTGGTGCCATCTATGGAAATGGAGAAGATTGGGGAAGAACAGTTTTAGTGGGGAAGTTCTATTTTGACTATGTTTAATATGCCAGTTAGATGGCCAAGTCAAGATTTCAAATAGGTGGTTGGATATTAGAGTTTGGAGCTCAGGGAAGAGATCATGCTACAAGAAATAAATTTGGGAGCCATCAGTATATGGATGGTATTTTAAGTCATTGGGACTGTGAGATCACCTAGGGAGCGTGTGTGTGTAGACAAGAGTGCTCAGGGTAGAACTTAGAGTTCTCAGTCATTTAGTTGTGGGGCAGAGGAAGATGAGCCAACACATATAGAGAGAGTAATATATCCATAACTATATAGCTATAACTACATTTATATGTGTAGTGTGTGTGTGTGTGTGTGTATGGCTTTTTTTCTGAACTAAGAGTAGTTTACAGACATGATGCCTCTTTCCCCTAAATCCTTCAGAATATGTATGTAAACATGTAAATATATGTATATGTATGTATATGTACATGTGTGTGTGTGTGTATACACACAGAGAAAGAGAGAAAGCGAATGTAGTAAAATGTTAATACATTTGGAATCTGGTTGAAGGGCATCCTGGAATTCTCTGTTCTACTTTTTTCTCTCTATGTGTATGTGTTTAAAACTTTTGCAACTTTTCTTTGTCTAAAATCGTATCAAAATAAAGTGGTGCAAACTGAGTACTAAGGTGGAAAATGACTTCACTATGGACTAGATGGGAAATCTTGCAAGACATGATATTCAGCTGTATTCATATTTAGATATCCAAAGGTGTTGGTAGGGCATTCTGGTAGTAGGATCAGGGTGAGAAAGCCATGGAAGTAGCAAAGAGCAGGCTATGTTCAGGGAACAGCAAGTGAATTGAGTTCTGTTCTTTGACAGCTTTCCACTAAGCAAAGTGGGTGGTAAAGTCATTTGCAGAGTAAAGGGGCGGGTTGGGAAATTGATAGAGAAATTTGATAAGGATTCAACTGGATAAGAATGAAAAGATTCTGAGCAACATTAAAGGTCCAGTTAGGTGGGATGAATTTGAAATGGAATTGTCTCAATGCTCAGCAAGCCAGGAAAAACAGAAAAAGTAGAAGGTTAGAGATTGGCACGTTATCACTTCTCGGCCTTTTGGCTAAGATCAAGTGTAGAGATTGGCATGTTAAAGGCAGCAAGAAGAACAAGGGGCCAAGGAGAATGGCATTTAAATGGTTTCCCTTGGGGTCTGGCTGGTTATGGGAGCAAGTGAGGCATAATGGAGGCTGGGCAGTGTTTAGGGGGGACACCTGGGAAGGGCCAATGACAGCTTCTGGAAATCTTAGACTAGTCACAGTCTTCTTGTTTCCTCATCTACTATTTCAAGGGGTTGAATTAGGTGATCCCTGTCAGGTCTTAATTAACTAATTAATTTTCTTCACCTCTTTTTTCTTGGCCTCTTTTTCAGAATAGATTGAACTACTCAGCATGTGGCCTCATAGAAAAGTGCAAGGTGGGAGATCAGGGCTAATACGTGGGCCTAGGTACAAAGCATGAGCTATAACATTTTTAACTTGACCAAAAGTTAGGAAAGGAAAATGGACTGAAGGTTAGGGCTTGGGGCTTGCAGGTTCAGTAGAAGTGAGCAGCAGTGGAGAAGAGATAAGGATTCAAGATTACAATCAGGAGGCCAGTTTTGGGGTTTGAAATCTTAGAGGTGGAGCACTTCCAAGTGTTGGTTAGCGTCCAAATGTGGCCATACATGTGGCAGATGAGTCGAAGAGAGGAGGAGGTCAGCATAGTTGGAAGGTTTGAGGAATGCTGAGGTCAGGGTATAGGAGACTATGGTCACTGAGAATTCATGAGCGAATATTTCTTGAGGGCTTATTACATGCCAGGCATGAATAGTGCTGACAAAGACTGGGATGGTGTCAGACTGTGAGAAGCAAGGAAGAGGAGAGTGAAAGTGCGTGTCATGAACGCCAAAATTTGAAGGATTAATGAGAGAGTAGAAGAATTATGGTCTGGAAGTAGTATGTGAGGAGAAATTTTTGAAGTGTTTGGAAGATAAAGAAGTTCCTGACAGACATCAATGGAGCACAATGAACCTTCCTGTATCAAATTTAGGGAGAAGATTTTATTGATGTTCAATAAAGAGGCTTTGATGTTTAAGAAACACTGCTTCTGCTATTTTGTAATAATTTTAAGAGCTACTTTTCTTTAATATGAGACTGCTAAAAAATTAAAAAATAGGTTCTGTGAATATAGCTTTAAGAAATCTAGGTATGGAAAAGTAAATTTATCAATATGTAAATTATAGTGTGATAAGTACATAAAAGAATTCTTCTTTATGAAAGGATTTACTGTGGTTCTTTAAATATGAATTCCCTTAACACCCTTATTAACCATTTGAGAAGGTAAAAAGGAGATCAAAGCTGTATAAATTTTGAGAATAGCCTATTGAATAAAGGAAATATGCCTGGGGAACATTAATAGCAAAGCTTGTAACCAATGAAATAGCCTTTTCAGTAACATGTATATAATATCCTTTGATGGTTCTTATTCTTCATTATAATAAATGTGTAAAAGAAGTGGCCCTTCAGCCAGATAACCTGAAGCAGAGAACTTGACTTCAATCCTTCTTGTCACTTCCTTATGGTTAGATCTTGGCCTTTTCGCTCCCTGTAAAAGTAAGAATATTTACATCATTGTATTATTTTGTGAATGAAATAAGAATGTGTGTGGATGTATTTTGAAAAATTAACTGTAAATATGTAACATCTGGAGTGTCCTTATTGAAGTAATTATTTTCAAATTTTTGTATTTTTCAGCCCTCCAATAATTTTATCTGCAAAAAATATAATTACTATTTCCTTTGTTGAAAAGGAAAGATCTTAGAAGGAACAAATACTACTGATTTCCCAGGGCCACCTTTAATCTCTAGTTATCTCTGTTTCAGAGCCTTGATTCTATTCTTAAATGAAGAAGCTGTGGTCTTCACCTAAATAAATTGGGAGGTTGTGTTTTTTATTTAAATAACTAGGGAAGACACTTTTGATGACTTTTAGAATGTTAACATCATTTAGGCCAAACTGTGTTGCTAATAATCATGTGAATATAGCATACATTTATTTTCTTTCCTAACTTAATAGTTAAAATTTTTTTTTTTAAGAAAGCAGTTCCAAGAGAAAAACATGGATGCTCTTTATTCAGTACTTTAGATATAGCTCAAGGACACATTTACATCATTACTGTGTCTTTGGTGATCAAAATAAATAAAATGTCAAGAGCATAAAAAGACTAGGATTTGAAGTCAGGCAGATCTAGTTCAAATTATTAGGTGGTGGTCTTGGGCCATTCACTTAGCCTCTTTGTATCTCAGTTTCCACATTTCTAAAACAGGAATAATAGTTATCTTACATTCTTTCATTCAACAAATATCTACTGAACTTGGGTGCCCAGAAGGTGCTGGGTTCATCTATAAACAAGACAAGTCCCTGCCATTCCACAGCTTACACTCTAGTAGGAGAGGTAGGTAATAAACATAAATTTTTAACTAAAATAATTCTGTATAGGTGGTGAATGCAAAGAAGAAAATAAATCAGAGTAATAGGATGGAAAGTGATTGCAGGGCAGAGAGGGGGGTGTGGCCACCTGATTGAAGAAGTGTTCTTTGAGGAGGTAGCACATTTGAGCTTAGACTCAACTAATGAGGAGTCAGACATGCATAGATCTAGAGGAAGAGTGTCCAGGTGGTGGAAAGTTTTTGAGGCAGAAGGAATTTAGCATTTTTTGATGACTTTTTTTAATGAAAAAAGGCCTTGAAGCTGGAGCCTAGTGAAAGAAAAAAGAGAGTACTGTGATAGTTAGAGAATATTAGGATATTAGGAGAAAACAAGCGTGGTCCAAATCATGTAAGGTCTTGTAGAAGTGATAAAGAATCTGGATACTATTGTAATTGCAACAGAAGACATAAACTGGCTCTGAAGAGGGAATTGACGCAGCATAATTGACATTTTAAAAAGATCCCTTTCTATTAATAAATTACTAAAACTAATCAGATAGTTCAGTTGGTTTGTAATAACCAAGTTCTTAGATATTGTACCAGTAATAGATAGTTTTTAAAATATAATTAAAAAGATACCATTTATAAAAACAACAACAACAACAAGAAAGATACATAGGAATAAATTAAAGAGTTTAAAGATCTTTACAAGAACATTACCAACACATTATACACTATAATAGTACATTATAAACATTTTTGGAAGATATTAAAGTACGCCTAAATTAATGAAGATATACCATGTTCATAAATGGAAAGGCTTGATATCACAAAGATGTGAATTTTCTCCAAATTATGTGATAAATTTAGTATTATTCCAATTAAAAATCTCAAGAGCGGGGCCAGCTGGTGGTATAGTGGTTAAGTTTGCATGCCTGCTTCAGCAGGCTGGGGTTCGCTCGTTTGGATCCTGGATATGAACCTACAAACCACTTATCAAGCCATGGTGTGGCAGGTGTCCCACATATAAAGTATGGGAAGGTGGGCATGGATGTTAGCTCAGGGCCACTCTTCCTCAGCAAAAAAACAAAAAAAAAAAAAAAGAAAAAAGAGGAGGATTGGCAGCGGATGTTAGGTCAAGGCTAATCTTCCTCCAAAAAAAATTTAAAAATCTTAAGAGGACTTTTTTTTCCTTTGTGGAACTTGACAATCTGACCCTAAAATTTATATGGAAGAACAAGGGGGGCCAAGTCAATTTTTAATTTTCCCTACCAGATATCAACACTTATAATTAAGACAGTTCAATATTTGGAGAGGAATAGACAAATAGACCAGTGGAATGGGATAAAGAGCTCCCAAATAGACCTACACATACATGAAAAGTTGAGCTATTACAAAAGTGGCTTTACAGGTCAGTGGGGAAAGGAAGGACAATTGAATAACTGCTGCTAAGACATTTGGTTGTCCGTATGAAAAACAAAATCAGTCCAGATAATTTAAAGAGAAAACCATGAAAACCCACACTTTAAAATATTTCAAAGAAAATATGAGGGAACATCTTTATAACCTCAGGGTAGGGCAGGATTTCTTGAGACAAAAAAGGCACAAACCCTAAAGGAAAATATACATATGTTTAATTACATTAACATTAAATATTTCTGTACATCCAAGACATCCTAAAGTGAAAAGACAAACCACAAACTAGGTAAAGATATTTGCAAGTCATAAAACCAACAAAGGGTTGTTTTCCTGGAAAATAGTGAACAATCAACAGAAAGCCAATACGAGAAAGACAAATAACCATGTAGAAAAATGGGCAAAGATATGGAGTTGAAATTCACAAAAAAGGAAAACTGAAAGGCCAAAAACATATGAAATAATGTTCTTTTTTTTTAAGATTTTATTTATTTTTTTCCTTTTTCTCCCAAAGTCCCCTGGTACATAATTGTGTATTTTTTTTTAGTTGTGGCATATGGGATGCCATCTCAGCATGGCTTGATGAGCGGTGCCATGTCCGCGCCCAGGATTTGAGTTGGTGAAACCCTGAGCCGTTGAAGCGGAGTGCGCAAACTTAACCACTTGGCCACCGGGCCGGCCCCCTGAAATAATGTTCACTTTTATGAGTAACAGGAGAAATGCATACACACAAGAATGGCAAAATCTAAAAAGTATCCAGTATTAGGGAGCACTGAAGTAGCAGGCATGCTCATATACTGCTTATTGAAGTATAAATTGTTACAATCAATTTGAAGAGCAGTTGATCTTTAACATCTGGCAATAATATTGAAATATATTTGTTGAAATTATCCTCTAATTCCCAGGTATATTACTCTAGAGAAAGTTTTGCATGTATATAAGCAGACATAAAAATATTCATGACATCATGCGATCTTTGGAATGGAAAACTGGAAATGAGCTAAATGTTCATTAATAGGATAATAGACACATAAATTACAAGTATATTTATACAACAGAATACAGCAGTGAAAATGAATGAAATGCAGCTATATCTATTAGGATGAATCTCATAAAGAGAATTTTGAGCAAAATAAAAAACAATTGCAAAAAGATATGTATAGTGAAAATAAAATTTACATGAAATACTATATTGTTACGGATATATATGTAGATGTAACAAAAGTACATACATTTCATGAGAATGATAAACATCAAAATCAGGATAGTTTTACCCCTGGAGAGTGGAAGGTGAATGGTATTAAGGAAGGACACACAGGAGACTTCGTATAAAGACCATATATTTTTTAAGCTAGGTGGTTGGTACATGGTTATCTGTTTTATTCACTACTTTTTCTGTAAACTGGAAACATTTTATAACACAATGTTTAAAAGGAGAAAAGTAATTCTAACTTATAAACTGAAGAATGAACTACCCAGGGTAAGAATGGAAATAAGGAGACATGTTAGGAGACAAGTGCAGTACTCTAGGAGAGTAGACTTGAGTATCTAGCACAGTTTGTGGCACATAGTAGGTGTTTAACAAATTGTAGTTATTGTTGTGGTGGTTGCTATCAACATCATTATCAGCATAAAGAATAAAGACATATGTGAAGAAACATAAACTAAATGTTTTGAGTAGATATGTTGTGCTATGTGCTTTATTTATCTGTCAGCCTTGACTAGAATCTAGTTATAGAGATCTAAGGCTCACAGAGGCCAAAGCTGGAAGGCACAAGGATCCATAAATTTCTAATGACTCACTTTCCAGTGTTGTTTAAAACATACCTCCCCTCCTCCCCAACACACATACCTCTTTCTGGTGCAGTACTTGAAAAAAATTCAAGTGTCTTTTCTCTTTGGTTCACAAGTAGCATATTTTGAGTTAAATATTAATAATTCGATACACCAAACACTTGGATAGTGCCTTAGTACTTATTACAGAATGCTTCTGGAGCTCTCTCAATTTTTCATCGGCTCCTCCCAACACCTCTGAGGAAGGCAGGGCAGTTGATTATTCCTGTTTTACAGGTGAGTAAACTAAAATCCAAGGAGACCAAATCAGAGGTTCACCTTGTGACCAGGAACTTCATGAAATCCTATGTTAAATAGGTTATGATTGAATGGGTATTTTTCTAGGTAGAGGGTCAGCTTTAATTGTATTTTCAAAGGAGTCCATGACTCTCCCCAAAAGTTTAAAAAATGGTTAAATGATTTGCCTAAACCTTAAAGTCACACAGTCCAGGTGGAGCCAAGACGCCATGTAATTTCTTCCTACCCGACACTCAGAATTCTTTTCATTACAGCCTATAGCATCAAAATTCAAACTAGAGCTATTATTGGTGAAATACTCTTTGCCATGTTTACTGACTGCTAAGATGGCAACGTTATTAAACATACTGAAACATCTTACTTGGGAGGAATAGTTTTGGTTTGTTCAGCCGTTAGGCAATCACTCTCTAATCTACACAGTGTGACTTTTCGGAAGAACAAGTCCTTACAACAAGCTCCAGCACAGACTTGCTAAATAAGAAATGAATCTGATACAGTAACTATGCAACGTATTCTACAATTCTGAGTAATCTATGGAGAATACTCATGTGACACAGCTTGAGCTAGCGGTGGAAGGCGGACCATGAGCTAAGAATGAGATTTTCATTTCTCCTGGACCAGTTAATGTCTCAGGGTCTCCCTTCTGTCAGCTGTAAAAGGAAGGATTAAAGTGGATGGCTTCTCAGAACCCTTCCACTCTAACACTGTATGCAGTTGAATGGGATTTAAAATAAGAAGCACGACAGGAGTTTTGTGAATAAACTCTTCAGAAACAGTCTATTAACGTTAGCCTTATTTTCCCAACGAGAAAGGCCTCCAGCGCCCTAGGTGGGCCACTGGTATAGCCCCAAGTGTTGGCGGCCCACCAGACGTGCCCCTTATGATGACCAAGCCTGTAGTCCCCCTTAGGGTGAAGCAGGGGCGGGCGAAGAAAAAGCAGTCAAGGCCAAAGGGCCAGAGGGATTTCAAACTCAGGGGCTCTTAATCCTACATTTAGGAATGGAGGGCGGGAACGCCCCAACACAGCGGGTGTGAAGCGATCGGCTTAAACAGGGTGGGGTGAGCCAGCGTTGGGGGTGGGGCTTCGGGCCCAGAGGCGGTTGAAGTCCGGGGAGCGCCGAACTCCCGCCTCATCCCGGCCGCCTGGGCTAGGATGTGACGGAGAAGAGGCAAGTCCACCCAAGGGAACCTCCGGGCCCCAGCGAGGCCACGTGACCGAGAGCCGGGGCTGGGAGAGGCCCGCCCCCGCCCCGCCCCAAGCGCATGCGCGCGGCTCCGGGCGCTGAAATTCAAATTTGAACGGCCGCTGGAGGCCGAGTCCGACACTGGAGGCTGAGGGGAAGAGAGAAGGTTGGGATAGTTCTCTCGTCCCGGACTCCTTGTTTTCTCCAAGTGACACACTCAGCCAAGACTCACTTCTTTTCTTTTTCTGAATTTGAACCACCGTTTCCGTCGTCTCGCAATCGACACGCGAACCCCGGGGCGATGGACCCGTTTACGGAGGTGAGAAAGCTTGCGGGCGCAGCCAGCCATGACCCTCTCGGCCCTCACCCTCCCTTCCCACCTGTCAACCTCGGGGCCCACCGGGCGGAGGGCGCGTGCGTGCGCGTGCGCAGAGTGTGCGTGCCGGGGTCGGCCCGGGAAGCGGGGAAGGGGCCGCGGATGCTGCCTGTGCTGCGGGTGCGGGGCTGCTGTGGTTTCCTGTTCTTGCCCCGCGGATGAAGCTCTCGGAGGAAAGTTTTGAGTCTGTCTTAAAAAACAGTAGTGAAAAACCTGTCAGCCCCTGTTGTTATAATGCCCCTCTGGAGTGGAGCCCTGTCCCCCCGAGAGGGAAGTTGGGGCCTGACAGAACAGGCCCCGCTGGGAGTCAAAGCGGAGATAACTTGCAGGGTGGGGTCGGGTGCTCCATGACTCAGTGATGGGTGTGCATCCGCCGCCTGGAAGTGGAAGGGAGTGTGATTTGCCGGGTTCATGCGGCTCCCAGAGGAGCTATGCATTTAAGGGTGCTGTTCACGAAATCGCAACAAAACGTTAAAATAAGCCCGTGCCTGAAACCTTTGCATCCGTTCCTGTCAAGTCAATAGGTCCTTCAAATTCCATTGCTCAGCTCACTCGTGAAGAATGACCAGGGATTGGCACTGTAATCGAAAGGAAACACTGCTAGTCGAATATGTACAAACCAGAATTGTTAGCCTACGATTTAAAAAACCAGAGTAAAGACAAACCTTTTTTGTTTGTTTATGGAGCATAACATTACAGCAATATTTAACTCATCTTTTGTTCTTTGGAAAGTGAATATGGATTAATTACATTGTTGTTGTGTCCATTATTTCTCTAGCTTTGACTTCTCGTTGAGAATGTATGTTGACATATTCAGGAGTTTCGTGTTGCCAGTTGTCCACTCCCTTTCTTCCAAGATAGTTCCTCTTTCTTTAGGTGGTTGTGCAAATTTTAAACTGCTATTTTTTGAGTTGTTGCAAAGTGGGCCTAAAAATGTCTCTACGCTAGATTAAAAATTTAAATGATATGTAGAGTAGTAATATTTCTTTTTGGGGGATGTCATTACAATTCCATAAGTTAAGTCTAAGATGTTAAGAGTTTCAACAATTGGAGTTGTATTCAAACACAACAGGATTTATTTTTGTTTCAAACTCTCAGTCATTGTGGAGGAAAATACATCAGTTTGTTTACCTTACTTTTAAAGATTTGAACAGAAAAATCCAGGACATTTTTATATTAGCTTAAAGAATAGAGCTAGTCATGCACCATATATTGTGCACTTACATTGATGTTAAAGGGAATATTATTTTATGTTAGTAACTTAGAATAAGATTCCTTAAAACATTAGCCCTATGTGTTCTAAATATCCCTTTGATTCTCCTAAGTAACTGACAGGAACAAAGCATTTTGAAAGTTGGCTGAAAATTGTACTTCAGTCATAGCTTTGTTAAAAACGTCATTCTGAAGCTAGTACAAATCTCAGCTGAAAGAAACTTTGATTTGAAAGAAACCTTTCATTTTAGAGTATGCTCAGAGATATATAAGATGTAATATGTCTGGTTTATATTATGAAAAGTTAGATCACTTGCAGTTGGAATAAACAGCTTTGACATCTTTTCCTTAATTGGTAATGAGTGAACTATTTGAATTGGTTCCAACCATTAGGTGCTTAATTATGGCATTCATAACATTTTTGCACAGTGAAATGAAAACTGGTAGAGTTCCTTGTTTGAAAAGGACTGAAAGTCAGTTAAAATGACTTTCTCAACCTGAGTTCCTTCTCAGAACCATAGAACAAAGAAAATAATTTGAGAGACTTTTCTTAATTTTCCCAAAGATGATTCATAACTGTACCATCCTACAAGCATAGGAGAGAGGTTAAGTCATTACATTAATGTCAGGGCATTAGGGCTTAATTCTCTTGGTAACTCTGGTTCAGAAAGGCTACGACCATCCTAAACTCCCTTTTCCTCAAACAAGGCTGTGGTGCATTGGTTCCCCTCCCTGTGGCACTGTGCTGTCTGGCATACTCTTCCTCTCCCTGCCTCTTCTGCCTGGCAAACTCTGATTTAACCTCCAGCTCACAGTTTGATCTCCCTTCTCCAGAGGGGAGATCACCTTTTGCAGTGCTCATCTCATTTACCTTTACCTGTTGAACTTATTTTCTGGCAGAAGATGAGCTTCATCAAGGTTAGGACTGTTCCTTACTATTCAGAGAGATGTTTCCCTAACATCAAGCACATCTAATAACATTCTGCTGAATTAATGTAGAAGAGAGCCATTCACTGCAAATTATGTTACAAACAATGGTAACTGTTAGAACATTTTTGCAATGTTCTTTTCTTTCTTTTTTTTAAAGTATGCTTTTTGGTGAGGAAGACTGGCCCTGAGCTGCTAACATCTGTTGCCAATCTTACTCTTTTTTTTTTTTTTCCTCCTCAAAGCCCCAGTACATAGTTGTGTATCCTAGTTGTAGGTCATTCTAGTTCTTCTGTGTGGGATGCCACCACAGCATGGCTTGATGAGCCATGTGTAGGTCCCCACCCAGAATCCAAACTGGCAAACCCCAGGCTGCCGAAGTGGAGTGCGTGAACTTAACCACTCAGCCATGGGTCCAGCCCCTGTTCTTTTCTTTATTATAGAAAATTTCAAATTATGTAAGTATAAAAACCTTTCATGCATCTATCACCCAGCAATACATGGCCATATTGTTTCACTACATCCCCCTCTAATCCCTCTGAATTATTTAGAAGCAAATTCTGGACATCATATAATTTCATACATATAAACTTCAGTATTTATCGCTAAACAGTAAGGACTTTTTAAAAAAACATAATCATATTGCCATTATCACATCTAAAAAATTAGCAACAGTTCCTTAAAATGATCAAATATTCTGTTAATGTTCAGATTTCCCTGAGTGTCTCATATTTCTGCTGTTTGTTTGAATCAGGATCTAGTCAGGGTCCACAAGGCAATGTCTTTAATGTTCTTCATGGACCAACCAGAAATAAAGAATCCATCTTGATTCATGGATGAACAAGCAGTTAAGGCAGATGTTTATTATTATGATCTAATATGAGCTAATAGCATTAAAAAAGTTATGTTGATGGGATGAAGTTAGTTCTGCTGACAATAAGTTCTTAAAAAGAGAAACTGGATTGAGTCAAAAGACAGTTTATAGCAAAGTGGTTAAGAGCCCAGACCCTGGAGCCTGGATTTGAATCTCGCCTTGCCACTTCTTAGCTGTGTGACCTGTGGCTTGTTATTTAACCTGTGCCTGAGTTTCTTCATCTGTAAAACAGTAGCAAAAACAGAACCTACCAAATAAAGTTTTGAAAATGAGTTAGTGTATGCAGACATAAAAGTACTTTATAGTAAGTGCTATGTAAGTGTTATTGTACTTGTTAGGTGAATTTAAAACCATAAACTTATTATTCATAAGATTGATGTTAGCCTCTTAGTTTGAAAATCTGCTCATGGGCAATGGTCACCCCAGTCCAAGACTAGAATAGGGAAACCCAGAGCTGGTTGTGCCAAGTCAGAACTTTCTATGTAGGAACCATAAAAGAGAAAAAGCCACAATTAAAATACTTTGTAAAGCCTCTTTTCTTGTGATATAAGTAAACAAACGAACATGCTTTATTGTTTTGAATGGAGTTTCTCTTATTTTCTAGAGTTAAATGAAAATCTCTGCCTTGACCTGAGAAACAATGCTTCTAGAGCATGTTGAAAATAATACGTTAATTTATATTGAGTCTACCCTATTTAAGAAGGCAGAGAAATCAGTAAGACTTCCTAGAAAAATTTCTGTCAGAAATGATTTGAGGTATGTGTGGCAGAAATTGCTTAGGGACCATAAGCTTCAGTTATCTTAGATTCAGCCGTGTGGAACATCTTATTTCCCAATTATGCAGTAGTTTTTTTATGCCTCTACTATTGGAAAAAGTAGGTGTGATACTTAAAGAAATGTACCTCATAAATAAAAGAACTCTGAAATTTCTGATACACCATTATAAGAAAGGGTGACTTACATTTATTGAGCTGTTGAGTTTATGTACTTTAGATACAGCATTTCTTTTAAATTAATGATCTTTGGTGCTTATTAGTTTTATTTTATAGATTTGGAAACTTTTTTTGCTTAATCTTGAAATATTTGGATCTAATGTAGACAATAGAAGACTTGTGTATGTTTGAATGGCAAAACTGCATTCTTTAGTTGTGACCCATTGCCTATAGTAACCGAAGATAGACTGACTCACAAGTATTCTAACTACCAGAATGGAATGTGGGCATGTCCGTGAAGGATGTAATTAGGCTAGTTTTGTATCTGGGGAGCCATGTATTTTATCGTGGGGGAAATTATCAGACATATCTGAATTTGTGTGTAACAATATCACTTTTGAGTTTGTTGAAGACTTGTATTTAAAGGGTGAGGGTCTGGTCTTATGTTTTGGAAGGCATTTGGTTCATAAATTACCCTTTCAGTGACATAGCATTTAGATTCGGTGTCATTTCTTTCAGTGAGCTTTAAATTAGAAAGTTGTGCCTTCTTCCAATGAATGTTTTACAGGGTCTTGTGTTTGTTTTACCACACTGATTCAAATAGGAACATCAGTTGATTCAGGATAAGAAAAGGGTATTCATGCTTTTATGGAATGGCTAAGATTTCAACTTAAAACTTTTATGTTGATATTTAATTAAAACATAAGACTGTTAATAGGGTTTTTCTTTTTCTCTTAGGAAGTGTCTTATGATACAAGGGACTACTATGTTGATTACCTCTTGCTGTTTAACACCACCCCAAACCTTAGTGGTTGTATTAGTTTTGTTGCTGTAATAAATTACCACAAATTTAGTGGCTTAAAATCATACATATTATTATCTTGTGTAGGTCAGAAATCTGATGGTGTATTGGCAGGATTGTGTTCCTTCTGGAGGCTCAGGGAAGAATCTGTTTCCTCACCGTTTCCAACTTCTAGAGCCCACCTGCATTTTTTGGCTTGTGGCCCCTTCATCTATCTTCAAAGCCATCAATCACATCACTCTGACCTCTGCTTCCATTGTCACATCTTTGACTCTGACTTTCCTGCCTCTCTCTTTTTTTTTTAAATGCATTGTTTTTAATTAATTAATTAATTATTTTGAGGAAGATTAGCCCTGAGGTAACTACTGCCAATCCTCCACTTTTGGCTGAGGAAGCCTGGCCCTGAGCTGTTAATCCGTGTTAATCTGTGCCCGTCTTCCTCTACTTTATACGTGGGACACCTACCACAGCATGGCGTGCCAAGTGGTGCCATGTCCGCACCTGGGATCCAAACTGGCGAACCCTGGGCCACTGAGAAGCGGAACGTGCAAACTTAAACTTAACCTCTGCGCCACCGGGCTGGCCCCTCTCTTTTTTCTTATAAACCCATTGTGATTACATTGGTCCAGATAATCCAGGGTAATCCCTCCATCTCAAGGCTCTTAATTTAATCACACCAGCAGAATCCTTTTTGTCATGTAGGGTAACATATTCACAGGTTCAGGGGATTAGGACATGAGCATCTTTGGGGGACCATTATTCTACCCACCATAGTGTTTGAAATAATGACCATGTTATTTCTCATGATTCAGTTGGTTGGCAATTTGTGTTGGGCTCATCTGGGCTGTGCTTCTGTTGATCTCCCCCGGGGTCATGCAGGAGTCTGCAGTGATCTGGCAAATTACCTGGGACTGGGTGGTCTAAACATGTCTGGTGGTGGATGCTGGCTGTCAGCTGGGCCATGTGTCTCTAGCAGGCTTAACCTGGGCTTCTTTACATGGTGGCAGTGTTCTGAGAGGGGAGAGTAGAAACTCCAAGACCTCTTGAGGCCTGGGGTTGGAACTCACACAGTATCATTTCTTCCACATTTTATTGGTCAAAGTAAGTCATAAAGACAGCCCAATTCAAGGGTGTGGAAATAGATTCTTCCTTTTGATGGAGGCAGAAATATTTGTGGCCATTTAAAATCTTATGCAGCTAACTTTACACATTTTATTCCTCCTTTGATGTTCTTATTACATCTGTAATTTGACGTTGGGGTGCTCCTTTGGTGACTCTTGGCTTAATTACTTGAGATTTTACTTTTGAAATGTATTTGACTCTTATCCCACATGGCAATTGGTGATTTTAGAAAATATCTGAAGTTTTATGAACCTTTAACTAAACTTGTGTTTTAAATATTGTATTTGTAGAAACTGCTTGAACGAACCCGTGCCAGGCGAGAGAATCTTCAGAGAAAAATGGCTGAGAGGCCCACAGCTGCACCAAGGTCCATGACTCACGCTAAGCGAGCCAGAGAGCCGCTTTCGGAAGCAAGTAACCGGCAACCCCCATCTGGTGGTGAAGGTAAAAGACTGTGAGGAAAAGCAAAATTTGCATTTTTTTTTTTTAAGTATGCTTTTTGGTGAGGAAGATTGGCCCTGAACTAACATCTGTTGCCAATCTTCTTCTTTTTTTTTTTTCCCCGCCTTAAAGCCCCAGTACATAGTTGTATATCCTAGTTGTAAGTCACTCTAGTTCACTGTATGGGATGCCACCACAGCCTCAGCATGGCTTGACAAGCGGTGTGTAGGTCCATGTCCAGGATCCCAACCAGCAAACCCTGGGTCACTGAAGCGGAGTGCATGAACTTAACTACTCAGCCATGGGGCTGGCCCCCAAATTTGCATTTTTTAAAGGTGATAAGCCCCAGATATTTCATTGTGTGTGTAGAAGAGCCAAAGTCTTTGAGAGACAAATATAATAGCCTCTAGAGAAAAGATCTGCCTTCTAGTCTATTTCAGGATAATTATATTAGGCCTAGAACCTGTTTAGGCCGTAGCAGACTTTAACAAATATTTCAAATTAATTGCTTGAACTTTATTTTCCTCAATCCAAAGTTATCCTTAAAAACCCCTAAGGGAAGAAAAATAAAGGAGCAGATGAACACTTATACTGGCTGTAGTGTAGAGTGTATCTACCCCAACAGTGGCTAGAATAGCTGATCACCAAGTTCAGGTGGTGTCTCTGGCACGAACAGGGCAACGAAAGGCAGACCCGCTTGCAAATGCTTAAAATTTAATGAGCCATTTCATCCTCTGTCTGCTGAACGAACTCTCTAGGGCTATGCTCAAAGTATAGGCTGTTAATCTCTAGAACTGGTGAAATTGAACTAAAAGCAACATATACACACAGACAAACCCAAACTCACTTGGAAACTTATCTTATGTTTTCCTAAATCCTGGCATCCCCAGCCAGCTGCCTTACTCTTTTCCGAGAGTATGGAATCATCTGGAGATAATGCTTTTTTCTTACTATAACTTTAAAATACATATATAAAAATAGTCTTACGGAAGGCAAAACCAATATTCCAAAAAGCAGAGATGAGGGCATGGGGCTGGCTGCCAGTTATTTTGGAAGCTATCCATAGAACGAGAATTTATTTTTGTATATTTGTACATTTTGAAGAGAGGGAGGGAAATACATTACATATATCTGATATTTAGCCAGGAAAATAGAGGCCTGGCCCCAGTCCTGGATCTTCTGTTTGCACTGTGACACAGGTTCATACAGTGAAATAGTGAGTAGTGTGTGCTTGAAGACCAGTGGTTGGAACTATGTTTTGCTGCTTAAATAATGGTGTTTACTGTTTTATATGAGAACCATAAATTTAAAGAATTCTGTATTTCCAGGTGGTGTTGCATGTTAAAATAGAAATACTTTCAAAAAAAAGATTAGATAACTTCATGGAAAATAGATGCATAAACAAGTTATGGAAGCTTAGAAAATTTCACGATATTTATTTAATTAGATTGATGTTGATGAGGGCAATCCTGACTTCCCACTAATATCACCTTGGTCACTGTCAGAACAAGAACACTTGGTTCAATAGCCAATGAAACTGACCTCATGTGGGATTTACATTCTTGCTTTTTAAAATGTTAATTTTCCAGGAGATAAATTAAAACTCATTCTTGGGTAGAAATAATATGCCTTCTGTTTGGATAGCTCCTTTTTATTTTAGGACTTTTACATCTATTTTATAGGCGTTCAAGGAAGTTTAAAATTGTGAAATGTTGTTAAATACTTGTGCTGATGAATTTGTTTGGTTTTGACTAGATAATCCAGTCACTTTTTTGGTTCCCTGCCCCTTGCTTAATAAACCTCAGGCCAGGTGCCCTTCTACCTTGCTAATTGTCCATGAAAGATTGTTTTCAAAACAGAAAGCCTGGTTTCTACTCTTAGCTTAGCTGTGTCACTTTAGGCAAGTAACGTAATTTCTCTGGGCTTGATTTTCTTACCTAAAAATGAAGTGATTGGGCTGTATGATCTTTAAAATCCCACACATTTGCTTATTCTGTGTGTGTGCACTTTTAATTTTCTGTTGTCTTAAGACTACATAAAGTATTATGCATATATCTTGGAATGTTATTTGAATTTATTTTTATTCAGGTTTTTTAAACCATAAATTATGTTTGCTTAAAAAGAAATCTCTTGTATCAGATTTTGAAGTTACTGAAAAAAAGAATTTTACGTATTTCTTGTTGTGAGTAAATCATTTAAAGGTTTAGAGAAACATATGATGTTTTATTAATTTGTTATGTGCCTACTGCAAGTTTTTCATGCTGTGAGAAATTATGGAATTTTGAATTTTTTTTCCTTTTTAATCTAGAGAAATCTTGTACAAAACCATCACCAAAAAAACGCTGTTCTGATAACACTGAAGTAGAAGTTTCTAACCTGGAAAATGAACAACCAGTTGAATCAGCTTCCGCAAAACCTTGTTCTCCGAGTCCTCTGTCTCCTCAGGCACAGCCACAGGCACCAGCTCCGATCAGTGATTCCGCGGCTGTCCCAGCATCGCTGGGCTTGAGGAAAGGGCTGACCTCAAGATTGGAAGCAACTGCAGCCTCCTCAGTTAAAACACGAATGCAAAAACTGGCAGAGCAACGACGCCACTGGGATAATAATGAGATTACAGGTATAAATTATATGGATGGTATGGTCCTTAAATCTGTTTCAGTAAGTTTCGACTTGGTTTGTTGAAAATTTTATTTATCAGTTAACACGTGAAAGGTAAATGCTTTTGTTTTCTCTATATCCTGTGTATCCGTTGCTTGCACATGGTTTGTTTATCAATAGTATATTTATCAGTTGGTTGTATTCTCATTGAAGTAGATGGTGATGAGGTTCTTAGACCACAAAAGCTTGATCTTGTAACAGAATTATCTTATTTGCAATAGAAAACAGTAGAGAACAAACTATACTCTTGGCATTATTAACATTGCTGACCTTCACCTGCATGTTCAAGAAATCTTATTTCATGGATTCACTAATTAAATAAACTTGAGTGACTAAGGTATGCAATGCTGTTCAATAGGAGAGAGAGAGAAAACTTCAAAACATTTATGAGCACCTACAAAGCATATTATTCTGCTAAGGTGCTGGAAATGGATGAAGTGACCTGATCTTTGCCCTTCATGGGCCCATAATCAGATGGAGAGCCTGAGAGCAGATCATGCAACAGGGTTGGTTATTTGTTCTGTGATAAATTTCATTTATCTCCCACCTTGTTATTAAAAGAACCTTGAGATGATTTACAAAAATACCGATATTACAAAACAAGAAAAATAAGGAAATCAGGGTGAAGAGAAGGAAAAACAAAGAAGTGAAGGGTAAAGTTAGTTTATTAAATATAGGCCTTAAGTTCATTCTTACCTCCTAGAGATGGTTCTGAACTTGCTAGCAGCCAGTGCAAAGACGTGAAACACTATCAGGTGCATGACTAATGTTTGTAAGATAAAAGCAGAATCATCATTGGCACTGGAGCCTGAGAGAACTTTCTTCCCTGTGTCCTCAAACATGACTCTGTGTGAGCTAGTAACCGTTATAAGGTTTCTCAAGGTAGACAGATGGCTTGGCTCGAAGCTCAGTTCAGTAAAAGCAGTTCCAAAGGGAGCCAGCACACTGCAGGTGGACCGCTCGTCGCGACTAGGCTTTACCCCAGGAAGCGTCCCTCGGCTTTGGCTCAGAGCCAGGCTCCTGTGTGTCAGAATCATTCAGACTGTTGGCTTGGAATCTCAGGAGTGCAGGGAGCCCTGGGGTGTGCTCTTTTTTTTTTCCTTTTAAACCTCCCTAGGCAATTCTGATGCATAGCCAGAATTGAGACCAAGTAATCTGAAGAAATGGCTGGACTACATAGCCTTCAGGCAGTCTTCCATAAATAGTGATTCTTATAACTGAAATTTTGATAAGTCTTAGACAGCAAAGCATTTAGGATTATCCTTTCTGGCAGTGATGAAAATCTCAAGAGCAAATGCTTACTGTCTAAAGTGCTAGGCATTCTAAATATTTTTTATTCTAATATAGTATTTAATTCTTACAATAATCTTATGAGATACATACCACTTTTATCTTCATGTTATAGAAGAAACTGGGCTCAGAGAGGCTGAGGAAACTGCCCACGTTCAGCTGCTAAAATTCATACCCTGACTAGAGTGGTAGGGCTCAACTGTTGCCTGCTGTGCCCTGCCTGATGTTTTCGGGAGATGTAACAGGGGGCAGATATTCCGTGTTGTCAATTAAACATATTTATTTTAGTAGTGGGTACGGCTAACAATGCCTCTTTATAGTACATGAGGAGGCTAATCTGTAAATATGCCTGAATAGAAGGATGTCTCCTTTCTGTTTTGTAGGAAATATTTATGGGCAGTGGAATGTGGATTTTCCTTAAAAAAAAAAATAGAGGGTTGTGATTTAATGCATGGTCAAAAGAACAGCCTAGGCCCTAAGCATTAGGGCATAAAGCATTGCAGCAGTGATTTGGAATATTTTGAAAGCAAATGTTAACAAATGCCTACCTCGGCCTTGAAAATAAATCTCATTGGGGCATTATAGCCTGTCTAATTTTAAGCATTGAAACTTATGAGTAAAGAGTTTGTAATGAATGGTTTAGTGAATGCCAAACAAGACTGGGGGTATAAGCCAGTTAAATGTTTAAGAACTTATACTAAAATATAATTTATCTGAAGCCATTCTTCCCGACAGAGAATAGTTAGAAGAGCTAGAGGTCTATTAAGCCCATTCCTAAAACATGATGACAAAACTGTCGTCTGGTTAGAGGGCAGTGCTAATTCTAAGGAAAGTGATAGAGGTGTGCAAAAGGGTAGTATTGGGAAGGTGGTGACCAGGGAAGATTTTCTGGAGGAGGCAGGGATGGTTAAGCTGGATTTGAGGGGCAACTACCTTCAGACAGTGGAGATGTTCTAGGCAGAAGCAACAGCATTTATAAAAAGCACAGATGCCGTGAACATAGTGGGATATAAAGATTCAGTATTCTAGTATACAGCACATGTGGTAGAAAAGCAAGAGATAAATTTGAAGAAAGCCACAGGATCCAGAACGTTTGGAATTTAACTAGCAGGGGATGGGAATGTATTGGGAGACTTTAAGCAGGCACGATGTTGTATAAAGATCACTCTGGCATCAGAACTGAGGAGGCATTGAATAGTGCAGAGATTCGAAGCAAGAAGATCGGTTAGAAGGCTAGTGTTATAATTCAGATGCACAATGATGAAGGCTTATGGAAGTGAAGAGGAGAGGCTGGATTTGAGGGATTTAAGAGAAAGGATCTGGAGGACTTGATGACTGGATGGTAGAGATAGGGGAGAAAGGAGGAAGAGGCCATGATGAGGAGGAACGTGTTTGGGGCAGTTTCAACTTCAGGTATGTTATTTGGGGTGCCTGTGGGATAGCCAAATGAAGTATTGGTAGTTAGAAGGAGACCATGAGGGATAGGCCGCAAGGACAGAACTAGTAGAGGATGATGTCGCAAATGGAAATACAAGGCCTGCAAGGCGTGTACTGGCGTCTACTGACATTAGCAAAATCGTCTTCAAGGCAGTGGTGTAGGCAGAAGGTGGTTGAAGTGAGTTGAGTGTTGACTGAATATTGTCCAGGGACAGAGGGACAGTAGCTAAAAGGGAGTGTATGTTGATGGGAGATTGTTTGTTTTTGGTTTTAAGATTAGAGGGACTTGAGCATATTTATGTGCAGAGAAAAAAGTCTGTAGAGAGGAAGAGGGTTATTTGGAGCAAGATCCCTGAGAGGGTTTTGGAGGGGTAGGATTGAAAATTCAAGCAGAGGTATAAGCCTTGGACAATAGGAGGGATGCCTCTCCATTGACTGAATTTGTGGAATAGAAAGTGCCATGAACTTTGACTCCCTTAGGTACTCTTTATGCATGCAGGCCCAGATCCTTTGTAAGTTAAATATTATTTATTTGAGATTTATCTCCAAATGAAGTAACTGTGCGGAAAAACATTTTAGTCTAACCCTGTGCTATCCAATACCATAGACGCTAGTCACAAGTAGTTTTCAAAATTTAAGTTAGTTGAAATGAAATGAAATTAAGTTTCCTAGTGGCCCTAGCCACATGTCAAATGCTCATTAGCCACATATGGCTAGTGTTTACTATACTGGACAGCATGAATATAGAACATCTGCATTGTTTCAGAAAGTTCTATTATACAGCATTGCTTTGATCTTTTTTTTTTCTTTTTTGGTGAGGAAGATTGGCCTAGAGCTAACATCTGTTGCCAATCCTCCTCTTTTTGCTTGAGGAATATTGTTACTGAGCTAACATCTGTGCCAGTCTTCTTCCATTTTGCATGTGGGATGCCACCACAGCATGGCCTGATGAGCAGTGTGTAGGTCCTCACCCAGGCTTGGAATCCGTGAACTCCAGGCTGCTGAAGCAGAGCACATGAACTTAACCACTACACCATGGGTTGGCCCCCCAACCCATTTTTAAAACAAAAAATTCCTATGGAATATGTAATCCTAAATTGTGCAGTGTTATAACATCAAGAATTGATTCTGAAAATATAACCTAAATATATGATATCTTATAGCATCCATAATTTATAAAAAATGGAAAAATATAGGTGTAACAAAGTGTTTTTTTAATTTGGATTAAGTATCATCTGATTTGAAAAGATGCTGTCATATTTAAGCAGCTTGGTAGTTTCAAGCATATGAGAGCTTTTTACTAGTTCTTAAACCTATTAACTTCATTTAAACATTCTGAATGGAGTGACCCTGGTATTACACATACATATAACTCTTGAATGTGGGTTTTAATTCTCTCTGAAAACATTTCCAGATGATATACCTGAAAGCTCACTCATCTCAGCAGTGCCATCAGAGGAAAAGGCTGCCTCCCCTCCCAAACCATCCGTTTCAGATGCCTCAGCAACTCCAGTTGGGAGAAGGGGCCGTCTGGCCAACCTTGCTGCAACTATTTGCTCCTGGGAAGATGATGTAAATTACTCATCTGCAAAGCAAAACAGTGCACCAGAACAGCCTGGTACCACTTGTTTATCCAAATTTTCTTCTGCAAGTGGAGCATCTGCCAGGATCAATAGCAGCAGTGTTAAGCAGGAAGCTACATGCTGTTCCCAAAGGGATGGCGATGCCTCTTTGAATAAAGCCCCATCCTCCACTGCTGCGGGTGCATCTTTGATTAATGTTGCAGTTTCCAGCTCTGTGGTAAGTAAATACAATTTTGGTCTTTGGAAACCTTTCCTTTCTTTGCTATGAGTGATAATGTATATATATGTGTAGCTATGTATTTTATGACATATACATAGTGTATTTACATGTATTTTTAGAATATCGGTTTCATAGAAAGTAAAAATCATAAATTTGGTATCCTGTCCCAAGATAAATTAACAGTTGACAACTAAATTACACTGATTTAATGCAATTCCAAAGTATATAATATGAAATGATGGAGTCTCTTAGTCTTCAGGGAGAGCACTGAAAATTACTCTTTCCATTAGAATGCCTTATGTATGTGTATAAATAAGAGATATCAAATATCTGAAAACTGGTAGCTATAGTTACCTTGAAAAGGCAGTTGTCACGGGTAGGTGCAATACTTTCACTGTATAACCTTTCAAAATGTTTGAAAGGTTACCTTGCACATGTATTACCTTAACAGTTTTTACAAACAATCTTAAAAAACCAAAAAAGAGAAAGAATGTTGTGTTTCTGAGCATTGTCTTTCGGTGTAGAGCCAGGTTGTAGAGTTAGACAGACCTGCGTTCAACCCCAGCTCTGCCACATAATTAGAAGTGTGGCTTTGGACAAGTTACTTAATCTCGCCAAACCTTATTTTTCCATTTGTAAAACGAGAAAGAATGGGTTATGGGGAGGATTAAATGAGATAATGTGCATAAAACACTTAGCATAATGCTTGGCACTTACTAAGTACTCAATAATTTATTACAGTTAGCCATCAGTATATGATACAGTTTTGTTAAATTAATATTGACAATTAAAATACAAAAAAATACATAATTTGGTCTAATACGGTTAAAATTTATAAAGGTACTAGTGTGATAATATGAAACAAATTGTTGTTTAAATAGTGAATGACCCTAACCCTCAAACTAAATTACTCATTAATATATTATGCAGACTAAACTACATATTATAATTGGAATAATAGCATTTTCTAAGTTGACTTTTTTCAAACCTTTCAAATTGGTTTGATCTATTAGGAAGCAGGAACATTTTTTTCATGAGTTTTTACATAAAGCTTAGCAAGCAAAGAACTATCTTTCGATATTGTGAATGTTGTTATTTACCCTAAGTATTATCATGTTTCAGAAAGCTACTTCTCCCCAAGTGAAATCTTCTACTACATCCATCACTGATGCTAAAAATTGTGAAGTACAAAATCCTGAGCTACTTCAAAAAACTCCTGTTAGTCCTCTGAAAACAGAAGTATTGAAACCAGTTGGGAAGTCGACTGTATCCCAGACAGTTCGGCCCAAAGAAGAATTGAGTAGAGAAATTTGTCTGCAGTCTCAATCTAAAGGCAAATCTACAACACCAGGTTATGTATTTTTAAAAAATCTAAAGTTACTGCTGACTATTTTCAGGGTATCTGTTCTTGGCATTTTAAATATTCAGTTGTGAATGGTACAGTGTTGGTTTGCCAGGGCAAATGCCTGAATGTATCAAATGAGACTTTTTCAAACTTTATTTGATTGATTGAATATTCATTAGAGCAGACTAGCCCAGTTACTGGTCAAAGTATTTAACCTGTTACATTTTAACAGTTTAAACTTGCTTTTCTCCAGAATGACCATGTTAGATACTTTCTTCTATACTTCTTGATGCAGACAGAGCATATACAACTGGAACTCACATTGTAAGGCATAATGGAAAAACATTCTTGTAACCAAGTATGCAGAGCAGTCTTCTCAAACTTCACTATGAAGGCACCCCTAATAGCAAAGGGAAGTGAATGTATACACAAATGACTCCATTCCCAATTATATTTATATGTGTGTGTATTGTGTGTGAGTATATACATATGAAAGTTCAAAATTGCTTAGTAGCAAATTGATGCTCTAGGAAGCCCATATTTATCTCGTGGTGATTTATACCTTCTGGCATATCCCACCCTCACTGTGACAGTGGTTGAGAAACAGAGGACTGAAAAATATGGTTCAAATATATGGTAATATAGTTTACTTTGAGCTATATTCTTTTTTTATTAGAATTGCTCTTGGAAAGACTGTTTTAAATATAAATGTTAACTTCTTGAAAATATAATCTCTCCAGAAACTATAGTTCATCGTAAAAGAGAAATAGACAGAGAGATGAGAGTGGGGAATCCATTAGTTATGGGGTAAGTAGAAACCTGCAGTCAGTTTCCAGATGAGCCAAAATGAGAATTGGAAACAATAGCAAAATCTCCACATGGAATAGGACTAAGTTACTCCCAACCTTCTAAAGATTTATGGCATAGATAAGAAGCATTCTTTTATTATTCTTGGCTACCCAGAAAACATTAACAGGGCCTCAGAGATGTTTATTTTACGTTTCCTTCTATTCTTAATGGCCTCTAGTTTGAGATATGGGATGAAGTAGGTAATAAGTGACATATGGAGTCTTCAAACCATGGCCAAGGATCAAATTCTGTCCTTCACCAGTTTTTGCAAATAAAAATTTTATTGGAACACATAGCCATGCCCATTTATTGTCTCTGGCTGCTTTCAGCTTCAGTGCAGAATAGAGTAGTTGCAACAACAGCCTTATGGGCCTGCAAAGCCCAGAAGTATTTACTCTCTGGCTCTTTATAGGAAAATGTTTGGCAATTACTGATATAGATAAATCTCCTTTTGTATCATACAACTGTAGTAGCCTCATGATGGAGGTGATATATATCCCATTTGTTCTACTTTCTATGTACCTCATATTATTTCAAATGAGTACAATTTTAAGACTGTAAAATCAAGACATCCTTTGGTAAAGTGAATAACCCCTAATTCTTCTTTTTGAGAGAGAAAAAAGATTTAATCTCTGGATTTTCGTGTGTTAGGCTTCCTAAAGGCAAAATAAAATAAATTGGGCTATAGAAATGTAAGTAGATGAGTTATTGTGGCCAGGACACTTGGTGGTTAGGGGATATTATTAATACCATACGGTCAATTTCCAACCATTTATGTTCTGATTATTTAGTTAAAAGGTTTTCTAATTCCTCCTGTCCTCTTACTCTACATTTTAAAAATTTTTCTTGCTTTTTTTAAAGAACTAAACCCTCTAAGTAAATTTTAGGACATGGAATTAAATAGTATAATGAAAATTTAAAAAAAAAATTTTGAACTGTTTTCATGCTTTTGCTTTCTGAATGAATATTCTGAGTAGAATGAAAGCATTTTGGAGTTGTACTGGATTTTAGAACTTTTTCCATAGAAGTCGTAATTGTTGCTTATTCTGCATAGCCTCCAAAAATGTGTGTATTTTCTGTAGGAGGAGCAGGCATCAAACCTTTCCTGGAACGCTTTGGAGAGCGTTGTCAAGAACACAGCAAAGAAAGTCCAGGTCGCAGCACACCCCATAGAACCCCCACTGTCACTCCAAATACAAAGGCCATCCAAGAAAGATTATTCAAGCAAAACGAGTCTTCATCTACTTCCCATTTAGCACAACAGCTCAAGAAGGTATGGCTTACTGCTTTTAACATTATTCGTTGCATGGCCTCAGCATAGAACCTAGAAATCAAATTGTGAATTCTGATACCAGTCTTTTTGACTGAGATAAATAGCATCTTGATTCTGTCTCACTTATTCCAAATTAGAAATATTATTGTCCTGTATTCCATGTGTATTGTGAATTTATTAATCTTAAAACTGAAGATAAGCAAAGTTAGTAGTGTTTAGATATTATTCTTAAACATACTATTGATTCTTGTGTAAAATAGAACTTTTGATGGTCTTAGGAACGTGAAAAAGAACTAGCATGTCTTCGTGGCCGATTTGATAGGGGCAATTTATGGAGTGCAGAAAAAGGAGAAAACTCAAGAAGCAAACAACTAGAAACCCAACAGGTACTGTAAACAAGGAATATAAAAGTGAACTTGGTACCAAAGTAATGCTGGGATCTAACTTGTGGTTCTGTATTATAAATAAATCTTTATATATTTCCCTGTTCCATTTAACTCTGCCACTTTCCATTTGTAAATTCCTTCAGTGTTCTTACCATCTCTGCTTTTCTCTTGTGATATTTTCCCCTTCAGTGGAACTCTTTTCTGTATTCACTGATGACCTACTTAAAATCAAATTTTAAAAAATTATTCTCATTCATTTGATTTCAGATTCTTTTTAACGTTCTACTTAGATAGTGGTTCTAAAATGTTTCTCAGAATCAACTTTTCTCATTAATGATTGTATACCTCTCCCTAAATACCAAGCTTTTAGACTAGCTATAATCCTTTCAGTCACCAAATACCTCCCAGATTTCTCTTTACTCCTATATTACTTCCTGTCGTTTCATTAATCAGCCTTCAACAAAAATCCCTACTTGTAAATATAAACTATGTTCTGTTTCATTTACATGCCTCCTGTGTACAAAGTGCTGTGTTAGGATATATTTTTAAGCTAAAAATAATAGAATTATATTGAAAGTGGGTACCAGTAGAAAAAGAACGATAATTTCAACCAGTATTCTTTGAGAAATGATTGATTTTTTTTCATGTGTTCTTTTGCTTAACAAAAAATGTTTCCCAGAGTTCTGATCTCAACTCTTTTTTGTTCTCACTTGCCCTGGGACATCTCTTCCCAGTACTTATATCTAGCTTTAGCCAAGAACGGAAAGGCTAATGATGCTCAGTTATGCTTGAGAGAGTGCCTTCTCTCCTGAACTCTAAGCCTGCTTGGCTAGTAGAGCTCTCTGTGCTTTGCTGTAGTATCCTCTCGTGTAGTCTGTTTCTTCACTTAGGGCTTTGCTCTGTATCTCGTCATCTAAAGCAGTCTGGGAGTTCTTCCTTGGCTCCTTCATATTCTTACAGTGTCTTCCCACCTCCTGGCTTGTAGTGCGCACACACAACACACACACATCCAGTGATACATTTTGTAAATCTGTCACCAAGCTACCTTGTCCTCTGCATTTTCCTCGGTGATTGCCTTAATTACTAACATAGCTTTGTGTTGGACACCCTGCTTCTAGTCTGGCTTCTTTTCACATCTTACCCATTGCTGCCAGAGAAATGTTGTTAAAAGGCAAATATTTACATATTCATTTGCTTAAAATCCTGGAGAGCTTCTCATAGCCATCATCAGAAAAATGTTTAAAATGTTTGCCTTGACATCTAGAATCATTCAGAATCCAGCTCCTCCCCACTGCTCCTCCACACATGTGCTGCAATCCTGTCATACAGACCATTTGCAGTTTCTCAAATGTACCCATCTTTTCAGATCTCCTGGCCTTTGTCTTGCTATTCTCTCTGCATCTCCATGGTGAGCTCCTTCATTAAGAATAGGTCAAAGTTTACTCCGCTCTGGAAATCCTTACTTGGTCCTTTTCCCAAGGGGTCCCTCTGTTTTTCATCTATGTCACCCTGCATTTACTTCAACTGGAATATTATCTTCCTGTAATTTTTTTAACTTTGCTTTCCACCACCGTCTGTGAGAGCCTTATCCATCTCTACCTGTGTTGTTAGTGCTTGGCTCACAGTAGAAGCTCAATAAATTTGTCTTTGAAGGAAGGAGTGAATGTGCTAATCCTTCCCATCAGCCTATATCAAGTTATTACCTGTCATCTTAGAACAAAAATAACTCTTTACCCCTTACTCCCCTCTCTTTCTTTGCCTCCTTTTCATCCAAACTCTTACAGAAGAGTTGTCTCTACTTGGTGCTTTCAGTTTTTCTCCTCCCTTCTCACTTGTTCTCTCGCCACTCGGGCTCTTACCACTACCTGCTCCACGGACTACTACTGTTACGAAGTTCACCAGTGATCTTCAGTATTCAATTTTCAGGAGTTTCACTTGACCTATTCGCTGCATTTGACATTGCTGATCACTCTGTTCTGTTTGAAGCACTTTCTTCATTTGGTTGCCAGTATATCATATTCTTTTGATTTTCCTTCTACATTTCTGGAAAGTATAGGGCAACAATTCTTAAACTATTTTGTGCTAAATAATTCCTGATAATCCTGTGGAATTCCTCCCTGGATGGTTGCACATATGCATGTAAACAAACTTCCTAGTACAATTACAGGGAGTTCAGGGGTCTCTCCCCTCAAAGCTCATCTGTGGTTCCCACAGAAGGAGCAGCCAAAGAGATAGGAAGAAAAAGCAGTTGAGTATCAGGTCACTAGAGTCAAGGGAAGAAAGAACCTTTCAGAAGGAAGGAGTGGTCGGTATTGTCAAGTGTTTGTTGTTAAATGTGGACTGGCCTGAGACCACTGGGTTTTGAAATAAGGAGCTTGTCATGACTTGGCAAGAGCAAGTGAAGTTGTGAGGGTGGAATGTGGGTAGTAGTGGATGAAGAGCAGAGCCTGTGAGTGTAGGCAGTCCTCAGAAGTTTGGTTCTAAAGGTTAGGGGAGAAAGGATGTGGTGGCTGGAAGGGGATGAGGAAGTGAAGTATGATTTGTGTTTGTTTTGTTCTTTCTGAGGCAACTGAAGTCAATTTTAGAGTCAATGAGGAGGAGCTAGTAGAATGTAAGATGTTGATGATAGAGGAGAAAGAGGTGAAATTGATGGAATTGGGTAAATCTTTGAAGAGGTAAGAGTGGGTAAACTCCAGAGCACAGTGAAGAGAAAGGATGAGGACAGTTTCCTGGTGTGATAAAAAGGAAGAAGGAAAGCCTTTTGGGGGGCCTAGTAGTTTTAGAGCTATGGTGACAGAAAACTGGTAGATTTTGGGTCTGATAGCTTCTGTTTTGTTCATCCTTAGGGGAGGAAAGGTGAAATAACTCTCTGGAGGATGAAGGAGAGAACTGACTTGGAAAGAGGACTAGTGGCTAATTTTGAGACTCAGGTGGGGTTTGAGAGCATAAATTTATAGTGGAACCAAACCAAACAGTTGTGAGTTTTTTCTTTAGTTATGTCCAAAGAGCCTGGAAATAGACATGGAGAAATTGAGTTGTTCCAGTGTTGGGGTTTTGACAGATAAGAGGAATGGTAGTACAGTTGAGATGAGGAAGTGGAAGATAATGGTTGAAGTGAAGGGTCATGAGATCTAACCTGGATGGAGGTGTAAGAAAATAGGTAGGGGGGCTTGCCCCGTGGCCGAGTGGTTAAGTTCGTGCACTCTGCTGCAGGCGGCCCAGTGTTTCGTTAGCTCGAATCCTGGGCGCGGACATGGCACTGCTCATCAGACCACGCTGAGGCAGCGTCCCACATGCCACAACTAGAAGAACCCACAACGAAGAATACACAAGTATGTACCGGGGGGCTTTGGGGAGAAAAAGGAAAAAATAAAATCTTTAAAAAAAAAAAGAAAATAGGTAGGGCAACAGGAAGAAAAGTATCAAATGACCAGAGGTCTACATGAGGCCAAAGAACATGGTCTGGTAGGAATTCTTGAGTAAGCGAGATTGGAGGTATGGTTAGAGTGGGACATTTGAATTTAGGATTTCAGGGAATAAACAGATATCAGGTGATGGCTGAATTGGAGTTGTGGTGAAGGTCTTTGGAATTGAAGTGTTTATGCAACTGAGAGGCTAAGATGTTGTTTGGAAAGTACTTGTGGCTACTGATGTCACCCAGCTGATGGCAGGTCTTGGACTAGAGAAGAAATGAGATAGGGAGTGCAGTCTAACCAGATGGCGTGAGCCTCAGAGGAACAGGAGTTTTTAAAAGAGGATTACTAACAGCGTGGAACCGTTAGTAGAGACGGGAGAGGAGGCTGTCCCTCACGTTGTCAGGGTTTAGGAGAGAGAAACACCTTTGTTTCAGAGGGTTGTAGGGCAAGTCCTGTCTTCACAAGAAAGCCAGGTTTCTAATAGGGCTAGAGAGTAGAAGGAATATTTAGTGAAGAGTATGAGGTTGTAGAGGAGTTTGTTTACCATGGAAGAGGGTCGTTTGGATACTAAAGTGTTTTTGGAGAGGATGATAAAGTGGGGAGTTTGACTTATGGGAGAGAAAGCAGAGCAGTATGCGGATGAGACTAACGGAAAAGACGGAAATAATAAGGTGTCACAATAGTTAATATTTATTGAATGCCTACAATATGCCAGGCCCCTGATGGGCACTTTTTAAAATACATTGATCATTTAATTCTCACAATAATGCTAAGTTCAGCAATAATCCCCCTTTTTCCGGGGGAGGGACTAAGGCTTAGGGAGGTAAATCACTCGTCCAAGAATGGCACACTGGTAAGTGGTAAAACCAGGGGTTTTAACTAGACCTTCTGACCCCAGAACCTTCTCCTTTAACCCCTACATATTTATTCTTGGGCAGTGATCCACAGTTAAAGGATATGGGGCTTAGTGAGTTTATCTGGCGTTATGTTTCAAAGCTATGATTTAAGTCATTGAGACTGAGTGTAGTTGCTTTCTGTTACTGCCGTAGTCATTCTTCCATTTACTCAACAAATGTTTGATGCCTACTGTCTACAAAGCACAGGAGCTTTTGACTCTCAAGGTATACCCAGCCCATTCTTCTCACTTCTGAGATGGACTTGCCCTATCTTCTTCCTCCCCTCCTCAAACTTCTTGCCTACCCTTAAAACAGTCTGCAGCACAGGATGTAATAGTCTGCTTTGTGTTTGTACATCAAAAGCTTCTTCTAACTTGAGAGACAGTATAGTCTACAACTGGCTCTGGAACAAGAATTCCTGGGTTTGTAAACTGAACCCCCCAGTTCCTAGCTGTGTGTGGAGGTTACTTAACTCCTCTGTGTCTCCGTTTCTTATCTGTAAAATGGAGATAATAGTACCTAACTTATAGGGTTATTGGGAGGATTAGGTGAGACAATAACGTAAGTGCTTAGAAAGGTGGCTGGCACATATTAAGCTCTATGTAAATATTAGTTGCTGTTACTCTTATTCTCAGTCTTGTCTGATTATTTTAACTATTGCTTTAATCATAAAACTTCTTCCAAAACAAACAATGAATGTTTCTCTTCCATAGCCTTGTGAATGATTAAAAAAGACTCAGGGAATTTTTTTCCCTTCTCTCTTCCTTTCTTTCCTTCTGATTCATTTTGTCCTTTGTTTTCTTTGCCTTTTACCCTTTGAGTAACTGGTAAGTGAAATCCTGATGTAAGAACTCTCACTAGATTTTCTAGGTGTGGGATGAGATACATGACGTAGGGGGAATTGTTTTCCCCACGTGTAGCTTTCGCTTGAATTAATTTATCTAAAGCTGAACTCTGATGCGAATTTTTATTCTCTCTTGCCTCCTAGTCTCTAATAAAAAAGATTTTACATCCTAGGAATTAACAAGAATATGAACTAGCGCTGAGGGCTTTTTGTGTTCTAAACATGGCTGGGTCCTTTCACGTACATTATCTTTTTTGTTCTGAGGAAGCTTATATAAAATAATGACTCTTGTTTGTTTTATTTAATAACCTGTAAAACGACAAAATCTATAGTTTTGAGAAATAATGTTTATCTCTTCATTTGCTTTTTGCAGGAAATTCACTGTCAGAATACTCCCCTCAAAAAACATCAAGTTATTTCAAATACCCCATCACTTCCAATAACAGAAAAGGTGACAGAAAATCAGACACCAGCCAAACCTTCCAGTACAGAACCTACAGTAGGTCAGTGTTTTCTATTTCTACTTCACTTAAAATGTAGCTTTCAGGCTACCATAGTTTTGGAAATTGGATTGGAAAGCAGAAATGCTGCTCTCTTGTAAAAAGATAGATTCATTTCTTCATTTCCACTCACTTTTTCATTTCTAGCCATGTAATGTGCTTCTTTCCTACCCCAGAGTGAGAACTCATACTCTTGATGAGAGTGTAAATTACTACAACTTTTCTTTGGAGAAAAATTCGGTAATATCTATTGAATTTGTAAAGCGTGCATGCTCTCTAGTTCAGCTTCTCTACAAGTGATTCCATGAGTTGAATTCTTAGAACTAGTGAACAAAGATGTATGGACAAGGAGATTAATTGTAGCCCCATTTGTAATAGTAATAAGATTTAAATGACCTAAATGCCCACCAGCAGAAGACTGTTAAAATAAATTGTGCTAAAACCATGTAATTGTGTATTATATAGCTACTTACAAGAATAAGGTAGCTTTCTCTGTAATGACATTTAATATATCATAGACAGTTAAAAATTTTTTTTTATTTTTTAAGATTATGGTAAAAAACACGTTACTATAATTTACCACCTTAACAATTTTTAAAATGCACAGTTCAGTAGCGTTAAGTATATTCATATTGTTGTGGAACAGATCTCCAGAACTTTTTCATCTTGCAAAACTGAAACTCTATACCCATTAAGCAACAACTTCCCATATCGGCATCTCCTTAGGCCCTAGTAACCACCATTCTCCTTTCTGTTTCTATGAATTTGACTAGTTTAGATAACTCATACAAGTGCAATCATACAGTATTTGTCTTTTTGTGATTAGCTTATTTAATTTAGCATAACGTCCTCAAGGTCCATCCATGTTATAGCATGTGACAGGATTTCTTTCCTTTTTTAAAACTGAATGATATTCCATTGTGTGTATATACCACATTTTGTTTACCTATTATCTGTCAATTGACATGTGGGCTGCTTCAACTTCTTGGCTATTGTGAATAGTGCTGCTGTGAACATGGGTGTGCAAATATCTCTTTGAGACTCTGCTTTCAATTCTTTTGGATATATATCTAGAAGTTGGATTGCTGGATCATATAGTAGTTCCATTTTTAATATTTTGAGGAGCCATCATACTGTTTTCCATAGCAGTTGCACCATTTTACAGTCTTATCAACAGTGCACAAAGGTTCCAATTTCTCCATATCCTTGCCAACACTTGTTATTTGCTGTTTTTCTGATAGTAGCCATCCTAAAGGGTGTGAGATAATAGACCATTGTGATTTTGATTTTCATTTCTGCTATGATTAGTGATGTTGAGCATCTTTTTGTATGTTGTTGGCCGTTTGTATGTCATCTTTGAAGAAATGTCTATTCAAATCCTTTGTGCATTTTTTAATCAGGTTATTTGATTTTTTGTTGTTGAATTGTAGGAGTTCTTTATATATTCTGAATATTAACTCTTTATCAGATATAGGTTTTGCAGATATTTTCTCCCATTCCATAGGTTGCCTTTCCACTCTATTGACTGTCCTTTGATGCACAGAAGTTTTTAAATTTGATGTAGGCCCATTTGTCTACTTTTGCTTCTGTTGCCTGTGCTTTTGGTGTCATACCCAAGAAATCATTGGCAAATCCAAGGTCATGAAACCTTTCCTCTGCTTTCTTCTAGGGGTTTTATATTTGTGAGTCTTACATTTAGGTCTTTAATCCATTTTGAGTTAATTTTTGTATAAGATGTCAGATAAGGGTCCAGCTTTATTCTTTCACATGTGAATATCCAGTTTTTTTTTAACACCATTTGTTGAAGAGACTGTCCTTTTCCCATTGAATCATCTTGGCAGCCTTGTCAAAAATGATTTGACCATGTATGTGAGATTTTCTTTCTGGGCTCTCTACTCTATTCTATTGGCTTATATGTCTGTCTGTATGCAAGTATCATACTGTTTTGATTACTATAGCTTTGTAATATATTTTGAAATCAGGAAATATCAGTCTTCTAACTTTGTTCTTTTTCAAAATTATTTTGGAAATCCAGGGTCCCTTGAAGTTCCATATGAAGTTTAGGATAGACTTTACTATTTCTCCAAAAAATACTGTTGAGATTTTGATAGGAATTGCATTGAATCTGTAGATTGTTTTGAGTAGTATTGATATCTTAATAATAAGTCTTCCAATGCATGAACGTGGGATGTCATTCCATCTATTTGTGTCTTCTTTAATGTCATTCAGCAATGTTTTGTAGTGTTCAGTGTACAATTCTGTCACCTCCTTGTTTAGATTTATTCCTAAGTATTTTATTCTTTTTGATGCTATTGTAAATGGAATTGTTTTCTTAATTTCCTTTTCAGATTGTTCATTGTTAGTGTATAGAAATGCAACTGGTTTTTGTGTGTTGATTTTATGTCCTGCATCTTTGATGAATTTATCAGTTCTAGCAGGTTTTTGTGAAATCTTTAGAGTTTTCTATATATAAGATCATGTCATTTGTGAACAGAGATAATGTTATTTCTTCTTTCCAAATTTGGATATGTTTTATTTCTTTTTCTTGCCTATTCCTCTGACTAGGACTTCCAAAGCTATGTTGAATAGAAGTGGTGAGAGTGGGCATCCTTGCCTTGTTCCTGATCTTAGAGAAAAAGCTTTCAGTCTTTTGCATTGAGTATAGTGTTAGCTGTGGGCTTTTCATATATGGCCTTTATTATGTTGAGGTAGTTTCCTTCTATTGCTGATTTAAGTGTTTTTGTCGGCACTTTTTTTTTAAGTGAAAAACAAATTGCAGAACAGCATGTATAGTATGATCACCTTCTAATAAAACAAAATCATATACACATATGTATACGGGGGTGGAGGGACTGGAAGAACCAACAATAACCTCATAATACTGGTGTCCCCTTTCTCTTAGTGGGGAGGAAGGGACAGATGGGAAAGTTAAGAGAGGACAGGTGTTTTGGGAGATTCTCTACTTTATACATTTCTAGATTTGAAATGCATAGCTTCATAATCAGAAAAAAAGATACATAAGATTCCTTAACTGAAAAATTCTAGGTTCTTATATACATATAAATGTAAATATATATAATAAAAATATATATATATAAATATAAATATATATAAATATGACTTTTCTTAAATTTTCTTTAGGTTTCACTGAATGTGAAATGACGAAGTCTAGCCCTTTGAAAATAACATTGTTTCTAGAAGAGAAAAAGTCCTTAAAAGTAACATCAGACCCCAAGATTGAGCAGCAGATTGGTTAGTTTTTTATTCTTTATTTCTTATTAACTCTAGACACACTATAGGAAATAATATATTGGTAGAAGCACATATTCAAATATGCAGTGTTCTGTATTTCAAAATGTCTTGTGGTTTTATAATACTCTTATTTTTAAAGGAAGAAATACTCCAGCTTCCACAAAGATATAGTACTGTTAACAGTTATCTTTAGGTCACAGACTGCTGTGAAAATCTGATTAAGGCTATCACTCCACTTTCACAGGGAAAGGAAATGTGCTGCCCTTCCACTCTCTGCATATACTATTTGAGGAATTAGTGGCCCTTGAAGCTTATTTGTGAACCCTGCCCTAAATGATGTTAATATTTAACATCATTATTATTGACTGCCTTGTGAAAAGGCAGCTCCCAACAACAGAAAAAGAGTTATTTGAAAGAACGTTTTTTGTAAGTCTGAAGCTTTGGGCTATTAGCCTGCAGTTTGAGTTCTTAATATTCTTTCTTAAACCCAAAGCATTGAATCAGCTTTTGATAGTTCCAACCTTCCTTGCTTAGAAAATGTTACTGGAACTTTGAAAATTATTTTGATTTCATGTATTAGTAATATATGATTATTTTTTTGTTTAGGAGATGCTTTTTCTTGAGCTTTTTTTCCAATTTACTTAGTAAGCATATGAATGTTAGATCTTCTCTGCTATCCCTTTAATTCTTAAAGGTCTGAATCACAGTATTCACCTGTTGAAATATTTTTCAGAAGTGGTACGTGAAATTGAGATGAATGTGGATGATGATGATGATATCAATAGTTCAAAAGTAATTAATGACATCTTCAGTGATGTCCTAGAGGAAGGTGAACTAGAAGTGGAAAAGAGACAAGAGGAGATGGATCAAGCAGAAGCAGAAAGCAGTGAAGAACAGGAGGATGCACTGAATATCTCCTCAATGTCTTTGCTTGCTCCGTTAGCACAGACAGTTGGTGTGGTAAGTCCAGAGGTAAGAAAAGACTAAATGTAAACAGACCCAGGACATAAAGGAACTAAATAGTATTGGGATCTCCTTTTGTTTTAGTTGGTACATGCGGATTTGGTGCTCTGTAGCCAGAGAGATTTTGCAAACCTGATGTTAATTCTCTTAAAAGAGAGCTTAAAACTCGTTAGTGGTTTCCTGTTGACCTTAGATAAAATCCAACCTCTAACATGGCTTAAAAGGCCAGACATTTGGGCTCAAATCCCAGCTCTGCCATTTACTGATGTTTATTGATTAGGTTATTTAACTTCTTTGCCACAGTTCCCTCATCTGTTAAATGAGATTAAAAATAGTACCTATATTGGGCCGACCTTGTGACGCAGCAGTTAAGTTTGCACGTTCCACTTCTCGGCGGCCCGGGGTTCTCAGGTTCAGATCCTGGGTGCGGACATGGCACCGCTTGGCAAAAGCCATGCTGTGGTAGGCGTCCCACATATAAAGAGGAAGAAGATGGGCATGGATGTTAGCTCAGGGCCAGTCTTCCTCAGCAAAAGGAGGAGGATTGGCATTAGTTAGCTCAGGGCTAATCTTCCTCAAAAAAAAAGTACCTATACCATGGGGTTGATGTGCATATTAAATCATATTAATATACTAGTATTTAGCACCAGACAGATAACTAATATTTATTGAGAGCTAACTACTGTTATTAGCTATCACCCTAAATTCAATAACTGTGGCTTTGTTTGGAAATTGATTTGATAAGAAATTTTTTTTTTTTAAAGATTGGCATCTGAGCTAACAACTGTTGCCAATTTCTTTTTTTTCTGCTTTGTCTCCCCCAATGTCCCTAGTACATAATTGTGTGTGTGTATATATATATATATATATATATATTTTTTTTTTTTTTTAGCTGTGGGTCCTTCTAGGTGTGGTATGTGGGACACCACCTCAGCATGGCCTGATGAGCCGTGCCATGTCTGCGCCCAGGATCCAAACCAGTGAAACCCTGGACCGCCGAAGCGGAGCACATGAACTTAACCATTCGGCCTTGAGGCGGCCTCAGAAATATTTTTAGAAAGTGCTGCATGTGTAGATTTCAGCTATCTTTGAACTTTTATTTGTTCATTTACTTTCTATGAATTTATTTTAGATTCCTTTGTTTTTGTGATGAATCAGTTGATTTATTGGATGTTTATTTCCTAGTAATAGAGAAGAATTCATCAGAATTATCATTTAGGATCAGTCATCCATGCAATCTACTAATATCTGACATGCTTCCCTGCAGAGTTTAGCTTCCTCACCTAGACTGGAATTGAAAGATGCCAGCATAAGTGATGAAAGCCCAAAGCCAGGAAAATTCCAAAGAACCCGTGTCCCTCGAGCTGAGTCTGGAGATAGCATTGGTTCTGAAGATCGTGATCTTCCGTATAGGTAAGGACATTTTTAGAAGGCATTCACTCACAAAGCCTCATGGTTTAGATTGACCTAACAAGTTGTGTTATTTATAATTATATTGTTGTTAATAATTAATCTGTGTAAAACTTTGGAATAACTTTTGTCAGCCTCTCTTTCACCCAATGGCATTTTCCATTCTGGTGAAGTGTTCAATTCCCGATACGTTTCAATATCAATATCAAATTCTGCTGATGTGTTCAATAGAGGAGAGTGCTTAGTGTGTTGCTGGATTTCTAATAGAGTATAACTTATTTCCTGAAGCATTGATGCATATAGATCTCAAAGATTCAAAGAAACAGAGCGTCCTTCAATAAAGCAGGTGATTGTTCGGAAGGAAGATGTGTCTTCAAAATTGGATGAAAAGAAGAATGCCTTTTCTTGTCAAGTTAATATCAAACAGAAAATGCAGGTATGAACTTATGTGGAAAGGATTTTGGATTTAAAACGTTTCGTGCATGAGACTGAGCTCCTTGAGGACAAGGGCCCAGCCTTATTCACCTCTGCACCGAGTGACTAGAACGCTGTCTGACTCGCTTGGGCTCAGTAAATTGCTCTTGAATTCAGTTTAACTTGAGAAAGTTCTTCTTAATTGGAAAAGTTGGAAGCTTGTTTGATGTTGCTGAAATATTTATTTTTAAACGTTTGTCATAAGTATCCTTAAACTATAAATTAGATGATGGTGAAATGTGAAATTTATTTTACTCTTAGAGGTTCTTTTACACTAAGGAGAGCATTTAAAAAATTACAACATACATGTAATTGAAATAAAATGAATCAGATAATTTCTAAATCCCTACTTTGTTGGACATAGCCCCAATTATGTATGAATTGAAAGTCTTTTCCTATGGAATAATGTTTATAGTTTAATTATTATATCATGTTAAACGTTTTTTGTGCATAGTCTAGAAACTTGAACAGTGAAACTGTAACATTTTGATTTTATTCCCTGGAAATTTTGGAAATTATCCACTTGGATTAGTTAAGCAAAGATGGTGATTAGAAATGTGACTGTTTTTCTCCTTTCCTTGGTTTCACTAGGAACTCAACAATGAAATAAATTTGCAGCAGACAGTGATCTATCAAGCTAGCCAGGCTCTTAACTGTTGTGTTGATGAAGAGCATGGAAAAGGGTCACTAGAAGAAGCTGAAGCGGAAAGACTTCTTCTAATTGCAAGTATGTGTGATGTACCTGAAACAATTCCAACACAATTTCAAACCAGGAAAACCTCTTTTTGTCTAGTATATTTAGAAAGCTTTAATTTTAGAGAAAGGGCTTTTTCTTGTAATCTGTTTCAGTTGGTCTATTTTTTGTTTCTTTTTTTTTTTTTTAGTGTTTTTTTCTCCAAGTATGTTTTATTTATTTATTTTTACAGATTTATTTTTTTCCTTTTTCTCCCCAAAGCCCCCCGGTACATAGTTGTGTATTTTTAGTTGTGGCTCCTTCTAGTTGTGGCATGTGGGATGCCACCTTAGCATGGCTTGTTGAGTGGTGCCATGTCTGCGCCCAGGATCCAAACTGGCGAAACCCTGGGCCACCGAAGCGGAGCACAGGAACTCAACCATTCGGCCACGGGGCCGGCCCCTATTTTTTGTTTCTTATACTTACAAGATTTGTGAAAATGCTACATGTAAAATAAGGCATATTTTACCTGAGAAAGTGAAAGATAGGAAATGCATTTGAAGAAATGTAGTTGTGAAGAGTATGCCAAGAATGGATATATGGATATATTTATATATATACAAACATACACTCTATCTCTGTACCTATTTATTTATGTATAGCTAAAAAAGTCTGTGAGTTTTGTTGTATGTGTATGTGTGGTGATGAATGACAGGGCATATTGGGGTGGACAGATTATACCACACAAGAAAACTGACCAAAAGTTGAAATATTAAATTATAAGGACTTGGTAAACAGATGAGCAATCAACGTTTTACCCAACTGCCTATCACCTGTCTGTATAAAGAAAGAGTTACTCATTTCATCTTTGTTCTCATGTACAATTGCCACATCAGTGCATTTTGTTGAATTGGTCTCATTTAGAAAGAGTTTCAATTTTAGTATTTGAAATAATAACTTGCATATTTTCACATAGCTGAGAAGAGAACACTTTTGATTGATGAGTTGAATAAATTGAAGAGCGAAGGGCCTCAGAGGAAGAATAAGGCTGGTCCCATATCCCAAAGTGAATTTGTCCCATCCAAAGGATCCGTTACTTTGTCAGAAATCCGCTTGCCTCTAAAAGCAGATTTTGTCTGCGGTACAGTTCAGAAACCAGGTATGGTCATTTTTATTTGTATCACTTCTAGATCATAAATGGGAACAAGTAGAGCGTGGATAAAGATGCAGAGTTTGTACCTTGGGTCTTTAGTTCCTTTTATGAGGATATGTGTATAAAAATAACCAGGGGAAAATGTCATATATGGGCTACTGATCCACACAGTAACAAACATGGCTCTAACTGAAAGTAAGGCTCGTTAAACACAACTTTGAACGTAACATATTTTCCTAAGATTAGTTATCCTGATAGTGCAGATCATTCGACTTTCATTAATTAATTTTATTGTGGAAAGTATTGGGACATCTAAAATAACTTATTTTACTTTATTTAAAATTCACCCCATTATAGGGGCCAGCCTGGTGGAGCAGCAGTTAAGTGTGCACGTTCCGCTTCAGCAGCCTGGGGTTTGCCAGTTCGAATTCCGGGTGCGGACATGGCATCGCTTGGCATGCCATGCTGTGGCAGGCGTCCCACATATAAAGTAGAGGAAGATGGGCACAGATGTTAGCTCAGGGCCAGTCTTCCTCAGCAAAAAGAGGAGGATTGGCAGCAGTTAGCTTAGGGCTAATCTTCCTCAAAAAAACAAATAAATAAATAAAATTCACCCCATTATAAAAATTTGTTCTGTAAATCCTGAATTATTGGTTGTGGGAGTGAAGAACACCACAGTGTGGATACTTCTATTGAAATTTTATTCCCTTTGCCTCTCTACATTGAATAAGTAAACTTTTCTAAACTATATATTCTACTAAAAATCGTGTACAGGCAAAGTAGATAAAGGAGAATATGGCACCAGGGTCTGAAACCAGGGCAAGGTAATTATAGCAAACTTAATAAAATTACGTTTTATTAAAGTTTGGATTTTTTTAAGCTTCCTTTAATTTTTTTGTGTGAAACATTCTCTTTGAGGGAAAGGAGGGCTAGACATGAGTGAGGAATGAATTTGAGGTACAGGGAAAGTGAAGATTGAGGATCTTTAAAAGTTTAAGCATTGTTGTAGGAATGAGGTGACGTAAGTCCCAATTGTTTCTGTGTTCCGATTTTGGTAGGGTCTGGGCAGAAATCTTTTGGCTATTTAGTATGCACTTTGAGGTATATGGTTATTTAATGACAAATAGTGAAGAAATACTTCATGTTTTTATTCCAATTTACTTCTGAGCGACTTTCACAGAAATATAATATTTTAATTTCAGTTTTGAAATAACAAGCCATAATTTACCCTTTTGAAGTATATACTATTAGCTAAAGAATTAGGGGTTAATAGGTAAAATTTGCAGTCAGCGGAAATTGAGGGATGTGGAGCGAAGTTATTTCAATTTACATAGTAGGAAGAGACCTTAATGGTGCTTGTTCCAGGATTATGACTGTCTGCTTGTGTCTTGCTTATCTTTTTGTGTCTGGAAAGTTCACTTTAGAAATTTTTAAATAAGATTTATATAAATCAATTGCAGTATTACCTTATTCCTTTGGTCTTCCAGAATGCTGATTATCTAAATCTGATTTTGCTCATGCTTATTATGTAATGTGATTACTTCTTGCAGATGCAGCAAATTACTATTTCTTAATTATACTAAAAGCAGGAGCTGAAAATATAGTAGCCACACCATTAGCAAGTACTTCAAATTCTCTTAATGGGGATGCCCTGACATTCACTACTACATTTACTCTGTAAGTAAATTAGGTTTTTGGTGGTTCAAACACATTTTTCTTTTAATAGAGTTAATACAGTCTAAGCATACAGGTGGCATTTATGATCTTTGAAATGGAGTATGTTCATTCTTTTTATACGGGCAAATAACTCAGTTTTTAATTTATTGGTTTAACTCTTTTGTATGTTTCCGATCTTTTCTTTTATTGAGGAACACATTTCTCCCATGTGACTACAGGTATTTAATGTTGTGAAGTGTTAAAAAAAAAAAGTATATATATATATGAAATCTGGACCATAATTTTTTTATATGCTTTAAATCTCACAATATACTTATATTCAGTCTCAATAAAAGACATTTATATTCAGTGTCACAGATTTATTTTGAAACTAGAGTCAAAATCCAGTTTGAAGAAAAATTACTTTTATTATTGAAGATCCTGAGTTGTAAAATACTAAAGAAAATATTTGACTTTTATTATAGGAAAAAATTAACTTCTTCCCAATTTTTGTATTCTTTAATGGTGTATAACCACATATTGAGTTTAGTTAAAAACACAGAGAATTTCTTTATTCTCAGGGTCTTGTAACAGTATTTGTGGTATCATTTTTAATGGCATAACCTGATATTATTTTCATAGTTTTAATGCTTTATTTTTCCAGACAAGATGTGTCCAATGACTTTGAAATAAATATTGAAGTTTACAGCTTGGTAAGCAGTTAAAGCTTTATAAACTAGCTAATAGTATATTTTTCTTAAAAATCAGATTTTAAGCTAATTATGCTTTGGTTTTTGCGTGTAGGTGCAAAAGAAAGAACCCGCAGGCCCTGATAAGAAGAAAAAGGCATACAAGTCCAAGGTGAGAATGAAAGAAACCCAGTGAAAATGTTATAATCTCAAATAATAGATATCACAGCAGTTTTAATTTATGTACAATTTTTGATGATTATCAAGTTTTTGGATCATTTTTATTCCCCAAATTTCTAGCTACTGTATTTAACAGGTATGAATACTGAAAGTAATCTTAGAGTAATTGTGATCCTAAGTATAAGATACTGATACTCTCAGGCTCAATAGTTCTCTCTATATTTGCTTGACAGCTAACTTTTATTACCGCTTTAAACTTTTCTCAAATCTTTGCTCTGAACTCTCATCTCACTAATGCCTCTAAACCAGTACTTTGGAATGATATGGTTGCTGTGCAGGCAGGCGTAAGGAATAGAACCTCTAGCATGTTTTCCGTCCTTCCTTGTCTTTGCCCTTTTGGTGTTTTTCTATGTCATCATTTAAAAGAATTTTATTTAGCTTTAGCAAAAAAGGAATGTCAGTATGGGTAAAGCCTTAATAAAGGACTCAAGTATAATATATTCATAATTAAGAATTATATTCTATGTGGGAGTATCTCAAGGTTGGTTAGTTTTAAGCTCTGGATCATAATGTTTGATAGGAATTATAATGTTATCTTTTCTTCTAGGCTATTACTCCAAAGCGACTTCTCACATCTATAACCACGGTAAGTAGAAATTTTAAAAAACTGAGCCTCCTTGAGAAATCTTCATTTTACACATATAATTGTAAATTGGTTAACCATTTATAAACCCTCAGCACTTTGGAAATCTTTAAAATATACCAGCGTGGGGGGATCTCTGATATTTACACAGGAAAAAATAATATTTTCTGAAATGTAGTCCTTATAGTGTTAAAGAGTTTTGTATTTAATATTTAAATCTTTGTATCAAATAAAATAACTTATGTTTCTTCTTCACACCTTTTTTTTTTAGAAAAGCAGTGTTTATTCTTCAGGTGAGTGGATCTTGAACTATTTGAAACACTAGAGTAAGGAAGAGAACTAATTAATTGCATACTTACACATATAACCATCTTGATTCATGAGTGTCTACCTGAGTCTCCTTTGAATAGTATTTTCTATATGTCCTTTAGTAACATATAAGATTACTGGCCAGAGTAGCATGCTGTCTGGTTGCATCTTTGTCAGATACCACCACAGGCTACAAGTCGTCACGGTCTCCAGCTCTGGCAGGCAGTACACGTGTGATACCTCGCCCCTGACAACTGCAGCAGGCAGCATTGCTCTTCCCCCAGCTTCTCTTGCTCTGTAGGTTTGTTTTGTGCTATCCACACTGTGGAGTTTACTTGTTTTAACTTTACTGATCATGACTTGTGTTGTATCATGTCAGAAAAGGATCTTTCTAGTTCACTGGGAACTGAGGTACCAGTAAGCCAGGAACGCCCTTTTCTAGAATGGCTTTAGGCCTAAATTTTCCAAAGTGGATTAGGATTGAGCTGGTTTCACTCACTTCCTTTGGGCTTTTGGTCTCTTCTTGGCACAAGAGAGTAACTAAGAAACACTGTGCAAATATAGTCTCTGCTGCTAATTATGTCATCCTAGACTGTAGCAATGAAGTCTTTTCATATGTCTTATAGGAAAATTGCTTTTTATGTGTGTATTTTTAGGTTCTGTGTCTTTAAAAATGTCATCGCAAATGTCAGAGTGCCTGTGCCTCGCTTAAGTTAAATATAAAATACTTAACAGTTTTCTTTCATTAGGAAATCTGTTGATTTATTTTCCCCCATATTTAGAGATGGAGGAAAATGAAGCCGTTTTCTCTGTGGCAATTTAATTTCATTCTATTGGAGTGGGTGAGGAATTGTTATTTACACATATGAGAGTCACTCTGGACTAAACTTCATTTCCTTTTTCTTTAGTTATGGCGAGTCCAGGCGGTCTCAGTGCTGTGCGTACCAGCAACTTTGCCCTTGTTGGATCTTACACGCTGTCATTGTCTTCAATAGGAAACACTAAATTCGCTCTGGACAAGGTAATCCAAATTTATTTATTTATAGAGAAATTTGGTCAATGGAAATTCCCCAGTACTTTCAAGTATTTGAAATCTTTGGCTCAAAATGTATGTTCTTAGAGTTGTACATTTAGCTAGGCATGAGTGTACCTACATGATAAATTTTTTGGTGTTGGAAATATTTTCCCCTTCTATCTTAGTAGTTAAATCTTCAAAGTAATATATACTGGTTCATTCTAAATATCAGTTCTGGCTCAAGAAGTATTACTTCTTGCATGTAGATGTTAAGCTTACAGTTTTAAACGTAGTCTCTTGTCCATTTGAACTGATATTTTGAAATGAATAATATTTTATAGATTTAATTTTGACAACATAGGGTAAGATGGGTTAATTTCTTAGAAAAGTCCTCATGAATATAAGGGATTTCCTTCCCTTTCTTTTCCTCCCCAAATTTAAAGCTTCAAAATTCATATTTGCGTAATATGACTATTGAGTACTTTTCTACCATAATGTGATACGATTAAACATTTAACAGCTAACAGAACCATTTTAAGTAGTGAGAAAACTAGAGGCAAAATTTAGTCCTTGGGTTGACTCCTGCTGTATACAGAGGTATTTAAAAATATTATGAGATTTCTATAATCAGAATATAGAGGTGAAAGAATAAAAATTAAGAGGTCTGGTTTCTAGTGTTTGCCCTATTAGTAATTTCCTCTTCAACATTGAGCAAAGTCACTTCATTTCTCTGGAGTCTTGCTTTCTGAGTATAGAATACAGTCATGTGCTGCATAATGAAGTTTCCATCAATGACGGACCACATATGCGATGGTGGTCCCATAAAATCAGTACTGTGTAGCCTAGGTGTGTAGTAGGCTATACTACCTAGGTTTGTGTAAGTACACTCTGTGATGTTCACACAACGATGAAATCGCCTCACGACACATTTCTCAGAACATATCCCTCTCTTTAAGAGACACATGACTGTATTAGGTTACATGAAAACAATCTAACTTTAAAATTCTATGAACCGTCTTTCTTTTAGGTAGACAAAAAATAAACTATATTTGAAATTTTGATTATTGTTAATGCATAAATGTATTTTAACATGTTAATTTAAAAAAATTCATGTAACTTTTTATTTAGTAATTCAGCTAGTTTAACAAGTTGAGTGATCCTGGGTCTTTTTTCTTTTTGTCTTTTATTTTGTTTGTTTTAGATAAATTATGATGTAAAAGAGCGAGAGCTACTGGGCTATATGTTCCAGGAAAAGGTGGCCGTATTTTCTTTGCTTAAAACTAATGAGCTTAAAAATCAATCCTTAATTTTTGGCCCATTTGTATTTGTTTCACTAACCACTCTCATATTTTCTTGTTTATTTTGAATAATTAAGGATGTTATGTAAATTATTCTTTCTTTAGACTCTTGCAGATGCGAATCTTTTTCTTTACTCTCGTGATTCTTTAAAGCTTTCTTTGAAAGGTCTCTATTTTTTTCATGCATGTTTGGTATTTGGGCTTTTTCCCTATGTTCTTTTTTCCATGTTATAATTCTTTAAGATTCACTTCAACATTGATTTTCTGGCTACTAAAATGCCAAATTAATAGCTATGTCTAAAATTAAAATTTATTCAATATTGTTGACCTCCCGTATAGTGAAAGAGCTGTTGGTGATGTTTTAAGTAAAAATAGAAAACTTTTATGGTCTCAATTGGCTAATAGGTATGTTGCCATGTAGATGCTGCTTTGTGTATTAATTTTTGAACTAAAATGCATTTAACACTAAAATTATACTTAATATCATATTTTAGAAGATTTTTAAAAAGATTTTTAATATCCTTGTGAAAATCACTTGCAAGCATTTTACGGGTATATAAAAATGCTTATTTACGAAATGCTGGATAGTATTTTTTATTTTATTTTAAATTCTTAAAACAAAATTTTCAAATTAGATAAACGTAAGTACTGGGGTTCTGTGAACTGTATTCCTTACTCAGTGTTGTCACATAGCCAATTTCTACCTATGTAAGAATTTTATTAATCTATAAAATGAAAGAGATTTCAATGACATATCTTAAATATAGACTGTTTGCTCTTTTGAAAATTTTTTTGGCTGCCATTTTACTTTAAAATGTCGCATAAATTAAAAATAAATTACAATATTTCCATTCTCTTAATGATTCCTTTGAAATTATGACTTAAATAGCCAACCACATGATTGAGTGCAGAATTAAATCACTAAATTTAATTGATTGTGTCTAATTCTTCAAATTCTCTTTCTGAGTCAAATACAATACAATTTAGATGTAAAATTTGTCCCAAATGTACTTTTGTGAGTGGCAAGGGGAAGCATGTGTTTGTTCCAATAGCTTGTAGTTGATATAGGAGAATATTTAAAATAATTAAGTTTAGATGTTCTTCAATTTGGTGGAAAATATGGAAGACCTTCTATATTCATATAATTATCCTATTTAATTAACTTTGAGAGAGTAGACAAGTCTCCCATATCCTATCAGAGACCGTCGGTAGAAAGGAGAGTTTGCTTATTTTACTGGTGCCTTGACCAATAATACAACAGTCGTGGGGGTTCTCTCTGAGATCCCCTTCAGGATGGAATTGCTTCTGAGATTAACCCAGGCTGTTTGCTTTACAGATTTAGTATGCCTCTAACAGCGGATTGCCTTTTTATTTGAGGTTATCAATATCTGACATAAAGTTTGGCATCCTGGAATTTAAATTACGATCAATAAGTCACAGACTCTCAAATATTGTCTTTGAATAGAGAATCCAAAATAGTCATAGGTTTCATTATGCTTGTATGGATAAAGGGAGAAGGACATCCCACAGTTCATCCTGACTTAAAGAAATCTCGTAGGTATTTATACCTTCCAGGAAATAGAGATGTCAATTTAAATAACATTAGGGCCAATAGTTACGAAGTAAAACAACCAATTAGTGTTGTAGAATTTTGAGGTTATACGAAGAGTGATTAGACCTTCTAGTGTGCCCAAAGCTGTTCTGGTTTATGCCTGTTGGCCTGGTATAATTATTAAGTACACCTTTCTCTCTCAGAAATATCCCAGTGTATAAAAACTTACATAGTCACCCCAGTTATAGGTCACATTTTACAGTTCTTAACAATAATCTTTGAGCTGCGGATATCTTAAAAGACCCATTTGTTAAAAAGAAAATAGAATAGGATCATACATTTTCACACTCAACAGTGGGTAGTAATATTGGCTCTTTTGTGAATATTCTCAATTTACTTCTTCAGGAAAAGCTTCTAACCAAGAATATTGTCTCCTTTTCACAGCTGTAGAGTAAGAGGGGACATTTTCTTCTCATCTTTCTGAGATTCTTTTTACCAGCAGCATTCTCTGCGCTAAACAATGAAATTCTATTAGTTAGCATCAAGAGCCTAAGGAACTTAAAACTGACAATGTGGAAAAGAAAAAAGCAAGAGAATTTATGACAAATACAATAATGAGGCATGTGATGTTTTGATTCCATATTATGGATGCCTTTTAAATTTAGAAAATTGGAGGTTTGTCTCATGGAATTAGTCTATTGAAATCTATACATTTTGCCCAAGAATTCCCCCTTTAACTTTTCTTTACTGTGTTGGAGGACTAAATTTTCAGAAACTATCCTTACAATAAAAACTTTCAAATTTAAACTGAACTAAGATTATTCCAAGTAGGATGTCATTCTTTTTCATTAGGCAGAAGGAATGACAGACAATAGCATCCTCCTTTCTCTCTTGACCCAGAAGTCAATATCACTTTACATACATATATGTTGCCATTTTACTTTAGTGATGCAACCTCTCCAACTGAAGTTTTTCTTATATTTGTAGTCTTTAATTCAAATTCAAAAACATTTTAAATATATCACATATAAAAGCAGCTTTTATAATTTAAAAGATACTTTTGACATGAGGTGTCTTCATTAAGTGTGAATATGTTGATAAGAATGATTTACTTAAAAATATTTCTTATGTGAATGTTTTCAGTGCTAGATAGAAAGCATGATTTTATTTGGAAGAAAATATCAAACCCCTAAACATCCAACCAGTAAGAGCTACATTGTCTCACTTTAGGCACTTAATTTTTTATGTTCATGTATTTTAAAGCTATGCTATTATTGGTGCATAGGTATTTAAGATTATTGTATCTTCTTGATGAATTGTTCACTTTATCTCTGATAATATTCTTTATTTTAAAGTCTATTTTGTCTGATCGTAATAGAGTCACAACAGCTTTCTTATGACTAGTGTTCATATGTAATATCTCTTTCTATTGTTAATCTCAACCTGTGTCCATATGTCAAATTTGTGTCTTATAAACATATTTTATGGTCATATTTTGTTATCCAGGATGACAGTCTTTTGGCTTTTTATTGGAGTGTTTAGTCCATTTGTATTTAATGCAATACTAATATCGTTGGGTTTAGTCTACCATAAGAGCAGGCAAACTTATAGCCCGCAGGCTCATGGCCTGGTTTTTTGTTTTTTTTTTTTAATTAACATCTTATATTAGTATGGTACATGTATCACAATTAATATTAATAAACCAATATTGATGTATTATAGTTAATTAAAGTTCAGCAGCCTGTTTTTTATAACTAAAGTGTTCGAAACGCAACCATGGCCATTTGTTTATGAACAGGCATACCTCGGAGATATTGCAGGTTCAGTTCCAGACCACTGTGATAAAGCAAATATTGCATTTAAAAAGCTACAATGGCAGAGTTTAATAGTTATGACAAAGACTACATGGTCTGCAAAGTCTAAAATATCAACTATCTGAGCCTTTTCAGAAAAAGTTCACAAACCCCTGGTCTACCATTTGGTTGTTTGTTTTCTATTTGTCTCATCTATTTTTTGTCCCTTTGTTTTTCCTTTCTTGTCTTGTTCTGGATTAATTGAGTATTTTGGTAACATTTTTCTCTCCTCTGTTGGTTTTTTAGCCATACATCCCCATGTTCTTTTTCAGTTATTGCTAAGTATTACAATATGCATCCTTATCCTATTACAGTCTGTCTTGAAATTCTATTATTTCACTTCGTATACCTTAGAACAGTTAGAACCTTGCAACAGTATAATTCCGTTTGCCCACTCCATTATATTTTACTTCTACTCTTATTATAAACCCCACAATGCACTGCTGTTACTTTTGCTTTAATCAGTTTTTTAAAAGAAATTTTTTTTTTTTTTTTTAAAGATTTTATTTTTTCCTTTTTCTCCCCAAAGCCCCCTGGTACATAGTTGTGTATTCTTCGTTGTGGGTTCTTCTAGTTGTGGCATGTGGGACGCTGCCTCAGCGTGGTCTGATGAGCAGTGCCATGTCCGCGCCCAGGATTCGAACCAACGAAACACTGGGCCGCCTGCAGCCGAGCGCGCGAACTTAACCACTCGGCCACAGGGCCAGCCCCTTAAAAGAAATTTTAAAATATATTTTAAAAAGTTGTCCTTTATATTTACCATATCTTTCTTTCTTTCTTTTTGCTGAGGAAGATTTGCCGTGAGCTAATGTCTGTTGCCAGTCTTCCTCTTTTTGCTTGAGGAACATTTGCCCTGAGCTAACATCTGTGCCAGTCTTCCTCTATTTTGTATGTGGGTTGATACCACAGCATGGCCTCTGACACATGGTGTAGGTCCGCACCTGGGAACTGAACCCCAGCTGCTGAAGTGGAGCACGCCAAACTTAACCACTAGGCTGTGGGTCTGGCCCTATATTTACCATTTCTGATGTTCCTCATTCCATCTTGTAGATCTAGGCTTCCATCTGCAATCACTGCCTTCTCAGGAAGAACTTTATTATTTCTTGTAATATAAGTCTGCTGGAAATGGATTCTCTAGCTTTTGTTTGTCTAAAAATGTCTTTACATTGCCTTAATTTCTGAAGGATATTCTCATTGGATATAGACTTTCTGCCCTGTTCTCTCTTTGTTCTGGGACTCCAGTTAAATGTATGTTAGACTGTTGGCTATTTTTCTACAGGTCTATAACATTCTTTTTGGTTTTTATTTCTATTTTTCATTGTGTTTTGTTTTGGATCACTTCTGTTTACCAGTCTTTGAATTCACCCATCTTTTTTTCTGATGTGCTCAGCTTCCTTAACCCATCCAATGAATTATTTGATTCAAACTTTTTTTTAATTCTAAAATTTTCATCTGGATCTTTTTTGTAGCTTCCATTTCTCTGTTGAAATTCTCCCTCTTACCCATTTTTGTTCAGCTTTTTCTCCAATTTCTTTAATAAATTATGAATGTCCTTGTTTGGTAATTCTACCATCTAGATCATCTGTGGATCTGCTCTTGACAGGGTGTTGTTTTGTTTTCTCTTGATTATTGGTCACCTTTTCCTGCTTTTTTATATCTTGTAATTTTTAAATTGTGGGACAGATGTTATGTTATGAAAGAACAGTAGAGACTGAAGTAGGTAGTAATGACTCACCCTTTTGTCTCTCAGACACTTTGGATAGGAGCCCGTCTCTTTGATATAATCAGAAGTTGAGCTGAGATGGGGTTTTAGTTAGTTTGGGTTCTTGCTTCAAATACCTTGACAGTGAGGTTAAGCCCCACCTTTTTAGCAGAACTTTGAGATCTAAGTTCTCCAAGTCTACAAGATTTCTTTCTGCTTTCCAGACCTTCCTTCGACTTGTGGTACTAGCACTTACTCAGCAAAATTCTTGAGGGGAGGTAATTGGCCGGTTGGGAGGGTTTAGCTCTGCCTCTGGGCTCATCAAGATGCTCATGCTCATCTACTTAGCCGTGCTCAGCTGTTAAATACTTAACTGGTTTCTCCTTTTCCCTGCAAAATTCATTGCCTATGGCCAGCTTACTACTCTGCCAGTCCTTGCTCCCAGGGAATGAATTGGTTGCCAAGTTGGCTTACCAAGGAAGGACACATTTCTTACTGAATTTTGTCCATTTAATCTTTTTGTTTCCACAGCTCTTTGATGACTTTAAGGAAAATAAGATTTTCTTAGTTTATCCATTGTTTTCTTATTGTTACAGTAGAAATGGTGGTCTTTTTTTGCAGGGTAAGATTCGCCCTACACTAATATCTGTTGCCAATCTTCCTCCTTTTTTTCTTTTTCCCCCAAAGCTCCAGTAAATAGTTGTGTATAGTTGTAAGTTCTTCTTGTTCATGTGAGCCACTGCCACAGCATGGCTACGGACAGACGAGTGCTGTGGTTCTGAGCCCAGGAACGGAACACAGGCTGCCAAAGCAGAGCATGCCAAACTTTAACCACTAGGCTATCAGGGCTGGCTTGAAATAGTGGTCTTTTGTGGCCTTTCACATCCTAATTGGAAGTGGAATGCTGAGCATGTACTGGAAGTAGAACTCCATTCTGTGTATCCCTCTTACCACGCACACTGGGATAGATTTAATGGACAGAATTTAGGTATACTTTTCTGTGTCTCTCTGTAGCTAGCAAATGAGCTGTGATTGGGGGTGAAGAGTCATTACATCATGGCAGTAATGGCATCTTGTGTGGATTTAGGCCATTCCATATTCTTCATATTGAACTTAAACAAGTCTTCTTCAGATAGATTTCAATGTTGGCTTTCACTGCTAGGTCAATGTTTGCATCTTTCTACCCTCTCTTTAATGTGGACTTGTATTGGATGTGGGGTCCTCAATTTTGGAAATCTGCCTGGAAGTAAAATGGCACAAACATTCAATGAAAATTATTATCATTAAATATATTAGCTCTATGTTATATACATTATAGGGCAACTTTATTGTTTATCTATATATAACCTGCCAGGTAATTATTACTCAGATAACTTTTGTTCTTTTGGGGTAAATTTATGTGTGTCTATATATGTATAGGATGTAGCATGTATCAGTACTTCATCATCCTCTATGGCTGAATAATATTTCATTGAATGTATATACAATTTGTCCATTCGTCTGTTGATAGACATTTGGGCTGTTTCTTTTTGGCTATTGTGAATAATGCTGGTATGGACTTGGATGTATGTGTACTTGTTGGAATACCTGTTTTCCGTTCTTTTGAGTATATATCTAGGAGAAGAATTGTGGAATCATATGATAATTCTGATTAATTTTTGAGGAACCACGAAACTGTTTTCATAGTGCCTGCTCTGTTTGACATTCCCACCAGTAATGTGTGTTCCAAAGTCTCCACATCCTTGTCAGTGCTTGTTATTTTCCATATTTTTGATTATAGCCATCTTAGTGGGTGGGAAGTGGCATCTCATTGTGATTTTGATTTGCATTTCCCTTCTTACTTTTTTTTGGGACTTCAACAACAGAAATCTTTTTTTTTTTTCACAATTCTGGAGGCTAGAAGTCCAAGATCAAGGTTTTGGTAGGTTTGGTTTTTTTCTAAGCTTTCTCTCCTTAACTTGTAGATGGCTGTCTTCTTCCATGTCTTCACATGGTCTTTTCCGTGTATCTGTGTTCTAATCTTCTCTTTTTATAAGGATACCAGTCATATTGGATTAGGGCCCACCCTAATGATGTCATTTAACCTTAATTACCTCGTTAAAGACTCTATCTCCAAATAGTCACATTCTGTGGTATGGGGTGTTAGAATTTCAACATGTGAATTTGTCGGGGGCGGAGGGGGTGGGGAGTGGGGGACGACAGTTCAGCCATAACATGGTTTAAGCTGTAGCATGAGTTTTGGGATTACAAATGTTCAAAACATACTTGTATCTAAGAAATAAGAAAAACTTTATAGGTACAGAATGATTCAACTCTAAAACAAACAATAGAAAAATCTACTTTCTATAACTTATTATTATTGGTTTTGTAATTTAAACCTATGTTCATTTTGGTTCAAAATAGTGTGCTTCCAATAAAATAATCAGATTCCTTTTTATGCATTCCTCACTAAATAGTCCCAGACTCTATGGCAACTTGAAATTTCCATTGAAATCCTCATCATCTTCATCATAATCCTTACCACCATCATCATCATTGTCAAGCTAACATTTATTACCTAATGACTATTGATGCTGAGCATCTTTTCATGTGTTTGTTGTCCATTTGTATATCTGCTTTGAAGAAATGTCTGTTCAAGTCCTTTGCTAATTTTTAAACTGGGTTGTTTGGATTATTTTAATTGAGTTGTCTTTCTTATCGTTGAGTTGTAAGTTCTTTATATATTCCGGATACTAGATCATTGTGAGAAATATGATTTGCAAATCTGTTCTCCCATTCTATAGATTATCTTCTCACTTTCTTGATAATAATCTTTGATTCACAAAAGTTTAAATTTTTTTTTACTGTGGTAAATAATACATAACATGAGGTCTACTCTTTTAACATATTTTTAAGTCCACATTATTTTTAACTATAAGCACAATGTTATACAACAGATCTCTGGAATTTTTCCATCTTGCATGACTGAAATTCTATTCCTATTGAATAGCAACTCCCCTTTTCTCCCTCCCATCAGCTCCAGGCAACCACCATTCTACTTTCTGCTTCTATGAGTTTGGCTACTTTAGACACCTTATATAAATAGAATCCTTCTGTGACTGCTTATTTCACTTAGCATAATGTCCTTAAGTTTCATCCATGTTGCAGCATCTCACAGGATTTCCTTCTTTTTTATGGCTGAATAATATTCAGTTGTATGTATGTACCACATTTTCTTTTCTTTTTCAATACAACTCTGGGTATTTATTTGGCCAAACAATATTCTTTTAGCTAATATTTATTGGATATGATTTGTCAGTAGGATATGGGAACAAACACGAAAAAGACAGAATAATTGACCTCAAGGATCTGCTGTGTAGAGGTGTGGTGCTATGGCTTAGAACATATAAGAAAACATACACAGGGGAGTTTCAGAGCCAAAAAAACAAACTTCAGACTCTGAGAAGAACAGGATCTGAGTGGCCCAGAGTACTTTTCATACTCAGAAGTGAGAAGAAAGGAGATTACACAACATTTTCATTATCCATTCATCTGTTGATGGACATTTAAGTTGTTTTCACCTCTTGGCTATAGTAAAGAGCACTGTATTGAACATGGGAGTGCAAATATCCCATTGAGAACCTGATTTCAGTTCTTTTGGATAAACTCCCAGAAATTGGATTGTTTGATTATATGGTAGTTCTATTTTTAATTTTTTAGAGGAACCCCCATACTGAAAAGCATTTAATTTTGATGAAGTCTAATTTATCTATTTTTTTCTTTTGTGGCTCATGCTTTTGGTATCATATCTGAGAACCCATTGCCAAATCCATGATCATTGAAGATTCACCCCTATGTTTTCTTCTAAGAGTTTTACGGTTTTAGTTCTCTCATTTAGGTCATTGATCCATTTTGAGTTAATTTTTGTGTGTCATGTGAGGCGAGAATCCAACTTCACTCTTCTGCATGTGGCTATCCAGTTTCCCCAGCACCATTTGTTGCTCTTTCCTCATTGAATGGTCTTGATACCCTTGTTGAAAATCAATTGGCCATAGATGTGTGGGTTTCTTTCTGGACTCTCAGTTCTATTCTTGTGGTCTATATGTCTATCCTTATGCCACTACTGCACTGTTTTGATTACTGTAGCTTTGGATTAAGTTTTAAAATTGGGAAGTATGATTCCTCCAACTTTGTTTTTCTTTTTCAAGATTGTTTTGGTTATTTGGGGCCTCTTGCAATTCCATGTGAATTTGAGGATCGACTTTTCCATTCTGCAGTTCACTGTTCTTTATTGCTGAGTGGTATTGTGTTGTATTAATATACCAGTTGATTTATCCAATTTTCTATTAAGTATATTCTGTTGATGGAGAATGGATAAGCACATGTATTCTCCTCTTAAATCTGTGTTTTCTTTATCACATTAACTTGGGACTAAGGGTTCTGTTTTTATCAAGCTCTACCCAGAATAAATTTATTCAAAAGTATTTGTTGCTAAGAAACCAGTGGCTTTTGGCTTCCTATTTTATATTCTAGCTTTAGAAAATACTGTGTTTTCAAGGCATAATATTTTCTATTCATGATTTATACATGTTTTATCAAGAAAAATCACACTTTGAAACTGTTTTGCAAATAATTTGCCCTCTTTCTTCACAGGTGCCCTTTTTATCTCCTTTGGAAGGTCATATTTATTTAAAAATAAAGTGTCAAGTGAATTCAAGTGTTGAAGAAAGAGGTTTTCTAGTAAGTAAGATCACTTAATCTATATTTTCTTTTTTCCATTTTGTGAAGTATAGACTTGGTTTCCCATAGGATGAAGGCCTATGTGATTAAGTGATAAGTTGGTTCAGTAAAGATTTATTGCATGTCCACTATATGCCAATCACTCTGCTGGTGTTAGAATGTAATAGGCCACCAAAAATAATCCCTCTACTCGGGAACTTTTAGTTTAACAAGGAGAAATACAAGTGAACAAGTAAGTACAATACAGTACTATAATAGGAGAAAGCATAGAAGGCATGGGTGTAAATTGGTGGGACATTAAGTTTTGAGTATGAGTAGGGAGGCTTAAAGAAAGCTATTGGAAGAGGTAACTTGTAAACTGCTTACTGAATAAGTTAGCCAGAGGGAAAGAGGAGGGAAGAGTGTTCTAGATAAAGAGAGGAGTGTGTATAATGGCCTGGAGGGCCCATCCCTCAGTCACTCCCGCCAGAAAAAAGGATGACACATTTACTAGTGGCAAGTATTTCAGGATTGCTAGAGCTTAGAGTTTGAGTGTGTGTGGAGGAGGGGCAGGGAGGCAGGTATGGTTGGGAGAAATGGAGCCAAGTGTTAAAGGCTTTTTAAAGAATTTGGAATTTATCCTGAAGCCAGTGAAGTTCTCTTGTAGAATTTTAAGCAGAGGAATAACATCTAGTTTGGGGTTTAGAAAAGTCATTCTGACTGACAGGTGGAAAGTGGATTGGAGAGTGACAACCCGGAGGAAGACTAGCGAGGAGACTGAGTTACTCCACAAGAGAGGTGATGGGGACTGGCAGTCTGGATAAAGAGAAGGACCCATCACGGAGAGATGAAGAAGGAAGGAGGGCAGACCCTAGTGATTTGGCTCTAGTGACTGGAAAAGCAGAAGTAAGGATTTCACCCAGATCACAGCCTTGCACAACTAACTGGGTGGCAGTGATGCACTGAGGGACCTTGGGGAGGAGCAAGTGTGCATGTTTGGGTGGAAAGTGTTTTTTCCCCCTAAAATTTTATTGTGAAAAATTGCAAGCATACAGCAATGTTGATAGAATCTTACAATGAACACCCGTATACCCACCATCTAGATTTTCCCTTTAATATTTTTTGCTATCCTTGCTTTATTATGTATCTACTACCTAGCCATTCTTTTAAGCCATCCCTCTAGCCTTTTGCTGAAAATATCATGTTTTGGGAGAAAAATTTCAAAGTATATTATAGACATTAACAGATTCCGCTAAATCTTAAGTGTACATCCTCTAAGTTTTAACACATGCGTACGTCTATGTAACCCAAACTTCTGTTAAGAACATTATCACAGAAAGTTCCTTCATGCCCCTTGGCAGTCAGTCCCCATCCAAGGTGGGAAGTTTTATTGAGTTAAGTCTTAAATGATTTGAATTTTAGATGTCTAGAGACATATTTCAAAGATCTGGGTTTGGAGCTCAAGATAGACATTTTAGTTGAGATGAAGGTGTGAAAATCTGCAGCATAGAGATAGTAATTGAAGCACAGAGGGAGTTGAGTAAAGCAGACTTGGGAGGAACACTAATATTTACACCACAGCCCTAGGAAGAGAAGCTCTCAAAGGAGAATACAGGGAGGGCAACATAGAATTTAGTGTCCTGTTTGCCAAGGGAAGAAAGAGTCTAAAAGAGAGAGTGATCAAGTTAGATCATTAGAAACTCTTGGACATATTTACAAGGTGGTCATTCTAGTTGTGGTGAGAGCAGAAGCTAGACTGCAAATGGTTATGATACTGAACCTCTTAATCTCAAGTTTGTGTGCCCCATATGCAATAAGCCAATCACTGAGACACTGGTGGTTAGAGATGGAGAAAGGTTTATTTGGATTGGCCAAAATGAGAAGGCGGGAGGACAGGTTCTCTTAAATCTGCCTTAAGGAAAGAAGAAAGCATGGGATCTTTATAGAGCTAAGGGGCTTAGGAGGAGTAGTTTTGGAGAAATAAAGGGAAAATCCTGTTTCTTTCATTCCAGATAAGCCCTTGGGCAATCAGACTTTTGGGCTCAGTAGCAGCTGGGGACTGGTTATCTGGTGATCATAACTTCCTTAAATGCATTCTTTTTATTCTGCAAAACAAGCACATAAATCATTGTGACTCTTGAGTCACTCCTCAGGTAAAACAAGAAAATAGCAAATTAATAAGTTTAACTTCTTTTCATCTGTGTCTGTGTTGGGAACAAGGTTGAAGGATAATCATGTTCTTATTGAATATTTATAGTAACCCTCAGGTACCTGGCTTCAGTTATAAGGGGAGTGGGAGGTGAGGAATGAGGGTGTGAGCAACTCTCTGAAACAAAGCGTGGCTGCAAAGGGGTAAAGAGATACAGTGTTGGACTTGCAGAGCCCCGTAGGGCGAAAGAAGGATTTTGTTGACATTTTATTAAGATCAGAGAGACTTCAGTCTTTAAATTCAAACAGGTATCTTCTGATAGGGCCAAAGAGGTTGAAGATAGAGGCAATGGGGAATCTGTACCAGGGTTAAGGAATTATTAATACATGGAGCAAAGTTACGAGAATGAGAGGATATAAGACCCAAACCACAGTTCATGGGATTGCTTTTATACAGAATTATTCTTTTTCCGTTATCAGGGGAGAAAAGCATGTGTAGAATACATGGAAGATTCTGGGTGTGGTGGCAAGACTTGAGAAAAATCTAATAGCTTTAGTTTTCTTTGTGAAGCAGGAATTTGAATGATACAAAGGATACACAAATGAGTTTGCATTTGCTGTCAAAGGGTACAGAGAGAAGAGCTGGATTATACACAAAGCCCACATGGCCAATGTGACTGTTAATCAGACTTCAGCTTTTTTTACATGTAAATCCAGCAGATGGCACTAGATATTCTTGGAAAAGCGTTTTTATAAATTTCTAACTTGAAGGCAGTGTTTACCTACTGACCTTTTCTTTTCATGTAAATATTTTCATATTTTATTGTAGACGCCTTTAGCAACTGAGAGACTGTTATGGCATCTAGTTCATTTGCATATAACGTCTGACCTATTTAATTTTTGAGCCGGGCTCTTAACTAGTTTAGAGTTAGACCTTTTCAGATTTACTCTGTCCTGAATCCTACAGCCCATTCTTATCACGTCAACACACACCTACAGAAATATGGTAAGAAATTGCTCAGGATTCCCCAGAATAATTCCTGTCCCCTGTCTAAACAATGCCTTTTCGTTACCTCCACCCTCTCTAAAAAGTAGAGGTATAGTCTTTGAAATGAAAGTTGCTTCGTTCAGTTTTCCTTCCTGATGTGTCAGGGATCACTGGAAGGAAACGAGACTATCGACCAGAGAAACTTGAGAAGTGATTCTAAATGGTGCTGGTCTAGCTCTGCCTGGGCTGATGAACAGATAGAGAAGGACCTTCTGGGTTAGTTAGAAGGTTCCACTTCTGCTTTGTGATTCTGTGTCACCATTTAGTTTCCTTGACCCTCCACTTCCTCAGCTATAAAAATGAAAAAGCTGTTCTCTTGTTATTCCTCTCTGGTCATAGGTAGGGTATAATAATAACTTGTGTTATTTTATCCATCAATTTTTCCTTCTCTTTTACCTTTATGGTGTAAAAGATGAACATAAACACAAAAGAGAGCTGGTGAGTCATTTGTGCTAACTTTGGGCTTGAGATTGAAATACAAGATTACTGTCTTTTTTTCCTTGGGTGGCTGTGAGCAACATTGCCGAGAAAAAGCATGTGTTGGGGAGGAAAGAGGATAAACTGGGGAGGAGGAAAAAAAGGTGAGGTAAGGGAATATTTAGTTAGAGTAAGCTAATTAATTTGAGCTCATTAATTATGCTAATAAATTTGAGGTCTCATTCTATCATGGAAACATTTCTTCACACAAAGTAACTTTCCTCCATGGCCAGGGATTAATTAAACTCCTAACTCCATCCACCTTTTGGTCAATTCACACAAATTTGTCAATCAAGAAGAGTATATATCTCACTATCATAGGTTTGATCAAAGGCTTAGTTGAGCCATTTAAAGGTGGAAAAGCCTTAAGGCATTCTGAAATCAAACACAGAGATGCCTTTGGATAATCTATATTAGGGGTCGGCAAAGTATGGCCCACTGCTTGTTTTTATAAAATTTTGTTGGAACATGGATTCATTTGTTTACTTGTCGTCTATGGCTGCTTTTGCACTAGATGAGCAGGATTGAATAGCTGTGACAGAACCTGTGTGGCCCACAATTCTAAAATCTTACTCTTTGCCCCTTTATGGAAACAATTTACCAACCTATGATGTATAGTATTGTTACATTTTTACCTTGCTTTGTTTTTTAATATAACACTTCCTAAAGTAATTCTTTTTTTTACATTAAAAGCAAGGACTCATGTAAATTAGGGCTCCTTATGACTACAAATAAAAAATACTTGGGGGAGGAAACAGCTTCTACTTATACTGCTTAAGTAGAACTACTTCCATGGAAAAAAAACCACGTTTTTAGTTACCTATGCCAGATTCCTGTCCTTAACCAAAAGGACTGCTTCCACTCCTGTAAGAATGTAAAGGATTCTAATTGCATTCCTAAGGCATGAGCTGGCCAACTGCCTGACTGCAGTGCGATGCCACTTCCAGGTGTGCCTGATGGCTCAGCAGTAGACTGGAGTTACCGTAGTAATCCATCTAGGCATATGATCATGAGTTGACGCTTTTCTGATACTGTTTTGTTCTCCTGAATAAAACTTAAATGCCAGTCTTCCATATTAAAATAAGTCTAACTTAATTCATTAGTTTTTTCATTAGCTATTGTTAGTTTTTTTCAATATGTAAGGTATGATATTCTCGTATATTTTACTCTCCAACACTTGAAGAACTTTGCTGTTACTTAAGATTACTTAAGATTAGGGATACCATGTTTTTAAAAAGTCTAAAATTAGCTAGAGGTATTTATTTGGAGTTAATATCTGAAAGTTCTTGAATGCCTTATGCTTGTAGACGATGTTGAAAATCTGTGTAAAGTTTTGGGTTTGAGCAATCAGTCGTTTTCATTACTAAGGTAAAAGACATGAGAATCATGCAAAGATTTCAAGGTGTGAAATATGTCAACATATTGAAGTTTTTAACATAAAGAATTAACATTTAATTGATCTTCAAGTTTCTGAAGTCAGTATTTCATTGACTTTTCCAGACCATATTTGAAGATGTTAGTGGTTTTGGTGCCTGGCATCGAAGATGGTGTGTTCTTTCTGGAAACTGTATCTCTTATTGGACTTATCCTGATGATGAGAAACGAAAGGTAATATTAATAGTAGGAGTCAGTGGTGACAGCCCTGACTGGCTTTCATGCAGCATTTCATGCAAGTGTTCCCTCTGGCCCCCACTAGCCACCCAGATTCCTCTTTGAGTATCTTTACTAAGCCATTAAAAATGTTCTTGTTGAGCCAGCCCTCGTGGCCTAGTGGTTAAAGTTGCATGTGCTCTGCTTCAGCGGCACAGGTTCAGTTCCTAGGTGTGAAATCACACCACTTGTCTGTCAGTAGCCATGCTTTGGCAGCAGCTCACATAGAAGAACTAGGACAACTTACCGAGAATATATGACTATGTACTGGGGCTTTGGGGAAGGGGAAAAATGAAAACTGTTCTTGTTGCAGGACCTGTGTGTGTGTGTGTGTGTGTGTATTTGTGTAAAAATTTTGTATCTTATCCATTCCTTGTGATTTGACCACTCTTAAAATACCTTAAGGCATATATCTGTCTTTCTTTTCTCCTGGAATGTTTCATAATTTTTTTATTGACATTTTTAGAAATATGTTAAGTTCCATTTTGTGTTTTATGAACTAGTGGATTTTCCTAAATCTGGGATAAAACAGTAATGGAAAACCACCCACAGGAATACAGTGGTTTTGGTTTTGTTTCGAAATTTGATAATAGGATTTTGTGTAATAAGTTGTATCTCATTTTTTTAGGAATTTAATGTTATTGCCCAAGTATGATTATTTATTATCCCCAAGCTAGAAAACAGAAATAAGCAGAATTAAAAAGTAAAATCAGCCATAACAGAGACAACTACTTTTCATATTTTGGTTGTATATCCTTCTAAACTTCAAAAATGTATAATATATAATAATAATTATATATCCATTTATTAATCTTTTAAACAGAAAGCATGCTTTTTATAATCTGATTTTTACTTAATATATCCTGACATGTTTCTATATGTAAGGATATCATGTAAAGATATATTTGTAATATGTTTAATTGCTATATGTATTACATTGTAGCCATATAAAATTTTATTTAAAAATTTATTGTGAAATAGAACATTCAAAAAGACATAAAAAACAATTTCCGTCAACCTCTGTATTATCAGTCTAGTTGAAGCTCCCCATGTAATTTTATCTCCTTCCACAGAGATAACACCATCCTGAAATTTATTGTTCCTACATATTTCTTTAAATTTTTTTATATATTATATATATTCTTAATATACATATAATATATATTCTTAAGCAATATGTGTTATTGCAATTGCATATTTTCAAACATTATACAAGTAATATCATACTGTACATATTATTCTGCAACTTGCATTGTTTGTCAACACAGTTTGTGAAATTAGTTGATATATGTAGCTCTAATTTGTCCCTTTTTCTCTGTACTAAAGTATTCCCTTGTAAGAATACATCACAATTAATTTATCCATTCTCCTACCTGTGGACACTTAGATTATTTCCAAATTCTTGCTATTATGAACAGCGCTGCTGTGACTTAGCTTCTCGTATACATCAATACATCACTCAGAGCTCTTTCTTGAGTTTTCATATAGTAGCAGAATTGCTGGGTTATGTGGTTTGCATATCTTCAACTTGACTAGATTTGTCAAATGATTCTTGAAAGTGAATGTTCCATTCCCACCAAAGGTATTTGAGAGTTCTCAGTGTTGCACATCCCCATCGACGCTTGATCTGTCAGCCTTGTAAACTTTTGTCAGTCTGATAGGTATGAAATGTTATCTCACTGTGTTTTTATTGCGTATTTCCTTGGTTACTAGAGTAAGCATATTTTCTTGTGTGTAATGGCCATTTCTATTTTCTCTCCTATGAATTGATTGCATATTTTACCCATTTTTCTATTTTTTTGGTGAACTGCAATTATATTTTCCTAGTCTTTGGCATGGCATATCTTTTAATTTATCTTTGGAGTATCTTTTCCTAAATAGAATTTTTTAATATTAAAGTAATCAAATCTGTCAATTTATTGCTTTATTGTTTGCTTTTTTGAGTGATATTTAGGAAAACCATCTCTTACTCTGCAGTCATAGAGATATTCTCTTAACACCTTCTTCTTAAAGTTATAAAGTTTTATACTTCACATTTAATTTATCTAGAATTAACTTTTTTTCCCCCATCTGGATATTCAGTTGTGCCAGTATGATTGAATGGTCCTTCCTTTCCCCGCTCATCCATGTGCCATTTCTGGCATGTATCAAAGTATCATTATATACGTAGGTCCGTTTTTAGGCTTTCTATACTGTTTATTTGGTCTGTATCTCTCAGTCTTAATTACCTTAGGTTTAAAATAAATTTTAATCTCTGGTGAGGCAAGTCTCCTAACTTGTTCTTATTTAATAATGTATTACTTATCCTTGGCCCTTGCTTTTTATGCACACAAGAATATATATACCTATATATTTAACTTTTTATAATTGAAAATGTTCAAATGTGCATAAAACAGAGAGAAATAGTATAATGAACTCCTAGCTTCAACAGTTATTAATTTTTATGTTTCATTTATCTCTCCAGAACACAAATCCTTTTTTATTCTTTTGTTTTGCTGGGATATTTTAAAGCAAATAACCAGACTTCATGGTATATCATTTAACACATGTGAGCCATGACTGTGGGTTCCTAGTGTTGGCAAATGCTCCAAGAGAAGCCAGGTTTCAGGCTAGCTTACTATTCTGTACTTCTCTCTTCCTCACTGATTTTGGCCTTTGAAGATGTCTTTTCCATTCTTGTACACTCAGTTATCTAGCATTTGGAGGGTTATATAATGGGAGGATTTTTTCAGACTGTTTAGTTTGCCTTACTTGCTGGAGACATAATATCATTATTTGTTTAAATAGTCCTCTATTACTGTCATTTAATTTGTTTCAAACTTTTCACTATTATGAAAAAAATAGTTACTACACCTATATAAACATCTCTGTGCACTTATGTATTAGGATGAATTTCTTTTAGGTAGAATTGTAGGAACAGGATATGCCTATTTTGAATGTTTTTTGATTGTTGTTATCAAATTGCCTACCAGTAGTAGACCATTTTATACTTTCACAATGTATGAGAGTTTCTATTACCCACCCCCCCAACCAATCAACAGAGATTATTACTCTTCTTTCCAGACTTAGCCAATCTAATGTTTTAAAATGCTATATTTAATTTTAATTTCCTTTTTAAAATTATTAGAGTTAACACTTTTATTGGCTATTTCTAAATTGTGTGTGCCTGTAAATGTCCCTTTTCCCATTTTTCAGCAGCATTTAGTCTCATGAATTTTTATCTTTGACTCTCCTACCACCGGAATGACATGGCTTCCAACAATTCAAAGCAGTTGTTTGATCTTATCTTTTAGAGATACATAAAAAATGTTTGCAGATGAAATAAGATGTCTAAGTTTCTGTTTATTGACAACAAGAAAGTGAGTGGGCTATAGATGAAAGGTGGTTGAATGTGTATTTCTAATTGTTGAAGCTGGTTGATGGGTACATGGAAGTTTGTTATACTATTCTTTTTATTTTGTATCTGTTTGAAGTTTTCCATAACAAAGAGTTTATTTTTTAAGTTGGCTAAGAGCTCCAGTTGAAATTTTTTGTTCCTATTTTTATGTCCAGCAAGAAACAATAATAAATATTTAATGTTTCTCTAAATCTAATGTAATTTAATTTTGACTTTCAAATTAATGGCTTTTTAATTTTAATTTTGTCCCGACTTAAGTACTCCTTAATGCTTACTGACTCAAATGGTTTATTTTCTATTAATAATTTTTTTTTAAATTTGTTTTTAAAGAATCCCATAGGAAGGATAAACCTGGCCAATTGTACCAGTCGTCAGATAGAACCAGCTAACAGAGAATTTTGTGCAAGACGCAACACTTTTGAATTAATTACTGTCCGACCACAAAGAGAAGATGACCGAGAGACTCTTGTCAGCCAATGCAGGGACACACTTTGTGTCACCAAGTATGTATTGGGCTATAAATAATTCTGTCAACTAAACAATTGATTGCCCACTATGTTCTTACTGCTGTAAGAAATATCAGAGATGGTCCTTGTCTTTGAAGAGGATACAGTCTTAATGAGGAAACAAAACACACACATCAGTAAGAGAACAATCTATAATAACTAAATGTAGTTAAGTAAAGCATAACATTCAAGTTATATCTTAGCTCATCATGTTTTCCAATATATTCACAGTGTAACCGTTTTCAAGGCAGTTAGCTAATAAACTTTGGGTTAAGTTTGAAGATTTCATGTGTAATAGAAAAGTCATTTGTTACTTAAAGAGACTTCATAGATCCCTTCCCTTTACATTCCAAAAATGCCCTCAATTAATCAGGTGGCTTACAAAAACAATCTTGTTGTACTCCACAAATTTCTGGTTGGAAATTAACAGAATAACCTATTGAGAATGTCACTTTTTTCTTAACCCTAAGCTTAAGTATAAGATGCAAAAGCTTACTTCTAAAAGTCTAAGATTCTTTTGCTTGGATGCCCAAGAGAAGCTTGAAGACCAACTTCAATGTACAAAGCTGTGATTAAGGACAGAAGTTAGAATTTGACAAAGTCTCTATTAATCAGGCTGCGGCTAGATATTGCAGACAGGGACATGGATAGAACTGACTCCATGAGTTTCTGATGCAGAAATATCAGAAAGCTACAGCTAAGAGACACTATATTAAAATAGAGCAAAATTGCCCAGATACTGCCAGTTTGTTTTAAAATAGCTAGATAGGAGTCCCATTCTTTGGAAATTCTTGATGTCTAGATTACTTCCATATTAATCCAGTTGAACTCATCCATTCCTTTCCTTCAGGGGGCCTTCTATGCAGTGGTGGCATCAGACAGATCAGAAGAGGCAAAATGGATTTACAGTCATTTTGTTTGATAGCTACCCTGTCCATGGCCACTGTCATCGGGGAACCAACCACAATACAGTACCTAAGTAGTTCCTGACCACGCTGGCCCATTTTAAGTTTTTTAAAGATTTTTTCTTTTTCTTCCCAAAGCCCCCTGGTACATAGTTGTATATTTTTAGTTGTGGGTCCTTCCAGCTGTGGCATGTGGGACGCCGCCTCAGCATAGCCTGATGGTGGTGCCATGTCCGCGCCCAGGATCCAAACCAGCGAAACCCCACGCCACAGAAGCAGAGCATGCAAACTTAACCACTCTGCCACAGGGCCGGTCCATTTTAACCCTTTTAAACACTACTCATATTTTTCATATAATCTTATCTTTTACCTGCTACATAAACCCTCCCAGACTTCTCCTTTGACCCTCTCCTGCGGTAGAAATAACTAGATCACATGGCGCTGTAATTACTCTGTACTTCATTTGCATGTAGTTTTTCTCATTATAACATTATCGTAATTGAGTGAGCACTTTTTTATCCAAGCATTTGAGAGTGGTGCATTCTCAGTTCAGTCTTGGTTCAGTCAAGCTTTGCTTGGTTGCTTCTAAAGCTTTTTTTATCATATATTTTACAGAATATAAACATTCTGCAGTTCTGCATTCTCCTTGGCCTCATTTATCTGTTTCTCCACAGGGCCTTTTTGACCTATACCATTTATCTAAATTTAATGTATCTCATTTTTATTTCTACTAACCAACCTTGCTATCTTTCCCTCCTTCAATATGAAAGATTTCTCTTCTGATCAATAATGCCTACTTCTGAAATATAGACTACACGTTTGAACTAGAAATCTTTCATCATGACATGGGGAGGCAGTGTTATACGATGGAGCTGTGAGTCAACAGACTTAGGTTGAAATCTGATTCAATGACTTACCAAATGTAACCATGGCAAGTTACTTAACTTTTCTGGCCCTCTGGATTCTCCTGTGTCGACAGGGAAAAATAAACTCCACAGAGTGACAGTAGAGATTAATGAGTAGACGTACTTAGCACAATGTCGAGTACATGGACTGAGCTCAACAAATGGTTATTATTGTTATTGATAAGTGTTATATTCTCTCCATTGATTAATAGATGATCAACTCACTACTTATTCATGCTTATACCATTTCTAGTACCAATGAAGAGAAATTATAAAGATGTAGAATAAGTCCAATATAAAGACCTTCTAACAATTGTCTGTTCTCTAGAAGAATGGTCTGACTTGTGAGTCAGGGAATTCCCCCTCTCCCCTACCCTTGCCTGCCTCATCAACTAGTTATTCAACTTGTAGCTAAATATGGATGCAAAGAAGAGATTCATGATATGGACAGAGAGGTTAGGGTAGACAAAGTCTTAGAATCTTTAGATAATTTGTTGTAAATACCATGTCTTACTAACACAGTAGGACAAAAATAACGGGAGACGGTACAAAATAGTATTGCCTGTTAAGTCAAGTGAAGTTTGACGAGGCTGGGATTCCAATTCTTGGGGAGCCCGAGACTGAGGGGTTTGGGGAGCTCCCAGATTCAGGCCTGTGGTGTGCTAGCTCTTGCTAGGAAGTGGCCCACACTCAGTGTGTGTCCCATACCACCAAATTGCCCAGGCCAGACCACCTGTACAAGACAGTTACCATCTTTGGTTTGGAAACTCCATCATTTACCAATTATCATCAGTTTGAGTTATGATTCAGCTAACCAGCCTGGGGATTGGGGATAATTTTCCTTTATTGTAATTGAAGAAGCATCTCACTATTGGGGCATTTGATTAGCATCCATTAGAAGATGGTGAAGAGTAACTCATTTTACTGGTTTGTTTAGGTTTTTCTTTTTTTTCCTAGCAAAAGCATAGGGAGGTATGGAATTGGGGGAAAGCATCCTGACCTTTTGTTTGTTTGTTTGTTCCTGTAGGAACTGGCTGTCTGCAGATACCAAGGAAGAGCGGGATCTCTGGATGCAAAAACTCAATCAAGTTCTTGTTGATATTCGCCTCTGGCAACCTGATGCTTGCTATAAACCTATTGCAAAGCCTTAAACTGTGGGAAGTTTCCATCCCATATAGAGGTTTTTGAGCTATGTCATAAAGGTATCTTAAGAGCATCGGAGTTGCTTGATTGCATTTTATGCTTTAAATACGAAAGGGTATGTGCCAATATTCACTACACATTATGCAGTATTTATATCTTTTATATGTAAAGCTTCGACTGATTTCTGTTATTCATAAATGATTGGAAGAATATTCATTATAGTCAATTTTGCTAAACCTTAATTTAAAAGCCTCATTTTCCTAGAAATCTAGTTATTCAATTTTTCATGATACAATATTTTTTTAAAAGTAAGACATTTTGAGTTGTCTTCTTGGAGCTGTGGGTCTCAAAGTAGAAAGGTCTTCCAGGGTTGGAGATAGAAACCTCCAACTTGGTCTTCCTTCCTCTGGCCTCAGTGCTTTTTTCTGCAGGTTGCGATCATTTGTTGATCATGATATATCATATTACTAGAGGACTGAGAAATTTCTGAGGGACTTTACAGAAGCATTTTTGGTAATGGAGGGTAAGAACTTTGTCAAATAGCAAACATACGTTGGTTTAAAAGCTTGAGGCTGCCTTTAAACAAGATGTGGACGTAGAGGATGTTGTGTGAGGTTCGGAAGTTAAATGTTTGGTTTAGAAATGTTTATAATCGCATGGTTTACATTTACTCAGTTACTATAGTTGCTTGTGGTGCACATTTTCATAGAATACAGGCTTTTTTAAATAATCGTTTTTGCTATATAGCTTACAGACTCCTCAAATATACTTGGCATAATAGTTCTTTCTGCTCCTGTAACAAAAACAAATGTAAATTGAAGAGTCTTTATATGAAAAAAGTAAACTTTACCAAGCTGCTACAGACTAATACTTTGCTTGCCAAAGTTTTTGTCTTTTTTTTCACGTCCATGTACGACAGTCTAGAACCCCATTATGAAATCATTTGAAAAACTAAGTCATGTATTACCTTTAAAAGCCTAATACTTTATTTTTTATTATAGAATATTGTAAAGCATGGTCTCAACTTTTAAATACACTTTGAATTTCTTCTCTGAATTGTTAAAGTTATTGGTGATTTCCTTTATAAACACTAAGTTCTGTCACCTCCTGTCATTTTGTTTTTTATTCCTTCAAATGTGTTTTTTCTTATGTGTATTATAAAATATATATTTTATGATCTCACCCAAATAAATACTTGCAAAAGGCTTAAAGAATCAGTTATTTAAGAAATACTATTTAAATGTGTAGTGTGGCTGCTCTGCATCCCTAGGCTGTGGGGCTTCTTGAGGGTATTGTACTGATAGTGTCTCATTCATCTTTTGGTCTCTAGCCCAGTGCTCTGCTTACAGTGTGTTCTTAGGGCCACTGTTGAATGAGTGGGTGGATGAAGGATCCATTTCTGAGGCATTTCAACAAGATTCAGCACTGGAATGTGCATTTGAGGAGATGGAGGATGATTCTCACGTGCTTAGCAGAGTCTGAGTGGATAAGTGACATCACCAGCTGAAACGGGGCATAGGTTTGGTGAGATTGATGAGAGGGTTCCTTTTATTTATTGATAGATTTGTACTTATTTTTGAGTAGGCGTTACATATCATGGTACAAAATTCAAAAGTCACAAAGAAGTTAAAGTGAAAAGTATCTCTTCCCCCCTCGTCACAGCCACTTTTTCCAGTTTTTGTGTGTCCTCCTAGAGAGATTCTATGCATATTACATAGACATATTTATATCCTTTTGTTCGTAAGAATATTCCACACATAATGTTTGTTGTAAGTTAAAGAAAAAGAGCACAACAGTATCCCTTATTGATCATTCCTTCTTAGTATCTATAGAGGGTGTATAAAGTTCAGTTTTAGAAGAAATTTAATTTAAAGAGATTGTGGAACATCAAGTTAGAAATACCTCGTAAACAGTGAAAAATACTGCTCTGAAGATCTCAGTGTCATCGCGTAGGGGGGATATTCTAAACCATTAGAATGGATAAGATTATCCAGGGAGTATGATGTGGAAAGATAAGCAAGAACAAAATAAACACGTTTTTCAGGGAAAAAGTGAAAAGGAGTGGCTGATGATTGTCTTCCATAAAAGAAATACAAGAATAATTCTTGTGAGACCAGGGAAGAATCTTAAGATTCTGACCACAAAATCATAAGGCTGGTTAAAGAAAACGTGAACTGAAATTTAGAATGGTCAATTCAATAAAATGGTTCAGATGAAAAATCAGGTTAGAACACAATCCACAGAGGAAAAGAATGACAGGTTTGATTACATAAAAAGCTTCCTGCTTGATAAATGTCTATTAAAAGACACAGGCAACAGACTAGGAGACAACATTCACAACATATTTAATAATCAAAGAATTAATGTGCAAAATACATGAAGAGCTCCTATGACTGGCTATCATTTGTTTGAGCATTTACTGTGTACCAGCAATATTCTTGGTGTTCTGCATGGATTATCCCATATAATCTTCACATGACCTTATCAAATAGGCATTGAATGAGGAAACTAAAACTGAGGTAACTTTTCTGAGGCCACACACTTAGCAAATGACAAAACACGATTCGAACCCAGACACTCCAGAATCCATACACTTCACCATTACACTATGATGTTTCTCAAATTAAGATGAAAATTTAACCTAAAAAAAAAAGGGGGGCACATAATATTAGCAGGAAATGTGTGCATACACACACCAAGCCAAAGCCAAAAGACATGTAAAAATAATACTAATAAATAGAAAAATACAAATTTAAATGGCAGTGGGTTTTTGGCCCTCACATTGGTGAAACCGTAGTCAATATTGCTGAGAAACAAACTCATACTCTTGGTGAGATTATAAATGGATACAGCCTTCTCGAATGGCAACTTAGAAACCTCTTCAGTAATCTCTGTGCTAACACAGGATGAGGTTGTTAAATCTGACTCACAGCATCAGAGATCTTATCCACCTAAAGCTTTAGTCATAATTTCAAGGACACGAGCAATGAAGGCCCTGGCGAAGCAAGAAGTCTGCAACATCCTGCATGCCTCCCCAGTCTTTCATTCGCACATTGGACGCGCTCTCTGGCCCAGAGTAAGAGATAAGATCTCACATGAGGTTTGTGGGACATCTCACACAGCGAGGAGCCTTTAGGTGAGGAAATATTGCCATTTTATACCCTCTATAGTTACGTAGCTTGTGTGACTTTCTCTCAGAAGTGTTGCCTCACAAATCCATAAAGGCTAATAAGTTTATTTACCGTAACCAATCCTTAACCAGCCTCATCCTACTAAGAGCATTCCATAGATTAGAGATCTCCTAGCAAATATCATTCATCTATTTACCAGAAGGTTCAGTTTTCAGCACATTTACAAGGAATTTAGATGTCACCTGCCTTTTTTCTTTCTCCAGAACTAAAGGCCAGCTTCTTTAACTCCTTCCTCTCCACTTTCCTCGGAAGAAGTTGTAGGTGAGCAAAGATATACATAAAAGGATGATCCTTGCAATACTGTTTTTAAAAGGAAGAAATAGAAATAACCTGAAAGTACATTGACAGGGAAGAAAATTAGAAATAACCTGTAAGCCCATTATTAGGAAAATATAGTGCACTCTTTCTACAAAACACTATGCAATGTTCAAGAAGAAAAGGAAAATATATAGATAATTGCAAAAATTTTCCAGGACAACTTATGTAAAAAAGGGATATGCGACACAACATGAAAGTATGTATGTAACATATATGCATGCAAATACCCAGATAAAAGTGTGGATGGAACCACAACAAATTTTATATAGGTAAGGACAGTGGAAAGGGGTTGGGAGCAATGTTGGGGGAGGAATGCTTTGCCTTTTAACTCTGTTTCTGAAATATTTGATATGTTTACAATGAGAATGTTTTCATATTACTCATGTACAGGGACTCATGAGCACTTTAAAAATTAAAATCAGAATGAAACAGTGAGTAGAAGACTGAGTGGAGATTACAGGATATTGGATTGAGAAGAAAGGCACAATGGGACAATAATTGAGGGGAAATATTGAAGGAAAGATATTCTTGGATGAGGAAATGAGTATGTTACTACACTGATGGGGAAGAGCTAAAAGTGAGGATCCGAGGATAGCAGTAAACTGAAGTGTAAGAGATGGGAGAGGATGAATTTGTGGAGCAGGATGAAGGGTGATAGGACCCAGATGATAGGTGGAGTCACAGACCCCATCCCAGCAGTCAGCATTCGTCATGGGAACTTTTTGAAATGGGGCACCCACACTATGCAATCATGCAGGAATAGACAGCCATGGACTGATCTGTAGGTCCTACTCCTTGTTCATAAAATATGCTAGCTAGTGGGAACCATGTGGAAGCCAGGGCATCTATAATGTGGAACAATTACACAACTGTTTAAAATAGGAAGCCAGGGCATGACCAACCACAGCAGATGAGGAGACCCTGTGAAGGCATAGGGCAGTGGTCTCTAAACCCTAACAGAGTTTATACCTTAAAAAGAATTTAACCCCTAGGAGATTATATGGCCCCCTCCCATTTTCAAGGAGCACCAGCAGGCCCTGCCACTGCTTCTAACTCCTTTACTTTTGTTGAAAGCAAAGATATGAAAGCCACCTGACTTGTAAAAGGATTTGTTATTGTGCCTTGAGAGTCCAGGAAAACTGCTATTTGCATTGTCCCTTTTCTTTCAGTATTTACATACCAGGAAAAGGACTGTAGAGAGATAAGCAAGAAGGATGCCCTTCCTTCTTCCTTCCTTCGTAAGGAGGAGAAGGGCAATTGTGAATGAGGATGAGGATGGGAAAGGAGAACATCTCAGAGGCAGTTGCTTCCTTTGAAGGGAGGACTTGCCTCCTTGAGGCAGTTTTGCCTCCTTGAAGATGAGGATGGTGGCATGGTCTCCCTAAAACTATCCATTGGCACGTGGCCTTTGCAAATTCTTCATGTGCTCATAGGCATATGCTTGCCCCAGTTTGAACAAGCCCACTAATCTCGGGCATCAGGCCATGCAGGTCCTGAAGATGTTTCCAAAGGGAGAGGCAGGAATGTCCAGGATACTTAGCAACACCTCCCGTGCACCCAGGTTTTCATTCTTATTTCAGCATCTTGACATCCTTGAGAAGGAAAGCCCTTGGGGGCCTCAGTCGAGGGAATACTGAGTGGCCCTTGCGCCCTTCCTTCAGGCAGCACGGTGTTCCTGTTCTCACACCCTCTTTCCTTCCTCAGAGAACTCATGTTTTCTTATGTCTTTAACTGAATATCTACATTTATTTACTTGCCAAATTTATATTGACCATTTCCTCCAGTACTTTTATAGTTTTGCTTTTGAAGGTCTGCTATCTATAAATACTGGGTGCCTTACTGAATTACTTTATTAGTTATAATAATTTTTCAGTTGATTCTTTTTGGCTTTCAGAGAAACAGCCTTCAGACAATGATAATTATGTCTCCACCTTTCCAATATTTATACCACACTTTCCATTTTTGTTCTTTCAGAACAACGTGTGGTAACAGTGGTGATAACAGGCATTCCTGACTTTAATGAGAATGCTCTGGTATTTCACTGTTGAATAAATGTTAACTATTTGTTTGAGATAGATATTTACTTTTTGTTATGTAAAGAAAATTTCCTGACATCCCTCTTTCTCTATGGTCAGCTCCCAAATTCATAATCCTGATATAAAAATCTGACATTCCCTCCAAATGGAAAATCGTGGACCATGTTGATTCATAAATATTGACACTAGCTTTCTTCTTTGCTCTGGAAAAGTTTAGATAGCATGGAATTTATCTACATGAAGATTGTAAAGACATGCCCATAAAACAGCCTGGGCCTGGTATAATTTTTGGAGATAGTTTGTGTCTTAGTTATCTATTGCTGAACAATGAATTGCCCCGAAACTTAACGGCCTGAAGTGACAACAACGTTTACTCTCTCACAGTTACTGTATGTCAAGAATTGGACATGGTTTAAGTGGGTGAGGGTCTCTCACAAGGCTGCAGTCCAGGTGTCAGTCCCGGGTCCATCCCAAGGATTTACTATGGAAGGATCCCCTTCCAGCTGGCTCATCTGGTCGTTGGCAGGATTCAGTTCCTGGCACGTTGTGGGACTGAGGGCCTCAGTTCCTTGCTGGCTCTTGGTCGGAGGCTGCCCACAATTCCTTACCACATGGACTTCTCCATAGGGCGGTTCACTACATGGCAGCTTCAACAGGGAGCAAGTGAGAAGAGCCCGAGAGAGAGTGTGAGCAAGGCAGAAGTCACCATCTTTTGTAACCTAATCTTGGAAGTGACATCCCATCATTTTTGCCATATTCTGTTTATTAGAAGCAAATCACTAAGTCAAGCCTGCACTCACGAGAGGGAATCACTGGGAGCCATTTTAGAAGCTGCCTACCAATTTGATTATGACTTTTCAAATCTTCCATGTTTTTTGGCCAATACAATTTTTCTACTTCTTAAGGACATTTGGTAATTGATCTATCTCTAAAACCTTATTCATGTTTTTAAGCTTTTAAATATAAAATTACACATTCTATTTTGAGATAATTTTTTAAAATATATTTTTGCTTATAACCCTTTCTCCTGTGCGTTTTTGGGTTCCTCTCTGCTTTATTCTTGATTAGCTTTGCCATAGATTTCATCAGTTTTATCAAGCTTTTCAAAGAGCTTATGCTTTGAAAAATTCAATTGTTTTTCAGTTTTAGCCAATTAATTTTTTCTTTTTATCTTCATTAAGTTCTTTCTCCTCTCCTTTCTTCCTTGGGTTTATTTTCTTGTTGTCTAACTCATTAAATGCATATTTCATAAGAATTCCATTTATGTACAAATTTACAGATTCCTATAAAATGTTTTCATTGTCATTTTTTTCTGAGTGTTAATATGTTTTGACCTAGAATTATTTGGGAAAGTGTCGCCCCAACTTCTGATACCATAATAGGTCATTTTTTCCCTGGGATCTAAAAATAGTTTTTATTATAGAATTTTGTCTAAAGCTTCCCAGAGGCAAAAGGATTCTTTTGCTTACTCCTTGAGAAATAAGTTTCAGAGGCATAATTTCCATTAGTAGAAGTCAAGTTGCACTGTGGCAAATTATGTGGCTTTTTCACATATTCACTCATTCTACACACTACTGTGGTAAGTAGATGATTGAGATGTTTGTCTTTTAATTATTATTATTATTACTTTTTAGCTTTTAGACTTGAGAGTTTATTTTGAAATTCAAGCCACATTTAAAAAGCTTTTTACATTTACTGTTAGATTTAAACAGGCTTAGAAACCCCACTCTAGGGGCATTCAAATGGTATTTTTATCACTTTCTTCTGGAAAGAACCCTATTGGAAAGAGAGATATGAATGGTAAAGGGGTGAGAGAAATGCCTCACTTTAAGAGAAAAAAGGTGACTGTTCTTTCAATTTGTTGGAAGTGGTTGAACTGGTAGATATCAAAGTCAAAATCTATTTTTGTTTTTAATTTTCAGAGGTTTGATTATGATGTATCTTGGCACAAATTTCTTTAGGTGTATTCTATTTGGAGTTTACTAAGCTTGAATCTATTTCTTGCCAAATTTGGGAAACGATTACGCATATTTCTTCAAATATGTTTTCAGGCCCTGCTTCTTTCTTCTCTCCTTCCTGGGCTCCAATGACATAAATATTAGACCTTTTGCTATGGCCCCACAGCTCTCTGAGGCTCTGTTCATTTTTCTCCCCCAGTCTATTTTCTCCTGGTTTTTCAGATTGGGTAATTTATTTTGTTCTATTTTCTAGTTTACTAATTCTTCTGTCCTCTCCTTCCAGTGCTGAGCCATCCACAGGGTTTTTAATTTTGATTATTATGTTTTTCAGTTCTAAATTTTCCTTTTGGTTTTTCCTTATGTCTTCTATTTCTTTGCCAAAACTTTCTAGTTTTCATTTGTTTTGAGAACATTGTAGTTGCTCGTTGAAGCATTTTTATTACAGTTGCTTTAAAATTCTCATCAAATAATTCCAATGTCTGTGTGATTTCAGTACTGGCATCTATTGATTGTCTTTTCTTGTTCAAGTTGAGATTTTTCCTGGTATGTGATATCAGTGATTTGTAAAATTGTATTATGTACTTTTGGGGTATTATGTTATGAGACTCTGGATCATATTTTAGCACGGCTCCTCTGATACCCTGCTGGTGGGGAAATGGGGTTACTGCCTTTTTTCTGTCAGGTGGGGAGTGAAAGTCCGGTTCCCCACTCAGCCTCTATTAGCATCAGGGGAGGGGAAGGGACCCTTGTTAGTGCTGGGTGGGGGTGGGAGTGTAGGCCCCCCACTGGGCTTCCACTGACACCACTCTGACTAGAAGGGTGGCACCTTGTTACTGCTCCTCAAATGGTCAATACTGACACCCAGGAGGGGAGGGGGATATCTTGTTAGAACTGGATGGTGGTAAAAGGTCTGGCTTCCCACTGGTATCCTCAGATACTGGCAAGGAGGAGGATGGATGCCTCATTACCACTGGGTCGGGGTGGAAGTCCTTGCTCCTCACATGGACTTTACTGACACAGTAAGGGCGCCTCCTTACAGCTGGTCAAGGGTAGAAGTCCAGGCTCCCCACTCAGCCTTTGCTGACGTGGGTTGTGGTGGGGGCGTGATTTTCCTGTAGCATTTGGCTGGGGTAGAGTGGTTATTGTCTAAAAGTTTTCTGTCTTGCTAGGCTTCCCCTTTTCTGGTCTTGTGGCTAGAGAGAGCAAGATTTTCTTTGCTGCCATTGGCATTTCTGTGTTGCCAGCTTCTCCAGCATCCAGTTCAGAACACGCACACAAAAAGAAAACCCAGAGAATTCACGCCCGTATTGTTGCCTGGGTCTCAAGCTCTCTAGATGGGCTTCTTTTTTCTTTCCACCTTTCAGAGTCCTCTGACGTTCGTTTCATATATAATGCCAAGGGTTTTGGCTGTACTTAGAGGGAGGAATAGAAAGAAATATATTTATTCTATCTTGGTTCCACTGATTGAGTTTTAACAGTCTGTAATTTCCCACAGTTCTCAAGCACATCTTGTGGGGTTTAATTATGTTAATTTAGATGATCCTTTATTTTTATGGAATAAATTTTTTTTTCTTTAATCAATTCTGTCAAGAAATGTCCCACAACTGATGAGGACTTTTTAATTACTTAGGCAATTTTGGTAGATTTTAGTGAGGGTGAATATCTTTGCATGTGTTTATTGGTTCTATATTACTTCATTTGTGAATTTTGTATTTGTGTCCTTCGTCCATTTTTCAATTGTCTTTGTTATTTGATTCATAAGATTCTATGATTTATAAGATTATATGTTAGGGATATTAACGCTCAGTTATATGTAGCCGCATCTACAATCAGCTCCATTATTAGCTGTGTTTTCTTCAGCCACAAATTGAACATTCTAGCACCTATCACAAAACCTGTTGGGTTCATTAAATAAGATAATCCATGTTAAGGCCTCAAACCAGTAAAAAAGCAAAGAGTAAATTCCTAATAAGTGACAGTGATTTTTTGTTATGGAATTCGCTGCTCAAGAAGATCTGGACAGAGGCAGATATAAATCTCTTTAGGCTAGCTGTCTTCCCAACACTAAGCTTTCTCCTCTTGCCCCCTAAAGATGGAGGTTGTTGGGAATTTGAAAGTGCCTGGAGATTCCCTTGGCAAAAAATAACACTTTATGGCATTTATTGAAATTTTGTCACAGAGAAAATAACAGTAATATTACAATTTTAGAATTGCCTCCACTCAATATGACATCTTTTTGTATTTTCAATATGTCCTTAAGAAGTTAAAGCAACGTTTACTTCTATAGAAGGATGTGTAAAATGCACTCAACCTGCTTTATTCCCCAAAGTTAATTTTTTTATGTGAGAGAAGTAATTTTAAAAAATAACAGGTACTTCACAAGATTCAGAGGTTTAGTACATGAGGTGTAATAAAATGTGAGACTCTGGGCTGGAAAGATGAAGACTTAGAGGGGATAGGAAATTTAATATTATAGGCATACTGTAGATGCTCAATACTACCTATTATTTTGCTCAGTTCTTAGAAATGTTATGTGCCCTTTGGGACTGATAAACAAGATCCAGTTTGCTTGACTCTACTTCCCATAGTGCATTTGAAATAAGCATTATAGGGAGAGCATCTTCCCATCTTCTGGTTACAGATTGCGTTGGAAAGTTGTAGCGAAATCTTAGAACAATAGGAAACCCCAAACAAAGTAGTCAAAAGCAAAGCAAATTTTAAAGTTGGTGAGAAGGAAGTACAAGAGCTTCAACAGTACCAGTCAAAAACATTTAGAAACGGAGGAAATCTTAGATAAGAAACCTTGAGAATAAAAGCCAAAGTAAAACACAAATCGATCAAATCGTTCTCTTTTGGTTGTCACTTGAGAAAGGAATAGCATAATGGAAGAACACACCTTGGCAGAGAACACCAAGTGAGGAATGTAAAGAAAGACTTGGGTATAAGCGCCTTTTCTACAGCTTAATTCTCTGCTTAACTTTTTTCAAACTACTATACTACTCTGAACCTCTGGCTTCCTGATTTGTAAAATGAAAACAAAACTCTGAAGTTTTCGTGATGTGGAAAATCCTTTGTGAATCTTGACCTGGGGCATGCAGCTGTGAGCCCCTTAGTGGAAAGACCTAGGTATTGCCCGTTAAGTGAGGAGACGATCACAATGAACATGGTGCGTGCTCAATAAGTGTTTACTGAATGAATGTGCATTAAACCAATTAAAATCTATCATTAATTTAAATGTGATCTGCCATAAATCACACTCCATAGGCTTCTTATATCTTGCTTGTAAAATTAGCAGACAGAACTAAGAGATCTCTAAGGGTCTTTACCTAGAATACTAGTGGAGCCAGGTTAAAAAATATATTTTAGCAGTGGCCCAGATTTCTTGTGGGATAGCAGATCCCTTGCTTTGGAAAATGCCTTCAGAGGTGTGGCAGAGACTGTAGCGATCCCCTCTTTCCACAGTTATAGAGTGCTAAGCAGGGCACACAGTTGTTCAGAACAAAGACTACATTTCCCAGCCTGCCTTGCAGGTTACAGTGACCATGTGACCGAGTTCTGGCTAATGGGGTGTAAGCACAAGCTACATACCAGCTTTTGAGAACCTCCTTAAGAGATGTTTGGTGTGTGCACTTTGAGCTTCTTCTTAGTTCCATCCTCCCTCCAGCTGTCATCACCTTACAGCTTGAGGAAGAGAGCCAGGCCTAGGGTGTGAAGATCTGGGTCCCTGATAATTTTGTGGATCAAAGTTATTTACCATACTGGCCTTGGGATACAAATCTCCAGATTTATGGTGAGGCAGAAGTAAACATATCCAGTTTATGACAATGTTATTTTGAGTTTTCTGTGGTGGGGGAAAGTAATCCTAACAGATGAGGCCCTAAAGGGCTGGGTTGACAGAAAGCAATAACCAAGAGGATGTTAATCTACATAGCATAGACAGGAATTGAAGCATGGGGGTGGGGGAGGAACTGGAAAAGACGGAAGTTAGACCTGAGATGGTTGGCCAATGAGAGGTCTCTAATGTAGTGTTACGGTACCAGGCTTGTTTTTGCCAACTGCCCAGAAAGACAAACACTGAGATGAAGAGATGGTGGCAGAGGGAGGGTTTTAATCACAAGGCAACCATGTGAGGAAGTGAGAGAATGAGTCTCAAATCTGTTTCCCCAAAAATGGGGACTTAGGGATATTTATGGGGTGGGGGAACAAGGTGGTCTGAAATGTGGAGGTAGATGATTGGAGGTGAGGAGAGGTGAGGTAATTGGTGATCTGTGCAAACTTTGTCAGACTCCATCCCTCTTTATAGGACACATGGTCACAAAATGGTGGCATTAGCATGATCTGAGAAAGGAGTTCTCACCCTCTTGATGTCAAAAGGTCGCCTATTGGACACCTGTGCAGGCCCCGTTGGTGGGTTGGTGGTCTCAACTGGCCTGAAGTGGACAAGGGGTTCTAATTCCTGACAAACAGCTTAATCACCCATTACCATGGTGACCCAGGCTCCAGGGAGATACTATCTATAGGAAAATAGTGGGAGTCAGGTAGCATATTGCCTCAACAGCACAGTTAACAATGGGTGGGTTAAACAGCTAAAAGCTATAATCGGTAATTGCAAAAAGGAAAAAAGCTTTAGTTACTAGCTACTTAATCATCAATGGTTAACTGTGTGTCCATTTCAATCCCCGTATTCTTTGGTCACTCCTCATTCTTGAGGGATTTGGGGCAATGACTGATCTAGCTACTTCCTGCTGAATTGGGGGGTAGATCTGGGTTAGAGGAATAAAACTGTTTAACACTCATTTGGAAATATTCTCTTATTCCCAGCTTCAGGTTGACATTTTGCATTATTAGAATTTTGTACCTTGCTCAACAGTTTTGTAACAATATCTAAAGGTACATTTTATAATCAAGTATTTGACCAGAAGGATAAGAAATATAGACAACCCAAATTTTAACAGTCCCTGAAAAATAGACCTAATCCCAGTGGGGCTTCCATCTGATCTTCAGGTGGGGGCAGACATCTGGTCTTAGTTCCTGATAGACTTTTGTTTTACTGGATATGCATCAGAGACCAGAGCAATGTCCTATACCGTTATCTTTCAGTTGTCATTGATGATGGCTGTCTGCATAGACTCTCTGCCTTGGGGTCATCACATTCCTAAGGAACTCAAAAAAACAAACTTATCAACTTATAGCAGCGGGAAGGGGCCATAAAATCTACAGAGCATGTCTGGGTTAGTTAATCAGAGGTCATTCAAAGTTACACTATGGTTTCTTTTCTACAGTATGGCTTCCCTTATGTCAATCTTGTGTTAAGCCGGTATCAGCAGGACATCTGAAGAACTCTCCCCCCAGCCCTGAATAATGTTGATAAAGTTGACTGAATCTTTCTCCTCTTTCCCTCTTCCTTCTTCCCTCCCTTCCCCATGGCTTTGTTTTCTCTTTCCTTCCTCCCCTCTCTCTTCTCCCTTCCACCCCTCCTTGCTTCTTTTCCTTCCTCACTTCCCTGTGGATTAGGTAGAAATCAAGGAAAAGGGACTGAATTCTGCATCCAGGTCAACTAGGGGAAAAGCTAAGAGAACTACTTCAAGTGAGAAGAAAGGGAAATTGAGAGCTTAATGAGGGCAGGAAATTGATCCAATGGGTGCCCAGAATACAAAAGACTTTGGAAATATGCACAAATCTTGAGAGCATTGGGTGCACCAAAGATATGTGGCTGGAGTGAAATTTATCTCAATTTTTTTTTTAAAGATTGGCACCTGAGTGAACAACTATTGCCAATCTTCTTCTTCTTCTTTTTTTTTTCCTTTGCTTTTTCTCCCCACATCCCCCCAGTACATAGTTGTATATTTTAGTTGGGGTCCTTCTAGTTGTGACATGTGGGATGCTGCCTCAACATGGCCTCATGAGCGGTGCCATGTCTGCGTCCAGGATCCAAACTGGTGAAACGCTGGGTTGTGGAAGCAAAGCGTGTGAACTTAACCACTTAGCCACGGGGCCAGCCCCTACCTCAATTTTATATGACCAGCAAACTATAGCTGGCCACTGAGCTTATGTGAATATCCTACCACTCTAAGAGTTTAAGTTCAACCTGAATAATTCTTAGAAAATCAACACACATCAAAGAGAGAGAGAATTTGAATAGAAATTTAACAGGGTAAAAAGTTTCAAACGAAGAGAGAGACTTTTCCTCCACTTTATCAGAAATTAGCTTCCTAGAATTAGCTTCTTTCATACCTCCTCTCTTTTCTCCCTTAAACTCACTCTAGTGCTGTCGAATTCCACAGTTCCTCCATGTGAGGGTCAATCTGCAAGGGAGGAGTCTTTGGGACAGATTTGTGATATGCTGGAGTCAACTCCTATCGGCATTTACATGCATTTCTTCCCAACTCCGTGTTCAGTGACGTCAAACTGGTAGCTTGAAATCCACCATAGTGGGAATATTTACACCATGGAAATTGGAAAATGCACTGAATCAAGAAATCATGTCCCTAGTCCTCTGCCACAATGTATCAGCATACCACTGGACATATCTCTACTTTTGATGGGTAGTCATTTAAGGCTGCTGTGCATTCCCTCGAAATTCACTTAGTTGCTATGTGGGAAACTAAATACCAGTATGCATGATCAGGCCAGAAGGGAAATTTTTTAGTTATTTCTTATGTTTTCTCTCTCTTTCTTAACTAAATCTTTTTTATATAGGAGAAAAGCATTCATATATTAAAAGATTCAAACAATAGAGAAGGATATCAAATATCAAATGAAGATTAAAAGTTTCCCACTTTTGGGGAAATATGAATATGGAGAGAATATTTGATGATATAATGGGATTATTGTTAATTCTTTTAGGTCTGATAAGGTTATTATGGTTATATAGGACATGGTCCTTATTCTTAGGAAACCATTCTAAAGTATTTAGGGGTGAAGAATCAGGATGTGTGTGTGTGTGTGTGTGTGTGTGTGTGTGTGTATATAAATATATATTTTGAAGTAGAATACTGTCAAAAATTTATTTCTCAGTAACTTGGGTTACATATGAACAAAGATTACAACTGATTTGAAAGGAACCATCAATTATTTCTATGATCTTACCAATGCTCAGGATGTTCCTCCCTCTATGTCACAGGGCACACATCAGCCCCAGAGTCAGATTGAGCCCTTTGACTTTGTAATGTGTCCAGTTGAAATGCAGCCTCTGTGTGTTCTTTCATTTCCTCAAGGCTGTGAGGGAGAGGTGGTGCAAACCCAAGGTTCTTGATATATCCCCCCATCTTGGCATGATATATGTGAGTCTTGGAGATTGCTGTTCCAGAGGCAGGTAAATGTTTTGAACAGATTACCAAGGCTAGTGCCATGGAAGATATTCAACAGGGAACCTCTGGATCTCATGTTAGAAATGAGGTGGAGGCCTGACCTGCTGGTTAATTATGTTGTTGAAAACAGAATGGACTGAAGAAATGTGCACGTGATACGGTGGAAAGAATGTTGATTCTTAGAAAATTCAAGGATTTTTTCACGGATATTTATATAATGAACAGCCTTGGAAGATAAAGCCTCCGCAGCAAAAAGCAGGTTTGCTTATGACCTTGGAAGACAGAGATAAGGTCTTTCTCTAGAGCAAAAGGCAGACATGCTGCTCATTACCAAAGATGCAGGTTCTAGGCTCCGTGTTCCTCTCCCGTAATGCAACCTGGAGTATGTGCTGGTGTCGTCTGGTCCTCTGCGTTGCTCTGTAGGGACTGGAGCTCAGGGAACCAGCACAGATGATGATACTCTGACCACTGTTAATGCTATGAGTAATATAGTCCCTTTTTCTCTAAGCCAGGAATCTTCTATCAGCATCCATGAAACTGTGACAGACCAATTGGTTAGCCCGCAAGTGGGGCAAAGAATCTCAGACCCTTTGCCTATCTGAGTTTGTCTGATCTGCCTCATGTTTCCAAGCCCCAACCTGGGATAAAAATTGAGATGGAAGGAAAAAAACCAACAAACCTAGATTGTGAGAAGAAATATCCATTGAGCACTGACTAAATGACATGCATTTCCAAATGTTACTCTTGGAGCATGTACTTTTGGCTCTGGGACTCGTACTAACCTGTGTTTCCATTTTTTGCCATCTGCCATTTTTGATGGACATGATAAGAAAGAGCAATGTGAAATTTACTGTTGTATATGTATTTGGGATGGTTTCAAGGACACCGACTACAACATTATGCAGTGTCCTTTTTAATGAGACCCACAGGAGAAATTTGTCTCAGGTGTTAGGAAAAGCTGCATTTCTGTTGAACAGCTGTGGTGTGTTTGTCCCATGGACACTCTAAATCTTGTAACTGATTGTGTAGCTCTATCATCTCAGCATCTTGGAGGAATGGAGCCAAATTTGTGGTCCAGCTTCTGGAATTCATTGAGGCCAGACAGCATGCATTTGAGAGTACTGAGTTTACCCCAGATTATTTTCTTCAATCCATTTCCTCATTTATTTACTTTTATATTTTTGCAATATGTACATTTTTCAAATTTTATTTTAATCAAATTTTAAGGGTCTGATATTTCTACAACGTTTATTATGAGACCAGCACTTCCTGTCTCCCCCTGGCCTCTCCTCACGGCTCCTGCATCCTGTCTCTTCTTCTCCCTTTGAAGTCCTGGTTTTGGTGGAGCATCTGAGGAAGATGCTGGGAGGCACATTCATGAGAGCTAACCTGTCTGACAACGTCATTCGTCCACCATCACACTTACCTGGCAGTTTGGCCGGTGGTAGAATTCTAGGCTAGACGTAGTTTTTGCTTAGACTTTTGAAGACTTTATCCCATTGGCTTCTAGGTTCCAGCATTTCATTTGTGAAGTCCAAAGCCATTCTGATTCTTGATCCTTTGATGTGACTTGTTTTTTCTCTCTGGAAGCTTTGTCAGGTCTTCTTTCTGTTCCCAGTGTTCTGAAACCTCAGGAAAATGATGTGCCTTTATGGGGTCTTTTTACGTGCACTGTGTTGGGCATCTGTAATGTGGGAACTCATGTCCTTTAACTCAGGACATTCTTTTCTGATTGTCTCTTCGATAATTTCATCTCCTGTGTGAGAATTTCTGAGAACTCTGTTTCTTGAATGACTTTATTTAGGTTTTCTACCTTCTGGGTCAGTCCTCTCATGGCACCTCTTGATCTGGTTTTCCTTCTCTTAAGTTCTAAGTTCTTTTTTGTGTATTAGTTTTCTATCACTGCCATAACAAGTCACCACAAACTTAGAGGTTTGAAACAGCACCCATTTATTATCTCACAGTTTCTGGGAGTCAGAAGTGCGGGCACAGCATGGTCCAGTGAGTCTTAGCTTAGTGTCTCACAAGGTGGAAAGCAAGGTATTGGCTGGTTGAAAGCTTTTATCTGAAGGCTCAAGGAAGACTCTGCTTCCAAGCTCATTCAGGTTGGTGGCAGAATCCAGTTGCTTGTGGTTGTAGGCCCAAAGTCCCTGTGACCTTGCTGGCTGTCAGCCAGGGGCTGATCTTTGCTCCTAGAGGCTGTCTGCATTCCTTCTCATGCTTTCCACAAGCACCTAGAGGCCTTCTTCAGGTAGTGTCCTTGCCTGAGGCCTCTACATTGCAGACCCCTCTCCCACCTCAAATTTCTCTTACTCAATGTTTTGCATTCCTCTTCTGTAATTAAGGGCTCATGTAATTGCATTGGGTCCCACTTGATAATCTAGGGTCATCTCCTTCTTTTAAGATCTGTTGATTAGTAACCTTAATTCCATTTGTAAAGTCCCTTCAGAGTAGTACCTAGATTAGTGTTTGCATAACTAGAGGGTTGGGATCTTGTGGGGACATTTTTAGAAGTCTGTTTACCACCCTCCTCAACTGTATATTGCAACTCTCCTGTTTTCTGAATATTCCTTTTTCACAGCATTCTATTCTTGGGACCTGTGGACAATGTCTTCTCTTCCTTTGAGGATCTTAGTGAGATTTTTTTGATACGTTTTCTTCTCCCAGATTTTCCTGTTTCCTCTAAGTTTCTTTCTTCCGTTTGTTAGTTTGGGGCTCTCTTTTTTCATCTTAGAGGCCTTCCCCAAGTGTTCAATATCACACTGTGGCTCTCTGTCTGTGTTTATGAATGAGGGACTAAAGCTCAACGCAAACTCTGCGAGTGACAGCCTCCACCGAGGCATCCATCGGGTGGGACATTTCACTGGGGGACCTACAATGTTAGCATACGTGGGATTTTTTTCTAGGACTAGTTAGAATCCCCAAGGAAGAACATCCCAGTCTCTTGGTGGAGGGCCTGGCTGCCAGTGGGAGAGTGGCTATGGGGGCATCTCTGGGTTCAGTGGCCTTCCCGAATCCTCTTTTTTCCGCAGTGGTACCTCAAACCTGCTCCAGTTCTGCCTGGTGTTCTGGGGCAGAGTCCTTCCAGCTTGCAAGTTTTTGAAAATAAACCTACACCATTTTGCTGAGGTTGAGAAGGGGATTGACTGCTGCTTTGTAGATTTTCAAGCCATCCTCCTGTTTTCAACTCTGATTTTACTCTCAATTTCAGAGGTACCTGGTGCTGCTTGTTTCTGAGATTTTGTGAAGTTTGCTGGTCTGACTCTTGGCTGTCTTGGGTTGTCCACATCAGCTGTTGTTTCCCACTTTCCACACGCTGTTGCTGCTGTTTCTTCTCCCATTCGCTTTGACCATTAACTGTGTGTCTCTAACACAACTCCATTTCTGTCTTTTTTGTGGGCCTCCAGGAAAGAGCCAAGGGAAACATGTGTCCGATACACCAGCATTAATCTGAAACACCACACATTACATGTAGGGTTCTATTTTTAAATGAAAAGCCTTAAAACCTTTTCGGAATGTGGTGAGGGAGAAAAAATCAATTCATTGAATTGACTAATATTGTGTTTGGGAGTCTGGGGAGTTACTTAGCTTCAGAAATGAACTTCATTTCTCATTTGTAAACATCCTGATAGGTTTGCTGCAAAGATACAATGTGACAATATCTGAGCATACCTAGGACAGTACCTAACATGTAGTTGGCATTTGATATGTGCTTGTTGAATGAAGACATAAAACGCACTCACTCGAAACTAAAAGAAAAAAAATACTGAGAAGTAGATATCCACAAGTCAGGGCTAGACGTAGATGTGTGCTGGCCACGGCAGGCTAGGAACACAGCACCCCTCCAAACCACTGGACTTTGCATGTTGGCTCAACATTTATTTTATTTTATGTTTTTGGAGGAAGATTAGCCCTGAGCTAACATGTGCCACCAACCCTCCTCTTTTTGCTGAGGAAGACTGGCCCTAGAGCTAACATCCATGCCCATCTTCCTCTATTTTACATGTGGGACACCTGCCACAGCATGGCTTGATGAGCAGTGCTAGGTCTGCATCTGGGAGCTTGAACTGGCAAACCCCGGGCCGTAAAAGTGGAGCGCACGAACTTAACCACTACACCACCAGGCCAGCCCCTCAACATTTATTTGGTTGGTGATTGAAGGGAAGGAACAAATTTTGTCTTTAAAAAATTGTATATTGCTTTCTTTCAAATTAAGGACTGATTATTTAGTCTAAATGTAACATAATATTTTAACTTTCTTAGAAATGTCTATTTCACAATTTTTCCACGACTCGTAACTCTATAGCATTATTCATGTTCACTAATGATGAAAGATAACAAATAAATATAGCTGTAAAGTTTTATTAGAATATGTTAAACACCTTTTTCTGACTTTCACAATGGCAAATATTTTTCATTTTTTTGTAAATCTTGCTTTCCTTCAGTTTTATTTTTCTCCGAATGGAACAACGTTTTGGGAGGCATGTCAGAAGGTTACGATATATACAGTAGGGCAGGACCCTCACTCCCTGTCGACAGCACCACGTCAAAAATTACCAGGTGCCAGAGCTTCAGTTGACTTCGTCCTCATCGTGGGGCTGTCAGCTTATCCACCACATTCCATCACTAATGGAGAGGCTCAAAGCGACACTTCAATTGGCCTATAGGAGGCTGGCTTTTCAAATGTCTACTTCTACTTGGGGGAATTGGTGAGAGCAGGACCCTTCCCGATAAAGCGAGGAACTACATGTGGAAGTCTGAGCGACTTGGCACAATGTTTCCTCCTATTCCAGTGATATCTTGGTGCCCATATGGATTGGCACCCTGGGCAGCTGCTGGACTGGCTTGCCCCTTAATCTGGTTCTGCCCTCAGCTTCTGCATTTGTTACCTCTCCTCCCTGGTGCCCAGTGTCCTAATCATCTCTCTCCTGCACTCCATAAAATAGCTCTCAGTGACTTCATTCACCCTCAGGTATAAGTGTTTGATAACAACATGAAGACTCATATTTCTCAGGGAGTTTTGAACTTTCGTAAAGATCCATACTTGCACTACACAGATGGCATTTATAGGATGGATTTTTAGTTATCAGCCCAAAGAAGACCATCTGGCACTGGTAACTATTTCCCATTGTCTTTGAAATGCACACTGTCAATCCCCTATCCCAAATTTCTGGCCCTGCACCACTCCCTTAAGTGGCATATTTGCTCAGGAAACACCTTAAAGCATGTGAAGGTAAGCTCTGGGGTGCATTTGCCATTTAACACTATGAATCACATTTGACAATTTTCTAACTCCTTATTCTGCCCTACAGCCAACCTTCCACAATACTGTTTGGGCTGCCTTTTCTTCCATTTTCATCTTGGCCCCTCTATGGGTTTAATACTTGTCTCTCTTTGGCTTCTGTGGGCAGGAACTCTGACTCTCCACTCTGGCTAAGTTGCCTCAGGTGAGCATCCTTCCTGGTTTCACTTGGCCTCCTACCTCGACTTCCCCAGGCTTTGTGAGTGGGGCCTGGTCAGCATGTGAGGCTGAGCCAGGATAGGCGCCAGAGCCCTGGCCATGTAGAAGACAGTACATGCCAGGGTAATGCTTAGAGAATTGGTCTGAGGGACTGTGGACCTATCTCCTGGGCAGCTAAACCATGGTGGTATATATTGCTAGATGCCTACCAACACTCATTCTCCCTTTTTAACAACAGAATCACTACGTAGATGCGCAGGGGGGGTGGGGGTCGGAAGGGTGTGCAATGTGCTCAGCTCCATTGAAGACTATCTTTCCTAACCTCTCTTGTATCTAGATATGGCCATATGACTTAGTTCTGGTTGATGACATGCAAGACTCATTAAAAGGGACAGACAACTGGGGAAATGTTTTTTCTCCTGCCAGCTCCTCGAAGTAAAGGCATGATGACTGGAGCTGTAGCAGCCATGTTGGATCAAGAGAATAGAGGCCATGTCCTCAGCATAGTAAAGCATAAAGATAAAATAACCATCGGTCCCTGATAGCTTAATGATGCCAGCACACTTTAGAATGACTATCTCTGCGCTTCTTTTATGTACGATAATAAACCTTTGTGGATTTAAGCCATTGTTACCTCGGATTTTCTGTTATATGTTGCCAACCTAAACCAAATATATATATCAACATCTTCCCTTTCCCTCCTTTCGTCTTGTTATTGCCCCCTCTGGAAGGAGGAGGGATACTGTACTGATGATGACAACCCAAGGTGTTGGATTGCTCTTCTAGCTTGTTGCTGCCACCACTGCTATTGAAGCAAAAGTGAAGCACACTGTTTTGTTAAAAGTTGTGATACTACCCATGGCCATAGATGCCAAATCCCCGGTACTCGACACGTTGGCATCTACTTAAAATATCTAAATACTACTCCTTGCCTCCACCCTTTACCTGCGGACGTGTCTCCTGCTTGGAAAATGTGCACACAATCTTTGCATATAAACAAAGATTTGAAATTGCTTTATCAAAGTCAATTTAGGAAAATAAATCATTCTTTCTCCAGCTTCCAACTTTTTTTTTTTTATTAAGGTTATGAAAGTTAACATCCTTGTGAAATTACAGTTGTACATCATTATTAGTCATGTTGTAGGTACACCACTTCACCCCTAGTGCCCTCCCCCCACCCCTCTTTCCCCAGGCAACCACCGATCAGTTCTCTTTGTCTGTATGTTAACTACTACTTATGAGTGGAGTCATACAGAGTTCGTCTTTCTCTGTCTGGCTTATTTCACTCAGCATAATACCCTCAAGTTCTATCCATGTTGTTGTGAATGGGATGACTTTGTCCTTTTTTATGGCTGAGTAGTATTTCATTGTATATATACCACATCTTCTTTATCCAATCATCAGTTGCTGGGCACTTAGGTTGGTTCCATGACTTGGCTATTGTGAATAATGCTGCGATGAACATAGCGGTGCATGGAACTTTTGGAATTGCTGATTTCAGGTTCTTAGGATAGATACCCAGTAGTGGGATGGTTGGGTCATAAGGTATTTCTATTCTTAACTTTTTGAGGAATCTCCATACTGTTTTCCATAGTGGCTGCAAGAATTTGCATTCCCACCAACAGTGTATGAGGGTTCCCTTTTCTCCACAACCTCTCCAACATTTGTCACTCTTGGTTTTGGATATTTTTGCCATTCTAACAGGTGTAAGGTGATATCTTAGTGTAGTTTTGATTTGCATTTCCCTGATGAATAGTGATGTTGAACATCTTTTCATGTGTCTATTGGCCATCCATGTATCTTCTTTGGAGAAATGTCTGTTCATGTCCCCTGCCCATTTTGTAATTGGGTTGTTTGATTTTTTTTATTGTTGAGTTGTGTGAGTTCTTTGTATATTATGGAGATTAACCCTTTGTCGGATAAATAACTTGTGAATATTTTTTCCCAGTTAGTGGGCTGTTTTTTTGTTTCAATCCTGTTTTCCCTTGCCTTGAAGAAACTCTTTAGTCTTATGAAGTCCCATTTGTTTATTCTTTCTATTGTTTCCCTCATGTGAGGGGTTATGGTGTCCGAAAAGATTCTTTTGAAGCTGATGTCAAAGAGTGTACTGCCGATATTCTCTTCTAGAAGACTTATTGTTTCAGGCCTAATCTTTAGGTCTTTGATCCATTTTGAGTTTATTTTAGTAAATGGTGAAAAAGTATGGTTGATTTTCATTCTTTCACATGTGGCTGTCCAGTTTTCCTGGCACCATTTGTTGAAGAGACTTTCTTTCCTCCATTGTAGGCCCTCAGCTCCTTTGTCAAAGATTAGCTGTCCATAGATGTGTGGTTTTATTTCTGGGCTTTCAATTCTGTTCCATTGATCTGTGCATCTGTTTTTGTACCAGTACCATGCTGTTTTGATTACTGTAGCTTTGTAGTATGTTTTGAAGTCAGGCATTGTGATGCCTCCAGCTTTGTTCTTCTTTCTCAGGATTGCTTTAGCAATTCGGGATCTTTTGTTGCCCCATATGAATTTTAGGATTCTTTGTTCAATTTCTCTAAAGAATGACATTGGAATTCTCATTGGGATAGCGTTGAATCTGTAGATTGCTTTAGGTAGTATGGACATTTTAACTATGTTTATTCTTCCAATCCATGTGCATGGAATGTCTTTCCATCTCTTTACGTCGTCGTCGATTTCTTTCAAGAAGGTCTTGTAGTTTTTGTTGTATAGGTCTTTCACTTCCTTGGTTAAATTTATCCCAAGGTATTTTATTCTTTTTGTTGCGATCGTGAATGGGATTGAGTTCTTGAGATGTTTTTCTGTTAGTTCACTGTTAGCATGTAGAAATGCTACTGATTTATGTATGTTGATTTTATACCCTGCAACTTTGCTGTAGTTGTTGATTGTTTCTAATAGTTTTCCTACGGATTCTTTGGGGTTTTCTATATATAAGATCATGTCATCTTCAAACAGTGAGAGTTTTACTTCTTCGTTGCCTATTTGGATTCCTTTTATTTCTTTTTCCTGCCGAATAGCTCTGGCCAACACCTCCAGTACTATGTTGAATAAGAGTGGTGAAAGTGGGCACCCTTGTCTTGTTCCTGTTCTGAGAGGGATGGGTTTCAGTTTTTGTCCGTTGAGTATGATGTTGGCTGTGGGCTTTTCATATATGGCCTTTATTATGTTGAGGTACTTTCCTTCTATACCTATTTTATTGAGGGTTTTTATCATAAATGGATGTTGGATCTTGTCAGTTGCTTTCTCTGCATCTATTGAGATGATCATGTGGTTTTTGTTTCTCATTTTGTTAATGTAGTAAATCACGACCAGCTTCCAACTTTTTAATTAAAAAATTTTTTCAAAACTATAGAAAAGTTGAAAGAATGTTACAATGAATTTTACTCATATCCCTACCACTGAGATTCAATAGTTAACATTTTCTTGTATTTGCTTTATCCAAATATCTATATATATTTAAAGCTAAATCTATATCTAGAGCAACAGTTTTTTTTCTTTTTTTGGCTGACCATTTTAAAGTGAGTTGCAGACAATCATTTTTTCATTCTTAACACATTCTGAATTTCCAAATTGTGTTTTACACGGTCAGGAGAGCACCAAAGGCAGATTTCCTATGTGTTTTCAGCCCAAGAGTGTGTGTGGCTTAGAAGGAGCCCTTTAGCATCCGTCCAGGTCAGGTAAGGAAGGAAGACTTCTAAGGAGCAGTGTCACCAAGTAAATAGCAAGGATGCCTGTACTTTGTTGACTTAATGTAGGGAAATATTTGCTTTGTTCTTAAAATACTGTGATTTGACTAAATTTCACCAAATCAATTCAAAAACATCTATAATGTCGACTCCTGGATAGTTCTGGAAAGCCTCTGGTGACCAACTAGTCTTGGTAGGCCCAGGACTTTCCTGGTTTTACCTTGAAAAGTCCTAGGATAGCCCTCTGTCCTGGGCAAAACTGGGTGGTTGGTAACCCTATTTAAAATAATTCTCTGACTTAACCTTGCTACTGAACACAGTTGGCAATTTTTTCTTCATTTATGTAACAAACTCTTACTGAACAGCTGTCAGGTGTGAGCCCCGGGCTGGGGCTGGTGGTGTCCTGTTGACCATGACATGGTCTGTGATCTGCAAGGACTTCACACAATCCTCTGTATTTGCCATGGGTTGTTAAAGACAAATGTCTGTGCTTTAGAACTGAAATTTCTTTTCTCTTCAGAGTTGCAGGTAGAAGAAGAAATGAGAAAGGCTTTATAGGGAGAATAATCTGGATACCTAAACGGACTTTGTTCAGTTGTGGGGGAACTTAGGTTTTTTTTACATTTCCAACCATGGTTCCTTAACACAAAAAATTTACTGTGGAAGATAAACGGTGGCCACGATCTGTTGCTGTGTCCTGAGAGGCCTCAAGCTATTAATTGCTCAGCGCCTTTTGAAGTAAAAGCTGAAAGGCTTTTCACCACCTCACAGTCCATTTGTGAAAGAAAGCTGATGACAGATTCCTGTCAGATTGTGCTTACATCTTAGAATCAGTATCTCTGGGCTTGAAGAAGGTGACATTGTCCCAGATGCCACATTCTGGGCTTTATGGCCTGGTAGCTTTGAGCCTCTTTATGAAAAAGCTAGTACTGATGTAGAAATGTGTTTGCAGACACCATGTCTCTGTGTTCTAAAATGCTGAGCAGTGTCTGACCACCAGCTGACATTGCTTTCAGGCCCAGGGCCGCGCTTCTTCATGCCTGTTTCCAGCTCCAGCCCAGCATCTGGCCAGAGGGGAGTCTTATTGCACTTGTTGTGTCAAATAGATTTGGATGAAAAACAGAAAGAAAGAATTCAGTTCATTTTGCTAAGTGTAAAGTATAATTTAAAAAATACAGTACACAGACATTTTAGTTACAGTAATGAATGGTTGCAGGCTGGAGAGATGGCAGGGAGTAGATGGTGATTCCTATTGAATTTATCTTCTGCTCTGATTTGATTAAGTTGCTGTTGAAGTTACTCAAGTAAAGATGCAAAGATTACTGTTCTCTTGCCTAACTGAAAAACAAACGAAAAAAAAATCCCCAGGCAGAAATTTGAAGAGTCTACAGCTGCACATTTTTACCTCTCCACAGCTGCTGTGCATCCTTCTTCTTTTGAACGAGACTTACTTCTGAGGGTGAAAGGGCCTGTTCTAAGCTTTGGTTCTCAAATTCAAAACCTGGGAGGAATCCTATTACAGGCTCGCCTTCACTGAAACCAGCAGCATTTATTACAAAAGCTTAAGACTCTCAGTAAACTCTCCCTCAGGGACAAGGAAATTCACTCCCTGAGCCAGCTCCGTGCCCTCATTCGATCCTCTCAGAAACTCCGCGAAGAAGGCACTGCTGTTATTCCCACAGAGCGGATGAGGGATCTGAGTCTCAGGGAGCTTATGTGATTTGCTGAAGATCATGTGGCTAGTAAGTGACAGAATTTAGGTGTTTTCTTTCCCGAATCGGTGGTCATTCTGTCAAGTTTCTCCTACTTTCCATTGGAGGCATGGTGGCTGATAAAGTATAATCTTCAAAAAGGAAAAATCATGACTCTCACATAAATACACAATGAACATGTGTCAAGGTTTTCCGTAACTCACTAATTAATGAGGGAACCGGTAAGATGAGAAAATCGGTTTAAAGAGCATTTGAGAAGTAAGGTATTTAGAGGCAGTGTTTGGGTAAGATTGCTGGGTTAGATGCAAAACTGGTTAATGTCCAACAGGGCCATAAACTATAACCTTTGGGGTTATCTGTTCTATTGAACATAAATTATTTACATCTCCATGGGACAAAAACTTACAAATTAACCTCTGGCCCCAAAGATCTGTGAAATAGCCCAGTCAATAGGAAGTCAAGCCCAGCACAGCACTGGATGAGCACCCTATAATCTTTTTTACCTATTTCTAAATCTCAGGTAAGTTCAGATGGTCTTTGAGACATGACTTTTGGTTGAATTTGACAGACATATAAGAAGAGAACTAAAGTTTTCTTCCTTTAAGGAAGAAGGTACAGGTACTGACACCTTTCCCCTTACACGCTATACATTTTTCTTTCTTATGCCAATGCAATACATTACCATTGTTCACAAGTAATACACATGCCAGCTCAAAACCTTCAGGAAACCTGTCATCAGGTTTCTGATGTAAAGATAAAGCTGTGAAATCCCTTCTCATTTGGTAAGAAAAATGACTTGAAACACTATGTGATTACTACCCCAAAAGTCTTAAGTTCTTGTAGTAACTCATTAAATTTCCAATTAATTGAAATGCCAAGGACAAAACGTGGACATTTTCCTATGTTAGAGAAATCGTATTTACCTGCATGGTTTTCTCTGCTACAGCGGAAAGACAGACCAGAGTCGGAGTATCTAACAGCTGCCAATACGTTAACTTATTTGAACCTTACTGTTCTTATCTATAATCTGGTAATAATACTAAACTAAACACATTCTTCAGTTTAAAAGCTTTATTAAGTGTCTCCTAATCTCTGTGCCATACGTAGCAAAATATTTAACCAAAATATAACTGGACTGTTTTTACTTTAAAATATCACGCTGTTTTCTGATAAGACTCTTGGGGAATGTAACTTGCTTTGGCCAACTGGCCACAACTGATGAGGGTCCATCCGTTTAACTGCCCCATAAAGTTAGAGGTTATCTTATAGAAAGCTGATATGGGGTGTGTATGTGTTTGTTTGACCTAATAGAGGCTAACCCCAAATGTTATGGTGTTACTGCTCCAGAGAAAGTTAATCAGTTCTATATCTAACTTGACAGTCTCGGTTCTGCATTCGTTCCCCACTGACTACTATATTCCCTTTTCTCAAATGTGCTTCTTGCCCCGTCTTCTGTCATTGATTTCCTTGTTAAATAGTTAAGTAAAACTTTGCCTCATGTTTTCTTTTTCTTTTTTTTTTAAAGATTGGCACCTGAGCTAACATCTATTGCCAATCTTCTTTCTTTTACTTTCTTCTTCTTCTCCCCAACACGCAACCTCCCTCCCCGGCAAGTACTTAGTTATGTATTCTAGCCATAGGTCCTCTGGTTGCGGCATGTGTGACGCCGCCTCAGCATGGCCTGATGAGCAGTGCCATGTTTGTGCCTGGGATCCAAACCAGCGAAACTCTGGGCCATCGAAGTGGAGCTCGAGAACTTAACCACTCGGCCATGGGGCCAGCCCCTGCCTTCTGTTTTCTGTTTGTAAGAGAGGTAGGTTTTTATCAGTTTCAGAATTAGCTTTTGGCAAACTAAACAGAAACAAAGAAAAACAATAACCCAAACCTGATTCCAAAATCTTTGAAGAACAATGTCAATTTTTATTGAGTATTCCCAGGGAGAGTGGAGGGGATTATCATGCCAAATTGCCAAAATGTGCCCTATAAATTTCTCTGACTCCCCACAGTCCCAGACTCTTAGCTAGCAGCCTAAATTCTGTTTGTCTTTCTCCCAACTTACTTTCTCCTAGTCCTCACCATTCTCCAGACTCTGCTCTTCTCACCCATCTCCCCTGCCATGTCAGACACACTCTAAGGTGACCCCCCCAGTGAATTACACCCATGTGTAGTCTCCTCACTGGGCAAGTGTGGGAGGAACCTGTGACTTGCTTCTAATCAATAGAACATGGCAAAGGCAATGGGCCATCCCTCCCTTAGTGAGGCTATGTTATATGACAAAGGTGATGGGAGGTCATTCCCGCTACTATGTTTCATTATCTAAGACTCTGTTTTAGCAGATTGGAGAACGAGACTCCTCTACTGGCCTCAAAGAAGCAAGCTGCTGTCAGGTGAACTGTCTGTGGAGAGGGCCACGTGGCAGGAAAATGAGGTGTCCTCTAGTCGCTGAGGGCCCAAATTCTATAATCACAAGGAACTGAATTCTCCCAGTCCCCAAGTGAGCTTGGAAGAGGATCCCAAGTTCCAGGAAAGAATGTAACCTGGCCGGCCCCTTGATGCATCCTCTGCAACCCTAAGCCAGCTAAGACAGCCTGGACTCTTGATCCACCGGAGCAGTGGGATTACAAATGGAGGTGGTTTGAGGCTTGACCCAGTGGTGCAGCGGTTAAGTTCCTGTCTCTGCTTCGGCGGCCCGGGGTTCACTGGTTCGGATCCTGGGAGCAGACCTATGCAGCGCTTATCAAGCCATGTTGTGGCAGCCGTCCCACATGTAAAGTAGAGGAAGATAGGCACGGATGTTAGCTCAGGGCCAATCTTCCTCAGCAAAAAGAGGAGGATTGGCAGCAGATATTAGCTCAGGGCTAAACTTCCTCAAAAAAAAAAAAAAAAAAAAGAAAAAAAAAAGAAATGGATGTGGTTTCAAGCTGCTTAATTTGGGTTAATTTGTTACATGGCAAAACCCTCTAGCCCTCTTGGCTTCATTCATTTGCATCCCCATACACCACCTCTTCTCAGCAAAACTAAATGATCTTACTTAGGACTCACACTTCTGAGAAATCAAGGAGTTTGTATGTGTGTGTGCATGCATCATAAACAGACTATGAGTCTCACTTAGCCATCTCACTATACTAATTCACTTATTTTCTTGGTAAAAATCTATTGACAAATAACCATCCAGATGCCAGTAGGCTGCTCTCCAATTCATGTATGCATTTCTGCTTCTACAAGCAAATGGGAGAGCGATCAATGTTGTTTGTTCCCAAATCTGATCATACCAGTTGTAAATGTTATTGTAAGTGACATAGTTAAATATTACATAAACTGAAAATGTGAAAAAGGAATTTTTTTCTATGAGAACTATGCTGTCACATTAAGTAGAAAAGAGGAAAATAATAGAAATCTAGAAGGACATTGCTCTGAGATTGCTTCACAGGTGTCTTCAAACTTTGGTTTTCTTTAGAGACCTGAACATTGCACACTGGTTGTTTATGCAGAGAGGAAGGAAGTGTAACTCATTCTGCAGACTTCTGCTCAAAGAAAAGGCCTTGTCCTTATAATACGTTTGATGAATGAAAATGAATATTTGAGATGTGTGTGCAAACTTTTATAATGCTTTCTCACTCTAATTGACTTTTTCAATTAATTATGTTAGATAAAAGGGCTCCTTCTGAATTTTAATTTTACCATTTTTTCCCTCTGTCACAATAAGATTGCATACAAGAAATTCTGTTTTTAAGAAAAAGAATGTATTGAGCTCACTGGCTGGAAGTATTTTAGGAAAAACTCTAAGGCCTTGTCATAATGTTGACTCTTGAATTCTGATGTTTGTCTCAGAACAGCAGCAAGAATAGCTGAAAAGTTAAATGATAGATTTGACAACAAAATAGGGACATCATCTCCGGGCGGCTCTTGACATGTTTTCAAATGAGTAACATAACAGGGTTGGAAGATACTGTCATTGCTGACCTTGACAAAGAATTACTGGCTAGCGGGAATTAATTTATAAAAGGTAAATAACAAAGGACTACCAGGCAGGGTTTTCTCTCTTCCCTGTCTTCCTTCCTTCTTTCTTTCTTTCCTTCCTTCTTAAACCCATAGGTGTCTTAAAGCATAATGAGATCCCAGACCTATGCCTGATGGCCAATACAAACACATGCAATGATCACATTTATGGAAACAAAAATCCAGATAACTGGTTTAGCAGTGGGGACAGACTATTTGAAATTGGGGCATTAACTTCCCTTTTGCTACAGATTTATATAAAGAAGGTTTGTGACTGTTGGTAAGAGTATTAAGAATCTGAATCTGGACACTGCTGGAAGGGGTGCCTGTAATATTTCTATTCTGTTCCTGGGCAGACCTTTGGAGAAGATGGATACCTCTCTTAGCCAAGGAAGTATTCAAAATCCTGCTCCAGAGTCTGCAGATAAGAGGCTGTTAGGAAGTGGGAAAAAAGCACAGTAGGAGATGTGATTTTTTACAAGGACTCAAGAAAGTGGTTTCCCAGACAACAGGGCTCCTTCCTTGGGCTCCAAACTTTAAACTCTGTATCTTCTTGCTCTGGCCCACCTCCAACCATGCGTTCCTCTATGAGGCCAAGGGGGCATGCTCATTCAGAGGCCGCATCTCCCCTTGAGACTATGCTCCGGCATCCGGTCCTCAGAATCTCTTGCTTAAATGGCCAGAGTCTGCTTCTGGGGGCTGTTTGGGCCTCTGCCGGAGATCATCCTCTCAAAAGTCGATGATGCTGTCTGGGCTTCCCTGACCCTCAGGCATGAGTGTTCAGAAGATGGTGTGAAAAGAGCCTGGAGGTGTGGGCTGGCGTGCCTACATGTCTGAGCACAAGGTCCCCCGAGTGAGGCTGAGCCAGGGATGGGGACAGAGGGGGCAGCTCCAGGCTAGAGCCTGCTTGCCCCATTCTGACGCAGAGCTCTGAGGAACCCATGATTTCTAAATTCAAACCTGGACTCCCAGGTCCTTGTGGAGGTATATTTATCACAGCATTAAAATAGAACATACGTACTTTATTTAGCAGTGTGGTAGCCTAATTTCTAAGTTTTATATATACTTTTATAGAAATGGTATTTAGGACTTCATTGACTTTGTCCTGGATCCTGCATATGGTTGCATTGCTGATGAAAATACAAATTAGTACCACCTCTATGGGGCAAGCTGGCCATATCTGTCAAAATTATAAATGTATATGCTTCAGCTCAGGAATTCCACTTCTAGGAATTTATTCTACAGATGAATTTGTACAATAACAAAATAAAATATGTACAATGCAATTTTGAAGCAACAATAGAAAACAACACAAATCAGTGAGGGGTTAGTAAATCAATGAAGATCCATCCATACAATGGAATATTATGCAGCTGTAAAAGACAAGGCGGCAGGTCTGTGGGAGTTGATGTGGAAGGATCTTACAGCATTCATTGTTAAATGCAAGAACAAGCCACAGAAAAGACAGGGAGAAAATAAGACTATAGATTCACATTCCTTGTAATTGCAAAAAGAAAAATTGGAAAAAATGAGTAGAAATTGTTACTTTTGTATATCTGAGGACAGGAGCAAGATTACATGCCTTTTTATGTTATTTTTATTTTTCAGCTCTGTAAATGTATTACCTATTAACACAGGTGTACATTTTTCATTTTTAAAATAAAATATTACTTATTTTTCTAAAAGTTAATTAAGGAAATATATTCTATTTTTATTTTTCAAAAGAAAAAATATACATATAAAGTAAAACTGATTTCCAAAATGTGGTTTGAGCCCTGGAACTCTCTCATTCGGTGAAATGACCGCCTGTGGAAGCCAAGGCAGGTGGCTGTGCCAGTGCTGGGCTGGCGGGGGGAGGAATCTCTGCCCTCACCCGGTCCCAGGGCACAGCGGGGCTCCTGGGCACACCACGACTGCACTGTACCTTGCTCTGCCTCTCCCTCCTTGGGACTTCTTCCCTGATCTCCTGTCTCCCTTCTCTTCTCAAAGGTCCCCCCACCTCCTCCCCACCCAAGGGCTCAAGCATGGTCTCCTAAGGAGGCCGGAAGAGAGGGTCTCTGGGCAGCTTCTCCTTGAACTCTAAAATGCCTGAGGCAAGGAAATGCCAGAGCCTGGCTATCCTCTCAGAGTGGGGTGGGGTTGGGCGCCAGGAGAAAGCTCTGAGAACACAAACAGTCTCCTTCGTTTTGATTCTTCTGGAGCAGCAAACACAGAGCATGCCTGAGTATTGGAATAAATTCGTGTACTTCCAAAGGAGAGGAGCTGCTCTGGGGGATTCTAAAAGCCTCTTCACAGCCTTTTTGGCTGGGAAACACGGACTTAAAGAACTCCCCTGTTCCCCGGAAAACCATTTTTGGGGGGAGTTGACTACTTCCATTTGGCACCCATGGGCCCAGAAGGGGTCTCTGGGGGGCTGAGGGAAGAGGATAGAGCAAGACTGTGTGGGAGACGCCTGAGGTCTCTGGCCACTGCCCTGGTGGCAACTCCCAGCCCAGGCCTCTGGGGGGGTCCATGCCCCACTCCTGGGCAGAGGCTGCAGGGAGCAGCCCATAGGGAGCCACTGAGGCTAAGAAACTCAGGAAAATGACCAGGTTCTCCAAGGGATGCCACCCCCTCTTCCGCAGGACTCGAGGCAGCACAGGGTGGGGTCGGTAGGAGCAGGTTTCTGAGTGGGGAAGAGGTCCAAGTCTCCTTGGTTAACTGTCTCAGAGAAGATAGAATCTCAACAGAGATGTGGTGAAGAGGGATGTTATCCTTGCTCTCAGTGAGAGTAAGACTTGGCTGGGGGCTCCTTTTTACACTATTTTGCACATTTAAATATTATATATTTTACTCTACATCCTATTTGCTGTGTTCTCCTTATTTTGCCACATCCTTCTTCACTGTCTCAAAGAAGGATCAAGAGCAGACCTTAACCAAACTCTAGGCTCTTCTCTGCTCACCAGCGGGATATAGACGGGAGTTGACCAAGGAGAGACAGTTGACAGACATTCTGCTTCTCGAGATCTGGCTTTCTGGCTATTGCCTTTGGTGTGAGAGACTGAATACACAAATGGACCAGGACCAGACTACGTATAAAAATAGGACTCTGACCCACAATCTGCAGCGACCAGCCAAGAAACCCCACCCATTATCTACAGTAGCAGCCTAGGAAGCCAGCTTGCTGTCTATAAATCAGACTTGTAGGAGGTCAGACCACTATCTCTAGTAACTAGTCCAGGAAGCCAAACAATAACTTCTGTAACAATCAGCCCCGAACAACCAGGACTTGATGAATAACTGACACACTCCCTAATTTTTGTCCCCATGCCAATTTAGAGCCAACTTGAGAAAGCTGAATATGCATGCCTAACCAGTTACATAGGGTGCCCCACTTCTGGTCGGCCCCCGACGGCTTCCTCATGCCGACAGCCTCCAAGCAGCGAGTCTCCCCTTTTGCTACAATAAAGCTTTCCCGCTCTTCTGCCTGCCTTTGAGTCTCAGCCAACACAAGTGAGATGTTTGCTGACCCCCTTGTTACAGCAATCCCTGAATAAACAGCCTTTGCTCTTTTCATTTGATTGGTCTTTGTTTATTCCCACAATTGCCACAGTTTTTCGGATCTCTCTAATTCTCACATCCAACCCAAAGACAACTTTTCAAGGCTTGGAATAATTATTCAAAATATTTGTGTCTCAGAATTATTGAGGAAATAATTACTCAAAATTATTGACTTAATGCAATTAAATGCTATTTGAAGTTTTCTGAGGCAGAATGGAAGGATTAAAAGGATTGAATGTTGGGAATCTAGGAGTAATATATATGTGTGTGTATTTTAATTCTTATAAAATAATTCTTTATAAAAACTTTTATTTTATCTTCTCTTTTAACATAAACTTGACGAATATCTCAGTCTACTAGTGTGAATTTTCAGGGTTGATTATAGGAATTCTGAAAGGAGGTCAGCGCTTAAGGAAGTGTCACTGTCTTGTCAATCGATAAGTTTTCAGTTTAAGGACTGAGCTGGTTAACAGCGGAAAGTGGTGAGCGTACAAGTGTAGTTTCCAGTTTTACCACCAGATGGTGCCAATACTTCTCTGCTAGGTTTTGCTAAGTTGCTTTGTGTCCTCTCAAAGGGCATTTGAGAGACGTTGAAAAGATTGGTTATACTCTTAACTGAATTAAGGTTTTTATTATTAATTCAACTTTATATGTAGTTAAAAATGCGTGTAAGCGTATAACATCCTTCAGAACAATTTATGCCAAAGAATCAAGCAGCCTGAAATGGAGAACTACTTAGTTCCTGTAATCGTACTCACGCTTTCTATTTAATTTATACAACTTTTGAAAATCAGTTTCTACAGGTCAGATCTTTCAAAATTTCCATTTGCTTGCCATCTGCTGCACTGTAGACCGGCCATTTAATATTAAAACTTGCTCAGAAGCCGCACTCTCAAATGCACACACTAGCTTCATCAAGACGCTTCCCCTCCCTGGGCTCTTTGCTCCTAAGCCGGGGGGGGGGGGGGGGGGGGGGGGGGGGGGCAAAGTGGAAGCCGCTTGTCTGTCTTCTCTGTTTTCCTGTTGGAATCGAGCGAAGGTCTGGCCATTCCATTGATTTCCCTTCCTCCACTCCTCTCGTTTTTCCAGTGGTGTCTTCTGAACAAGAGTGGTCGTCCCTTTTCCTCCTTAAACTCTGGGTCCTGGAGACTCAAGGGATGTCTGGATGGAGCAGAGTGCTCTGCTCAGAAACTGCTTCTCTTTTGGAAGATGACCCCCAACTCACTCATAGCGTCTAATCCACTCAACAGCAACCAGCATCAACTCACATAAACTCCTCCAACGTGAACTGAATCCGTATGTGGGAGGTCTCGGTATGCCTTGAAGTAGGAATAGGGAATTTAGAAAGCAGTAATAAAATACAGGTTCACAAGCCCTGATCTGAAATTCTTGGGATCAGATGTGCTTTGGGATTCAGAATGTTTTGAATTTACAAAGCTAATACGGTGTACACACCATATGTTATGCAATACGTCAGCAGGGTCTAGGGCAACTCCCCATAATCAAACATTAATATTTCTGCAGAGAAACATGAACGGTCACATTAAGTGGGATAAAGACTAAATGGCCTCATGTCAGAAGTCAGGTCAGGTTTTGCCTCCAAGTAAATTAGGAAACAAAGCTTTGGTTGTAGGAGCTTTTGGGATTTTGGGAATGCGGATAAAGTATTGTGGAGCTGTATTAGGTATATTTACTTGTGTTATTTCATTTAATTCCCGCAGACATCCTATGTTAAATATAGGGTTATACGAATATGGGGAACCTGATGGTCAGAGTGGTTAAAAAAATTTCCCAAGGTCACACAGCAGAGGCAACATTCAAACCTTGGCCTGACTCTAGAAGGCAAAATATTACATTGCTTCCCATGTTTACCAAAAATACTAAATATTCTAAAATAATAAAAACACTTTGACTTCCTTGCCAACTTTTGGCGTTTCACCCATATTCTTCACTCTTCTTTATTTTCCTTGGAGTCCATGAGAAAGACTAGGATGACTGAGTGAACTATTCCACCAGGAGGGATGAGATAAGCCCTTCCCCGGCACCTCACAGCCCAGCTCGCATGCCTGGGAGGGGAGCAGGGCTGCAGGGCTGAAGAGCCAACCAAACATCAGATTTTCCAGCTGCTAAAGATTCCTGTTGTGCACTTGGTCTGCACAGCTAATCAGCCTTGACATTGTCTGCAATATAATCCAACATCTAATTAATGTCTTTCGCTTCCTTTTGCAAATTTTGCACCAGCCTGGCCTCCCGTAAAGGGATTCTATCTCTTTGAATGGGGACGTCGGAAGTCACTTGGCTTAATAACGTTGTCAGGAGGCTAGGGAGGAACCGTTGGCTTTATTCTGTACATTTTCACAGGATGGGAATGAATTAAAATAATTATATTTTAAAATTATGCTTTCAAGGTAATTCATGAGCCGTGTTCCTTTTTTGCATCCTAATTATCCTTGCTCTCTGCTCCCTTATGTCTTTTCTTCTTCCAACTTATAATCCTACTTATACTCTAAAGTTTAGGAGCTGATAGTCTTTCTTTCCCTTATGTTTCTTTCTTGTAGTGGAACCAATAGCTTAGCAATTGCATGGATACAAAACTCTTTTTATACGCCCATAAAAATATTACAGGTCACAATAAACTGTGTAACATTTTAATGAGTTCTTCCAGTGACCTTTTATAGACTTTCAAGATTTGTTAGAAAAATGATTCTATAGGTGTACGTATATCTACATGTCATGCTTAAGGTACTTAAGAAAATCCCCGTTGAGGGGCTGGCCCCGTGGCTGAGTGGTGAAGTTGGTGCACTCCGCTGCAGGCGGCCCAGTGTTTCGTTGGTTCGAATCCTGGACGAGGACATGACACTGCTCATCAAACCACGCTGAGGCAGCATCCCACATGCCACAACTAGCAGGACCCACAACGAAGAATATACAACTATGTACCGGGGGGCTTTGGGGAGAAAAAGGAAAAAATTAAAATCTTTAAAAAAAAAATCCCCCTTGACTTATTTTTATATAGATAAATATCGGATACAGGCATTCATGCACTGACACACCTAGCTTCCCATCTGTCCCTGAAATTTACGTACAATGAAGTGCACAAATCCTCTGTGTTCCATTTCGTGAGTTTTGATAAGTGCATGCGTCTGTGTAACAAAAATGTTTGTCACGATAAAACCATCACTCCAGAGAGTTCTTTCACGTCCCTCTCCAGTTTCCCCCACTCCAGGCAAACACTTTTCTGAATTTTTTCCCGTGCTTGTTGGCTGGTCACATGCTTTCCTTTGTAAAGCATATGTTCGAATCTTTTGCTCAGAAAAATAGGTTGTCTTTTTATTATTGAGTTGTAGGAGTTCTTTAAATATTCCGAAATTGTTTGTCAGATCTACGTTTTGTGAATATTTTCTCCCAGTCCGTGGTGTCTTTGGATGAGCAGAAGTTTTAAGTTTTGCCTAATTTAACAGAATAATGTTAATTCTGTCTAAAGTTTGATCCATCAGTTTTTCTCATTTTTGGTCACTGCTTCTGTGTCTTGTCTAGGAAGCTCTTACGGAGCCCCAAACGGTGAAGATATTTTCTTATATTTTCTTCTAGAAACTTTTTAGTTTTTACATTTAGAAGTAAGATTCATCTTTAATTTTTATATATGGTATGATACAGAGATGGAAGAGCATTAAAAAAAAATTCAGTAGTCCCAGTATTACTTACTGAGAAGACTTTCCTTTGCCCTTGCATTTCTGTAAAAAAATCAAATGACCATACATATGGGGCTTTGTTTCCAGGGATCATATTCTATTCCATTGAGTTATTTGTCTGTCTTGATGTCGGTATCACATGATCTTGATTATTATAGTTGTACAGTAAGTTTTCAGTCAGGGAGTGAGCACTTCTGTTTCTTTCTTTTTTCTTTCCAAAATTGCTTTGGCTAGTCTAGGTTCTTTGTATCTCTCTCTATATTTTAGTCTAGCTTCAGATTTTATTCATTTATTTATTTTTGGTGAGGAAGATTGGCCCTAAGCTAATGTCTGTGCCAGTCTTCCTCTATTTTTTGTATGTGGGATGCTGCCACAGCATGGTTTGACAAGCGATGTGTAGGTCTGCACCAGGGAAGCTGCAAACCTCGGGCCGCCAAGGTGGAGTGCGCAAACTTATGTACTACACCTCTGGGCTGACACTCAGATTCTGTTTAAAAAGTCTCTGGGATTATGTTTAGGATCATGCTGAATCTGTAGATCAATTTTAGTAGAGTTGACAACTTAATAATATTGTTTTCTGTTTATGAATATGATATATATATGTCTCCATTAATTTAGGTCTGTTATAGTTTCTTTCAGCAAGGTATTGTTTTGGGGATAGAGATCATACATGTCTTTTGTTGGTTTTACTCTTAAGTATATTGTGCTTTTTGACATTATTTTAAATGACATTTAAAAAAAATTTCACGTTCCAACTCTCTGCTCCTAGTACATAAAATTACAATAGCAGAACGTAATCTTATTTTTACTAGAAATTTGTTTTTAGAAGTATAGGACTTGCAAAATCTATAGGCAGCCATGTATAAAACTTAGCTCCAAAATAAAGTTCTAGCCTGCAGGTTAACAAGATTTACAGAGCTGCCACCTGTAGCCTAAATTCACATGAGGCTTTCGCCTCCAGCGCAGCACAGCCTTACAGACCTTTTAGCGAGTTGGTATATGGCTTCAGTTACCAAATCATCTCGAGCAGGTTTAACTGTTTTTTTTTTTTTTTAATAGACTTTATTTTTGAGAGCAGTTTTAGGTTCATAGCAAAATTAAGGGGAAGATACAGAGATTTCCCACCTCCCCCTACCCCTACAAATGCAGCCTCCCTGCTTATCAACATCCCTGACCAGAGGGCATGAATGGATAAAGAAAATGTGGTATATGTACAATGGAACATTATTCAGCCTTAAAACAGAAGGGCATTCTGCCATTTGTGACAACATAGAAGAACCTGGAGGGTATTATGTTAAGTGAAATAAGCGAGACAGAGAAAGATAAATACTGCATGGTATCACTTACATGTGGAATCTAAAGTAAAAAAGTCAAACTCGTAGAGACAGAGAATAGAATGGTGGGTGTCAGGGGCAGGGGAGGGGAGAATAGGGAGAGGTTTTTAAAAGGGCACCAATTTTCGGTTTTAAGATGAATAAAGTCTGAGGATCCAATGTCTAACATGGCGATTGTAGTTGATAACACTGTATTGTATAATTGAAATTTACTAAGAGAGTAGAATTTAAGTGTTCTTACCAGAAGAAAACCCAAAAGGTAAATATGTGAGGTGATGGATGTATTAACTCAATGGGGGGAATCCTTTCACAATGTATACGTGTATCAAACCATCACGTTGTACACTCTAAATATCTTACAATTTTATTTGTCAATTATACCTCAATAAAGCTGAAAAAAACCCACTCACAACAGGATACCACTTTATATCCATTTGGATGGCTATTATTTAAAACAAAAAGTGGAAAACAACAAGTCTTCGTGAGGATGTAGAGGAATTGGAAGCTTTGTACATTGCTGGTGGGAACGTAACATACTGCAGCCACTGTGGAAAATAGTTTGATGGTTACTCAAAAAGTTAAACATAGAGGGGCTGGCCCCATGGCCGAGTGGTTAGGTTCGCGCGCTCCGCTGCAGGCGGCCCAGTGTTTCGTTGGTTCCAATCCTGGGCGCGGACATGGCACTGCTCATCAGACCACGCTGAGGCAGCATCCCACATAGCACAACTAGAAGGACCCACAAGGAAGAATATACAACTATGTCCCGGGGGGCGTTGGGGAGAAAAAGGAAAAAAATAAAATCTTAAAAAAAAAAAAAAAAAGTTAAACATAGAATTACAATGTGATCCAGCAATTCTACTCCAAGATATATACTCAAAAGAATTGATAGCAGGGACTCAAACAGATACGTGTATGCCAATGTTCATAGAAGCATTATTCACAGCAACCAAAAGGTAGAAACAACCCAAGTGTCCATCAACAAATGAATGGATTAACAAAATGTGGTGTGTGCATACAATGGAATATTATTCAACCATCAAAATAAATGAAATTCTGATGTATGCTATAACATAGATCAATCTTGAAAACATGATGTTAAGTGAAATAAGCCAGACAAAGAAGGACAAATATTGCATGATTCCACTTATATGAGGTACCTAGAGGATGCAAATTGATAGAGACAGAAAGTAGAATGGAGGTACCAGGGCCTGGGGGAAGGAGGAAATCGGAAGTCATTGTTTAATGAGTGCACAGTTTCTGTTTGGGATGATGAAAAAGTTCTGGAAATGAATAGTGGTGATGGTTGCACAACATCGTGATTGTATTTAATGCCACTGAATTGTACACTTAAAAATTGTTAAAATGGCAGATATTGTGTTGTATATATTTAAACACAATAAAAAATTGAAAAAAGGGCAAAAAAGAAAATAGTTTCCATTTATTTCTAGTTTTCTTTTTTTATATACTTGGGGCTTTATTATATATATATATATTTATTGAGATATAACTGAGATTTAAAATTATATAAGTTTCAGGTGTATAACATAATGATTTCATATACATATATATTGTGAAATGATCACATAATAAGTTTAGTTACCATCCATCACTACATATACTTACAATAATTTTCTTGTGATGAGATCTTCTTTTATTTTGTTTTATTTTATTTCTGTTGTACATTATTACTTGTCAGTCACCATATAAATGTGCCCCTTTACCCATTATGTGCACCCCCAACTCCCTTCCCCTCTGGTAACCACTAATCTGTTCTCTTTGTCCATGGTTAGTTTATCTTCCACATATGAGTGAAATCAAGTGGTGTTTGTCTTTCTCTATCTGGCTTATTGCACTTAACATAATACCCTCAAGGTCTATCCATGTTGTTTCGAGTGGGACCATTTTTGTCTTTTTTTTGGCTGAGCAATATTCCATTGTATATATGTACCACATCTTCTTTACCAAATCATCAGTCAATGGGCACTTGGGTTGCTTCCACTTCTTGGCTATTGTGAATAATGCTGCGATGAACATAGGGGTGCATAAATTTCTTTGAACTGTTGATTTCATGCTCTTTGGATAAATACCCAGTAGTGTGATACCTGAGTCATACGTTATTTCTATTTTTAATCTTTTGAGAAATCTCCATACTGCTTTCCATAGTGGCTTCATCAGTTTGCATTCCCACTAGCAGTGTATGAGGGTTCCCTTTTCTCCACAACCTCTCCAACATTAGTAATTTTTTGTCTTGGTGATTATAGCCATTTTAACAGGTGAAAGGTGATATCTTAGTGTAGTTTTGATTTGCATCTCCCTGATGATTAGTGATGTTGAACATCTTTTCATGTGCCTGTTGGCCATCTGTATATCTTTGGAAAAATATCTGTTTATATCCTTTGCCCATGTTTTGATTGGGTTGTTTGTTTTTTTGTTATTGAGTTGTGGGAGTTCTTTATATATTTTGGAGATTAACCCCTTGTCTGATTTATGATTTGCAAATATTTTCTCCCAGTTGGTGGGTTGTCTTTTTGCTTTGTTCCTGGTTTCCTTTGCTTTGCAGAAGCTCTTTAGTCTGATGAAATCCCACTTGTTTATTTTTTCTTTTGCTTCCCTTGTTCTAGTAGACATGGTATTCAAATGATCCTTCTAAGGCTGATGTTGAAGAGCATACTGCCTATATTTTCTCCTAGGAGTTTTATGTTTCATGTCTTACTTTCAAGTTTCTAATCCCTTTTGAGTTAATTTTTGTGTAAGGTGAAAGATAACAGTCTAGTTTATTCATTTCCATGTGGCTGTCTAGTTTTCCAAACACCGTTCATTGAAGAGTTTTTCCTTTCTCCATTGTATGTTGTTAGCTCCTTTGTTGAAGATTAGCTGTCTGTAGATATGTAGTTTTATTTCTGGGCTTTCAGTTCTGTTCCATTGATCTGTGCGTCTGTTTTTGTACTAGTACCATGCCGTTTTGATTACTATAGCTTTGTAGTATATTTTGAAGCCAGGAATTGTGATGCCTCAGGCTTTGTTCTTTTTTCTCAGGATTCCTTTAGCTATTCTGGATCTTTTGTTGCCCCATATGCATTTTGGGATTTGTTCTATTTCCATAAAGAATGTCATTGGGTTTCTGATTGGGATTGCATTGAATCTGTAGATTGCTTTAGTAGGTATGGACATTTTAACTATCTTAATTCTTCCAATCCATCAGCATGGAATATCTTTCCATTTCTTTGTGGCTTCAGTTTCTTTCAACAGTGTTTTATAGTTTTCAGTGTACAGGTCTTTCACTTCCTTGGTTAGGTTTATTCCTAGATATTTTATTCTTCCTGTTGTGATTGTAAATGGGACTGTATTCTTGAATCCTCTGTTAGTTCATTATTAGAGTATAGAATGTAACTCATTTTTGTAAGTTGATTTTGTACCCTGCAATTTTGCTGTAGTTGTTGATTATTTCTAATAGTTTTCCAATGGGTACCTTAGGGTTTTCTATATATAAAATCATGTTGTCTGCAAACAGAGAGAGTTTCACTTCTTCATTGCCTATTTGAACTCTTTTTATTTCTTTTTCCTGCCCTAATTGCTCTGGTCAAAACCTCCAGTACTATGTTGAATAAGAGTGGTGAGAGTGGCACCCTTGTCTTCTTCCTGTTCTCAGAGGGGTGGCTGTAAGTTTTTCCCCATTGAGTATGATGTTGGCTGTGGGTTTATTATATATGGCTTTTATTATGTTTAGCTATTTTCCTTCTATACCCACTTTATTGAGAATTTTTATCATAAATCGATGTTGGATCTTGTCAGTTGTTTTCTCTGCATCTATTGAGATGATCATGTGGTTTTTATTCCTCATTTTGTTAATGTGGTGTATCATATTGATTGATTTGCATATGTTGAACCATCCCTGAGCCCTCGTTATAAATCCCATTTGATCACTTTTTAATATATTGCTGTATTTGGTTTGCCAATATTTTTATTGAGAGTTTTTGCATCTATGTTCATCAGTGACATTGGCCTGTAATTTTCCTTCTTTGTGTTGTCCTTGTCTGGCATTGGGAGCAGGGTGATGTTGGCCTCATAAAATGTGTTAGGAAGTATCCCATTTTCTTCAACTTTTTGGAATAGGTTAAGAAGGATAGGTATTAATTTCTCTCTGAAAGTTTGGTAGAATTCTCCAGGGAAGCCATCTGGTCCTGGAATTTTATTTTTTGGGAGGTTTTTGATTACTGTTTCAATCTCTTATGATTATTCTATTCAGATTCTCTGTTTCTTCTTGATTCAGTTTTAGGAGATTGTATGAGTCTAAGAATGTATGCATTTCTTCTAGATTGTCCAATTTATTGGCACATAGTTCTTCATAGTATTCTCTCATAATCCTTTGTATTTCTGTGGTATCCATTGTAATTTCTCTTCTTTCATTTCTAACTTTATTTATTTGAGCCTTCTCTCTTTTTTTCTTAGTGAGTCTGGCTAATGGTTTGTCAGTTTTGTTTATCTTCCCCAAGAACCATCTCTTTGTTTTATTGATCCTTTTTACTGGTTTTTTTTTTTTTGGTTTCAATTTCATTTATTTCTGCTCTAATTTTTATTATTTTCCTCCTTCTGCTGACTTTGGGCTTTGTTCTTCTTTTTCTACTTCTGTTAGGTGTAGTTTAAAATTGCTTATTTGAGATTTTTCTTGTTTGTTAAAGTGGGCCTGCATTGCTATGAATTTCCCTCATAGGACCACTTTTTCTGCATCCCATATGAGTTGGTACGGTGTATTTTCATTTTCATTTGTCTCCAGATATTTTTGGATTTCCCCTTTAATTTCTTCAATGGTCTGTTGGTTTTTCACTAGTATGTTGTTTAGTCTCCACATATGTGTCACTTTCCCAGCTTTTTTCTTGTAGTGAATTTCTAGTTTCATGGCATTATGGTCAGAAAATATGCTTGATACGATTTCAATCTTCTTAAATTTATCGATGGTTGCCTTGTTTCCCAATATGCAGTCCATCCTTGCGAATGTTTGATGTGCGCTTGAGAAGAATGTGTATTCTCCTGATTTTGGATGGAGTGTTCCATATACATGCATTAAGTCCATCTGGTCTAGTTTTTCATTTAAACTCAATATTTCCTTGTTGACTTTATTTCTGGATGATCTATCCATTGATGTAATTGGGGTGTTAAGGTCCTCTACTGTTATTGTTTTGTTGTCAATATCTCCTTTTAGGTTTATTAATAGTTGCTTTATGTACTTTGGTGCTTCTGTGTTGGGTGCATATATAATTATAAGTGTTATGTCTTCTTGGTGGAATGTCCCTTTTATCATTATATACTGCCCCTCTTTGTCTCTCATTGCCTGTTTTATCTTGAAGGCTGCTTTGTCTGATATGAGTATGGAAATACCTGCTTTCTTTTGTTTGCCATTAGCTTGGAGTATCATCTTCCATCCCTTCCCTCTGAGCCTGTGTTTGTCTTTAGAGCTGAGATGTGTTTCCTGGAAGCAGCATATTGTTGGGTCTTGTTTTTTAATCTATCTTGCCACTCTGTGTCTTTTGATTGGAGAATTCAATCCATTTACATTTAGGGTGATTATTGATATATGAGGGCTTAATACTGCCATTTTATCACTTGTTTTCCAGTTGTTCTGTATTTCCCTTGTTTCTCATCCTGTGTATTTCAGCTTGCCCATTCAGTTTAGTAGTCCTCTATGACGGTTTCTCATTATTAATCATTTGTGTCTCTGCTCTGATTATTTGTTTAGCAGCTACCATGAGGTCTGTATAAGAAAATCTTATAGATAAGATAGACCATTTTCTGATAACCTCTTATTTCCTTAGTCTAAGCTGATTCCATCTCTCTTCTCTTCCCCTCTAAGTTATTGTTGTCTCAACTTATTCCATCTTTTCTTGTGAGTTTGTGGTTAAAATGATGTAATTATATTTATTTTTGATGGTTTCCTTCCCTTTATCTTTAAAGTTATAATTAAGTGTTTGCTTATCTGTTCTGATAGAAAGCTGTGATTTTCTGCTTTTGTCTGCCTATTTATCTCCTTGCTCAAGGCTTTGTAAACTCTTTCGTTTTTTAGGTATGAAGGCCTTCTTGAGCATTTCTTGTAGGGAGGTCTTGTGGCAATGAATTCCCTTAGCTTTTATTTATCTAGGAAAGTTTTTATTTCTCCATTGTATCTGAAGGATATTTTCACTGGATAGAGTATTCTTGGGTGAAAGTTTTTGTCTTTCAAAAGTTTAAATGCATCATTCCACTCTCTCCTAGCCTGTAAAGTTTCAGCTGAGAAATCCTCTGAAAACCTGATAGAGGTTTCTTTATAAGTTATTTTCTTCTGCCTTGCTGCCCTTAATATTTTTTCTTTGTCATTGACTTTTGCCAGTTTTACTACTGTATATCTTAGAGAAGGTCTTTTTACATTAATAAAATTAGGAATTATATTAGCTTCTTTTACTTGTATTTCCAGCTCCCTCCCCAGGTTTGGGAAGGTCTTAGCTATTCTTTCTTTGAACAAACTTTCCACTCATTCTCCTTCTCTTCTCCCTCTCAAATACCTATAATCCTTATGTTGCATTTTCTAATTGAGTCAGATATTTCTTGGAGAGGTTCTTCATTTCTTTTTAGTCTTAGTTCTCTCTCCTCCTCCATCTGAAGCATTTCTATATTTCTGTCCTGCAGACTGCTAATTCTGTCCTCCATCATATCAGCTCTTTATTTAGGGACTCCAGATTTTTCTTTACCTCATTCATTGTGTTTTTCATCTCCAATATTTCTGATTGGTTTTTCTTTATAGTTTCAATCTCTTTTGTGAAGAATTCCCTCTGTTCATTAATTTTGTTCCTGATTTCATCAAACTATCTTTTTTATGATAGCTATTTTGAATTCTCTCTCATTTAGATTATATATTTCTGTCCCTTCAGGATTGACTTTTGGGTGCTTGTCATTTTCCTTCTGGTCTGGAGTATTAATATACTTCTCCATACTATTTCATGGCGTGGATTTGTGCCTTGGAATAGTGATAGTACATGGTCACAGCTTCCACCTGTCCCCACTGAGGGGCGTCAGGAGCTGTGTATTCTGAGCCTGCTGCATCCCCTGGTGTCTGTGCCTGTCATTTAGAATCTATGCTGACAGGACCAGTCTGCCATTGCCAGTTTGCTCACTCTTAGCTGCTGCTTTTGTAATCTACACGTGGATGCTCTGGCTGATCAGTTGAGCTGAAGTGCTGGGCTGGGGGAGGGGTGCTTTGTTTTGCATGCATGATCCCAGGGGCATTCTCACTCTGCCCTTACTATCTGCTTTCCTGGAATACTGCTTGATGAAGACACCCCCACAATAGCTTAGCCACCTCTGTGTGGGGCTTTCCCAGGGGCTGTGAAGGAACTTGGAGAGTGAAGGAGTTCCCACAGAGAGCTGTCCCTCCCAGCTCTTTTCTCAGAGCCGCACATAGTCCCATGTCCTGCGTCACTGCCATTCAGGAGGGAGAGGAGATCCCCTTACCTCCTTCCTCTTCCTTCAGGGGGTCCCCTACCTCCACCTTCAGATGTACGGTGGTGTGAGTCTCTCAGATGTCTTTTGTATTGTGTGAGTGTCCTCTGTTGGTTTATGAATGTCATTTTTGTTGTATCTTAGAGGGGAGAGTCCAAGGGAAGAGCCCACTCTGCCATGATGCTGACGTCACTTCTGATGGTGAGAACTTTTGAGATTTACTCTCTTAGCAACTTTCAAATATGCAATACAGTATTATTAATTATAGTCACAATGCTGTACATTATATCCCCAGGACTTATCTATTTTATTACTAGCAGTTTGTACCTTTTGACCACTTTTATCCATTTTATTCACCTCCTACCCCCTGCCTCTGACAACCACAAATCTGTTCTCTGCATATATGAATTCAGTTTTGTTTTATTTTTTAGATTCCACATATAAGTGAGATCACATGGTATTTGTCTTTCTCTGTCTGACATTCCACTTAGCATGAGGTCCTCAATGTCCATTCATGTTGTCATAAACAGTGGGACTTCATTGTTTTTTTATGGCTGAATAATATTCCATTATATGTATATACCACATTTCTTTATCTATTCATCCTTTGATGGACAGTTAGGTTGTTTCCATATCTTGGACATTGTAAATAATGCTGCAGTGAACATGCTGGTGCAGATATCTTTTCAAATTAGTGTTTGTATTTCCTTCAGATAAATACCCAGAAGTGGAATTGCTCTATCATATGGTAGTCCTATTTTTCATTTTTTGAGGGATTTTCTTGCTGTTTTCTATAGTGGCTGCACCAATTTACATTCCCACCAAGAGTGCAGAAGCATTCCATTTTCTCCATATTCTCATCAACACTTCTTATGTCTTATCTTTTTTTCCGAAAAAGACATACAGATGGTCAACAGCTGCATGAAAAGGTGCTCAACATCACTAATCATCAGGGAAATGCAAATCAAAACCACAATAAGATATCACCTCACACCTATTATAACGTCTGTCTCTCTGTGGAAGGATTGTCATGCACAGGCAAGGAGGCAGCCATCTTTGGAGACTTACCCACTGCCCGTGTGTGTAGGGAGAGGTTTCCTGTGGCTGGGATGTAGGATAAAAGAAGAAATGCACAGGAAAGGAGTGAGCTTGCAGGGGCTGGGCTGTTGGTGAGTTTCAATTTTAATCTGCAAAGTGGACTCCTGCATGAGTGGTGGCCAAACCACACCCTGGTTATAGAGATGATGAGAGCAAGTGTTGATTGATCACTTGCCATGTTATACAAACTTTATCTTACTTAATAAAGGTGGAGTTGCCTAGGATTTAGCAGCACGGAGCCTGGAGCCAGACAGCCTGGCTTCAAATCCTTGATTCATCATTTACTAGCTGTACAATCTTGAGGAAGTTACTTAATTGCTCTCTGCCTCCATCTCCCTGTCTATAAAAGCAGATAGTCATGGCAGACCTGCTTATGTAGTTGTTATAAGGATTGGGACAATAAATGTCACTTAGCCCTTTAGAAGCAACGGCTCTTGTTGTTAATGCTCACAATAGTGCTGAGAAACAGGTATTATTGCTCCCATTTTAAAGAGAAAGTAATTGAGGCACCAGGAGCTTAAACAAAATTCTAACCCAGACGACTGCCTCCAAAGCCTGTTGCTTCATGAAGTTCCCACTGATGGTGTTTTGATGTGTGCCCCAGCTCCAGGAGGTGGCAGGATTGAATTTTGTTCTTTCTGAAAGATACATGAGCCTGGAATCTCCGCTTATTATCCCTCAAAAGCCCTCTGCTCCCTTAGCAGCCTCACTCCACGTCCAGGCTCTGGCTGGTATTTGCAGAGCTACAATGTGGAGATCACTGCAAAAATATTAACACCTTGGGGCTTTTCTGAGCCTGTGAAAAGTGTGTATTTTGGAGGGCAGAGTTCTCAGGTGAGACTCAAGATCTCTAGGGTCTGAAGCTGCCTTGAGCCCTGGCTGCCCCAGAAGCCCTTGGTTTGCCCTCTGGCCCATCCTTCTGTGCAGTTTATTGACCGAGGCTTTGTGAACCTGTGAGTTACGTTTGCAGTGCTCTGAGGCCGAAAGCGTTCCTGTAAATGCTCCATGTAATTAATTATAAACAAAGCAGCCCACCAGGAGCACAATGCCCAAAGAAATCCTTAGCAAGCCTCGTTGTGTGCTTTTTATTTCTCCTCTGCATTTCCATCCATCCAAGAGCTTCAGAAGTGTAATCCTCCTTAACAACAGATTCATGATGATGAGGCCATTACTTTTTGATACTGCAGTTTTAAGAAGCGACCCAGAAAACAGGCTTTAAAAGCAACCTCTCCCCACCCCCCTTTACCCCAAGCAAAGGACCAGATTAAAAGAGACCTAGCTTGTATGAATATTTATGCTAGAATTCTGCCAGATCAGATTAGAGGAGTTCAACCCCGCCGGGCAAACACAGATTCTGTGTTCTCAGATTTAATGAGAAACTGACATGTTAATAGCATGTTGATGCATCCATTCATCAGGAAATCCATATAGCACAGTGAATGTGCCATGCGTCTCAGGGCCCAGGAGAGGTGCTGCCTTTGTCGTTTTTAGTTCTGGAAAGCTGTTGCTGCAGTGAGAAGGATTCCAAAGACAGCTCGTCTCATGAAAAAGATAGACAGTGAGGATTCTGGTCTTAATATACCTGTGAAATTCCTCTCTTGACACTACCAGTGAGTGCATTACACAGAGGCTAATTCCTCTCAATAGCATCTCCTGAGGTGGTTGCTCAGAGCATGATGCCCCAGGGTGTTAATAGCTATCATGCGAGGAAAAGGCATTGGGTCAAAAATGCTGGCTAAATGAAGAGTTGAGCAGACCTCTTTCCTGCAGAACTTCCACCCTGTGTCTTTTCAGGAAGCAGATAAATTACGCTGTGCTTCAGTCTTTTTAGACTGTGGGGTTCTTCCTTCTCAAAGCACCACACCCCAGAGTGTACTGCCTTTTTGTCATGCACCATCTTGGCAGGCTTGGGAAGCCTGAAGATCCTTTCTTAGAATAACGTTTTTAAATGCAGAAAATATAACATGTAGGATTACCAAGGAAACCAATTGTATTGAAACCAAATATCACACTACTGAAAATATTTTGAAATATTTAAAAATGGGCATACGTTAGTCCACATGCTTCTTTTTTAATGGGTCTAATATCTATGGTTGTTTCAAAGTACTGATGGCCATAATTGGTATTTCAAGATACTGTCGATCCTCATTACTCACAAATTCTGTATTTGTGAATTCACCTACTCTCTAAAATTTATTTGTAACCCCCAATATCTATTCTCATGGGACTTTTGTGGTCATTTGATACAGGACCTGAGCTTGACCGGCACGTTCCCAGCTGAGGTTGAGCAAGGCAATACTCTGCCCTCTTGTTTTGGCTCTCATCTTGTAAATAAGTGTCCTTTCATGGTATATTTACTGCTATATTTTTGGCATTTTAATACTTTTTGTTGGTGATTTCAGTGTTTAGAATGGCCCCTGAGTGTAGTGCTGAAGTGCTGTCTAGTGTTCCTAAGAGCAGGAAGGCTGTTACGTGTCGTATGGAAAAAAATACACGTGTAGATAGCTTCATGCAAATGTGAGTTAGAGTGCTGTTGGCCATGAGTTCCATATTTGTTCATCAACAATAAATTAAATAAGGTGTCTTTAAACAGAAACACACAAAACAAGATTGTGTGTTGATTGGTTGACAATAATGTTGTGACCAGAGGCTGGCAGGAACCTAACCCTGTATTTCCCCTAGGATGATGGTTCGGTATTTCCTAATTCAGTGTTCAAGGTAACATTATAGAACATAACTGCCATGAATAATGAGAATTGACTGTATCTACAGCAAATGTAATGTGATTTGAAAATATTTGTGACAAAGACAGCTAGTAATACAGCTGTATTTTGTTGCCTACATTCATAATAAAAGGAAATGTTAAATTTTACTTAGAGGGTAAAGAAGACAATTTTTTTCCCATATAAGTACATAGGCATTCTTAATTCTGCAGGAGAATAGGTTTCCAAGGACCACAGTTAAGAATTCCTTCTCTAGTGGGATTAACTCGATGAGACGGTGGGGTGGGGGAGCTGGTGCAAATTCCTGGGGGCTCAGGTCTTGCTATGTTGTGTATCAATACAAGTCTCATATAAAGATTTTTAGCTGATCTGCTTTTGCTGGGGGGGCCTGAAATGTTCTTTTTTGTGAGGAAGATTGGCCCTGAGTTAATATTTGCTGCCAATCTTCCTCTTTTTGCTTGAGGAAGATTATCGCTGAGCTAACATCTGTGCCAATTTTCCTCTACTTTATGTGGGATGCCATCACAGTGTGGCTAGACGAGGGGTTCCAGGTCTGCGCCTGGGATCCCAATTTACGAACCCTGGGCCACAGAAGCAGAGCGCGTGAACTTAACCACTACGCCACTGGGCCAGACACTGAAAATTGTTTTGATCAGCGCCTGAACCTAAAGGGCTCTACCCCAAATGAAAAATGCCCAGAGGTGGGGGGAGGGGTGGTGGAAATAGAGGTTCTTCATAATTATTCATGTGGAAAATGAGGAGCCCCATTTCAGGAGTGAAGGGCAGGAAGGTCTTTCATCTGAAAACAGGAGAAACGAATAACAATATAGTGTTGGGGTGTTTAGGTGAAGATCACATAGGAGCCCCAAATCTTCCTACCAAGGGTGCCCAGAGCAGAAGGCATCCTCTCTGTGGATTGCGTTTCTTTCTTACCCTTCTTACCAGGAGTGTGATTCAATAAGGCTAATTAATTAATTAATTAATTCATTGAGGACGATTGCCCTGAGCTAACATCTGCGCCCATCTTCCTCTACTTTATATGTGGGATGCCTGCCACAGCATGGTTTGGTAAGTGGTGCATACGTCTGCACCCAGGATCCGAACCACCGAACCCTGGGCCGCTGAAGCAGAGCACATGAACTTAACTGCTGCACGGCTGGGCTGACCCCAAGGCTAATTTAAATGGATCAAAAAGAGGCTCCTTTTCTGTTTTTAAATAGCAAGAAATAACGAAGTGTGACATGGAGAGCAACCCTAACGACTCATTGGTTCATACATTTGTTCATTTCCTCACACACTCAATGCTCCTTATTGAGCCCCTCTCATGGGCCAGGCACTGTCGTTGGGCTGTGGATACAGGAGTGAATGTGACTGGCCGGGTTCCTTTCTCATGGGGCTTCTGTTCAGGTTCTGGTGCTTCTCACCAGAAGTCCACTCCAAGAATGGGGGAAGGGGCTGGAAAGGGACTCGAGCCGCCCCAGGAAAGCCCTTCTGGGGCCTCTCAGAGGACATCACTCACACTACGATGCTGAAAAACTAGAGGCTGAAGACAGTAGCTCAAGGGACAGCAGTGAAGAAACATGGGAGAGAAGCTGTCCCCTGCAGCTATCCTATAAATCCCGGATGCTCAGAATTTACAAGAAGTACACAAAGCACCTTACCAGGACAGGATATCCCCAAGCCAGAGGGAAAGATGTAGTTGAATGTCGAAGAAGGGACACATCTGGATGGGTGGGGAGTATAAAAAATGGAGGCAGAAGAGGATGCGGCTCATCCATGGGCTCCTGAACCAGAAGAGAGGGCCTGACCTTGGACTCCAGTTCTTGCAGAGACAACAGTAGTATTTAGTATTTATTTTGTGCAGTATTTGTGTTTTATAAAAAAAGTGAGATGGGACATCATCCTCTCCCACCCCTCGATTTCTTGGTGCCGTGCCCCAGGGTGAGATCAGGGCTCAGGACCCGTGTACTTCTGTCCTCCCACCTGAGCCTGTTCGGGGGAGCACGGGGAAGATGGAACTGGTTAAATTATTCCCCAAGGTGGGGGGTTCAGTCAGGAAAAGTGACAGAGATGACGTCTAGGGTAGGAGAAGGGAGGTGGTCAGGCTCAGGACAATTCAGCCTGAGCACCCCTCCCTATACCCTCCAAATCTCCTCTGGTTTCCCCCAACTTTTAAAATAAGTCTAGTAGCTTCAGGGCCTTCTGGAAAAAGATCAGAGCCTAAAACGAATTCTCCCTTCCCCTAACAATAGTAAACAATACGAGATTATCAGCTTGACTAGTATTCTGGGGAATAGAAATTGGGAGAGCAATAAAGTAACCCGGAAGAGGAGGATTGAATGGAATTCTTTCTAAAGGCATACAGGATTTTAGCGCAGTGTTCTCTGGGTATATCTTGAGACTGAAGGATTAAGATTTCAGATTAAAAAAACAGCACTACAACAAGTATCGGTATTTTGGTGCTTAAAAATAACATGAGACTTTGGAACACCAAAACCTGTAAAGCAATTACCCAGATCCTATAAGTGGACACATCCCGCAGGAGGAGACGGATACGCGGGTTTCCACAGCCCAACACCGCCACACCTCACACTCTCCAATTCATTCTCCTGTTTCTTGCTTGAAACAAGCAGCCTTCTCACAGCCTATCGGTCCTCTGCTGGTCCATCTCCCGGGCACGATGCTCGTCATGCTGAACCAAGGGTTTTGTTTGGTAACAGAAATTAATGGGTTGACAACATTTTAAGTGTTTTGGTCCCCAAAACAGAAGCTCACACACAATCTGGCAAATTAGTCTAGTGAGCAGAGGTGGATTTACCATAAGTTTAATAAAGATCAAGTTTTGGGGTCCCTTCCAAAGTCCTGGGAGAGGCCAGCAATGCATTCACGTGATCATTGCTTTGTAAAATTTGCAAAAGTAAGGTATTTAAACACAATTGCTTCCTCTCTGTTATATTTCTCTTATATCCGGTGGCTCTGGAGTGGCTATGGGAATTTTTGGGAAGTTGAAATGGAGATCTGTTTAGGTTGGGTTTAGGTTGAAATATTTATGTGGTTTGCAGTCATTTCTGTGAACAGCTGGGTTATTGATGGCCAGCCTGGTGTAGGAAGGGCTTCCAGGGACACTCCTGTTGTCCTCCAGCACTGTGACAAAGGGGCAGGGTTAGTGGTCATATCACAGTAGGAAAGTGTCCTGCAGCTCCTGGCAGAGGAAGCGTGTGGGTCATGGAGGAGAAACAAGGCATGAAATGCACAAAGGCAGAGACAGGCTGTGGTCATGTCTTCTGGCCATAGCATGTCCACAGTGAGTGGGAGATTTGGTTTGTGTTGGTGCCCACTCAAAATAGAAGTATCTCAGGGCTGGCCCGGTGGTCTAGGGGTTAAGTTCGTGTGCTCCACTTTGGCAGCCTGGGGTTCGCAGGTTTGGATTCCAGGTGTGGACCTACATACCACTCATCAGTGGCCATGCTGTGGCAGTGTCCCACATACAAAATAGAGGAAGACTGGCACAGATGTTAGCTCAGGGACAATCTTCCTCACCAAAAACGCACAAAGCAAAAAAAGTATCTCCCTATCAGGAATATATTCAATAATAAAACATACAGTTATACACACAGCCCCCCCCCATCATTTTAATTTTGTTTTTATTACAACAAAGATTTGGGTTCAAGTGATTTTTTTGGGAAGCCATGCCAAAAAGCAGGAATGAGGGAACAAGGAGAGTGACACAGGGAAGGAGGAAGAGCCATTTAAGGTGGTGGCGGCTGTGAGCAAAGGGGGCTGATTCTGCCAAGAGCCCCTTAGGAGCACACAGAATGCCTCCCCAAACTGACTGCTAATGGAAGAGGCTGGTGCATCTATTCACCGGCCTCTGGGGCTCCTTGGATGGAACTGCTCCACACTTGTGGGCTGTGTCAAGCAAGCTCCTGAGGGCGGAATGTAGAAAGTTGTGCCTGCTTGAGGTGGGATGCTGGCAGCACAAGGTGGGGCTGGGTGCCCACAGACTGACCCTCAAATCTATGGCTGTAATCAGAGATGGGTGAGGGAGCTGACACCCCAATGAGAAGGATGTGCAGCAGAATTTATCAGAATTCCTGTGCTATAGGAACACAAAGCTTTAACAGTACTACAAATAGGGAATGAGTCTTTAATAGCTCCCACACAAAAGAAATTTGATAGAGGTCTTCCCAATTTGACAACAATCCTAAAAATTTAAACTATTTCTTACCAATAGTGAGTTGCGTAGCTCAAAGAAACTCCTCTCCACTACCAATAATATGCAACAAATTCTACTTTTCTGTTCTATCTATAGACAACGATATCACAAAATCATTGTTATAGGAAGAAGTAATTAGATTATGCAGCCAAAGAACGTAAGAAAATCTTTTAAAGAAAGAAAAAATGTCATTTTTTTCTGGACATGGTGAGCTTTATGGTATTTGTCAAATTTAAAAAAACTTAATTTGTTGTGATTTCTTTTCTCACTCTAAATAGATCTTTAAGTTTGTGCCTAATTTTGTGTTTATGGTTTTGTGTTCTGGTGTGTGAGACTCGGCAGCCAGCCAGCAGCCTTCTCAGGAGAAGCCTCAGCTTGGCGGCCATCTTAAGGAAGTCAACAACAGGGGTACCAGTCCCCCGGCTCACCAAGACCCTGGGTGAGTTGCCAAACACCCCTGAATTTCTTGTTTTTAGAACAATTAACCATTAAAAGGCACAGATATTCTCTTGCTTGGAATGGCACCCAAAGCACTTTATTAAAGGTTATTTGAGGGACAATTGGGGAGGAACTGACCCCAGGAGCACACAGAATCACACTCAGATACACTCTAAAATGAGAGAAAACCACTTTGCAAAGATGCTGCCGAAGAGGTCCTAAGAGGCTGTGACATGGCAACCTGTAACTATTTGTTGAGTGAGTTTACCCAACTTTCCGCCTCCCTGTGCTCCCAGGAGTGCACGTCCCTGAGGGACTCAGTGCCCGCCTTGTTCTCCAAACACCTTTTCAATCTGAGAGTTGAATGGATTCTCTTTTCCCAGAACCTGGGGCCACTGGAGCTGCACCTTCTTCCAGAAGACATCTGCCAACAGCAGCGAAGCCACCTGCAAGAGAGGACCCAGAGGAGGAGTGAAAGGGAAATTATCACAGAGTAAAGAATCTACCAGCAAGGTTTACTCTATTCTTTGTGTGGTGGACACACTCTAGGATGGGCCCCCATGATTCATACCCTGGTGTCTCTGTATAACTCCCTTCCCTTGACGTGGGAGGGACGTCACTTGAGTGATTATGTAACATTATGTAAGACTCTGCTTTGCTAGTAGTCTCACTCTAGAAACTCTCCTTGTTGGATTGATGAAGTAGGAGGACTTGCTGGAAGCCCACATGGCAAGGGCCTGAGGGTGGCCTCCAGCTGACACCCAGCAAGAAGCTGGGTCCTCAGACCTACAGCCACAAGGGAATGAATTCAACAACCCAAGTGAATTAGAAAGCAATTCTTCCCCAGCTGAGTCTCCAGATAAGAACATGGCCCGGATGACACATCTGGATTTCAGCCTTGCGAGACCCTAAGCAGAGGACCCAGTTAAACTGTGCCAGGACTCTTGACCCACAGAAACTGTGAGATAATAAATGTGTATTGTTTTAAGCTGCTACATTTACGGTAATTGTTATTTAGTAATAGATAACAAATACACTTTCTCAGAAAGCCAGTCACTCACTTATCTGTGGACAGCTAACGTTTACTACAGGCCTAAAGTTTTGGTTTTGGAGATGAAGAGGTGAGTAAGGAACCCTCAGTCTAGTCTAGAGAGGGAAGCAGACACCCAAACTGACAACACCAAACCTATAATGAGGGCTGCGAGAGGCTGGAAGGGGAAAGTGAGCCAACTCTGCTGGGTGGGGCGAAGGGACAGGTCCTCTCTGAAGAGGGTGATGGCTGAGCTGGATTTTCAAGGAGGAGTTCACCAGACGGATCAAGTGGGAAACAGTGCACATGGTGGAGGACACAGCATGTGCAAAGGCACAGAGGTGTGGAAGAGAATGGCACTGTGGGGAATGACAGGTGCCTGAGAGAGGAGTCTGGACAGGTCACCTGGTAGAGGTGGGATCCTGAAGGAGGCTGTGAGTGTGGAGAGTGTGGCTGGAATGCCAGGGTGAGTAATCACTGGCTTAGTGCACAACAGACCTGTCTCTGGCTTTCCCAGCCTAAAGCCCATGCTCTGGTTGCATTGTTCTGGGTTCCCTTTACCCACAATGTTAGCAGGATCCATTCTTGGTTGTCCAGTCCTCTGGCTTGTTGTTAATATGCCTTTGATGAGGAGTTTTCCTCTGCAGATAATGCCCTCATTTAGCAAATGGGGCCTGGCCAGGCCTTCAGGCCCCAGATGGCTACATCTCCACAGGGTTTTCTAACGCTGAACAATAAATGTGATTGCTGAAGTCCTCAGAGGGGAACATGCTGTTCAGGGCGGATGCTCAGGATGTCCCCGACTTTACTCAGAGGCACGGGGACGTGGTCACCAAAGGGCAGTCCTGCTCACCATTCCAATAGGCAGTGCCACCAGCTCCATGGGTGATGTTGGGCAGCCCTCTTCCGCTGTCTGCAGTTCTCTCATTTGCAAAGTGAGCGGACTAGAGTAAATGATCTAAAGGACCTTCAGGGTCTAAATCGTGTGTGAGATTTTAGCAGTTCTTAAAAGAAACTAAAACTGGTTGAGACACTACATGAAATATTCCCAGCATTTTAATATGTTCCTGAGCCTTCTGAGGTGGACCCACAATTCTACCCATCCAACAATGTAATCTTAATGCTCTCCATGTGATGTCTAACACACACACACCCCACCTGCCCCCACCACACACACTCCACACACAGCACATACATCACACACACACACTCCACACATAGCCCACCTGCCCCGCGACACACACATATACCACATACACACACCTCATGCCCTCATGCCCTGACAACACAGCACTACACACGTATCATATCATACTGCACATACCATATACACTCCCTGCCCCCACATCATAGACACACACACACACACACACACGCATATGCATACACCCACACACACGCACACAGAGGCTGACTGTCAAGCGGCAGGTTTTCGGGACGGATCTGATGATCTCTCACACACTGAGCAATCAGTGTCTTCAAAGACAGGGGGCTGGTCTGGGGGCTGTTTTTCCTGCTATTTCTTAACAAAAGAGGCTGCTGCCAGGTCTGTGGAAAATTACTGATTCTCCTTTTTTGTTTTCTGCCTTTCAACTTGATAACCTAAGCTGTCTTCCTAACAATTATCTGGTACCAAGGCATTTGTGGTCATTTATTTCCCAATCTAAGTTACTAAGGGAGGAGATGGGGTGAGGGTAAGAAGAGGAAAGTTAACATGCAAGAGCTCAGATCTGAGCATGTGGTAGCTGTTTGCTTTGAAAGCAATTAGTTGGCTATCACTCTAATGGAGATTAAAATATTTATGAGTGTGCATTGCTAAGATAGCGGGTCTAAAATGAGAGTGGCATTGTTATTACTAATCTAGAGACTTGTGGTAAAATGACTCACTAGAATCATTCATTCATTTGACGAATGTTTCCTGAGCTCTACGGGGCTTCTCTTATAACCCCCCTCCTCTTGTAACTCCCATGCACACTGTGCAGGGCGACGCACAGCCATCCTTCACCCTCACTACTCCAAGTTAGCTGTTCCTTGAACTGAGTATTCTTTTGTGCTTCCCTATTCATAGTTTAAAATATTAAAGCAATATCTATTCGTTTGAGAAAAATTTAAAAAGACAATTAAAAAGAGAAAAACAGAATAAAAGTCATGTGTAAATATAATAGACAGCTGCTGTTAACATTGGGAGTAGAGCCCTTCTGATGCACATGGACACACACACACACACGAATTGGATCCCTCTGTAAATATCATTTTATAACCTGCTCTTTATGAAGTACAATTTACATACAGCAAAATTAACACTTTTTGGTAAACAGTTCCATGAGTCTTGACAAATGCATACAGTTGAGTAATTGCCCCCACAATCTGTAATCTGCTTTTATTTACTTTGCTCTATATTACAAACATATCGCTGTGTCACTAAAGGTAGATCTACATCATTGTTTCTATTCCATGCACGCTATTCCATCAGATGGATGCAAGCTCATTTATTTCACCAATGGAAAATTTTGCCACACAGCTCCCCAGCATTTGTCCTCAGGACGGGGGACCGAGACAGCTTCCTCCTGGCAGTGCACACATCTACAGCACAGGAGGGATTCATAGGCTGCCTCACTCACTAACCCCACTGAACGCATACATGGAATGAAATCAGGTGCAGCAGAATGCCAGCAATCGGGGGGTTCTGGTGAAGTGGGATTTTCTGGTTAACAGAGTTAGACCCTTCCGTGTCTCTTCCTGGTAGTTGGCTCAGCTGCCTGATGCTCTTGCAGGGCCCCAGCTGCAAAGAGTCCACATAGCTGCCATGTGGATGGTGCTGCTTTTGTCCAGACACCACTGCCAGTTCTAGTGGGTGTGGCCCTTCCTTCGGGTGAGTCCATGTCTAATGGGCACTGGTGCTTTTCTACAGGCAGCCCTGCAGGCCCAGGGCTTCTGTGGGACCTTGCAACCCACCTGTCTGCCTGCTGCTGCTGCTTGGAAGCCCTCACAGTGCCAAAACCACATGGTGGTCACTGGTCAGCTGTGAAGGCTCCTCTTGCTTCTCTTTCAAATTCTCTTAGAAGGGTGAAAAATCAGGGTAACTTAACACCCATTGTCTTCTACAAGTTTTTGGTGAAAAGCTCTTTCAGTTTGTACTTTCAGCCCCTGATCTCCCCAGGATTCAGGCATGAGTCCACGGAGACCTCGTGGGGTTTCTTGATCGGTGACAGCCACCATATGGCTTTTAAAATTTCTCTCCTTTCTGATAACAATTTTTAAATTGAGCCATATTTCTTTGCTTAATCATATTTGTACTTATGATGAGTTCTCCAGGGGACTCCCTGGTCCTCCAAACAAATACACTCTGTCATGTCCACCCACAAGTTCATGAGACACACCTGGACACAGCAGAAGCTCAGTAGTGGTCACAGCTGGACATAATCTGGGATTCCTCCACAAACCCACTTTGCAAGTTAATTGTATGTATTTTGCTACAAAATAGAACTCTTTAATAAGACAACATAAAATCAAACCTAAATAGTAACTACCTTTTTGTAATATTTTTAAGGAATAAATGCAATTTGGAGCAAGATTATATAGATTTTGCCAAAAGCTTAACCATGGCTTGATACCTTCTCAGTTGAACCCTTGCTAAATTTAACTCTGAGGCTCTATGAGACCAAAGTGAAGAATCCTCTTTAGATTTACGTTCCTGCAGGGAGAGCACTTCCGGGCTCTCTTGGCAAGGGTGTTGTAAACGCTGGCAGGGAAGCCCTTACCACGGGAAGGCTCTGTGGCCTCTGAATCTGCCCAGAAACGCTGTCTATTGGACTTGGTTACTTTGGGTCCCAATTAATTTTAAACATGTAAACCGACAACACGATAACGTTGTAAGATGGATTTAAGCACCCACATTTAAGGAAAAATGTCAATTCCCAGCTCCAGCTCCTCTGTGTTGACTCAGCGTCATCACCAAAACCACTGTTTCTAGTTGGTGTATAAAGCAAACTGAACAGACATGGTCCCTGATGCGCGGGCAGGGCCAGCCTGAAGTGACTGTTGTCTGAGGGCTCCCTGGCCCAGAGGCCCTCCCTCTACACTGTCTCCACTGCCAGAGAGCTCCCTTTTTTGAGGAAGTTCACAAGTGTGCCCAAGACCTTGGGGTCCAAGGAGCTTACATATTGAGACAAATAAAGAGCTGGAGGCTATTAACTTATTTAAAACCAATCCATTGATTACATCTCTTATGTCTCCCTCCAGCACTGTACAGGGTGCAGGGCTCAAGAGAGGGGATGGGGATTGACATCGTGGAAAACTTACTGCCTGCAGGAAGAGTTTAGGAGGATGGCTTGAATTGTTATGGGCACTAGGAGAGGAGAGGAGGTTGTTTTGCAGAGCTTTGTTGGGCAAAGCTGCTAAGACAGGAGGCGTCAGGCATGTTTAGCTCGGTGGTCTTGGAGTAGCCAAGGAAACTGGACTTGCTGTATGCCTGTGGCTCTTTCAACATTTTCTGTTTACTACTGTCCAATTTTTAGGCTCAGAGATCTTTTAAGTGCCTCTTCAGATGCCTAACTTTGCAAAGATTTTAAAAAGTGGGCATTTGAACAGGTAGAATTGCTGCAGCTTCCATAGGCCACAAATCTGGTCTTGGGTCTTTGCAATATCATTTCTTTCTAAGCCAAACTTTCTTTGCATTTTGCCAGCAGTTTGACTGCTATTCCCAACTCTCTGCTACACCTGCTCTCACTAGAGGAATCTAATGATCTCCGAGGTCTTCTTTCCAGAGGACCCTTCTGTGATGGGGAATGGTTCCCACCTTGTGGTAGTCACATCTGTGTAATCCCTCTCCTTTGAGTGTGGTGGGACCTATCACTTGCTTTGAACTTCTAGAATATGGCAAAGGTGGTGGGATGTTACTCTGTGATTAGGTTACATACAGTCGTGACTTCTGTCTTGCTGGCAGACTCTGTTCCCTTTTTGACTTGCACTCATTGATGAAGCAAGCTGCCATATTGGAGGGGTCCACATGGCAAGGAACCAAGGGTAACTCCTTACTAACAACTAGCTAGGAACTGAGACCCTCAGTTCAACAGGCCTCAAGGAACTAAATTCTGTCAACAAAAATGTGAGCATGGAGGCAGATTCTTCCCCAGTCAAGCCTTCAATTAGATCCAGCCCTGGCAGACACATTGATTGCAACTTGGGAGAGACAGCGGAGCAGAAGACCCAGCTAAGCTGTGCCTGGATTCCTGGCCCACAAAAATTGTGAGAGAAGAAATGTGTGTTGTTGTAAGTAATTTGGTATGCAACAATAGATAAAGCACATTTTCAGTCTTAATCCTCTTTGATATTTATTTTCCTTCACAATTTGACTTCTTGGGCCAATCTCATCCCTGCAAATGTCTCCAGCTGTCAACTAGACTTAGTGACTTGGGATATTGGATAGATGATTCCATTGCCCACTGAGTTAAAGAACACAGGGGATGGGGTGAAGTTTGAGGAGGAGCTTGACACAAGTTGGATTTAAGGAGCCTAGAGGATGTCCAAATGGGGATGTCCTTTCGGCAGATAATATACAAGCCTAGAGCTCAAGAAGGGATCTGGGCTGGAGATACATACGTGAGCACCACCAGGATAGAGTTGTGACCTGAAGCCTTTAAGAGGAGGCTCTGGAAGTCCCGGCACACTCCCCTCCAGATGACGTGCCGTACAGCAGAGGCAGAGGTATCACCTCAGTGGTGAGAATCACCTCAGTGGTGATTCCCAAACCTGTGTCTCCAGGCCAGATCCCTCTCCTGAGATCAGAACTAATTAGTTTGATCTAATGGCCATTTGGAGAGTTGCATATGGATATTGTGCAGGCACCCCAAATTCAGATTGTTCAAGTCTGCCCCTTTTTCTGAGTTCCCTGACTTGGTATTTTTCACTTCTCTTTATCCAGTTGCCCAACCCTGTGAGTCATCTCCCTCCTACCCACAAATCCAGTCAATCAGCAAGTTAGGCATTACAACCTTCTACTTCCCTTTTTATGTCAAAGAAGATATTTCTTAAATTTTGGTTCTACATTTTGAGAGTGTGATGAAAAGGTAAAGCAGCTGTCATTCTGGGAGTTTTTCTATGCTTGTTTATTTTCCATTAAAATATAACAAAGAGTTGAGATGGTGAATATAATTTGGCTCAAAATTATCATGTATCAATCATAAATTTGAACTGTTCTGCATAATCCATGTTTTTACCTATTAAACTTATCTCCCTAAGAAAATTGGAACAGTTGAATCAATAGTGGTTAGATACTCCTCCTGCTTCTCTAGAGGGGTTTTAGGAAGAAATAGGTCACTAACATAAAGCCTGCTCCCCCCTTGGTAGTGAGGGGCCAGTGCCAGCTGTTTTTGCTCAGATGTAAGGGGGGCACTCGAGAAAGATCTGAGTCTGCTCCTTTGGTTGGTATTATGTCTGCTCCATAAGGATGGGGTCCTAAGAACCAACTTTGCCCATCTGGCTCTTTCAAGATGGAAAAGATGTGGACTCCCATAGCTATCCCATGGTCTAGAAGGATCCATTAACACTGCCTGTGCTGTAAGGCACATCATCTGGAGGGGAGTGTGCCGGGACTTCCAGAGGCTCCTCTTAAAGGTTTCAAGTCACAACTCTTTCCTAATGGTGCTCACGTCTGTATCTCCAGCCCAGATCCCTTCTTGAGCTCTAAGCTTGTATATTATCTGCCAAAAGGACACCCCCATTTGGACATCTTGTAGGTTCCTTAAATCTAACTTGTGTCAAGCTTCTCTTGAAACTCCACCCGGTCCCCTGTGTTCTTTACCTCAGTGGGCAATGGAATTATCTATCCAATATCCCAAGTCATAAAAGACGTGTAATGCTTAGCATCTCTTTCTCTTTCACTCTCACATTCAATAAATGACCACGTTCTGGTGATTCAGCTGTTTGAATCTCTCCAAAGCAAACCTTTCTCTTTCTCCTCACTGTTACTACCTTTGTCCAGGCCATTACCCTGTCACACACGGAAGCATCCTCCAAACAGGTCTCCGTCTCTCTGGACTGGCCTCCACCAAACCATTCTCCATGCTGCTACCACAGGGATCTTTTCAGAACACAAGTCTGGATATTTTTCTTTCTTGCTTAAAAACCTTCAATGACTCCTCATTTGCCACAGGAAAAATGTCAAGTTCAAGCCCTGTGCAGACCTCATGGGATCTGGTCCCTGAATACTTCTCTTGATTCCTCTCTCTCAGCTTCTCTCTCATACTCTATGTCCCAGCCATATGGAAGCACTTTTATTTTCTCCCATGTGCCATGCTTCCTTTTTGTATTCAGGTCTTTGCTCATGCAGTTTCCTGTGCTCAAAACACTTTCTGCAACCCCTCCTTTCTTCCCTTTGCTTGACTAATTCATGGTCTTAGTTCTGAGTTACATTCTCTGAAAACCTTTTCTAATACCCCTCTCTCCCACCCCATCCCTCATAATGCTCCCATAGCGTCTGTGTTGCACAATTGGAAGCATTTGCCACTTTATATTTAATTATCTGTTTACATGTCATTCTCCCACTCTATACTATAATCTCTTTAAATGGCAGGGGAGGTTTGTTGTTCACTCTTGAATTCTCACTGTGTTTGATACGAGGTAGGCACTCAATAAACATTTTTGGGTGGCAGGTTGCTATCTGGATGTTCAGCTCTATATCCGTGATAAACAGGCTTTAGTCATGGTCACCCACTTTAGGAGTGGATCCACACTGTTGCCCACTCTATCACCCACTACCATCATGTGAACAAATCTCTCAGGAATGACATAAGATTATGGCACATACCGATTTCCATCCAGCTTTTGATTCTGTTCTCAATAATCAGTTTTGGGCAAAGCTGAGTGCAAGATAGAGCCCAGTTTGACAGACCTTGAATCAAAATGTTATTTTAAGAGTCAGGGACAGGATAGTCTTTTGATAGACCAGAGAAATATGTCCTCAGGGATAAAACTTAGCTGTCATTGAACCTCTTCCTTTTAGTTTGTTTCTAATTACTCCCGGTCTGACAATCTCTTCATATCCCCACTCTCTATAGAACCAGAAGGGTAAAATTCTCTTACGTAAAAAGAATGACAAGAACTACTTACGTAATCATTGCCAGACAGTAGGTCTCCACATTAACTATTCTAAAACCACAGACATCATTTTTGGGGGGCCAGGCTTTAATATTTAACCAGATTCTAAGCAATACTTCTCTTGGATCAACTCATCCAAATGATACACAGGAAAGTGAGATATTCTGAGGTGCATTACTTAGATTTATTTTTTTGGTTATTTACAACAGTGAGATGGGCATTTAATACTCACTTTAAAATTTACCCAGCACTTGTGGGACTCCACTCTTTGCTCATCTGTTGATGGAGTGGTACCCTTTTTTTTTTTTACTTTGTTTTTTTTTGCTGAGAAAGATTAGCCCTGAGCTAACATCTGTGTCAACCTTCCTCCACTTTATATGTGGGTCATCACCATAGCATGGCTGAAGAATGGTGTAGGTCTGCACCCAAGATCTGAACCTGCGAACCTGGGTCACTGAAGTGGAGCATGCTGAACTCAACTACTAGGCCATGAGGCCGGCCCCCGTTCTTTTTGTTTTCCTTTCAGACAATTCTTAGCACTGTCCATGGGTACTCACTCATCCTAGAGCTTGAGGGAAAGTGGGCTGCTGTTCCATTCAGGATCCTGAGGGGAATGACCAGCACTCCCTGTGGCCCGGCTGACCACCGAGATCAAGGCCACCAGGAGAGCACACCAGGAGCGCTCCTCAAATCTGGACCCTTGTCACTGCTGCATCAGACTTACCAAAGGCTGGGTCAGAAAGATTACAGCTGTGGAGGATTGCCTAAGGGTAAATGGCCCATCCCTCCTGCAGAGGACCTGCTTTCAAAATTTTAAAAGTTGCAGAATTACTCCCCACTTCTTCTTTTATTTATTTTTTTATAAAGAAATATCATGAGCAAGTCCAGTACGTATAAGAGATAAAAGTGGAGCTTCCCTGGTTGAAGTCAGGATAATGGATAGGAGGGCGGGAGGGGACGGAGTCCACCCTCCAACTCCCTTTGCTTTGTGAAGAGGCCAGAGTAGAGCTGCTTTCCAGAATCGTACCTTGGGATTCCACACAAGAAACAGCTCTTACTGCGGCATATTTCTAAGGACACTGTTCTCCTCTCATATAGCATACTTTCTAGAAAGATCCATAGAAGAAATTTCTCACAGTTCTCACTTCCAGGAATTTTTGTGTTTCTTTTGTTTAAATATTTGATTTATTTTTTATCTTATGGAGGCCACAACTTATGCCCCTCTTGCCTCAGTACCTAGGAAGCACAGAGCTGATTCTGCAGGCTCTCACCAGCAGTTTCTCAGGACCTCGTTGCACACATTTTATGAATTGTAGACATTAGGTCAGGAAGCCAGGTATCATGTCTACCTTATTTTCCTTTTACTCTGATTTGCACTTTATTTTTATTGAATCTCCTCTCTTACACATGTGGGTATGTTACCTCAAATTATTTCTGGAATAAAACAGGATAAAAGTAAGCACATGGATGTATCATTATATTAAAAAAATGACCTAACAGCTTTCAGCAGCCACCGTATGACTGCACTTACCTCGTTGGGGTGGAATCCATCCACGGGTTCAATGAGCTGCCAGGGCTGCCCGCCTCTCTTCTGCCACTCCTTGATGACTGCAGGGCACACACACAACCACAGGGTTAGAGACATGCTTCCACAAGCACCGTTCACTGTCCAAGAGCAAGGACCGTGTGAAAAATGCTGTCAGGGCTGCCCACTGCCCTCTTGGGCTGACGCTTACCCAGACACCGCTGCCTCTGAGCTGTGACCTCGGGCTGGGGGCTTCATGAGTGGAAGTGATATTCCCGTTGTGCGATTTTTTTTTTTTTTCTCACTCAGGACGAAAATATGTGACAGTGTTGGATGAATGTGGTTTGTGTAGCAAAGAGGATGGTAGGAAAGGTGAGCTCTAAAATATTCAACACTGATTTAAGTCCATCTCACTTCTCAGTGGCCAGTAGGACAGTATGGCAGGAGCAGTGGGAAAATTAAACATTTGTTAACATCTCCTTTCATGGGCTGCCATTTCCAGACACTGCCTGCATATGTCAAGCAATTACCATTAAAAATCATACAGTTTGCGAGAAATGTAATTACGTAAAATTATCACAACATCACATTTAGAGTGAGCATGGCTTCAGAGAAAATATTATGAGCCCCAAAGTGAGGAAAAGCAATAAAACCGTCCTTCACCAGGGGGAAGAGACCAAGAATGTCAGTGGCTCCAAGGCAACAGCACAATTTAACTCTACATTGTAATATCATATAGTCAAGAAGAACCCCTCAAGGAAATTTCAGATCCCTAGACAGCCTCCAGAGGGAAAAGTCTGAAACCTGCTGCTCCCAGTGTAGCCCACGCCTTCACTTTTTGGTGTCCAGAGAAGGGTGCAGGCACAGCTAAGATTCTCGCATCTTCACCCCACAAAAAACTCAAGGGGAGGATTCTGTGCCCTCTTTGCCTTCCCCCCTCTCGCCCCAAGGGAAGAAATAGAAATTCTATTGTGGGCTTTGATTGCACAAGAGAAGCTGGTTTTCCCAGAGCTGAATCAATAATATGCTGCTTTTGTAATTAGTTCTAATATCACAGCATGCCATCCCCACTTGCTACCCGATCCCTGTCCCCAGAGGGGCTGCTGCCCTTCTTGGAGCTCAGGAAATTCCCGCGGGTGGTTTGGAGTCCTACACACAGGATCACCAATTCCTGTTGGCTTCTCCCTGGCAGAATGGCCACCATTGAGCCACTCTTTTATATTTTGTGTCTGGGTTTTATTGGAGTATGTTAGAAGAAGTAGCTCCTGGATCGTGGCCTTTGCATTTCTCGTGAAACTCAAACTGAGGACATTGACCACTGTGTCCTCCACACTCAGGCCTAAGGGAGAAATTGCTGCTGGTAAATGATGTGTCCCTCTGAAGGAATGGAGTGTATCTGCTTTTCTGATAGGAAGCTCACAGCTGCAAAGATGCTTAAACCATGCTAACTCTTAAGAAGGCTTATTTGTGCTGCTGAACCAGCTTGCAGACTTCAGCAGTTTCTTTTCTGTCCTTGGCCACAGGTACCCTGTAACAGGCAGAACCTCGGGGAAGCTTGCCTGGCTCATCTTCAGTTTGCCTGGGTGTTGTGACTGTTTTTTCAGGCATGAGCTTGGAATCAGATTATCTGCTTCAGGTTCAATTCTGGCTGCTCCGCCTTTCCCTCTGGACCTGACACTTTGAAGCTCCTGTGGGTCCCAGACTGCCCTTCTTGGGTGTGTGATGCTGTTCCAGCCCATCCCTGCTAGTCCTGGGTCAGCTGCTGTGCATTCACCCATGTTTGGTTCAGGCTCCTCATTCTCCTCCTTGCCAGGGAGAGGACGGGCCAGTTCTCCACTCTTTTTTTGGAGGTCCTGCTTTTCTACTTTCTAACCTTATGCTGATTCTCTATCTGAGCCCCCTCCAATCCGAACATCCAAGTTACCGTTAATGGAGCACCAGGCATTTGGAAGGGTTTCTTTAATGCAGAGCCAACGTCACCCCCACTGAGGCCCCTCAATGCTCTGTGTTCTTTTGTAGTGTTTGCCTCATCTCTACCTTGCAGTCCCACAGGCTCTCTGGCACAAAAAACAACCATGATGGGAAGAGGTCCAGCACAGGTAAGACATCAGCCTCCCAGTCCCCTCCGTGACTTCAGAGGCGACATCACTTCCATTCTACTTATGTTCCTTTACTTCACCGAAGTTTTCAATGAACTTTTCGTCCCTTCTCTTGCTTCTCCTTTTATTTTTAGTTTCATTTCACCTTATGCTATACAAATGTTAAAAAGAGAAAAGAAAGAATGAAAGAAAATCTCTATTGGATGTTAAGAAATTCCCAGGCAGTGCTAAAAAGACTTTTGGGAATTGAGCCCAGTCAAGACCTCAGGCAGAGCCTGCTGAAAGTCAGAAAGAGCTGGAAGAATAAGACACAAGGATTGTATTAAAGAGATATGCAGTAAGCCATGGACCTGACGCAGACCACCCACACCCCCTCTGACCCAGCAGGGGTAGGAAGCTCTTACACCTTCACTCTACACTTTGGCAGAGAAGGTTGAGTGACAAACCAAATCTAAACCTGTGTCTTCACTGGCCAAGAGAAAATTCAGGAAAGAATTATAACGACCTAGAGATCTGGAAAATTGACAGTGGAAAGCAAGTTTGAGCCTATTAAGGAAACACAGCTTAAGCCAAGATCGTGTTTCTTGAGAGAAGTGTTTACTAGGAGCCCGATATTGAAAAGGTCAGACTTGCTTATACCTGAGTTTCCTGTATTGTGATTCAATTTTGGCACCTAAGCTTAATGTTAGTCTAGGCTATTTCCATTTTGATTTGAATTTATGTGCATTACTAACTACCAAACTAAAAACTATGGATCTTAGAGAGAGGGAGAGGTGGTGATAGAAATGATACTCCATGGAACAGATGGACATAATTCAGTCATTGGCATGTTTTTCAAAGTGAGAGGGTATGATCACTCTCTTCTGCTCCCCCTGGAGTCTTGACCAATCTCGTCATCTGGGGGTTACGAAAAGAAAACTGAGGAACAAAAGCATAAAGAAAAGAGAAGGGATATTTACTCATCACATTTTGCAAGGGATCAGGGGCATACCCTAGGGTGGGGCAGTGGTTGAGGCCCACGTTTTATTATCACTGGACTCCAACAATTCTAAATGATGGCAGTGATGACGTAGTCCTCCCTGCCAGGAAACAAGTTCCTGCCCCACAACCCCCATCCCTCTCTCAATTGATGGGACACTACAAGGGAGTCCAGGCTTCAGAAGAACTGACTTGTCACACAGAATAATCCCATAGGTATCAAAAGAAATAACCAAGGCTACAATCAATCTATTCACACTGGAAAACAAGATTTTCTCACATGATTGTGTCTGCGAGGGTTCCTAGTCATTGCATATCTGCAGACATCAGTATTATAATACTTAAAGGGAGAGTCAGTAACTCACAGGCAGGAGTTGAAAGTTTTACCAAATTGCGACTAGTGCTAGATGGAGTGACCCTTTTTAGTTTGTTTATGTCAGGGTGAAATTTTGCTTTCTTAGAATAAATGCAATAGCGGACAGTGGTCTCTATTGCTTCCCTGGCTCATTTTAGAGTGGAGCGTTCAAGCAGGGGTAGCATGGTAAGTTGGCCAGTTTCCTTCCTACCTGGGACCATAATTCAAAACAGGAAATGAATTCTTATTTGTTCCTCAGAAGACCTGAATTAAACTTCTTGAATGATCATGAACGATCTCTTGGTGTATACTGTATTTCCTTTATCTGTAAAGTCAAAGAAACTCTGCTGACGACCAGCTTTTCAGAGATGCAATAGAAACCATGGAAGAAGGTTCATAGAACACTTGGTAGCTCCTTGATGAACAGCAACACTAGCAGATATTGAAAAAGCGAAATCTGCTTTCTGGCCAGCACCATGAAGTCACTGGTTATTTTTACAAACATGTACATGGCAGGGGAGCTAAGAACCGGGTTTGCTCCGATTGAGTTGTCTTGGAAGTGGAGGGCAGCTGGTGGTGTATTTAAACTATCAGTGTGAAAATGGCCCTGTCAGCCAAGTGGCATTTTCCTTCCTCTGTTTGGGAGATGCGGTACAGATGAAGAAAAAAGACATCACCTGCTTGAGCTGGCATTTTCTGAAGGGAGGAAAAAGTGCTGCTTCTGTCTAGTTCATAACCAGTTGGAGGATGAGTCAGCAAGAGACAAAAAAGAGTCTTTGGAGATGAGCAATCAGCTTTCAGGGCTCGGCTGAGGCTGTCAGACTGGAGAACAGAGAGGTCTTGTGCTTACCCTCAAGGGACAGGGACCCTCAACTGCCATTTGCTCTGTCACAGGGGGTAAAATTGTAAATCTCATATGAAAAATGAAGATATTTGTGAGGCAATAGTCAGCTCCAATATAGCACTGAAATAAAAGGAGAGGTTTTTATGTGACTATTAAGACTGCAGGTGTAATAGTTGACCCATAGGGTTTTTATTTCTGATAGAAGGAAACTGCCCTGATAATGAGATATATTTCCATCAGAGCTTCCTCTAAGGAACTCAAAGTGATGCACAGGCATGATTGGCAATAGGAGGTGGTTTGGACATTGAAAGAGAATAAACATTTATTATCCATTTATCATAAACCCTGGAAGAATGTAGAAGATGTTTTACATACATTGATTTCAGATGGTGGTGGTGGGAAGTTGAGTCCTTACTACATTACAAGCATTGTCTCAATCCTTACATAAACCCTATGATTTAGTTCTTGCTACATTGCACAAAAGCTGAGTGGTTATTTAATTTACTTGAGGTTACACCACTATTCTGCGTTTGAATTGGGATAGGAACATAGTTCTATCTAAGAGCACATTGCACCTACATGACGTAGATCAGATTTCAGGATGATGAGCTGCCCAGGTGTGGAAGGTTATCCATAGGGATGGAACTGGGAGTGGATGATCCGCCTACTCTGGCAAATCCTAGAATTTCAAGATAGAAATTTCCTTCACGGCTAACTTTGGGCATAAGTTAAGCCATTACCATAGTTCTTGAAAACTAGATAAAAATTCCAGCTCTTTCAGAAGTGTACACAGTGGCACCTAGACGTTAAATGCATGACACTGCATCAGATGTTCATGGAGGCAGATCCCAGGTACCATTTCCTCTGCCTTCACTCTCCCTCCCACTGTGCCCATAAGTCTTCCCTAGTGGGTACCCACTAACTTCATAAGGAGAAGGCGAAGAGGACCCTGTACCAAAACTGGATCTTCACATGCATTTTTAATAAATGTCAAGAAATTACAAAACCTCAGGAAATTCCTCAAACTGTTGATGAGAATTGCCAAGCAAGGAGAAATACTCAGGTGGTTTCTTAGTCAGGTAACTGACTGCCATGTTGATGTAGAAGGTCCAGTTCAGTTTAACCAAACTTTTTTTGCTTTTTACTGCATTTATTCCACGCATGCTTCTCTCTCTATCCTTTATGAAGACAAGGACTGTTCTGTTTTGTTGGCAACTATATTCTCAGGATCCACACAGCACACAGTAGAACCAAGTAAAAATCTGATAACTAAGTTCTTACTCTTGGAAAATTATAGAGCCCCATTTATTAAATTTGAAGGTGCATATGGATCATCTGTGAATTATGTTAGAATGCTGATTCTGATTAGGTAGGTCCTAATTAGGAGTGGGGCCTGGGGTTCTGCATTTATAACTAGCCTCCAGGTGGTGTGGATGCTGTTCATCCTGAACCGTGCATTGAGTAGCAAGGATGCGAGGGAATGGTACTCTTTTCTGGGTACCGGCTATGTACCAGGCAGGGCATTTAGGAGGATTACACATTATTTCATATAATCATCATAAAGATTTGTTATGTAGATATGGTATCCCCATTTCTAGGTCTGGAAAGGAGAGTTTAGACACGTCCAGGGAATTGCCTACAGTCCCAAAGATAATAAATAACAGAGCTAAAGATTACTTTGGAAAATTAAAAAGGTCCCATGTGAATGTTAGACATTATTATATTTTTAATAACTTTATCTACATTCAAGGTTGATCATGATCAAAAATCACTTGGTGGTGCATTTGTTTATACCAGGAATTCATTAATGAATCTTTAACTCTGTATTTTAATGAGAGGTTATTTATCAAAATGTCTCTCCCCACGAGAGAAATATGTGTCACCTAGGCAGGAAATCTAGTTAGGGAGATGAGTCTTGTTGAAAAGATGTTCAGAATTGAAGTACTAGAGTCTGCAATGCAAAACGTGTCAGCTAACGTAATATTTGATAATTCATGACGGCCATCTGCTTCATCCCAGATGCTTGGGCTGGGGGGTGCGGTGTTGGTGGTGGGGAGATAGAGATGATAAACTCTGGGTGAGAAATCTTCCATCCTTTGCATACATTGTGAAGCTTTTCATTAGCATCATCTCAGCTGGCAGTCAATCAACAGGAGGGTTTTCTCTTGTATAACAATTGCTTAGTAATGAAAATGAGACTGGAAAGATTAGAGTTAACAAATAATAATTTTTCAGAGTCAAGATGTAAAGGATAAATCAGTAGTCCAGTAATCATGCTTGTTTTCGTGTTGCCCCTCATCAGTGACCCCACTGTTTGGACAGAATGCGGGAAAAGAAACAGTAATGTTCATTCCAGAAACCTGGGATATATGTTGTCCACTTTGCCACAGGCAAATCTGAGGTCCCTTAGAAACTCTGATTAGTTTCATCATGTGGGGTCTGGGAATCTGCATTGTTACTGAGTCCCTAGGTAACTCAGTGCCCACTGAAAGGCACTATCTTACCCTGCATTCCTGCCACACTCGTCCTTACCCCATAGGTAAGCGGGGCATTATCAAACTGGCAGGAATAAGTTAGGGATTCCATTGACTTGTTGGCTCCCAGCCCAAAGCTGTTTCCAACTGGTCACTGATCCCATTGCTTCAGGGATTCTAAAATGAGGTTGAAATAAGGAGATGATGCTAAGCTTCCACCTTTCCAGAAAGAGTCTCACATTTTCTTTCGTTTTTTTTTTTAACACTCAGCGCTATTAATGTGTCAGAATGAGCAGAAGCAGCCCTTCCCAATCTACTGCCTGCTGACTTATAAATGCCTTGCCCAGGTGGGTTCCAAACTGTAGCTGCTGCTTTCGTCTTGTGTCAACATCTAAACCAAACAAAACTTACTTCCTTGGAAGTCAAAATCCATGTAGAAAAGGTTGAAGTTTGTAAATTTCTTCCTGGTTGCAATTTTTTTCAGTGTATTGGAGAGTTGTTCTGCTCTCTGAATACAAAGGAAGAGGGAGAATTCCATGAAGCCTAGACTTTGACTTTAGTGAGACAATTCAGGCAGAACAAAGACATCAATAGTCTCCACCCCCACTCCGAGCCATCAGCAGAGAGCAGCTCTGCACATTAAATTCTACTCATGCACAAATGGCCAACGAACATACAAAACCGTTAAAATTCATTAGGAACCAAATCAGTGCAAATTATCACTTCCCCCTCACGGGATTGGCAAAGAAATGATGAACAATCATGACAATATAGATATTGCCATGGGACAGGTGATTGAGAATGTCAATTTGTTTAACCTTTCTAGAGAGCAGTTTGGCTATGTGGATCAAATTCTTAAACATGGCATACTCTTTGACCCAATCACTTTCCTAGGAATTTGTCTTAAGGAAATAGACATGGTACACAAAGACATACACCTATATATAAAGACACAAAGGTTCATCATAATGTTATTTATCACAGGGAAAAATTGGAAACAACCTATATGTCCAACACCAAGGGAGGAAATAAGTCATGGTACATTCACATGCTATATACTCTAAATGATTACAAAATTATGATGTGGAGGAATAATTTATGAACACTGGAAGGCATGGAACAATATGTGTATTCGGATACTATGTAGGCAAAAACCTAAAAATATCTGTCTGTGAAAGTAATACTGGAAAGGCATACCTACATATTAACTTTGAGTGGTGGGATTTTGGGTGATTTTTGTTATTGTTCTTTGTGCATTTTTACATTCTCCAAGTTTTTGTTTTTAATTGAAATACATTTGTTTTTTAAAAAAAATTCAATGAATCTTACAAAGAGATTATTCAGCATCTGTGAAAGAGGCCCGTGAATCAGGGGTTCCCTCAGCGAAGAGAGGCAGGCTCCGCAGCACCTGGTCCTCACTTACCTCGGGAGAGCTCCGGTCATACTCAGAGCCTAACCTTGCTCACCTCTCTCTGCCTCTACAAAGATGCCCAGGACCAGCTTTAAAAGGGGTGTGTGTGCGTGCATGCGTGTGTGCATACAAGAAAGACAGACATACACACAGACAGTGACTGAGAAACACATGTAGGTGACAGACCCAATGTGAGGAAGAAAGAGACAAACACGGCACCTCATATTCTCTCGGCTCCTCCAGCACCCGGCAGTTTGATGTTTTTATTTGCCAGCTTGGAGGCCCTCACCCTGCCAAAATGCCCTCTCCCATGAAAACACTGCAGCAAACGCAGGGCAAGAACGATCAAAGACGGAATCAAAGGGCCTGAGACAGTCCTACCTGGGAAGTGAGAGTCCGGAGCGTCTCGTTGGAAGACATCCAGCCCTGGCAGGGGCTGACCTGAGAGCAGGAAAATGCCACTTTGATTACAGAGGATCAAGAGGACACAGTTTGATTACAGTGCCCGTAATGGGGAGGGCGCCCTAGGAAAAGTCAGTGCGAGCTCACCTGGAGACAGTTCAGGAAGGAGTAGAAGTGCGCATAGGTCACGTCCTTGTTTAGCTGGCCTGGAAAACAGAGAGGTCTTGTTATGTTGCATGCACTTGGATATAGCAGACAACTGGGGACACTTGTGTGTGACCGTGTGCCCCTTGCAAAAGGGTGACACTCTCAGGGACCTGCCATGATTTTTCACTCGGCATTGCTCTTGAAGAATGCCTGTGCTTTCCTTCTGTCTGCCTAGAAATTCAGACCTGGAATTGGGGAGGGCCCCTGAAGAGTTTACTCCCATCTCAAGCTCTTGGCATGGGTGAGGGCAGGGTCTGAGGGGCTTGACCTTATCTGGACCCCAGGTAGAGGGATACAAGGGCACCACATGGACCGGAACACCACTAACAAAGGCCTTGGCAGACCAGTGGCTTTCTGCTGGCAATGGTATGACATGCCAAGTTCCCATGGAGCACAGGGGGCATTCAAAGTGGTAGTTAACCAAATCCTCATATCCAAGTTTGTGAAATGCTCAGATCTGACCCAATTATCCCCTCCTGAACACCTGGCAGTACATTCTGAGGTCTGAAGGTCCCACCCTGCACTGTCCTGCAGTTTGGTGAATGAAGCCCTCCAAAGTACTTGGGTGGCCACTGGATGGGGGAGGTCAGCACATTTATCCCTCTTGACTCAGAGGGTGTCTTATTTGAGCCCTAATTAGTAGATATGCTCTACACTTATTTTTTGGTGCCAGTTAAAGAGGTCCATAAGAATAAAAGTGGTAAGTGCCATGTGCGAGTTCATCCAGAGCCATTCCAAACATCAGTTGTAGACCCAGAATCCGTGGGGGTTATTTCTTCTCTCTCCTCAAACATCTCCTCTCTCCTCCAGCATATCCACCCCCAGAAGCAATTTGACTTTCATGGTGTGGCTGAGACACAAAATCTAGGCTTTCCCAAATCTCAGAGGTGAAAGACTGATGTCTTATCCATTAACACTTCTCTCATGCTCCAAAAAATAAAGGAAAATAATAGGACCTATCTTGGAGCGAAGAGAAAGATTGAAGGTGATGGAACATAGTCTTATTTTTCACTTACACCTCAAATCAGTTAGACTCAAAGCTAGATTCAATTTTCTTGTCATAGAGGCAAAATATATTATCTCTCTGTGTGGGTGAGTGAATCCCAAGACTGGAAAACCACAGGCTTATTATCGCCATTAAAGTCAAAGTGACACACCAGGCCTTCTCTATTCTCCAAAGGTGTCTGCATCTTCACATTTTAGATGAATCCCAAGCCACTGGCTTCTGTCTTTGTTTTCATTTTATGGGCTCAATGTGGAGCCCTGAGCTCCCATCTTTCTCCAACATCTTCCTTTCTATCACTGATGCTTCTTTCCCTCTATTTTTTTTGGTGTGTTTTTTGTAATGTGCCTCCTTTCTGTATGTGTCCCTGACTGGCTCAGTCAGCCCAGCAGGTGCAGTGACGGACACCTCCAACCTGCACTTCCCACCCTCCATCCTCCATGTGCCCTAATGACTTGGCTCTTGCCCCCTGCTGGGACTGCCCCTGAGCTGCAGCCTTCCCTCTGCCATCTTGTTTCTCTTTGGGACTGGGCCTTGTAATAAACCTTAGGTAGCTTGGTTGGGGCCCTGACACCCTGCTTGGTCCCAGTGAGTCCTCTCTCCCTGAGAGGTGGCCATTGTCTTTTTTCCTTGTCCAGTGGCTGAAGTCTCTTCAACCTGGGGGAGGTGGCACCTCATGCCTGACCAAAGGTAACACTTCTCTACCTCTCCCTCCCCACCTGCAAGCCTGGATTGCTCTGATATCTAGAGGGACCGGAGTTTGCCCTGCTTCTGGATATTGGGGACTCATCTGCTGGCCCTCCCTTGGTGGGTTAAGCCCAGCCATGGCCTTGTTCTGTCATGGCTTACTCCCCTCTTCCTGTTGTTCTACTGCCGAGGTCCCAGCACATCTTAGGATGAGAACACAAGGCGTGTGCTCCCTCTGGACCTTCTCCCAATCCCTGCCGCTTTCCCTTCTATCTCCTTGCTATTCTGGCATGGGCTCTAACTGGACCAGGTTGATACAGGGAAAACCCTCAGGTGAGTAGGGAATCTGTTGAACAGGATAAGGGCATGCTAGCTGTAGTTAAAAGATAACTGGGAAAGGTGTAATGAATTGCTTTCCCTTTTCTCGGGTATTTCTGCCTATTAGAGGGTAGAGTGACTCCAGGGCTGGTCATGTGGAAGGTTGGTTAGGAGTCCTTGTGATGGGCTTATGGTATAAAGAAGAGGAAGAGAGGAAAGTGTTCTTACATTTTTCTCCACTTATTGGAACTGTCAGTTGGTCATTTGCTCCTTCTCTTACTTTTTATCCCTGTTACTTTAAGGGTATTTTTGCATATTGAGGAGACCTGGGATAAAAACTGATCGCACCTACATGTTATACCTGCAAAGAGGCAGTGTCTGTGACTCCTTAGTTTGAAAGTGAATGTGGTGAAGAAAGCTGTTCAAGAATGCCCAGGACAGGGGCAGGAGGACTGTCCCACAGTGGCCAGGAATTATCAGGGCAGAGGAACTATCAGCGTGTGTGTGTGTGTAAGGGGTAGAGAACCAGTGGGCCGGCTAGTGGATGCCATATGCTTCCTCTGAAGATTAAAGGCTGTGTTCTACTTCAGCTGGCTAGAGTAGCAGCTTGAGTCTCAGTCATTTGTAAGTTCTTTAGGGCAGAGTCTTTGGCATGTATCTAATGCTGGGACCATAATTGAAATTTTAGGTACCATAAAAGCTTAGTACCAACAAAGATCAGACACACCTCCATGAAATACCATCTGAATGTACTAAACCTTAGTGAAACCACATTAATTCACACAAGGAGGAAGCTAGTAATAAAATATAAAGTATACTATAAGGTATTTTGAAATAGATGAGGTTTCAAATTTAAGAGGAATTGGGGCAAAATTAAATGCTGCTGTTGGTGTTTTGTGGTAGAGGCCCTTCTAGGAAGGCCTACCTGCAGACGTATTTGTAGCCAGCAATCCCGAACTTCTCAACCACAGTCTACCCTTCAGATAGTTCCCAGAATGCCTATGGCTTGTACCAGGGTCGTGGACACTCAGTAATTTCACCGTCAGGACCTATATACTATTCTCCCTGGTGGAGTTGTCTTTTATCTCTCCTTTGAGGTCAAGGACTCCGTCTTAGTACCATCTTTACTTCCAAGGCACATAATAAGTATCTCAGACATATTTATACAAAAATTGCCTTCCTCATAGATGGTGCCTGTGAGGACTCATCCCTGGTCAAGCTTTCTCAAAAGATCAGTGTAAGTAGCATCCTAACATGTGAGACTTACTTTCTGGTAATTCCTCAAAAAGACATTATATTCTTGCCAGGAATTTTGATTGCTGGTAGAGACGGTGGGGCTGGCACAGCCCTTGGCAGCCATGCACTGACTGGTAGTGACTCACAGACATGGCTAAGAGGAGAGATGCCAGGAAGGATTCATTACTTCCTGCTCCCTAGCAGGAGTGAGCTGGGAACTATTCTTGTTCTGGGCCTCCATCACCTACTGATCTGACCTGACGCTGTGGCATTGAGCCTTTTCTTTGCTGAATGGTCAGGCTGAGTTCTTACCTGTCTGTGAGGCAGCAGAGAATGTATCCCAGATCTGGGGCTTCTCCCCTGACCCCTTCTGCTCCCTGATCTCTTTTTTAACCCTTAAGCGGTGGCTAAAGTTAAATCTGAAGATCATCATCATCATGTTTCCAGGCTTGAAGACAGAAATAAATGGAAACTCCCCTTTATTTGCTTATATAACCCTTAGCACAGTGGCCTGGGAATCAGACTTGGGTGTTTGGCTATTGATTAAGATGAGATTCACCCTAACCAAGGTGGAGGAACGAAACCCTGAGGCTGGCCCAGCATTAGCCTTCTTCACTGCTGGTTCATGTTTGGTGGGAAGGAAGATCCAAAGATTGGAATGAGAGTGGGAGCAGAACAGAGACAACGTGAGGGCAGGAGCCCTCTCTTCAAGCCTCTCATCTTAAGTGAGTTATGAGACTGACACTGCCAAAGGAGGAACGAGGACGCTGGGCAAATCCCGCCTACTTCCCTAGTCTGTCTAGGAAGGACCCTGGTGCTTCGTTGAGGAATTTATACTTTATTTCCCATGGCAACCAGGCAGCAGGGATAATTTAGGATGTGAATAATAACTTAAAAACATTAAACAAATTTTACATGGTTTCAACTTTCTCCCTAATTGGATTTTTTTTTTCAAAGCTAGGGTTGTTTACATAGAACAAGCTTGTCCCCCTTTTCTTTCTACCCCTTTTGTGCCATGAAATGCTAGTGCATGATTAGTGGCTGCAGAGAGGCCATTTGAGGACAAGGCTAAGCCTAGAGCAGGTTTCTCAACCTTGGCACTATTGACAGTCTTGGTTGTGGGGGTCTGGCCTGTGCACTGTAGGATGTTTAGGAACACCCCTGGATTCTATCCCCTAGATGCTAGTAGCACCCCCCTCCAGTTGTGATAATGGGTGGGGCAGGGGAGGGGGTGGGTGGGTTAACCCTGGATGAGAATCTCTGGCCTAGAGAATCCACGGAAGTGATTGATGAGTCCCCCAATCACCTTTTTCCTTCCCTTGCTCCCTTCCAAATTGCATGGAGTCATTATTACGTCCTGGGGCTGAGTCAAGTGAATTGTGTGGAGTATCTGAGAGAATTTGTGGAGGCAGTCTAACTGGAGTTCATGGAAAGAGAGTGGGATTGGAATTCACAAAACCTGAAGTCAAGTCCCTATTAGTAGGACAGAATAAATTGGAAGCATATCTCCCCTGCCTCCAACTTGCCTTCCCCAAGCATTTCTTCCCACGGGAGAAATCTGGGAATCTGAAAACCTCTGTAGGGGGAACTGAAATTTTCATCCCCGGTGGGATAGGTCAAAGAGACATTCTCAGCCCAAGTGGTTGTCCTTCATGTGTCCAAGGCGGCCCAGAACGGAGTCAAGTTCTCCTCAGCATGATCATGTTATCGTTTCTAAGGGAAACACGTCCAAGCCGTGTGAACAGGAGGAATATACTTTTCCTCGTGCGAGGCTGGACAAGGTTTTGCTTGGAGAAGAATAACGTGTGTGGCACACTTGGCAACTGAAGAGGAAAATGAATTCAGTCTCATTGGTGGGGAGTCTGGAATGTGGATATTTACAATTGTCCCCTCACTGGAGGGAGTAGCGCCCTTTGATAACTGGTTAAAGGGACCCTAATCTGTTCTTGTGTGGGGAGAGGTGGAACTTCCTGAGGGAGGAGTTAGGGAGGTTGGCTGAAACAGGGACTGCCTGGGGAGGACAAGAGAGGATTGGGAAGCTACAGAGAAGTTATCTATGCAGGCGAAAGCTCTCCGCCCTGCCCCCTAAGGAGCGCACTGAGGAGGAAGTTTTGGGTCTTCCCCCTTCGAACTGCTTGGACCTCCAGCACTCTTGACCTTGGGTTGGTCTAAGGAGGTGGCTATGACAATATGGGGGAAGGGGCAGCCCCTTTCCATGAGAGACTGGCACACGTGCTGTCAATGTGGGGCTGAGGGGAGGGCACTCAGGCCTCTCCTTGTAGATGTCTGTGAGGGAGGACTGAGGACAGCACTCCCTACTTCCTTTCCCTGCTTAATTTTCTCTAGTAACACATCATCCTCTGATGTACTTTTGGAGTCTTTCTCCCACTGGAATATGAGCCTACGATGGCAGAAATTTTTGACTGTTGTGTTCATGGATGGTTACCCAGTGCCTAGAACAGTGCCTGGAACATAATAAATATTTTTTGAAAGGACATTCTCCCCGAAACACAGAAAGAGAGCCTTGCTACACTCAGCTTACATGTACAACAAGCTATGCAACATTTGACAAGCTACCTAACCTCTCCAAGCCTTTGTTTTTTCTTCCATAAAATGGAATTAATGCAAACATCTATCTCAGAGGATTGTTTCTAGGATTAGCATGGTAGCCCTTCCTAATGTGAGTTACTACTACTTTTACAATGTTTGTAAGGCATCTGGAATGCCAGAGATGCTATTAGAAGTTCCGAAGAACTTTAAAGCATTTCAGAGCCGAGCGCTCCAGGAGAACGTAGAAGCAGGGAGCAAGCCCGCCTTAGGACCATGTTCTATAGAATTCTAACCGGCCACCAGGGTCTACAGAATTCATTAGGATTCTGGCCACCAGAGGGCACTCACCACTGAGGGTTGGAGAAATCCTTTGCTTTGACTCAGGGCTTTCTGTCTCTCGTTCGGGCTTCATTGGCTTATTCTAGATTTCACCTTCACTTAAAGGAGTTTCCCGACAAACTCTTACCTTTCAATTTGCCCTAATTCTTCATTAAATACTTCTGCCCTTTCTGACTTTGAATCTGGTTCTGCCCAACTTTGGATGCTGACCTTTAGATCTTGTACTTGGGTGCTCTTCCCTTCATCACTTCTGACCTGCATACTGTGGTGGCATTTTAGGTATATTCCTATACAATTTGATCTACATAAATGTAGACTGTGAATATATTAACATTGTTAAACAGTAAAAGTATCTTCAAACTGATACCGAGAGGATGATATTTGTTGTGCAAATTATCCCAGAGAAAGGTTCCATCTGGTAAGCCGTATAAAATAACATGGCTGCCATTGGGCAGGTGAGAATTTAGATACTTCAGAGTCTGCATGACCTTGGAGTACAATTTCTCGGGAGTGGTCATTTTTGGAACTGAGTCACTTTTCCTGTTGGTAAAAGAAACAGAAAATATATTAGTAGATTATAAGGATAGATGCATGCAAATACAAGATTACCACCCCCCCCCACCCCCACACACACACACAATGTAGTGGTTATTGCTGCTATTTGCAAAATACTTCTGGCTTCCTGATTCCCTTGTGGTTGGGTGGGCCATATGACTGGTCTGGCCTACGAGTTGTAAGCAGAAGTGAGATGTGTCGTGTTTAGTGGTATGAGAGCTTCTACAATACTGTTTTTCTTTGCCATGGGTCTGGGTAATGTTCTAGATAGCAGCTGCTTCACCAGTCTGAGTCCTGGAACAGAGCCCCATGGTGATCTCTGATCAACAGTGTAGTGTGAGTAAATGTTTGTTGCTTTATGCTACTAAGATTTTAGGAGATGTTTGTTCCTGCAGCATAACCTCATCTATCCTAACTGATAAACGCAGTTAATGGAATCAAAGAAATCTGGTATTGTTTACTATTTGACATTTTGAGGTCTGCAACTTTCTTTTTAAAACTTTTCGGATATACCACAGTTAGGAAAACAGAATTTCAATGAGAAATGAAGTGACACTATGTATCCACACTACATCCTTCCTTTCTACTCTGAATTTGAACTTTCATGAATTTCTTGATAGCCTGCTATTCCAGGTTAGACCCCTGCAATGATATCTGCCCATAGGCAATTGCAATTTGCATCACTGCCTTTCTCTACAGTAGTGCTTGTGCTCTATAGAGGATATTTGAAATTTTAAATTGTATTTTTCTCTTCTTGTTTCATAAAAATTAGTGAACAGGAAAAGAAAGTGGTGAAAGTAGTTACAAGAGTGTAGGGCTAAAATCAAAGAATTTAAGACAAAGATAGAAATCATAAGTGAACTGAAAGTAGCAAATCTTTAGCTTCAATCAGACATTGATTGCATTTAAGCTGGTTGACTTATTTTCATTTAGTTTGAAAAAGAACAAAAGTGAGAAATGCACAAAATACTAAAAATACATTATTGAAAGTTTCATTTAAATCAATCTTTCTTTTTCTTCCTTCCTTCCTTCCTTTCTTCCACCCTCCCTTCCTCCTTCCCTCCCTTCCTTCTTGTTATGTTTAAAAGTCAAGGTGTAAATGGGGATGCCAGAATATTTTTTGAATTTAATGTATAAGTCTATTATTGCTCATTTTCTGCACAGTTAACTTTTGTACACATTTTCAGGAACACATCAAGTTTGAATTAATATACTAACTTGCATTAACCTGGGAGTAGAATATAGAATTCTCTAAGATTTTCCTCTACTCTTTAGGCTTTAAACTGCCTGTTGTTAACCTAAGCAGAATAATGCTATAAGTTGTTTTCTATTTTGAGTCCTTAAAACTCCATATTTGCCTAATGATCCTGTAGTGGGTTGAATAGTGTCCTCAGAATGTGACCTTATTTGGAAATAGGGTCTTTGCAGATGTAATCAGCTAAGTTAAGATGAGGTCATATTGGATTAAGGTGGGCCTAAATTTGATAACTCCTGTCATTATAAGAAGAGGAAAGGCACAGACACACTCACAGGGAAGAAGGCCATATGAAGCTGGAAGCAGAGATTGGAGTTATGCAGCTACAAGCCAGGGAATTCTGAGGCTTGCTGGGAGCCATCAGAAGAACGAAAAGACAAGGAAAGATTTTCCCCTAGACCCTTCAGAGGGAGCATGGCCTGCTGAAATCTTGATTTTGGACTTCTAGCCTCCAGAACTGTGAGAGAATAAATTTCTGTAGTTTGAAGTCACCCAGTTTGTGGTACTTCGTTACAGTAGCCCTAGGGAACTTAATACGGATTCCAAAACAGAAAAGTAAGTCCATCGCTCACAGGCCGGGCCCAAGGCATGCGTGACACGGGAAGAGGGGACAGAAGGGAGCCCCCCTGGGGTAGCTGCTATTCTCGCTATTAAGAGAGCTCCTAAATGGACATTGGCACTGTCATGTTGGAGAGAATTTTAAAAAATGTATCAAAATTGGAAGTTGGCTTAACTTTTGACCTTGAAATTGCACTTTCAGGAAGTTGTCCTATTGTAACATTTCGACAAATGTGCAAAAATATACATACAAGTATTGCCACATTGCTTGGAATAGTGTAAAATTGGAAAAAGCTAAAAAGGCTGGCTACATAAACTGTAGTCCATCCACATAGTAGAATGCTACACAGCCATCAAAAAGAATGAAGTAACTAGATAGAGGTGATGGTTGCACGGCATTCTGAATGTGCTAAATGCCACTGAACTGTTCACTTTAAAATCGTTAATTTTATGTTATGTGACTTTCACCTCAATAAAATAAAAACAATTAAAAAAGAATGAAATAATCTGTATATATTAGCATGGAAAAGACTGCTAAAAAGTACTGTTGACTGGCAGGAACAAATTGCAGAGCAGTAAGCATAATGGTATTTCATTTTAATGAATATTAATAAGTCTGTAAATTAGAATTTGCGTAGAAGAAATCTGGATGCAAATCCATCAAACTGTCTGAACTGGTTAGCTTGAAGCAGGTGGTGGGAGTGGTAGGGAGCGATTATCAGGGGACTTTCACTTCCTAAGCCCTGTATTATTTGAACTCTTCACAACAGATGTTATTTTGTAATCAGAGAAACAATAAAAATAGAACAGATTCTTGTATCACTTTTATTCTTTCTAAAGTGAAGGGGAAAGAAACTGGACTCCATTGAAGTTTTAATGAGACAGGCAGAAAACATTGTAATTTTATGTCATTTCCCCTCCATCTATTTCACTTAGTCAAATAAAATCACTTCCCAAATAGCTGCTACCCAGTAGGTGACAGGGTGGCTAAGGGTGTATGGATCACATGGCCCAAAGTGTGACAAGCAATGTGTACCCACACAGAGGAAACGGTGGGGCAAGCTGGATGGCAGGCAGCCAGTAGGCTGTTAGTTGTGGTTGGTGTATATGCTTCTACATTGTGTAATGAGTTGCTTGGACATTCCTAAAAAAGAAAAAAGAAAGAAAGAAAAAACAAAGAAAGTAAAAAGATGTCCTATTTTACAAAACCCCAGCACACAGAACAGAATACTAGACTCACGTTTTTTGTGACCTTGGGAAGAAATATGCTACTTTTATCATGAATCAAAATCTCCCTAACTTGTATAAAAAGCACTCACAAAGATTTAAGAATACCTTACTTATTAGGGGCAAAAGTCTGGGTAGGGGCTTTGGCTTGACTTGCATATGCACAGAAGCACTAGAAGGACCCTAGATTGTAAAGGCGATTCAGGCTGCCTTATGGGTTTATTCAGATCAGGAGAACCCACCCAGAGTAACCAGGTTTTATATTTACTGTGTGTTTGGAGTACGACAGCAGGGGTGAAGCCAAAGTAGGTTGGGTGTCTATATCCTGTCGTCATCTGTCATGGGTAAAGCTGGCACACACTGCCTGTTAACTTTTGCTTGGCATCTTGTTTTTTTACCTCCTACTGATACATTAGCATTTTGGCACAAAGCAATTACGCTGAGCTAAGGCTCTCCAACCACTTAAAGGCAAGATGAGTTAAGATGGAGCGAAGACTCCCAAACTCCCTATTTAATGATTATTTTTTGGTTAGAGACACCACCCTGAGGATATCAAAGAATTGGAGCTAATTCATACTTATGAAAGTGCACCCTGCAAATTAAGCAAAGCATAAAGAAAATGCCTAACTGCAAAGTGAAATCAAAATGGAAGACTTGATGTGGCTAATGGAATGTTCTCCAGTCAGCTTTGCTCTATTGTGGACAGCGACATAATTTACACATAATTTACACATTGTAGTCAGTTAAATCCTTTAATGTGCATAGTGAAATTAACCAATTCTTAGTTCAGGCAAGGGAAAAAGGCTCTAAGTGACAGGTGGTAGGTCACCCCTTCTGGATGCCGTAGAAGATGTCTTTGGACTCTGACCTTGGAAAATTCTCAAAGCGATTTTGCTCTGTGTATTCTTTCTCTTCTGATGGTTTTTGAGGGGACTCAGTACTAGTATTTTGGAGACCAAAGAGTCCCAGTGGTTTGGGAAACATCTCCTAGGCCTTGCCTTCTCTGATGTTACTCAAAGGCTGAATGGGCTGAGTTGAAAGTGTCTAACCCTTTTCAGTCCAGAGGTCAGGTTGACTTTGCCTTTCATCCCAGGTGTGCCTGCCCACTCTAGTGTCCTACATCCCTTCTCACATATGGAGGAGCTCACGCCCGTCGCTCAGATGGAGAGATGAGGGGCTGGGGATACCAAGCTTACAGAGGACAAATCTGAGAACCAGCCTGGAAGACATGATGCTTACTCAAGGGAAAATAATGAGAGAGAATTTGGTGCCCACCGCTGTGCTCTCACACACGTCAGGAACACAGGGCCGAGTCCAGAACAGATGAAGAGCCTCGCCCCTTGGGTGGCTCAAAGCCTGTCCTTGTCCTAATGAATTGTGTCTGATCATGCAAAATAAGCCTCATGACTTGGGTGCAGGGCTGGCCGTGATCATTTTCTTACCGTGGCAGGTATTCCAGCCAGATTTCATCGAGTTGATGCCAGAGAGATGTATGCCCTCTCAAGGAAGAATGTAAACAGCCTCCGTGGGAAATGTTTTCCAGAACCAGAACTAAAGGCTGGGGACTTGTCGTGACTGAGTGCTCAGATCTCCCTCACAGCTGGCATTTGAGTTCTTGGAACATCCAGGCAATAGAGTTAGCCCTTTACTTCAGGCCTCCCACCCAATCCCCTTGAAGAGGCATCTTGACACAGACTGGGAATAGGGTGGGGACTCACTGGGCCCACATTGCCCCATGCATAGACATCCTGGGTCCCCTAAAAGTGGATGTGGCCTGGAACATGCTGGCTGCTTGGGAAACTCCTTATCCTTCACTTGGCCACCCATGCCTCAACTGAGGAGCTGGGAGAGAGAGAATTCCTCTGAGCAGCAGGAGTTCTGTCCATTCCCTTCCCTGCTGGTTTTTCTACTGTTTGATTTTATAGAATGGATTGTTTTCCCTCAGGCCAGGCTCCATGGGACCTGTGACCCGTCAGCAGCTTGGCTGGCGTCCTCTCAATGCAGTAATGATCAGCTGCCTGGGTGACATCCAAAGCACTGGCATTGCAGAAAAAATTCCTTGGGGGCCGGGGACACAGACAACATCCATGGGGTGGTCCTGGCTCTCTCCATTAGGTGAAAAATGCAAAATTTATAATTTCTAGATCCACTATAAAAAAATGGAACCATGGCAATTTATGTGGCTAGTGCTAGATGCTTTTATAATTCTATCACATTTCCAGCAATTACAATGTGCTTTTCAGGGCTGTCATGTTGGGATGTTGGGGAAATATTGTCATTGCCCTTTATGATTTGAGGCTCCTAAGAACACTCCCATTTCCACTCCTGCTACCCAAGTTTCTGCTGTGGTAGCCTACTCACATTTGCCCTGATTCCAGGAAATTCTCTCCTACTGTATCACTCACATTCCATAGCTTTCGAGGACATGATAGGAAAGGCCCAAGGAAGCAGCGTCGGCTTAGGTCAAATTGAGTCAAGCTACAATAAGAAGGCTAGATTTGTCTATATTACCTTTCTTCTTGAATTCTGGACATTAAAATCTATCTTCCAATCATGACCTTCATATAGTTAGCAAGTATTTATTGAGTAACTGCATGAGTTTAGAGAACAAAAAAAAAAGCACATGGCAGCATTATTTAAGCGGAGCTAGCATCATCGTAAGAAAAGAAAAGAAAAAAGTCAAGCAAATACCCCAAAACTTGTTCCAGGATGGACTTATTATGCAACTCACTGCTGGCTTGAGCTTTTTATGAAATCACTTTGCTCATTTTGGGTTATCTACTCCACCTTGACGTCCTGGCAGATGGGGAGGTAGAATTGCCATCTGTCTTTATTTTTCTAACCTCTCCACAGGACATCGCAGAGAGGGCACTGCAGGGACATCCCACACTGCCAACTCCATTCTTTCACCCAAATGCTTCCTGCTTCTCTGCCCAGATCCCCGGTGCAGGGTGAGGCTGGCACAGGTCTCTGGCTGATGTCTGCCTGCCCTTTGGCTCTTTGGAAAAGGAAAAGCAGGACTGGGCTGCAGGGGCCTCTGGATAATCAGGTTCTTCTGGGAAAGTGCAGTTTCAGGGATTCTGGCTCTTGCAGTCAAAGCCTCTTTCTGCAGGTGTCTTTACTCAGTATAACCAGTTTGCTGTCTGCCTTTCCAGGGGAACATGATCCAGAGGCTGGAAGGGCACTGGCTGATCTGACCATAGGTTTGTTTTGTTTTGTGATAGGGCTGGGGCCCAAAGCTCAATGCTTCTCCTTCTATAAACTCCTTGAGGTCAGGTACTATGGCCTCTTTGTCATTGTATCCCAGAGCCTGGCACAGCATTTAGTACATCACAGGCAGTCAATACATACTTTTCAAAAGTGAATGAGTAAGAGAAAGCAAATAAAAGAAGCATGGACTGTAGAAAGAGCACAGAATTTACTCAGAGAATCCGGCTTGGCTTTCAGCTTTGCTGCTCAATAGCAGTATAAACAAATTCCTTATCCTGGCCAAACCCCAGTCTCCTCACCTGTAAAATGGGGACAATCCTACTTGCCTCTTAGGGCTGCTGTGGGGAGGAGATGATATAGAGAGTGTGTGGCTCTTGGCTCATGGAAAGTTTTGGAGTGTTTGCTACTTACTGGAGAGTTCCAGGGGCTCACCACAGAGGCTGGGACTTGAGCTGCCAGCATGTAGCCCTGACAGACCTGGGGACCTGGGGAGAGCAGTATATCAGCCTAGGGGGTGCTAAGGCAGGGCCTGGGACATCAGCATCTCTGAGTCATGGCGTGGTCCCTTCTGCCCTGAACTCACTTCACTGATTAGGTCTACACCTCCTTCACCATAAGAGTTCTAGGACTCTCACAGGGGTGTCTGTGAGGGAAAAAACACTTTGATAATACTGAACTGTGTTTTTAGTACAGGCTTGGAGGGCTTGGTGAGTGAAATATGGGAAGGCAAAGGGTGGCCAGAGAGCAGGACAGCCTATTTCTAGTACCACTTGGGCTTGGGTTCAACTGTGCCATTAATCAATTAATTGGGCGAGTCATGTGACCTCTCTTGGCTTTACTTTTCTGTTTTCTAGTTGGTGGGTGGATGGCTACTGGGGAGTTGTTCTAGATCCGATCTCACCTTTTTTTTCTTTTTGGCCATGATCACAGGACAGATGGCATTCACATGTGCAGCATATTCTTAGGGGTACACACAGATTTAGAGAAACCTTCCAAAATGTTGTGGCAGAACTAAGGCATTCCACATTTTGAAATCACTACTGATATTAGCAGTTTAGCCAGTCCTGGTGGTCTAGTGGTTAAGATTCAGCGCTGTCACTGCCCTGGTCAGTGAACCACATCACCATCATACTGTGGCAGCTGCATGTTGCTGTGATGCTGAAAGCTATGCCATTGGTATTTCAAATACTAGCAGGGTCACCCGTGGTGGACAGGTTTCAGCAAAGTTTCCAGACTAAGACAGATTAGTCTGGCTACCCACTTCTGAAAAAATTGGCTATGAAAACCCTATGAGAATAGCAGGAGAACATTGTCTGATAGAGCCCCAGAAGGTGAGAGGATGGTCCAAAAAGATCGGACAAGGTTCTGCTCTGCTGTAAACAGGATCACGAGGAGTTGAAATCGACTCAACGGCACTAACAACAAATTAGCAGTATAGCAAAACTACTTTCTTACTATGGGCCCTGGGCATAAATAGGATTGGCCATGAATTATGTGTAGGTTCTTTGCAAATGCTCTAAGTCTATGCTCTCTCTACCACATGAGTAAGTCTATCAGAATATGAGTGAGGAAGCCGTTCTTATGGGGTAGCCATGATTCTGCCTTATTGTATTTAAAAAGTCATGATTCTCAATCTTGGGTTCTTGGCTGGTAATAGCATATTTCTTGTGACACAACTCAGAACAGATGATGACACACCAATTTGTTGTGAATCAGAGTAAGAATTCAGGGATTGGATATTTTTAAAAGGGTCTCTCAGCTTCACAGGCTGTTTCTGTGGATTTCACATGTGTCTAGGATTGTGAAGATAGAGAAATTCAACTCAACAGTAGGCTAATAGAATGGAGCGAAGTGGAGTGGACAAGGGGGAAACCTAGAGCCACAGAATTGCCAAAATCTTCTATCTCAATAACTCACCCGTTGCAGACATCATTTCCAATCATGGCATATATGACGATGGCTGGATGGTCCAACAGTTGGTTCCTAGATAAACTGGGAAGCCATAGATGGAATCTCAATGTCAAACACTTGGAAGTTCAGAGTTTTAACCAATATCACAGGCTGAGCCTGTGAAAGAATTTTTGTATGACCAATCTCTTGGTTTTGCTGTTTTTCTTTCATTCCAGCATCAGCATTCCCATTTCCCTCTTTCTTCTCTATAATCTTTAACCTAGTTCCCCATTAGGGAAAGACCACATAAATGCATAGAATTGAAGAGTAGATTAAGTCTTCAGTAGGGGGACATGCTACTATCTTCGTAGCATCTTTCATAGCATTGTCATTAATAAACACTGGTGAGTTACCTGGGTTACTTATGTTCAGATTCGTAGGACATCCTGACAACTATGGGCCTGTAGTCAACTTTGAAAAATGAAAGGTTTCTGAAGATTTCCATTCTGGGCATTCAGAGCCTTGCTTCTGAATTTTAAGCCCCAAATGAGCACAAAATTGTTTTCTTGTTCATAAAGCAGGAATATGAAATAATCCTTTTTGTCTTTTTCAGGTATTTTGGCCAGATCTAGGTTTTACCCACTTGGTATGTATTTTTATGATTCTTATTTAAGGACTTATGCAAATTAATCACTTCCTATGCTCACTGGCCCAAGAGACGATAATATCCCAGTGTTTGGAGAGTGACTAACAAGCCATTGATGCCCAGTACAAGTGATTAAGGGGTAACAACAAAGAGTTTGCATAGACTATTCAAAATGAGAAACCCAATTTGAAAACAACTTCTCATATCCTTCTTCCACATACCTTTCTATAAATTTCTCCAGGTTTTGGGAAGATGCACCTGAATAATTAAATTAAGAAAATAATTAAAGTTAGTGAGTTCAATTCAACACTATCAGTATGAGAGTCTGATTGACTGAATCATGAAAGAAGCAGCATTATTGCACAGTCAGAGGCCGTCCACACCAACATGCTGATGGGAGTAACTATCGTGGAACTCTCCTTGATGGGTTTCCTGTTTACTTGGCATTATATTAACATAACCCTAAATTCTTTGGATTCACAGGTCTCAAGGTATTTCCTAAGCACGAATGAGTAAACTTTCTAGTAAATGTGAGAGAAAGGTCTATGTCTATCACCCAAGAGAGAAACTACCCAAAAGATTAAGGAATGAGTTGAGGGATGAGAGGAACAGTAAAGAGGATTCTTTGAGAACTGCACGTCTCCCTAGAGGGCCCATTTAACGGCCTGCTGGTATTGCTGCTCACTCCTAAGGCTCCTCCTGCTGGCTGGCTCGTGCAAGTTTCAGATGGCAGAGCTGGTATATTTCAAGTCTTTTTATGACATGCACGACCATCCTCCCTCACCCCTGTTACCACCTGTAATGTATCTCTTATATGAAAATTGTATTTATTGAATACTCATTTTATTGTAAACACTCTGTTAAGCACTTGTATTACTAGTTCATTTAAGACACAGCACAACTATGTGAGGTAGGTACAGTATTGTTCCCATTTTATAGATGAGGAAACTGAGGCTCACTTAAGTGACTTGATCCAAGCCTCACAACTAATAATTGGGAGAACTGCAATTCAAACCCAGTCCCTTCTGTCTGCAGTGCTGAACTCTGGCTCCGTGTGACATTGCTGGGAGTCTGGAAAGAGTGAACCAAAGAAGGTTGACTGCTTTTTTGTCCCTTGGAGGCTGGTCTGCAGCAATAAGAGAGTGATACAAGTGCTGCGAACTCAAGGGACAAGGAAGATTCTCCTATCACTTCCAGCCTTGGAGCTTGGGGGGGGCGGATGCATTTTATGATGGAGCCAGTGTCTGTTCTTACAGATCCACATGGGAAAAAGGGCAGTGCACAGCTGTGAAGGGCATGCTGGCCCACGTTCTCTTGAAGACATGTAACCATGCAGTGACTGCCTCTTTGTCACACACAACTAGATGCAAGCTGTATGGGCAGCTTCGCTGATTCAGAAATGTTAGTACGTTAAATGAATATTGCTTTACTTTCTTTTGTTATTATGATAAGATACACAACACATAAACTTTAACATTGTAACCCTTTTTGAGTGTACAATTCAGTGGCATTAAGTCCATTCACATTATTGTGCAATCATCACCACTACCCATCTCCAGAACTTTTCCATCATCCCAAACTGAAGCCCGGTACCCATTAAAGAACAGCTCCCCACTAGCCCCTCCCTCAGCTTCTGATAACACCATTCTACTTTCTGTTTCTATGAATTTAAATATTCTAGGTACCTCTTATAGGTGGAATCATAATATTTGAGTTTTTGTGTCTGGCTTATTTCACTTAGCATAATGTTTTCAAAGTTCATCCATTTGTAGCATGTGTCAGAATTTCCTTCATTTTAAAGGCTGAATAATATTCCATTATACGTATATGCCACATGTTGTTTATCCATTCATCTGTTGATGGGCATTTGGCTTGTTTCCACTTTTCGTCTATTGTGAATAATGCTCCTATGAACCCTGGTGTGCAAGTATCTATTTAGGTTCCACTTTCAATTGTTTTCGGTTTACATACACCTAAATGAAATTACTGATCAAATGATAATACTATGTTTAATTTTTTTGAGGAACTGCCATACTGTCTTTGTTCCCTTTTTGCAGTGAGGCAGGGCATTAATAAATATTCACACACACAAATTAAGTCAGTTCATCTCAGTGTGCATGCATTCATTCACCCTCTCTGTTCATTTGTTGAGCACCTGCCATGTGCCTGACATTTTGTAGGGAATTAACAGATGAGTTGGACATGGCCTCTGTACCTGAGGAGTAGTGTCTATGGGGGTAAACACATAACTGAGTACTGGAGAAAGGGTTAATGCAAATCCAATCCCAACACTTGAAAAGAGGAAAACTCAATGTGATTTGAGCCTATTATTTCTGCTCAGAGAAGGTGCCAGAGTTTACAACATTGAGTCCTAAATGTAGAGACTCTAAGTATTTCTGGGTGTTAGATTGCTCCCTATTGTTCTCAAGAGGGAAGAGAAGGAGGGCCACCATTGCACGCTGACGTGGTATCCTCCAGTGGTGGCTCACTCATCTCATGGGCTGGGCCCTTCATTCAGTTCCAGCTCCATGACTCTCAACTTCCCATTTTCAGTAAATAACAAATCAGGAGGTGTTTAATTTTCACTCTTTGATTTTTCTCTTAATGAGAAATGAAAGCTAACGAAAGCTTAAGCCATGAGTGGGGAAAAAAATTACAGGACCATGTCAGTCCAATAATTTTCCTCTTTTTCCAGAGTGGAGCTGGGAATTCGAGGTGCAGGGCACCTACAGAACTTGAGGAAAATGAAAATGAAAACCTGTCATGGCATGTCACATAGGGAGCTCCTCCTCTGTGCTCACACCACCCACATCCCTTTCCTGCTCAGGACAAGGATGGCAGGCCAATGGCAAGCTGCTGTCGTGGATTTAAAACTAGCAGTCACAAATATCCACCCAAGGCGAGAGGAAGTCCCTGCTCTTCTTCACCCAAATGTTAAATTTTTTTCTGGGGATATCTATAATATGAGCACAGAATTTTTTAGTTCCAAAGTTGTTGCACCTTCCAAAAGTTCCATTTCCTTTTGGAAAATCTCAGTTTTATGAGACTATGTAATTAGTTTACATAATCCTCATATCACTTTCTCTTCTTAATTCCCTTTTCCTGTTGTTCTTGCTATTGTTTTGGCAGCCCCATCAACGTTTTCTCTCTGCCTCCCAATCTCTATTGTCTTTCTCCTCCTGTATATAGATTTCTTCTCAGTTGCTCATTTTGCTGCTGCTGCCGCTACCATTACAGAAAATACTTATTGAGGCAGTTGGAACTGGAAGATGTGAGCAGGAAAGAAAGATAGCCCCTCGTCTGTGATATGTGGCAAAACAAGGTGAGCATTTGAAGAACTGGCACTGCCCTTAAGAGGGCCATGCTCTGCTCTCTATAGCATAGTTTAGAGAAATGGAAAGGTTTGACCATGAAATAGAGCATTTTAATTATTTGTCAAGGTGGTCCAATGGAAAAATCTACCTGTTCCCAATTAAGGAAAAAGGAGGGTCCTTAATGGCCATCAAAGCTGAATTCTGGCTCATCTAGCCCCTTTTAAATAACGTAGAGTATATTGCAAGAAGATAAAAAAGAGTCTCATGCAATCTCGGCATTGGTTGTCCTTCCATAAATAAATTTTAGCTTACATTTCCACTGCTGGATCAGTGTTGATCACAGCAGAAACTGCTTTACGTCCTGAGCATTCAAATCAACTGGTAAGACACTTTTAATGGTCTTCTACAAGAGCTTGTAACTTTTCATCCCTGGCCCAGGGTAGGTGCTCAGTCTCAAATTCTTCATGGAAAGAGATGGGGTATATTTAAATCTAATAGGTCTTCATAAATTAATTCATTGATTCAGTAACATTTATCGAGTACTTACTATGTGCCAGGCATTGTAATAGATGCTGGGGACACATCAGTAAATAGAAAAGATATGGTCCCTGTTCTTATGAAGCTTATAGTTATTAAACAAGAAAAGAACATGAAGCGTTAGGGATTCAGAGAAGCCCTGAAGAAGTGGTGTTAAGCTGAGAACAGAAAGAAAAGTAGGTGTTTCCTTTCTTGAAGTCCTAAGATAAGAACTTGTTAATTAATTAATTCCCAATAAAATACCTGACGCTTTTTATAGACTTGGAAACAAGTCCCTACTTTAATGCCATCTTTGCTGTAATATCTCAATAGGACAGGGGCAGATCAGGTTTTGAGTTCTGAAGCTTATATAATTTGGAGGATCCTCTTTAAGGAAAAGAACACAAAACACAACAATAAGACCTGATGTAAAGGGAAGCCAGAGTGGAGAGAGACAAGGGTCTTAATCAATTGTGGTTAGATATCTTAAGTTGGTAAACATTACAAATACATATGGTCACCAGGCAAGTGAGAGGTCCTCAAGCTTCAGCATCACTAGCTTCATAACTCCGCCTCTTGATCTTCCTTATGGGTCATGTGTAAAGTCCTGCAGCATCAGCTCTGGGTGCGACTTTCGAGAGTGTGAGATCAGGTAGCCCACTTTACAGATGAGGCCCAGAGAGGGAAAGAGACTTTTTCAAGGTCTTATAACTAGTAAGCAGCATCTCAGCTGGTAATCTGTCTCAGGTCCCAATTTAATAATAGACATTAGTAATGAGTGAAATAGAAGATTTTACTTCTTATATGAGAATACGTGAATTATATTTAGTTCTTATATAAGAACTTGTGAAAGGAGTATGAGGTGCATTTTAGTTTATAAACCACAAATCCACTCAAGTAAACCATGAAATGGCTTTAAGGAATTATCTGGATCAGGATTCACAAGCTCAGACACCTGCAGGGCCTGGCAGGTGCAGTACATGAGGGAAGCTGGCTGGGCCAATTACGGATCAACTCAATCTAGAAAGAGCAGCCACTACACAGCTCTCATGGATTTGTGCTATTCAGAATGGGGGGCCAGGGTTGTCAGGTCTTCTGATCTCAAAACAGAAGTTGGAAATCTGGAAGTTTATAAAATCTCCAAATTTTTAGATGTTGGCAACTAAATCAAGGATTTTTAAAAATGTTATTTGTGCCAAATACACAAAGCTGTGGGCCATGTTTGCCCTTGACCCTGTATTGAAGCTTATTAATTTCATTGATCTTTTAAAAGATCCAGAGTTTGGTTTCACTGCTTTTCTCTATTGTTTTTCTGTTTTTATTTTATTGATCTCTATTCTTTTTATTATTTCCTTCCTTCTTCTTGCTTGGATTTATTTTGTTCTTTTTCTAGTTTTTTTGAGGTAGGAGCTTAGATTATTGATTTGATAATTTCTTTTTTAATATACGCATTTAATGCTATAAATTTCTCATTGAGCTTTACCCATAGTCCACAAACTTGATATGTTGTATTTTCATTTGCTGAGGAAGATTAACCCTGAGTTCACATCTGTTGCCAATCTTCCTCTTTTTTTTTTCGCTTGGGGAAGATTAGCCCTGAGCTAACATCTGTGCTAATCTTCCTCCACCTTATATGTGGGTTGCAGCCTCAGCATGGCTGACGAATAATATAGGTCTACACCTGGGATCTGAATCCGTGAACCTAGGCCACCAAAGCAGAGTATGCCAAACTTAACCACTATGGCATGGGGCTGGCCCCTAAAAACATTTCTAAATTCCTTTGAGATTTCCTCTTTGACTCAGTTTGATTATTTTGTGTTGGGGTATGGATTTCTTTGGGTTGATCCTGTTTGGGGTTCATTGTTTTCCAAATTTGGGAAGTTTTCAGCCATTATTTCTTAAAATAAATTTTCTGCACTGTCCTCTTTCTCTTTGTCACCTGGGACTTTGATAACACAAATGCTGGACTTTCTGGTACTGTGATGTTTAGTCTTATGTGTCAACTTGGCTGGCTACAGGATGCCCAGATATTTGGTCAAACATTATTCTGGATGATTCTGTGAGGCTGTTTTGGATGATATTAACATTTAAATGAGTAAATGTGGGTGGGTTTCCTCCAATCAGTTGAAGGCCTGAATAAAACAAAACCAAAAAACCCCCAAAGACTGGCCTCCTCCAAGCAAGTGCGAATTCTCCAGGAGACTCCCTTTGGACTTCACGTGCAATATTGGCTCTTCCTGGTTCTACAGCAGACTGCCTTCAGACTGGAACTGTAGCATTAGCTCTCCTGGGTCTTGAGCCTGCTGGCTCACTCTGCAGATTTTGGACCTGCCAGCCTTCATAATCATGTGAGCCAATTCCTTACAATCTCTCTCCATCAATCGATATCATCATCTCTTTCTCTTTTTATTATATATATTTATATACAAACTTCTATTGTTTATGTTTCTCTAGAGAACCCTAATACAGGCATTATCTCACCTGTTCTGTGGCTCCATTCATTATTTCTTCAGTCTTTTCTTCTCTCTGTTTATATAAGCTCTATTGCTCTGTCTTCAAGTCCACCATACTACTGAGCCCACCCAGTGAGCCTTTTATTTCAGTTATTGTATTTTTCAACTATAAAATTTTCATTTGGTTCCTTTTTATATGTTCTAGTCCTTTGCCAAGAATTTCCATCTTTCCATTCATTTCAAGAGTGTTTGCTTACATTTTGGAGCATTTTATAACCACGGCTTTAAAGTTTTTGTCAGATGGTTCCAACATCTGTATCATTTTGCCATTGACATCTGTTAGTTTCTTTTCTCATGTGAATTGAGATTTTTCTGGTTCCTTGTAGGCTGAGTAATTCTGGATTTTATCCTAGGCCTTTTGGCTATTATAAGACTCCGAGTCTTGTATTTCTGTCTTATAGTAGACAATCAACCTGGTTAGGTTCAGGTGGCAAGTTCTAACCAGCCTTCTTTGAGGTTGTGATTTCATTGTCAGTTTCATTTTTGAAGCCTTTGCAGTGCTGTTTTGATTTGTCTTATGTCTGTGCCACTGTGTGGCCATTCTGGCACCTGGGCAGTGGTCTACACCTGGGTTCAGTTCTCACAGTCTTTGGTATGCTATTAAGGATCAGGTCCATGCATGTGCAGCTCAGGACTGAGCCCAGCAGTTCAGAGAACTTCATGGGGTTGCTTTTCCAAGCTCCTCCCTCTCCATGATCTCCCTGGTACTTTCTGCTTCCCTGGGCTCCCCTCTTTTGTCCTAAGGCCCCAATTCCCCCCCCCCCCTTCCCCTATGTACTTCCCACAAATTCACTCATGGTAGGACCTAACGACAGGAAGACAGAGTGAAAAAATAAGCAATAGGGGGTTTGCCCCACACTCCTGGGACTGCGGCTCTTCTAAGTGGACAGGCAGTTCTTCTCCCTCCACCCCTCCCCAGAATTTTAGGCACCTGCAAGTCCCCAGTGCTGCTCTGTCACTGCCAGGGGACCCTTTTCCCATTTAGAGTGAGAACTAGGTTGTTTCTTTGGACCCGTTCTCTCTGTGCCGATGTTCACTTCTGGGCTTTTGGTGACCTTGAGTCCAGATCGGGAGACATCAAAGGACAACAAAATGCTAACCTCACTACTGCTTGGTGGTATGTACTCATAATTCTAGTTTTCTTCTTCAATCAGCCTGCTACTGTTCACTTTCCAGAGTCCTCCAAAGCTGTTCCATTCATTCTGTGCAGGTTTTATAGCTGCATTCAGTGGGACAGACCGAGTGGAGAGTGCTTACTCCATTATACCCAGAACCAGAAACCTGAATGCATTGTAGAGAGTATAAAAAGTTCACAGAAAATATGGTGTCATACATTGACCTGAAATAAATCTAATAATGTTACTTAACTTTAATTATATTTTAAATAATGCAGATTTTGCCTGTATTTTCATAATTTAGGAAGCATTTCTAAAAGCATGATTTGTATTATCCAGTTAAAAAATCCACCATGAGAAATTTAAATTCCTTTTTTCCTCTAAAAATGTTTGCTTGCAATAAGCAGAAACGTTCAGACTAATATAGTGACCTTGAGCTCAAAATAGTAGGCACTTAATAATTGTTTGTTGTGACAGTTTCTGATTGTGTTTCTACTGCTGAAAATGCTTTCAAGTTCACAAGTGTGCTTCTGAATTTCTGTGACAAACTAGATAAATGATTCTCCCAAACATATATTTTTAAGAGAATGTGATAGCCTTCCCAGCATGACTCTAATCCTCCTGGTCTCAAAACTTGACACGGCTTCACAAGTATCCTTCAGCCACGCTGAACCTCCCTCTCTCTCTTCCCCAAAGATACTTCGCCCTTGGAGCCTCTATGCGCTGAGTCACTATCTCCCTACCCTTTCTGGACTCCTGTTCTTTTCTGCAGAGCTCTCTGCTCAAATGTACCTTCTCTCTGGAGTTTCGCCCTCCTTCTCCAGGCAGAGCTAAATGTCTCTCAGCTCCAGAGGCCTCAACCTATCTCTATACTAAGTATCATTTACAAGAACCATAATTGTTTCCTTATTTGTCTCTCTCTTCCACTTAGTTATGATCTTCTTGAAGGCAGGGACTTTGTCTTGTTCATCTTTCTATTTCTAGCACCTATTGCAATATTGGAGAGGAAACAGAGGGAGTGGTGGGGGCAAAATCAAGTGGAAAATGAGAGAAAGGGACATAAAAGAGGAGACCAGGGGTAAAAGGCACAGTCCAGGAGGTTGTGGAGCTGATAGAAACCTGGCAAGTTCATTTGAGCTATCAACAGAAGTAGTAGGGAGCTTTCCCCAGGATCTCCTTTATCTCAAGCCCTAAACCAAAGGGATCCATTGAAAGGAGACCATCTAGGACTTCAGGAGCCCTTGCCATTGACAATTACAAAAAAGGGTAAGATATTTTCTCTCAATTTGCCCTCTGCAGGTGTGCAGATTCCAGAGGAACGGGATGAAGAGTCGAAAGCACACACTCTTCACGTTAAAATCATTGTAAGGTGCCCTGCTCCGACTTGGATGATTTGCATGGAACAAGGAGAAACCAGGAAAGGTTGCATAGATTAATCCTGAGAAATACTCCCACCTGGATCAGATTGTCTCCATTGTTTAATGATTCTTTGAAATTGAAAGCCTTGAAAGTATTAAAAATGGGAATGATGTCCCCTAACAAGAGGAGGGAAATGTGTCCCTCTATCTGAGATGTGTCAAATTGAAATGTTTCTTTCAAAAGCTTCTGTTGTAATTAAACATTGTATCCTGAAGATACATTTGTTCCTTAAGAAAAATAGCAAGTTTTGAGGCCTGCAGGCATTGAGTGTATCTGTAAGCATTTGCCTTTTAGGTCAAGCATCTCAAAACTTGGCACTAAGATCTATCTTCGTTGCTGTGACCACCCTGGATCACGGCTCTCAAATAGAATTGTCCTGGTTGTTTTGTTATAAATAATTTCTGTCATCTCTTCTCAACATTTTGAGTTGAGACCAAATACTCAACCCAGTAGTCGGTTCGCCACATGCTTGCTGAAGGCCTACTTCTGCTTGGCCAAGGTGACTTTTTTGCTTCTCCCCAATACTTTTTCACTTTAAAGAAATTGCCTTAAAATTTTAATTTTGAGATGATTTCCAAAAAGTTGAAATAATTTATAAAAATTGTGAAAACAGAACAAAGGATTTACACATAGCTTTCACTCAGATTTCCTAAATGTGAACATCTTTCATAATCATAGTACGATGATCAAAATCAGGAAACCAACATTGGTACAATACTATTGTCTCATCTATGGATCTTATTCAAATTTCACTAATTTCCCCACTAATAACCCCTTTCTGGGCCAGGGTCCGATTCGGGATTACATATCATATTCACGTCTCCTTAGTCTCCTTTAATCTGGATGGGTTCCTCAGTCTTTCTATGTCTTTCATGACCTTGACGCTTTTGAAGGGTACTGACCCTATAATTCTATATTATAGAATGCCCTTCGATTCGGGTTTTTCTTATGTTTCTTCATGATTAAATCAGGTTATGCATTTTTGGCAAGAATACAATAGCAGATGCTCAGTTAGCTAGGTGAAGATATAAAACCTATTTTGTTCCAGAATAGAGCTCACGGTGGGAGGGTGGTGGTGATATGAGAATAATAAGCCCTTGCAACATATAACTGAATTCAGTGAAGCCTGGATTCATACTCATTCATAGTTTGTCTCTTCACCCTGCTTTTACTTTTTTCTTGCCTCTATCCCTTTCCGGGAGGACCACTTTTGATGAAGAGGGCTGGCACAGAGGCTGGGTCAAGGAACCTCCCTCTGACACCCAGCTGCCTCCGGGGCAGGTGCTGGTTGTCTTAGGCAGCAAGATGGTGTCTTTAGAGGCTAGAATCTCAAAGAGGGACAGTATGGCACGGTTGGGAGCTTGGACAGACACGCTCTGGTATGTCTGGTATGAGACAGACATGGGTTTAAGCTCTACCACTGACAAGCTAATGGACCTTGGACAAGTTGCTTAACCTTTCTGAGCCTCAGTTTCCTGATCTGTAAAACAGGGTGGCTTTGTGGATTAAATAAAGATGGAGTATGGAAAGTACTTAGCATAGTGTCTGTCTTAGAGAAGGTCCTTCTTATAGACTGAATGTTTGTGTTCCTCCAAAATTCATATGTTGAAATCTAATCCTCATTGTGAGGGGATTTGGAGGTGGGGCCTTTGAGAGGTACTTAGGTCATGAGGATGGAGTGCCCTTATAAGAGCAGGCCAGAGGTTCCATCTCTTTCCGCCATGCCATGAGGGGATACAATGAGAAGTCAGCAGTTTGCAGCTGTGAAGAGGGCTCTCACCAGAACCTGCCCACGCTGGACCCTGACCTCAGACTTCCAGCCTCCAGACCTGTGAGAAGTAAATTCCTGTTGTTTATAAGCTACTTGGTTTAAGGTAATTGTTAAAGCAGTACTTGAACTGAACTAAGTAAGCAGTACTTAAAATTAGCTAAAATCTACAGAAGTAATAACAGCGCACCTCAAACAGCTAAGCTCACCCATCCTGCTAATGGACAGCCCTGGAGAGTTGTGCCCTGACCAACGGTGCTCGGCAGTATTCTTGGGGAAAACATATGATTAGCTGCCTGTGGCCTGAAAGGACATCAACCTGTTCTTTCCTACTTGGAGTAAGGCCTGAACAGTGCCGTTTCCGTGCCCAGGGTAAGCTCCTTCGACAGTTCTTTGGCTTGTTGAAGAATCAAAATCCTTTTTGTCAGGTTTAAGTCTAACAGCAGGATGGACTTCTCCCTCATGTCTACTCTCGTTAGAACATCTTCCAGACGCAGCTTCTCACCTTCTGCTGGATGCCCATGGCCTGGTCGGTTCTCAGAGCTGTTCCTCTCTTCCGCACCTTCTGACTTGTGCACCGAAGTCATAGTTATACTTTCACTTGAATAGTTTCTGGCCGCTTAGACTTGGGAGAGGGGTCAAAAACTCAAATGCCCAGAGGGGCCAGGTCGCTAAATCCATGTGTGAAAGGAGCAGAGAGGGAATCATGGCCAAACACCTGACACATAATCCCCCTGAACAGGTGAAAGGGAGGCCACTACTCAGCTCTAATAAATTGTTGCCAGGCAGGAGTGGGGCTGTGTTGCCAGAACTGATGATTTTCTAAGATAAACAAGAAGTTAGAATTTCATGTAAAATCTCTTGATTTTTATTTTATTTAATTTTTTGTCTTTTTAAATTAATTTTTTCACTTGCTCTCTTTTTCTTTTTTAAAGATTGGCCCTGAGCTAACATCTATGGCCAATCTCGGCAATTGTTTTTTTTTCTTCTTCTTCTCCCCAAAGTCCCCCAGTACATAGTTGTATATTCTAGTTGTGGGTCCTTCTAGTTGTGGCATGTGGGACACCCCTTCAACGTGGCTTGATGAGCGGTGCCATGTCTGTGCTCAGGATCCGAACCGGCAAAACCCCAGGCCACCAAAGCGGAGTGCGTGAACTCAAACACTCAGTCATGGGGCTAGCCCCTCTTGATTTTAAAATACAATCATGCATCACTTAATGATGAGGATACATTCCAAGAAATTCGTCCTTAGACGATTTTGTCATTGTGTGACAATGACAGAATGATATGACACACCTAGGCTCTGGGGAAATCCTATTGCTCCCCGGCTACAACCCTGGCAGCATGTTACCGTGTTGAATACTGTAGGCAATTGTAACACCATGGTAAGTATTTGTGTATCGAAACAGAAAAGGTACAGTAAAAATATGGTATAAAAAATAAAAAATGGTACATCTGTCTGGGCAGTTGCCATGAATAGAGCTTGGAGGACCGGAAGGTGTGGGTGAGTCAGTGAGTGAGTGGCGAGTGAACGTGAAGATGTAGGACGTCACTGTCACTACTGTAGACTCATAAACACTGTGCACTTAGGTGACACGAAATTTATGAAAAACGTTTTTCCTTCTTCAGTAATAAATTAACCTTAATTTACTGTAACTTTTTTACTTTATAAACATGAACTTTCTTAACTTTTTGACTCATAATAACATTTAGCTTAAAACACAAACACATTGTACAGCTGTACAAAAATATTTTTCTTCTTTATAGCCCTATTCTATAAGCCTTTTTCTATTTTGAAAATTTTAAATTTTTTTTACTTTTTAAACTTTTTTGTTAAAAACTAAGGCAGAAATACACACATCAGCCCAGGCCTGCACAGGTCAGGATCATCAATATCACTGTCTTCCACCTCCACATCTTATTTCCTTAGTAGGTCTTCAGGAGCCATACCATGCATGCAGCTGTCATCTCCTACGAGAACAATGTCTTCTTCTGCAATACCTCTTGAAGGACCTGCCTGAGGCTCTTCTTGAGAAGGTGTCACTCTTTTCGAGAAATATGTCCATGGTGGTTTGCTTGGTTTGTTTTTTTCATCATAAGTTTGCTTGTAAGCAGATAATTCACCATGAACATTCCTCTCTATTAGTGAAAACTTTTTCAGTGGGGGAGTCCATGTTATGAAACTTTTTTTTTTTTTGCTGATGAAGATTCACCTTGTGCTAACATCCATTGCCAATCTTCCTCTGTTTTTCCTTTTTATGTGAGCTGCCATGACAGCATGGCCACTAACAGATGAGTGGTGTAAGTCCATACTGGGGAACTGAACCCTGGCCGCTGAAGTGGAGCATGCTGAACTTAATCAGTAGCTCACCTGGGCTAGTCCTGTTTTCAAACTTTTTAAGAGCTTGTTGAGGTTGCAAAAACTTCTGCTAAATGCTTCACTGAGAATTTCCTTGGGGGTTCTTCTTTTTCTTCTCCTGCAGTTTCCTTTTCTCTTGTTTGTTAACACCAGCATTGACATGAACACATGAGTAATGCCTTGCCCTATGACCTTACAATGGCTATGGTGAAACTGGGCAATACGAATTCTTCAGCTCCATTATAATCTCATGGGATCACTGTCATATATGTGGCCCAGCATTGACTGAAACGTCATTATGTGGTGCGTGACTGTATCAGCAACAAATTAAATTAAAAAACAAAAGACTTAAACATGGTGTGAGTCTGAGGATTGCTAGTCTAACACTCTCTGATTTAGAGTTTCAGAATCACAGAGCTTGGATGGAAGTTGAGATTATCTGGTATACTCTTTTTTTTACACATGGGGAAACTGAGGCTCAGAATGGGGAAGGGGCTCACTGAGGTTATAGAATCAGCCAGTGAGAGTTCATGACTTGAACACGGTCTAAGCACTCATGACCATTCAGTCTTTTTATCCTTTGTGCCTATCATGGCCACTGGCGCTCAACAGTATCTGCAGAATTAATGAGGGCATGAAGGATCAGTCTCATGAATGGAGGGCTCATGTGTCTCCTGAGTTTTCACTGGAGAGCAACAAGAGTGAGCTGTACTGTATTTTGACATATGAATAAGGTGGTTTTCTTTGCTGGTAATCTCGTGTGGTTCATCTCAGAGGAGTGATGTGTAGAAAAAACAGATCAACAGTCATCAGGAGGGAGCACTGAGCTTACTCACAGCTCTTATGGATACACAGTCCCCCACATCGTGTAGAAATCCCCTCTCCTTTTCCATCCTCTCCCCTCACTTTGATCCTGCTCCAGGGCCTCCCTCCTCAATCCACCTTAGAAACTTCCTTCAGCCCCTGGCTGCCCGAACTTTCTTTTCTCCTCCCCATCCTCCCTCTTAGCCTTCCCAGCACTCCATCATGCAGACGGTCTGAATATGAATTTCATAGGCTGGTCTGAATTTTGCCCCTGTCAGATTCTCTCCTATTCTCCAGATGGTTTAACCAAAGCCCAGAGAAGGGAACCAGGAAGATGAAGTTTTTGGGGTGTGAGGGATGGAGGGTGAGTGGAGAAGTTCAGACGTTCAAGATTAAAATTGGGCGGCAGCTAGGGGATTGGGGTGAGCTTGAGTGGGTGCGGCTGTAAACGTGTTCAAATCCTCCGTTTTTCATATCTATACACTTCCAGTTCTCCATTCTCCCAGTAAGTCGGGGAGCATATGGGTGCACAGAGAGGGGTGACCTCTCACTGTAAGGATGGAAGACTGGCCCCCCCCCCCAAAAAAAAAAAAACCCATGCCCTGAAGAACTTTCGACTTTCTGAAAACAAAGCAATCCAAAACAGGTGTTCACGCCAAGGTTTTGCTAAACTTGCAAAAATAGAATGAGGAAGGCTGCCAGGGAAAAGGTTATTCTGTTCCAAGCTAGTGAAGTTCTGTTTGGAAACTGTAACGAGGTCCTCCGCGCAGCCCGTGGGCGCGTCAGAGCGCCCTCTTCCGGGGCTGTGCGCTGCGGCCGCCGGGAGTCAGCGGCTGTGACCTGTTTGCTTTTTAAAGCAGATGAATCTTGTTTATTTTGGAAGTAGATGCCTTACGAATTTTTATTTACTTAAAAATACATATTGGATACCACTTTAACATTTTTCTTCTACCCTTTATTTTAAATGAAGCGTCATCTTGCCAGTCTTGGTTTTTGTCCACCACGGAGGGATTAGGTTGGCAAAAGATTACTGTCTGTGCTGTTCCTCTCTTCAGAGTTTAAATGTAGCTCCTGGGAATCATTTAGGTTAAAAAAAAAAAAAGCGTGTCGGGTTGACAAGTCCCCACCATGTGCAGCAGATGCTGCGGTCAGTGCTGGAGCATGGTGAGACTGGGAAGCCAGACTCAAAGCGAATAAATCAGCTACAAGCCGAGGAAAGTGCCCAGCAGAGGCAGGAACAGAGGCTTGTGTAACGGGACAGTGAGGGGCTCTGCTGGGCATGTGAGCGAGGGGAGAACAAGGTCAGGCACGGACAGTGAGGGCTGAATAAAAGCTAATATTCACTGAGTCTGCACTGAGCATGAGGCCCTGAGGCCCAAAGCCGAGGTCCGAGAGAGTGGAACATGCAGCACAGGTATCGGAGGTGGTTTCGGGGTCCATGTTTGCCACGCTGGCGTCCCTAGCTGGATATCGGCTGGCATCCATGCTTAAAGTTCTAGTCTCTGAGGGGTGATCATCTTTGCTAGAGAGGTGAAACCTCTCATCTGCTTCTCCTCCTTCCAGCATGTTCTAGAACTCCCACTCAACCAGCCAGAGCTTGTTCTCCAGTCCCTTCCACCCTATAGCTTCCATCCCTTGCCCCACCCATCCTCAGAGTCCTCATCTCCCCCACCCTCAGCTCTTACTCCCCTCCAACTTAATCCTGCTCTCATCTTACATTTCCTCCAGCCTTGCAAGGGGAGCCCTGAGTCCGCTTCCCAGGCTGCACCCATGTCCCATTCCCCAGGGCTCCCTCTGCAGTGACACTCATTTTTCCTGTATCCCTCACCCAGCTCCCCTCTGTCAATTTCAGACCTGCCAACTACCAGTTTCCATCACTTCCCGCTCCTCCTCCTGCCCAGGTTTTCCCTCCAAGACCTCCCTTCTTTCCGATTCTCCAGGTTGGGTCCACTGCTCCTCACCCATCCCCATTACCTTCCTGCCTGCTCCTGTCCCTAGGGGCTTGGAGACCCAACCCTAGATGCCCCTCTTTCTGCCCTCAAACTCTTAGAGCCGCAGGCCTTCCCATCATGGGCATGTGTCTTTTAAATTTTTTTTCCAAATCTGCTTATTTCCTTAAAAAAACCATTTCCATTGAAAAAGTGACTGATTTTTTTAAATGCTGAGTAAATAGTAGAACAGTTGGTAGGTGGTGTTAGCAATGATGGTGGACATTTAGGAAGCACTGCATTTTTCCCATTCATCCTTACAGTAGCCCCATGAAGTTCAGGTGTGGACTGGTTATTATCCCTACTGGGCAAAGTGGGCCCCATCCGGCCTTCGTGAGGAATTCCACAATATCATGTGATGTATTTTAAGGAATCGACTTTATGGGAGAAAGGGCAAACTTACATCATCCCACCATCCCACTGAGTCTGGGTGCAGCCTCTCCCCCGGAGGGTGGGGTGAAGATGGCTCCCTGGAGCTGGCTTGTTGTCTTGGCAACCCAGAATGAGGTCCCGGGGTTGCCTTTGGCAATTGTGCTCATTGAACCATGACCCCTATTTTATAGATGCAGAAACAGCCTAGAAAAATTAAATGATTTGTCCAAGTTACACACCAATTCCAGGGCCTGAATTCAAAACCAGCCTGCTATTTTATACTGTGAGGAAAGAAGGATATTTTACAAAGCAACAAGGAAGGGAAGATATCTGCTCTTTGGCCTCACTTCTCATCTCCGGGCAGGAAGGTGATGTTCTGTGAGGAGCACCTGTGAGGTGTGTTCTGTGAGGTGATGTTGAGTTTTGAACCTTCCTCCTTCAGGCACTGGCCCCCCTCACCGGGGCTGATTGGCAGGTTGGAATGTGTAAGAGCCACTGCCAAGCATCTTCTTTGCTAACTGTAAGAAGATTTAGCAGGAGCCTTGCCGTGCCTCACCGTCCATGCCAGAGAATCAGTAAACCAAATTAAAGATGACTTCAATATTTTATAATTTAAAATGCTTTATAATCAGTGGCAATGGTTTATGATAGAGGTATCTACAGAATTTTTGAGATCTTGTACATAAACCTCAAGAGAAAAATAGGAGCTGTTTCTTTAATTCTTACCCTACAATTTTTAAAAAACTCTTTAATATTCCATTCAACTCTTTCTTGCTGGTTCTGAAAAATGTGTAGCCATAAATATGCAGGATGTAGAAAGCTGACTTTTCCTATATCTAATAAAAACCTTGGGGAGTAATTGAAATAACTTGGGGCGTGTGGTCAGGTTACATGCTGCATATTAAAAGAAAATCCAGAGTGAGGAAAAGCAAGAGGAACTAGGAAGAAGGGCCAGAGAATAAAACCAGAACATTGAATTATGAGTAACTATGAGAAACTTAAAAAAAAAAAAAAACCTTTTAGAATTACATCCTTAGAAGAATAAAGATACATCTTCAGAGAAGTTCTATTAGACAAAATATACACTCTATGTATTTCTAAGGGTTGCAAATTTTAAAAACAGGAAAGAAAGAATCCCCCCCACCCCCCGCCCACATCTATTCATTAGACAAAAATCTGACAGAAGCCCAGGTCTCCATCAAATTTGTACGTGCATGTTTGTTCATGATTAGACTCTCCTCCCATCTTCTTTTTCCCTTTTTATCTCCACAAACTGAATTTTAAAGGAATGCTGTCAAGACAGCATACCACAAAAGGAGAAATATCTACTAAAAAGGGTACTGTTTGGAGTATCTTACTTTGGTCTTTTTGATTTTACAAGAGATTGCTGTATACATTGTGGGTAGAAAGTGATGTTGAGTTGACATGTCTGGGTCTTGTGAGAGAGAGAAACACTGTGTTGTAGGCACACAGAGAGAGCAGCTGATGGTCGGCGGTCCTGGCAGAATCCTATTGCTTTTTCCTCACCCTAACCTGGTACCCTCGGCTCTGGGATGTTGGGTAAGACTTTACTGTTCTTAGATTCAGTTTCTTTCTAGAGTTTTTTTTCCTAAGGTTATTTCTATATAAAAGTAAAATCTTTGGGAAACAGAAAAGTAAAAATAAAAGAAAAAAGCAATCATCCATAATCTATCAAACATAATGATTTTGGCATATTTTCTACCAATCTTCTTATGTACAGCTAGTTTTGTCTTTTATTTTATAAAATACAGTAGATTAAACTCTACTATCCAATTTTATATCCTGATTTTTCTTTTGGAAGCGTTTTGTCCTCCTAAATAAAAATATATGGACTTTTCACCATCATTTTCTAGAGCTGCATAATATTCCACACTGGTGTTTTGTTCTTTGTTTTTTACAGTCTACATTGACAGAGAGCTTTTGACAGCATGAGAGCTGTTTGAATATCTCACTGAAGGAAAAGAGAAAGTACAAAAAGGGGCCAATAGCCACTTTGTGTCTACGATGATTCTCCGCCGGGTTTGATGATAATTTTCCAATGATCTGTTGGTTGTGTTCACATGCAGAGAGGTGAGGCCAATCTCTCTCTGTAGATCATCTCTGATCACAGACTAGTGACTGTATTACCTTTGTTGGTGTTTGAGTAGAGTGAGACAAACTGGGTATGAATTCCAGCTCTGCAACTTGCTATTTCTATGATCTGGGACAAGGTTCTTGGTCTCTCTATGCCTCTGTTTTCTCAGCTGTAACAGTGTGGATATCATTATAATTCCTCAATTCTGAGAAATATATTTTAACACATTTGATATTGGGTTGAGTGCTGCAGTCAATGTGTACAGTGTAATTTTTCCTTCCTTTTTTCTCCCTTAACACTCCCCAGAGTTATTACAATCAGTGGTATCTTGGAACTGAAGAAATATAATAATACTTGCCTTACAGTTTGTTGAAAGGATTAGCTGAAATATTATACATAAAGTGTTCTTAGCAGTGGGTAAGAGCTCAATGAATATCAGCTATTATTTTATTAGTAAAGAAATTATATAGTTCTTGGAATAGAATATTTATTCTGTGTAGAATATATAAGAAATACATTATTTGTAGGTCATATATTTAGGTAAAGCTTGTACTGCCTGGAAAATTCCTCAGCAGTCTTGTTAATTAGAGGTGGCACAGGGATGGCAAATAAGTTTAACTTTATGTGCCAAGTCTAATCTGTCGATGATGACTGTCAGGTGTGCTCTGTTAGGAGCATTTCTTAGGTGGAATCTGAGTGTAGCAGACAAGAGTGCCAAGGTTGATCAGTAATATCTTCCCCAGACTTAGAAAGATGGACTGGCAACACACACATAAAGTGTTTGCCATTTCTGCATTCTGGTGTCACAAAACATTACTTGGAAAATCATTAGGCACTAGCCAGGCCATGGTTTATCAATCAGAAGCTTCACTGCAATCTTGTGGCAATGGACTGCATCTGGGTCCCAGGTGGGAGGTGAGAACCATCCAGGTAAGAAGTAAGCCCAGAAGACACAGATGTCTTGGGAAACATGGGAAGCTGATGGCGACCGGAATGACTTCCAATGCAATTGTCAATGCATTATTAAGAGTTGTTGCAAGAAACAGTCCTACAAAATGATAACACTTTGAAAACTTCCCTTTCCTTAATGCTTTGGGGATTTCACTCACAAACACTTAGCTATTTTTCTTAAAACTCTGACCCCGGTAGAAATGTGGGAAACTGCACTATAGGGGAGAGCAGAGCCTTTGCAATGAATGACTTTGATTTTGCTCAGCACTTGTTCTGCTAATGCTCACTCAGATCTCGCCTCCTGAGCCTTGAGTGCCCTGAACCTTGGCCATTCTAGAACTTTCCTCTTGGATGACTGACCTGCTTCTTGGGTCTATGCCTTGACTGCATCTTGTTCTTGTTCTCTTTTGCTGTGGGTAAGAGGCTCTAAGCCCAGGGCCCCTCTCTCAGAAAGGGCAGTGGTGTTGGAAAGAGAAACAGTCTGTGGTCCTTGTTAGCTAATTCTCAGCTTTTGTGGTACTTATAAAATAAAACCAGTCATTAAAGGCACATTGGTGAAGACTTCGGTGGAAAGCTACATACCATTTTTTGAAATATTCTGGTAGTCCCTGTGATTGCAGCGGTTTCTTTTCCGTAAACGAAGGTAAATAGAGTCTTCTGTAATTCTGAAACAAATATATATGTGTATATTTAATGTCAGGACATTCACATGATGAAGTTGAAAGAATCCTGTTTTTATTATGATTTTTAAAAACGTGGTGAAGACAAACTCAGAAAATCAAATATCTGCAGACATGTTTTCTCCAAACTGTCAATGCATTATTAAGAGTTGTTACAAGAAACAGGCCTACAAAATGGGTTGAGTCAAAGTGGTGAGATCAAACTTTTTTTTAATGAAGACCTCTAGAGTCATCCCTTTCTAATCTTTTCACAAAGAGCTGCTGTACGTCTCTTGAGCAATTGGTCCTCTTTATCAGCTCTGTTGTTTTGAACCTGACCATGTTCCCTTTCTTCTTTCCGTTGCTATGAAGCCATGGCAGATGCTCTAGCTGTTCAGATCCATTTATCCCCTTCGTCCATTTTAATAGAAGTTTTAGTAGGACATATGTCTGCCCAGAATGATGACTGCTTTACTCAGCTTCCCTTGCAGCTAAGAGTGGCACTTCACTAAGTTCTGGACAATGAGATGGAAGTGACAATTTCTAGGAATGTTTCTTAGGAAACAATTGGCAGGTGACTCTTGCTCCTTCTTTGTCCCCTGTCTCCATTCTGCTGCCCACAAGAGGAATGCTACCATCTTGGACTATAGGGGTAAGTTCTATGTGGGAACTGGGGTGAGCTGGAAGGACCCTAGATCCCTGAAGACCAGTGGCATTGAGCTCCCATCTCAGACCTGAACTGCACATCTCTGAACGTTCATGTGTAAGAGAAATAAACTCACGTCTTCTCTTATTTAAACCATCTATATGTTGAGCCTCTCTGCCACTTGTGGCTGAATCTAATACTAATGGACTCAAAGTTTAGAGACAAATTTGTGACCAGTATCCGGCTATAACTGCACATATTTTCAGTCATTTTCTTGGCTCCTCTTTGTCATATCTTTGATTTTCTATCGTCTTTTGCTAAGCTTTAATTTAATTTAAATGTAATTTAATGTTATATTCTCTATACTTTTATAGGCTTCCTAAAATCCTTTTTGAAATAAGACCAGGTATAAAGGAATGAATAATAATTAAACTCAGAAGTATTCACTTACTCCTCAGATGTATCTTCTCTTCATCATAATAACTTCCTATCTCACAACCTTACGTAAATCACCATTTATTTTTAAGTGTTATGTAACTCTCACTGATTGTATTATCGTACTTGCCAACTGCTTGAGTGCTTCAGAAAGGTAAGTGTGTACCAGGTTTGGGCACTTGGAATGTACTAACAGTAATATTCTTTTTGAAGTCTGAGAAAACTAATGATAGTATTTCTTCATAGAAGACCAAGATGTCTGAGCAATAGTTTAAGTATGGAATTTTTGCTTTGTGGTGGAGTTTTGAGGTGAATGATTTATTTTACTTTTTTTTTTTAAAGATTTTATTTTTCCTTTTTCTCCCCAAAGCCGGTTGGTACATAGTTGTGTATTTTAGTTATAGGTGCTTCTAGTTGTGGCATGTGGAATGCCGCCTCAGCATGGCCTGATGAGTGGTGCCATGTTGGCGCCCAGGATTCGAACCGGGGAAATCCTGGGCCACCGAAGCAGCGAGCGTCAACTTAACCACTTGGCCATGGGGCTGGCCCTACTTTACTTTTTAAAATCAAAGCTACCTATGCACATAGTTTAGAAAATCAAATTCATTTTACTTGAGTGATGTTTATTGAACCTTACTATGTTCCAGGCACTGTTCTAGGCACCTGGGTCATATTGGTAAATGAAAAAGACAAAGACTCCTGCCCCTGTATTGTTGACATTCTAGCAGGAAAAAGCACTACATGTCATGAATAAGCAAATTATAGAGGATGATAGAAGGTGATAAGTGCTATGAAAAAAAGAGAAGCAGAGAAACTTGTATTAGAGTGATCAGAGCAAGCCTCACTGAAAAGGTGAACGACTTAAGGTGGTGAGCCTTCTAGAACCAAACAGTTTAGCTATTTATGTCTATAAGGCTTGTAGTGATAAACAGCAATCCCATACTATCCCACACCCCTCCCATTTCTCTGTTCCCAGAGGCAAATAATTTCAACCTTAATTGACTGAGTCTTTGGGTGTTTTCTTCCTTATCTCTAAACAGTATACTTTCAAGGCCACATCTTGATTTTTAGTCTTTGGCATTATCTACTCACTTCCCACTATCTGGATTTAGCTAGTTACAAATGATCTATGATTTCTTTTTCTTCCCTTCACAACTCTTTTATCTCCCTGGAGTTAGTAGCTGTGTCTGGTTTCTTTGCTTAATTATCTAACTATTTATCGTCAATTCACCCTCAAATCTTTTACAGTTGTTTGATCTCCTTTCAATATGCTCCGATGTACCAGATAGTTTATTAATTTCATCTTTTGGTGGAAGTCTCTCCAGGAACTTCTTGACCTGCTTCCTCTCGACTTGTTGTCCTCACCCTGGTGCACAGCAGATATCCTGGGAGCTCCCTTCTTCATCCTCCTGGGGATTCTCTTTACCTCTTTCAGGCTTGTTAGACCTCCTATATCCTGGAAGACCACATTTTTCTTGTTTTTGATGGGGAATACTTTTAAATAAATTTTGAAGGCTGTGTGGGAAGTCACTTTTTTTTAGCATGTGTATATCTGAAAATCTTTTTATTTTTTGACTTGGTGAGGTGTAATGTGGTGAGGTGTTGCTGGTGAGGTGTAAAATGGGCCCAGAAACACAGTTTGCACTATAATTAGAAACATAAAGAGGGTTAATAGGACTTGTTAAGGAAAAACTTCAACTAGAGAAGTAGCAGTGTTCATTTGGTCTCTTAACTCTCATTATTTCAAAGAGATGTCTTAGAGAGGAAAAAGCTAGACTAGACACATCCAGGACACCCTACATATTTTTAAGGAAAGTGGGTTCTGGTACTTATAAGTCACTGTGTAATAATAATAATAGATTTCTGGTATAAGCAATCATTTTGTTAAACAAGAGGAGTCTCAAACATGAGGAATCAACTTCTTGCTCAGCTACACATAGGAAGGAGGAAATGAGCCTCTAGGATCATCAGACTTTGCCTCTCGTTGACTGATATGGTGGGTTAAAGATGGCCTCATTATCTTTGACACCCCTACCCTTAAATCTTGGCTGTCCTGTGACTTCTTTGACCAATAGGGTATGGTGGAAGTGACCCAATGCTAGTTCTGGCCTTGCTTTTGACATACCTGGCAACTTTGGTCTCTTGGGGCCCTGATCCATCATGAAAGAAGTCTGACTACCTTGCTGGAGACGCTATGTATAAAGGCCCTGCCACAGAAGCACCCAAAATGCCCTTCAATAGGTGAATGGATAAACAAACTGTGGTACATCCATACAATGGGTTGTTATTCAGCAATGAAAGGAAATCAGCTATCAATCTGTGAAAAGACATACAAGAACCTTAAATACATATTCCTAAGTGAAAAAAGCCAATCTGAGAAGGCTACATACTGTGTGATTCTAACTATATGGCATTCTAGAAAAGTCAAAACCATGGAGACGGCAAAAAGATCAGTGGTTTCTAGGAGTTTGAGGAGGCGGCAGGGGGCATGGTGGGGGGATTAATAAGTGGAGTACAGAAGGCTTTTAGGGCAGTGAAACTAATCTGTATGATACTAAAACGGTAGATACATGTCATTACGCATTTTCAAAACCCATAAAATATACAACACAAAGAGTGAACCCTAATGTATACTATAGACTTTAGTTAAGAATAATGTATCAATATTGGCTTTTCCTTCATAACAAATGCACCACACTCATGCAAGATGTTAATAATAGGGGAAATCTGGGAGGAGATGAGGGGATACATCGGAACTCTGTAATTTCTGCTCAGTTCTTCGGTAAACCTAAAACTGCTCAAAAGTTAAAGGATGTTAAAAAAAAGGGGCCCCACCCAGAAAGGAAGAGGGACCCAGCTAAACCCACCTTCTAGTCACCCCTTCCCAGGCACCAGTTATGGGAGTGAAGTCATTTTGGACCCTGCAGCCCAGCCACTAGGTGAATACCATCGAATAACCACAGTCAGTGTCACGTGGAGAGGAGGAATTGGCCAGCCAAGCTCTGCCTGAATTCCTGATCCCTCAAATTGTGAGAGAGAATAAAAATCGTTGTTGTTTTAAGCCACTAAATTTTCTAGTACTTTGTGATACAACACTAGATAACCAGAACAGATGGGTATAGAATTCTAGGTTAAAATCATCTTCCCTCAGAAGTTTGAAGGAATTCATCCACTGGCTCTTGCCTCCCAATGTTGTTGTCTGAAGCTGTTCTGTGCCTCGATCCTTTGAAAGCCTATAGTGGCATCTGTTCCAAGTGTTCTGAAATGTCATGATGACAGGCCTGGAGCGGTTCTATTTTCATTCATAGTGTCAGACATTTGTGGACCCTTTCAACCTGGCAATTCATGTCACTCAGTTCTGAGAGATGTTCTCGAGTTATTTCACTGATGATTTCTTCCTTTCTTTTTTTCTTAGAACTTCTTTTCTTAGATCTTAGAACTTTCTTAGAACTTATTTGGATATTGGGTTACCTGGACTGGTCTTCTAAATTTCCTAGTTTTTCTCTCCTATTTTCCATTTCTTTATCTTTTGCTCTATTTTCTGGATGATATCCTCAACATAATCTTTCAACCTTTCCATGAAAATCATCTTATATCACTAGTATAATTTCCAAGTGATCCTTTTTGTTCTCTGAATATTTCTTTAATTTTAGTATGATGTTTTCATTTCATGAATGTAATATCTTTCTTATCTTTTTGAAGATATTAATGTTAGTTATTTTTATAAGTAGGCTGTTAATTAGAGTTAAATACGTTTTTCCCCTTAGAGCATAGTCTCTGCTTTCTTGCAGTTGTATTTCTCTTTGTCTTTGTGTTGTCCTTCACATTCGAGGCTTCTTTCAGATGTCTGGCGATCTTGCATTGTTGGCTTATATTTAAAAGTGTAAACTGGTTGAAAACTCAAAAGCTGATTGGAAAGTCGGCCCCTGGGTGTGGCTTGCTGACTGTGGTCCTCACTGTGGGGTGGGCTCGCTGGGCCTTTCTCAGGGAACTCCTGCTGTTAGTGTCTTTGGGGCTTTCCTCTTGGGCTGTGCAGATTCCCCAGGGAAGGATCCTCTCGTCTCCAGCCAGGCTGCCAGCACTCTGGGGCTGCGAGTGGGTGATCCTCAGCATTCAGCATGTATGTATTTTAGCAAGGTGCTCCTCTCCTCATTAGGTCTGTTGTCTCCCAGTACAGAAGCCCTTGATTTTAGCATCTCCAGAGAACAAACCTCTAGTCTCACACCACAGTAAGGGAGGGGCAGCTGCCCACCTGTGTGGAGTTGGGAAGAGATCTGAAGATCTAACTGCTTCTTCAGCAATCTTTCAACCAATATTTCCGTTTTTAGCCTCATCTCCATTTTTAGAGCTACCATATGCAGCCAATTCTCAAGTCTTTTGGAGGTTCTGCAGTGTAGACTGGGTTGCTTCTTGGCATTTCCTCCTACTAGCTTAGGAGGCAGCTTTCCTGAATAGACTAAGTCAGTTACCACTTATCCTGCTGCTTTCTGGCTTCCAAGATTTTATGGCTGTTGGCTCTTCCTGTTCTCTTTGTGCTTGTGGACAGATTCATTTACTGTCATTTTAGTGTGGTTTCTCAAGGGAGAGAAGTAAATGCTTTGCTCAATCTGCTATCTTACCCAGAAGCCTGAAATGAATACTTTATACACTGCATCATTTACACCCTCTGCCTTGACTACTTTCCTATATCTTGAAAAAGCAGATGGGAAATGGACATTAGATCTGAATTCAATACTCAAATAATTTCACAGTCAATAAAGAGGGGTTGTTTTCCTTTGGGAAAGTAATTTTTACCAATATTTATCCATAAATGTATTTTTGATAATTCTAAAAATGGAGTTTATGTACTGAAATATTGTTTTGCTCATGACCTGCTCATGGAGAACAAATAGTGTGGATATCAATACTATAGATACACTTAGTTGCATCTTTCATTACAAGAATATAGAAATCTTTACCAATAGGCAAATAGTTTCATTAATCTTTCTGACCAGAAATAGTATCTACAATTTTGGGGTAAGGTTTTGTATTAAGCACTGGAAAGTATTTCACATAATCAAAGATACTGTTTTCTTTCATCCCCACCCCAAATACATAATCTGTCTTATAAATTCTAGGAATTGAATTTCTCATGGAGTGCTCAGGAATCCTGAGAAGACAGAGGAATCAATACAATATTTTCAGAAGCCTGTAATACAATATTTGAGATGCCTACAAATTGAGGAAATTGCTTAATAGAAAGTTATCTATGTACAAGGTCACTTGAACTTGAATTAATAGGATAAACTGAGGATACTATGCATAGTAAGGTGAACTGTGATGACTGTTTTGAATCCTTCTCTTGCCCCCCCCCCCCCCTCCCCCCCGCCACCTGTCTCTATTTGGGCTCAAGTTTCTCTGTGCGATCGTTGTTTCTCCCTTTTTCCTCTATGGTGCATCAAAAACCAGTCCAGTGGGCTAGTAGAAGAGGTGATTGCTTCAGTCCTATAATTTGAAGTGTGCAGAGGAGGAGACTTGAAAGTTCTCTTTCCCAGATCTTCCCCAGTGCCTAAGGTATTGGTGTCCTCAACATGGGAAGCCGGCTTGGAAGTATATCATATTAAATTTCGGATTTTATCAGCTCCATCTACTGCAGGGTCCAGAAAGTACAGCCATTTCATGTGAGGACACACAATTTTGATTCTAACACCAAAATTCAAAATAGGTAAATCTCAGACAGAATGCCTCCTAGTTGCTTTTCCCAACGTGGGCTCAGGTAACACCAAAAAACCCACTTTCTCTGAGAGTCTTCTAATGACCCCCCCACCCCCAATCCATTTCACTATGACTGAAAAAAAACAAAACAAAGTAAAATCAAGAAAGAGCCTCAAGAATAATGTAGAAAAATTAAAGGGGTTGACTTAAAACTGAAAAAAGTATCACCTCCTATGATGACTCAAAGCAGAATCTGCTCGGATGGAGGGAACAAAAGTTTCCCAAGGGCTTAGCATGTCAGGTTTTTGGGACCAACCAAGTATGATACCATTCAACCCACAATGACGTATCAGGTCCTGGTGAAGTTTCCAAGGCTATTTTGGATGCTCTCCAAAGGCACCACTAGGGGGCCGGCTGGGTGGTGCAGTGGTTAAGTTTCCACATTCCGCTTCGGCGGCCCTGGGTTCGCCGGTTGGGATCCTGGGTGTGGACATGGCACTACTTGGCAAAAAGCCATGCTGTGGTAGGCGTCCCACGTATAAAGCAGAGGAAGATGGGCATGGATGTTAGCTCAGGGCCAGTCTTTTTCGGCAAAAAGAGGAGGATTGGCAGTAGTTAGCTCAGGGCTAATCTTCCTCAAAAAAAAAAAAAATGGCACCATTAATTAGGGTATAAATTCTGAGGCCCTATGAAGTTGAATTTTAGGGAATAAGTCACACAAAAGACTGGGGCTCGGAAGGCTAGCAGCAGGGTCGGTGAAGGATAAATGGTAACATTTGATGTGAAGGGTTGGGCCAGGGGAGAGGATTAGGGTAAACTTGAATAATTTAGAGACTAGATAGCCTTTATCCAGGGACCTTTACTGCTAGGAAGTTTGAATAAAATGGTGGATAGTTTTCTTTCTGATGTAGATGGAAGTCAGGCCAGCTTGGGGCCAGTGAGATGGATTAAAGAAGTTTTAAAATACCTTCTAGTTCTTTGATACTAGCACATCCCAGAGCCCTGTGTAACCCCTAATTCACTGCATCACAGAACAACCAAGATTTCAGCCTGAGAGAGATAAACATGCAGAACATGACTCATTGTGTATTCGGAGAGACTGGCAATGGGCTAATTATGCAGGGGTGTGTGCAGGGGTGAGGATGACTATAGAGGAGGTCCTAGGAGTTCAGACATGAAAAGATTAGCAAGACAGCAGGATAGATTTGGAATTTGGAGCAGCAAAATAGTACAAGGAAATAGACTTCATAGGCATTGTGTTCAATAATTCATGAGCTGCTGTACTCAGGCAAGGCTTCTTGCCTGCTAGGTTAACATCCCACTAAGACTCCTTCCTCCGCCCTTCTCTGAGCTTGGAGCAGTTAAAACTCTCTCCATCCTGGCTTTTCTCAGTCTCAGGTTTGATTCTAGGCTACTGTACCAGGGTAAATATTAAACTGTGACAAAACTGAGAGATTTAAGGCTGTGGATGCTTATAAATCTGAAAAAATCAGTTGTGACATAGAAGATTGTTTTAATAATCTAAACAGCATTTCTCAAAGGATGCTCTCTGAAACACTAGTTTCTTGAGATGTATCTTATAAAGCACACACACAGATTCTACATAGTTCTGTGGTCAAAGAAGTCTAGAAAATGTTTCACATTATGCTTTGGAGATATACAAAGCTTTTTGGCTTATTAAAAGCTCTGATAAGACTTACACTGAATAAACTTATTTCCCTATATTTAAACCATCATTTCCAAAACTTACTTGACGTAGGAATTTTTTAAGAAACGTGTGTAATACCCGTTTAACATCTTCTGGAACTAGTGTTTCCCAGAAAAGTTTTTGAGGAATATTGATGAATTATCTCTGTGATCTGTATTTGAGCACTGAGATGACCTAAAAATCTCAGGTTCAGTTGGCTACAAGAATTCTACTAGAGAAATCTGGAGGTTGTTCACTTACTTTGACCAATCTAGATTGCAAAAAAATATTATTCTGGGCAAAAATTCACATCGAGGCTTGATTTACCTATTATCAACCAAATTCGCTTGTTAGCAGGTCTCTGCTTTGTTTTATTCTTTCTACTTGGCTGCTGAATTGATAATTTTACTTTAAATTTATTTTCTCCACTTTGTTGACTTGCAGTTGTTTTAACATTTTAATGAACTTTGCTAATTTCTTGTAGAACATTTATTACAGGGCACACCTAAAAGTCCGAGAGCTTAAGTTACACTGGTTTATTTTTATCCACATCACGTCATGCAGCTGGTGATTCAATTTGTGCTGTTTATCCTCCTCCTCCCTTGTCCCTAGCATTTTCCTGGAAATGTTAATTCCTGCAAATCTGATTTGATTTAGGCAATCTGAGAAAATGCAAGGGAAGGAGGTTTGTAGATTATAAAGCACTCTACAAATGTGAAGTGATCTCATTATGAACTTCTTAGTAATTCTTCTATTGAGTACTTATTGTGGGGCCACATAATGTGCCAGGGGCTTGGGCTATGGAGCGAAGTCAAGGCTGATTCCTGCCCCCGAGAGGCTTAGAGTCTGGTATGGGGTGGGTAGAGTGGGGAGACAAGGAGTAGACAGTTATGACAAGTGAGGTGACATTGGTATTGAAGGAACAAAATAGGAGCACAGGAGAAATCACCCAATCAAATGGGGGTTACTGTGAAGAGGCTGTCTAAGGAACTGACCTGTGAGTGGTGGGAGGTGAAGCCTGAATGGAGGGTAACTAGATAAGACAAATATGGGGGTAGATGCCTATGAAAAGATGCTCAAACTCACTAGTAATCATGGGGTTACACATCAAAACAACAATATAATATTTGTGTTAGATTGGAAAAAATTAAGAAGACAGAAAATATCCAATATTGGCAAGGGTGTGGGGAAACAAGTATTCTCATACACTATTTGTGGGAATATGAAGTGGTATATCCCTTTTGGAGGGATTATAAAAAATTAAAAATGTATACATTCTGATCCGGCATTTTTTTCTACAGAAATCTTCACACTTATTTTTAATGAGAACTATAGAATTTTCACTACAGCATTATTGGGAATAATGAGGATTTGGAATGAAGTTGCCTGCCCATCAATAGGAGAATAAAACAACCATACTATGAAATACTACACAGAACTGCACAAGAATGGAAAGTGCTTTAAGGAGTATTGTTAGGGCAAAGCATTAATTTATAGTCTGCTATGCAGAGTATGATGTCATTTATGGGAAAATCCCAACAAAGGGTTTATTTTTTATGTACAAATATACACATGCAATCTCTTATAAAGGGTCTGGACAAAACCATACAAAACTGATAACAAGGCTTTCTTCTGGGAAAGGGAGTGACATCGGGGGAGAGCTTTGACTTCTTACTTTACATATCTCAGTATTTTTTTGTAAAATGAAAATACCTTCATGTTTTGAGTAAATAATTAAAAAATGCAAATTTAAAAGTTAGTAGGGTCAAGGGGAAGTCACTGCAGATGGAGAGACTTGTCAGTACATGGCAGGAAGAGTCCTTTGGCTCAGAGCCACAGTATCTACAGATGGTCCTTCCTGCCCAAGGGCACTGCCTCCAAGCACCTGCATTCCACTCCTTCTCGCCGTCTCTAAGATCTTCTTCCTTCTTTCATCCACCTTTCTCTCTCTTTGGGATCTTCCTATCACTACAAGCATACTGTAGGATTTCTCATCTAAAACTGTCTCCCTGGGGCGGCCTGCTGGCTCAGCAGTTAAGTGTGCATGTTCCACTTTGGCGGCCCGGGGTTCCCCAGTTTGGATCCCGGGTGCAGACATGGCACCGCTTGGCACACCATGCTGGGGTAGGCATCCCACATATAAGGTAGAGGAAGATAGGCATGGATGTTAGCTCAGGGCCAGTCTTCCTCAGCAAAAAGAGGAGGATTGGCAGCAGATGCTAGCTCAGGGCTAATCTTCCTCAAAAAAAAACCCCAAACAAAACAATGTCTCCCTGATCTTTGTTCCCCACCAGCTATCCACCCCATTTCTCTGCTGCCTTTAATAGTAAAACTTGTTAAAGGAGTTGTTTATGCTCACCTGCATTTACTTCATCACCTCCTGAAACCATGCTCTCCAACCCAGCTTCCATCTCCACCCCACTGAAACGTTTCTGGTCAAAGTGTCCCCATGATCACTGCCCTGCACACCAACTGGTCTTTCTCAGCTCTCAACTTCTGTGCCTCTAGCAGCATTTGGCTGCTGGTCACTTCTCCTCTGGAAACACTTTCTTCACTTGGCCTCCAGGATGCTAAATCCTTCCAGTTTTCTCCCTCCTTTGAGGGCTGTTCCTTCTCTGTCTTCTCTTTCCAAACCTCTAAATGTTGGCATCCCCCTGCGTCTGTCCTCAGCCAAATTTCTTTGTCACACTCACTCTCTGGAAGAAAAATTCTCATTTTTTTGCTCTCAGGACTGCTTTACACTCTTAAAATTACTGAGGAACTCAGAGAGCCTGTGTTTATGTGAGTTATAGCTGTCAATATTTATATATTAGAAATTAAAACTTAGAAATTTGAAAGAACATTTAATTATTAATTCAAGATAATAAACTCATTACATGTTAACATAAATAACATTTTTTATGAAAAATATATATTTTTTCCAACACCTCAATTAGTGAGAAAATTGGCATCCTTTTATCATTTTGCAAATCTCTTTAATTTCTGGCTTAATAGAAGACAGCTTGGTTCTCGTCTCTGCTTCTGCATTCAGTGTGTTGTGATATGTTGTTTTGGTGGAAGTATATGAAGAAAATCTGGTCTTAAACATACGTGTAGTTGGAAAAGGAAGTAGCATTTTAATATCCTTTTTAGATAACTTCAGATAGCCTTCTTAGATTCTATACCAAAACATGACAAGTTGTAGTTTCTTAAAGATTGATTAGCTGCATTGTGGATTCTGAAATTATATCAATGAAATTTTTACACCTCTTACATTAAAATGCATTGGTCTATCTTGTCCTTTGAATGGATCTTTTACCCAGGTATGATTTTATATATCATACACTGGTCACTTAGGAAATATCGGTTCAATGAGTTATGCAGATATTCCACATGTAGATACATTTTATAATTTAACATTAAAAAAACATATTTGTTGCTAGTACCACGTATCTCATTAGAAATGTCTTTGAATATTAGGAAGCTGTCAAATTTATAGTAGAAGATATAAGTTTTCCAAAATTTAAATTTTTCTTTGAAATCTCAAATTTTATGATTACCAAGCAATGCTATTGTTTTCTTTGAAAGAGCAAGCTCCCTTCACTCATTTTAGATAAAATATCTGCCATATATCCAATTCTGAATGACCATAGTTTGTTTCCAGTCTTTTTCAATAAAAATGATGTTCCATGAAAAACTGACTAATTTAGCTCTCAACTCACTCACCCAAGGGCAACCATCATATCTTGTTATGCAGCAAAAGTGCTTTATGCATACTTCCCATTTCATCAGATGAAATTATTTAAAAATCATGTATTTAATTTAATACAATTAATAACTTTTCTGCTTCATAGGCAACATGTTTTTTTTAAAGATCGGCACCTAAGCTAACATCTGTTGCCAAACTTTGTTTTTCCCTTCTTCTCCCCAAAGCCCCCCAGTACATAGTTGTATATTGTAGTTGTGGTTCTCCTGGTTGTGCTTTGTGGGACGCTGCCTCAGCATGGCCTGATGAGCGGTTCCATGTCCACACCTAGGATCTGAACCAGCGAAACCCTGGGCCGCAGAAGCGGAGCGCTCGAACTTAACCACTCAGCCACAGGGCCGGCCCCCGGCAACATTTTAAAGAGAAGATATTTCCCTTTTTTTGAAAGCCAGGAGTGTGTGGAGGTGAAGACCACAGTGACTGCCAATATAGTTTGGCGCCACTCCTTTGATTCATGCTCAAATGGCAGCAGTTTTACCCACCATTGCTTTTGCACAAATTAGTACAAATGGCTACATGGTGCAAAAGCAAGTCCTGTTTTAGCATTGTTGTGAAAATAGTTTTTACCCTGTGGACCCCTGTAAGGCATCTTAGAGACTCTCCACCCCCTCAGGGACCCATGGACCCCCCCTTGGAGAAGTGGCGCTAGGGGCTACATTTCCAGTCAGTCTCATCCAACTTCAAGTGACCAGTTCTCTGGATAATTATTTGCTTTGCAAAGTATAATTATAAGATGGCTAATCATTTGCAATTATATCACATGTAATTTTTGAATAATGGATTTAATAAGGTTATTAAGCCCATTAGTGTTTAGAACTTACATATCTTTTTTTTAAACATGAAATTAGGTTAGCAAATCTTAGCTGCAAAGCCCTTCTCTCTAATTTTCTGTTTTAATGCCCCAGGTGACACGGTTTGGAGTTATACACTGCTTTTCAAAATTGTTCTCTCTTATAATGTCTATTGGGTGGGAGAGGATAGATAACCTTTCAACCTTTGATTCTAGGACACTTCTCACCAAACAAAGACGTGTGTTTAAATGTCCTTGAATAGCATGACTGTGCCTCTTGTAACAATGGCTTTATGTATTCGTTTCTAAGGGTTTGCTACATCTCTGGCCCAATATAGCAAATTTAAGCCAGAGGCACAGGGAGCAACATTTACTCCAGAAAATTCCATCCAGTTTGTGCCCACTTATGTTGACCTCATCTCACTCTTCTCTCTCCAGCTTGATATGGTAACTTTGATAATTGCTTTTGGGTCTTTTGGCTTTCATTATCTTTTGTGGCTAACTTCAGCTTCTTACTTACTTTTTTTTGTAAAGATTGGCACCTGAGCTAACAACTGTTGCCAATTTTTTTTTTTTCCTGCTTTATCGCCCCAAACCCCCCACAACATAGTTGTATATCTTAGTCGTTCTAGTTGTGGCACGTGGGATGCTGCTTCAATGTGACCTGACGAGCAGTGCCATGTCCGTGCCCAGGATCCAAACCCTGGGCCACCGCAGCGGAGCGTGCGAACTTAACCACTCGGCCACGGGGCTGGCCCCCTTACTTACTTTTTTTTAAAAGCTATAATTGCTGCCCTGTTTTTCCTCCCAGCCCCCGAGCCTTGAAGAAGCTCTCTATTATTTAGCCCCAGCCTGCAGAACTCCATTGACTGGACCGACTCCTGGCTCCCCTTTAAGAAGAAGGGGATGACAACCATAAAGGCTCAGGTAAGATGTGGTTGGGTTCAGGTGGTTATTTTTGTTAAGGATTTGGAGTCACCTGTTTCCCTCTCTGGGGTTTTCTTGGAGGAAGCAGTAACACATAGAGGACAATACCAGAGTACCATTTTAATGGATAGTTTGTCAAGCACCCATATCACACAATGCGGGGCTTACTATGCACGAGCTTGACCTTTATTGCACTGTAACTCTGGCCCTGGTGAACCATGGTTCCTAGAACGTTTCAGGATCTGATCCATAAAATTAGCCATGTCTTATCTCAAGACACAGCTAGTTAAGGGGTGGGGAAAAGCATATTTGGTGGGGAGAAGCAGGGGCATCTCTCCCCAACAGTTTCCTCCTATGCTTCTAAATCAAGTAGCATCATAATGTGGATGTGGACTTAACATCGTGTCTCCCTACAACCACTAAACTTGAACATTGGAGAGAACTTCAGAGATCACCTGGAGCCACTCAACTCCATCATATAAATGAGGTCCAGGGATGCTAAATGTTCCACTGCGGGTTGCAGAGAACCAGGACGCTTCTACCTGCAAACACAGTCTCCTACTCCACCACACTGACTCATGGGGCGCTCAAATTTTAGATATTGCTTTTAAACAAGAAGTCCTTCCTTCCTGAAGTTTTGGTATTGTTTCCCATTCCTCTACATGTGTTACTGGGCCTTGGCTTTTTAAACTTAAATAGGATTTTCCTGTTCCATTAAATTGTTTTGAAGGTGATCTGAACACGAAGTGCTATTTTTAATCTTTTAAAAATACTTTTTTCTTCCCACGTTCAGGTATAGTTCTCCCTATGGCCAGGCTCCCAGCCCCTAAGCTACCAACCTCACGGAGGTTTTTTTTCTTTTTGCCTTTGACCCACTCAATTGCTGTCTGAGTTTTAAGAGATATTGCCTTTTGAATTTTCTGGAGCCCGAGAGTCAAGAGAACAGATTTTGTTAATGTCAACTCAACTAAAAGACACAAAGATTCTTAAAACTAAGGGGTTATGTTTGTCTTGTAATGCATGCACATAATTTCAGTTAGAATTCCATCCATTTCACAGAGGAGATACTAGATTTTGAGGGAGCGAAGTATATAATGGAAGAAGGAGAGGAAAGCAACCATCTTCTCTCCCAAACTGCATCTTTTTGCTTTCAGAGGTAGATTTTCTGAGGAACACTGTTAATACCCAAAGCTTGAGGCTGGTCACAGATAATAAGAAGCACATTCTAGAGATTCAGTTGAATGGAGAAATTCATAAATTCCAGCCCATCTTGATAAGCATTTGGACTCAAAGTGACATTTGCTCAAAATGCCTGTGGAAGCTGCCCATATCTTGCATAAATGCTCCTTCTAGGTCAATATTCTTTTCTTTTTCCTGACTCAACCAGAAAAGGACCTCCATCATATGCTAATCTCTCTTTAATCATCTTTTACACACTTTATAACTCTCTATGCCTTTAAGGAGGAGATTGGTGTAGCATAGATTATCTGCAGGTATAGTTTACGTGAAAGTATATGAGACAGTTTAACAGGAGCTACTGCTATGAGGAACATACCAAATGGTGACACACAAGGAGTGTCGTGCTGCTACGTTCCTGCTTAATGGGGGGATCCATTGCAACTCAGATTCCAGACAGAGAATTTCTCTTTCTGTCAAAAGGAGTTGAATATTTTCTTCCCATTCCAGCTGAGTGGCAGAGAACACAGGCCCCCCACACAGAAACAGGTGGCAACAAGAGCACTCTGAGAGAGGAAACCAGATGTATAGAGAGAGAAGCCCGTGCAGGGGAGGTGAACGGCCAGCTGCAGTGCGCACCTCCTTAGACGGAAATCATAGATCCTTATGTCAGAATCTCTCTGCATAGCCCTTATAAGAATTATAAACCACTTGTGTCTGAAGACTCCCAACTTTTCCTTTTCCTCTCAGCCCACTGCGTTTCTTCTAAGGCAGATCTGCCTGCCTGCTGGGCTCTCATAGGATGATGGGTGGAAACGTCTATAGGATTGGAGGGCTGGTGAGATTTCACATTGATGAGAGAGTAACCCCCTGATCTGAGGACAGAACAGATGCAGAAAGGAGGAGGGACACTGGCTTGCCCTTAAACCCACCAAAAAAAAACTAAAAACAAGTGAACAGAGTCTGCTTGGGAGCAGGAGCTAAACTGGGGTGGAGTTCTTGGGAGACTCTAGTTTTCGATTTAGGAGATGTGGGACAATTATTGGTGAGTGTCAGCTGTAAGTGGAAAGAGATGAGGAAGCAAGTTTTCACCAGTTTATCTGGGCCTGCTGGATGGATTCCTCTTTCTTTCTTTGTGTGACTCCAGTGAAGATTTAAACTATTTGGCAATTCATTTTAAACATCAGAATGGTCTTTTCTCTAAGGCAACTTAATGTGGCTTTAGGTAGAAAGGTGGCTGAGTTTTATAGGATTCATCTGTAAATTTAAGCTTCCATTAAAACAGTAAACTGTGTCCACTTCGTGTTCATAACTAATTCTTTTTGTTATTGTCATAAAAGCCTGGATTGAGAGAAATTTCCAGGTATTTTTATATTTAGATAGCTGGACCGGGTGGAGGGCACCTAAATATTATTTTCTCAATTCCAATGTTGACAGTGGGGAGATAAACAAGACTCTTCTGGAAAGCTGCTTTAGCCAGGCTATCTCTGGACATGTTCCAGGTGACAAAGGCAATAGCAACTGCAGCTGAGGAAAGAGGGGCTGAGGAGGGGACTCAAAGGGCCCCTGACTGCTGGGAGTTTGGGGACCATAGGAAAGAATACTAGGCACATGATCGACATCTGAAACAATACATGCCACATCTCCACACGGGGAGGGCTTCATTGGTTCTTAGTCATTTCCCCATCGCATAGTTACACTCTCAAACAAAGGGACAATGGCTAAATGGAGCCATGTTCCAGGTAGAGCCAGGTGGAATAAAAACAGCATATACGCATTGGGAGTTGTGGTCTAGGAGGGCCCTTGTTTACCAAATTACCATATCTCTGGTGCAATATGACACAAGGTTCCATGATGACAGATGCCACCACTTCTTATTAATGTGTGACCTTACTCAAGTTTCTTAACTATCTAATTAACCCTTAGATTCCTCAACCGTGAAATGCAGAAAATAATACCACCTACCTTGCAAGGAGATGAAATGAGAAAATCTGCACGTATAACACTGGGTGCTGTGCTTGGCATATAGAGAATGCCTCTTGAAGGTGACCTGTCACTATCTCTGTTATTGACACTGTTAGTATTGTTTTACTAATGACAGGATGAGCTTAATATTTTTTACATGATTAAACTTGAAAATCTACACCTGAACTTGAAAACGCATCTCCTTATATTCAGAAATGATTCCTGCATAAACATGAGTATGATTTCCTGAAGGTTGGTTATCTTCCAAGCTTCTTCTCTACCTCTTTAATCACCCCAATCTCCTAAATCCTTTAGAGTTTGGGCCCCTCGCCTAACACCCCAAAAGGAGGTGGCTATTGACCATCTCCATGAATTCTTCCTCCAATGAACTCTGCAGTTCTGGGTTGAGAGTTGTCTTCTGGCACATCTATCTTATATTATCATTATTTGTACATTTGTCTCATCTGCCTTACTTGATTGTAACTGACTGCAGAGATGGGACAAGCCTTATTTACCTTTAAATCTATAGCATCTATAGCAACTTTACCTGATTAGGTGGTAAGATTCAATAAGTATTTTTTAAATGAACGAGTAAAGAAGATAATCAAATAAATTATTCATGGTATGCAATATCCTTGAATAAATTACAAATATGAGGTGCTAAAACTAGAAATGGCTGTTCCCAAGCCCTGAGCCAACACCCAATCACACACAGCAAATTACGTTTGTATGTCACTCAGATGCGCCACGCATTGTCTCTGCCTTCAAATCCACAGCATTAAAGCCAGAATGATTCCAGGACCCTGAGACTTGGCAATTAATTTTAGCCATTACCTTTGTAAATATTACTTTCTGAGAGTAAACAATTACTAAATTTCTTCGTCCCTTGAATCAGAAAAATTCAGTGATGTGTTTGAGTATTTTCTATCAGAGGTCAACTCTAGGGGCCCTGCAGCAAGAATACTCCCTCCCTGGCAGCACTGATAAAATACAGTTTGCATTATATCCCACTGCATCATGGACTCTGTGTTAGTAGTGAGTTTGCTGTATGTTACTCATGTTCTCTAAGCAATTCCTAACAATTCTCATTTCAATGTCTTTGGAGCAAGCCCCATCTCCTGTTCTTTTCTTACAGAGAAATATTGAAATGTTTGAGGATGTGCAAACATACATACCCACTAGTGGAGTTCAGGAATCCAGTAATGCCAGAGAGTTGGGGCCAGTTGAGCTCATCCGTAATAGCTGTTGGTAAATTAACGAAGGATTTCTAAAGAAAAAATAAAGTGCTATTTATCAAAATTGTCATTTGTTTTCTACATGTAGTAAGATCATCCTTTGCCTAGGTATTGTTCTCTGTCTGTCTCTCTCATTCTCTTTCTTAATCTCTCTCTTAAAACGCCTTTGGCATTTAAAGCATAGCCCTCTTAGCTTTCACCCTTGTCAGAAAATTCACAAAGATCAGCAGCACTCATGAACTGGCTTCCATTCAGCTTCTGTGAAAGACGCAAAAAGCATGACAGCTCATACTCATTCCTCATTTGAAAGGGACGCTTCAGTAGATGGGTAAGCTTTCCAGTCTTTCAAATTCACTGCGATTTTCTCCATATTTTAGTTTAGGTATTCACAAAATCAATTGCTTGAAATGCCTTCCCTAAGTTCAAAGCTGTGCCCTTAGTCAATAACATGGTGCATCCTGACCTCCTTAGCGGTCTCAGGCACCTTTAAAAATCTAATTATATTTTCTTTCCTCACAATAATGCATGTATACTCAAATATGGCCTATGATTTCAAGGGGTTCACAGACCCCCTGAAACTCTTGCACACACTCTGGTTCAAGAACTGCTGACGCGAAGTGTTAACAAAATTAGGATTCATCTGAACTGCATTTCTATGGCTTGTGCCAAATCACAAAAGAAAAATGTTGCGACTTACGTACCCTTATCGCTCCTTTTATAAATGACCTCTGGGATAAACCCTTCCTTTGGTCTAATTTCTAGATAAAGCTTATCTAGACTAATGTGTTTGGAATAAGGTTGCCAGATTTAGCAAATAAAAATAAAGGATGCCTTGATAAATTTGAGTTTCAATAAACAAAATGTGGTATATACATACAATAGAATATTATTCAGCCTTAAAAAGGAAGGAAATCATGATACATGCTACAACATGGATAAAGGACATCATGCTAAGTGAAATAAGCCAGTCACAAAAAAGAAAAATACTGGATGATTTCACTTATATGAGTAGTGTTGACAAACTCATAGAAACAGAAAATAAGAAGGTGGTTGCCAGGGGCTGAGGGGAGGGGAGAACAAGGAATTGCTGTTTAATGGGTGTAGAGTTTCAGTTTTGCAAGATGAAAAACTTCTGGAGATTGGTTGCACAACAATGTGAATATACTTAGTGCTACTGAACTGTACATTTAAAAATGGGTAGGGTGGTAAATTTTATGTTATGTGTATTTTACCACAGTTAAAAAATAAATATGAAAAGAATTGAATTTCAGGTAAACAAGGAATAATTTTTAGTTTAAGTATGTCTCATACAATGTTTGGAACACACTTAACACTAAAAACTATTCATTGTTTATCTGAAATTCATATTTAACTGGCTGTCCTGTATTTTACCTGGGAATCCTCGTTTGGATAAAAACTCTGAAAGCCAATGTTCCCTTTTTGCCTTGGCTGACAGGGAACCTCAAAGCCTGGCTGCAGGAAGCAGTTTATCTCAGGTGCAGAGTGTGATCTCCTCCATGTGCCCCTGTGTTTCTCAACACTGACAAACCCTGGCCCCTTTGGATGAACATGAAAACCTCGAGTCCTCCTTTAATGTTATTTTAAAATAAATTAATTAATTAAAGGTAATGTCTAAAGATAGATCACGTCAAAGCAATTGTCGCATTGAATACGAGTTTTCAAATGGCGTATGGCCTTGTTCCCTGCTCACTTCCTCCCCCGTGATGATCCCCAGCCTGCCTCCTAAAGAGAATCTGAAGCTGGAGCCTGCCAGGGAAGGAAAAGCCACACCTTTCTCTCACTAACCACTTGACAGTGTATCTTTATTGTTTCCTCTGACTACAAAGTCACCCATGTTTGTTATAAAAATTCAAACAGTATAGTGATTTACAGTATAGACATGAAAGTCCTCTATCACCTCCACTCAAGGGAGAATTATTGAGAGATACCCACTGGTAACACTGAGTCATGTACATATAGTGGAATCTGCCAGGATTCTCTAAACTCGGAAAAAGTCAAAACTCAAGTACTTTTCCTACTGTCAGAATGATAGAGAGTGAGGACTCAAAATAAATAAAATAAAATTTACATTTCTCAGTTGTGGACTGTTATTGGTTGAATTGTGTACTCAAAAAGATATGCTGAAGGCCTAACTCTCAGCACCTCAGAACATGCAGATGTAATTAGTTAAGATGATGTCGCACTGGAGTAGAGGGGGTGCCTAAGCCAATATGACTGGGGTCCTTAGAAGAGGAAAGAGAGGCACAGAAACACAGACAGAGGCGGAAGGTCAAGTGATAAAGAAGGTAGAGATTGGAGTGAGGCTTCTACAAGCCAAGGAACACCAAGGATTGCCAGTGGTCACCAGAAGCTGGAAGGCATGGAACAGATTTCCTCTGAGACCCCTCAGGAGGAACCATTCTGCCCACCTCTTGAACTCGAACTTGTAGCTTCCAGAATTGTGAGGCAACAAATTTCTGTTGTTTTAAGCCAAGCAGTTTGTGGTACTTTGTTATGGCAGCCCTAGGAATGTATGATAAGGCCTGAACTGGACAATTACTTGTAGTTCTTATTATTCAGGGAGTCAAGATATGAACCCTTCTACTATGTTGATTTACTCCTCAAAAGAAGTCATATCACAAACAAATATGCTCACACATAGCAGTTATCCCCTGCTGCCTGGTACTATTTTCCATGGCTCGGTGAGTTTCCTCCACTCCCCTTTTCTCAATCACCTCCTTCTTCCACAAGCCAATCCCAAAATCTTCATCCTTATTCTTATCCCAAGTGTGATTTCCAGCACAGTAGGGGCTGGAAGTGGAAGGAGCGTTGTCGGGGAGGATGGCTTCTTGGGATACATCTGTATTAATAATGATTTACAATTAATACAAAGGAGCAGAAACAAACCCATGGAAAGGAGGTTCCCAACAAGTCTCAGAGGACCCTTCAGTTCTAGTGACTGGTACTTCCTCACCGCTTAGCAGGAGGCACCCACTACTTTCTGCTCAAAGTTCCACCATTACTGTGACTCAGCTACCCTCTGTTTTGGTTTCTATTTCTCCTGCCATTAAAAATCAAACATCTTCTCTGTTTTTTTTTTTTTATCTTATTTTTTTCCCCTAGGTCTTTCTGTTGATAATGAGTGTTTGCTGTAGGATTTGAGAACATTCAATTCTTCTAGAGAAGACAAGAAAGACAAATAGAATGGATGAAACTCATAAGAAGTGCTAAGTCGAGATAGTGAGTAAGCAAGTGGCTTGTGAGATGTAGGCAGAATTTATGAGCTCTGTTAAGTCAGTTAGCAACCTGTAAAACATGTTAAAAGTTAAAAGAATGATACAGTACTCCCCCACACCACTCTCTCACCTTTTTCTCAGTCATCTGCACAATGATAACCCCAGATTTGGGAAAGTGGGTATGGGACTCTGGATGCGCCTGCCTTCCCTTTCACAGGAAGGAGTTAGACAAGAACTCTGCTGGCATAGGAGGTGTGTCTGATACTCGCTGCAGTCTGGAATAATATGGAAGGGATGGTCATTCTGAAGTTGCCAGCAAAGTAGGGAAAAGGTTTTGCTCTAGGAATCAGGAGATCTGACTTTTACCCGTGGCTCTACAAATACAGTACAACTCCATGGTTTGGATATGACACATTAGAGATGGATTCTATACTCCATCCAGCCCCCACTCTCAATCAGGGGTGGGTGATAAAATTCGTATCTCCCGGATGGGGGAAGAGGAGATGTTGAGGGAGAGGTAGGACTGGTGAGGAAATGGCCTGCAACTCTGTCTTAGGAAGTAGGATCTCCATGTCCCAGTGTCCTCCTAGCTCAGTATCTCTGGATCAACCTAAAGAAATGGGTCTCAGCTACCTAGGAGAATTCTGGACTCTCCAAGAAGCCCCAACCAGCCCTGGAATCATCCCCATCAGCTGGAGTGGACAGCGGCTGGTGCTGAATCACAGCTGGGACCAGGGTGGGTCTGTATCCCGCAGCTGGAGGCCTGGAAGGCCCAGGAAGGTCAGCTGCATGGGTTTATCCTGTTTATTTGATTAACCTTGAAACAATGCAAATCTGTGTTTTCCTGGTTAAATGTTTTAGACTTCACTTACGGCGTTACGGTGAGGTTTTACTACTCTTAGCTGTGCAAAATCAGGGAAGATGTAGCTTTACGAGTGTCTCAGTTTGAGTACCTCTGACAGCTGTGGAATATTACCCTATCTACTTCAACAGGACTGTTAGGAAGACCAAAAGACAGTGACAAAAGCAGGTTGACAAGTAGAAGCCCCACACTATGTAAAGCATCATATTTAGGACAGATCACCTAGTGTCCCTTTCTAAGTAGATTGTCCCAGGTTTAAGAGGAGTGAAGTTTATTGCCAGATCAGAGAAAAGATTTGAGCAGACAACTGGAAGCCTTGACATATTTTTTCTTCCTTAGTAAATTTGGTAGATAAAAATGAGAAGTAACAGCCATTAATAGCAAATGTTTTATAGACCCTAGCAAAAAGAGAATGTTTAAGTCACATCACATTAAACACTAAAAGCCTTATTCACACAACATTATACCCAAGATATTTCAGGCATTTAAGGCAGGAAAAATGCAAATTAAGGTCTCCCTCATCAACTCCTGCTTCTTCCTCTTGAGCATTTATATTCTCAGGAAACTCATCTTAAATGTACCTTAAATGTACATATGTGGAAAGACTTAATATTTACCAAGAAAAATTTTCCAAATTTGTAGAGAGCATCAGAAATTCAATGAGTATTAAGTCAAATATTGCACTGCTTCAAATTTTCTCCTGATTTTATCAATACTATAAATGTGTTTTTATGTCATAATTGGCAAATGTATAGTCTCATGTAATATTTTAATTTAACATTGTGTATTGTATATTTCCATGCATTGAGAAAGCCCAGTGGTCCTCATTTTTAATAAGTATTTAGTAATATTAATTTGGAATATTTTAAGCCCTACCTTCAACAAGAAACTTATATTTGAGTTTCTTAAAGCCATCTTAAGTGAGAGAAAGAGAGTAATGGCATCGATGATACATTCTTCTGGTTCTGCCAGACTTCCAATGACAGAGGGAATATTCTTGGTGCCTTTATTTCACTGTTTATGTTTGAGCCCTCCCAAACCAGCAATGCTGTGGACAGTTGGCATGGTGTATTCCCTTTTCTAATACTCTTAACTGGGTTAGACCTAAATTGATTATTTTCAAATAGTACTAAGTCACTTGGAGGAATCTGCAGCTAACTGTTGTTGGAAAAAGACATGAAAAATATCATCAACAGTTAAATGTCGTTTTTATTTATTTCCCAAGAAAAACTCTCAAGGCAGATAGGTTTTGTTGTTTTACCCAAAGAAGAAAATAGCTCTTATATTGTTTTTCGTTAATGAAGCAAGAGTCTCAAGGCCTGGAAATCGGAGACAATGACTATCAGTTTAGGCTTGGGACCACGGGTCTCCCAGTCCTGTTGTCCTGCCAGTGCTTCACCTGTTTTGCAGGTGGTTTAGGTGAGGTTTTCCTCTTGCTTTAGGCCTTTCAATCCCACAGTGCCACCAGACTGCCTCCTGCCTTCTCCAGCCACCCTGTGTCTCAACCCCCACCCCTACTACCTGAGCGCTTTTTCTTGTAGGAATACCAAATTATGAAACTTTAAGAGCCCTCCTTGTCCCTTGCACAAACTTTCTTGCTCTGGTCCCATTCCTTTAGGCTTTGATATGTGAATAAATCCTATAAATCACGTATATCCATTCGTGATGCTTGACTGTGGTTGTTCCCAGAAACTTTTGCATTTTAAGGCAGAGGAGGGTGCGAACTAATATTGAGTTCCCTTTATGTGCCAGGCACTGGGACAGAAAACATACATAAATTGTTTAACTTCATTGAACAGCTCTGTGAGGCAAGGATTAGACTCTCTCCCTCTCTTCCTTCCTCACTCCCTTTCACAAACACTTTCTGAGCAACTACCATATATCAGATGTGGATATTACTCTTAAAAAAGAACAAATACCCAGGCCTCAGATGAACAGCAGTACATATATGAGCACGCCTCAACCTAATGATGGATATTGAAAAAGCCCCTTTTATGATGGCACATACTGTCAATGGTTCTGGTCTGGGGAGGTTTATGTATTTTCTCTTGGTGGAAGAACCCCTTGCCTTGGACAGTGTGGGGCCCAGGAAAACCATGGTGAACAGAACTCAGAGGGAGTTTGGACAGCTTGCCAAGGTCACAGAGCTGGTAAACAGTGGCTCTGGGATTTGAACCCAGGGTCTTGTGGAACTAGGAAGGGAGAGGCTTGGAGCAGGCAGAGATTCTCAAGAACCTCAGCTTTTAATAGCCCATTTGTATCTGGTCCTTGCTTTTCCCTGAAGCTTCTAAGTCTCACAAAATTGGCTAAGCTGGGTTTGCCAGTCATTGAAAATGAGGCTTCCTGGTTACCTGCTGAGAAAATGGTCTCTCAGACATAACTTTAGGTAAAAAGTTCAGAAATCCACAGATAACCCAGGAGTTGCCACTATCTTTTTCTCCTCTGTTTCTCTTATATGGAAGCCATGCATAATTTATGAAGAGTGCAAAATGAGTATTTTTGGGATAACTACTGAAACAATCTGTGACCCTACACAGACATCTCTGTCCACACCCCCCTCACATATTCCCAGGGCCTGTTCTGGCAGACATATGCTGGGGAAAGGCAGCCACAGAGAACAACGCACACTGCTGATCTGGAGGTTCATCTTCCAGTAGGGCCTCGCAGATGAAGTTCCGGGAGAATGGGGAGAGAATGTACCATGTAGTTTCTGCCTCTGTAATCTCAGGCTTAACCAAATCAGGCAGTGCTGTTTGCACAAGCTTATGCTTTGATATATACAACTTCAAGAGTGTAATTTAAGTCTGAGTTTCATTAGTGAACTTTAGAGTCCCATGTGCAGTGGGATGAGGCTCCTATTGAAGTCTCTGTGGTCCTATAATTCATTAAACACACACACACACACAGAGACAGAGAAACAGAGAGACAGAGAGACAAGGAGAGACAGAAAGAGAGAAAGAGAAAGAGACAGAGAGAGAAAGAGAGAGAGAAAGAAACACATCAAGTGCCAGCCTGTGCTGGGCACTCTGTTGATCATCGTACTATTGTATAGTGAGTTGCTTCTTTGTGGAAGGACTTTCACAGTCTAGCAGGACACAGAAAACACACGCTTCCCAGCTGGGTGACCTTGAAGACTTTCCTTAACTCTTCTGTGTCTCAGTTTTTTAAATCTATAAAATGGACTCATTACAGCCCCTATCTCATTGGGTGGTTGAGAGGATTAAAAAAGATAATCCACGTCTAAAGTTTAGAGTTGTAAGTGCTCAATGAAAGTTACCTGTTAGTGGTATTGATAGGGAAGTCCAGGGTAAGAGAAAGGACACCTCTCCCACATATGGGGGTTCAGGTAAGGAATTTTGAAAGAAATGTTATCCAATGTGGTCCTGTAAAGTTAGTAAGAGGGAGCCAGGCAAAGAAGGGCAGGGGAAAAAGAGTTTAAGCATTGGCAACGCCATTTTCAAAACCCCAAGGCCAACTTCATCATATTATGTACAAGGAAGACCAACAAACTCCCCCCGAAACAAGACCTCAAACAGCAAGTATGCCAGTTATCTATTGCTATGTAAGAAATTACCCCCAAATTCAGCAGCTTAAAACATACTACGTACAAGCAGCCCAGTAACAATAACTGCTCAGCTCCTTGGCTGACGCCCATTCGATGCACATTTAAACTTAAGCTTGAGCTAAATAAGTAATTTTCAGGGAAAAGGTACAGCATTTCATCTTTGACCCTATGCCATCCAAAAACTTATGGGGTGGTGAAGAAGTAGTCAAATAAAGAATTCTAGCAAAATATGACCACTAAATATAAAGAGAACAGAATAGCAGGCAACAATCTTTCATCATTTTGCCTGAATACAGCTCTTTTTACTTTTATTTTTTTTACCTTGTCAGCTCCTTTTAGTCTCTTCCTTTCCCCTTGTCTATTATTTATTATCTAAGCTCTCACCAAATGATTTATTTATTCAATGAGTGAGTCAAGGGATGCGTTTATCTAACTGCCCCGTACCAAACGAAAACGCCTTGTGCAGTGGGACTTTTCCTACGGAATTCAATTCTCTCTATCATTATTTCCACAGTGATTGGAGAACTGTATCCAAATTCATAAAAGTAAGAAAATAAGCGTTTAAAATGTCTTGGTCTTACACAAAGATAATCACAGGTCAATTCTTTCATGGGGCCAGTGAAACAAATTCTCTCACAAACAGAAAAAATAACTTCTCTAAGGGCCTGAGTCAGGCAACCAGGGGTATATATCATAGATGTCCACTCTTTGGGCACCTTCATTTGATTTTGTGAAAGTTGGGTCATTTCTGAAGCAGCCAGGCTGCCATTTGTCCAGGGTTGGGGTAGTTTTCCTTTTTTGAGGGGTATTATCCAGCGTTAGACTTGAAGAAGCTGAAAGTCCACAGTCAAGCTACAGACGTGAGAACAGGGGCAGCCGTCACAGGGGCACCTAATGACCAGGCCTGAACTGGGCTTTCCCTCCCCATTATCTCGCTCAGGAAAAATAATCTCATTTTCTTCCTCTCCCCTCTTTCATCTTCTACCAAGAAGCTGTCATAAAACCTCACTGCATCAATTCTTGCAACTTGCACAGACGATGGCCTTGGGTGACTGCCGCAGCCTCTGGCCAGGGTCCCTGCCTCCTCTCTCTCCCCCTACTATCTTCAGCAATGTGTCCCAGAACCTCATGGGAGCTTCTTTAAAATATGGATCCTGTTTGGGTAGGTTTGTGGTGGGGCCCTAGAGTCCTTATTCTTATAAGTGCCTTAAATGGCTGCAGCGACTGGTCAGGTTTGGGAAAAGCTGCTCTCTAGGCTACTGTAGCTATTCAGTGACATCCTCTACATGGCACCACCCTCTGCCCCAGCCTTTTCTCATAGCCCCACCTCTCCCACCCCACTCAGCCATCTGCAGGCCCCTCACATCTCCAGGCCTTATCACAAGCTCTTCCTCCTACTCCACTGTCCTTACTGATTGCTATTCATTAGTCAAACGTCAGCTCACTCTGACTTCCTTGACTGCCCTGGCCTTCTCCCGTGAGGTGCTCTCCTCCGGCTTTCCACACACCTTGTGCAAGCTTAGCTAATTGCACCTAACATGTCAGCACGAGGGCAGAGCAGGCAAACTTTCTCTGCAAAGGGCCAGACAGTAAATTTGTTGGCTTTGCAGGCCATTTGGTCTCTGTTGTGTCTATGCAGTTCTGCTGTTGTACTGGAGAAGCAGCCATTGACAATGTGTAAATGAGTGGGCATGCTGTGTTCCATTAAAACTTTATTTACAAAAACAGGTGGAGGGCCACATTTGACCCAAGGGCCATAGTTTGCTGACTTTTGCTGTAGGGTCTGACAGACTCAGCTTGTATCTGGGCTCCATGTTTAAATGCATTATCTTGGGTAAGCTAGCTAACCTCTCTAAGTCTGCATTTCTTTCTAAACTACACATAATAATAGGGTCACTTCGGTATTAAATGAGATAATACTGAGTACAATACCTGGAATTTGGTAAACACATGATAATATTTACTTAATGTTATTATTATAATTGTGAGTTTACCTATCTATCTTCCCAACTAAACTTAAAGCTTCTTGAGGTTAGAGACTGCTCTTCACATTTAGAGGTCCAGTTGTCCACTCTTAACTATTTCTCTCTCTTTAATGGGAGAAGTCCCCCGGTGTCAGTTGGGCACATGCTGCCTAGCCAGGGGCTGCACTTCCCAGCCTCTCCTGCAGCCTGGCGTGGCCATGTGAATAGGTTCTGGACGATGGGGTGTGTGAGAGCATGATGTATGCCACTTCTGTGTCAAGTTCCCCTGAGGGATGTGTGTGCCTTCACTTGGCCCTTTTTATTTTATACAGATGGGAGGTGGCAAGAGTGGGAGCAGCCACCTTGGACCTAGAGATTGAAGCTGCTTGTTGAGGATGCTCTAAATGTCCCATCAGTCCTGGCCTACCTCCCTCTGGATTATTATATGAGAGGAAAATACATTTCCATCTTAAGTCACTGAATTTTGAGATTCTTTGTTAGAGCAGCTGAGCTGATACACTGCTTGATTAATCACTAGTCTTTTAAGAAGGGCTGACCCATCCACCCTTCTTGTTGGCTCTCAAATATTCTACCAACATGAGACCATGACCTCTTTGCTCCTTCCTGATCTACTTTCCTTTGTGTTCTTTATCAATTAGGCTTTAAATTCTTGGCTCGGTGATGCTGTCTTCAATTTCTTCCTCTGGAATCTTTGTGTCTCATAATGCTCCCTTTGATTTTCCTCTAGGATTTATTTAGCTCATACCTCTGACCAACGCTCCAGCCACTGCCTTGAGTAGAATCCCCAGGAAATCATACAGAAGCCAGTCTTGACCTCCAGGTGTTTGGCAAGGGCTGGGCTGGGCCACCTCTGTCTTACTCATTCCCCCAAGGAGTGGCATGGAGGGAATTAGTTGAATAAACCAATGAATGAATGGTGTGTAGCAATCAATTCCAACCATCCAAAATTATTTTTAAATGCCAGAAGTTTCCTCTTTCCACATCCCAAGTGATTTGGGCTTCTAAATGTTTCCTCTGTGATGAGTTCATTCCGAGTCCCATTTTATGGCTGAGAAACTTGAGGGAGAGTGAAGCAAAGTGGTAGATATAATTATCCAGAGGACAAGAGATTGTACTCCAGTCTTAGCAGCACACTGGATTGCACAGGTGTTTACTGACTTACGCTGCCTCCCTATGCAGAAATCTCTATCTAATGTGCTGCGAGAGCAGGCATGTGGGCTGAGTAATTATAAATGCCTTTCAGAAGTATGGAGCTTAAAATAATTTCCTCTTGTAGTTTTTCATAACAAAGTGTTTGTCTTTTTAATTCTTGCAGAAGGCAGTGAGGGCGAAGATCACTGATGTTTTCAGAAGAATGAGCTTGCAAGAGCACCCTACTTTGCTGGCAGGTAAGAGACCCAGATGCTCACCTTGAGCAGGAAGAAAAGGGCATTGAATTGATCAGGACTCTGGGCAACAGCCCGTCTGGCTTGTGCTCATGAACAGGGAAAGGGACCAGAAGAACATTCTGTCTCTTGTGGCCTGATTGCCGTTGGAGAAAAAATTCACCATGGTGAACACAACTCTCTTTTTCTGACAGAATAAATGAGAAGGAACCAGGATTGAGGCTTCTCTTTTCACCGGTTAGCATTTTTAATCTACCAGCCTGCAAGATGTTTGAGGAGCAGAAAATGTAATTTTGTCCAGTTTTCCTAAGCAACAGCCTTTCCTCATATTGAAAAATGATAATAAAGTACTCTAACTCTTAACAATTTCTGGAGTTGACATGAAATTAGCTGAGGTAGAATTTCTGTATTTTATATGCTCCATGAAAAGCAGCCTTTATGCTTAATGGAAGCTTTATGCTCACTGATAAATCTGGAGAGTGCAGAGCAGGGCGGGGTAGCGAGAGGCAGAGTGAGAGCTTGGATACTGTCTGTGGGCTAACAGAGAGTAGACAAATCTGATCTACAAAACCACTTCAAAGAGAGGGATGAAGCACATGCAGGTTTGAAAGACTGCAGCCACTCAACTCTCAGGTGAATGTGCATTTTCTGCAGCCAGATTAAGGATTCATTTTGTCCTTGACACAGCATGAAATTCAATCTGCGCCTCCTCACCCTACAGACAACAGCCTGCCATGGGTCGTGCTAAGATTTTATAATAGTACATGCAACAGTCTTCACTAGCAAAATAAACATTTGGGAAATTATATTTCAGAGTTGCTTCTCCCTTTACCCCTCCATCTCCAACCCGTCATGCAATTCTGATTCAGTGAAATGCAGCATTTAATATTTTGGAAATAATTTCTAAACAGATGGGGGAAGAGGCAGGAGGGCAGCATTTATTGCTGGCCTTGATGATCTCTCTGCCTTCCTTTCTTTCTCAACAAAACAGCTCAAGCAGTGATTGTCTTTCTTTTGAACGAAAAAAAAATCAGACAGCATGAAAGTGTTTTCAGATTTGCTCTTTGTCTTTCTTTGAAATCTTTCTAAGTTGAGGTCTTTCGTGTGACATAGGAAGCTCATTTTGAACCTGACCACCAAGGATGTCCTGGAGAGAAGCGAAGGTTAAGGAGGGAGAGGGCAGAGACATCTTTCTGCCCCAAGGAATGAGGTTCAGAACCCTTTGTTTCTGCGGAACCACGAGGGTGATTCTTCACACTTTCTTTATGGAACTACAAATATCTTTCTAGATGAATACACTCCTAACCTAATTAGCTGTAAACAAGCCTCTCAGGTGCCACACTGCCTTACTACTGCCTTACCAGATGATGGCATGAACAGGAGAGGAAGGGGCAGCTGCAAGAAAGATACCCAAGACTGTGGACTCCTTCAAGATGGGCACAGCTGGGATGGGGTGGTGTACCTGCAGGAGTGTTTTCTGCTTTACAGGGGGACAAAGGCAAAGAAACGTTGAGTGGTCTTGTAAGGGGCAGAATGGCCTACAATAAATACTTGTTTTTCTTACAGTACTTACTGTCAATATGATCTTGGTGCAGCAAAGGAACAGCACCAAACACGCTGGGGGGTCCTGAAGGGTCTTGGTTCATAACACGCATTACCACTGTCACACCCCTAGCGAGGCAGCAGTTGAATGTTCACTCTGGAATAGGTGGTCTCACTATGGTTCCTTTTGTTGGAACATGATTTCGCGGAGGGATACAGGGTAGGGTCAGGCACCAGTGGCCATTGGTTACTCTCTAGTTTCAAAGCCAGTGCCACAGAATCCAAATTCTGAACCTCTGTCTGCTCAACAAGTCAGAGAAAGGTCGCACGCGGTTTCCTTTTTGAAGACGGTTTTCTGGTTCTGCGCCATCTGCTGGTCATTTTGGGAAGGATTCCTTAAGGCAGTTGAGGGAATAACGTGGCATTTGGTGAACCGTAGCCAATAGGCGCCTGCGGGGGTGAGGTAGGTCCCAGGGTAATAAGGACGTAAAGAAATGAGGTTCTAATGGCCAAGGCCATGCTGACGACCAACGAGGCCTCAGATTCCGCGGGGCCTCAAGTCAGAGTAATCAGCGCCGGCCTCTGACAGCTCCCCCAGCTTCCCGCCACTCACCCAGCCTGGAGCCACCGCATGATTTCTGCTGCTCTTCAAGCCCCTCGGACATCCCCGCTTTCTGGTACCCAGTGCTGCCTTGGACTGATTCCAGACTTGGTCTGAAAGGGTTCGAGCGGCTTGTACCTCTGGGCTCCAAGGCCATTCCTCTATTCTCTGCTCAGGGCTGGAGGCTGCGAACTACACTTCCCAGACTCCTCTGCATCTCCCGGCCAAGGGGCGGCGTAGGAGCGCGATGGGGAAACAGCAGGAGGAGAGGAGGAACTATATTCTGGCTTGCAGCTTAGGTCAGCGTCTTGCAGCAGCTTCCGGCCTCCTTTGGTACTACCAGCTCATCTCTGCACCCGTCAGTGGTCCCAGTAGCAGGTGGTCTTGGCAGTCAGAGAACATGCTGTGCTGAGGTCAGAGCACCAGCTGCACCGCGTTCTCTAGCTTCTGCTAATACCTCGTCTTCCTTTTTGTTCTGGAGCCCTGGAGTCAGTAGCTGCTTCTTGTGATGATTAATCTTTGATGACTTCAGCCACCACTTTTTGTTCCAATACCAATGTCATCAGTTCCACGTATTAAATCCAACACGAATGCAACCAATCCCCTATGTTAAATCCCCTCTGTTGGAATGCTTTTATTTTCCTGACTCCTCCCTGCTAAATGTTAACTTTGATACTGACTAGGAACCTAGTTTAAAAGAGTTCCACCTGCTGAATTAGCCAGAAGGTTGGAGGCTCATTTCCTTTTGTGGTGACATCACTAAAAGGCTCTCAAATAGTTGAACCTATGGGCAGAGTGAGGACTGAGGACATTCACATCATCAGAGTATTCTCAATGGACTCTCTCTTGGGGAAACTCACATATTCCAGTATACTCTAGAAATATGTGAGTTGAGAGACTAGTCCACACTATGCTGATGGCTTCCCCAATTTTCCCTAAAACGGTCTATCTTAGAGTACATCTTTTCTGGCATTTATAGATTTGAAGAATTTTGAAAACTACACTGCAGTACCCTACAACCACTTCTTTCTTTTGTAAATCCTCAAAGTTTGGACGTCAGAGGCAGTGGGAAAACTCTATGACAGTGATTCTCAAAGTATGGTCTGGGGACCCCTGGAATCTTTGAGATCCTCACAGAGGGCTCATGAGATCACTATTTTCATCATAATACTAAGACTTGATCTACCCTTTTCATTTTAATTCACTCATGAGAGTACAATGGAGTTTTCAAGAGGCCCCATACATGGATATTGAAACAGATTGAAGGCAGAAGCAGATATGGGGATCCAGCTCTCTTCTAGTCAGACATCAAGGAGAATCACAAAAATGGAAAAAAAGGCCATTCTTCTAACTTAATTTTTTTGTTTTGTAAACTAAAGTTATCATTAAAATGTTATTTATGTCAATGTGCTTCCTGTTGTTATTTTCAAGTGAGTTAATAAATAATTCATGATGGAGGCTTCTGATCTCTGGGAGTGGTGAGTGGAGGGAGAAGAGACATAATCAGGTGTGATCTTCTGGCTGGGCAGGTGTCCAAGCCTGGATCTCTCTATATTGGGGGTTTTTGTGGGGCTCTTGAGAGGCCCTGCTGGGAACATTTGACTAACCTCCAATGGCAGAGTTGGTGCATTCTCTTCACGCCCCCTATGGTCATTTAAGTTTCATGCTCCAGCCTCTGGTCATGTGGAGGTTAACTCCCACGTTGAGGTCACCTTCCAGGCAGTCCTCTCCAGGGTTTTCAGTGGTCCAGAATGGCTTTCCCTTTTTGGGATTCATGTCCTTGCCCCAGGACACATACTCTTTCTGTCCTGCTGCCTCACCACTCTTATATTACTCACAAGAGTGTCACACACCAGCCCTTTTGACCCCAATCTCTGGAGACACCTATCCAGGCGAGCCCCACTGCCATACTGACACCAGACATTCCTGGCCTCAACTCTTTTAGACCTTTGAAGTGGGAGTTCAGCTACAGGTTGCAGAAATGATTTTCACTCCCTTCTTTTGCAGGTCCTGCTTGGTCCTTCTAATATTTGACTGTGGAAGGTGGGAATAGTTGGCCTAAATGTCTTGGAGCCTCAGCTGAAACTTAGGTAGAAATAAATAGTCCAATTTTTAACATCCTGTTATAAAATCATCCCAAATTTCTGATGAGATGGCTATCATTATTTATATTCTATAGATGAGGAAATTACAGCTCAGAGAGGATAAGTAAATGTAAGTGGATAAGTCAGGATTTGAACCCAGGTCTGTCTGATTCAAAGTCCAAGATTTATTTTATATAGAGATGGCTTAAAATTCCTCTCTGGGCAATGCTCTTGACTCACGGTGTCAGTTTCATACATGGCTCTTATGCTATCAGTTGGGTGACTATACATACCAGTTTGTATAGGCCAGTCTAGGTTAACACATATTGTCCTCACATAATTATCAGTAGTGATCCCTCTTATCTCAAGTTTGGACAATAGGTTGTAAGTTCACTGTAACCATTGGGGGTTGAGGGTATGGTGCAGAGGGATCAGAAGCACCAGAAGTTTATTGGGGGGCAGACTCTTCCAGTCGAGTTTTCAAAGGCTGGCTTAGACCTTGCAGGGAACATCTGCACTGGGGAGATGAAGTCCAGGCTGGCTCCCAGATGCGAGGATGCCTGGGAACAGCCCTAGGTCAACCCCAGCCTGGTGGGACATCCAGCTGGAGAGGGTAGTTTCTTCAGGAACTGGACATAAAGTCCATGTGGGGGGAAGGTTGTGAGAAAAATACATGTCCACTGTTGATTCCAGAAAACTTCGGAGTTTCTCCATTTCATTCTTCCTCACTGTACCCTTCTAGTTTAGAACGCTTTTACTCTAATGATGACAAGCTGATCTTCTTGACTGCTGTTCCTCCATCTAATCCATCCTGCCTATTGAAACCAGAGTGATTTTTCTAAAATCAAAATCTGACTGCTGCTATTTCTCAGTTTAAAAGCCTTCAATGGCTTCCTGTTGCCTTCAGATTAAACTCCTAATTCTCGAATGTGGCTTCAAGTTTCCTTGAGATCCGGCTCCTATGCTCATCTCTAGTCCCTTCTCTTACTTCTACACCTGGTGCTCGGTGAACGTTGGTTCAGCCACAGTAAACTTCTTCTCAGAATGCTGAGCCCTCTCACTGTGATCCTTTGCACGTGTTCTTTTTGCGCCTAGGACACCCTTTCCTAGGTCTGCTAGGGCCGGACTGCCTCCAACTCCTTCTTCCCTCCAGTTTGGGAAGCATGTGAGCATCACAACAGCTCTTGCTCTGAAATTGCCTGTTGCCTGTCTGCATTTCCCCACTAGCCCTGAAGCTCTCTGGGGACCTGGCTTCTTTCCATCTTCTTCACCCCTGTATCATTAGCCCCTGTCACAGGGCTTGGCACACTGTAGGTCCCAGGTCAGTATTTGGTGATATTTTGTTTACACTTGCCACAATTACTAAAAGCCAAACAATCAAAACACGAGACATCTGAGCTCAGCGTAGCTCATGGATGTCTGTTAGGCATGGTGCTCATACCTAGGCTGACTCCCTGTGCAAATGAGGAGAGTCTGTAGATAATAAGTTTTAAAAATTGGGTTTCTTTTTAAAAGGAACATGATCCATAATAGCCAAAAAATGAAATCATGAATCAGCTTAATATCCAGTCATGGGTGAATGGTTTAATAGATTATGGCTCATACATTGAAAAAGATACTATGGAACATTGACAAATATAATGAGTTATAAAGACTAACTAGCAATGTGCAAAAATGATTATGATTAGTACTAATTGAAAAAAAGGAGAATTGCCAATTGCATACTTGCTGTTCTTGTGACTACATAATGTGTGTGTGTGAATGTGCATGGGGGTGTGGAGTGCTAGAAAGAGTGGAAAAATACTGAGAAAATTTAAGATGATGGGGGGATTTTTTTAATCCTCAAAAGCAGTTCTAATATTGACTTTATATCTTCTTTTTCTTCAATAAGAATAATATTAAAAGAATACTTCAAAACCAATCTGATACTCCAAAATGTTAAAATGATTCTTTCTGGATGGTAGTATTAAAGGGAATTTTAACAATTTCCTAATAATTTCTGTATTTGCTTATTTGTCTCCAGTGCATATTTAACATTTATAATTAATTAAAAGCAATACAGAGAATATTCACTCTCTTCCCTCGCTCAGTTTCCACACGTATACTTCTCCATTGATCTTGGGCACGGCTATTTGACTTGCTTTGGCTGATGGGTTGGATGGTGGACATGATGCAGCAAATGTGTTTGTATTGGGGCCTTGCCGCCTTGCACTTCCCCCATAACCATGAAAAAAACACGCTCTGGATAGATTGTCCAACCAAGAAAAAGGAGACACATGGAGCAGACCTGGACCCAACCTTCAGCTTGGAGCTAAGACCAACAGAGCCCAGCCTAGAACAGCTGACCTCAGACAACCCACAAATGTGTGAGTGAGAAGAAATGATGATTGTTTTAAGTCACTGAGATATGAGGTGGTTTGTACAGCATTATTTTGACAATAACTTGGTGGTAAAGCTTGATTTTCAATGTCAACTTTTGAAGCAAAATCTCTCTTTTTTTATTCTTCTTGTCCCATCTTCCATTCTTATCAAATGGGATCCCACAGAAATGGCCGAGGCTTAGAGTGACTGGGCTAATGTTTATCTTACAGGGGAATGTTAACCTGAAGAGACATTTTAAGAACCCTAGAACGTCAAAGGCTTGAAATAGATGATAAAATGACAAAGAAACTGCAGTGTTGCCCCTCCCATCAATAGCGTTATTAACGTATTGAGACTCACAAATCCCAATTACCATTACGGCCGAGTTGAGTTCCTCATTGGCCCTACATTATTGCCATTCTCATCATCATTTCTCAAAACTACTTATTTACCACCAAAATGTCACAAGGGTGGGGTGGGAAATAACCCAAACCCAACCAACAAATACTGATCTGCAGTATTTCAATCAGTTCATTGTTGCAAATAGCAGATAAAAATTGTTACAACCCAACTTCCAGTGGTCAGGACTGCAGGCTGGGGCTGACTGCTGGGCTTTCGGGAGTGATTTTTTTAATGGGTCTTCTCTGTGGGTCTTTCTCTTCTGCAGAGACTTAGCACAATGCAGAGTGAGCTGCCGGATCCAGTGAGAGCACGTGAGAGGCTGTCCTCTCAGGGAGAACCTGAAAGTGGGAGGCACCCCTCACCTCAGCCCCCAGAGGCCCTGGAGTGGGATTGGAAGGACAAGCACAAGGACATCGACCAGCCTGGCTAACTGCCACCACTGCCTTCTGTGAGCTGTGTGTCAATCTACTTTTGTCTGGTTTGAATCCAGCATACAGTTCCAAAGCACTTTCACAGCCCTTAGCTCATCGAACACATGATCTTGCCTGAGATTTTTCCTATCATCACTTTCCGGGTTTCTGGTTAGGTGGCTTGTTCAAGATGACACTGATAGGAAGTGAGTCTGCCCCCTGTTAGCTGTGTGACCTTAGGCAGTCTACTTAACCTCTCTGAGTACCTTGTCTGTAAACTGAGGCTAGGTTGTAACAATACCTACCTCAGAGGGCTTTTACAAAGATTAAATAAAGCAATGTTTTGGTTTTCTTTGGTTGGTTTCCTTAGCTTTTGCTTAAAACAAAACAAAAAAATTCCCCAAATCTTGTATTATGATATTTGGTAGATAGATAATACAAATTCATTGAAGAAAAATTAGGAAAAATTTACCAGAGTTCTACACCCAAAGATACTAGTATTAACATAACTGATCTACAACTTTCTGATTATTTTCTTTGTTTGCACACACAGAGACACGTTTCACAAAAACTGGTCATACATACTATTTTGCAACTTGTTTTTGCCCCCTAACAAATTTTTATAAACATATTTTCTTGCTAAGAGATGGGTCTACAATATGTGTATTAATGGTTGCATAATATTTCATTTTATGGCTGTAATATATTTTTACATATCTAATCTCCCACTTTTTGATTTTTAATTTCTTTTTCTTTTTAATTTTACTTTCCCTTTTTCTCCCCAAAGCCCCCCAGTACATAGCTGTGCATTTTCAGTTGTGGGTCCTTCTAGTTGTGGCATGTGGGATGCCACCTCAGCATGGCTTGATGAGCAGTGCTGTGTCTGCGCCCAGGATTCGAACCAGCGAAACCCTGGGCTGTTGAAGCAGAGCACACAAACTTAACCACTTGGCTACGGGGCCAGCCCCTGATTTTTAATTTCTTTTCTCATTTTTGCTCTTATAAAGAACTCTTTGATGAATACTCATGTACATAGATTCTTGAGCAAATGACTGATCAGTTTTAAAGGTAAATTTCCAGATGCAAAATTAATGGTTAAAATCACAAACATTTTCATGTCACTTTATACATACTGTCAAATTGCCTTTTGGAGAAATTCTATCAACTTAAATTCTCATCGGTGGTGAATGAACATGTCCATTTCACCATATTCTTGCTAAAATTGGACCTTTATTACTTTTTAAACTTTGTGTATTTGACAGATGATAAATGATATTGCATTGTTGTTTTAATTTGTGTTTCTTTGATTACTACTGAAGATGAACTGTTTTTATATTTATTTATCTTGTTCTTGATCATTAAAAAATTAAATTGTTTTTTATTGATATACAGGAACTCTGTTATTAGAGAAGTTAAATCTTGCCTTACATATTATAAATACTTTTCAAATTTTTCATTTGTCTTTTAATTTTATGAATTTTTTGACATTGCGTACCTTTGAAAATTTTATGTACTTGAATCTAGTAACAATGTTTTTTCGCCTTCCTCTTATCATATCACTCTCAGAGAGACTGGAATACTTCTTAAAATAATTTTTTTTCAGGAAGGCATTTGTATCTGATGTTTTCTGAATCTTTGAATGACTGAGAATAAGTTTCTGTGACCGTCATGTAAGAACACTATCTTGGCAGTTAGAGCGTTTTTGACGCATAATCCTCAAAATGCTGTAGAGGCTGTTCCACTGTTTTCTGAAATTTAGCGTTGAGAGATAAGTCTGATGCCAAAAGGATTTTTCCTCCTAGTATGTATTCTGATTGTTTCTTGGGTAGAAGGATTGCAAGATGTTTCTTTACATTTGGAATAAAAAGAAAAGGTGAGACATGATGAGGAGAGAATCTACCGCCATGCACTGCATAACGACGTTTGGGTCAACGACAGACCGCATATACAACGGTGGTCCCATAAGATTAGTACCACATAGCCTAGATGTGTAGTAGGCTGTACCATCTAGGTTTGTGTAAGTACACTCTATGATGTTTGTACAACAATGAAATCTCCTAACGATGCATTTCTCAGAATGTATCTCCATCGTTAAGCAATGCGTGACTGTATTTTGTACTTTGGCTTGATGCTCATTGGGGGTTTTGGACTGAAGACAAGAATTTCCTCAAGTCAAGAAAATTATCTTTTCCTATTTATTTGGTCATCACTTCCTCTCTGCCTGATGTGTCTTCTGGGTTTCCTATTCAATCTCAAAGCACCTATCCTGCGTGCCTCTCATCTGAGTTCCGGAATTTCCACAGCTGGTTTGCTCATCTTGTTTTTTGCATTGTCCAACCTCCTAGTCAGTATTGCCATTGCATTTTTACATCAGGTAATTATTGTTCTTTCACCTAAAAGTAGTCTTCCCGGATCTCAGATTGTTCCTTTTTCACGGGTGCAATCTCCTCTCAATTATCGTTAATTTTATATTTTACAAAATGTCACTCTCCTACGGCAAGTTTTTGTCAAAAGAGCACTCTTTTTTTGAGATCCTGAGCATTTTCTACGTCTCCAGATGCTTCCTGGCTTGCTCATCCTTACAAGGGGAGGTCTTTGTCTGCCCAGTTCTGTGACTTGGGAGAGGTTCCCTCAGAGTTTAGGTTCATGTCTGATTTCTTTAGTCTGAGAAGAAGAGGTCAAGGGAGAATTTATAATTTCTGTAGTTTAATTTCTCTGGATTAGAGCTTCATTTTTCTAGGAGAGGGAAGAGGGAACCACATGCAGAGGTGGCCCTGTGACAAGGGCTTCCCCATGTGCCAAGGTTTCCTTTCTGCTGGGCAGGGGGACCACGCCCTTCTCTAATGGATGAGATGGCTCTTGCTAGGAATGTGCTGTAGCGTTGCCCTCACATTTCTTACCTCATTGTTTGAAGTGAACTGAACTGAAATGGCTGTGGATGTGCGTTTTATGGCATATTTTGCTGAGGAGGGAAATTTGCACCTGTTTGGAGTTGGCATCACATTTAGAGAGAGCAAGGGGGGAACAAACACAAAGTCCAGCACATCCGGGATGATTACTGCCAAAATTACTTACCAAAGATATCTGCGAAGCTGTGATCCATTCAGGAGAGATGTGAAAATGAGCCCCAGCTGAGTCTCCCAGCAAAATGATTCCCCTGGGCTGTGAACCTAGGTGGCACAATTTATTCACATTATTTAGGCACTCAAGTAGTTTGGAGCCTCCAGATTGGATAGTTAGGAGAGCGTATACCCTGGTGTGAGGTTCTGTGCACAAAGCATCGTAATAGTGATGCATTGCCATTTTTTTGCGTGTTGGAGAGTGAGGGGCATAGCATTTAGGAGCTGAATGAGATTTCTAGGCCATTGAAACTGCTAGCTAAGCTATACAGTTGCAGTTGTGTTTCCTAGCTCAGCATAAAGCAAACTATCCTGCAACATCCTGAGTGAATGACAGATGAATACATGAATCAAAAGTTTATCTGAACTCAGAAATATGCCCTAAATTCTGATTCTGGAAATTGCTTTCTTGGAAAACACACCAATTTCTGCTACAATTCACTTTCAAGATTAGTGATCTCATGGAACAATTTTGATTTTTCAAGGATGTTTTGGTCTTTTAAAGCTCTTAATCCATATACGCAAAAGCACTGGATGGACAATTCTGGCTAATTATTGGGGAGATGGAGATAGAAAGGTCTCCGTGCAGCCCTGTATGTTTGGAGGTTAAGAGTCAATCTGATTCTGCGGCCCATCTACACAAGTCATTCATCCTTGGGTGATGCATGTGCTCTTCCAAATCCCTAAAGATCCTGGAAGAATCAAGCAATGCCTCCCAGAATCAGAGAGGGGAGCCTCCTTCTCGTACCTCCAAACCCCGCAAATCATGCTGGAGGATGGCCCAGCCTCGCTCCAGTGGCTCCTTATCTTGGATCTCTGTGACAGCTAGCACTTGGCCACAGATATGGGGACTGAGAAGGCCCAGGGCATCAAGGAGGGAGTGGGATATGGGGAATCCAACAGGCTTCCCACAGTGACCTCAGAGCCTCATACCAGTATTTCACTTAGATCTGAGTTAATTTATTCATTAGTTTATTTGTTCATTCTTTCATTCATCCAACAAGCATTTCTAAACTGCATAACTATGTGGTGGGTGTTTACATTTTCTACCCTCTTCCTGCCCCCTTGAGAGCTTAAAGAAATTAGACTTTAAGTTGATTGAGGGCAATCACATCATGAAAACTCAGAGACAAGTATAGTCCTTGGTGCATAGTAGGAATAGGCATTCAGGAAGTATCTGTTGAATGAATGAATGAATGAAATGCTTCTAAATGTTAGGGAAAAGCATTGCCTAGATATAAAACAGTGATAGGGTCTTGTTTGAGACTCTTTGGTCATCTCAGGAGTGTGTTTTCAGTAAGATGTGGGTGGTAATAGGTTTCTCCTAACATTACTGGTAGCCCAGATGTCTGTGGCATTTGGGCATTTAGAATACACAGTTTTCGCTCAGCTATTTTTGGGAACTCCCAATGGCTATAGATTGGAGGTCTCCCTCAAGTCACCCAGATATGAGTCTCTAGCCCAGTTGACCTGGGGACTCTGTCAGTAAGCCCAGATGCCGGACTTTGTAGTGTGTTGAGAAGGATATGAAGAAGATTAAAAATGGTCACCTCTCCTTGTTTTCTTATTTGGAGAAGTGCTGGATTTCAGCTATCCTGTTATCTATCCTGCAGAATTTTCTAACATTATCGCTGAAGTTTCCAATCCCCAAATAAAGGAGTCAATTAAATTCAGTTTTGCTTTTTCTAGATTCTGCCTCCTTTGTCTATAGTCTTTTTCATGTCTTTTTCTGATTTGTCATGAAAATAAATATAAATTGTCAACTTTAAGTTGTAGCATCAGGCACTTCGTCAGTTGGGTGGTCTGTTCCCTTCAATTTGACTCAGACTAGAAAAAATATTCTGTTGTAGTATGCACATTGATTTTTCCAGTTCATACCTTCACAGAATTTCTTCTCATATGGAATTCCATCTTTTGGATCAACACCCTTTACAAGAGAAATGATAACATTAGCAGTTTATTGTTAAATTTATGAGACACGTATGCTAAATCCTTCCTAAATGGCTTTAAAAGTACAAAGGCAAATCAGTAGATAGAACCCTTTAAAGTCTCTTGAGCCCTTAATCCAACATAGCAACACTCTGTGTGAATGAGTTGGGCTTTAAGGAACGGGGGCAGGAATAGGGAGAGATCCAGAAACTGGTTTATCTTGTTCAGAAGGTTGCAGAGCAGGAGCGCTGCGAGGGACACTCCCAGGAAGCACTGCAGGCCCAGTGACTGGGCACAAGGTCAGAGTGGGTTCGGGAGGCTCTGAGCTGGAGCTCTAAGTGTCCTGACCTCTCCAGTGCCTAAGGACTGATGCTTCTAGAGCAGCAACTCTCAACAGGGCTGATTTTGCCCCCAACCACACCCCAAGGGATATTTGGCAATGTCTGGAGACGTTGTTGGTTGTTACAACACAGGGAGGGGGAGCTACTTGTATCTAGTGGGTAGATGCCAGGGATGCTGCTGAAGATCCTACAATTTACAAGACAGCCCAACAATAAAGAATTATCCCACCCAAAGGTCAATACGCTGAGACTGAGAACCCTGGAAGTGAGGCTGGGCCTGTGATTTGGACTGAGTGAACACAGCTGAGGGGACTTTCTAACACTTAAAGTTAGTGCTGCCCATTAGTCTAGCGACCAGTCCTTGGAAGGTTCAAGCAGAGTCTGGATAACTTTAAGGGAAAGCTTTAAAAAAATATATACATATATACATGTATATATATGTGTTCACTCTCGTGGTCTCGGGGCTCCCAGTGCACACGAAAACATTAAAGATGCTGAGAAGTCCAGATGTAAAGAAAACTGTTCAGGTTTATTGACCCAGTGCTCCCTAAACTTGACTATAGAACCCCTCCCCCCATACCTATTCACCTCACACTCAACACTGGGTTTCTGTGGACCCAGTTTGGGAAACATTGGACTTGATGATTATAAAGTCCCTTCTGAGTTTATGATTTTGTGATTCTGTGAGTCATTTTTCCTCTGTGGAAGGGGATAGGTATGAAGGTCATGTGCCTTTCTGTCGTTACTGATGATGCACTGGGTCTTGGCTCCCTGAGCTCCTGGTGGATTTCCATTGGTCTAGCACAGTCTCTTATTGGCCTTCCTCATGTGGGGTGGCACATCACGTGAGAGGCAGGGATGGGGCCATGGAACAAAGACAGCAGCCTCACACATTGCTCAACACCCTTTGTCCTCCAACATGACAACTAAGCTTGAGTTCATCAGAACAAGACCCGCCTTGGTGGTCTTGACACCATAAGATCTAGGGGAGATGTCCTCTCCTCCTCATGAAAAGGCAGGGTAACTGATGATAAACTGGATGAGATGGACTGAGGTACAATTTGTCCTGCTCCCCACATCCAAGAAGCCATGGACCATCAGTGTCCTGGAGAGAGGGAAATATTTATGGAAACTTTCTCCTTTTCATCTAAGAAGATAAATGAGGCAACTATCCAGAGGCAATTTATTTTGAAGCTGAGGAATCCTAAACTTCAGGGATCCTCGTTTGCTCAGTCTTTATTTGTGTGAGTGCTGGGAGAGGCTGGGAGCTATAGAGTATTCCAGGTGGAGAGGAGAAGCCTGGTTGCACCTGGGACATGTTTCCACGTAAGCACTCTTGGAAAATCAGAAAAGAGATCTCAAAAGAAAGGGACCTGAATTTCTAAGTCTCCAGTAATTTGTTAGGATTTCTTTTATTGTTCTAATTAATTATTTACTTTCATACTTGATTTTGTACTTGTAATTTGGTATTCTGTTTCTTCATGAGGACCCTTCAAATCATATAAGCTCAAGACCCCACAAAACTTGGGTCTGCTGCCATTGCTGTCCTCAGATAAGCAGTTGGTTGGCTTTCCTCTTTCCTTTCCTTTTCTCTACCTGGAAGCTGCAAATCCAGTATTCAGAGGGAACCAGGGCACCAGCATTGGATGCCTTGAGGTGTAGGTAGTGGGGTAACCACAGGGTAATTCCACTCTGCCTAACTAACCTTATGAAATAGGGAAAAAATGGCTGCAGTGAAATAATGACAGCACATGGCTGGCCCCAACAGCTGTTTGGGTTGCTGTAAAACTTTGCTAACACCACTCTCTGTTTAATTTCACACTGTTCAAAACAGAATAAAGGGATTACATGTGGGTGACCTTAAGCAAGGCTTAAAGGGGCCGTGACAGAGAAAGCCTCAACTCTCATTACGTCATTGACACTCTTCATGTGTGATCAGAATTCTATACCCCTCTTATAAACAGCAGAAAAAGAGTTGCTTTGGTCTGTCATCTTCTTCCTTAGGTCTGACTAAAGCAAATAGGTGGTGGGCTTTTAAGGAGGGTGTAAAGTAAGAGAACAGGCTTCAGTTGAATGTAGCTGCTTACCCAAATGCCGTTACAGTTTGAATCCTGATGTATATCCCAGTTGTCTGGCCTAAGAAGAAAACATCGACATTGGTCTTTGACATATACTTGTCCCTTAGTGAATGCTAGCTTCATGAATGAACGGATGAGTGCTACACGAAATGTCTTTGATAGACAACAGGTTCTTCAAGGAAGAGTGCCACCCACACTCTGCTTGGCTTCTTTGCCATTCTCTTGGTTTTGGATATTTGCTGGAACCTGTGGACCAAATCCAATCTTTTCATGATTGACTCTATCCACGGACTGTATTGTTGCGGAATGGTGCTGATGAGGGAAATGAGCAAATCTGCGGTCTACTTTATTTAGATAGGTGGAGCCATTAAAATTATGCCTCTAAACCCTGAACATCTGGTTAATTTAATGCTTTGGCACTGTCATCTCAGCTGTCATCTTCAGCTAAGATGAAGGTTGGCATATGTATTTTTTGAAGTCAGAGATGTGATTGGCTGAACATCAGCCCAGGACTAAAATGTGACATGCACTCCACTGACAGTAGCCCTCTCCTTACTCCTGATGGGAGAGGCTGATATTTCTGGGCTCAGCCTTGCACGTAGAACTCATGCAGGCGGCTGGATAAACATCCACAATAACCCGTTTGCTCGCTTGTTTCTCCCACTAGACTGTAAGCTCCACAAGAGGAGACTTACTTCTATTTTGTTTACCGCCCAACTTGATGCAGAGTGCTTGGCAATTAGTAGGTGCTCAATGAACATTTCTTGGATGAATGAATGAACGAATGCTATTCTTTTTTCACTGAGCTTTGCTTTAGTTGAGACATGGAGGTCCTTTGTCTCTGTAAGCATGGCTTCCCCCTAGGCTGGGGGAAGGAATTATGCCTCCTGCCTCCTTTTCAGAAGGTAATTTTCAAATCAGTGACCAGCAGAGACACTTACCTTCTGCCCGGGTATGCCATCCCATTGCTGTCATTACAGTCTCTCCCTCGCCAGTGGTAGCCCCGCAGTGTCTGAAATTGAAGAGTACACATAGGAAGGGTTAGTTCTGCCTTGATATTAGCAACAATGAAGGTCAATCAGAGCTGTCTGGGGGTATTGACATCTGCAGTTCTTAATTCACACACAGTCTAGGAACACTAGAGATCACAAAGAAAATTAAAATTAATATGATCAAACATGCTGTGTGAGGTGCAACGTAATATAGTACCAGGGCCAGTAACAGGTAGTAGTGTGTGTATGTAAATATGTGTGTGTGGGTGATGTTGGGGTTTCTGCCTGTAGGTGGGTGTATGGAGGTTTATGTGCATGAATATGTATGCATGTGGGCATTGGTGCACTCACATGTGTGGTTATATGAGTGCATGTTGTACATCTGTGTGCACGCACACATCCGTGTGTTCGTATATGTGTCTAAATGCACTTCCACAAACAGCAGGGCCATCTAACTCCCTGAACTTTCTCTACTAATCATCAGTCTTCTTAGGCTCCAAAACAACTGGGTTATTTGGTCAAACGATGAATCATTTTACTGATAATTAAAAAAATCTCTAGCCAAACTGGTTAATTAGTGTACATTTATTATATGTTTGACCTGCCTGATTTGAGAGAATCAAGGGCCATGATAATGTCAAACGATGTTTTTGTCTCCCCCATTCCCACATGGAATATCTGCAGTGCAGCAACTTTGAGGAGTTTGTGACATCTGTTACTTGCTTGTTTCCTTTCGGAGAGAACATCCCAGCATCCTAACTGCTCTAAATCAAACATGCACACACGCACGAACACACACACACACATACACTTTAAAACAGTAAGTTAAAGGAGGTTTTGGAATTTCAAAAATAATTCAAAGCAGTTTTCAAGATAACTGAAATCCTCATGGAGAATTCCAGCTGGGAATGGCTTCAGGAAATAGACAGTCTAGGCCTAAGATCCATGTGGATGCTCCATGTATTATTAAGATGCCAAAAAGTCCGTAAAAATCCTGAAATGGTGTATTATCAAATTAATAATACATTAAAATGGAATTCAATCTTGTCTTATTAAAGGAAAGACATTTGTAGGAAGTGATGCAATATCTAGTGAACATTTGGTTACTCTTAATACTTACGGGGAAGACACTGTATTTGTCTGAATCTACATCTTTGAATGGCACAGAATTTTTTATAGCTCTAGAAAAAAGAAAACAAAACACCTGGTGAGCCAAGAAAAAAAAAACTCCTGTGTTTGTGAAAATAGAGACATTTTCAGATACGGCTGTGTTGAGTTTACGTGACAGAAGCTTTTTCTAAAAATAAAATTAAGGGCCTTCATGGTACGTAAGAGTGCCAGTCAAACTTTGCCAATCTCTGCTCTCCACCCAACAGAACTATTTTCTCTCTGATGTTTAACTTGGCCTGTATGGGGAAGTAAAATAACTGAATCGAAGTTTAGAGGGCATGGGATATTGATGTTGGGATCCCGAGGAAAGAAGGAGACTGTAGTTTTGCTCCAGTCTGGTCCAGTCAATGAGCTCAGCACTACAGATTGAATTTGCACTGTTTTACACATTCTGTAATGGGAGTCTTTTCTTAAAATTCTCCTCTTTTAAGTCACTTACTCTGAGAATCTTGAGGCGTTTAGTTATCATTAGCTGCCAGCTTTCACTCCCATTCATGAGCCTGGGAAACTAAGGACTCTGATGTGATTGATGACCAAGCAAATTCGTGCCAAACCCGTGGACACCTTCCCTGGGTGAACGTTTCCCTGTGTCCTTACCACCACACTCTTCCCAGCCCCTAAATGGTGAACTCCATTTGGAGGGTGAGGCTATCCTTGGAGCTTAGAGGGCAGAGAGAGAAACATGACCCTTTATAGGATTTATTAAATGGTCTTCTGAGTCAAGAACTTGTTAGCTGTTCTGAGAGCGCCAAGAAAAATGAACGCAGCCAGAGCCAGCATGGTGCCTAATTGGCAGCATGGAGCTCGTCTTATGAACTCTGGGATGGTGGACCACCAGAGGGTCAGGTCATGGCTTCTTTAGAGAAGACACCCCCGTGAGACTGAGTAGTTTTCTCCCATCCCCATATTTGACCTCTTGGACAGCTGTTTTATTTTTCTAGTTGAGAAAGGGAGGTAAGACACACACACACACATACAGAGAGAGAGAGAGAGAGACAGAGAGACAGAGATGGTACAGACCCAAACAGCCATATTTTCACTTTGAGAAAAGGGGCTGGGTGAAAGGTCTCACTTGGGTATGCCGAAGCTATTGCCTTCCACTTTTGCCGTCTTGGAGATGAGAGTTTGTCCTTGAAGGAAGGAACAATTAATTGTCTCTTGAATTGGAAAGCTAGTTCATTAAATTAAACTTCATCTGCTTATTTTAAAGGCTCAAAGTGACTAACTAAGCCATATATTCTAGACAAGAGAGGGTAGATTAATCATCCAAAGAGACACAAACTGCAATTTACATAAAGTCCACAATTTCTTAGTCACAGCCCCCAAATCCAAACAGCTCTGAAGACCAGGAGTTTTTTTTCAACTTTGTAGCAAATTCATTTGGTGGCAAAACTTGACCTAAGCTGATTTAAAGCAATTCATAAGCTTTACCCTCCTCAGCGTGAAATTCCTACATTTCACTGTTGAAATATAATATGTTTGATCAGGAGGTGCTGAGAGTGTTGGGTGACATGGTATACACCCCATATGTTGCTTTCTTAAAACCTGGAGAATTCTGAATGCCAAATCACATCTGGCTCCAAGGTTTTGGATAAGGCATCGTTGACTTTTACGAACATTACTTCTGCAAAATTATACCTAAATTTGATACCTTGTATATCCTTACAGGTGTCTGGTTGTATGCTGAAACATTCATTCATTTATTCCACAGGCATTTTTGGAGTCCCTGCTGTGTGTCAGACATCATATTAGATATTATGGATAAATGTAGGACACGTTTCCTGTGCTAGAGGACCTTAGTGATGGGTGGGGGAAAATGATGCATCGATGGATAACTATAGTACTATGGAGAAAATGCTATAAAAGGGTTGTGCACCAAGAGGGAAAACATCTCTCACTCTATACAGGGGAGGAGGTGATCTTAAGGTGAATCTAAAGGATGAGAAAGCATTTTCAAGGCAAGTAATTGGGTGAACAGTGTTCTAGTAGGAAGGAAAAGCCAGGGGAAGCCCCTTAACATAGCTCTGGGTTCAGAAATTAGACTCCGGGTTTGCATCCCAGGTTTGCTGTCTACTTGCTATGTGCTCTGAGGCAAATTATTTAATCATTTTGTACCTCTGTTTCCTCATTTGTAAAATGGGGCCAATATTAGTACCTGCTTCCTAGGGCTGTTGCAAAGAGTAAATGAGGTGCTACCTTGAAGCACGAAGACCTGCGCCAAGCACATGGTAAGCACTCGTGAAACATTAGCTCTTTTTGTTATTATGTGCAATGGTAGCAGTTATTCCAAGGGTGCTTTCTAGGGTTGTGTGAACAGGAGTCGGGTGTCTGCTCTTACGACATTTTAGTTTCTGGAGACATCCCAAATCTGGTCCATGGACTGTCTTCAGATTTGCAGGTTTCCAGCCACACAATTTTCTATCCAGTTACCATGTCGGCTGGAGCAGCTAATCACTTGCTGGCCGCCACTGCTCCGTAGCTGCCAGATGCTGGGCTAGGAGGCTTGACCCCGCAAGCAATTGTAATTGTAGCTGGATGCTATTCATTACATAATAGTGAGCTATTCAAGTTCAAACTCCCTAAAATTACTTCGTGAAACTGGGGCATTACAAAAGAAAACTAGGGAGAATAAAGTTTCCATGCATAACGTCCTCACATCTGAGTCCCAGGAAGCACCCCAGGGTGGGGAGCAGGTCTGTGGTATTTTTTGTGTGTGTGTGTGAGAAAATTTAGCCCTGAGCTAACATCTGTGCCAATCCTCCTCTATTTTTTGTATGCGGGATGCCTCCACAGCATGGCTGATAAGTGGAGTAGGTCTGCACCCAGGATTTGAACCTGCGAACTGAGGCTGCCAAAGTGGAGCATGCAGAATTTTAACCACTCGGCCATGGGGCCGGCCCTGAGCAGGTCTGTTTTGTACATAAGTGGGTGTGTTATATGCATCTCTGTAAGATGAAATGAGAGCAGAGAAAACCATGGAAGTTTACACCCTGATGTGTTGACCTGGCTCACCTTGGTGGTGGGGACCAGGACCGACGTGGGTGGAAGGAGCAGGGCATGGGAAAGAAGGAACAAGTGAAAAAGGAAAAAATAATAATGAATTAAAAGCACAATTAACATAAAATTGGATAGTCCATATATATTTATGTGAAATAATACTATGTGGGTTTATGCACATAGAAACTAAGTTAAATAATCTATTGGAAGACTAGATTATTAAGAGAGGAGCCTCCTGACTTACCACTGTTACAGTCGAAAGCAACGGAGGGTAAGCACTGTGGATTTTGATCAAAACAAGACAACACCAACAAACTTGATTGCCCCATAGCAGTAGCCTGGTATTTTACACATTTTTTTTCCTAGCAAAGTAGTGCTTTTTTCTTTCTTTATTCCCTCATTTCTTCACTAAGTTCCTCTAAGGCTAAGTGCTGTGGTAGGTACCAGGGATAAACAGTTTACTAAGAAATGATGTCTCCCTCTCCAAGGGCCGACGGTCGGTGTGGGAGAATGATGGGGAGGCTGTCTTAGAGGAGCAGGAGCAGGAGCAGGGACCAGTGAGCTTGGAGTCCCCAGGTGGGCTGGCTGAGAGAGGGGGTGGGGCACACGGGTGGAGATACCTCTAATGTATTTTGAAGGCATTAGACCAAACAGGATGAGGGCAGGGAGAGGTACAGAGCAGGAAAGGCACTCCTGCTGGAGGGGATTTTATTGAAGGATTGTGTAACAGAAGACACGCAGATCTCACCCCTGCCACCTGCCGACTGTGCTAGTGGGTCAGGCATTTAATGTGTTAGAACTTATTTGCTTATCTAAAAGTGGAGTAAGAGTTAAGGGACAGACAAGGTAGTGGCCTTTGGAATCAGGCTGTTGGGTTCAAATGTCAGATTATTATTCTTTTTTTTTTGGTGAAGAAGACTGGCCCTGAGCTAACATCTGTTGCCAATCTTCCTCTCTCTCTTTTTTTTCTCTTGAGGACGATTGTCCCCAAGTGAACATCGGTGCTAATCTTCCTCTATTTTGTATGTGGGGCACCAGCACAGCATAGCTTGGTGAGTGGTGTGTAGGTCTGCACCGGAGATCTGAACCTGTGAACCCCAGGATGCAGAAGCAGAGCATGCGAACTTAACCACTGTGCCACCCGGCCAGCCCCTCAAGTGTCAGATTTATCCATGACTAGCTCTGTGATCTTGGGCAAATGGCTTTATCTCTTTAGGAAGGAGACAATAATGGTGTCTGCCTTACAGGCTTGCACTTACACGAGTTCCTGGAGCATAGACAGCACTAGATAACTTTTTGTTATCGTTATTATTATGGAGCTGCAGGTTGTTTTGAAGAATAAATGAGGCTGCATTTAAATGTTCTTTGTAAACCATAAAGCACTGACTAGATTGTGACCTGCTGCAAATTATACTCGAAGTACAATGATTTTTACAAAGAAGAAAAACACTCTGCTTCTGCTTTTTCATAAAAGAAGAATGTCCCTTTTAAATTGGGCCAGGAAAATCTCTGGCCCAAGATGCTCTTGAATTCAGGTTTTCAAAGGTAGTTCAATTGAAGAGCTGTCACTTTGGGTCCAGCTGGCCCACGTTTGACATAGAAAATGATGCTTTCAGTAAGGAGGGGACAGGGGTCTCAATTCAACAAGAGCCGGGCATGATGAAATGATTGGGGTCTGGGGAGCTGGCTGCACCTCAGCCTCCCAGCATCTTCCTTCATGTTGGATCTCTCCCCTCCCCGCCCCGTGTCCTGATGCTCTTGGCATCCACCCCTATTCATGAAAAGTGGTGTGGATACTGTTTCTGGGACCCAGGCCAGCACTTTGCACAGCTGGCTTGCAGAAGCTCACTCGGGCAGATGAATCAGGAAAAGTTGCTAAACTCTTGGGTCCCTAAGATGCTCTGAATGTGGGTCAGAAGCATAACCTCCTCCTCTCCCGAGATGCTTCCACAGCAGACAGGAGCTGTTCAGTGGATTCAGCTCCTGCAAAGCTCATGAGACGAAGGATGACAGAAAACGGGAAAAGTGCCTCTCTTATGGGTTGAATTGTGTTCACCAAAAAGATATGTTGAAGTTCTAACACCTGGTCCCTGTGACTGTGACTTTATTTGCAGATGTTATCAAGTTAAGATGAGGTCATTAGAGTGGGCACGAATCCAATATGACCAACGTCCTTATAAAAGGAAAAGACAGGCACACAGGGAGGATGGCCACGTATGAAGACAGAGGCAGAGACTGGAGTGACGTGGCTACAAGCCAAGGAAGGCCAAGAATTGACAGCCACCACCAGAAGCTAAGAGTGAGGAAGACTCAGGGTCTCAGAGGGAGCATAGTCTCAGATAGACCCTGCCAGCACCTTGCTTTCAGACTTCTAGGCTCCAGAACTGGGAGAGAATACATTTCTGTTGTTCCAAGCCCCCCAGTGTGTGGTATTTTATTACAGCAGCCCTAAAAAATGAATATAGCCTCTCAGTCCAGAGGTTCAACCTGACTCTCACTTCTGGGTGTTCTCACATCTAAGCCCTTATGTCGAGAGCCAGGCCAGACTGGAATGGGCTCAAGAAATAGGAACTGCCCGCAGGAGAGCAGGAAGAAAAGCAGCAGGGGCCAGGACGGATGGTGTGGTCAACATGAATGTCTCACAGCCAAAGAGCATTATTTCGAGTCATCAAAGCATCAGCTGTACCTGCAGCATCCTCAGTCTTGCACATGAATGAGAACATGAGCGCCTGGGAGGACGTAGACAATCAGGAGCGTAGGAGAATGCTGTGCCCTCCCTCCAGGTCTCAGACCAAGGTGTCTGCATTTTAAAAACTTCCCAAATGATTCTGAGGTGCAGCCATAATTTAGTCTACGCCTTAAGTTTAGGTATGGGAAAAATGACGCTCAGAGACGTTCAGTGGATCAAGTTCTCAAAATTGGCTCGAGAAGCAGCCTTGCACAGGAGTGAAGAATATGGATGTTCCCAAAGTACATTTTGGATTCAATACACCTGGAGTGTGTCTTGGGTCCCCAGTGGCTGGGAGAAGTTACTTCTTTAAGCCTCAGTTTCCTTCTCTATGAAATGGGAATAATAATAATAATCCCTACTTCATGGAGCTGTTGTGAGAACTAAATGTGGAACTGTATTGAAAGTCCAGCATCTGGCACCTGGAACAGCGTCCATATATGCCCCGGCAGCAGCAGCAGTAGTCATGTGGGAAGCAGTGAGTGGAAGGTAGAAACTATGCTATTTTGCCTCATAGTCCAATGTTCCCCTCAGGACACTGTTCCGTCTCTTAATGTTTTGACAGCCATTACTCTGACATCCAGCATAACCTCTACTCAAAGTGGAGCTGGAGTATGGGATTTTAACCTGAGACAGGAGGGCTGGGGAATTCTGGAGAGCGTCTCTGAATTCGGAATCCTGTTCCTACAGATCTGAGCCAGATTTTTTTGGTACTAGATTTGGCTCTGTGAAAAAATGGTCCCTTTTCAGCCTCCTGAGTGCTTGGCAGTAAAGATGCTCAAAGAGTCCCTGCCATGATGAGTTGCTACCCTCGTCTGTACCTCACACAGCCAGGGGGCGCTGTTTCTAAGTGAGGGGCAAGGGGCACCAAGCTGCTCAGAAGTGTCTCTGGCAGCCTGCGTTCCAGCATGGGGGATAAGTCAGGCTTTGAGTTTCAAAGATACTGGTATTCAGTATATTTTCAAATTGATTTTTTTCAGAGCTAATTATCTTTTAGTGTCTGTGTAAGTTGTGAGCAAGAAACACTTTCATTTCCTGGAAGATGCCTTTTAAGTCTGAAGAACACTTTAGTCATTGGAAAACAGGGAAACCAAAGATGCTGTCCTATGCCAGTGGTCAGGAAGGTGGAAATAGTATACATACGATTTAATCATCTCACAGATCTTGGCCAAAAACGGGAGTGAACAGATATTGGAATCACTTCTGGAATATTTCTGGAGAGAAAAAAATAACAGAAAGGGTGGTTTAGTGCAAGGAATGGTCCCCCAACTTCTAGAGGCCCTTCCTCTCCCGTTGGCTCCATAATCTGGATTTCTGGATCCTCCTTCCTCCAGAATGCGGGCCATTTTACGTAAGTAAATTACCTCTTGTTCTGTCCCCTCTCTCCATATTCACTCCACCTCTGTGCCTTTGCTCCTGCTGCTTCCTCAGCCGAAGCTCCCCCTTCCTCTTCACCCCACCAGCTATTCCCACCTCACCTACTCTCCATCTCTTCCCAAAAGGGTGTGGCCCACCTTTGTCTGTTCTACTTGGACAAAAAAATTCTTCTTCCTCATTCTACCCAAGTGCTTTGAAAAAAGATTTGAAAGTAAAGAACATTTTCAAATAAAATAATTCCCTTCTATTATGAGGTAAACTAGAGACTCTTGGGAGAGACGGGACCAGGGCTTGGGAAGAAGGAAGAAGGAAGAGCCCTTCCCTGGGGAAGAGGCGCAGCTCAAGCTCCTCCAGCTTCATGAGCAAAGGGATTTCAGATGGCAGTTTCCGTAAGACTCTAGCTGTGTGAGAAATGAAAAGCCCTGGCTTTTTAGTAAGCAGTGCTTTTAGAAAGATTGTGATTTCCATGATGCTTTCCTCAGATGAAACAAAAAGAAGACAACAGGGTAGAAAAAGGAATCAGCATTTATGAACGAAGGGAGAGATGCAGTGGATTGCTGCCAGCCCAGAGAGTCCTTCAGATGGCTATGATTGTATTCAGGGCGTTGCAGATATTTTGACCCTGGCAAAGGAGAATTGGCAATGATTTTAGGCTATAAAAGAGTCCTTGAAGGATCTTCATGATATTTGCCCAATTTTGTAGGATTAGAGGAACAATCCTGACCAGTACCCTCATCTATACACAAGACGTGAAGACAGAAGATGCTGTCCTTGTCCTCACGGATCTTACGGTCTAGTGGAGAGTTGCAGTGGATATCCCAGCTCTTAGCACGTTCTGTGAGGTGTACAGTGGTCCAGGCATTAGCAGAGCTGTCTACGAGCCCGGAGGAGGAGGCAGGAGATGACCCAGAAGTCAGGTACAAAGGAGTCAGGTGGGGAGGAAAAGACAGATGCTGTAGGCTTTGCCACTCCAGTGCAGTCCACAAACTTACTACAGAGGCAATCTGTGGGCCCCGCCCTGACCTACTGAATCAGAAAGCCTGGGGTAGGTCCTGGGAATCTGTGTGTTCATAGCCTCTAGGTCATCCTGATGCCCACTAAGGTTTGAGAACTGCTGTTCTGGGTTCCAGCTGCTGAGAGTGTGATCACAAACTAGGAACACAGATGCTGCCTGGGAACTGCTAGAAATACAAAGTCTCAGGCTCCACAGCAGACTTGCTGAGTCAGCATCTATGTTTTAACAAGGTCCCACGTTGCTGGAGTGCACACCAAAGCCAGAGAAGTACTGCTCCTGGCAGAGGGAGCACCCCACACAGTGCTGTGGAGGTATGAGCAGGTCTGGCACCTTGGGAGACCACCTGACCTGGCTGGAGCATAGGGAACCACGACAATGAGGTGAATTATGGAAGGAAGGAGACATCCTGACAAACCTAGGATGCCACACTACATATCGTCCTGAGGGCAGTGGGGACGAGTGTTAAGCAGAGCGATCACATTTGTATTTCAAAGATATCTCGGGTGGGAGGGGGAGGGGGGACAGGAGCAGACAAGACGGGCAGAGAGATCTTTGGCAGCTAGAGATCCTGATGCGTGATCCTGGGGTTTCTAACCTTCACATTCTTGTCATTTTGGGCGAAATAATTCTTTGTTGTGGGGTTGTGCCGTACACTGTAGGATGTTTAGCAGCATATCTGGTGTCTACCCACTGGGTGCCAGCAGGACAGGAGTGTCTCCAGACATGGCCAAATGTCCCTAGGGAGGGGGTGGGGGAGGACAAAATTGCCATTGGCTGGGAACCACTGCTGTAAGGTGGGAGGAGGGGGATGGTGGGGAAAGGAGGGGTGTTTGCCAGGCTGAGTCCAGAGAGCTGGGAATCAATTGAGATCCGGACTGTAGACACAGTGTAAAACAAACACCAGTGTGAAATCACACCATAGCATTGGTGGCCATTTGGAAATACAAACACAGTCTGAGACCCAGACTCCAAAGTCAGGTTACATTTGAATGTTTGAGCTACGTCTTTTAAGATTTACATTAGTCTAAAGGCCTTGGTCTAATTAACCTAAAGGCAATGGAGATTTTAGCATTGATGATAACCAATACTTTGAAAACTTACATGGATGGCTTTATAATGACTACACAAGAGGGACACCAGAATAAAGTGTTATAATTGCATAGCTGTTTGCTGTCAAAATTCAGCTTGAAGGCTGCAGCTGTCTTTGGCATTCCGTGACCCCAGAAATTGGGGCTGCAATGTGGGCAATAGCTTGATGTTGCTTCATCCCCCAGAACTCCTCCTGTTTAGACAGAGGTTTTGATTATTTGGTCTTTTCATCATGTAATATGGGAAAGACTATCCTATTCTTACAACTTACTTGCAAAGAGAACTAAGATGGACGTAGACCCACATAGCAGAAGTCCTTGTTTGTGTGCTCGCCAGCCCTTCCTTTCAATTTGAGCTTTGCTAGACAGAGGCAAAATGTGGGCTGTTATTTACTCAGCAATGGATTTAAAATATCGCATCTGGCTGCATGTAATCCCTTCTAAAATGAAAGTCTCAAATCTGGCTGTCCCTGGGCACAAGAGTCACGCAGCATCTTCACTTTGCAATCTATTTAGCCAGCTTCTGCTTGCATCCTGAGCTTCCCACACACCAGGATGTTAAATGAATACAGAACAACAAATGGGGGTTGATAAAGGAAAATGTGGTGAGTGGGGTAATTAGAGAGTCAAATGGGCAGAGTTACCACTCTTCTGTATACGGCCAACCTGAAACTGAATTTCTGCGTGGTGAAGTGCTTTTCAACCCTTGCTCTGTGTTATTTTACTTGGATTTAATTGGACTGGGGCAGAACTTGAACAGCAGCAATTTTCAAAGGCTTCTCAGACACTTCTATTGAGTAGGTAGGTTTGCAGTCAGGGCCATCACGTACAGCTTCACAAGTTGTACACTGCATAATTCTAATATCCACATGGCCTGTGATGTGAAGGGTGCTTCCTGAAATTTAGTGCTGAGGAGGTCTGGCCAAGGGCTCTGGCATGGTGGAAAGGGTAGGAACTTGGAAGTAGCTATATCTGGCTTTAAATGATGGGTTTCTCACTTACTAGCTATGTGGAGTGAGTGAATTACTTAATCTGTCTGTCCTTAGTCCTCTCATCTGTAGAACGGGGTTGATAACAAAAATGTACTCTCTACTTTGTAGAGGTTTTTGTGAGAATTAAATAAATTGATTCCATCCTCAGATACTCTAAACCCTTAGATGCTCGGTGCTCTGCTGAATCTGTGAAAAGTCCCCCTGAGGAGCTTTTCAGGGCCTCACTGAGGTGCAGATCTTCTCTGGGACACTTGACTCCCTTCACAATACTTAACTTTTCCCCAGTCAGGATTCTTGCAGTCTGACAGGCTGTGCTGAAATAATACACAACCTACTGTGGGTTTCTCTCTGCATCCCGCCAGGTCTGCATCCTATCCACCATCACAGTGGATTAATTGCAGCCAATATCCTCTGGACAGTTTTCCAGAGATGCTTATTTGCATTTTCTGATGATTTTTTTTCTTTGATAGCTTTAATCTGGAGAGTAAATAAATTGGAAGAGGTTTTTGAAGAGTTTTTTTATTGTTGAATTGTTTGGCATAATTATTTTTTTGGTTTCTCACCCAGAATTGCAAGCATAATTCATGGGGCAGGATTCCAATAATTCCTTGTGAGAAGCCAAAAGGAATTTTGGAATCCTGCCCCATGAATTATGCTAGCAATTTTGGTGACAGAAATGAAAAATTGTAAAATTCTAATGAGCCTTTGAGTTAATGCCAAGGCAGTTTGTGCTAGTGAAATAAACAATGCCCTGAGAATAAGTTTTTAGATGCATATTGAGAAGAATAAAAGAAGAATTGTATTATTCTCCAGTTCTGTTTAGTGTTCTGACGGTGGTGGTCAAGGGTTTCCCGTGCTGTTTCAATTTCTTGTTCAACAACTAAAGCAGATTAGCTGAACTGGCTATGGTGGGCCTGTAATTATTCACTGAATTAAATAATGATTGGCCATGCAGACATTGTGATTGATTAATCGATTGTGTGCAAATGCCCGCACACTGCCATTCCACATGTATCAGCTTTGTATGTCAAAATACATATGCCTCCCACAATAGGATTACCCGATAAAATATTGCACTGGACATACTTACATGAAAAAATTATTTCTTGTATATTTGAAATTCAAATTTAATTGGATGTCCTCTATTTTTATTTGCTAAATCTGGCAAGCCAAGCCCTGAGGGATTTTCCTCCCCTTTATTTCTGTGTTGCCAAATCAATACCACCTTAAATGTATTGCATCAGGGTAAGTGATGAGCCGGGCCAGCAGGGAGAAGCCAAGGATGAGGTCCTCACCCTCTCATCTCTGAAGAATGCTTCCTTTCTGCCAGGACCTTAGCAACGAGGGAGCCTCTGTCTTTTAAAGGTCTACTTTTCCTTTTCTTTTCTTTTTTTTTTTTGAGGAAGATTAGCCCTGAGCTAACATCTGTCACCAATCCTCCTCTTTTTTGCTGAGGAAGACTGGCCCTGAGCTAACATCCGTGCCCATCTTCCTCTACTTTATATGTGGGCCACCTACCACAGCGTGGCTTGACAAGAGGTGTGTAGGTCCGCACACAGGATCCAAATTGGCGAACCTGGGCCACCAAAGCAGAACGTGTGAACTTAACTGCTGCACCACCAGGCCGGCCCCTAAAGGTCTACTTTTCTGTTTCCCTTAACATTGGGCTGATTTGTAACCAGTGCCTAAGTCAAATACTTGACTCCGTGATAACTGACTTGAACTGAACATTCTATCTGTTGAATAAAATTATTATTACAAAGAGGACAAATTAGGGGAGAGGAATAATAATGGTGATGAGTTTAGCTAGCATTTATTGAGAGCTTGATAAATCCCAGGCATGATACAGGCACTTCACACACATCAACTCTATTAGTCCTCACATTGCTTTGGGAAAGGAATGCTATTATTGTCCCTATCTTACTGACAGGAAAACTGAGGCTCAGCCTAAAGTCATATGTTCTGAAAGTGGAGGAACAGCCTCTTTAAAAATGGTCTGCTGGAGAGCAGCAGATCTCAACTGTGAATACCAGGGGACATTTGACAACGTCAGGAGACATTTTTGGTTGTCATGACCAGGGAGGAGTAGATTGTGCTGCTGGCATCTAGTGGGTAGAGGACAGGGATGCTGCTGAACATCCTACAATGCACAGGACGGCCCCCACAATCAAGAATTATCCAGCCCAAAGTGTCAGTAGTGCTGAGGTTGGGAAACGCTGCTGTAGACAGAAGGGAGGAGAAAAGGGGGAAGCAGCTCACAATTCTACTTCAGTTCCAATTTAACTATGTTACACAGTGGGCTTGTATCTGGAGTAGCCTGTGGCCTCTAGACTGTGAGAGCAGGGGTCAGGGAGAGGAACGTGCCAAGGATTCCACTCATCGATTGCTTACCAGAGTCGGGGATTTCTTGACAATCTGTCTTGCCTTCTCTAGCGTAAATTTCCATGTCTCCTGTAAAAGCAAAGTTAGACAATATTACAATTTGTTCCTCCTCTTTTCTTTCTTTGTCTTTTCTAAAGTTAGGATTTATAAAGTCCTTAAATTTGCAATAAAGAAATTATTCCATAAATTTGTGATAAAATAATTCATAAGAAGGCAATTTCATGTTAATAACCATCTTTATTAAGGGATTTACTTTGTGCCAGATGCCATGCTAAGCACTTTGTAAACTTTGTCTTATTTAATCTTCACAACAGCTCTAAGAGGTAGGACCTTTTTACAGATGAGGAAAATGAGATGCAGAAAAGCTAAGAAACTGGCTGAAGATTGCAAAGCCAGTGTCTGGCAGAGAGCAATCTGAACCCCTGCCCCCCTGCCGGCTATGCATGCTGATCTCCCTACTTGTCCTTCTGTCTGAAAGCCCCGCCACAGGAGGCTGTCAACAGCTGACCTGAGCGCCGTGTGCTGCTGTACCAAAGAAGGACTGGCTACTAGCACGCAAGGTCACACGCCATCTCTCATTCACCTCCTCTTCTCCTAGCTAGACGTCCCCTGTTCTCTTTCAACCATTTTGAAAGCATCTAAGCACATCTTCCAAGTTTACATTGAAACTATAAAGAGGTGGCTAGTCATTACCAACAACTGTCATTATGGAACTCCAAGGACCACTGTGTTGGTGTATCTCTGGGAGAGTTGGAAGAAAAGTACCTTGGGAGTGTAGTGAGGGTTGGGAAAGATTTGCTCTCAGTGCTGCTTCCCAGAGCTTTTGTCCTTCCACTCAGTGCACGTGTCCTGGCCCTGCCACATTCCTCCTTGGCCTGCTCCCTGTGTGCCTCTAACAGAGCATGGGTGATGGTTTGCATGCCTGGGTTCAAACCCCAGCTTTGCTGCTTAACAGCTGTGCAACCTTAACCAAGTTATACTCCAAGCCCTTCAGCATGCAGAGAATTCCTTAACATATTAGAAAGTTCTATTTTTATCATCTGCAACATGGGGATTACAGCTACTTACCTCATAAGGTGCTGTGAAGATTACAGGACATCATTCGTGTGAAGCCCCTAGCTCAGGTCTGCCCCCATAATCCTGTGCTCAATAATTGATAGCTTGATTGGAAACTTCTGTCTTTCAGCCCCAGTTTTCCCTTACCCGAATCAGTAGGGAAGCTGAGATTTGGGGAGAGTGCCCTAGCTCTTGCTCCAGGTGACTGACAACATTGTCCCAGCATTTAAGCAGAAAAAATGGGTCCTGGAATGGGACTTTGAAGCTGGCTAGTCTGCAGGGGAGGCCGCCTGGGAGATGCTGGCCATTGCTGCTGACAGATGTTCATGACTTGAGCCCCTCCTGTGCACGTTCTTCACTCTGGGAGATGCCTTTCTCCACCCTGGAGCTATGTGATGTTCTGAAGACCACAGCCTTGTTGAGCTAACATGAACAGAGGAGTGACCACTCTGTGTGAGCCCGGGTAGGAGTGAATTTTCCAGGTGGTGTTTTAGGAAGAAGGGCAGCAGAGCCCTCCGTGGGCAGGCTCTGAAACCCTCTCCCTGGTGTCTGCCCCAAATCACACTGCCTTCAGCTCAAGTTCAAAGGCTGGCAAACTATGGCACTTGTGTAAGAGGCAGCAGGCTAGCTGACATCTAAGAGCGCGTGTTAGAGACTTGAGAAAAGCAGCTGCTCTTCCGGCGGGTCTGGTTGTCAGGATGCCCTTGAACAGTGTTACGTTTCTTAAAACATTGAAACACCACGGTGTCAGTTGGTGAACAGTTGTGTCCCTGAGCTCCTGAGTGTCCCCACTACTGCCCTGGCTTCCCAGCCTCTCCCTGGGACTTCCCAGAACTCCTTGTAATAAGTTAAAGAAGGGGCCAATGTCATGGTGCGCCTGGTGGGCACCTCCAGACTGCGCTTCAACACCACTCCCTGAGTTCATTCTGATTGGCTGACAGCAGGGCCCAAAGAATTCATTACAATCCTAACTTTTAACATACGAATGTCTTTAATAGAAAGACTGCTTAGGGAATGGCCCCATTCAAAAATTTTTTTCTGGAAATTCCAACAAATCCTGGAAATTCTCCTATTGTATAAAGTAAGCATTTCTGGTGAGGTCGTTATGAGACACTAGATCTGGTTGTGACTTTCTGCTATGGTGCCCTTTTTGGCTGCACTTGCTAGCCTCAAGCTCATTCTCCACAACATTGAAACTTGAAGGTGGTGTTCTTCTGCCTTAATTATATGCCCCGTACTTCTCTGTCTCAGAAGGAAGTACCACTCTGCATTCTAAGCCAAGCTCATCATCCACAGGGCCCAGCACAGTCCCTGCTACATACTAGGTGCTCAATAGATATAGAAACAAAAAGTGCAAGAAAACGTTCATGATACTACATTAAGCAAGGAAAACAGCCTATCAGATTTTACAGAGACAGAAAGAAATCCTGCAAAGAAATATGCCATAATAATTGTGAGTGACAACTTTTTTCTTTTTGTTCTTTCCTGTGTTTTCTAGATTTTCAGTAATAACCACAAAATCAGCAATAAATGCTTTTTAAAAAGCTCTCAGTGCATGTGGCCCTGTTTCTCATTGAAAAAGAAACTGATGTGCTCAGGGTACAGTCATGTGGTGAGGACCCTGGAGATCTGGTGGTGAAGAGATTTCCCTGCCCTCCCAGAGCTTTGGGGCTGGAAGGAGACAGACCAGGAGCAAGTACAGCAAAAAGAAGCGAGACGAAGCAGAGAGAGGGCCTTGGCAAAGTCTTCCTAGGAGAGGTCATGTGGACTCCCTTGAGAGAATCAGTTTGATTTTAATCCAGCTCAGTTCTCTAGGGGGGATCAATGTTTAGTGAGGGATAAAGACAAGCAAAAACAAAGCAGTGGCAAGGGCTGTCCCAAATGCCTCCTGACCCCTCAGTGCTACACTGATTGAAGCTTCTGTGGTCCTCCCTGGAAGGCTGAGGGCAAGTTCATCTGGACCTGGCTTGATCAGAGCACCGCTTTCTCCCACAGTTCAAGTACACTAATCCCGATATCAAAAAGAGAGTCTAGACAAAGGCCTGATCCATTTTCCTTGTAAGAGAACGGATGTAAGGACTCAAAGACATTTGGAAAAGCTAATTTGTTTGCTTGTCTTAATGACAGGCATGGGGGCAAATTGTAAGCCACGTGAAAATGAAGATAATTGCTGTCTCTCCTTGGTAACATTTTCACAGTGTTTAAGCCATTGTTTCTAAGGTATGAGGACAACACTTCCATCTTCTGAAAAATTAAACTTCAGAATGGAGGGTACAACTGTAATCAGCAGTTGGAGAGACAGTTTAGGAATAGACTGTGAGCTGGCTATAAAAGTCTTCTGGTTGGAGCCCTAATGATGTTTATGACTCGGCCAGAGCAATGATGGGAGGCATAAGCTGATTCTCCATCAACAATGAGGAGCTCGGTCCTGGAAGTGCTCGCTTGATCCTGCAATTTGTTATGGTCAAATCTTTTCAGCTTCTCATTACTTTCTCCCTTTGGTTATAGCGTTTCCTTATTCCAGCTTCAAATCCCCTTCAGAGCCTATTTAACACTCTCACGAGTGAATAGCCAAGGAAGCCATCACACAGGCTCACAGAGATATAAGCCGTCATCCTGAAGGCTTATAGTCCAAAGAACCTTGGATATGTATATTGAATTTCCTTACTCAAGAACTCGGAAAATTCCAGTGACAACATGGCGTGGTGCCCCAGAAGTCTACAAAACGGGAGAGGCCGACTCTTTACTTGATCATCCAAGCACATGGTAGCATACATCCATGGAGGCTTGTGAAACATTTTTGTCTAGAATGATTCAAGTGTTCATCCAAACCAGAGCCAGAGCAAAGTCTTCAGACAAGAGGAGAGGCTTGGTGACCACTGACCACTCTTGCTCTCCAGAGGGGTAGTGATTCTTGACCCTGGGCTCTGAGCAGTTTGGATGATGGAAGAGCAAGGGCCAGGCCCTAGCTGCCATCAGTTTCTTGGCCAAAGGAGTGCCCTGGTAGGGTTTGCACTTTGTCACGCATTAGCCAAGTGGGAGTCTAAGCCAGAGGAAGAAAGTTGTCAAATTTAGCAGTTTGAATGTGGGTGAAACTTCCATCTTCAATAGAAGCTCTTTAAATGATGTATAAATCACTACATCATGGTCTCCATTGTTATTTCCTGTTTAGAGTGAATTTCAACTCGAGAGTGTTTGCAGGTTTGAATACTAGTTTCACCATTTACTAGTTGTGGCACCCTGGGCAAATTACTTAAGCACTCTGAGCCTCAGTTTCCTCATCTACAAAATGGGGATGATAATAGCACTTTTTGTGAGGATTGAACAAGACAGTACTTAGAATAGTACCTTGCATATAGTAAGCATGACATTACTGTTAACAACAATTGGTGTTTTTATTTTGGGTTGTTATGTCACCAATACACAGCTGGAAAAATTATAATAATGTATGCTATTTTTTGATGATCCTGAAGACCACCCTGAGAGGAAAGTATTGTTTTTTCCCATTTTACAGATGAGAAAATGGAGGCTCAGAAGTTACATAATTTAATGAGGACCACTCTGCAAGCAAAGCTGATAGCATTCATGTTTCTAGACTGCAACACCTCTCCTGCCGTTGCCGTACAGCTTTCCAAGAATGAAGTAAGCCTGAAATTTTAACACAAGCAGGAAAATATGACTTACGAGGTTTCGTCAAGGCCTAGGGGAATGGCAAGTGTAACTCACATGGAGTGTGGATGGTTTAATGCAAAGGATCACGTGGTCAGGTCACAGCACTGGCTCTGCATGCCAAGGACTTATGCACCTGTGTGGAAATTGGTGTAACCCAAGCGTAGTAGCGAGCATATGCTTGATAACGAAAGGAGAAAGAAATATTCATTCAGTCAGTCGTTTGTGCAATCATTCATTCTATTCATTCATTCCACAAATACTTGTTGAGTGTCCATGTTGTACCATGAATTATATATTAGGGATATAGTAGTGAATGAGACATAATCCTTCTCATCAAGGGTTTTATAACCTGGGAAAGAAGACTGACAGTAAACTGTAATTAGAATATAATGTAGGAAGTATTAATTAGTATTATCCCTATTTTATAGATGAGGTAAACTGAGGCTTAGAGTGGATAAATAACTTGCCCAAAGTCACAGAGTCAGTAAGTGGCACAGTCCAGATTCAATTCAGACTTCTTTGGCACAAAATCCAGGCTTTTAATCCTGCTCTGGGAGACGTTAATAGGTACTAGAAAAGAAAATTGTTGCTGTCATTTTAAATTAAAAAGTTTGGGAAATGCGTGAACTAAATGCTCCTCTAGGAGAGCCACACCACATCTTAGCATGAGCCACTTTGTGGGGAGGAATATGAAAGTCATTTCCCAAACATTCAAATGTTTCAGCCAAAGTGCATTGCACTATATTGATGATGTTGGGAAAAGATGTAAAGAATATAGTGTACGGGGGATGCCCCGCAACTCAATGTAATTTCCCTTGACATTTTAGGAGTATTGGTGAATTGGACAAGACACATTCACTAATTGGGCCTTCCCAGGTTCTGTGATGTTAAAGAATTAAATTCTGGTGTACGTAGGGGTGAAGGAAGCAAAGAAAAATAGTATTTTTAGGCATGAGTTTCTATAGTGAATAATTTTCAGTGATTGAGTTCTCTGCTGTCAATCATAGCAGCAGTGGATTTGAAAATTGCAGAAAGCCCCTTTTGTTCACTTCACGCATTTGACAACAGTGACAGGTTCCCACAAAGGGAGAAAGCCCCTGGAAAGTGCAATGATGATTTTAGATGTGTGTTCTTTATTGTCAGAGAGCAGGCACGTGTGAAGGGGTTTTGGGGTGAGTAGAAGATCACTGATTACTCTGGATCTTTTCTAGAGGTTTATTAGAACAGATTGTTACTCACACCCAAATTGAGTGGTATTAGTTGATTTAAAAATGGAGCAAGATTTAAAGGAGCTGTCTCCAAGGACTTGACTGCCCATTGCAGGCAGTAAGTGCATAAATCACTCCAGAATAAAGCAGACTTGAAGAGGCAGGAGAAAGGGACAGACCGGGCTTTGAGGCAATTTCTATTGTCAGAAGACAAAAGCAGAAAGCTCCTCTGCTTATAAGTTTTATCAAATAGTGGCATGTCTGGCCTTTGTGTGGAATTTGCCATCTATTATTGTGTCTGTGTTCCACTGTATCCCACGGTGGTATTTTCCAGTACATAGGATTTAGTTCCACCAAAGGCCAGTTGGATTTTCATGTTCCAACGTTTCCCAGCTCTGATGACTTGAAGATACGTGGAAAAAATGAAGTCAGATCATGTCACTTTCTTCTTCCAGGAACCAAAAAGAAAAGAAAAGAACTTTAAAAGTAAAAGGAAAAAGCCACCACCTTTAAATGCATTCCCTTTTATCACTAAATGTCTTTTCTTCACACATATTTTACCATTAGCTAGATTTCCTCTTTTCCTTCTCTTAGGCCAATTCCGCATTGTAGAGTGACTGGTGTCAATACCTTTAGTTACACTATTGCTATCCTTTTCTCCAGGCAACACCTCTGAAAAAAGCCTTATTTTAAACAGTGCTATTCCTACCCCACTCCTTTTTCTGACATTATTATTCATGGATTTTACTACCATCATCTCCACCACCATCACTACAAACCACTTCACCACATTTTACAGAATTCTATGTTTCAAGTTCTGTATCAGGCATCATTGTATATACTTTATGCCAACTCAGCAAGGTAGGACTAAACAGTTCTTTTTTTTTTTAGTAAGATTGACTCATCTGTTCCCAATCTTCCTCTTTTTGCTTGAGGAAGATTGGACTTGAGCTAACATTTATGCCAATCTTCCTCTGTTTTTCGTATGTGGGGTGCCGCCACAGCATGGCTTGACAAGCTGTGTGTTTGTCCATGCCTGGAATCCAAACCTGCAAACCTTGGGCTGCCAAAATGGAGCATGTGAACTTAACCACTATACCACTGGGCCGGCCCCAGGTTTGAATGGTTCTTTTTTTTTTTTTTTTAAAGATTTTTATTTTTTTCCTTTTTCTCCCCAAAGCCCCCCAGTACATAGTTGTCTATTCTTCGTTGTGGGTCCTTCTGGTTGTGGCATGTGGGACGCTGCCTCAGCGTGGTCTGACGAGCAGTGCCATGTCCGCACCCAGGATTCGAACCAACGAAACACTGGGCCGCCTGCAGCGGAGCGCGCGAACTTAACCACTCGGCCATGGGGCCAGCCCCTTGAATGGTTCTTAATCCCACTTTATAGGTGAGAAATCCAAGAAACCCAGTGCTGTGTAAATGAATTGCCCGAGTCTTCACAACTAGTGCTTTTGTTTCATTTTGACTGTTTCTTCCCTAGTATCTTGGCATGTGCACAAATTCTCCAGTGCTAGGCTCTATGGGCTATTCTTATCATAGGATATTATCCTATTTTCCTGTTTTTTGGAAGAAGATTGGCCCTAAGCTAACATCTGTGCCCATCTTCCTCTATTTTATATGTGGGATGCCTGTCACAGCATGGTTTGATAAGCAGTACATAGGTCTGCTCCCTGGATCTGAACTGGCAAACCTTGGGCCACTGAAGTAGAACTTAACTGCTTATGCGTGAACTTAACTGCTGCACCACTGGGCTGGCCCTGATATTGTCCTATTTTTAAAATATTTGACTTCTGGCAAATAATCTGGTTAGTCAGCTGGTGGGTATGGTTGGGTTGTCTTGGTCACTTGCTTTGTAACATAGCATTCTAAGCTTTTACTATTACTCTATCTGCATTCAAGTGGCTAGATCAGTCTTGCCCAATGTTATGCAATTAATCAGTTTACTTGTATTAGTTTCTTATTGTAACAAACTACCACAAATTTAATGGTTTGAAACAACAGAGGGGCCGGCCCCGTGGCTGAGCGGTTAAGTTCACGTGCTCTGCTTCGGCAGCCCGGGGTTTCACTGGTTCGGATCCTGGGTGTGGACATGGCACTAGTTGTCAGGCCACGCTGAGGTGGTGTCCCACATGCCACAACTAGAAGGACCCACAACTAAGATATACCGCTATGTACTGGGGCGGGGGGGACAGTTTGAGGAGAAAAAGCAGGAAGAAAAAAAAAGATTGGCAACAGTTGTTAGCTCAGGTGCCAATCTTTAAAAAAAAAAAAAAGAAAAAACCCCACAAATGTATTCTTTTACACTTCTGAAGGTCGGACGACTGAAATGAGTCTTAGGAGGCTAAAATCAGATGTCAGTGGGGCTGGTTCCTTCTATAGGTTCCAGGGCAGAATCTGTTTCTTGCCTCTTCAGTTGCTAGCAGCTGCGAGCATTCCTTGGCTTATGGCCTCACGGCTCCGACCTCTAGTTCTGTTGTCACATTTTCTTCTCACATTCTGATTCTCCTGCCTCTCTCTTGTAAGGACTCTTATGATTACATTGGGTTTATCCAGATGATCTGGGATAATCTCCCCGTCTGCAGACCCTTAACTTAATCACTCCTGAAAAGTCCCTTTTGCAATATAAAGTAACATTCACAGACTCTGGGGGTTAGGATGTGGACCTCTTTGGGGAGCCGTTGTTCTGTTTACCACACTGTTCATTCAACAAATAGTTATTGATCAATTAATAAGTGTAATGAACTATGCCGGGCTCTGGGGAAATCTCAGGGAACAGCACGTGTTTGAAGAACAAACTAGCCAGCTTATCTGCTTTCATGGGGTTTACATTTTAACAGAAGGGGGAGACATTAAATAATAGTTATACAATTATTTAGCTTATTGTGCAAGTGCTTAATTACAATTGTAATAAGTTCTGAAAGGATGGAGTGCGAGAAAAAGAGAGGAATTATGAAGGACCTGGCTTACTTGGGGCATCAAAGAAAACTTATTAGAGAAAATGACATCTGAGCTGAGCTCTGATCTGGATGATTAATTAGGTAAAGATGAGGGCCAAGAGTGGATGCTGGGAGACCCGTGATTAAAACTTCAAAATTCAAAGTACCTTTTAGAACTATTCAATTCACTAGGCTTATTAGCTTTTCTTAAAGTAAGGGAAGAAAGAAACATATTCCTAAGAGAGAAATAGTTGGCGTTAACTTCTCAAAAGCAGGCAAGAAATTTTGAAATCTTGAATACCATCTAAGTACCATCCTTGGAATAATTTGATTTCCTCTGCTTATCAAAAGTCAAGGAAAACTTGACATTTACATTATTATTGCTATCCTTTGAAGATTCTTGAGATCTCTGTGAGTTTAATGACCTCTAAATAAGTCTTTAAACAAGTCTTAGTAGATAAATTCTCCAAGATTCTAAGTAAGGGCTTAACCCAAAATATGGCTTGGAATCTCTGTCAAGATCCTTTGAAATGCTCAGAGAAATGGTTGAACAGGAGATCCAAGCACAGTGTTTCGTGTTTTCCTCAGTTCCGTCAGAGTTCTAAACCTTCAAGTCTTCAGGGAGCCATTTAATTTAGCGGTCTCTGATACTTAAAGCCTTTCTGTTTCTGTGATAATTTCTAGTCTAATGACCTTCAAAGAGTTTTGTGGAGGCAAAATGCATAAGAGGTGGATGGAATCTCATTTCATTTTCACTTCTTTAATTATGACAATGGGATCAGCATTTCCCCCTACATTTTTGGTCCTTTGATCTTCTTTTTCTATAAACCAATTTTTGTGGCATTCACTCATTTTTTTCTTTTTGATTTTATAAGAGCTCTTTGAATTGTAGGGAAAATAATTTTTTATGTGGCATATTACAAAAATATTTTCTCAGTTTGCCATTTGTCTTTTGACTTTGTATGGTAGGCTTTTACTAGTCAGATGTATTCATATTTCCTTTTATGATTTTTGGATCACAAAATAAAAATAAAATTACTCAGACTTTTCTTCTTTTATGGTTCTATTCTTTATGATTCAACCTTTAGTTTATTTGGGGTTCATTTTAGACTAGGTAAAGAACAGATAAGCATCTAGCTTAAATTTTATTCCCAAATGGCTAGTATTTAGTCCCGTCCATTTATTGAGTAAGCCAGTGTTTTACCACTGATTTGAAATTCTATTTTTATCAAAAACAAGAATCTCAAATGCATGTGCTTATTTTTAGACACCATATTCTGTTCCATTTTAAGCTGACTTTTCTGCATCTAGAAGGCTATAGTCCCCTGTCATTTATCTCATTGTTCATAATTTTCTCAGATGTTTAAAGAGGAACTTTAAAAACATTGTCAAGTAAACAACTCTACAACCAACAAGTTGCTTGAATTTTCATTTCTCATCTGTAAAATTGGGATAATGGAATAACCTTGCAATTGTGTGGGAGGATTTTAGATGATGTGTGACAAGTACTTAGTCCAGCTTCTGGTATGCTCTAGCCACTCAAATAGTGGTTGTCATTGCCTTTAATTTTTCAGCCCCTTATGTGTACCTAGCATACAACAGGAGCTTAGAAAATGTATATTATGAGAATAAAAGAATGACTGTCTATGCCTTAAAAGCCTATCAATTTCACTCAAGACACTTTTGACCCTACTACCATTTCTGGTCCCAGTTACCAAAGATGATTGCCTTCCAGGCACAGCCATGGGTTTACTAACTGAGGTGGTTTGGAAACCTTTATTAACTCTTCCAGAACGAGAAGGTACACAAAAATGTTCCAAAGCTGTAGATTATCATTTTCTTGAATGTATGTTTCCTTCAAAAACAACATTTGATTTTTCTAATAGTTTGCCAAGTCACAGCTGAAGATCAGCTGCCACTCAAAAAGGAAACTGCCTTAACCTAAAAGTTTGATAATCACACTAATGACTTCTTTCTTGTTTAATAGTTTGTATTCTCCTAGGCTTAGATGTGTGAGACAATACTCACATACTATACAGAGTTAAGGTAGAGGACAGGGAAAGAGCACATACATGCTGGGGAGGCTGACCAGACAACCAAATGGGAAGAGAAGCTTAATTATTTCTATTTAGTTTAGGGTTTGAGTTATGACTTTGCTAGAATTGTCCATGGCAGTAACCATGGAGCCTCCAATGTAATGACGATGAAAGAGGAAGTAATTCCCTTTCCTTGTTTGACATAGAGATTCTGTTCAACTGGGAGCACTTAATTCATTTTTATTTTCTGCCCACCTTCCACAAAAAAGGCAAGTCATAATTATAATGCTGAAATGACAAATGCAGACTTCAGAGATTTGGGTCTTGTAAAACTGAGATGGATTAAAGAAATTTACCCAAACACACACAGACTGTATTGAACAAAATGGAGCTCAGGATCAGAGATTACTTTTCTTGAATAAGAACAACGAAAAATAATTGATGGTTACTAGAGAGTATTTTGGTTTTAAATAGGAGAGACTCTGAACTCCAATCTTCTTGCCAATCTAATCTTACTGCTCATTCATTGACTCATTGTTTTCAATCACTATTTATTAAACACCTACTTGATTCCAATGACTGTGGTAGCCTCTGAGAAAATGCCTCTGAAAGTTCTCATTCATGTGGGGGCTCCTCAGATAATAACCTTAGGTTCTTGCCACAGAGAAATAACTCAGAGATGCATTTCTCAGGGATAACTTTAGCCTTGGTCAGAGAATAGGACTGGAAAGGACAAAATGGATGCCCATGATGAGTCAGCATCATGATTGGGCAGAAAGATTAGCAGTAGAAAAGGGCCAAGTCTAGATAAAGGGACCAAGACATTTTAAGGCTTAGGCTGAGTCTGTGAAAAAGATAAAGAACAAGAAGCACTGGCAGTATAGACACCAACAAGTGTTGGGAGGGAATATAGAGATAAAGGGCATTATGAAAGCATTACTGTCCCTATTTTACAGATAGAACTGGGTTCAAATGTTAGCCCAATTTTTCAATACACATTTATTGGGCACCTGTAGTGTGCCAGCAAGAGGCACACTGCAAGGCAGTGGGATAGAGACCTGGGTCAAGTATAGTCCCAGCCTTACAACTCATAGTCCAGCAGTCAATCTCATAGACACTTAAACCAATGACTAAATGCAACATGGAAAGTGTGATGATAGCTGTAAGGACATGATATCATGGGGACCAAGAGGAAGGGAGTCTAATCTACACTGGTGTGGGAACATGGGTGTCAGGGATAGTTTCTTGAAGGAGGTAACAACTGAGCTGGGTCTTCAAAGACGAGTCAGGGAAAGGACATTCCAGGCTTGGGGAAAAACAGGAGCAAGGCTGGGAGGTGAGAGCCAGCAGGATGTGATGGGAATGGTGGAAAGTGCTATGTGGTGGAGGGAACAAGACGAGGGAACTCCTCAAAGAACCAGGCTGGAGAGGTAGGGAGAGGCCAAGTCATGGAGCTCAGCCTTTATCGTGAAGTTGGTGGGTGGCTTCAAAGGGATTTAGGCAGGGATGGAGCATGGTTGAGTTGTAATTTTGGAAACATCCCTTGGGTGTCTGGATTTGAGAGGTTCAACACTGGAGGTAAAGATATCAGTTAGGAAGCTGATTCAGGACTCCATCCTAGAAACAACAAGCTCCCAAACTGGGAAGGTGGAATCAGGAATGGAGACAGGGGACAGACTAGAAAGAACTATTTAGATGGGTGAATAGTGGTATCAAAACTGAGATATGTAATACAGGAGGAGTGGCTGGTGTGGGGAAAAGATAATAGTCTAGCTTCTGACATGTTATGTTCAAGGTATCTTTGGGACCATAACTGAAGAAATTTATCTGGAAGCTGTATGTACTGGCTGGAGTGCTGAGGAAAGTTTTGAGCTTTATTTGTGAACCTTGATAACAAGGAAAAACATTTTGTACACTTACGATGATCAGTCACTTGTATAGGAATTTTTACATTCATTGATTTAATTCTCACATTAGCCCTGTGAGCTAGGGTCTGCTATACTCCCCATTTTACAGATGAAGAAACTGAGTCACAAGGAAGTTAGGTGATATATCTCAAATCACTCAGCAAGCATGTGGTAGAGCCAGAGTCATTTGCCCCGGCCGGCTAGTATGAGAATCCATGTGCTTAGTCACCAGATTATCCTGCCTATAATCACTCAGGGAGAAAGCCAAGAGTGAGCAGAACCCTGGCTGGGTGGATTGTGATGCCTAGGAAGAGAATAGAAACCCCTCAAAGAGACAGACTAGGTGCAAGGAGAACTAGGAAAGGGCAGAGAAGTTTCTGGAAGGGAGTGGCAAGTAGCATCAAATACAGAAGATAATGGATAAAAACATCCTTGGATTTGGTGTTTAGGTCACTGGAGACCTTAAGGAGCAGTGTTTCAGTGGAATGGTAGGGCTAGAGGCCAGACTGCAATAGGCTGAGTAGCTAGTGAGAGTTGATGAAGGGCGCACAGAGGAAAAACTCTCCTCTTTTGAACAGACGTTTGGATGGTGATGCTGATGCTGATGATGCTAAATAACACTTATTTAGTACCTATTATATGGAAAGTACTCTTCTAAAAGTCAATCTCCTGCCTCACCTATATATAATAGCTACACTTATATGCATGTATGTATGTATACATATGCATAAATACATACAGAGATGTATATTAACTTGTTTAATATTCATAATAACTCTATGAGGTCCTAGGTCCTAGGTCCTAAAATCTCCATTTTATAGATGAAGAAACTGAGGTCCTGAGCCATTGAGCAGCTTGTCTAAGGAGAGAAAGATAGTAAGAAGTGCAGCCAGGCTTTGAGTCCAGGGGTCAGGCTCCAAGATCTGTGCTCTTAACCACCATGTTGAACTGACCCTCAATTAGAAGCGAGAGAGAAACTTGATTGTACTTGGAGCGGAATGGGGGTCCTGGGAGGGTTGTTTTCATATTTAATTTTGGGGATGGGAGAGACTTGAGCAGGTTAATAAGGCATCCTCTTTTTCTTCCATGGGTGTAGATAACTTTAGTGCAACTTTGCGCAATTAGTCAGCACACTGTTATGAAAAAATCCATAAAAAAGGAGTGAACTCTAAATAGATTGGTTCTAAAAGCTCCAGTTCCCTCAGCCCTTCTAAGAGGCCTTCTTCCTGGTGGGTTGGAGACTAGAAACCCAGTAATGGAATTTAAGTTAATGAATCCATCAGAAAAGAGGCAGAAATCAAGAAATGTTTGGAAATCAAGGAATCAAGGATGGTGCTAGGGACTAAGTGGAGACATATGACTTAGGGTGTCTGGGAGGTCACCAGATGACAAAGAAAAGGTCAGCAGGAGAAGACACAATACTTTCAGGCTTGGGCCAGGCTTCAGTACAACCGTTCTCACTCTTCAGTGCTCATGAGAAGCTTTGCAGGAGTGCAGATGCTCAAGCCCCACCCAGGAAACCTGGAGCAGATGCCCTAAGGTGGGGCCCTACGTATATTTCTGAAAACTGCTTTACATTCTAAAATAAGCTAAACATTTTACACTCTGGTATATTCCATGGAGACCAGATAAATCCTCACAAGGGAGGAAGTAAAGAAAACACATGTTCAGAATTGCCCTTCTCATCTTATCTTTCATTCAATAAATCTTAGGAAGCATCTACTATGTGCCAGGCACCGTGCAGTCCTGGGAATATGATGGCAAGCCTGAAAGACATGGTCCCTGTCCTCAAGTGCTAGTGAAAGAAATAAACAAAGTGCTGTGAGAGAGCAGGAATGGAGACTCTCTTCAGGTAGGTTGGTCAGGTAAGGCCTGTGTGAAGATGGGACTTTTCAACAGGAACCTGAAGGAGAAGGCACTGGCCATGCAAAGAACCTGAAGAGTTCCAGGCAAAGGGCTCAAGCGCTAGGCGCTGGGGCAGGTGAGGCCTGGTGTGCTGGGCCAACTCTCACTCTACCTTGAAGATAGTCACCTCCTATCCCCTGAGGAGAGCCCACCCTCCTCCACTGAGGTTCCTGTTCCTTGTGCACCCTCTGTTAGAGCACTTGTCTCTTCATCATAGTTTGTTTACAAGTCTGCCTCCCCTGCTAGAATCACTATTTGCATCTCTATTGCGTGCCACATTTGCTGCAATATTATCCTACATAATTCATTCTAAACAAATATTTGCTGGCTGAGAAAAGAAAAACAATTATTCTGTAGACTCTATGGGACTTTAGGCAAGTCTTTCAATTCTCTAGGTTTCAGTAGACTTATTTATAAAATGGGGGAGTTATATCCATCCTGCAGAGTTGTGATGGTTAAAAGAGAGAAGTTACTTAAGGTGCCTGGCATTGAGATTGGTACACAGTAAGTGCTCAGGAAATGTTCACTGAGGCGTGACTGACTAAATGAGTGAAGGACTATATAATTTAACTGGTAATGAGAAAGTTGAGATACTTGTGCAAGATTCTTGGAAATTAAGCTCTTCCGAATATTTCATTAAAACTAAAACCAAAGCTGCCTTTACTTCCCTCTGACACTGAGAACTGGCTACTCTGAATGTGCTCCATAATCTATGCCAAACACAGGCGTGCTGATGTGAAGAGCTGGAGGAGTGAAGTCTGAAGCCCTGGGTTGAGTCCAGGTTCTACTCACTAGATGTGAGAACTGGATCAAGACCTGAAGCCTCAACTGCCAAATATGTTTGATAATTATACCTATAAAAGAGAGTTTGGCCCTGTGATACTAAAGTTGGAGACATCAATATGAACTCATGTCCACACACAAGCAGATGGATGGATACATGGGTTGTATATGTATATACTTTACTAAACCCTCCACTAAGAAGATCTAGAAGCAATGACATCCCAGTATCAATGTGCATGCCCAGCACTCAGATCTTGGTTTCTAAATGCCATTCTCCAATAAAAGGAACCAGGTCTCCTTAGAGAAATGGTAGATTCTAGAGCTGGGACAGAAAAAATACAGGATGATTCTGGATCATCTGGCATTATCAGAAAATAAGGAAGTGCTCAAACAAAAAGAAAGAAAAAAAAAAAAGAAAAAAAAGAAAAAAGAATGGAGTCATGTCAAAGAGACACAGAGGCCAACCTGAAAGAGCTTCCAACGGCCAAGGCTGAAAAAATTTGAGTGAGAAAATAGCTAATATAGTATTGAATTATAACTCAAGGTATAAAATACATGTGTAAAGTCTAAACCAATATAAATAAATGACTGAACAAACAAATAAATGAGAGAGAAGAATACATCTTTGCAGAATTCCAAATAATATATGTAGATACTCCCTCCTCTAGGAGGCGAGCTGGTGCCCCCAGATCCTTTGAGTGTGGGCTGGACTTAGTGACTCAGTTTCAAAGAACAGAGACAAAGAAAAGGGAAAAATAGGGAATTTCCTGTGGGAAAACCTGGCAAAGATGATCCTAACCAAGTGATCAAGGTCACCATCCCCTCGATGTCCTGTGGGCATCATGTACCCTTCACACAATTTGATGAGAAGGGCACTTGGTCTCTGTGGTGTTCTTTTCAAAAACCCGTAACTCTGTCTAATCAACATAAAAATATCAAGCAAATCAGAATCTGAGAGACAGCCTGCAAATGTAGTTAAGCAGTAGCTTAACCAATACTCTTGAAAACTGTCAAGGTCGTGAAAAACAAGGAAAGATTGAGAACCTGTCACAGACTAGAGGAGACTAAGGGGACATGGCTGCTAAATGCCATGTGTGTACTGGATTAAATCTTGGAACAGAAAAAGCACATTTGTGAAGAAGTGGTGAAATCCAAATCAAGTCTGGAGGGGAGTTACTAGTAATGTACTATACCAGAGTAATGTCGAGTTCTTTTGTTTTGATGAAGTCATGTTAAGATGTTAACATTAGGGGAAACTGAACTTGGGTGAGGGGTGTATTCTCTGCAGTATCTTTATAACTTTTTGCAAATCTTAAATTATCCCAAAATAAAAAGCTTATTAAAAAAACAGAGTTTGGGGAAGATGAGATGAAAACCCATCTGAAAGCACGTTATGAGCTCACAGAGCTCAGCACATCATTATGAGCGGAAGGGCAGTGTTGACTGTACGGAATGAAATTTAGTGATTAATGAATCTTAGAAAATGTTCAATTTCCTGTCCATCTGTAATTTTTTCTAAACCTTACTACCTGAGATCTTCAATTAAAAGAGATGCCAGATATTTTATTAGATACTTAATGTTTAAAAGATAAAAGTAAATTCTTGAGGTTAGCTTGTTTATTTTCAGTTGAACAACAAGAATTTTTCACGTGTCATTTTCTCATAAAAAGAGTGCAAACTTACTCCTTCCTAAACCCTTTTATGTCGGCTTCCTGGTAGGTTGCATTCCAGGGAAACACGAATTCTCTGTGCATGCATACACTCCCACACACTCAGCCTTGGCGAGCTTCTGATTCCTGCAGAAATTAGATGCACTGTGGGAAAAGCTGTTTCAAAGTCTGGATTGCTTTCCTAAGACAGCGGGTCTCCCTCACAGCAGTTTAAATGAGTTGGAGGCCCCAGGGAAATAAGGAGAATCCATCTTCACTACAGCACACATTCTGAATATAATTCTCTTTTAATGTGGATCAAAGTTGCGTGAAGCAAGCCTTGAGTATGCCTGTAAGGTGTTTGTAAATGCAGCTTGTCCCTCCAGCTCGGGGGTGCTTAGGAAGGGGTCTGTTCAGTGCTATAGGGTCTGCCCTGGGATTTCAGAGTTAGGGGACCCAGGAGGGAGGAGCATAAAGCTGAGGAGACTCCAGGCTGCTCCTGGCCCAGTCAGGGGCTGTGCCCTGTAACACTCTGATCTAAAAAAGAGGTTTAAAGAGCGACAAGGTACACATAAGTAACCACATTCAACTTTCAGCTGGAGAGCTGTGGTGTCAGATTCTTGCTTAGGCACATGTGGGTGCGTATGTGCATACACACACACACACACACACACACACACCTCCCCCCCACCCCCCAGCAGCAGGCAATGCCTTGTTTTGTGTGCAAATGAAAGGAGGAATCGTATAAATCCCCCAAAGTAGGTAACACAAAACCATCTGGGTGGTCTTTACAATGCAGTCTGTAATTTTGTTTTTTCTTTTCTTTCCTTTCCTTGTTCTCCTCTCCCCACCTCCCTTTTCCTGATGCCAGTTGAACACTGTAGATTGTTTCTTGCTTCAATTAATTATGGATGGAATTTTTGATTTTTTAGCATATGGTAGATAAGGGTATGGAGATGTGGCTAATGGTTTGATAAGAAGTGGGTCTGGAATTTCAGCTGCATTATGGATGATGAATAGGAGGCTCCTTAGGATCCCTAAATGCTATTCCACCTTTTACTTTTGGCCCCACTAAAGCCAGACCTCTGTTGTTTTACACTGCTTGGTTTTGCCTGTAAGCTCCCTGGAGCAGAGGGACCCCCTCCATCCCTCCACCTGGCAGCGTGCATTTCTCGGGGCAATGGCTTGCATCACACTGTTTATATTTTGCTGGAATCTGAAATGCGTAAAAAGCAAGACATTGAGGACGGAGAGTCCTGCTCGTGAGCAATTGGCTGGCCCAGGAGCAGGGGTTCCATGGAAAGTATCAATACCCCAGGAGTATCAGTGAGGCATAGAGCTCAGTGGCAAAAACTTGAGCTTTAAAGACAAACAGACTGTGGCTGAATCTCCTTGTTGCCACTTACTAGCCGTGTAACGTGGGCAAATCCCTTAACTTCTCCTAGTTTCAATTTCCTCATCTGTAAAATCAATACACCCTCAAGAGCACAGTTAAATGAGATCATGCATGTGAAGTGCAGGGCCTGGTATATTACCCATATACCGAGTACGTGTCTGGCATGATGGAGGCAGCAAAGATGGGCAAGACACACACCTGTCGCCCTGATAGGCTTACATCCTAATGAGGAAACCTATGTAAACTTAATATCTTAACATCTTTGTGCCTCACTTTCCTCATCTATAACATGTGGACAATAACAATATTTACCACCGAAGATGAAATGACTAATATATATAAAGCATTTAGAACAGTACCGGCACATTGTAGTACTGTAGTCCAAGAGGTATTTTGTGTTGATGGTTGACAGGAGAGTTAAGATTTTATGGAGAGGATTAGGAATTATTTTATGGAGAAGGTGGCAGTGAGATGAGCTGGAAGGATGAGCATGGTGTTGACAGGGCATTCTGAGTGGAAGGAATGATTAAGAATGAAGGTGCAGAGGTGGGAAGGTTGGCGTGGGCTCAGAGGAGAGCCAATTGCTCCTGTTTGGCTGCAGCATGGAACACACAAGGATAATAGTGGAAGGAAAGTTAGGGAAGGCTTTTGGAAAATCTTAAAATGCTAAGTAAAAATTTTACTTCATTGGGTAGGCAATGGAGATTATAAGCTGGGGAAATAAATATGATCAGAGGGACGCATTGGGAAAATTACTGTGGCCATGAAGTAAGGAAAATCAGAATTTACATCAGTGATGCAAATGAGAAGCTAGTGGCACTTCATTCCTTCATTCAACAAATATTTCTTTGTTATGTATAAGGCATCATCCTAGGCACTGGGTATACAGGGTGAACAAGACCGAGTCTGTCCTCCTGGAGGTTACAGCCTAGGGGGAGAGAGAGAGAGACAGGCAATCACACAGGTATATCATTTAAAACAAGGGGAGCTCAATGAAGGAACCTACGGGAGCTTTGACAAGAGGGTTATGTAAAAGGAGTCAGGGGTGGTTTCCCTGAAGAAGTGACATGTAAGCCGAGATCTGAAGGATGAGGAGGAGTCCACCGAGTTGAAGGACAAGGCAGAAGCTGCTTTCCAGGCAAAGGCATTGGGGTGAGATAACAAGACCATATTTCTCTTCTAGAAAATTATTTCTGCGTCAGTGTGGAAAATTTATTGGAAAGAGAGCAAGAGCAGATTTGGTTGGAGAGTTACATCAAAAGATAATTGTGTGAATGCTTCATGCAATGGTACCGTCACACACAAAAACACAGATGAATCTCACAGGCAGAAGAAGCCAGACACAACGAAGGACATATTGTACGATTCCATTTATGGGAAATTCAAGACTAGAACTTCATATAAATGAACAAATCTGTGGTGATAGACTTCAGATTGGTGGCTACATTGGAAAAGTAGGGTAGAAAAACTGTGTATGTAACATTATCGTAACTCTAAAAGAAATTAATATAATAATTTATTTAAGAATTAAAAGGAAAACATCCAACATTTTAACATGGTTTTTTCTGGTGGTGGGATTTCAGTTGACTGGTGTGAGGAAAGATCAGGGTGAGGAAATCACCCTGAGGGGATTTTCAGAAATATTGACACAAGATTAAGAGACAAACCAACCTCTCTGAGCAGAATGACAGGTCTGCAAATCTCAGTTCTGTTCTAAGGGAGTGACCTTCAGCGAGTTGCATAACCTCTTTAACCCCCAGTTTCCTCAACTTTAAAAAAGGGGTCCTAACGGTGCCTTCAGCCCAGGACTATTTGGGGGATTAATAAGATGAAGCGTAAGCACAATGAGTTTTCAGTAAATGTCAGTTATTGATATTAAAAGAAACCTTGGGGGCAGAAGAGAGTGAAGCTGTCCACATTAGCTCCCACTGCCCCTCCTTCCTGGGTCATCTGTAGAGAGGGAGATTGGCCATGGGGGGTTCAGGGGGAGGGTTAAGGTCCAGAACAGCAATCCGTAGGGGAATGTGAAGGGAGATGACCAGGGAGCAAGCCCAGCTGGGGCGGAAACTGAGCATTTCTGGGGTGAAATCTTCCAACTCTTTCCCAGCCAAAAAGGATGGTTGAAATGTGTCTGAGTTGGGAATTGAAAAGGGGGTTGTGACGGAAAGACAAGGAAATGATAATTTGAGAATAAACTCCATGAGTATAAAAATAAAGAATGTCATTTTAAATGAGAGAGTTTAAAGTTGAACATTTTGTGACTATGTATAGCTGTGGGTGTGATGTATATGTAACATGATGTTATTTAAGGAAATCACAGAACCCATATCACTTGCCTTTGTACATAAAGGCCCGATTCTTCCGTACTTTATCAAACAGCGAATATTATGATACGATACCCACATACTATTTGAGCACATGAAAAGTTATTTTTCTTTAATTAAAATTAACTGACTCTTCTAGAAACCAGTGGAGCCCACAGCTTCTTAGGGGAAATTTAATTGGTGCTTAGTCAATGACCGAGGAAGCATGAAATGCACAAGTATGCCAGGTATTTGCATCTCTTTCTTCCTGCTCAAGGAGACAGGCTTATAATATTTAATACTGTCAGTCAGCAAAATCAGGATCACTGGTTAGGCCACAAAGTGTTAAACTGGCTTTGTTTCAATGAGAATAAAAAGGAAATTACAAATAAAACAGAAACTTGTTGTGTTATATATAGAAAACCTACATTCTGGGAGAGGAGGCATAGAAGTTTTATTTTATATTTTATTTAATTTTTACAGGGAGTTTCTGAAAATCAATATTGTGAAGCCTAACTGCGTTTAACACGATGCTCTCCTTCAGAGTGTGGGCAGGAAATTGTGTCAACATTGCAGCCTTATCTCTGCCTGCGTTCCAATTAAAAATTGTTCAACATGATATAATGTATGCAGGCTATTCTGAACAGCCATCTCTGAATAATAATGATATTGATAATAGTTATATTAGCTACCATTTTTATTAACACTTTTATGTAGCAGGTATTATGCTAAGCATTTTATTTGTAATAGATCACTTAAAAGCAAAGAGGGAGGTATTTTAGGTATTTTATTATATCCATTTTTTGGGTGAGAGCAATAAAGCTCAGACGAGGGTTGCCAACTGCCCAGGTTTTCCAGGGTGTGGGACTTTCAGTGCTTATACCAGGAAAGTCATGGGCAAACTGGGGTGAGTTGGTCACCCTATAAAAATGACTTGCTTGATTTTTAAGTGGTAGAGAGAGATTGAAAACTCTTCTCTCCTTAGCTGGTCAGATTTCCTACCTACTGCCAGCCCAGCTCTCGATCACAGTGCATAATAGTTAAACAGCAAAGACACTCTTTGGCAGCATGGCCGGGGAGGGATCCAGGTTGAAACTTGGCAATATTATTTCACATGATGTAATTGAAAATGTCATCTTGTCTTTCCCTGTCCCCAAACCACTGAGCAAGCAAAGCTGAGCCTCCCTTGACAACATTTCCAAAGGGCTGGCATGTCACCTTAATCTGACATTCAGCGTGAAAACCCACTCACCTTGGGGAGGGGGTAGAGGTGACACAATGGTTGGCCAGGGTCCTGTTTACAAAACTCCAGGGTGTGACACACCACATCAGCATTCTTATCCATGCTAAGCCTGGAAGGAAGCAGGACAAAACAAAGGCTACTTCAGATCTCTCAGGCATTAGGAAACAGAAGCTATTTCAAAGAAAGGTAAATCCCCAGAATGGATTGCAATACCCTTAACTCATTGCAGCACAGCCTTTGAGTCCAGGCCCGTGTAGCTGCTGGATCATAATGATTTCCTACCACGTTGCTCTCTCCTACATTTAGAATAAGGTCCTCGGAGTGGTGGGGAGGGGGCACGAACAGCACTGAGCTGTGGATCAGCCTCTCACACAAGCGCTGTGATCCTTTTCAGGAGCAGCCACAAATAAAATTAGGAAAGGAAAAATGGGCAGTGGTGTAATTTGATGGGAACAATATTTGAAAGTTTGCTGGGCCTTATAGAAAAAAAATCATGTATGATACTGCCTTAAACACCTAAAATTATCTCCTTAGGCATAATCCAAATTATCTCTTTTCCTTTAAAATAAATATATTTCTTTACCTTGTAGAAGAAAATATAATATTGTTGACTCTTTCCCCTGGGGATAGTATAAGGATAGTGGTCTTCAAACAATTCATTTATGTCTAGATTTGCAGGGGCTGAGACAAACCTTTCAGATTCATTTTCTACCTGACACCCTCTAAACTCTTCTTAAATGGTGAAGAATGAGTATAATGTGCTGCTTCAAGTGAAGGAACAAGTAAAGTATGGACTTTTAGTAATTTTTCTAAGTAAATTACCAATTCAAATCCAAACCAAACTGAAGCAAAGCAACAAAAAGAAAGAACCCAGTGGCATAGGTTGGTAATATCTGGAGACTAATCTTGGAAGAACAGTTATAGATTCTAGCAGATACTTTTTGGGTTTTTTTCCCCAGCTCACATGATCACTTAACTGTCCCCCTTCACCCATAGGGGTGGGTTCCTGGCAACTGTCTCGTATTTCTAGGCCAGTTAATTGTACCTCATTAGACTACTGTTCAAGTAGGTCCAATCAGATTCTCTTTTATGGAAACTTGGAATTGGTGTTAAGAAGTTTGAATCCACTCTGGGCTGCTCTCAGAATAATAGGAGCTATAGTGACTTGGGACTGTAATGTCATTTCCTGCCATGTGGATTGAGCATTTGGAAAGCTAGTCTGTAGGATGGGGTTCATGGGGCAGAACTCAGTGTGTGCAGTGAGGAAGCCTGGGGAGCGTGTGCCCCTGTGTTCTTGATGGCTTCCCAGTCCTGTTTCCAGTCTCTGTCTGAAGCCTGGATATTTTCCTGCTCTTGAGTTCCGTGATATTGTAGGGGAGGAAGACATTTTCTCTACCTGCTTTGGGTTCTTCTGGCTGGACAATGAATTAAATTCACATGAGACAGAATAACAGGATAAAATTAAACAAAGCTTTATATGTATACATGGGAGATGCTCAGGCAAACTGAGCAACTCACCAAAATGGCAGAAGTTCTCATCTTAAATACCACCCTCAGCTAAAGACAAAGGAGGATGTTGGGGGTAGAGGAAGTCAGTTATGGAAGATTACCAGACAAGTACAGTAAACAAGAGTCAGGTTATTATGCAGACTTGAGTCCTTGCCTTCCACATTGATGAGAGTTTCTAGAGATAATGTCATCCCCCTTCTTCCAGGTATGGAGAGGAAGACACCTTTACAGATGGAGATTTCCTTTACAAATGTAAATGCATCTTAACAAAGGGTGAGTAAATTCTACTTTTCAGAGTTTCTTTCCTGTCTGCAGTTTTTAAAAGTAACCAGCCCCAAATAATCCTCATGCCAAAGAGACATATCTTGAGGTGGCCAATTCCAGTCCCCCACAATATGCTCTAGGTTCCTTTATAATAAATTCACTCCATATCTTCCAACTATTATGCGTACCTCTGCAACTACTCCAACTCCAACTCCTTTCTTCTCTCCCTGACCCTCCTCCTCCTTTTATTCCTTCTTCATAAGCAAGGCCGTGTTGTTTCTGTCTTTTTTCTGACTGAAGGCAGTCATAGCCCATACATGGGCTGACCCTTGAGAACCACTGGTGAGCTTGGCAATGCTTTGCCCCTGTGACTACGGCCTGGATCTACTCCCTGACTCCACTCCCACTTCTGCTTTATTCCCCTGATAGCCATTCCACAGACTCTCCATTAGGTCGTCCACTCAGTCAAGGGAGTTTTACACCTAGACATGCAGAATAGCAGATGAGAGTTAGAAAGATAAAACAAAAACAAGATGCAAGCAAAACAAAAACCCATCCCCCCCACCCCGTTCTCACTTAGTGCATGTAAGCAACAGTTTTAATGGAAGCTGAACATCAAAATATCCTTAAAATCTCTAATAATCTTGTCTTTGGATTACCAACTAAAAAGGCTGGGAGGGGCAGTAAGAGTTTATGTCATGAAGCTTCCTGCAGAAAGAACTGCCCCATATTAATGAAAAGCCCATCAGAGAAAGAGGGTCCACCTCAGAGATCTTCAAACACGTTGATGGTCACTAGTACATGAAAAGATAGGCTGGGACCACAGGCTCCTAAATCTCGTTTCAGCTGAATGAGACTAGCCATGTGACTGGCGAGATGGCTTCTCAACATTTTGTGATCACCTGATTTAAGAGGAAAAAGAATTCACCATGAGAGTCATCTGCTTGGCCCTGGGGTTCCTTCACAGGAGGTGGAAGGGAAGGTAAGTTACAGTATTAAAGGAGGCCTTGTCTTCTAAGCTGTGGGACAAGCTATTTGTGACAGATAAAGTCCATTACCAAACTAGTGTCTACCAAGGGTCAGTAAAGCAGGAGAGGGTGGCTATTTTCACACATCTGTTCTCAACTTAATGGGTCATTTATGTAACTGATGACTGCTGTCTTATGGGGGTCTGGTATTTAGTAGACTCAGGAGAATGATAAATAAGGCTCTGCTTAATCTTTTTTTAACGTAAGGCTAATATTCCATCTGTGGTAATTCAGGACCACCAAAGCCAACTCATCATATGGTGTTCAAAACCTATTCTCTTTCTCCTGAAACTAGTGCACATTTCCAAGTAAGTGAACTTGAATATGGGAATGGAAATGGGGGCCTCTCAGTCCAAGGGTGAGGCTGGTGTTCTCTGAACTGAGGAAAAGGAGAGAGGAACTGGGCACGAGGTGTCCCTTCCAGGGTCTTCTAAGACCAGAGCTTCATGATCAAAAGACTGAAAGTGAGCAGCACCCCTTTGGACAAGAATAGAAAATGCTGAGCCTCATAATTCCAGACAAGTGGAAGACCACTAGAATGTGCAAGATGCAAAGAAGTGGTAAAGTAGCAAGTGAGCTCTTGACCACTTGAACAACCTTGGAACAGAAGGCCCAGGCTATACCTAATTTGTGAAATCCTTAGTAAATCTCCCAACTGGTAATAACCATTCCCACCCAACATTGTTTTCTTTTTCCCAGTGCAGCAAATAAGACCAAAAGGGTCACATTTTAATTTGTTTCCTTTTACTACATTTACAAGTACAGAGCTGCAGGAGTGAGGCATGTGGGGAGGGGAAGGCTTAAACATATTTGGCAGAGCTAATTAAGTTTAATTAGGATCATGGTAGAATGAAGTCAATGATGATGATGACGACCATCATAAATCAAAAGAAGGGAGCAAGGTCAGGCTTAAGTCAACAGACAGGCAGAGTAACAGCCTATGGCAGGGAGCAAGGAGAGGGCCTTTCACACATGAAAGCTCTCAAATTTAGACCTTTGACACCACTTATACAGAAAGTTTTATATATTAATATATAGTCATAGGGATACATTCATAGCATTGAAAGATCTTCCTCATGCAACTCAATACTTTGACCCCATTTCTGGACTACACTCTTTACAGTGTACTATAAATTTAATCATTTCTATAAATCCTGTAATCATCTTGTGTGTGGCACAATTATATTGCTTTGTATTTTTGGTGTCTAAAAAAAAATGAAGTACACTTAAGCTGTACCATAATTGTTATAAATCCTGTTTTGCATTTTTCTTCTAAAACTGTTAGTAGTTTAGGCCTCTCTTCATCTCTGATAGCTCCTAAGTTCGGAATACAATAATTTGTGATTTAGAGGGGAGCATAAATAGATATCAGGAGGCAAGATGAGACAGACAGAAGGCAAGGATCATGTTTGCTACGGCAGCCTATGGGACAATGGAGGTCAGCAGCAGGCAGAGGAAGACCCAGCACATGGTCACTGGCTAGTATTGGGCTGCTCCTGGAAGTAGCCCCTCCCTGAATGACCCAGATTCCTGGGGGAACCCCTGAGTGCTCAGATTTCCCACTTCCTAACACCATCCTGTGGGTAGGGAATGTAGTTGCTGAGTAATTAGTCCATGAATCATTGAGAATTGACTGAGGTGAAATAATGAGGAGGGATGCCCTCTGGGTTAAGAAACACATTTAATAATGGAAGCCTGAAATTCAGGTAAAACTAAAACATGAGGTTGTCATTTTCAGGGCCTATATCAACCCAGAACTATATGTGATTGATTAAAACAAGCTGTAAAAAGAACACATCATAAGAGGAGAAATTTCTATCAGTGAACAGCTAATATTGGAACTGGAAAATTATGCACAAACAAAACTAATAGTGGATGGATCCCCAAAGGGGGATCATTTATCAGATCTGTCTTTCTTCAAAGTGGCCCACCCAATACTAGTGAGAATTAGTCATCTCATGACTCTGAGTCATCTCAAAGAAACAAATTTCCTCCCCTCCCCACCACCTACTCAGGAAGTGGCCCTCTTTTGGTGGTTTGCTGGGCCCATTCTTTCTTAGCACCTCGTGTCCACTTGTAATTATTTGAGGTGAGGACTGTCCCTTGTACAATTCATGTCTGCAGTACCTAGTAGAGTGTCTGTTGTCTTCTCTCTGATGCTTCTGCTTAACTGGCTCTCGCACTCACCACTCTCCAGTTGTCTACCAAATAGCAGTGGGTTTCCCAATGAACAGAGGACACTTCTCTTTTACTCCCATCATGCTTCGTGGCTAATCTCTGGCACCCGCTTTTGGGTATCTGCTTGTACTGCCCTCTGGCTTCTGAGACTCTTTTCCTCTTACCCCACTAGTTCCCTGATCTAGGCCCAGCAGAACATCTCTGGCCAAGCTGACATTTTCCCCAGAGCACCAGGCTCATACTAGTATGTAAACAGATTCACTGAACAGGCTGAAAGTTTTTTTTTTTTCTTCCTGTTTTAATACATTGAAGTAATTTTCTTTAGAGCAGTCTAGGCATAGCTCATCTGTAGAGATAATTTTGTTTTTTAAAAGAATTAATTAATTTAGCAAACATTTATGGAAGGCCTTCTATGCTGAAGTGTTGCACCCAGCCCTGGAGATTCAAAGCCCTCTCCTTCTCCTCTCTTCTTTCCTTTCTTCTTTCCACATATTCAGTGTTTTGCTAAGAACCTAGAGATACAAAGTTGAACGAAAGGTAGTCCCAGCCCTCAGAAAACTTTCAATCTAGTTAGCAACTCATAAAAGTAAATGGAGAATTAAATTACAAACAGACGTGGTGAGTGCTGTGCTAGGGGTTTGCACAGATACTAGGAGTGTGTGTGTGTGTGTGTTTGTGTGTGGTGGTCGTGGTGGGAGTGTCTATCTTAGCCTGAGGAGGGTCAGGAAAGTTTCCAGAGGAAGTGACCCTGGAGCTGAGGTCCAAAGAAGCAGGATTGGTGTGTGGGAAGAACTTCCAGTGGTTTGGTGTGCAATGGAGCAGCCAAAGATGAGTCTGGAAACGTCCTCAGGGACCGGTTCATAAAGAGCCTTGTGTATGGGACTAAGGAAGCCTGAAAAGGGGGTGAAGACTTTGAAGAATTTCATGTTAGAGAGTGACATCATGAGTTTGGCATTAAAAAGACATTTGGTCAGCTATTCTGTGCATTATGGACTTGAAGGGTAACGAGTACGCCTGCAGTCCAGTTGGGAGGTGGTGGCAGTGATAGATGTATGAGCTAAGAAGACAGGGTCTCTGCCTTCCACACACTCACAGTCCAGGGCTGCTGAAAAATCATTTACCATAATAGGGTGAGGTCAGTGTTAACAGAGGCAGATGCACAGCACTGTGGAGCACTGAGTATCTCTCTGGCCGGAATGATTTTAAGTTCCTTTTATCTTTATTTCTGCAACTCTAGCCTATCCTGTTGTGGGGCTTGATGCTGTCCTCTGCACCTCACTGTTCTGAGGCTAATGGCATAAAAAAGAGGAACCATGTAAGAATGTTTGTAGTAGCACTGTTCACAAGAGAGAAAACCAGGAAACACCCCAAACACCCATCAATGGGACAGTGAAGGAACAGACTCTTGGAGAGACACAATGGACTATTCTGTCCAGTCAGAGTGAATGCAACTACAGCAATGACACACTCTGTGAATGAATCTTAGACATAAATTTAAGTGGTAGGTCCCAAAAGATTATATACAATGTGATAGTCTCTCCATAAAGTAAAGAAATAACTAAAATGAAAAAATATATGCTTTAAAGGAATATATACAATAAATATACTATTAATTATAACCATTTTTAGATAATTATTTATTATATTATCATATATTATTTTATGTAATTATAATAAATTATATTAATATAATAAAATATACATATATGTAATAAAACTGTAGAAAAAGGACAACAAGACAAAGACAGACATAGGATTTGTTACTGGGGTGGAGAAAAGCATGAGAATGAAAGCAAGGGACCGCATGGCTAGAGTAAGTTTTTGTCAAGGTCCTAGACTCTGTTTTACGTGGTGGGTTTGGAAGCTAATTACATTATTCAAAGTAACTAAGTAACTAACTAAATAATAAATATAAGAAACCATGTATAGATCCTTCACGAGAAAGTACCATAAAGAGGAATATGATTTATCTGATTCAGTGCCCCTGAGCTCCAAAAAGGAAAAAAGATGATAGGACACAGGCAGATAATGATAATGATCATGGCACACGTGCAGGATACTGAGGGGTAGGGCTGGGACTGGGGAAGTGGAGAGGGCCAAGAAACCCGCAAGCAGGAAGAGAGAAGAGAAGAACGTGGCCTGAGAAGCCAGGAGGCAGAGTAGGGAAGGGCTGGGCCATGCTGGGGAGCCCAGGAGAAAGGGTCAGATGACTGCGTCCAGCCAATAGAATCCAGTCATTTGTTGGTATTTGGTGGTGAGGTTCCTTCTGGAAGGCTCATGGAGAGAAATTGAGCCAGGTTGTCAGATTTGTAATTCAGGGGGAGCCTTTACCCATTGTAACAAAGGAACAAAGTCAGGTTTGAATTTTCCACTGTTAACCAGAGCTAGAATACAGCTGCAGCCCCTGTTCAGTAAGTACATCCTGCTGGAGCCAATTGCCTCCCAGTTTTCCTGTTTCCCCCACACTCATCCGAGCGACTGAATCAGATTAACGTGCTGGCATACTCACAGTGTTATGATGTCTGGTCCAAACATGTCAACCACTAAATAGCAGGTGGTCTTCAATAGCAGTTTTTCTAAGAAAAACAAAGAAGGGGAAGTAGAATATTTTTTATGGTGATGAGTTTAACACAAGTTAATAATGATCATATTTGCTAGGAATTGAAGCTGAGTGATTAATCTATCATTAATTCAATTGATTAACTTTAAGGGTTTGGAGGAAATGTTTTAGTTAATGTATCCATTAAAATATTATTTCAACCTCAGATTTATTTAAATGCTACTTTGTTTACTGTATGCTAAAGATGACTAGTTTATGAAAATAAAATTTATAAAAAATTATAAAAATACAGCTAAATTCTGGGGTTTTCTTTTGTACAGCAGAGAACATCTGAATGCTGCTGAAGATCTCCCACATTGAAGTTGAAAGAAACGGGACTTGCATTAAAGCAAATAATCTTAAATACAGGTTTGTTAAAAATATTCTTCCCTGGTGTTCATTTGGGAAAAAAAGACTTCACTTCAGCTCTTTAGTTTCTGCTGCTGTTATTTCAGAGATAAAAGGAGACTAACTGTCACAGGTGTCCCTGTGCTGCCAGCTACACCAGAGAACACATACACATCTATTAACAAAACATTCTCCTCCCCCCGCCCCCTGCCTTCCCTTTGATGAGAGTACAGGAAAGCCTTGTGGGTTGATCTGTTTGCACGATGAAACCTGTTGACACTGGTCCTGTCTCTCCAGCTTGTGAGTCTACTGTGGAACCCGGCAATTAGCATAGTTAGGACAGATGGGCTGTCCTGGGAAGGGGTGGGAAACCCTCCCTGAGGAGAATTGATCTTGTCATGCTTGTCTCAGGTGGGGCTATCCACATCTTGCTTGGAGGGTGGAGCAGTGAAGCAATGGGATCAATACGGGGAACTCTCTCTAGGACTTCACTTTTACTCAATGGTGAATAATATAAATATTACTTTTATATTAAGACAGATATATTCATAGGACTTTTAAAAATTATTTTATTGAGGTCACATTAGTTTGTAGCATTGTGTAAATTTCACGCGTACGTTATTATATTTCGGCTTCTGTATAGATGGCATTATGTTCAGCACCAAAAGTCTAGTTTCCATCCCTCACCATATGTATGTGCCTCTTTACCCCTTTTGCTTTCCCCCACCTCCTTCCCCTCTGGCAACCATCAATCTGTTCTCCTTCTCTGTATGTTTGTTTGTTTGTTTATCTTCCACATATGAGTGAAATCATACGGTATTGGTCCTTCTCTAACTTATTTTGCTTAGCATAATATCCTCAAGATCCATCCATATTGCTGCAAATGGCACAATTTTGTCTTTTGTTATGGCCGGGTGGTTCATAGGACTTTTTTTACAGTAAAGTATGAGACTTCAAACACGTGCTTTTGAAGTAGGAACTTAAAACTGTATCCCCACATTAGTATTCACCTTACTGAAATAAAAAGACCTCTGAGGGAATCTTAGGAATATCCGCATGGCAGCACATTAGATAACTTAGATAAAATGGACAAATTCCTAGAAAGACAAATTGCCAAAACTGACTTAAGAATAAATAGATGATCTGAATAGACATATAACCAGAGATTGAATTGATAATCGAAAATTTCCCACAAAGAAAAGCCCAGGGCCAGATGGCTTCACTGGTGAATTGTACCAAACATTTAAAGAAAGTGTCTGAATAGGTACTCTCCAAAGAAGATATATGAATGGCCAAAAAACGCATGAAAAGATGCTCAACATCATTAGCTATTAAGGAAATGCAAATGAAAACCACAATGAGACTCCACTTCACCTCACTATGATACGCTGTAAAAAATGACTGATAATAACAAGTATTGGCGAGGATATGGAGAAATTAGAACCCTCATACACTGCTGGTGGGAATATAAAATGGTGCAGCCACTTTGGTAAACAGTCTGACAGTTTCTCAAATGGTTAAACATAGAGTTACTATATGCTTCAACAATTACCTCCTATGTATATACTCAAGAGAATAAAAAATATATGCCCACATAAAAGTTGTACACAAATATTCATAGCAGAACTATTCAAAATAGCCAAGAAGTAGAAACAAGTTAACCCAAATATCCGTTAATTAATGAATGGATGAACGAAGTGAGGTATATCCACACAATGGAACATTATTCAGCCATAAAGAGTAATGAAGTTCTGATACATGCTACGACAAGGATGAGCATTATAAACATTATGCTAAAAGAAAGAAACAGTCATAAAAGACCACAAATCGTATAATTCCAGTTATATGAAATGCCTAGAATAGTCACATTCACAGAGACAGAAAGTAGATTGGTGGTTGCTTAGGGCTGGGGAGGATGAATGTTTGGGGGATGACAGCTAAGGGATGCAGAGTTCCCTTTTGGTATAATGAAAATGTTCTAAAATTGATTGTGGTGATGGATGCACAACTCTGTGAATATACTAAAATGTGAATTATACATTTTAAATGGGTAAATTGTATGGTATGTGAATTATGCCCTAATACAACTGTTACAAAACAAAACAAAGCATACCCTTTTCCCCCTGGGTGCTCCCTTTTAGGTGCACTGCAGTGGAGAGCCTCAAGAAGCTCTGAGCTCATAGGACTCAGAGACCTGAGTTTCAGGACCAGTTGACTAGCCTCTGACCTCACTCGGGTTCCTTCTCCTCTCTGCATTTCAATTTCCTCATCTGAAAAATGTAGGAGTAGGATTCAGTCTCCTTCACTACATGGTCTTGGAAGTTTGGAGAATTATGTAGCCGACATTCAAAATTATGTGAACTTGCAAAGCACTTTGGAAGCGAGATTCAAGTATCACTAACTTAGAGCTAGTTTAGCCAAGGCAGAGCAATTTAAAAACCAACATTAGGGTGTTCCTTGAGAAACTTGTAGTATTGCCTGAAAGGCAGAGAAAATTCGTCTTCTTTCTGGTAAAATAAGAGATGTTTGTATGTGTGTCTGTATCACTTTAGAACCTTGTTTTGCTAAAGTCAAAGTGAATGGCCACGGAGTTCTCCTCAACCTCTGGGCAGGACCTTCTGAACTGTCAGTTTCCTCAAACGATTTTGTGATGGCCAAGTGAGAGACTCCTGGAGCAACTGCTAATGAGCGACATGAGAGGCCCTCTGAAGGCTAAAGTCTAGATGCATCCAGAAGGGTGCAGAGCAGAGATATGCAAAGTCTCTGGAAAAAAGGAAGCCAGGATCAGATGGCAATCTGACTGTCATTTATACAACTTAAGAAAAGATGGGCGCTAACGTGTTGCTAGTAAGCTATCTGATGTAAGACTTACAGAGCTAAACTGTGCCTATGACGAGGAAGGTACAAGAGCATTTAATTTCTACAGAGTCAGAAGGACTTGGAACAGCATAAGAAAAAGAAGTAAGGGCATTCCCAAGGGCAAAGGAGGGTAAAAAAAAAAAATAAAGTTTATCCCTATGAGTGTGTAAATAAAATCTAGAACATTCCACGTTGTAATTCACCTTCATGTTTGCCATCACTTCTTCTCTCATAAAAACCCTTTGAGGGAGTGGTTGTTTTCACCCTCGTTCTACAGGGAGAAACAGTGAGGTTTAGAGAGATTATTCTTGCCCAAGATCACAGATACAGTAAGTGGTTCAGTAAGAGGTTGAAATCTCTCACTCCAAAGGTCCATGTTATTTGTAGCATGCATTTCAATGTACTCAGGACATTTTATTTGATGCCTCGTCTCCCTCAGGTATGGTGGATATTGTTATACACTAATTGCTGATGAGAAATTTGAAGCACAGTGAGACGAATTGACCACAGAGTTAGTTTTGCGCCTATATATTCTAGGCTGCATGTAGATTTTCAGAAACTGCAGAACCTGAAGAGATCTGCTCTTTTCATTTTAAGTCTACGATAGTTTTTAACTATCATATTCAATGAAGATAAGATTTCTGCATGGGTGACCCAAGAAAGTAAAGTTCTAGCAAGACTCTCAGGGCATATGAGTCTGCTGACCTCTAGTGAGAATGATTCCATTAATCATTTTTCCATTAACAATTCTGAGATTCTTCCAAGGTGTTTACTAATGAGAGCCAGAGGCAAAAGCAGTAGGTGAAACTGAAGGTCAGAAATGCTTTGCACGATTTGAAAAAAATTGTGTTCCCAGGCACAGGAAAGGCCAGAACGATTTACTGAGTGAGTATTCTCAAAAACGTTGTTTATAAGCTTTCTCTGCTAAGGTTATGTTTTCTGTACTTGTTTAGCTTTGGAGGTAAAAGCAGTACTACTTAAAAACAATTTTAAAAGTAATAATTGATGCGAATAACTTCACTTCCTTTGTTCCCCATTCTTCTGGCTCACCAGCAGAAGTAGTCACTACGGCCAGACCTATTGTGTTTTCTGGAAGAAGAAATCCTCAGCTAGGAGACAAACTCTCTTTGTCATCTCATACGATTTTGATGACCATTCTGTGCACTGTCTTACACACCCATAAAATGGAAACAGTAATGCCCACTCTTCTTTTGTGTCTGTCCGTGAGAGAGCCTTTAATGTGAACTGAGTGCCGTAATTCCATCCAGAGGTAAAACATTAATCAATAAAATGAAAATAAGCCCAAAGAGCCTCCTTAATCCTTTCAAATTCTTCCAAATGAAAGGTAACCTACCAGTGAAAACTGAAATACCTACTTTGCGTCCCTTGGTGAAGTGTCAACTTCTATTTTACCAGAATCTGACTTTCAGCCCCTTATTTTATGTCAGCAGACTCTGAAAGGTTCCTTTTACGAGTCAGAAGGAGCCAAGATGATACCTTGAATACCTGCAATGCTGGTTCATGTTGTTTTACATTTTGTTAGTATGTTAGGAGACAATAATCTAGGAAATAAGATGTTTGCTGAGCCTTTCATCTTTGAACAACATAACTTTGCCTAAAACGAGATAAATTCAAAGTACAAATGGTGATATCTATCAGTGTGGTCTATTACACAGAAATGACACCAATCAAAACAGGTCTTAATGATAATTATGACTTTTAAAGTTTTTTCCCTTTTATAAAAAGGTAATAATATTTTCTTCTTTTTTCTCTAATTCAGAGATTTGAAAATATAAAGTAAAGTTTATAATAGGTTGCGAATGTCCAATAATAGGGGGATGGATAAATAAAATATGGCACATTTATATGGTGAAGAACTATAGAGTAATTAAGAAGCTTGACCCAGGTCTATATGTCTTAACGTGTATAGATCTCAAAAACAAAACAGAGAGAGAAAAACAGAAGTTGCAGAGCAATACGTATGTAGACATTGACATTAAAGTCCCTACAAGAGGGATTCTGGAAAGGTGATGGTAGAGGAAGCTGAGTTTTGGAATTTCTTTGAATCTCTACCAAGGAGGGGGAAAAAAACCCCTCCTGGATAGGAAAACTAAAAACCCGTGGACAATAGTTACAACAAAACTAAGTATCTCTAAGAACCCCAAAATACAATTAGGCAAGGATGAACCACTCATAGCCACAAGACTTGTGGTTTATTAACATCTGTGTGGGAGAAAGAAAGGGAAGCAATAGGATGTCATATATCCCTGAGAACAGGAGAATCCCCAAATAGCCCATAGGTATTGACTAGAAAGCATGGTGGGCCAATTAAAGAAGAGCAGCTGAGACTGGGAGGGGTTTTGCCCATTGTAATAGCAGATGAATGCAAAGGGCTCAAGAGTAGAAGGACTAAGGGGCTAGAGTGGTCAGGCATCTACAAATTCTAGAAAGTGACCTACCAGAGCTCCCTTCTAGGACAGGGCCCATATTGAGGAGAAACTGCTGAATTTGGAATCAAATTGAGCTAGATAGAAGCAAAGTAAAGAGAAAATCTAGATAGAAGTGGGTGGGGGAGCAGAGACGATTAGCAAGCTGCTGTGTGTGTGTGCGTGTGCGCGCGTGTGTGTGTTTGATACTATACAAAAACAATGAAAGAAGGAGTTCTGTGCATTTAGAAAAGCTACTCTGAACCAATTCTCTTTCTAAGAGTTTTGGAAAACTAATTTCACATAAAAATGAGCAACAGAAATGTATCTAGGTCAACTCCATACAAAGTTATTATAAGGGAAAAAAAAGCATATGGAACAGAATCACATCCCTACAGATAGCAAAAGCATGCCAGAAAGTCATGCCAAAAAAAGGATTAAAACATAACAGAGTATTTCAAAATGAGCTAAGAAGCATTAATAAAATGACATAAGACATGAAAGAATAACAGATATCAGAATTAGAAAAATTCAGACACAGAACAAAAGAACTCAGGAAAGAACACAAGATTATAAAAGAAATGAAGTCTAAACAAGAATGAACACAAGAAGGAGTGAATGCAATAGCTGGTATCTTAAGAGAAACAGAAGGTGAAAAAGCAAAACTTTCAAGATAAAAAATAAATGAAGAGATAAAAAGTATTCAAGAGACAGGCAAAATATCAAAGAGAGGCAAAGAAGATTCAAAATATGGATAATAGAAATCCCTGAAGCAGAGCACCAAATCAAGGCAACTGAATAAATACTAAAAACTTCCCTGAAATTATAAAAAATGTATTTGAAACCACATATTGAGAGAGCACACTGCCAGCCTGAGAACATCAATACACAATGACTAACACCAAGACATATTCTAGTTAGATGACTACATTTTATAGAAGAACGAGATAAAATCCTTTGAACTTCTAGGCAAAAACAGCAAGTGATTTATAAGAAAAAGAAAATTAGATTTTCATTAGACTTTTAAATAACATAGTTAAGATACTTAGGGAAAGAAATTGTGGGCCAAGGATTTTTATATTCAGAAGAACACTGACTTTCAAGTATAAAGGGCACAGTCACCTTGTTATCAACAGGAAAGAATTCAGGGAATATTGTTCCCATGAGCCCTTCCTGAGGAATGAACTTTAGACAACAACTTGACTAGAGAGACATCTGCATAAGGGCTGGTGGTGAACACCAATGTAGTTGCGGATGGGACTAAGACTAAATGAAGGGAAAAGGGAGTGGGTATTGCACGTATGGCTATATGCTCAGATACTTCAGTTTAATGATTCAAAAGGGTGGAGAAATAGGAAGAGCATATCCAAAAAACAATTTTAACTGCTTTCACTGATTATAAAATATATTGATGGTAGTAGTATTAGAATTGACATTCTGAGGCTGTTATATGTGTATTGAGGGATAGGTAATTATGGGATGAGTAATTATGGGATATTTTAATTATATCAATGCCTTTGTCCTTGAGAATTAGGACTTTGTGTGTGGAAAGGAGACACAGATGTGAGACAGAAGAGCTTAAGAGAAAAGTCCTGTACTCTTGAATTTGAATTTGAAGCTTCAGTATGAACACATTGGTTATTTTATCTTAAAATTATACACGTAAATGTATATATGTATATTTTCTATCACTGTCCACTGAAGAGACCTAGAAAGAATGATCAACTCAGGAGCAACGAGCATTCCTACACACCCAGATTGTGATCTTAAAATAATATTTCCCACTAATGGAAACCAGAGCGTCTAAGAGAAATAACTGATTTCAAGCCTGGGGTTAGAAATGTACAAGACAGGGTTGGAACACCCTGTCATACCAGTTAGTGAGAAAGCTATCAAAGGTTACTTAGGCTTATGTCAAAAGGACTCAGGAGCCAACCCGAAGAAGTTCCCACTGGTCAAAGATGAGACAATTTAAGCTTCAAAAAGATAATTGAAATAGACTGAAACTCATCAAATGTGTATAAATTTATGAGTTTATTTTGATATTTTAAAGAAAACTAACTGACTACTTTGGGATGATAATAGAAAGTAATGAATCATTTGAGAACTGGTAAGAAAAGCAAAAGAATCAAGCATTTACCCTGTTTCTTTCCAGTATGAACATAGGAACTCTGGGCAAAATGTTCCTAAAGTATGATGATGATGAGAGGAAACTGTCTCTAGTATATTTCAACTACTAAATGAAATATAAATGATAGATTAGAACAGCACCATTTTGCAACTTCCTATGAACTAATAGGTCTGGACATTGAGCATCAACAGCTGCTAATACCATAAAAAGAAAAAAGAGAAAACTGCTTATGATGGTCTCCTGATGAAAGAAAACACCACCACTCAAACTGGAATGTGATCAAGCCTCTGGATCCAGCTGCCAAGTTTTTGGAAATACAGAGTACAGAGAAACATATTGAATTATACCACAAGGATGCCATCAGTAAGATTCAGACTATGAGAAACTCTACAGGGCAAATTCCACAGTTAAATTATGAGGAAAAGGAAGAGATGGAGAAAAAAAGAGAAAGGGATGGAAAGGAAACTTGTAGATTAAAATAGACTGAAAAGGCACATCAAAAATTTTAAAACCGGGCAAGACTACGGCATCTAGGGATGGTCATTGGATGATAAACCTATAAAGCAATGCAAGGAAATGATTATGGTAAAACTCGAAATGTTGTTCTTTCAGAGGGAAGGGAGAATTTATGATGGGATGAGGCATGTGGCTGGGGCTTTTGGAGTGGCTACCTATCTGTTCCTTCTTCACCTGGGCTATGCTTACAAGGGTGTTAAAGCTACACATTTATCCTGTGTAGTTTTCTACATTTGTTTTGTTTTATCAAGATTTAAAAAATCACCCAAAGAACAATACTGTACATTGTCTATGGATTCATACAAGTGAATGTGAAAGTATAAAATTTGGCAAGAACAATACCCATCAAGTTCGCGCGAGTGTTTCCCTCCAGGGAGGTGGGAGGAGAATGGAACTGGGGGCAGAGGGATGCCAAAGGGTATTTCAAGTTTATCTGCCAAGTTCTAATTCCACAAAAGAAATATGACGTAAATATATCAAAATCTTAGCAATGGTTAATCTGGGAGTTTGTGAACACACGTGTTTGTGTCTCCTAGTCTTTATTTTTGAATTCTAAAAAAATTAGCTTGTGAATGCACATTGTGACTGCATGGAATAAATTCTCCGAAATGTTTTGGTGCTATTGGTATAGCATGCCATATAAATCAAAGATACAATTGCCATTAGTCCAACTACCTAACTTAGAAACAATAATGTAGGCATCCTTGATGAATTAGTTCCTTAACATTAAGTGAATGAGAATTCAACTCTAAAAGGAGTTAATTCATTGTGACTGTTCACCTAACAGTATTCTATAAGGGAAATAGAATCAATATTTTCTTTCTGCTGAGCTTGAAAAACAAATATACAACTTGTTTAAACCACCAATCAGTTCCCTCTTTTGCGGGATTTGTAAGGGATTTTACTGAGATCTAGTTCAAGTCAATGGAATGTTCCCAGATTGTTTTCCCATTTGGGGTTTTGAGATTAGTTGTTTCTCAGCCTATAGCTCTGTGTTGGTAGGGCTAACCCAACCTAACCCTAACCTTAACCCTAACCCTAACTGGGTATGTATAGGTGGTCAAACTAACATAAATCTTTGAAAATTATTTGTTATTCATTATTTTGACCTTCTTGGTATTTAAGGAAATGATTACCAAGTGGGAAAATCATTATAAATGTAACACATAAAACAACAATTGGCCATTCAAAATTTTATCCCCTAAATGTCTTAAGCAATCTCATTATGCCATGACAGGAAATAAATGTCAGATAAAAAAACTGCCTAGAGTGGTTTTTTGTATGTTTGTTTTAATTTCTATGAGCCCCATAAGAATTCAACTCACAGAAATAATATAATCATATTTTCTTTCATGAGTGTGTGTAGGAGGGATATAAACTCAGTCATGATGACTCATGAGTGAGAAAGAAAGCAGACCCACAGCCACGTGACCCTTTCTGTATTTACCAGGCAGGTAGCTGCACAGTCTCTCCATGGAGGCCTGGACCGTAGAGTTGTGAACCTGGGCAAGCTGTTCAATCACAGAGACCACCAGCACACACCCTGTGAGGGAGAAGAAGAAGATGTCAGCAAGTTCACGCAGAACAGGGAACTTTTATTTGCCATTTGCCTTTTAAAATCTACCATCTTCACAAATGCACTGTGACTTGTAGTGAAGTGTGAAACATGATGAGAAGATTGTGGGTTTGGGGGTCAGAAGTACTGGTTTCAGTCTAGTTTTGCCACTTGTAAGCTACATGACACTGGGGAAGTAGTTGAGTCATGCTTTGTTTCTGTTTTTTGTCTATCACATGGGAGAAAGAGATGAGATGTCAAGGAGATAGTGCAAGGAAACAGCCCCCACAGAGCAGAAGCTCAATAGATGTTGGCTTCTTTCCTCTCCCCTTTCCTTCTTTCTGCAGTGGTCGCCTCTATTATGAATAGGATCATTCCCCTCCTGTGTGTCCTCAGCCTGCAACCTGGGGTCAGATTTTAAATTTTAGAAAAGTGGTGGAAATTACTCAGAGTTTGGAGTCAGAAGAACTGGAATTGAGTCCTGCCCTTGAATCTTAGACTCGCCACCCAGCCTTTCTAAGCCTTGGTTTCCTTACTAGAAAGTATGTAATGGTACGTTTCCCATAGGGCTGCTGTGGTGATTAAATGAGATAACAGTGCAACTGAGCATGCTTTGAAATCATAACACTATTGTAAAATATTATTTTACCTCTCAGTTACAAAGCGCACTGCTTGAAAGCTTGTACCAATATAATTAGTGTCTAGAAGGAAACTTGGATCAAGTTAGGAATATATTCCTTCAGCTACCTTAATATATGGTAAGTGTGAAGGCCCCCATATATGGTAATATATGGTAAGCTGACACCCCCAGAAGGTTCTATCACCAGCCTTGGTCTCCTGAACTGCTGGGGAAGCCTAAACTTCCTTTTTCTAAAGGGAGGGGACTCTTTCTTCTACACAAAGGGATTGGTTGGTCAAAGATCATTAGGTCTCTGAGAGGAAATTGCTAGGCCTCCTTGAGATAAGAGGAGCGGTACTTATTTGCAGACGTTGGTTTCTGAGGAGGCAAAAGAAGGCTCCCATCCAAATGAGGAAGTTCCATGGTACCTGGCCCAGCAGCAAGCTCACTATTATCCATCAGCTCAAGGGACTTGGAACCCAAATACACACTCAGTGTCATTAAAACCAAATTCCCACCAGGACTTCTTGAGAAAAGGTGGCTGACAACAGATGTGAATAGTACAATGGGGCATTTCTAGACAGAAAGAAATGAAACCTGTAAAATGTGAGATTGCCAGCTAAGAACAAGAGACTTCTATCTTTCTAGACACTGCAACATCTGATGAAGTTTGGGACTTGATTGTTCTGCACCCTCAGATAAAGCTGGGCTCACCAAATCCGAGACAGTGCGATCCTGATAACCAGGGTCTTACTGCTGGGGCATTTATCAGCATCAACGATCAAAGTTGATTAGATGTACTTTTAACTTAATCCATGTATTGAGGGTTTTATTACATTGCGATGAATTTAGTAGCTGATAGTTGTTGGCACTTTATGGTCTAAAAATAATTTTCTTATATGTTTTATTTTAAAAATAAATTTTCAAAAATATAATGCAATTCAATCTCATTTTAGAAAGTTTTAAAAGTATAGGACAGAATAAAAAAGATAAACGTCACTCAAATAACCCAGAAATAAACCAATTTTCCTTTTATTTTAAATGTATAAAATATATTTAGAATATGTGAATATTTTCAACATTTATAATATACTTTTACACTTTGATTTATGTCTCTGTTAATCACTTGTTGAGTTAGGTGGAACTAAATAAATTTTAATAATTGTTTGATAAAAACAATTATAAATAATTAAATTGCAATGTGATAAGAGGATGCAGTGTGGTGTAGTTGAAAAGGGAAGGGTCTGGGAAAAAAATGCTTGGATTCAAATACTGGATCAGTCACTTACAAATGATATGACTTTGAACAAATTACCTACCCTTCGGAATTTCATTTTTAAGAGTTTAGAGGTAGACCATAGGTTCCTTGATAGCAGGAATGGGGTCTTACTAGCTCTAGCTTTGAGTGCCCGACACAGGGCCTGGTTTGGAATAGAGAGACAAGAGGCATTGGCTGACTTGAAGCAAGCTGACTGGAGAGCCACCTGAGTGACATTTCAGTTCTCAGTTGCTGGAGGTCTCCATAGGAAAGGATTAATGGATGTACCTGCAGATGTGTTCTGGCTCAGTCATCTCACTGATGACAGTGCTTACTCGTTGTTCCAGTGTCATTACAGGACATGGCTCCACTTCTCATTCTGGTGTGAAACAACCAGTCCCCTCTGGTTGAATCAAACAGTAGATTCTATAGCAAATGGTCACAACATGCAGCTCACCATCAAAGAAGAACGCGGTGGAGACTGGGTTGCCATCTTGCATAGTAATCACTTCATACAGCATCTTATCAACCAGCTGCAGCATTTGGCATCCAGAGTGGATTTGAAGTATGGTGGGTGTGGGGCTTTGGAAATAAAATTAGGAGATCTGGCACAGATACCAAGCAGAGGAGATTCCGCTACAGATTTATGCTTGAGACCTAGCCTGTTGCTCTTACGATTTTACATGGCTTCTCAAAAATTGTGGAAAACCGTGGTTACTCCAGAACCTGGCTTAACGCAGTTTTCATTTATTCAGAACATTTTCAACAGGCACCTTCAAAGAAAAGAAGCAAGTGTAAAATAGCCTGGGTGATTTCAGTGATTGAGGTGTAATAGGAACATTTAGGATATGCCGTGAATAGTTCCAGACACATTGTGGGATGGGATAAATACCTGCTAAAGGAATAAGGTCAGAGAGTACCGTGAGGTGAATATAGACCTGATGGCATTTTCTTGTTCGGATAAAGTGATGAAGGAGCACACAAGGACAATTGTGGATTGTCGTGCTGCCTCAGTTTCCCCTAAGTGACCAGTCTTTGAGACACCAAAGATTTGGAGGGACCAGAAATAAGCACATATTACTCCCCTCAGAAGAGCTCTATACTCTGTAGTGAACTCATTTTATCTCCACCTCCCCCAACCCTGACAGGCTTTAGTTTTTTCTGTGTGCTATTTTTTACCCTCTCCTCCTTTGTCTGCTTAGCTCTTCCCAATTGTTCAAGATCCTCAAACTCCAGTGACACTTCACCTTCTTTCCCCAATCAGAATTCAGGGCCCTCTCCTCTACTTTGCCCCAGTCCTTCATACTTATCACCTAGGACTGTTATTAAATGTTGCTTTGACTTCCTCACCCCAGACATCATCCTCCTTGAGGGCAAAGTCAATGACTTATTCTTCCACTCCAGGCCTAGCACCACTCTTGGTACGTGAGCTCAGCACACATTCACTGGATGGATGAGTGAGAGAAAACACTCATGGGAAATCTCTTCTAATCCTGTGGAGAATGAGACTGCCTCTTCATGGAGACATGCATGAAAAAACGTGTGGAAGGCTAGATGTGTAGCTAGAGAAATTCTGCCACTTGTTCTCTTTTCTTCCTCACGGAGGCAAATGCTACATACAGATTGCCTGCATGTCAGAGGAGTCTTCCAAGACTGGCTTTAACAAAGGAAGCATGCATTCAACCAAGAGTTACTGAGCAGCTGTTCTTGGCAAGAGATGGTGCTAGGCTTTGATGGGACCCAGATGTATAGAATAGGATCCCTGTCCATAGGGAGCTCACAGTATAGTTCCCAAATTTACATAAACTGGATGGAAAATGCTAGGTGAGATGTGACTTTGAAGAGACTTTAAGGTAGAGCAAACAGGAGAAAAGGCATTCCTAGGAGAGGAACAAGACTTGTTGGCCTGAAAGAACATAGTATATTTCTCCGTATTGTTCACAATTTAATTAGTGTCAAATTTCCTTTCTTACTGGTACCTTAATAGTTTCATAGAATCAATGGCATAATAGGCTTGATGAGATGCAAGAATTGGAAATCCACAGTTGGTTCAGCATAGCAGGAATATTGAATGAACATGGGGCATAAGGGAACCCTTCTTGGGACTTTTTTCTTGAGGATGCTCCATTCTGGGTGACCTCAGTGATTGAAACCTTGCACACTATTTCCTTTTCCTGAAAAATTCAACTCCAGCACATGTGTGTATTTGTTTTAATCCATAGCTTGGAAGGATGAATGCAAAGAGAATTGGGTTGCTTGAGACCAACCTGCTTCTTTGTACTTACGGATATGGGCTTTTTTTCTGAAGTTTATTCAGAGGAATCCCATCAAGGGCTCTTAAGACTTTTATGGTTCCTTAGTACTGCTGACTAAAATTGGAAATCATTAGATAAATAAAAAGGAGCCCAAAAAAGTCAGCTGCCGCTGCAGATTGGGTGATTGATTCTTGTCGCTATCGTCACTCTGCCTGGAAAAGAGTTGCTATATAAAAAGGACCCGCAGAAAAGCAGATAATGGGGTTTGAAATGTGGAAACATCCAGGTTGGGCTCAGCTTTGATTTGAGTCCTGTTCCGTTGCACATTTCCGCCCATTTCCGGTGGGCTCAACTCCCCTTCCAGTTGGATTGCTAATTTAGGGTCTGCAGTGAGGTGTGTCCTGAATCCTGCAGCCGCAGGAATAGAGAAATTGACTTTGCTACAGTTTCTCATAAGAGGTTTCACTGTCTTGAAGGGCTAAAGAATATATTCTCTGGGAGAGATGCATGGGCAGAGTAATTCCTCCCATTACAGACTATTCTCTGGCTGCTAATAAAAGCCTGGCTCTGCTAAAGTGAGTTTGTCCAAGCTACTGTTCGTTTAGGAAGTGATAAGAGTGGGCGAGAACTATGCGTTTTGCTCAGTAGTCACCATTTGAAATCTCACATATGGTAAATCTCTTCTCACCTGGCTTCTGAAAATAAGGAGTATAATAGAAACAGACACTCCCGATATTGCAGGAAAAGAAGAGAATGGGCCTGAATGAAAACACCTGCCACAGAGTTCTGCTTCTGGACACATACCTCGGATAGACTGCAGACTGTCCCACAGAATCCTTTTGAAATGAAACAGAACTCTTGAAACTCTAACTATAATCATATCTGTGCTGGCTGGAACTGCAGCCAACTGCAGAGAGCGGTCTATTAGATTTCCCATTTGTCTGAAGCCCACACTTCACTGAAAAGCCTTGAAAGCACCTGGCAGTTGTCAGAGCCAGGGGCAGCGTGACTACACTTCCTTTTTAACCCTCAGTAGGAGAATAAATAATTCAGCACGTGGCTAGAGTGTGCTCTACAGTTTTCAAAGGGTTTTTTTGCATACATTATCATCTCATTCAAACTTCACAACTTGTAGATGTAGGAATTATTACTCTCATTTTACAGACGAGCAAATGGAGTCTCAGAGAGGTTAAGCACCCAGCCAAGTATGTAGCTAGTAAGCAGGGGAGCTGCAACTGAACACAGTATGTATTGAGTCCCTTCTCGACGCCAGGCACTGTGCTGAGCTTGGAGTATATGCAGAGAGAAAACTGATATGGTTCCTCCTTCTTAGAGATTATACTCTATTAGGGAAAAGTGACCAGAAACAAGTAAATGGACACATAATTAGAAGTAATTTTAGGTGCTATGAAGAAAAGGAGCAGGGTGAAGTAACAGAGGGTAATGAGAACAGAGAGGGTATAAACCTTCTTAGCTAGAGCTGATAGAGAAGTTTTCTCTGAAGAACATATAAAAATGGCTAATACAAGGGAAAGGATGGAGAAGTGTGAGGAGCCAGGGCAGGGCCTTGTAGGCAGGGGGAGCTGGTACCCACTTGATGGCAATGAGACTAGGAAAACTAGGTGCCGGAATCCAATGATGGGGGATGAGGTGCAGGAATAGGCAGAGGCCAGGTCCCTGGGTCTGTTCACTGCAAAAAGGGTAGGGATTCATCCTGAGAGCAGTGAGGAGCCGTTGACAGCTTTGTGGAGGGGGCTGCTGCTATCTGATATGTCTTTAAAACATCATGCTGGCTGTCATGGGGAGGAAGAATCTTAGGGGGCAAAGATGGGAGCATAGAGATAAGCAGGAGACTATTTTGGTCCCGGAGGGAGATGATGGTGGATTGGGTAGAGTAATGAGTGGCAGTAGGGACAGAGATAGATTTGCAATCTATTGTAGAGTTTGTCTTGATAGGATTTATTAATGAGTTGATGAGAAGAAGTGTGAGGAAAAGTGAGAATCAAGGATGACTCCTTTATTTCTGGGTTGGGCTCCAGGCTGGTGTAGAGCACAGCTGTTGGAGTCACACCACACCTGGATTTGGGTCCCTGCATCCCTGTTGAACCAGTATGAGTTTGCCAAATACATCTCCTCAAGCGCCCCACCTCAATTCCCCTCCATGTTCTCAGATTTCCCTGGTTGGGTGGGAGTAGAGGATATGGGTTTATAAATTGTAATTCTAATTAACAAGCATTATCCCAGGCCTTCTCATGTTGGTGAAAAGAAAAGGAAATAAGAAAAAAAGGTATAAAAATAATCACCTAAAATTATCCTACTGCCAGCTTTGTGTCTCTAAGATATTGGTTACTGAGCCAGAGATGGTAGCACATGGCCCAGGTACGAATATTGCTCCTTCTCCCTTTTCTTCTGCTTCCTCCTCTCAGAGTCTGGACATGGACAAGAAGAGGCAGGTACGAGAAGGAAAGAGAAAAGGAGGAAAGAGAAGTGAGAAGCTATGGTGTAGTAGACAGTAGAATTTGGGGGTCAGACAGACTTGGGCTCAAGTCCTGCTTCTATTACTTATGAGCTGATGTATTTGGCAGGATGGTTAACCTCTCTGAGCCTAGATTTTGGTAGTCACAGAATGGAATTATAATGCTCGCTTACGTGGTACATTAGAAACACCCACAAAATTTTTGCACTTCCTTCCATGAAGAGGTGGTATCCATTGCCCAACTCTTCAAATCTGGCCTTGTAACTTGCTTTGATCAGTAAAATGTAGACGAAATGACAGCACATCTGATCTGGACCTAGGCCTCAAGAGGTCTTGCAGCTTCCACTTTTGCCCTCTTAGAACATTTTAGTCACGAGCTTGAACTAGACTGCTGGAGAAGCCACATGAAGGGAAACTGAGGTGCTCCAGCCAACAGCCTGTCAACTAGCAGAGGTGTGAAAAAAGCAATCGAGATCACCCAGCCTGTCATTCAACCATCTACCAGCAGAGTGTAGCAGCAGGAGTGAGCCCAGGGGACACCAGCTGAAGAACCACCCAGTTATGCCCAGCCAAAAATTGCCAGCTTACAGAACTGTGAGCTAATAAGTGATTGCTGTGTAAATGTGGGGTGTTTTCTAATACAGCAAAAGCTATCTGACACACCTGGCAAAAGTGTTGTGAGGATTAAGTGCTCCAACACATAAAATGCACATGGGGCCTGGCACAGAGTAGAGACTTAACAAATATTAGTTCCTCTCTCCCTTGCTGAGAGGCAAAGACACATTCTCCATGAACACTTTTTAAAATAGGAGCTAAGCTCAGAAACTTACCCTTGAAAAACATGTCGCATTATCAGCAACGTTTTTACTTTTCTACGGCTGAATTTTCCTTTATTGCAGATATCTAGTATTTTCACGGCACTGGGGCAGATTAGACTCTGTGGCCTAACTTAACCACCACCTGGAACATTGTTCTTATGAGGAAAACGTTCAGGGAGTTCCAAACTGCCAAATTTCCCAAGAACATTGGCAATGAGAGAGGCACTGTACTGGGCAATTACTGGTGAGAACAAGAGCTGAGGGCATTCCACGGTGGGCAGAGCTCGAGCAATGGCAATGAGAGGAAATTAGTGCGATGTGCTGAGAGATGTAGGAGGGTTGACTTGGCTAATTTAGAAATACATAAAAAATTAATAATAAAGAAATGAAAATAAAGACACCAGGAGCCATTCCATCCTATTATTTATTCAACACCACTTATTAGCACCTATTGTCTCCTCAGAAGCTCGAGGATATAAAGGCGAATGAGAGAAGTCACAGACCAGTAGGGAAGATTGAAGACTGGATAAACAATCCCAGAAACCTGTAAGTGCACTGATAGAGGGACCTATTAGTGCTTGGGGAACAGAGAGGAGGATGAAACTAATCTGCCTTTGGTGACAGTTTCGGGGGGAGCTGAATCTTAATGGGTGGGAGAATCTTATCAGACAGAAAAAGTCAGGCAAGGCCTTCTAGGGAGAGAGGAGGAGCATTTTTTAAGACGTTGGGTGAGAAACAGAAGAGTTGGCCAAGGCTAGAGCCCAGGGTCCGTGAGAAAGGAAGAATGAGAGAGGTAGGAAGGGGCCAAATCATGAAGAGGCTGGAAGGTCAGACTACAGAGCAAGGGCTTCATGCTGCAGAGTCTACGGTGTAGACCAGTGGCTTTCAAACATTTTGCTCTGTGCCCCCTAAAGGAAATTTGAAAAACTATGTACCCCTTCCACATTTTAATAGATATTAAAATCTTGTTAGGGGATATCAATTTAAATAGTCACAAAGCTTATAATTTCAGGCAGATTGTAAGTACCACAATAGAAATATTACATTAATCATTTATACGTAGCCAAAGGAATCTAAATACTATAGTGATTTTTTACCCAGTCTCATCCACTTTAAAAAACATATGATCAAACTCTTCTTTTACAGTGAGATATTTATGTTGGTAATTCCTCTTCTTGAATTCATATTTCAATGAAAAGTCTATTGCCTTAAATTTTTCTTCCAGTATATAATTTAATCCTAATGTAACATATTTTATAGTTGAAAATATTTTTCTTTTTTTAAGGATTGGCGCCTAGGCTAACAACTGTTGCCAATCTTCCTTTTTTTTTTTTTTTCTTCTGCTTTATTTCCCAATCCCCCCGGTACACAGTTGTATATCTTAGTTGAAGGTCCTAGTTGTGGGATGTGGGACACTGCCTCAATGTGGCCTGACGAGCGGTGCCATGTCCGTGCCCAGGATCCGAACCCTGGGCCGCCGCAGCGGAACGCGCGAACTTAACCACTTGGCCACGGAGCTGGCCCCTATAGTTGAAAATATTTTGTTGGTCACACTGTTACACTTCTCAACACTAAGAATATGTATAAAATTTAAATAAAAATTTTAATTTCTTTTGAATATAATACTCAAGTATTAAAAAATTCTTCTGGGTAGAATTTTATTTATTAGTAAAACTAATTCGTCTAAACAATATGTATTGCTAACTTGATAAACAATTTCTAAATAATAAAGGTAAACTTTTATTGAGATCGCACCTCTTAATGAGAAGGTTGGGCCTTTTTAGTGAGCATATACATTTGCTGAAGAACATTACTTATTCATGCAAAGAGACAAGGTTCAGCATCACTTCTGTTCTTATTTTTCATTTTTGAAGAGGTTAAGTTCTGAGAAAACATGTTCACTAAAATAAGTAGATGGGAACAGAAGGACTTTTGATATAGCAATGTCACTCAATTCTTTAACTCCTTCTGAGTTAAATGCCAAAAATCTTAGATCTATCACTGAAAATTATTTCAAATGATCTATCAGCTGATGGCTCTATTATGTTCTCCTTCAATTGTGTTGAAAGCAAAGAACTAGAAACCACCTGACTTGCAAAACCATTTGCTACCTACTCAGTGGAGTCTTTCACTTTCTCAATTTCTGGGAAATATAAAAAAATATTTTTCTGAGACTTATCTTTTAATTATATCTATTACTATTTCACTTAGAGAGACGTTGTTAAACCTAATATACTCAGAAAGAATTGGAAAGTGGAACTATTGTCCCTTTTGATACACTTTTGGCTATAAAATATTTTAAATAAAGTCCTTTAGCTGAATGCATACCTCACATATATTTTTGTCAAATGTTGGAGCTGCAAATTTAGTTCATTCAACTTATGAAAAATGTCCTCTGTAAAAACCTAAATGGCAAAGCCAGATCTTATCATTAAAGAAATGAAGCAATCAGATTTTCTTTCAGAAAAAATACGAATTCATTTTTCCCTTCATTCTTCATTTGAATTCTAAGATGGATAGAGATAGAGGATGAATGGATAGAAAAATTGATGGGGGTGGGCGGGTGGGGCATGGATGGATGGATGAATAGAAAGGATAGACAGATGAATGGATGGATAGGTAGATAGGTAGGTGGGTAGATAGGTAGATAGCTAGATAGATGATAGATAGATAGACAGATAGATAGATAGATAGATAGATAGATAGATAGATAGACAGACAGATAAATCTTAGACTATGTCCAGTAGTCTTTATCCCCAAACTTACTTGCTAACTTGCAAAGTTTTCACCTGCCAGCAAAAGCTTACTACTCCCAAAGTTCTTACAAATGTTTGGCTGAAAGAAAAAGACATTTGCTTTCAGACTGTCTGCTTAACAATCCAAATTTAAAAATAAAACGAAATAATAAAACAAGACCCAAATTCCACAAATATATACCTAGACACTTGTGAAAGGAGATATACCAAAATATCAGTAGTGATCATCTGGGTTTGGGAATTAAAGTTGATTTTACTCTTTAAAAATATTCTTCTGTAGTTTCTAAAATCTCTATGAAAACCATGTATTCTTTTATAATCAGAAAATAACAATAAATTGTATTTCATCAAACAATTTCTCATTGAAAAAGCTTTTTAATAGTTGCCTTCTACTTTAATAAACTTTAGGAAAACATGAAATGACATTTTCTAGAATACCTCCTTTGTTTTGACCCTCTGCTAGGTGTTTTTACAAACTATACTCAGTTAATCCTCACAGCACCCACATGAGATGGATACTTCCCCTCTTACAGATGAGAAATCTGAGGCTCAGAAAGGTTACGCAAGATATCTAAGGCCTTTCAGATGAGCAGTGATTCAACTGCTAACTGGCTAGCCGGTGATTCAAAGCAGATCGAGTGAATTTTGAAATCTCCACACTTTTAAGTGTTACACTGCATATGTTAAAATATCGGATTTCAGAAGTGAAAATTGTCAATCATGTTAATTAAAATAATCATTGCTATACTGAAGTTTATGTGATTTACTAATATTATCTTCCAGTCTGTGGCTAGTCTTTTCACTTTCTAATGATTTCTTCTGGAGAGCAAAAGGGTTTAAATTTAATAAAGTACAGCTTATTAATTTTTTCATTTTGTATAGTGCTTTTGACATCATATCTAAGAATCTTTGCCTAATCCAAAGTCACAAAAATTTTCTTCTGGAAGTTTTATAGTTTTGGCTCTTACCTTGAGGGCTACGATCTATTTGGGGTTAATAATCGTGTGATTTGAAATAAGAAATAAGTAATGTCAGTTCTCAAACAGTGTTCTTCAAAATTTTTGCCTATTCTGGCTTCTCTGCATTTCCATATAAATTTTAGGGTCAGCTTGCCAGTTTCTACAAATGAAAGGGATGCTGGGGTTCTGATGGGAACTGTACTTAGTCTATTCGGGGAGTATTGCCGTCTTAACACTATTGAGTCTTCCAATCCATCAGCATCATCCATCTCTCCATTTCTGTAAAACATTCTTTAATTTCTTTCAGCAGAGTTTTTTTTTTCAGTATAAAGTAATTGCATTTCTTTCGTTAAATTTATCCCTAAGTATTTTTTATTATATTGTGGATGGAATTTTTTTTAAATTTCAATTTTGGATGTTTGTAGCTCATATAAACAAGTGTAATTGATTTTTTAATATTAATCTTGAATCCTACAACCTTGGTAAACCTGCTTATTGGTTCTAGTAGATTTTTTGGTAAATATCTTAGGATTTCCTACATTCAGAATCATGTTGTCTGTTCCAATCTGCACTCTTTTATTATTTTTCTTTCTATATTAACCTGAATAAAATCTTCAATACAGTGTTGACCAGAAGTGGTGAGTGGACATCTCTACCCTGTTCCCAGCCTTAGGAGGAAAGCCTTCAGTCTTCCGTGATGAGGATGAAGTTAGCAGCAGGATTGTCATAGACCCCCTTTTCAGGTTCAGAGAGTTTCCTTTTCTTTTATAATCTGTTGAGAGGTTTTAACATGGATAGGTGATGGATTTTGTCAAATAATTTTTCTATTTCTATTGGGATGATAAATTGTTGTGGCCTCTATTCTACTAATTTGCTGTATTCCATTAATTAATTTCCAGATGTTAAAACAACTGTGCATTCCTGGGATAAACCCCACTTGGTCATAGCGCACAATTCATTCTATATGTTGCTGGATTCAGTTTGTCAATATTTTGCTAAGGATTTTTGCATCTATCTTCATAAAGGACATTGGTTTGTCATTTTCTTTCCTTGTGATGTCTTTATCTGGATTTGGCATTAAGGTAAAACATGGAATGAACTGGGAAGTGTTCCTTCCTCTTATATTTTATGAAAGAAATTGTGTTAGATGGACATTATTTCTAGTTTACGTATCTTATAGAATTTGCTGGTGAAATCACCTAGGCTTGAACTTTTCTGCATCTGATTGAACAGTATCCCCCTTAAATTCAGGTCCTTCCTGAAACTTCAGAATTCGACCCTGTTTGGAAATAGGGTCTTTGCAGATGTAATTAGTTAAGATGGGGTCATACTAGAGTAAGGTGGGTCCTTAATCCAATATGACCAGTGTTCTTACAAGAAGAGACAACGACACACAGGAAAGGAGAAAGTCATGGAAAGACAGACACACAGAGGGAAGATGGCCATGTAACGATAAAGGCAGGGATCAGAGTTATGCAGCTGCAAACCAAGGAATGTGAAGGGTTGCTGGCAATCACAGAAGCTGAGAGAGAGCTTGGTTTCAGACTTCCAGCCTCCAGAACAGTGAGAGAATGAGTTTATGTTGTTTTAAGCCACCTAATTTTTCTTTTTACAACAGCCCTAGGAAACTAGTATAATTTCTAATTATTAATTTATTTTCTTTACTTGATATAGATTTATTTCAGGTTTTCCATTTCTTTTTTAGTCATTTCGGATATTTGTGTTCTCTTAAGAATTTGCCTGGGGCTGGCCCAGTGGCGCGGCAGTTAAAGAGTGCACGTTCCACTTCAGCGGCCCAGGGTTCGCTGGTTCGGATCCCGGGTGCAGACATGGCGCCGCTTGTCAAGCCACGCTGTGGTAGGCGTCCCACATATAAAGTAGAGGAAGATGGGCACGGATGGATGTTAGCTCAGGGCCAGTCTTCCTCAGCAAAAAGAAGAGGATTGGCAACAGTTAGCTCAGGGCTGATCTTCCTCAAAAAAAAAAAAACAAAAAGAATTTGTTTTATGGGGGCAGCCCCATGGCTGAGTGGTTAAGTTCTCACGTTCTGCTTCAGCAGCCCAGGGGTTTGCTGGTTTGGATTCTGAGCGCGGATATAGCACTGCTCGTCAGGCCACACTGAGGTGGCATCCCACATGCCACAACTAGAAGGACCCACAACTAAAAATATACAACTATGTACTTGGGGGATTTGGGGAGAAAACACAGAAAAAAAAAGATTGACAACAGTTGTTAACTCAGGTGCCAACCTTTAAAAGAAAAGAATTTGTCCATTTTATCAAAATTCTCTATTTTCTTGGCACAAAATTGTTTGCAATATTTCCTTACAATTCTTTTAATTTTCTTTGGGTCTATAGTCATGTTCCCTGGTGTTTTATTCTTGATTTTGATTATTGTTTTTCTCTTCTTTAATAGTCAATCTGGCTAAAGGTTTGCCATTTTATTGATCTTTTCAAAGAACCATATTTTGGTTTCATCAATTTTGTCTATTGTTTTTCTGTTTTTGATTTTATTTGATTTCTGCTCTGATCTTTATTTTTTTTGTGTGAAGAAGATTGGCTCTGTGCTAAAATCTGTTGCCAATCTTCCTCTTTTTGCTTGAGGAAGATTGTCACTGAGCTAACATCTGTGTCAATCTTCCTCTATTTTATGTGGGATGCTGTCACAGTGTGGCTTGGTGAGCAGTGCTAGATCTGCACATGGGATCCAAACCCCAGGCCATGGAAGCAGAGTATGCAAACTTAACCACTACGCCACCAGGCTGGCCCCCTACTCTAATCTTTATTAATTCCTTTCTTCTAATTATTTTGGGTTTGAATTACTCTTCTTTTTCTGTCTTCTTGAGGTAGAAACTTAGATTATTGATCTTAGATTTTTCTTTGTAATATAATGTTTAAAGCTTTAAATTTTCCTCTAAGCACTGCTTTAGCTATATTTCATAAATTTTGTTATGCTGTATTTTCATTTCGATTTAGACCAAACTATTTTTAAATTTCCCTGTGATTTCTTCTTTTTTCCATATATTTTTTTGAAGAAGTGTGTTGTACTACTTCCACAGATTTGAGTATTTCCCACATTTTTCCTATTACTGATTTCTAGTTTAACTGGAAAAATGTTTGTATGATTTCAATCTTTAAAAGTGGATTGATACTTCATTTATTGCCTAATATATGGTCTATCCCAGACAATGTAGCATGTATGCTTAAAAAATAATATGTATTTTGCTGTAGTTGAATGGAGAGCTCCGTACATGTTAGTTAGGTTAATTTAGTTATTAGTGTTGTTTAGTCTTCCATATCCTTACTTTTTGTCTAGTTGTTCTATCAATTACAGAGAGAGGAGTATTGAAATTTTCAACTATATTGTTGAATCGTCTATTTTTCTTTTCAATTCTGTCAGGTTTTTGTTTCTTGTGTTTGGGGGCTCTGTGATTAAGTGCATATACATTTATAATTGTTTCTTTCTTGATATATTGACCCTTTTGTCATTATGAAATATACCTCTTTGTCTTTAGGATTATTCCATATCTTAAAGTATTTTGTCTGATAGTAATATAATTATCCCAATTCTCTTACAGTAACTTTTTTCATCCTTTCATTTTCAAACTTTTTGTAACTTTGAATCTCGTGTGTCTCTAGTAGACAGAATATAGTTAGATCTTGCATTTTTTGTGTGGTCTAATCATCTTGTCTTTTGATTGGAATATACAATGCATTCACATATAATGTCAGTTTTTATATGGTTCAGTATATATCTGCCTTTAGCTATTTCTGTGTGTCTTTTTTTTCCTTTCTCTCCTTGTTTACAGCAGAAAATATTTCTGTTTTTGCAGAAAATGAGTACTTTTTGGATTATTTTAGTTTTTATGGCAACATTTCTAGTAATTTCTTATTTTGGAGTTTATATTTTCAGTGGTGACTAAGGATTAAAATACGCATCTTTGACTTATTAACATTTATTTTAGGTTAATGCTGATTTAATCATGGTAAAATATGGCAACTTTGCTCTGATATTGTTCCATTTTTCTTACTTCTCCTTTGGACAATTTTTGTCATACGTTCTATATTTGTATATGTTATAAACCCAACAATATGTATAATACTTATTGCTTTAAGCAAATTTTCATTTTTAAAAGAAATTAAGAGAAGAAAAGTGTGTTTATACATATATATTATTTTATATTTATCTACATATTAACCATTTCTAGTGTGTTTCTTCTGTGAATGAAAGTTACTGAATAGTGTTATTTCCTTTCTGTGTGAAGGACTTCTTTTAGTATTTCTTGTATGGCAGGTCTATCAGCACTTAATTCTCTCAGTTTTATTGGGGAATGTGTTTATTTCACCTTCATTTTTGAGTGATAGATTCACTGGATCTAGAACTCTTGGTTGGTAGGTTTTTTTTCTCTCAGCGCTTTAAATATGTCATTCTACTACGTTCTGGCCTGCATAGCTCTGATGAGAGTTTGGCCATTAATCATATTGTTGTTTTCCTGTAAGTGATAGGTCATTTTTCTCTTTCTGCTTTCAAGATTTTCACTTAGCATTTTGCTTTCAGGAGTTTGACTGTGAGGTGTCAAGATTTATTTCTTTTTGGGTTTGTCCTAGTTTGAGTTTGTTGAGATTCTTGGATTTGTAGGTTAATATTTTTTCTCTATTTTGAGAAGATGTTGACCTTACTTCTTCCAATATTTTTTCTTCCCCTTTTTTTCTTTCCTCTCCTTCTAGAACTCCCATTTCATAAATGTTGGCATACTGGATATTGTACTACATGTCTCTGAGGCTCTGCTCATTTTTCTTCAAGCTTTATTTTTCTCTGTTCTTTGATTTGGATAATTTCTATAGATCTATTTTCAAGCTCACTGATTCTGTCTTCTTTCAGCTTAAATCTTCTGTTGAGCCCATCTAGTGAATTTTTCATTTCAAGTATTGTTTTCCAAGTCTAGAATTTCTGTTTGGCTCTTTATTATAGTTTTGTGACTCTATCGAAGTTTTCCCCATTTTCTGAACATTGTAATAATATTTTCCTTTAACTGTTTTTACTATGGTTTTCTTTAATTCTTTGGATATACTCATAATAGTACTTTGAGGTCTTTGCCTGCTAAATCTACTCAGAGTCGATTTCGACTGAATGCTTTTTTCCCTGAGTATGGGTCTCTCACATTCCTTTGCATGTCTAGTAAAGTTTTAATTGAAAACAGGATATTTTAGATAATATATTTAGCAACTCTTGATTTTGTTTTATATTTCTGACGGTTGTTGGCTCTTCTTTTCTGGCAACTTTCCTGAACTTCAACGGCAGATCTGTTTCACCCAAAGCATACAGTCTCTGATGTCTCTGCTCACTTTTTTGACCTTGCTTTCTTAGGACCACTCCTGTGTATGCATAGCTTAGAGTCTCCCAGTGATTTGGGCTTAGCTTGGGCTGAAACACCTCAAGCTTGTAAGACTTCATTCTCTGTTGATCAATCTATTAGAGATTAGGGGTTATGGAATGTATCCAAGTGGGTTAGTGAATACATTCAAAGTTGCAGCTAGTTCTCAAGTCTCCCTTGGCTTTCTCTTTTCCTGGGCTCTTTCAGCTCTCTCCCACACAAGCATAGTTTCCCAATCAATGAAGGATATATGGAGGGCTTTTCTTAGCCCTTTTGTGATGTTCTTATTACCAGGATCTCCTTATTAAGTTTATGGCTGATCTTCATTGTCCCATCTGGGGCCAAAACTTCTAGCTAGCAAAGCTACAGGTTCTCCTTGTTAATTCCCAACTGAGTCCATCACTTTTACCCAGCAAAGCCATGGATCTGCAAACCCCAATTGAATCAAGTCTGTCCCATTAGCAGTAGACCTGCTGGTTTTCACAGCCGGTTCCGCAGTGATAAAACTACTGTTCTCACTTAACAAGCTGAGGGCAGGGTAGATGAAGCAGCTGCAGGCAAGAAGGTCACAGAGTCTCACTATTCTTTCTGAAGATCAAGTAGTTTTTCAAGAATAAGCATTTCTCAATTCATTGTATGCCATTGGTTGATTTCCAATGCCCTAAAATGGTTGCTTGTGACAATGTCCCCAGTTTTATACTTGGTGTTTTGCACAAAGTAATCACCAACCCCTTCATATCATCATAATCAGAATTCTTTCTTGTACTTGTTTTTATCTGAAAGAATCTGAAGGTTAAGCTTTAATAAAGTAAAGGGCAAGCTAATCTGTTTTAATTTGCATTTGAATTTTGTTAAGTTGCGGGAGTCATATTTTAAAAGATGGACTTTATCCAGGGAAAGATTCAGATAGGGATTTGTCCTCTATACTGACAACAAAAAACAACTAGCTTATGAGGCAAAGGGTATGGTATTGGTGTGATTTGTTTTTCTTTCCAAATTCTCAGAGTGTGAAGTCCCTGAGGAAAAGCTGGAATATAAAAAAAAAAAACAAAAACAAAACAAAAAATAAAACAAACCAACCAACAGACCTCAAAACCAAAAAAAAAAAAAAAAAAAAAAATTCAACCTGCAATTTACTCTTCATCTATTAATTTCCATTATATATTCATGCCTATCTGGTGACTCACTTTGGGACTAAGCCACATACATCTTCTTTTGTGATATTATCTGGGTGTTTAGTCTGAAGAATTTGTTTTTCTTTTTTAAGCATTTGTATGTGTGGTAGGCAGAATTATAAGACTTCTGTCTCCTGCTATAAAGGCCATATTTAGTCCCCTCCCCCGAGTGAGGGCAGAACCTGTGAATATGGTTGAACATCACTTCTGTCATATGTTACATCATATAAAACTCTGAGCAGAGAACCCAGTTATGTTATGTCTAGACTTCTCATATGTAGAAACTGTGAGATAATTAATTTGTGGAATTTCAAGCTGATAAATGTGTGGCAATTTATTACATAGCAATAGAAAACTATGAAATCTTTCTTTAAAGTGAATCTTCTCATAAGATACCCAAGATTTGAGAATTTATATTTACACAAAATGTAGATTGGCATGTAATTATTCAGTTTACTCAGGCTTCTTTGCTTTGTGATAGGTTTAATTTCAGGAATTCTACAGCAGATTTTCAATACATTTCTTCCCTGATTTCCAAAAGAATATGTAATCATAACCCCTTTGAGTACTTACTATATACCAAGCACAGTTCTAAGTCCTTCATGTGCATTTACTCATTTAGCCCCCAATGCCACCCTTAGGTGCAAGTCCTGTGTAATTCTCATCTTATAGATGGGGAGAGTGTGGTGCAGAGCTTGAAGCTGTGTCCCACTGGAACGTTTGTACAGAATGGTTGAGCCAGGATTCAAACTCAGGCCATCTGACTCCAGATGGTGCAAACTTTGTGGCTCTTAACCACCATGCCTTACTGTTGCTTCCACAAGCTCATCTAGGAAATGTGGAAAATTCAGAGAGGCACTAAAAACAAATTATAAATCATTTATAAGCTCACCACTCAGAAATAACCATACAATCACTATTAACATTTTGGTGTTCATCCCATGTGGGAAGATAGCTATATAAATAGAGATGGGCACATTACAACTTTATAGGGATTTTTCTGCTTAATGCTTTGTAACATTTTTTTTTTCTTTCTCACAGTACATTTAAACTGTGATCCAGTTTACTCCCTCCACCCCGTCAAAAATTTATTCACTTTCTTCTGGAAGAAAAATATTCTTTAGATTTTGCTCACTTTATGACCTTTCCCCAAAGTTACAGACCTCTTTCCTTAGCATCTTTGTGGTCTTCTCTTCAGGGTTATGACCCCAGAAGAAGCCAGGAAAAGAAAAGACGCAAATGTGGGTATAGTGGAGATTTAGATGATCAAAAATTTACCATTTGTGCTAAAGGTTGGAGTTAAATTCTATGATAATTTAAAGATGAAAGTAGGGGATTAAAGAGAGAAGGTGTGATAAGTGAGGGGTGAAGTGCAAAGGGTGGCAGTGCAGATGGGAACCAGTGGGTGTCCAGCTAGAGCTGGAGGGTCCACAGGGTCCTCCAGGGTGGAGGTGAGCAGCAGGGCCGCAGGGACTGTGCAGACTGCTGTGCTGAAACAAGCCCATGAACTACCCCAGCTGTGACACTCCAGGGTGGGGTCGCTGAAGGCTGAGCACAGAGGCTCATCCACAAAAGCCAAGAACTGTCAATGTCAGGGTGATACACAAACCCTCCCTGAGAACTGAGACCAACCCTCAGAGAGGAGGGAGGGTAGGGAACCCTGAATAACCCAGAGGAGACTACCCTGAAACACATAAGTGGCAAGATGAAATGTTTTCTGCTATCGGTAGCAACGGTTGCTTATGGAGAAGGAGAGAAAGTGAAATATCTGTGTATATAGAAATTGTGATCATAAATTTTCAACCTTCTCTCCTGGTTCCAAATCTTTCCTATTTTTGTCCCTGACACTCATTTTACCATTCATTTTGGCTTGAAACCATAGGATCACCTCTTTCTCTTTAGCATTCAAACTATAAAATCATCTGTGGCCACTCTATGTGAGGTGTGGAGGTGGGGAGAGGAGGTTTTAACTGACTCTGAAGGCATTTTATATATTTAACTAAAAATAAATGAGGGAAAAAAGTTTTTTTCAACCTTTTAAAAGGCTTTCTGAGCACCAAATAGTGCTTTTAAAAAACTCCTAAAACTTAACGAATTAATTTAAATGTCAATGACTTAGAAACATAAGGATTACTTTGCCCCTAAATCACCCATGTAAAGAAAATGGTGTTTTGCAAAAATGATCATGGCTTATTATTGCTTCCATAACATTCGAAAAGTGGCAGAAAGAGGCACTGCTTGTTCAAGCACAGAGAATCAGCATTTGCTTAGTGATCAAACAGGATGTACAGTTTAGCGCCAAAGAATTACGGTAAAGTAAGAGAGGGGCCCTCAGAGCTTCACACAGCTTAGTTCTGGTTTTGGAATCTATTCAAAACTATGCCCTCCAGGTCTACTGGTTGGTTCCCCACTGCAAAGACTCTTCTTGGGACTGGAGCTGGGGTTGTTTATTTACGATGGGGGTGTTGGCTCAATCACTCAGTAACTTCTGTGGTGGCTCTTTTGGAGTCCAGCAATCCCCGCTTCTGTGAGAGCTGCCCCCTCAGCCCATGACCCTGGCAGCCACATCTATGCTGTGAGCTCTCCTTACTTCCACTTGCCCCTTATTCAGTGATCCAAAATCTTAGCCCAGATTCTCTCTCCTGGGGAGTTGGATTGACAAAGAGAAGGGGAGTCCATCTCTATGTGAGTTGAACTGTTATATGTAAACTCTGGACTATGGGAGGCCATAATTGGCCAAAAATTCTACAGCAGTTAAACCAGCTGGTCTGTGGGGACAGAGAGAGAGGCAGCATTGAAAGGCCAGGAGAGAGCACTCCCTGGGCTCCTGGCGCCATGATTTTGTGGCTCCTGGCTCATTTTTTAGGCCTATGTTTTTCTAACATGTTTCTAAAATTCATTCCTGAGATTCTTATAAGAAAGTTTCCTCTTTTTTTTGGCTTAGCCTAGCTCAAGTTGATTCCTACCACTTGCAACCCTGGGAGTTATAGCTCTGGTAACCAAAATCGTGGTGAGAGACCCGATGTCTGGGAAACAAGAAGGGAATGGGCATAAGACAAGAGGAAAACAATAGTAGCAACAGCAATTTTTTAAAACATGGGATTTAGATATGACAAAAAAGCACAATAGACAAAAGAAAAAGCAGATAAATTGGACTTAATAAAAATTTAAAACTTTGACGCTTCCAAGGATACTATCAAGAAAGTGAAATGAGAAAACCCTTGCAGAACAGGAGACAATATTTCCGAGTCCTGTATTTGATAAGGAACTTGTATCTAAATGATATTAAAAAATTTTTACAGTTCAACAATAAAAAGACAATAACCTAATTAAAAACTGGGACAAGGACTTGAAGAGACATTTCTTCAAAGAAGATACTCAAATAGTCAATAAGCACATGAAAAGATGTTCAACATCATTATTATTTTGGGAAACACAAATCAAAACTACAATGAGGTATCACTCCATACCCACTAAGATGGTTATAATAGTAAAGATGGATAATAAGTTATTGTGAGGTTGTGGAAAAATTACAACCCGCATGTACTCATGGGGGGAATGTAAAGTACTGCAGCTGCTCTAGTAAACACTTTGTCAGTTCCTCAAAATGTTAAATGTGGAGTTGCTGTGTGACCCAGAAATTTCACATCTTCGTATATAGTCAAGAGAAATGACATCATGTGTCCACACAAAAACTTGTTCATGAATGCTTATGGCAGAATTATTTGCAACAGCCAAGAAGTGGAAACAACCCAAATGTCCATCAACAATGAATAGATGAACAATATGAGGTACAGCCATACAGCGGAATATTATTCAGTCTTCAAAAGAAGTGAAGTTGATACATGCTGCAATATGAACAAACCTTGAATATGCTAAGTCAAAGAAGGCTGGAACAAAAGGCTGTGTATTGTATCATTCCATTTATAGAAAATGTCCACAGGGACAGAAGGTAGATTAGTGATTTCCAAGGGCTGGGGAGAGAAGAAATGGAGAGTGACTGCTAATGAATATTGGGTTTCTTTTTCGGGTGATAAAAATATCTGAGTTAAATATTGGTGATCAACACATAACTTATGGATATACTAAAAACCACTGGATCTTATCCTTTAAAGGGGTGAATTTTATACTATGTGAATTATATCTCAATAAAGCTGTTATTTAAAACAATATGGGGAAGAAATACATTACCTCAACTTAATCACTTAAAAAACAACGTAATCGCACTTACAGTGAGACATAAGTTGAGTTTTCATCAGCTGTGTAACCTTGAACATGTTGTTTATCTCTGTAAGTCTCAGTTGTTTTACCTGCTAAATGGAGATGATGATACCTACCCCATAAAATCATTGCGATGATCAAATGAGTTAGTACATATAAACCTTTTGGAAGACTGTTAATTACAGAGGACGTGTTCAATAAATGCTAGCAATCTTATAATTATTAACTCACAAACGTAATTCTTATGGCTGAAGACCCCTTGGATATAATTACTGTCCCTGGCATCACTCCAATTACTTCAGACTCAACTCAGAGAAAAGGTGGAGGGCAGCTGCCCCATGGGGAAGTGTCAGGGAGCTGCAAGAATGGCTGCAGACCGGCAGCAAAAACAAACTATGAACAAGAAACAAATATGATTACTAAATGCTCATCTTCATAAAAACCCAATTAAGTCAACTGAACTCCAAGAAAAGTAGGAAAGCAGAACTACTTCCATGTGTTGAGAAGATAAATATAGATATTTTATTTTATTATGATCTTATAAACCAAGGCAAGGGCATACTTTTATGATCAAGGTAAAACTTTATATTGGAAAAGTGATTAAAAAGTAGCTGACAACTAATGAGGGTGATTCCTTGTTGGTCAACTGGATGATCAGAAATCTGACTGCCTGATCAACTTTTCTCAATGAGGTCTTTCTTGCCCAGGATCTTTCAAGAAGGAGGTAACTGCAATGAATCTTTGAGATCCTTGAAGCTTCCTTCTTTGACTGGCAATATTTGGGTAGAAACATTTCTAAAACTTTAAAACATTACCACATTCCTCTCCCATTTCACCCAAGTTTTAATTTCACCTTCCTCTGGTGACTGTGAATACGGTGAGGTTCTCGCAGTCAGCAGTTCTCTGCTTCAGAGCTGTCTGCCTTTGCCCCGTGATCATGGCTTTCTGCCAGCGCTACTACTGACACTGAGTTTACAGGGTTGCTGAGCAGTGGGGTATTATCCAGTGCACTAAGTGTTCAATTACTCATTCATTTTAAAGGATTGTGATCTTTACAAGACTCGAGATTCTCATTTTTCTCTAAACTGGACAGAGGGATTCTAAAAATTATTGTTATTATTCATCTTTATATCTCTGGCTCAGAGCACAGGGCCTGGCATATGGCGGCCATTCAGTGAACATGTGGGGAGTGGACATGTGGGAATGTCTGGGAATTGGCTTTGTGCCAATGAGTTTGAAGTCATATAGTCCTACTTTTCATCAGAAAGTAGGTAGCAGAAGCCCAACAGCAATTCCTCCTCTCCTCCCGCCTCGTCCACAAGGCTCTTCCTCTTACCACCAGCTGTGACTGGGCTTACCTCACCACTTCCTAGGACACTTCCCGTATTGGGTGCTGTAAGTAAGGACATTCCCAGATTTCCTTTCAGGAGACACTCACTCCCCCAGCTGCTGGGAGTGTTGGTGCTGAGGGCTCACACTGGAGTCCCTCTCCAGGCACTGTCTCCACCAAAGGGAGCTCTTCCCCTGGAGTCACTTCACATTTAATGACCATCCAGCGTGAGGATTCCAAGGCCTGGACCCACTTCAGGACGACTCTGAAGAGCCATTTCAGCTCCAGAGTTCTCTGTGGGATTGGCTGAGGCTTTCTGTTTTTTAAAGATTGGCACCTGAGATAACAACTCTTGCCAATCTTCTTTTCCCCAAAGCCCCCCAGTACATAGTTGTATATTCTAGTTGTGAGTGCCCCCACTTGTGCTATGTGGGACGCTGCCTCAGCATGGCCTGATGAGTGGTGCCATGTCCATGTCCAGCATCTGAACCAGTGAAACCCTGGGCTGGGAAGCGGAGCATGCAGATTTAACCAGTCAGCCACAGGGCCAAACCCTTTTTTTGTGGCTGCAGCACAGCCCTTCTTCACCTTCTGCCCACTCCTGCTGCCTTCGCTCCCTCACAGGGGTTTTTCCCAAGAGCACTTCTCAATAATACTAATATATATATAATATTATATATAATAAATATATATAATATATGTAAATATATAATATATAATAATAATAATAATATTCCCTGCACACACATTTCTGAGTCTGTTTCCCCAAGGAACCACCTTTGAACAGTAAGACACTAGTTTGGACTACGTGTAGTACCTGGCTTAGCACATAGTCAGTGCCCAGTAAATGTTGACTCCTGTTGCATCCACCTTTCTTGTTATGATGACAACAGGGAAATAAGTCATCCAAGCAGAGTTTGCCAGAAGTTGTGAGTTGGTGGGAAAATGGGTGCTAAACCAACATCTAACCTGATCAGCAACAGACTCTCCAAGTTCTTGGGTTCCATGGGGTATTTGTATGGGCAACCAAAGTGAGCCCGTGTGCCTAATAGAGATGACCACAAATTCCTTGACACTCTCCAACAAAAGGAGTGGTGAGTGTCCCCTCCCCTGAGTCTGAGTGTGGGGACCTGTGACTGCTTTGACCAATACAAAATGGCTGAAGCGATGCTGTGCCTGTTTTCAGACCCAAGCCTTGAGAGATTGGTACCTTCTAGTTCCTGTCTTTCAGAACTCTCTCTCTGGGATCCCTGAGCTGCCATGTAAGAAGGCCTACTATGCTAAGACTGCCCTGCTGGAGAGGCCAACTGTAAAAGCTCTGCTAGACATTCCCCAGCTGAGCCAACCTTCTAGCCATCTCCCACTCGCAATGTGCCAAATGTGTGAGTGAAGCTGTCTTGGATCATTGTGGATCCATCAATCTACCATCTGAATACCACCTAGTGACCTCAGTGAACCCTACATGGAGCAGAAGAATAACAAGTCAGGCTCTGAAAAATTCTTTTATTTTTTTTTTAAAGATTGGCACCCGAGCTAACATCTATTGCCAATCTTCTTTTTTTTCTTTTTCTTCTCCCCAAAGCCCTCCCAGTACGTAGCTGTATATTCTAGCTGTGAGTGCCTCTGGTTGTGCTATGTGGGATGCCACCTCAGCATGGCCTAATGAGCGGTGCCAGGTCTTTGCCCAGGATCTGAACCTGTGAAACCCTGGGCTGCAAAAGCGGAGTATGCGAACTTAACCATTTGGCCACGGGGCCGGCCCCTGAAAAATTCTTCACCCACAAAATCATGATATAACAAAAGAGTTATTTTTAAATTTGTTATGTAGTAATAGATAACTGGAACGACCTCATCCTGGAATCCTCTCAACACCTCCTTCTAACTCTCTATCCCTCATTGGGAATGGAGTGAGGAAGAGAAAATCTCATAACTACTTCATAGAGGTGGAGGCCCAGTATCTCAGATGACTTGCCTAAATCTAAATGTTTAATTTGCAACCATCCTAGAAGTAGAACTGATTTCACTTCAACCTTTCTCAAATGTATTTCCGTTTGACAGGATTTACAGTTTTGCTTTGAAAAAATGACATGGTAGTAAATAATTATTTGAGGGAACCGAATGGTGGGTGAGGATGACCTCCCAGGCATGGTTCCAAGGGGACACCAGACCTCTGCTTCCAGATCTATAGAGAACAGATTCGCAGAGAATCTGGTTCTTAAGGTTTTAACTGAAAGGTAAACTTTGAGACTAGAGAAGTGTTCCTTAACATGCATGAGGACTCAAGTCATGGTTTTTCAGGAACTAGGAATAATTGAGATATTTTTCTGTACTATCTTCAGAAGTAATTGATACGTGTCAGAATCTGTGTCCAGATTTTCCGTTTGTAAGACATGGCCACTAGACTTACCCCTTGGGTTCTATTTCTAGCTTCTTATGCCAGGATTCTATTTCAAAATCTATTCATTTAATAATTGCTACTCAGAGTTCTGAGTCTCCTTGGCTCCACGGACTGACTCAATGAAATGCCTGCCACCATTCTGGGAGCTCCAGGTACAATATGGATAACAAAAGTCTTACCTCACTTTTACTCTCCTCCAAAAAAACCCCACAAACAAAACACAACAACTTTGAAGTAAAATTTTTCACTAAACGATAAGTGAAGGAGCCACATCTCGGTAAATGTTCAATGTTTGCAGCTGACAGTCCTATTATTGTCAACTCTGGACTCCCTAAGAGAAAGAAAGAAACTAAGACTGTTGAATCCTTACTGTGTGCAAATACCGTAAATTTATATGCATGATCTCAATTCTTACAGCATTCCTGTGAGGTGGGTATTGTTAGCCCCATTTCATCCCTAAGAACGGAGGCATGGAAGGGTTAAGTAACTTGCTCAGGGTTTCACAGACAGTAAGCGAAGGAGCAGAAGGGGAGAGGGTGGCAGCAACCCAAACTCAGATATGTCCGTCTGAGGTCAAATTCCATGTTCTTTATCCGGTGTGATGCTGCCTAATCTCCTGAAAGGGGCTGAGAATTTTGGGCTCTTATAGTTGCCTATCCACGGGAAACAAATTCCAATTACCAATGAGGTGGAAGGCTTTTATGACTAATTCAAACCAACAACTGTATAGCGCACTGCTATGCACATGTATGTGCATATAGTGTGAATGCTCATTCTAAGACTCAAAACTTTTCGATGTTTGGTGAGGTTATTGGTGCCTTACTTAGAATCTTGTATGGATGTCATTAAGTAGATGATTTACTACTCAAGCAAAGTATTTGATCCTACTGTTATGCCCACAGAAAAAATACACAAAACATTTACCTACCTACACAGGAGTGGCCATTGGAGTGTCGTGCAGGCTGGTCATCATACGCTGGAGAGGCCAAGGCGTGAAGGGGCAGGAGAAACAACAGAGGAGCCGCCATAAGGAGTTTGCGGGGGGACTTCATCTCTGAGCTGTCGGCCAGGAGAGACCAGCCTGGCTACAGAAGCTGCCGGCTAAGCGAAGCTGAAGTTGAGGCCGCAGAGTTGATCAGCCTCTCTCCCTTTCTGTTCTGTCCTCTGACACGTACACTCAGCACACTCTCACATACACACTTTTCACTCAGTGTGAAGGGAATAAAGACTCACAAATGCTCAGAGACCTGCTTCTCACTACTGCAGAACCCTGAATGAGAGCCACACAGGCCTGGGTTTGGGGAGAGCTGGAGCGAGTCCTAGGTGTGCAGTTCTGAGCAAAAAACTGCAGGAAAAGGAGAAAGACAAGTAGCAGCAGTGGCAGCAACGTGCACTTCTGTGCTCACCAGCTGAAGTCAGAGGTTGTGAACCTGAGGAACCTCGAGGTTTGCCGGAATCGTGCTGCAGGGTGGTTGGGAGGCCCTTCCCCTTTCGTTCTTGCAAAACAAAACTAAACTACAACTAAAACTGAAGGAAAAAAAAAACAACCCACAAAGACACAACCCTTAGCAATTTGATCAGCAGGGTCCACGTGTTATAGGAAGTATGACTCATTTTATTCAGAAGTTATTTAGTTTTGCTCTAAACAGCTTTATATGGTGAGGTTGGGCTTCTCATTTTGTTGCTAAAGAATATTCTGGTCAAGTCATTATTCTCCTCTGGAGCAGCTGGATTACTCCTGGAAGGGTCAGGTTTTCTCAAGGCTTTTCATTTGGTGTGCAGAAAATGAGCAAGGAAGACAATAATGGGCCGTCGGCATGGCTGGATTTTAAATCTAATAAGAAAAAAAGATGTGCTAGAATTAACCAGTTCATATTTACTTGGCTGTGCATGATGTATCTCTTCTCTAGACTTTCAAAGTGTGTTTATATTTCCCACCTGTGGATAATTTGTTCATTTTTAAGAGACTGATTTTCTGTTTTGAAGATGAATCTGAATGCTGTTTTTCTGGGGGGAAAAAACCTGAACTAGATCGTAGATAAAGAAAAGACACGTAACGTAAACGCTTTGTTCTAAAACAGGATATGGCAGAGTCAGCTGCTGCTGTCAGACGAGATAAGGGGACTGGGCCAAAGCGCCCGTCTAGACAAGCAAAGGAGTTCGTGTGGTTTTTATTCTCCCAGTCTAGTTTATTAAGAAAGTTTATTATAAACTTTATGAAATATGAAAGCGATCAAACTTGCTAGAGATTTCTCCTCCTCCTCCACATACTTTTATTTAGGGAATAGCATTTTAAGTAGTAGGCAGAATTTTAGAGTTCTACTCTTTCCAGGATGTAGAAAATACCAATTTTTATGGTTTGAAGATTTCTCGTGTAAGCATTAGTTTAACGAATGCCAACTTGTCAAATTTCTGAATCTGCACCAGAGATATCACCCTGCAGAGCATTTCCTTCTTTATGCCCCAGCACAGGTTGGGCTAGCCAACCTCCCTGGACCTCTATGGATGGACCCCCATGGATGTCCTTGGTCACTATGGGCCTGTGGCCTCCTTTGAGGCTGAGCTCCTGCCTCTCAAGGTCCCCGACCCTGTGACCAAGGGAAGCTCTGGAGGTCACCAGGACCAGCACAGGGGTCCGGGGCTAGGGAAGTTCCAGAGTCTTCCTAGGGACACAGGATAATTGAATGATTAAGAGCACAGACTGCAAAGACAAAAAGACTATGTTCAAATATCACAGCTGTTGTTTACTTCTGAGTAATGTATTAGGCCAGTGATGTAACCTACCTGCACTTCGGTTTCCTCATTTATATTGGCGTAATAATATTTGTCTTACAGGGTTGCTGGAAGGACTGAAATAGATGGTGTATTCAAACTATATAAAGCGGTGCACCTGACAAGAAGTAAGTTCTTGCTAAATCAAAGCTTTGGTTTTTATCCCAGCAGGAGTGTGATGAAATCTGTATCCCAGGCCAGTCTTCCAGAGAATTCTAAGACACTCATGGTAGTTGCAGGCCAAGATGTGGGGAAGCAGCGTGGACTGGAAGAGGCAACATTTACTGAACATTTTCTGTGTGCTGAGCAGCACTCCACGAGTGCACAATCTATTTGCTCACCCACAGGTTGGTGAGGAATCTTCAGATAGCTTCACAAAGAGCATTTGGCACAGGCTCTGAGCATCCTGAGGTTCTCCTCATCTAGATTTATAGCTATAGGCAAGCCTGGAAAATCTCAAGGTGAGAGGAATTTCTCAGTATAAAGCTGTGTGCAAGTTTTAGGCCCTTGGTCATGTGTGCGTGACCCAGCTGGTTCCACCCACAGCTGCCTCAGGGTTAGTGAGCCCTGAGACCACCTGGTGTGCTCAGGCTTCAGGGCTGGCCACACTGGGAACCCCCGGCTTAGCTGTGTGGCACTAAGCCAGACCCTTACCATTTTCGGTTGTAGGGGTACGTCATGGCAGTATCTGATACATAGTAGGTTTTCTGTAAATGGAAGCGATTTTCATGCTTGAAGGTGATTTCTTATGGGCAGGGTCAAAACAGGAACACAGAAATCAGGAAGCAATTTTGTTAACTGATGCTGAAGTGGCTGCATGTGCCCTTACACCACTAAAACAAAACTTCCCTCTTGTCGCCAAGGTGGCGAGTTCCTTCTGTTTGCACAGGCGTCCCTCAGACTGGCTGGTCTCATTTCCCCCGAGGGGGCTGCCTTTATTCATTGAGCATTGAGTGCAAATGACCCAGGATCTCTGCTCGACTTGCTGAAAGACCCTGGGCCCACCTGTGTTTTATAACTAGTTGGACCCTGTATGGTATCCTTAGAGGGCCCCTGCTGTCAGATGCTCCAATTCCGATTTTCTCAGAATTGCTTTTGGGAATAAGATTTCTTCCTTGCAGCACTTTGTTATTATTTCACTTGGAGAGTTCCCATTCAAACTACAGTCTGCCCCTCTGCAGCAGAAGGCTGAGGGTTTATAATTCCCAAATGTTACACTTGTGTTTCTGGTTTGTTCCATCTGACTATGCTTCCTGATTATTTTTTGATCTGCATTGGCCTCAACCATTTCCTTCACTGCAAGTGAAGAAAAAAAACAAAAGACCTGGGTGACAGGAGATATTGTAAAAGCTGGCACTATGTCAAAAGCGCCTCTTCTCTTTGAATTTCTCCTCTTTCTGACACCAAGGATCCCTCCGGTTGCTTCTGACTTCCGGGATTCTCTACAGTGGTCCTGGGTTCAGACCCACCAAGCCCAGACCCTTTGCGGACCATCTCCTCCCAGTCAGAGCTTATTTATTCTAGCTCCATTCAATCCTCTCTCTGTTCTAGGGAAGTGGTAAATTAATCCATGACAAGGGTGCTGGTCAGCTCATTAGAAGAGTCTGGGCTCAGAATTGGGGAAACCTACATCTTCATTATGGCTTCACCAGCTACTGGCTGTGTGCCCTTAGGCAAGCTGATCCACCTCTGTGGGTATCAGTTGATCTAACTACAAAATGGGGCATATAATGCCAATATTATAGGAAAACTGTGAGAATTAAAGAGACAACATGGGTGAAAAAAACCTAACAGTAAATGTTAGATAAATTTAAAGCTGACCATAAACTAAGCTAAGCATAAATGCTTTAGAAGCATTATCCTTCTTAAGTATTATTGGAATTTTAACATGTCTTGCTTTGCACATTTTCTAAGAACATTTAAAGGGTTTCCATTTTAGTAATGCATGTAAGTAGATACCAAGTAGGAATTCAGAAGACCGTAGAAGAGTGGCCAGCCACGGGTCCTATCACTGCTGGGCGGGAAACTTGCTATGTAATATGGAAAGTCACCTTATGGTAGGAGAGAGTGTGGAGATCCAGGAACCCAACTCCTAAGAGGTTCACTGGTAGCTCCCAGCAGGAAGAGACACCCACTAGGAAGTAAGCCAATGACCCCCAGTGCATTAACAATGTAGCAATGGACGGCCCAGCAGCAGTGCAAAGTGACCCAGACAAAAGACAGGACCTGTGCTCCAACCGTCCTTTCCCACTCTCCACAAACGCCATCCACTCATTCATGCGCTTCCAGGTTGTTGAGATTTTTAAAGATACCTTCATACCCACTGACAGAGATATGCCATTGATAATCACAAGTGCCTTCTAAGAAGGGTGAATTCTATGAAATACGACTTCTTTTGTCTGCTGGGCACCTGATAGAAAGTTTGGGAAAAAGAGCCGTGGTGAGTGAATTGCTTTTTATAAGAAAGACAGAAGAATTTGGACATAATTCAAAAAGGAGAGATTGGGGCGGAGAAATGAGAGAGACAGAAGGGAGAGGCAGGGACAGATGAGACACTGGGATCTTCCCGTCTAAAGAGCCAAGAGAGAAGTGCTGGGAGGTGGGGATGCAAAAAGACCTGAGCTAATAGGAAGTTCTGATGTGGATTTGTAAGTTGTCTCCTGTGCCATGTGAGAGATGGTACTTTGCTCAGATCCTGAAGGGATTTTTGTGAAAATCAATGAGGAGAACGAGTTTCATGTTTGGATCAGAGCAGGGCAGAGCTCAGAAGGCACAGGTAGAAACAAGTGCAGAGGCAGAGGGACTAGGAGAATACAAGCTCAGAGGTTCACAGGTATCTCGGGGAGGGCTTTGAACTCTCATCTACTATGGATTGATTCTCACATGATTTAGACTCCCATGTGCTACCATAGACCGGGGGGAGGGTGGGCTTAAACAGCTTCTACCTAGGTATCCAAGATTCAGAGTTAAGTTTGAATGCACATAGGATAAAATAAAACAAACATGGCTGAAATAAGATTGAAGTGCATCTATTCATTCTTTCATTCATTTTTAGACAAAAGAAGTCCAGGGGTAGGCAGTTGAGGGCTGCTATGGCAATCCCATGGTGTCTTAAGGGACCTAAGCTCCTAATTCTCTGTCCTACTATCCTAGAAATGACTTACAGCCTCAAGATCAGCAAAAGGTACTAAAATGGCTTTTAGAGCTCCAGCCATCATGTCTATGTTCCAGGCTGGCAGTAGAAGAAAGTAGAAGGCTAGTGGAGTTCACCCCTTCCCTTATAAGGAGCTTCTTTCCAAATCTCCCCTAACATGTCTGCTTACATCTTATTGGCCCTGCCTGGCTACAAGGAATGCTGGGAAATAGAGTCATATGACCACTCCTAACTGCAAGAGAAGCTGGGGCAGGTATCTTTATTCAGATGGCAATGTGCTTAGCTGAAAATCAGGGCTCTAAATAGAAGGAGAAACAGATTATTGGGCGGCAACTGTCTACCACATATATGATACATGAACACATGAATATTTTTCTTTCTGAATTGAATAAATCTGATTACCTTGCATATGAGGTGGAATAAGGCACACTGGCCTGTCCTATTCTTTCCAGTGGGGCTTTCTTTGAATGCTGGACTAAAAGCTCCCTAAAAGCACTTTTCCCTCCAAATCTTGCACTGGGGAGCTCATGGAAACACAAATTGACAGAAATCCTCATGAAAAATTATAGCTGAGCCTAAGATGAGATGGGCTAACCTGTGGTCAGGGGACTATCGTAAGTAAGACAGGCTCCCGCCGTACCGAGGAGTGTGCCACTACATTTAAAAAAAATGTATGGGTTAATTAAATCTCTTCTGGGGATCCTTTCATGGAGGAAGCCTAAGTAAAATGTACTAAGCTTCAGATTAAACATGAACAAATGCACAAAGCGGCTTCAAGGTACCTGTGGCTGGTGCAGGACACTGACGTTGCAGAGGACCGTTAGATTAGACAGTTGACTAGAGTGGTCACACTCAACTGACCTGAGAGGTTAAGTGGCTACATAAAAGGAAACCCTGAGAACTTGTCCTGAGTGGACACTGACTCTTACTGCACGGGTGCCAAAAGCACACCATAAGCTCAGAGCAGTTGGTTACAGGCTTCTTTGGAGTTCCTGACTCAGATCCAAAGGTCTCTCCCTGATGTTCCAAGTCATTGTGTCAGGATTTAGTGAACAGACAGGGTAAGGGGAGAGCAGAGAAGACCAAGAAGTGGCTCCTCACGGTGTCTGGCACAGAGCAAGTGCTTAAAATGTTGCATCCAAATCCACATCCAAACGTCTGCCAAGTGTTTCCAGTGGGAGGGTGATGGAAGGGAAGGGAGGGTGGGGATGAATATACTTTTATAGATCTGGGAAAATAAATAACCAGAAAAAAATTTCTCTAAATGACCTTATGTTAAGATAATATGGGCCTTTAGAGACAAGCAAGATATAAGCAGTACAATTAAAGATAAAATTAGAGATAAAGAAAAATAATAATCTGAGCCCAAAACACAATAGATCCTATTACTCTGTTGCTTACAACCCATCAGAGTTTCCTGTGGCCCACCACATAAAGGGGGAATTCCTCGGAAGGACTCATAGGGCTTCTCATCACCTGGAGCCTGCTCATCTCTCAGCCACATTTCTCATCGCTTTCCCACGTGCCCTCTGTTCTGGTGACGCCATTACCAGTGATGTCCCCAGACATGCAGAGCTGTTCATGACTTGGTGCCTTCGCACAAGCTTTTACTCTGTGTGGAATGTTCTTCTCCTTTTCTTCTAGGACAACTTCTCCTTTTCCTTTAGGGCCACCTCTTCTCAGAAGTGTTCCCTGTCCTTTGCCAAGCACAAGTGTTTGCTCCATCCCCAGGGCAATCAGGACACTTTGGGCAAGACTCCTCTAGCCCTTGCCTCTGTGGCACGGCCATTACTGTAGGCCTCTCCCCCAAGGGGCTGCTAGTTCCCGAAGGGCAGGTTATTTAGCTCCATTGCCCTAGAACATGCACCTGACTCATTGTAGGTACTCCATAAGTGTTCATGGGGAAAAAATAGGAGCAAGCAAAAGGAGAAAATATGTTAGTTGTTATAGGAGCACAGTGGAGTAGATGAGGATGTTTTTAAAAACGTTCTCAAGAGTATTATTGTAAAAAGAAAACAATTGAAGGCACTAAATTTGGGATTCAGAACTAGACCCTAGTGAAAATGCTTTGGAATTGGGTCAGCAAAGGATGCCATAAGGGCCGAGCATCCAGTTAGGATTTGAGAGGCAACCCCTTGACTGACTAGAGAGGAAACAAGAAGCAAGAGCGTTATGCTGTCACGAGGTAAAGTTTAGAGTCATGCAATTTCCTCCTGGCTTGTCACAGTTTTTGTAATAAGAGTAAGCTGCTCTGAGGAACAGTAAGGAAAGTTTAGCCAGATCCACATTCACCTCCCAGAGACAGAAGACAGAGGGGCCTTTATCTCTGTACCCGTAGCCATAGCAGGTCCTCTTTCAGCAACTCGGAGATGCCTGAACTGCCTTTACAACTTACTTCTTGCCACAATTTGAGGTGGGAGGAGGATGGCAAACTTAAATGGAGATTACAGAGGAGCAAAGTGAAGTCAGGGCTGTGGGACTGGGTACCCTGCCCAAGGGACTGAAGCCTGGGGGGTCAGTCCTAATTGACCTGCATTTTTCTCCTCCTCACACATCCTAAATAGTACTTTAAAAAATCACTACCATCAAAATGCCTTTTCATTTTACAGAGTTTTAGTGTGTGTGTCCATGTGTATAGCTGTACGTTGAATTAAAGATGGTCCCAACTTCTTCGATACTCTCACCATTAAAAGATGAGGTCCATTTGTCTTCCTGCTGAATCTGGACTGGTCCATGGCTGCTGACCAATACAGTTTGGAGGAAGTGTTCCTGGGCTAGTGCCAGGCCCATTAAGAGAACTGGCAGCTTCTGCCTTGGTTTTTTAGAACTCTGAGCTTATGTGTAAGAAGTCTGATTATTCTGCTACTGGGATCACATGCAGACCCTGAGACCACGTGGAGAGGGAGGAGGGCCCTTCTTACACAGCCTTCCAGTTGTCACTCCAAAGGCGTCAGGCATCTAAGTGAGACCAACTTTGACTTTCCAGAACAGAGTGAAGCCATCTTGGATCCTCCAGACTAGCCCAACTGTCAGCTCAATACCATCAAGGCCCCCGAGTTGACATTACTTGGAATAGAAGACTGGATCAGTGGAGTCCTACCAGCAAAAGAGATAATAAAATGGCTGTTGTTTTAAGCTCCTAAGTTTGGGGTCATTTGTTATGTAACAATTGATAATCAGCATGGTGTGAGATTGGAGACTGGGGTATGGTTGGGTAGTCCTCATCATCCACGTTGTCAAGGATTTAGGCAGATCTGCCCCATTTCTTTGGTGTTATGCTTTTGGAAGCACCAGGATCCTTCATTTTGGATCAAACCACTCCAAAAGCACTGGGCTTTTCTAGTGATCAGACGTAGTTGCTGTATGTCCCAAAGTGACAATATCCCAGACTCAGAAGATGAAAGGACCACACAAGGCTTTCAAGGACAAACATCTTCAAATTGGGGGCAAAGGTCACGCTTTCTGGTTCACACCTTTCAAGTCTCCTGGATAGTACCTATGATGCTTGTTTGAGGATGTGGGTTGTTATTGTGAGGGGGACAGGGAGAGGAGAGTAAGGGGAAGGCAGAGAGGTTGTCTGTCCAGGGCTTGTTAATGTGTTGCAACTGGAGTGAGGACTTAGATTGTAGGATCCTTTGTCAACATTGACTCCTTTGACCTGGGTTGAGATAACACATTACGTGCTCCCAAGCACCTGAGGTTGGTAAAATTTCCCCAGAGCCAGCTAGCAAGGCAGGACTCTGCCTTGATTCCATTCTCCCCAGAACTCGAGGGAGGCCATGACTCCTGAATGGGTTGAGAGCAGGTAACACAAATACAACATTACAGAAACTGAGGCCTGGAGAGGTCAAGGTGACTTTTCTGGAGTCAAAGCCCAGAATGGAAGATTTTGAATCCAGAATCCTTTGTGCTGTGTCCTTCTGTATCCTTTTAAAGACTCTCCTTTTCCCCTATTCTGCTTCCAGGAACTATTATTTTTATTTCTTTTATTTTATTTTAATAAATATTTTATGGGAGGATGTAAAAGTTAAAAAATACATCTACAGTTGTTGTTAAATAGCGATCAAAAGTCAAAATACAATCAGGATAAAATAAATTTGTTTTAGTGTATCTACATAGTTCTTAAATTTAACTTTGAAGGAATCATTCATGAGGTATGTTTTGCTAGAACAATGTCTCCTCTCTTTTACGTCCCTGTGTTTAGGCAGTGATTCCCAGGACAAAGACATTGCCACTGAGCAAAGGTCCAGGCATGGGTGCAGTTGGCTTCAGCCTCCTTGTCCCTTAGACAGGTCTGGATCTGCCTGAGACCCGAGGGAGACAGACCCAGGCGAGTTGCTCCAGGTCAATGGGGGTGTGAGTCCCCTTCGTATGTGTCAAATCTTGCTTTCCCCAGCTTCTCTCTGAAAGGGCAGTCCTCTCACGTCCTCATCTAATTTATCCCAGAGCAGGAACATATGGCAGCTAGCAGCAGCTAGGGAAGTCTGAAATTAGGGACTAGTATATCTCAAGGCTTTCTGTTTTGGGGTGAGCCTTGGTGCCACAGGCCCTCCGTGCTCCCTTCTGGTTCAGTATCTGGGCCTGACATTGCTTCAGTTCCCTGCCAAGCGCTCCAGGTGCCCACCTGATCTGAATTCCTATTAGGCCTCTGACACCAGTGAGCTCTTGCCTCTTCTCTATGGAGCTGGAATGCCTTATTCCTCTACCTCACAGATGGTTGTTAGAGTCTCACTGGGTGTGGCCTGATCTCTCAAACTACATCCCTGAATGCTGACCTGACTATACGTGCTACCTGTTGCCTGCATTTCATTTATGCCCTGCCTCCTGGACTGGACCTTCTGGGTTATTGTGTCTACTTGAAATAATCTCCAGCTCTCTGCCCCCATTGGACCTGAACTCTGGCCCCAGTATCTGCTCTGATAAAGGCCAGCCTCAGCAGCAGCACTGGGGCCACCCCAACTTTGACTACCTTGGTCTTGCAATCTTTTCCATTCCCACTGGTCTACAAGGCTAAAGTCCAGTAAGTTTTGCCTCTGAGGCCATCTGGGACCCCTGGGTCCCAGGCTTAGAGTTACTGTAGAGTAGAGCTGGAATTTTGAATCATTCTGACATCTCCTTCTCTTCCCCGGAAAGGGTGTAAGTGCTCATGATGACCATTGTGAGGCCCGAAAAGGCAGCAACCATCTTGGATATGACCTAAAGTCTCTAATTGCCTTTATGCAAATTCCATCTGCCCACTTTTCTCTGACCAAGGGTGACCCTCTCTTTAGCCCCTCATCCCTCTATCTTGTCCTGGGACTGGACTCTCGAAGGCCATTCATTAGACCATCGGCTCCCCCTGGCATTCACTGCTTTGCTGGAATACATTTCAGGAGTGGTTTGTCCCCTCCAAAGCCACCACCTCCTCACTGTTATGGCACCAGCGCTTCTACTCTCCCAGAATTCAAACCAAAAGGGAATGTGGCCATCTAACCAGATGTGTTATGTAACATGGCTCATTTGGAGTCATCTCCCTACAAACTGACCAGTGCAGATAAGGCACCCAGCTGGTGTCTCTCTTCCTGGAGGGTCAGAATACCTCATGGCTACAGATCATGATATGAGAAATTTACTTAATTTCTGATTCAGAAACTTCTTTTCCACTCTTTGATGTGAGAAAGTGCTCAGACTTCAAAACAGACCTGTGAATTTAGAAGGCTATTTGATTGGTGTGACTCAAGATATCCATGTAGAAATGATCCATGCCAGGCTCATACCAGCTATACCAACATCAATCCACTTAGCACATGGCACTATGAATAACGTACTTGAATTCCACCATGTAGGGAAACAGTTCATTTTCAGTCAACAACAACAGAAACCTTTCATACTATCATTGTTAGCTCTGAAACTTAGATATTTTATTTCCATGGAGTCAAAGGTCCTAAATTATATGATTATGAATGGAAAGAATCAGGTAGTGGCTTTAACTCCTCATTTTCTTTCATGTGCAAATTCTTAATATAAATATAAGGAAATACTTCCTTGATATCAGTCAGAATGTTTCAGTGAACAGCTTTCAGACTTTCAACATGACAAAGTTACAAATAAAATGTTAAAATTTTCTATTCAATGCCAATATGTGGCTTTTTAACGAAATCCAATAATTTTCTTATTAGTGGTAAAAGAAATTAAAAATTCAGCCTAATTTAATTGGACCCACATCTTCATAGGGTTCTAGAAAACTCTTTATTGGTTCATTCATTCAATACATATTTATTGGTCACCTACTATTGATCACCTTACCTTCAGGCACTGCTGTAGGCATGGAAGTTAAGAAAACTTACAAAGATTTCTGCCCTCACCGTTTATATTCTGTGGAGTCACAGTTGACTTGCTGTGCCATCTGGTAAATCAGTTTATTTAAATGAGGTTAAATCACTTTTGCTTTTTGTCATTATTCATCCACATGATCATAGCAGGCAGCTGTAAGCAAAGCCCCTTTTTGGGAATCTCACAAACCCACCATTCCCACAGAGCAGGAAGCTAGCCTTCTTCGTATTACTTTGCCATTTGAGTGGGTACAAAGGTTGAGCTCCTCGGCTTGCATACAGATTGATTCCTATGTTGACATGAAGCACATTCCATAGATAAAATGGAACAACTTCTTGTACCGGAAGATTAATGACATGAGGCCTTTTTATGTGTTCCTATTTGATCAGCTTATACAAAATATATTTTATAGAGTCAAGACCATTTTGAGAATCTGATGAAAGCTATGGATTCTCTTATTGGAAAAAAACACATAGCACAAACACACTAACTTTTACACATGAATTTAAAAAATCATGGGCCCCCGAAATCCATTTATTTAATTTCTAGAGGTTCATGGATCCCAGGTCAAGAACTCCTGGTCTGGAAGATCTTACTTTTCTTAACTTCTTATTCTGTATTCCACATGCATGAAATTTCCATGAACTAGAGTTTTCCTCTTTAAATTTAGCCACTTGGATTGCAAAATTGTGTAAAGTTTTGGGAATACCTATTTCCATATTAGTACTGTGGTGCAAGCTCTTCCTGTTGAGCAAGGGTATGAGAGCAAACATCGGTCCTGTGTCTGGCTGTTGTCATGAGGCAATGTGTGAAAATCCCCAGCCCAAAGGCAGGTCTCCTTTCCTCAAGCCAGATGCCATATCCTGGCTTTCATTTCTTCTTTCCAGTTTGTGGCAATAAAACCAAAGTTCCTTTATATATTTACTTTACGTATGTGAGCGAGCCCTTTTATTTCAGTTTGTATTCTTCTTTTTGCCTTTCAGAAAATGTGCTGAACATCCCCTCCTGGTCATTCAGAGAGGAAGAAGATACTCATCAATTGTGGGTTGTCTCCCTTCCCCCTGCCATGAGGGAATGCTTTCAGAGGATAAAATGGCGACATTAATTTAGAATTGGTTATGAAATTCATTTTTAAATATGGTAGCTTGGAGGTTGGCCTCCCAAAGACATTCACATCCTAATCCTGGAGTCTGTAAATATGTTACATGGCAAAAGAGATTTTGCAGATATGATTAAGTTAGGGATCTTGAACTAAGGAAATTACCTTGGACTATCCAGGTGGGTCCAACATAATCACAAGAGTCTTTAGAAGAGAGAGGCCAAAGGGTCAAAATAAGAGTAGGAGATGTGTCACTGCAAGCAGAGGTTGGAGTAATGCAAAAAGTGGCCACAAGCCAAGAAACGCAGACAGCCTCTATAAGTTGGAAAGGTAAGGAAACACATTCTCCCCTAGAGCTTCCAGAAGGAATGCATCTCTGCCAACACCTTGAGTTTAACCTGTGAGACACAGTTTGGATTTCTGATCTCCAGAACCGTAAGATACCAAATTTGTGTTGTTTTAAGCTACCAAGTTTGTTGATTTTTGCAACAGCAGCAATAGGAAACTAATACAGTCATTAACTACGTCGTTCAAAAGGAACAAAGGATTAAAGTAGAATCAAGATCAACCTTCCTAAGGAATTTACTTTTGCTCTGGCCCCTAAAACATCTGTGATGTAAGATGCCCTGGAGTTCATTCAAGTGCATGTGGCTGTTCTCCTCATTGACTGACTCTAGATGGTTATGCCTTCATGTTCTTGTGTATGTTTTCTATAGTCTTTCTGTCTCCTCGCTCACTATCTTCTTGCAGACAGTAGGCATGCCTTCCTCCTCTCGTTTGATATCTTTATTCTGCTGTTGGCTGAAAACCCAACAAATTATGATTAGATTTAAAAAAAGGGAAAATGGACTTTGAATGAGAGCTCAAGGAAATCTATCAAAGGACCACATGACCTTTAAGAGTTTTACTTAAGGGTTTTAAGGTATCTATTTTGACCCTCAAGGCTTTGCAGTTTCTCATCTATGTTCAGAATAGTATGGTATTCTGGAGAAGCAATCCCCAGATAAACAGAGTTATCACTGAATTATTAGATATAGATCTCACAAGTGATTTCATATCAATCAATGATTACTATGGTGCCATGTTATATGTAGGTGAAGAAAAAGTTAATTGGAAGATTGCTTGCCAGTTGTGTTGCCTTGTGCCTCTTGATGCAATCTGAACCTCAGTTTCTCCCATTGTAAAGTGGGCTTCATAGCACCTGCTCTCTCTTCTTCTTTACTTGATCCTTACAATAGCCAGATGAGACATATGAAAGCGCTTTTATTTTTAGTTGCAAAGCATGATAGAGTAACATCTGTTGTAGAAAGTCACAGTGAAAGTTTCATTTATCTCTACCAATGTTCAGATACCTCACAGTTTTCTTTAGGTTGTTTGGTAGAAATCCATTCACCCATTCCTTCATCATTCATTTATCTAGATAATACTAGTTGACATGTTCCATGTAGCAACTACTGCTGTGTGAGGATACCAGAAGCCCGCAGGTGGAATGCTGTGATGACGAGAACTTGGGATTCATACATATCTGAATCCTGCCTCTGAACACTTGCAACTTAACCTGCCTGATCCTAGTTTCCTCATGTACAAAATATGTCTAATAGGTATGATATTTGGATGCTGTTAAGCCAATATGTTTTCACTTTTGGTAATCCCTAACTCTCAACTGTCCTGCAGCTTTCATATTGATTGAGACCTAGAGCATTAAGCATATAACTCCTTCCGTAGACCCTTTGCCTGGGGAAGCTAGGCCTCAAGATTTACTGGTCTAGGGGAGTGGAAGAAAATGACATAAGAGAGTTTCAAGTCAGACAGAAAGACAAGGGGGAAGCATGTCCCTTTTGAGCCAGCAAAGTGGAGGAGAAGAGCATCAGAGATAGGTGAGCGAGCAGCCAGACATACGTAATATGACTTCTCTCCCTGCAGGCCCAAACTGAGGGTCATAGGCATTGGAAAGATTGATGAGGCAGCCAGGAGCAGAGAGGTTTCCAACCTGCTTGCTGTTTGGGACTCTGGGAGACCGCCCCACAGAGGGAACCTCTCAGCTACATGAGGTGACCACGGCAGAGTAAAAAGTGTGGTGCAGCAGCTGTGGCAGGGAGAGGTATGAATTAGCATTCTCCAGCTTCCCTTGCTTAAGTGTGTTATAGAAGGGACTCAGAAATTTACCCATGGCCTATAGGAGATGCAGAAGCTAGCTGATGATGTGGCTATTCAGGTTTGCTAGTACAGGGGCAAAGAGATCCTGTAGCCAAGAGGGGTGGCAGATCACTCAGCAATGGTGAAGGTGGGGCCAACACTGTAAGAAGGGCCCCACCGCTGAGATGTAGACGAGAGACCAGCAGTAAATTCATCAGCTATAGATTTCAGACTCAGAGGCTGGCATCTGGGATGTCCTCATGGAGAGCAGAACTACCAAAGGACACTGCTGTGGGAACTGAATGTGTGGAGTAAGAGTCCTGAATCTCCTTATTTCCTCACACCCAGATGCCATCTGGAAAAGGAGGGGGTGAGGAGACCCGGAAGATTGAGCATTTACCCAAAAGAGAGCTGGTCACCCCAAAGATGGTATTCCAACACACAGAGACTGAGATATTACTAATTGGCAAGTTTAAAGTGTAATCTCCGTGCACATTATCCACAGGACGAAAGGAAGATTCCATCACTAGTAGAAAACAAGGAAGCTGCATTTTTTTCACAGTAGTGGGTAGTGTGTGCAATTTTTGACTCCAGTCAACATGGCAATGATAACATGGAAGGAGGGGTCTGTGATGGGGTGATGCAGCCTTGCCCTTGAATAAGATCTCTTAGACTAGGCTTGTGAGTGACCACAGCTTGAAGGGCTAAGGGCTATGGCAGAATTACCTCAGGAGAGCCGGGGAGCACAGAGGCAAGAGTGGCTAACTCAGCTCAGGGAGCAGGAGGGCTCACCCAGGGAGGTGATGCGGTTACTGCGGGTGGGGAACATGCTCACCTAGGCTACAAAACTGACCTGCAGAAGTCTGGCACTTTCCTCAGGCTCTTCTTGTTGTAAGTTACAGGAATCCATGGAAACCAACTTGAGCAAAACCTGAATTTCAATGGAAGGACATTGCTGAAGCTCATGGATTCCAAGAGCAGAAAAGCTATGGGGCATCAGGAAGGCACAGGCCCTGGGGACACAATAAGGAATCCAGAATGGATGTCCTTGGTGTTTTTCTGAGCCTCTGCTTCATTCTTCCCTTTGGCTTTGGTCTATCTTCTCCTATTTCCACCCAGGAAGGTCACCAATAGCTCCTGAGTTTACAGATTGCAGGGTCAAGATTCTTGCCGTCTCAGTTGAAATTCTCCGTGAAGGGACTCATGTGCCTCCTCTTGACCCATCAACTCTGGCCAGGAAAGAGGGAGGCCAAGTATACAAAACAGCTCCCAAAGCAACATTGTGGATGGAAGGGGAGGGGTGAGGTATGAATAAGGGGTCTAGGTTCCTCCCTTAGACCATTAGGAAAGATCTGGTACTCTCTCCACTGAATTAAGCAAATTCTAGAGATCAGGAGAATGACTTGGGGGAGGGGAGTGGGAGTGAGCAGAAGAGAGCCTGGTACCACTTTCCCTTGGACTTAGGAAATCAGAGTCAGCACTTTCCTGGCCATCAGTCAGGAAACAGAGCTGTAGGGGATGGCTATAGGACCACTGGCACATTTTATTTCACTTTTCCATCTTGTCACTTTAAAAAAGTTAAGTGAAACTGTCAGTAAGAAAAAAGGAAATTAATGGTGGGGAAATTATCTGAAGGCAGAAAATTGGTTAAACATCACCCTGGGATTTCACAATAGGCTGGTGAACTCATTTTCTCACGGCTCCTTAACGAGTCTTAGGGAAAAATCATGATACAATTTTAATGTGATTTTGATTGCTTTATTCTCAGGTCAGCCTGAGAAATTTCTCCTGATGTAAAATTACTCTTTTTTATAAGAAGCTTGCATAAATAAAAGTATAAGTACTTGTGTGTCCAGGAATTTGGAGGAAGGGGATGGAGAAGATAAGTGTGGGTGTGGGGTGAAAGTGAGAGGCGCCTGGAAAGAATAGTTTTGCTCCTTTTCAGAATCTTGGCATCACAGAGAGCTAGCTTTAGGCATCATACACAGTTTGACTTTCAGCAACCCCTGAAGCCTGAGACCACCTGGAGTCACTTGTAGTCAACAAAGTTAGGCTTATTAATGCAGCAAAAGGGAGAATGCATATCTTGGGGAGCTTAGGAGCCTCTACAAAGGGAGGATTATGGAAGGAGCACTTAATAAGGTTTTAGGGGCTGGAGTTAGTCATAGGAAGATCTTGGCAGGATTTGATCAGATTTTGTGAAGTAGGGAGTTCCTAGAAAAGCCACTGGTTTTATCTTTAGGACCCATGAGTCTGTGTGGAATTACTGTAAAGTCAATCTCTCTGTGGTCTTATCTTGGAACACATGGATCTGAAGGAGCTGGTGTTTCAGGACTTTGAGCTTAGATGGTCTGTGCTGCACACCAGGAGATGGTCTGGCACAATGGATCTGTTTTGTGAAGAAGGCTTAGTGTTTTACAACTTGCAGTCTCTGTTTAATTCTCAATCTTCCCCACCCTCCTCCAGGCTAGCTATTGGCAAGGTTCTTTTTCATTTTATCACTATTCTTCTGTTCTCTAACTACAGATATTCTACTGACATGCTACGTGTATAATCTAAAGATCTTGATAACTGAATAACTTCCTGTAAGAGGAGTTCTTTAGAGAATTGGAAATGGTGCCCACTCCCAGAAATCTGACACTCAGGTAAGTCATCTTGTTTGCTCACTGTCTACTCATGAGTCTACACCTTAACTGTACATGGCAGATGTTGTATGTCTTAGATTTAACAAACAATTCAGCTCAACAAATGACCATATCAGGAACAAATTATGACTTCTAAGAACTATCCCCTCTCCCTCTGTCATCAGACTCTTCCTTAGGAGGCCAGGCTAGGACACCAGCACGGCAGGTCGCTGCCTAAGCCTGGGTCCTGTGGTAGGTGGGTTGATCAAGAAGTCCAGCAGAACCACAGTGAAATAGCAGCTCACACCCACTAGGATGATCACTATAAAAAACCCAGAAAACAACAAGTGTTGGCAAAGATGTAGAGAAATTGGAACCCTTGTGCACTATTGGTGAGAATGTAAATGGTGCAGCTGCTGTGGAGAACAGTATGACAATTCCTCCAAAAGTTAAAAATAGAATTAACACAGGATGCAACAATTCCTCTTCTGGGTATATACTCAAAACAATTTAAAGCAAGGTCTCAAAGAGATATTGTACATCCGTGTTCATAGCAGCTTGATCCACAATAGCCAAAAGGTAGAAGCAACCAAGGTGTCCACTGACAGATGAATAAATAGACAAAATGCAATATACACATACAACAGAATATCAGCCAGCTTTAAAAAGGAATGAAATTCTGATAAATGCTACAATGTGGATGAACCTTCAAGACATTATCTTAAGTGAAATAAACCAGTCAAGAAAGGGCAAATACTGTATGCTTCCACTTATATGAGGTACCTAGAGTAATCAAATTCATAGAGACAGAAAGCATAATGGTGGTTACCAGAAGTTAGGCTAGGGAGAATGAGGAGTTATTGTTTAATGAGCACAAAGTTTCAGATCTGCAAGATGAAGAGGGTTCTGGAGATAGATGGTGGTGACAGTTGCACAAATATGAATGCACTTACTTCCACTAAACTGTACACTTAAAAGTGGCTAAGATGGTAATGTTTACATTGTGTGTATTTCACCATAATTAAAAAAAATTTTAAATCAGAAAAAAAAATCCAGTAGAGGAAAAGTCCACCAGGTAGCACAAAGCCAAGTTCTTAGAGGATGCTGAACACTGGGACCAAGGGAGCCATATTCACATGTCAGGTTAAGGGACATGAAATGAGGCCTAAAGTTGAAGTCAACAGCTGGTTGGTATTAGAAAAGGATGAATCAAAGGACACCTTGAAGGCTTTTCCGTCAGGGGTAGGTCAGACTCAAGGATACAGGGTCAGTGCAGATAAAACTCTCCTTTCTCTTCTTTGCTCCCTCCCTTCAAGAATATTCTTGAAGAAGGCTGGAGATTTTAGACAGCCTACAATTTTCCAGTAAAGTGAGTTAAGAAATAGGATTATAGGTTCCACCCTCTAAGACCATTGAACTCTTCCCCATCATGAGCAGAGTCAGATGGAAGTGAACATATATGTCAGTGAGAATCGATTGGTATGGCTGCATCAACTTCTTCTTATAAGATATGGCAAACCCAACATTACTTGCTCCATAATGCCAGTATTGGTGGTCTAGCGGTTAAGATTCAGTGCTCTCACTGACACAGCCTGAGTTTGTTTTCCAGTCAGAGATCCACACCGTCATTGTCATTATCATACTGTGGTGGCTGTGCATTGCTGTGATGCTGAAAGCTATGCCATGGGTATTTCAAATACCAGCAGGGTCGATCATGGTGGACAGGTTTCAGTGGAGATTCCAGACTAAGACAGACTAGAAAGAAGGACCTGACCACCAACTTCTGAAAAAATTGGCCACGAAAACCCTATGAATAACAGTGGAGCATTGTCTGATATAGCATCAGAAGGTGAGAGGATGATGCAAAAAGATCAGACTGTGCACAGGGTCCTAAGAGTTGGAATGGACTCAATGGCACTAACAACAAAAACAAAACGCTGGTTTTGGGAGCTTTCAGAGCATACTCCATGCTGTATGGTCACTGGGGCTTGGTAGGTAGCTATAAGGACCAACCATGGTATCTAAACATCAGAAGGGGTGAGAGCAGGGCAGGGAGCCCCAAAAGCAAGCAAAATTTATAAATCCAGCCAGGAAATCAGAGTCAGAGAGGTTCCCAGGAGAGTTATCAGATCTTCAGCGAGGAGCCGTAAATGATGAGTCCAAGGGAAAGCCAGAGGGATTGGAGTTTTAAAGATACTGCTACTGACACTGAGTACTGGTGTGTTTCTGTGCTTTGTATTTTTTCTCCCCTACGTGCACTCTTTAGGAAAGCAGAAATATTCAACTACTTTGCTTCTTCTATGGAAAATTCTACCCTCTGAACTCATTGTCCATTGGTTTGCTTCCTTCTCAGGGACATTATGAGGTATGTAGAAATCCTTGAGTTCCGGTGGAATACAGAGTGTACCATTAATGCTGGGTAGTCAGAGCCCAGCTTTGAGGTCTGGGATTAAGTACCTAGAGGGATGGGAATGGGAGGCAGACAGATATGACCTCACTCCCAAAGGATCTAGAAAAACGTGGAAAGACGGAAACAAACCAAGGATTGAGGCACAGGGCAGACAGGCTAGGAGCCCATTTCCCAGAACCAGTTTACAACATGGATTGGCCATAAGGCTGATGATGCTGGGTATTTTTTGAGCAATTAAAGATATTTCTGACTGTGACCCTAGCTCAGGAACATCTGAAGATGGCCTGGGAAGGACATCATTAGCAATTAAAAAAAAAACTGGTCCAGGTAGCTTTCATTTATTATCCCATTTACTTCCCACAGTAAGGTAGCTGTGACTAGTCCCATTTTACCCATGAGGTAAGTGAGAGTCAGAGAAGTAAAATTCCTTGTTAGTAAAAGGTGGAAGCAGGAGTCAAGCAAATTGCATCACAATTGCACATGCCTTTTATTTTATGCTTATGAATGCTCCAAAAAAATAAAGTTTTGCTCTGAACTTTATTATCTTGAATTTATCTTCTCATCTTAATCAATACCAGTTATTCCTGGGAGAAGTTGAAGTCTTGTATGGTACATGCACATTGGGAGTCAAATAAATGTGCCAATGTTCCTATTTTTAGCTGCCTTGCACCCCACTTCTCCATAAGATTGTGGAGATGTTTATGGATAATTTATGTCATGCTCTGTACTGCCAGCTTGGCTATGGGACCTCTTTTAACTCTCCTGTCTAGAAAAAAAGTTTGTTTTCCTAATAGCAACCAGCGATCACTTGGAGGCTTTGAGAAGCAAAGTTTGATGGTCTTCAGATGGGCTCTGCAAATTCCATTCATCTCTAAAGGAACTGTAAATGTAGCTGACACACAGGAGGGGTCAAAAATACATTTTTCTTACAAAACCGATGGGAACATGGCCTTTTGGTAGAGCAGCACCATAAAGAGTTGGATTTAAATGTCTTATTTTTGCATCTTAATACTGGATGTGAGACGTGTTAAATTTTTCTTTGTTTGTTGAAAGAGTGCAAGACAAAAAGGTTTGGAACAAGTAGTGGCTTTGGACAGGAAAAGGGGTCTTGGAGCACCCTCTCTGGATATGGCCAAGGGTAGGCTGGATGATCACTGGATGGAGTTTGGGAGAGATGGGCTGGACTTGGTGCCAACCCCTATGTGGTTATGACAGTCGCCTGTGGGTAATTCACAAACCTAGACTCTCAGAGTAAAGCCCAAGGTTCTCTGTTTTTCAATGAGCACCTCAGGTTATACTCAAGCTGCTACTCAAGTTCCAGTTCTCTGGGAATCATTGCACTAGATCACTGTGGCCCCAACTTGCCCAGAGATAAGAATCACCTGTCAGCCCTTAAATATACAGTGTAGCAGGCCTTTCCCCTAGATTTGGTGAAGATTTGTGTAGGGTCCAGGAACTAGTGTTTTTAACCAAGTAAGAAGAGTTTGGGAACCACTGGACTAAAAGATCATCAGGGTGCTTTATAACACTAAGATGCTATGGCTCAGATGAGAGAGTTTGATTTAATATAGTTCATCTCACATACCATGAGAGTAAAGACATGTGAGAGATAACTGAAACAACATGGGGAGTTTCATGAATATGGAAAGGAGTTTATGTGAGTAGCAGGGGAGGATCAGCTAGGGGCATCAGGCATGGCTTCCAGGGGCAAGTGATAGCTGCATCGTGTCATCAAGCGTGACTGAACGTTAGTGAAGGTGATGCATGCTCCAGGGAGAAGGACCAGCATGTGAAAAGTCACAGAGATGAAAACAACACGTTAGAGGAAGGAAACGGAAAACCAGGGATGCATGTGCCACATGTAGAATATGTGGCAGGAGGTGGGGGAGCTGAGGCTCGAGGGCTGTAAAAGAAGAGACCACGGAGGACACGGTAAGTCATGTTACTAAGTTCAGTGATAGGTTCTGTAGGGAAGTGACGAGGTGAGGTTTAGGTGTTAGCTAGATCATTCTGGCAACTTTGTAGAGGCTGGAAGTAGTGGAGACCATAGGTGGGGCCTTCCAGAGGCCGGGAGACAGTTAAGTGGTTCTAGGAATAGCTCAGCCAAAAAATAATAAGGACAGTGGTTGTTGGGATAGAAAAGGAGACGAGGAGCGGCACCTCTGAGGTCTCATAGCTACATCGTCTCATAATTATGTGAAGAATATAATTTTCTTACTTTTATCTTGTGCTTTTTTGTGTGGGTAACTAGACAACACTGCTCATGTGACGATGTTCTAAGGAGTTTTGGGTGACAAGGATCTCACCCATTCTTATTTGTCACCTCCTGTACCTAGGACTAAGACCTAAGTCCATGGAGACCTAGGTTAGAGACAGCTCTAACAGACCGACCCCATGCTGTAGTCTGATCAATAGGCCAAGCTGGCTCTTTGTTTGGCTCCCTTTTTACTAGTTAACGACATAGGAAGAGATATGCTTCAAATCCTAGGTCTGCCATTTGTCAGTTCTGAAACATGAGAACAGTCACTCAACCTCTCTACACCTAAATTTCCCAAGATCAATCCAATGGGAATAATATTAGAACTGACTTTAGAGGGTTTGTGAAGATTAATCAGCCTATAAAAACTTAGCACACTATGTAATATTAGCACATAGTACATATTCAGGAAATAGTCAAGTTTCCTCTGTGTTGGTAAACAGTTCATTTTTTATAAAATCAGGAAATGCAAGTAAGCAGCATCTTGCCCAGCCAACCCTGCTCTGGCCTGCTTACTTATTGTCACCTGGAGAACCTAAACTTGTGGGAATTTATTCCCAAATTGTACATCTGGGGACCACTAGATTGTCATCTGGAACGGTCATATCTTCCAGGATGACCACATGGTACCTTGAGGTTGTTTTTCAGATCAGAGTCAGTAAGTTTGCATCAGTTTGTGTTAGGTTCCAGAGAGAAAGAAGTAGGGAAAGAGGAAGGAAGGAGGGAGGGATAGTAAGAGGGAGGAAGGAAAATTTCTTCAGGATTTCTTTTTTTCCCAGGTTTCCTGACTTTTTAAACAATCACTTACTTTTAGCTATTTTTAAGCAAATGATCATATTGTGTCTAATTTATATACTTTCCCACAAACCTGTCCAAATTTACCACAGGAAATAGTAGCTAACTGTGAGCATCCACAGCCTAGCCTGGAAGTGCCCACGGCTTCCTGAATTCTGATACAGGCAGAAAGCTACCAAATTTCACCAGGTTAGTCATGTGTTGCAAATTTCTAAGACACAAAAAAGGAAAGTGATGGCTGCCTGCATCAGCATCCTGATAGAAAGTGTTTCTGAAAACCCTCTCTGCGTGGGGCTCTGAACACAGTGAGGGAAGCTGTGAGGCAGTTCACTGTGTATGACCGGCCCCGATCACTTGGGGGTTCAGAGTCCAGGCCCCTGCCACCTCAGCCAGCCCAAGAGGAAATGCAGGGGGCACTAACACAGCAGAAGGCATGGGCCCATGTGAGGAAAGTGTTTTAAGCTCTTTCTGGAGCCGATGTTCTTGAAGGTCTGATTTATACTCAGACCATGCTGAGAGTCTTAGTTTGGTCACTGAAAGGAGTAAGTCAGCTTGCAACCATTATCTGGACATCCATACCTTGTCTGAATATTTATATCACATATGAAGAAAAGTGAAATCCAGTTTCTTTATTGCCCAATACAGATAAGTTGAGTTCATTCTATTGTTGAGCTCCATATTGTCCTCATGGGTAGCAAATGAATGTGCTTTGAAAAAAATGTATTGTCTCCTAAAGACCAGAACTCAGCAGTTTCTGCATCTCCAGGAGGCTCTGCTTCCCAGTACAGTACCTGTGCGTGTGTGCATGTGTGAATACGCTCCAAGCATAAGTCTATGTAGAAACATTGACCTACTGCTGTTCCTAGCGGAGAATTTTATTAATAATATTGATCATTCCCATTTTAGGCATATACCATAAGCTTCACTCAGGGGGTTAGGATTAATATCACAATATCAATACTTGAGCTGAAATCTAGATGGACTCTGAACTCAGAATGACTGCAATGACTGGTGGGGAAACAGAGGGCAAAGACAAGTGTGCCCGAAGTCTCACTCCCATTCACGCCACTCACAATCTAGAGGGAACTAGTACATTGGAAAGCCACAGATAATCCAACTATGGATAGAGAGTGTAGATGCATGGCTCGGTGTGTGGGCAGCGGGTGGCCCCTAGGAACAGTCTGTGTTTGTTTCACTTTTATTTGAAGCTTAATGTGTAATATACATGTAGTGAAGTCCATAAATCTTTACTTTTACAAAGTGAACACATCCATGTACTTACTACCAGACTGAGAACATTATTAGCACTCCAGAAACCTCCCTGTGACCCAATCCAGAAATTACCCACCCCAAAGATAAGCTCTGTTCTGATTTTTATCATAGTTAATTTGGTCTGGTTTTGAATTTCTTACTAAAGGAATCATACCGTAGTATGTATTTTTGTGTGTCTTGGTCTTTTACTCAACGAGATGTTGTTATATTCATCCATGTTGCTACAGAAGGCAGTAATTCATTAGTTTTCAGTGATATATAATAGTAAATTCTAAAGATGCTCATCTTTTCTACTATTTACAGTTATTTGGGTGTTTCCACTTTTTAACTTTTATGAGTAATAATGCTATGAAAAATCTTGATCATATCTTTTGCTGCATATATATATATATATATATATATATATGCACTTCTATTGGGTGTCTAGGAGTAGGAATGCTGGATCATAGGGTATGCAGATGTTCAGCTTTCATAGATTCTGCCAAATAGCTTCTTCAATGTAGTTGTACCTATTTATACTCCCACAAGCAGAGTATGAGACTTCCATTTGCCCTACTTCCTCATTAATACATGGTTTTATCAAGTTTTGTTTGTTTAATTTTAGTTGTATCTTATTATGGTCTTAGTTTTCCCTGAAGACTAATGATTTTGAGCACTTTTTAAATGGCCATTTGAATATCCTCTTTTGTGACCTGTCTATTCAAGTCTTTCTCCACTTGTTGGTCAATGGTCTTTTTCTTTTTCTTTTTCTCTCCCCAAAACCCCAGTACATAGGTGTATATTCTAGTTCTAAGTCCTCCTAGTTCTTCTATGAGGGACACCACCACAGTATGGCTTGATGAGTGGTGTGTAGGTCTGTGCCCAGGATCCGAACTGGCCAACTCTAGGTCTCCAAAGTGGAGTGTGCGAACTTAACCTCTATGCCACGGGGCTGGCCCCAATAGTCTTTTGCTTATTGACTTGTAGGAGTACATTTTACAGTTTTGAGACAAGTCCTTTGTTGGATATATGTATTAATGCTTACCTTTTCACTTTCTTAATGGTGTCTTTTGGTGAAAAGCTCTTAATTTTAATGAAGTTTAACTTACTAATCTTTTCCCTATGATTAGTATTTTTTGTGTTCTGTGTAAAAAATATTTGTGTATTCTGAGATCATGAAGATATTTTTCTACGTGTCCACTTAAAATTGGGTTTTGTGTATGACGTGAGGACATAGTCAGGATAATTTTTAAAATATGTGTATTCAGTTGATTTAGTCATTTATTAAAAAGACCATCCTTTCCCCATTGAATTGCAGTGGCACATTTGTCAAAAATCAGGTGTTTTCAGACTGTATTGATTTGTTTCTATCCTTACATCAATTCTACATTGTTTTCATTAATATAGCTTTATGAAAAGGCTTGATATCTGGTGGTATAAGTCCTAAAATTTTGTTCTTCTACAAGAAAATTGTCTTGGTTATTCCTTGGCGTTTGTATTTGCATATAAATTTTAAAATAATCTTTTCAATTTCCAGACACACACCTGCACAATTGCTGAGATTTTGATTGGGGTTGCATTGAATCCATAGATCAATGTGGGGAAGAATTTATGTCTTTATAATATCTCCCAATCCATGACCATGGTATATTCTTCTCTATGCTTAAATTTTCTTTGATTTATTACAAGAATATCTTAAAGAGTTATTTCATAGTCTTCTTTTAGATGTGGTCTTAAGTATTTAAGTTTTATGATGCTAACATATATGGTATTTCTTAAATGTCATTTTATAGTTTTTTGTTGATTGTATAAACAATACAGCTTAGTTTTGTATGTTGCCCTCACATACAGAGATCTTGTTAAAAGTATTTATAAGTTCCAAAAAGTTACCTGTAAGATTTTTTTTTAGGTATACAATCATGTCATCCCTGAATAATGACACTTTTATATCTTTCTTCCCAATCTTCCTATTTTTAACTTCTTGCTCTTTTCCATTGACTAGGACTTCCATTCAATGATACATAGAAGTGGGGAATCAGATATTCTTTCCTATTGCCAGTCTCAGGGGAAAGACTTCAGTATTTCACTGGCAGATGTAATGTGTTTTTTTTTTATTTCATTTTCTGGATTCCATAGCTTCCGTTGAAAATTAGATGTAAGACATTGTAGGTAATGTATCTTTTTTCTCTGACTGCTTTGAAGATTTTTACCTTGTCTTTTTTCTTTTCTTTTCTTTTTTTATTTGAGGAAGATTAGCCCTGAGCTAACTGCTGCCAATCCTCCTCTTTTTGCTGAGGAAGACTGGCCCTGAGCTAACATCCGTGCCCATCTTCCTCTACTTTATACATGGAACATCTACCACAGCATGGCATGCCTAGTGGTGCCATGTCCGTACCTGGGATCCGAACCGGCAAACTCCGGGCCACTGAAGTGGAACGTGCACACTTAACTGCTGTGCCACCGGGCCAGCCCCTACCTTGTCTTTGGTTTTCAGTAATTTAATTATTAGTGTCTAGGGGTCATTTCCTTTGTATTTATCCTACATAGGGCTTGCTGAGGGTCTTGAACCTGCCTTCTTCTTTTTTTAAAATTGGTTTTGGAAATTTGTCAGTCTCCTCAAATATTGCTTTTACCCCATTCTCACTCTTTTCGCTATTTTTGGACATCAATTATGCACTCCCTGGGTCTCTTTTGCTCTTTTCTGTATTCTTATTTTCCATCTTTTTTTCCTGCAGTTTTTTTCTGTTTGTGGTTCAATCCAGATATTTTCTGTTGACCAACTTCCTTTTAACTAGTTTATTGTTCTTCAACGTCTAGTAAGCTATTAAACCCATCTACTGAGTACTCAATACCATTTATTACATTTTTCAGCTCTGGAATTTTCATGTAATTCTTTTATTGATTCCAATTCTCTAGTGAAATTCTTCACTTTTCACTAGCTTTTTTGGCATATATTAATTATAGTTATCTTGTCAGCTTTGATCTATGTAATTCTGGTGTCATCCAATGATTTATTGCTATTTCTTGTTATGCTTGTTAATTTTTTATTGAATACCAAAAATGTATGAGAAAGAGTAGAAGCTCTGGATGATGTCATTTTTCTTCTGGGAAAAGATTGTGTTTACTTCTGGAAGGCGGACAGAGGGTGGATGGATCATCTGGGTCCAGTGGAGTCTATTTCGGGTCTATTTCTGGTTTTCCCTTCCTTGTAGGTTGTGTCCTTCAAGAGTTTCAACTAAAAGCTTAGGCGTTTATCAGGGCCCCTTCTCGGTTGCATGTCCTCAACTCATTTTTTTCTCTCTCTACAGCATTTCAAGAAATCAAAATTCCTACTTAGTTTTTAACCTCTCAAAAGCTGCTTTCTTCTTTGTTTCTTATTGTTTAGCCCATGCAAGCACAACCTAGGGGACAGAAAATGCCTCAAGAGGAGTTTGTGCCCAGAATGTCCAGCTCACATGAGTGCATTTCCCTTCTCTACAGGATCTTCATTTTGTCTGTGAGAACTTCGCCTTGTCAAGGCAACCTAGCTGCCTTGGTTTTTCTCTGATGCTTCAAAAGTTTGCTGTTGTTATTTTATCCAGCTTTTATAGTTGTTTTCGGTGAGAGGTTTGTCTGACACCAACTACTTCATCATAGTCACAAGTGGAAGTCCTCCTGTGTTTGATGTTTTAATTGATTCACTATTAGAGATCCATTAAAAATTCAAGATGAAAAATGTAAAACATTTGTGCCATTTTTATAGATGTTTTTATTTTTCTGCTTTCACATTTTTGAGGGATGATTGCATAGGCAAAATGTGTAGATCCTAAATGTGCAGTTTAATTAGTTTTGACACATGTAGACTCTTAGCTGTGTCATTTTATTTTTAAATGTATTTTCTTTATATTACCTAACAATCAACACTAAAATAGCTTTGGCACGATAATCAAGATTCATAAATCAAACAAATTTTCATAACTTGGAATATCATGAGCTTTATTTAAGCAACTGTGTGCATTACTATTTTACTGCCGTGCTCCCGACACCAAGCACACAACTGTGCTTGGCTTTTAGAAGATGAATAAATGCCTTCCGGACTGGAGTAAATTATTGACTTTATTTTTAAAATTAAGCTGCTCAAGTCTTTCCCTTCAATAATAAATAACTCTAAGTTTGGCAATTTTGTTTGAGTTATTTTTAAACCACTTTTTATTATAAAGGTAAATCATTTTCATTGTTCAAAGATGGAAAAGTGGAGAAAGCCTTCCCCCAAAATTTCCTCACCAGTAAGTCTATTCTAGATATAACCAAAATCTACAGTTTGGTATATACTCTCCATAGTATTTTATGCATATAAATTTTTTAAATAATAAATACTGTCTTATATTTTTATCAACTATTTTCCCTTAAAATTTACCAGTAAATGTTTACTTCTTGTCAAAAATTATAGTTCTATACTTCTCTTTTAAATAGATGAATATAGTGTATTGTATGGAATTTACTTTAAAAATACTTTATTGTTGGAACTTTGGATTATTTCCATATATTTGCCATTAAAAACCACACTGTTACACACTCCCAAAGTGAAAAAAATTCACAATCCACTAATTATTTCCTTAGGGTAAATTTGTGGAATTGATTAGTGAGAGTTATGCACATCTTTTTCATACAGCAAGGTTTCCCCTGAGAAATTCTTTGTCAATTTGTACTTCATCAGTGCATAGGAGAGGTCTTAATTCTCCCCTTGCTCCACTAACAAAGGCAGAAAATAAGTCATTGTTGTTTTAATTTGTATTTCTTTTGTTACTATTGGGGTGGGGCCTTTTTCTTATGGTTATTCTCTCTTTGTTGTTAGTATCTTCAAGTCCATTTGGACTCCTAGCAACTCTGTGTACAACAAAGCAAACCCTGCCCAGTCTTTTTGTGCCATCCTCTCAACAATGCTCAGCTGCTATTCACAGGGTATTTATGGTCAATTTTTTCAGAAGTGGGTGGCCAGGTCCTTCTTCCTAGTCTGTCTTACTTAGTCTGGAAGCTCTGCTGAAACCTGTCCACCATGGGTGACCTTCCTGGTATTTGAAATACCAGTTGCATAGCTTTCAGCATCACAACAACATGCAGCTACCACACAGTATGACAACCAACAGGTGCGTGGTGTGGTTCCCTGACCAGGAAATTAACCTGGGCCGACGGGCTGAGAGCGCTGAATCTTAACCACTGGACCACCAGAGCTGGTCGTTTATTCTCCCTACATATATCATATTTTTTTTTTTAAATGCCTGTTCTTATCTTTTTTCTTTTAAGACTGCTCATGTTTTTCTTACTCATCTGTAACAGCTGTTTATATGCTACATATATGAAAACCGTTGGACTTTCATATATGTTATAGATACTTCTCCTGTGTGTCATTTGCCTTCTGGTTGTTTCCTGTTGCAATTCTGGTGGAGCATCGCCAGTCAGCAGTGCAGAGTCCCAAGTATGGGGTACAGGTAGGAAGGTGGGTAGGAGAGAGCTGAGGCTGGAGAGTCAGGCACTGGCTGGCTCACCTAAGGGCTGGCTGGTCACAAAAGGGCCTAGGAAGTTCTATCAAATAGGAAGAGATTTTAAAATATCTAGTGAGTGAAATCTTTAGGTTTTGCTAACTAGAAGAGGGATGTGAGAGTGACAGAGGTGACATGGACAAGACCCAGACTTCTGGCCTAGGCAGTTAGGTGGACTGTGGTGCCCTGAACTGGATGAAGGTCACCGGGTGGAAGCATGCTTGGAAGGAAGATGATGAGCATTAGAGTTATTGTCTTCACAGTATCTGTAGCACCCAGGATTAATTGACCTTCAGAGCCCCACGGCTGAGAACAGTCCCTGGCACATAGTGGAATGCCTAGAGGGTCAGGTTTAATTGAAATGAATTTACTGTCAGTCTCTATCACATATGCTGTTCTCCTCTTTGGGGCCTTTTGACCTCTGTGCCTGCTGCCAGCAGCCTCACACCTAATTTTAATAATTTCAGTTCTGCTTCTTTGGAACCCACAGATCCCAAAGAGAACAAAGGTCACAAATGACATTCTTTTTCTTATATCTGGCCGAGGGCCAGGATTTTCCTAGGGCCCTTGTTTGTTTTCCCTCTCTACTCTGGGGTTTGTGTGGCCTTCCTGACTAGGCTAAGTGTTGCTATGGTTCTGCATGGATTTCCTGGTAGAATCCAACAAGTGACTTTTGCCCATTTTTAATCTCCAGCAACTTCTTTGCTCAGATGAAGCAGCTCATTGTGGACTCTCTTTCAGCCTCAGGGGAATTAGACGGTCTCTAGAGAAGGCACTGCTCTGACCAACAGTGGCAAGAAATGCCAGTACCACAGAGGCAAGTTTTAGGAGCTGACCGTCCTCTTGCTGGGTGCTGGTGGGTGAGAGAAGCAATGTTCTGGCTCTGGGGGAAAACAAGGGCAAGAGGGTTGTTGGGTGAGTGAGTGTGGGGTGGATGGAGAGGGGAGTGTAAGAGGGAGGGAAGGATATAAACAGAAAAGCTTGCAGAAAATTCAGAACAAAATCTACTTCTTTCTCCTGTAGTTCCCAATATTCACAGGTATTGTAAAGCTCACATTTGGGCTGGTTCTACAAGTCTTTAATCATCCACTACTAGCTGTACTGGACTTGGGATCATATTAGAGCTCTTCAAGCAATTAAAACTTCTCCCCTGCATGTAGAATGGCCTGACTATAAATCTGAGGAGGGTTGGTCCATGTAGAAGAGGCAGTTGCAACAGTTCTCTACCCGAGATACCTGGAATGCATACATGCGTCTGATCTCCATTCATCCACTCCATGAACAGGTCTAAAGGCTATGCAACCTGCTAAGCAAGCTTAGTCTTGGCTGTTAGAGAAGGGTTGTGGGTGTGAGGAAGGAATATGGTCTACCTCATTAGTAAACTTCACATCTCTCTGATATTTCATACTCTCTCTTCTTTTTCATTCATGCTTAAAACATTATTTGGCACCTACTTTGTGCCATGTCATGCCAGGCACAGACAATTCAGAGATAAATAAAACACAACCCTAGTCCTAGAGAAGCCAATGGGCAGGAGGAGGCAATAGACACGCCAGAATTTACGATTCAGTGCCATTGTTGCTGTGCAGATGCGTAAACAAAGTCCTGTGGGGCCACAAAGAAGGATGAAAGTAACTCCATGTGTTGGGGCTTCATGGAGGTCTATGCAATGCGGACTTTTACAGGCAAGAAGGATTTCATCAGGAGACAGCTTGGAGGGAGAAGCTGTGAAGAAGAAAGAGCAACAGTGTATGTAGAAGCTTGGAGGATTCCTCAGGATGGTGGCTAGAGCAGAGGGTGCCTGGCAAGAGAGGGCAGAGCTGAGTGTGGAAATGCAGCCAGGCTACAGTGGGGAAGAGGTTGGAGCCACGTGTTTGCCTTTCCTGCTGAAAAAAGGAGAAGTATTGCCACTTGAGTCATCTTAGGTTCTGCATAGAGAGGGCTCTGGAAGACCATGCAGAAGTGGACACGGCATAGAGGGCTACTTCTGATCCTCTAAACAGAAAGTGACAGTAGAAACTGGAGAGCTTATCCTATTAGCTTTTAATGCCGTTTCATTATCAACATCAAATATTAATGCAGCCTCCACAGGGAAGTGAGTCCCACAGTCAGCGATGGGTAGAAGATACAGAGGTTAATCAAAACACACAGTCCTTGGGTCCTTATGTTTGCAATTTAAAATGGACACCCTAGAGTGGAAACACATAAGAATTAATAGTGGGACAGAGACAACATTTTTGCTAATCAAATATTAGCTACAAGGCTTTGCTATGTTCTTTTATTTTGTTTGCATCTTAGCACAGTGGCTTTCAAACATTTTTGACCATGACCCAAAGTAAGAAATATATTTTATGCTGTGACCCAGAACCCATACAAAAATTTCACCACGTACTATTGAGATGCACTCTGATATTTTATATCCTCTTTTATTTTATTCTTTTTTAAAATGCTGGTCACTGATCCTCTAAATTGATTTCATGACCCACTGCTGGGTTATAACTTGAAGCTTGAAAATTCATGTCTTCCATATCTTTGAAGGGAAGATGTGTGTGTAGGGGAGAGGAATGAGATCACAGATGGGAGAGTCAAATAGTGAGCACGTCTGTAGTGAAGGAAGGGGTGGCAGGAGCGATGGCCACTGTAAATTCCGCTGCCCAAAGAGGGGCGTGAATGATCAAGGGGGTTTCACTGAGAAGGGGCCTCCAGATTAGAAGATAATATCTGGTAAAGGTATGGAGTCGCATTGATGAACCTGTGTTGCACGGAATATTTAGAGATAATAATAGAAATTCCTTAAAAAAATTATTGCTTGAAATAACTTTGGGAAATGCTAAAATTTATATCCCCAATTTGGATGGCCATGAAGCATATTTAAAGAGATGAAAACAGTTCCAGTAACGAAATATTTTTATCCTTTTTTGAAACCCAGGATTTAATTTATTAAAGAATATTTTCTGTTCCATGAAACATCACTTACCATCCATCAGAGCAGTTTGGGAAATGCACATGTACACAGACATCACTGCAGAAGACGAAGCGGAGGGTGCAGAGTCAAACAGGAGGGGGTTAGTGTCCCTCCTTGTGAAGGGTCCAAACCAGATACTTTTTCTGTCAAGGGCCAGATAGTAAAGATTTTAGCTTTTGTAGGCCATTGTTCTGTTGTAACTACTCAGCTCTGCCATTTTACTATGAAAGCAGACGTAGACAATACATTAAGGGAGTGAGCAGGCTGTGTTCCAGTTCAACTTTATTTGTAGACACTGAAATGTGAATGTCATAGGATTTTCCTGTGCCAATAAATCTTATTCTTTTTTAATATTTTCCTCCAACCATTTAAAAATATAAATATCATTCTTAGCTTATGGGCTATATAAAAACAGACAACAGGCTGGATTTGGTCCGTGAGTCATAGTTCGCCAACCTCTGGTCTAAATCTTCAGGTGCTTGCCTCTTTGCAGCTCAAGGGAGAGTCAAAGATAGGTAAAATGTTCTCTTTCTCTCCCCAACTCTAATAACCTACAGAAGTAGCCCTAAACCTGGGAGATAGAAGTCCTTACACACCTAAACTGTTTGTACTCTAAGGATCTCTGATGTCAATTTTAACCTCGTTTCTCCTTTGTGTGAGAAGGAGGTGAGAGACTATGTGGCTTCACCTATGGACCCTTTGGAAGCCTTTGTTGACCTCACAACTGGTTGAGAGCCCCTCACCTGTCTCCCATCCACCGTGGGTTTGTCTTTCTGACTCCTCTTGCCCTGCATCCCCGTATCTGATGGCTGCTCGAGGCTGCTCCTTCTCAAAATTTTCCACCAGAGAAAATGTTTGGAGTCTCAAATTTCATCTTAAGAGAAATGAATTTTAATTTTGAATTCTACTCCATGACACTTACTGTACTATAAAAAATAACTTGTCTTCATCCCAGGAAAGTATTCTAGCAAAATCAATGCTCCATGAAGGGCCATGCTTACCTGGTTTGAATATCAACTCCTGGCAGAGCACCACTTACCAAACACGTGGAAGAATCATAGGTCTCTGTGATAAATTTCAAAGTCCTGGCACTTAACACCCAGGAAAATCTAGTCCCAGTCTATCTTCGCACACTCTCTTCCCATCAATTTTCTCCTGCCTACACATGCCAGCCCTTCAGAAAACTTTCATGATCTTGTAAGCTGATGTGACCCCTGATGTGATTGTGACATTTCTATTTGATGCATTAATACATATTTAAGCATCTTGTTTGATCAGTTCTATTGTAAACTCCCTGAAGTCAGAAAATACAATTTGTAATCTCTCTGTATTGTAACCTCCTATGACAACAGATTCTAATGTGTTCTCCCATAAGCCTGGACTCCGATGTACACGCCTTTTTTGTAATCCCTCCCCTCAAGTGTGGACTCAACCTGTGACTTGTTTCTAACCAACAGAATATGATAAAGGTGATGGAATGTCACTCCCATGATTACTTTAGATTTTGCCATGCTAGTAAACTCACCCTAGAGATGCTGCTTCCTGCCTTGTTGAAGTAAGTGACCAAATTGGGGGGCTCGTGAGGCAAAGACTGGAGAAGGCCTCCAGCAGACAGCTGGCAAGAGGCTGGAGCCCCTAATCGTACATCTACAAGGTAATGAACTCCGCCAACAACCTCAGTGAACTTGGAAGGGATTTCCCCCAGAGCCTCCAGAAGGGAGTGCAGCCCAGCTGACATGTTGATTGGAGCCCTGGGAGATCCCAAGCAGAGGACTCAGCTAAGACGTGCTTGGATTCTGCTCAGAAACTGTGTGATGATAATTGTGTGTTGTTTTAAGCCGCTAAGTTTATGGTAACTTGTTATATAACCGTAGAAAAATACGACACCTCCCTTCCCCAGTGGACTGCCTGACAACTGTGCCTTGTATGCAGTGCCTACTCCTTAAAGACTCACACCATGAATTCTTCGTTAATTAGCTTCTCACATGCCACACCCATATCACATACAATTCAGGGCAATGTGTGAAGCAAAAGCTTCAGCTTGAGCCAGATACTTGTTGGTTAATTTCTCTTCCTGACTCACCATCCTCATCCTCATGGACTCATAAACAATATAGTTACAGACATAAAAGTAGGACACCAAATCACTAGGAAAAAAAAGGGACACTTGTTTGCTAACCACCAGGGCTAGTGCAGATGTTATGATCAACCATCTCACTTAAACCTGAGCTTCCTGGCAACCTGGTGAAGAAGGAGAAACATGATGGATTACATGGTTTACAACCGTGAGACAGGAGCCCCACAGCAGCTCTTCGGGGGAGATGATATTTTGCAATGGATCTGGGTTTTTCTTTTTGTTACTGTCCTTTGGGATTGGAGCACAGCCTGTAAAATCAAGCTTCCTTTAGGCAGGGTTGCCTCATGCCTGTGGTATGAGCATCTTTGGAAGTTCATTGAAAAACATTTATATGTGTATGTATGAGCGTATGTATGTTTATGTATATGTATATATAAAGAACTGCAGAACTACTCTCAAACATAATGACTCCAACTAAACTTCTTTCTTCACTAAGAGCTGACCAAGCTTTGGCAGGGCTTCTAGCAGCATAAGGCCATGTCACTAGGAAGACCCTAGACTTCCTTAAATGTCTGCCTGGGAAAGCCCAATGCTGCCAGGAAAATTTCCTGTTTGTTCTAGCCAACATCTGACAATAGACCCCTGGCTCCCCTTTCTTAGAGCATTATGTCAAGCAGAACACCGCGCACTGGTTCCCAATGCCTGAGGAGGACTCCATCTACCTGAAGGGTAGCAAAGACCATCCCAATGCCAGCCACCAGGAAGAGAAGTCCAAACACTCTGCCCACTGCATCTTGGTGTTGGAATTGCCAGAGAAAACACAACGCGGTGAAGCACTAGATGGAACAATGCTTTACTCACATGGAAGAAGAGATAGAGCTAGATGAGCTCCAGGGGCGCGTATCAGGCCCCCATAGCTAGTCGGTGTCCCTGGCAGCCTATATCGGGCAATGCGCCTAGGCTCACCCCTTTGATGCTGCAGCAACAGGACTCCATCCTCTTCCCTGCAGTCTGAAACTGAAAGGTGAGGGTGTACCTGAGGGCCGCTGACACACATGCATCTACAGAAAGGAGTGCCCATTGAGCCTGAAACAGGGAAAGATTCCCACACAAGGTGATGAGCTTGTACAGGCTGGGTGGGCTCCTTGTCTCTTGGTAAGGAAAGGTTCCAGGCCCAAGGCCCATTTCTCTGTGGCTGAGAAGACTGCACCTAGGAGACTGCCTTTCCCAATGATTTACTACAAAGGGCTTACAGCTGGGACTATGCATCTCCTACAATGTAGAGGTGTCTTTCTCCGGGACCTGAGAGCCATTGCTTTGAAATGTAATCATCAGGAAGGATAGGGCCTCTGTCCCCTAGTCTCTGTGGGAGGACAGAATCCCAACTTGGATCGTCACCAGCCAGCAGACGCAGGTGCCTGATTTCATTTAACTGACCGACCCTTGTAATTTTTCATTTCCCTGGTACAGAGCCCCCACCAGTCCCCTTCCTACTCCTTCATTCCCCTTTTAAAATGCCCAGGCAGGGGCCGGCCCTGTGGCTGAGTGGTTAAGTTCGCGGGCTCCACTAAGGTGGCCTGGGGTTTCGCTGGCTCCGATCCTGGGCGCGGACAGGGCACCGCTCATAGGGCCACGTTGAGGCGGCGTCCCATGTGCCACAACGAGAAGGACCCACAACTAAAATATACAACTATGTACTGGCGGGGGGGTTGGGGAGAAAAAGCAGGATAAAAGAAAAAGAAGATTGGCAACAGTTGTCAGCTGAGGTGCCAATCTTTAAAAAAAAAAAAATGCCCAGGCACCTCTGCACAAATCGGAATGGAGCTCAGCTCTTTCCCCTACAATCAGTAGTTACTGAATAAACTCTGTTTTTACCACTTTAACTTAATGTCTGGCTCTGTTGCTTTTTGACAATATGTAATGTAAATGTATTTGTATTTGTATATGTATATGTATGATATGCACATGATTTTATAGGAGACCAGAGGAAGAGCCCCCCACACCCACCCTACCCTGAGGGTTCTAAAGCCATGTCAAGGTCTGTCACTAGAGTATCTAGGAGAAAAAAAAAAAACTGTGTAAAGGCTAGCAGCCAAATTCTTTAAGGAAACAAGCCACTTTTTTGTTTGTTTGTTGCTTTATTTTTGTTTTGTTAAGCAAATTATCTTTTTTTTTTTTTTTACTAATGTTATGATAGATTACAACCTTGTGAGATTTCAGTTGTACATTTTTGTTAGTCATGTTGTGGGTACACCACTTCCCCCTCTGTGCCCTCCTCCCACCCCCCCTTTTCCCTGGTAACCACCGATCAGATCTCCTTATCAGTATACTAATTTCCACCTATGAGTGGAGTCATATAGAGTTCGTCTTTCTCTGACTGGCTTATTTCGCTTAACATAATACCCTCAAGGTCCATCCACGTTGTTGTGAATGGGCCAATTTTGTCTTTTTTTATGGCTGAGTAGTATTCCATTGTGTATATATACCACATCTTCTTTATCCAATCATCAGTTTCTGGGCATGTAGGCTGGTTCCACGTCTTGGCTATTGTAAATAATGCTGCGATGAACATAGGGGTGTAACGGACTCTTGAGATTTCTGATATCAGGTTCTTAGGATAGATACCCAGTAATGGGATGGCTGGGTCATAAGGTATTTCTATTTTTAACTTTTTGAGAAATCTCCATACTGTTTTCCATAGTGGCTGTACCAGTTTGCATTCCCACCAACAGTATATGAGGGTTCCTTTTTCTCCACAACCTCTCCAACATTTGTCACTCTTGGTTTTGGATGTTTTTGCCAATCTAACGGGTGTAAGGTGATATCTTAGTGTAGTTTTGATTTGCATTTCCCTGATGATTAGCGATGATGAACATCTTTTCATGTGTCTATTGGCCATATTCATATCTTCTTTTGAGAAATGTCTGTTCATGTCCTCTGCCCATTTTTTGATCGGGTTGTTTGTTTTTTTGTTGTTAAGCAGTGTGAGTTCTTTGTATATTATGGAGATTAACTCTTTGTCGGATAAGTGGCTTGTAAATATTTTTTCCCAATTAGTGAGCTGTTTTTTTGTTTCGATCCTGTTTTCCCTTGCCTTGAAGAAGCTCTTTAGTCTGATGAAGTCCCATTTGTTTATTCTTTCTATTGTTTCCCTCAACTGAGGAGTTACAGTGTCCAAAAAGATTCTTTTGAAACTGATGTCAAAGAGTGTACTGCCTATATTCTCTTCCAAAAGACTTATTGTCTCAGGCCTAATCTTTAGGTCTTTGATCCATTTTGAGTTTATTTTGGTGTGTGGTGAAAAAGACTGGTCAATTTTCAATCTTTTGCATGTGGCTGTCCAGTTTTCCCAGCACCATTTGTTGAAGAGACTTTCTTTTCTCCATTGTAGGCCCTCTGCTCCTTTGTCGAAGATTAGCTGTCCATAGATGTGTGGTTTTATCTCTGGGCTTTCAATTCTGTTCCATTGATCTGTGGACCTGTTTTTGTACCAGTACCATGCTGTTTTGATCACTGTAGCTTTGTAGTATGTTTTGAAATCGGGGATTGTGATTCCGCCGGCTTTGTTTTTCTTGCTCAGGATTGCTTTAGCAATTCGCTGTCTTTTGTTGCCCCATATGAATTTTAGGATTGTTTGTTCAATTTCTGTGAAGAATGTTCTTGGGATTCTGATTGGGATAGCATTGAATCTGTATATTGCTTTAGGTAGTATGGACATTTTAACTATGTTTATTCTTCCAATCCATGTGCAAGGAATGTCTTTCCATCTCTTTATGTCATCGTCAATTTCTTTCAAGAAAGTCTTGTAGTTTTCATTGTATAGATCCTTCACTTCCTTGGTTAAGTTTATCCCAAGGTATTTTATTCTTTTCGTTGCGATTGTGAATGGGATTGAGTTCTTGAGTTCTTTTTCTGTTAGTTCATTGTTAGTGTATAGAAATGCTACTGATTTATGCACGTTAATTTTATACCCTGCTACTTTGCTGTAGTTGTTGATTATTTCTAATAGTTTTTCTGTGGATTCTTTGGGGTTTTCTATATATAAGATCATGTCGTCTGCAAACAGCGAGAGTTTTACTTCTTCGTTACCTATTTGGATTCCTTTTATTTCTTTTTCCTGCCAAATTGCTCTGGCCAGCACCTCCAGTACTATGTTGAATAGGAGTGGTGAAAGTGGGCACCCTTGTCTTGTTCCTGTCCTCAGAGGGATGGCTTTCAGTTTTTGTCCATTGAGTATGATGTTGGCTGTGGGTCTATCATATATGGCCTTTATTATGTTGAGGTACTTTCCTTCTATACCCATTTTACTGAGGGTTTTTATCATAAATGGGTGTTGGATCTTGTCGAATGCTTTCTCTGCATCTATTGAGATGATCATGTGGTTTTTGTTTTTCATTTTGTTGATGTAGTGTATCACGTTGATTGACTTGCGGATGTTGAACCATCCCTGTGTCCCTGGTATAAATCCCACTTGATCATGGTGTATAATCTTTTTGATGTATTGCTGTAATCGGTTTGCCAAAATTTTGTTGAGGATTTTTGCATCTATGTTCATCAGTGATATCGGCCTGTAGTTCTCCTTCTTTGTGTTGTCCTTGTCAGGTTTGGGGATCAGAGTGATGTTGGCTTCATAGAATGTGTTAGGGAGTTCTCCATCTTTCTCAATTTTCTGGAACAGTTTGAGGAGAATAGGTATTAAGTCTTCTTTGAATGTTTGGTAGAATTCTCCAGAGAAGCCGTCTGGTCCTGGACTCTTATTTTTGGGGAGGTTTTTGATTACCGTTTCTATTTCCTTACTTGTGATTGGCCTATTCAGATTCTCCATTTCTTCCTGATTCAGTTTGGGGAGATTGTAGGAGTCTAGGAATTTGTCCATTTCTTCCAGGTTGTTCAATTTGTTGGCATATAGTTTTTCATAGTATTCTCTTATGATCTCTTGTATTTCATTGGTATCTGTTGTGATTTCTCCTCTGTCATTCCTGATTTTATTAATTTGCGATTTCTCTCTTCTTTTCTTGGTGAGTCTGGCTAGGGGTTTGTCAATTTTGTTAATTCTTTCAAAGAACCAACTCTTTGTTTCATTGATCCTTCCTATTGTCTTTTTTGTTTCAATATCGTTTATTTCTGCTCTTATTTTTATTATTTCCCTCCTTCTACTGACTCTGGGCTTTGTTTGTTCTTCTTTTTCCCTCTGTTAGGTGTCGTTTGAGGTTGCTTATGTGGGCTTTTTCTTGTTTAGTGAGGTGAGCCTGTATTGCGATGAATTTCCCTCTTAGGACTGCTTTTGCTGCATCCCAAATGATTTGGTATGTCGTGTTCTCATTTTCATTAGTCTCCAGATAAAATTTGATTTCTTCTTTAATTTCTTCAATGATCCATTGTTTGTTGAGAAGCGTGTTGTTTAGTCTCCACATTTTTGCACCTTTCTCTGCTTTTTTCTTGTAGTTGATTTCTAGTTTAATAGCATTATGATCAGAAAAGATGCTTGATATTATTTCAACTCTCTTGTATTTATTGATGTTTGCTTTGGTTCCCAAAATATGGTCAATCCTTGAGAATGTTCCATGTGCACTTGAGAAGAATGTGTAACCTGCTGTTTTTGGATGAAGTGTTCTATATATATCTATTAAGTCCATCTGGTCTAATTTTTCATTTAATTCTATTATTTCCTTGTTGATTTTCTGTCTGGATGTTCTGTCCATTGGTGTTAATGGTGTGTTGAGGTCCCCTACTATTATTGTATTGTTGTTGATGTCTTCTTTTAGTTCTATTAAGAATTGCTTTACAAATTTTGGTGCTCCTGTGTTGGGTGTGTATATATTTATAAGTGTTATGTCTTCTTGGTGGAGAGTCCCTTTTATCATTATATACTGTCCCTCTTTATCTTTCTTTATCTGTTTTGCTTTGAAATCTACCTTGTCTGATATTAGTATAGCGACACCTGCTTTCTTTTGTTCATTATTAGCTTGGAGTATTGTTCTCCATCCCTTCACTCTGAGTCTGTGTTTGTCTTTGGGGCTGAGGTGTGTTTCCTGGAGGCAGCATATTGTTGGATCTTGTTCTTTGATCCATCCTGCCACTCTGTGTCTTTTGATTGGGGAGTTCAATCCATTTACATTTAGAGTGATTATTGAGATGTGGGGGCCTACCACTACCATTTTGTGTCTTGTTTTCCAGTTTTCTTCAGTTTCCTTTGTTTCTCGTCCCATGGTTTAATCTGTTCTGATGTAGAGCTGCTACTCTCTGTTGTTGTCCTTCTACTTATCTCCTCTGCTCTTGGTTTTGTAGCCCCTTTCCTTTTTTGGATTTTTCAGGAATGAGGGTTTTTCTGAGGATTTCCTGAAGAGGAGGTTTTGTGGCAATGAACTCCCTTAATTTTTGTTTATCTGGGAAAGTTTTTATTTCTCCATTGTATTTGAAGGATATTTTCGCTGGGTGGAGAATTCTCGGCTGTAGATTTTTGTCCTTCAGATTTTTGAATATATCATTCCACTCTCTTCTAGCCTTTAAAGTTTCTGCTGAGAAATCTGCTGATAGCCTGATGGGGGTTCCTTTGTAGGTTAGTTTCTTTTGCCTGGCTGTCCTTAGTATTTTCTCCTTGTTGTTGACTTTTGCTAGCTTCACTACTATATGCCGTGGAGTTGGTCTTCTTGCATTGATAAAGTTTTGAGATCTATTGGCTTCTGTCACCTGAAGATCCATCTCCCTCACCAGATTTGGGAAGTTCTCAGCCATTATTTCTTTGAATAGGCTTTCTGCCCCTTTCTCCTTCTCTTCTCCCTCTGGTATACCTATAATCCTTACGTTGCATCTCCTAATTGTGTCTGATAATTCTCAGAGAGTTTCTTCATTTCTTTTTAGTCTTGCTTCTCTCTCCTCCTCTGCCTGCAGCAATTCTATATTGCCATCTTCCAAATTGCTAATTCTTTCCTCCATATTATCGGCCCTACTGTTCAGAGCATCTAGATTTTTCTTAATCTCCTCTATTGTGTTCTTCATTTCCAATATTTCTGTTAGGTTCTTCTTTATCGTATCAAACTCTTTTGTGACATAGCTCCTGAACTCGTTGAGTTGTCGGTCAGAATTCTCTCTTAACTCATTGAGAATCTTAATGATGGCTGTTTTGAAGTCATCATCATTTAGGTTATATATCTCATTTTCTTTGGGATTGTTTTCTGTGTATTTGTTACTTTCTTTCTGTTCTGGAGATTTAATGTATTTTTTCATATTGCTTGATGTTGTTGATTTGTGCCTCTGCATGGAGATAGAGTTTAGTTGCTCCTTTCACTTGTTTCAGCTGCTGCGGTGGGGGAGCAGCTGTTTATACTGCACCAACCAGGAACCCTGTCCGCAGTTGCTACCTGGGCCTGGGCCCCTCTTCATAGCCACAGTGGCCCTTTGGATTCCCTCCTCTGCCGTGGGGGCCGTCAAAGGGGGGCTTCAGGCTGCTGGTGCCTACTGTTGCAGCCCACCTAGATGTGCTCTCTCCTTGGGGTCTGCAACGGTGTTATGGGCTTTTCCAGCGGCCAGGGGTGGGATCACTTATATTTGTCGCTCCGTTGCTGTCGGCACCCACAAAATCTCACTTGTCCTCTATGGGTCGCAGGAGAGCTATTGGCATCTTCTACAGTCTGTGGTTAGTTCACCTAGCTATGCTGCTTTTGCCCTGGGGTCTTCTAGCCTTGTGGCTGGCGGCTGGGTGCCTTCTACTGGTGCTGTGCAGAGGCTTTCCCTAAGGCTGCTGTGAGCCTGTAGGGTTTCCCCCTAGGCTACGAAGCTGGGTCTCTGGAACTTCCCCCAGCCCCAGTCCTCTCCGAGATCTCCGGCTATCCCTAGTCCCACGGGGCGGGCAACGGCAGCTGGGGGTCGCCCCGCCCTCTGGGATTCTCTCCAGGCCTCTCCCGGAGCCCTGAATGCTGGGCGTGGCCCCTCTGCTAATGGCAGACAGAGAGTTTTGTCTGCTGCCTGGGCGGAACTCCGGCGCTTCCCCTCCGGGTCGCAGAGCCGGCCTTTGAAAGTTCCCCCAGCCCCGGTCCTCTCCGAGATCTCCGGCAATCCCTACTCCCACAGGGCGGGCAACGGCAGCTGGGAGACCTCTGCACCCTCCGCGACTCTCTCTGGGACCCTCCGGGCGCCGCGAGCACCAGGCGGGGTCTCCCCGCAATGGCGGGGAGAGACTCTCCCCGCAGGCTCAGGTGTGCAACTCCAAAGTTTCCCTCTGCGTCTAGGAGTAATTGCGGGGGGTTTAGGTAGGGTTCTGGTCACCTGTTTCCACCGTCGCTCCTCTGTTGTGTGCTCGCTCCTGCCCTAGATGTGTGTAGATCCTCTGGGGGCGTCCGTTGGAAGAAAGCCACTTGCGGGTACTAGGCTGCTCGTCGGGGTCGGAGAGTTTTCACCTATTTCCACATCCTCCCGGAGGAAAGTCCGTCCGCCTTCCGATGTATAGTCGCGTGGGTGTCTCAGACGTCCTGAGATGCTGTCTGGATATCCTTTGTCAAGCGATAAGTGTCCAAATAATTGTAGACTCGAAGGGGGAGAGACAAAGAGGACTACTCACGGCACCATCGTGGATCTTCTCCAAGCAAATTATCTTCGTAGGACAATTTGGCCTAAGAAAGCAGGGTCAATCAAAAGTGATTCAAGGAGGAAATAAATGGCTCTGCACATAAAGCAGGAAACATGTTGCGATTCCAAAGGCAATCTGAACGAGAAGGCCTAAGGGAAGCGGAAAGAGGCTGAATGCCAGAAGGAAAAAGGAGAGGAGTGGGTGAGGACCCAGCGAAGCTAGGAGGCCAGGATGTGGGAGAGTCCACGCTGGAGAAAAAGTTCCCAGCTGCAGGTTAGGCAAAGGATGTTAAAGATCAGGGATCAATTATTTAATTAAAGTTGTTTGTGGTGTGCTCATCCCCCGTCCCAAATCTGCAGAGGTAACCTGGATGCCCATGCCCCATCTTCTGCCTGTATGTCTGTCCCACATGGGGCCTGAAGCATGACACAACACTAAACTACATTCCGCAAAGAAAAATCCACCTCACAAACATCATCAGCGATGATTTTAGTAGGAGTTGGAAGAAAGTGCACATGCACAGTCTGCGTCAGTTCCCCTCTGATCTACCCCTTCTTCCCTAGACCTCACTCACCTGCTCTGCCAGCCAGTGAGAGGAGGGGCAAGAGAGGCAACTTCTCCAGGGCCAGATTTATGATCCCATGGCCTGTGCAGTCATATAGGGCCCCCAGAGCGAAGAACCCCACTTGAGATTTAATGCTCTGCTCGCACCCTTTTAAAATTATTAATAATTTTCTCTTTGAATCTGTTTTGTAAGTAAAGTCTGACAGGACAGTGAAGCACGTGCAGGATCACAGGAGTTAGGTGTAATGCCACCCATCCCTTGTTCCCTGCCTCCTCACTCACATATAGCATTTGCAATACCCCATCATCATGGAATCCCCGTGGACCCTGATGCGTAGGAGTTCAGCAAGACTCAAAGTGAAAACAAGCCTATGAGTGAACAGAGAAGCACTGGCAACTCCAACTGGCCACTCTTTGCATCAAACCGGAACTTGCTTTAAACACAGAAGGAAGGCAATAGTGCTCTAAGAAACATGAAAGACCAAAAGAGCTTGTCATATCCTTTCTTACTTGTGTGACATCAGAGTAAGATGTGACCAGGAGAAATGTAAGTCTTTCAGAAAACCCAGGAGACGTTAGTAGTGATGGAGGTGGGAGGAGGAGAATTCTGAATTTTCTTCTAAGTATGAAGAAATTTTAACCTTTAAAGTTAAATTTCAAGGATCAGGGAGCCTCCAGCTGGCTGGAGGACATTTGAGCAGTTAACATTTGGATTGCAACTGTGTCATAATCCCCAGGAGGAGGGAGAATATTGTTAGAAGTCAGTTGTATTCATTATGGTAACACTGGCTGCTGAAATTACCCCTAAACATAATAAAATTTTCTCACTTTCCAAAATAGGTGTTCCTGATGATCTGCAAGTGGTTCTCCTCCAAGTGAAGATTAAAGGACCTGGATTACTTCCTTCTTGAGGCCCCCCACCTTTGTCACTCAGCTCTCTTGATGCTGTGGTCCTCTGCATTAGTCTGTAGAAGGGAAAGAGGTTCTTATGGGTCAGGCATGGAAGTAACACACATCACTTCTGCTCACATTCTGTTGGCTAGAACCCAGTTGTGTGGCTACAACTAACAGCAAGGGAGGCTGGGAAATGTAATATTACCCATGTAGCCATGAAGAAGAGGAAATGGATTTGATGAGCACCAGTCACGGAAAAGGTAAGGAAGGCATTCCAACCAAGGAGGCAGCATAAATAAAGCCACGGAGGGGAAAATGCTATGATGAAGCAGGGAACTACAAGCCACCAGTGGTTGTCAGAAGAGTTTGTGGAAAGGAAAGATTATAGACAAAACGCTTATAATATAGAGCTCAATCTTCCCCCCACCCCCCTACTACTGCCCTGCATAGGACTAGAGATGGTTGGAGAATTTAATGTGAAGAGTGAAATGAGCATTTGTAGAGGAGGGGTGGGAGGCTCTTTCTCCTCTTCTCTTACCTTCCTTCAAAGCAGTAAAATCAGTAATGTCAGAGAGGGTTCAGGGAAGAAGAGACAAGGAGTAGGATGATCAGGCTTGAGTCTGCTTAGGTTCCCAGCTACTGGGATCTATGTGATCATGTGCTTCCTGACAGCCCAGCATCTCAGTGGATCAGACAGAGACTGGGAGTTGACTTTCCGGGTGAAAAGAATTGGCGTTTGGTTGGCCTGTTCTTTGTCTTCTTTCCCGCAAGAGCTTCAGATGCACCAGAGGGTGGCTGGACACAGGAAATGGAGGCAAATCAGGTTTTAACACGACTACCAGCAGGCATGTTACCAAGCTAACTGTTCTCCCAAGCATACCCACCTTGTGCTAACGGCTTTCCCAGGCTCACGCTGTGCTGTTTCATCACCTCTTTCAAATGCCTAAGGAAAAACTTGAGAGCCTTCCAGGGAGACTGTGACATCCTCTTGGGAGTATGATCCATGGACAGGGTGAGGTGTATTAAAGGGTGAAGGAACTAGCCATCTGCATTAACTAAGCCTAGCCAAAGAAATTGCTTCTGATCACCCAGCCTTGACAAATCAATTGATCTATGATGCTGTTCTTTGGGTTTCCTGAGAATAAGCTCACAGTGTTTCTGCACAAATATATCCCAGTATTGAGCTGGAGTAATAGACAGAAGGTTATCAGCGATCATATGAGAAAAGAGCCTTTCTCTAACATCACTTCCCAGCATTAAATTGCTCTTATCTGTGCTGTTTGAAGAGGGGAACCTTCCTCTTTACGCTAGGCATCCCTCATTTAGTGATGCTGTCCCTGTTGTTCCTCGAAGGCTGCACAAAATGCACCACCAAAGGACACTAGTTAATGCCACCACCTCCTTTCCAGACCCCTTTCTCTCTTCCTGCATCCCTCTCAGTGATGTTCCTGCAGCTTCTTCTCAGCCCCCACTCCTGCCCCCAATCAGGTCATACCCAAAACGTCCCGAAGCCGCTTAAATTGATGGTTTATGTAATCCAGGGCAGGGCCGGCTATATAATTTGCAGGGCCCTGTGCAAAATGAAAATGTGGGTCCCCCTGTTCAAAAACCAGAAGAAAAGTACCATTAAAGATACTTAAGATACATAAAGATACTAAAATACAGATCTTTCCTTCGTGTTTCTCTCCTGCCTTGTCATGGCATTTTTCTATTATTTTGTTTAATATTAGTCTAAGTAAAGAAAAATTAAAATTTTAGATTATTAGTTTGAATGTACCATTCATATTTTCATTGTTCAATGTCAGATTTAAATGCAAATATAAGAGCATTTAACTCTTCTGTGAAATCACCAAAATTACACCATTCCTATTTCATAGCTCATATATGCGTACATATTTCATTTTAACCAAAACGGTGGAAATACCCCACAAAAGAAACCCTTAACTGTTTTATTTCTCTTCTTCGTATGTGAACTTCTACCAGCATTTTCTACCTTTGGCTTACTGATTCATAAGGAAGGAGCGAAAGGAAAAAGAGCTACGGGATGCCCTCTTTCCCTTTCCTTTTATGTCATCATTTTCAGTACGTGGTTGGCTATTGCAGAGAAGTAACAAGAGTAAGAAAGGATATGGCAGGATTCCTTGGTCATTCATGTTTCTTAGAAGGCTGCTGCCTTCCTTTTGTGTTCAAAGGAACTTCTGGTTTGAACAGAAAGTGTGGGCTCTCAGGGCTGCTGGAATCCATACTCACTCAATTATAGACTTACCGGTACTTGCTTTGAGTCTTGCTGAACTCCCATGCATCGTGATCCATTGGGATTCTCTGCTCATGGTGCATCTCAAAGGCTAAATGAGAATGGGGCAGCAGGAACCAGAAGACATGCATATGGCACCTGTCCCCTCTGCTCATTTCCATGCTCCATTGCCCCATTGGACTTCACTTAGAAAACACAAGTTCAAAGATAAAATTATCAAGAACTTCAGAATGGCTATAGCAAACATTAAACCAAACTCAAGGCTCTTCTGAACTTGATCCTGTGTGGCTGCACAGGTCTCCCATCTGTAGAGCCAGCCCTGATGGTGGAGCTCTCCCAGACAGAGTCAAGCTATATTTTAGTAGCCAGTCCTGCCTAATTTCTCCACCAGAATATTGACAACAGTAGCCTAGGAAGGCACAGATATTTACATCTCACATTACCTGCATGGATTTTTAAAATTCTTGGATCTTGCAGAGATAATCAAATATAAGGAATGAAAATTGTACACACCTTATACTTTTAGCTTAGCTATCATTATAATCAACACTCCCTAAAGACCTTCCATGGAGTTCTGATGTTAATTTCACCAAAGAACTGGTGAAAAGCCTTAGTCTAGTGTCACCAAGAGAATGGTCTGGTCTGTCTCAGACTTTATTTTGGTACCTAAGGGCCTACTCTACTCTTGTTCTACGGCAATCTTTGCTGTAATGTCCACAGGGCGCTTTATCCTCAGCTTCTGCTGATAAACTTCTGCAATGTCCTTACTTACGTGGTCTTGTTATTCCAGAGTGAGAATATTTCTTTTGCTTTTTTCAGTTAGAAAAATAAAACATATTTGTGGTTAAAAATTAAAATAATACAGAGGGTACAGAGGAAAAGTTAGAAATTTCCCACCTAGTAATCCACAAGTATAAACATTGTTAACATTTTTGTGAAGATCTTTCCTGATTTTTCCTATTCACATGCACATGCACTCCTACATGCAGGGAACACACACACACACACACACTGTTTTGTTTGTTTGTTGTTTTTCCAAAATGGCAGCATTCTCTACATACTGGCAACAGATTCTGTTTTTCATTTCAATATTGTAGTCATTTTCCCATAGATCTATAGATTTCTCTATTAATGCACAATTGTAATATCGTTTTATTTATTTATCCAATTATATTGATAGATATTTAGGTTGCTTTGAGGGTTTTCTTTGTTTTTGTCTTTTTTTTAGCTCTACAAAGTGAAATGAGTATGTTTGGGGAGTATTAAAATAAAGAATGAATTATTTCTTTGCTTGTCTCAATCTGGAGGGACCATGATGTCTAAATTATCCTTTCAGTCACCATATCACCTGATGGCAAACAGCCCGGTCACCAGGCAGGCACATGCGTGGGGACCCTCCACATGGTCCTGCCTCCGTGACTTCTCCTGCATGGGCCCTGCAGCAAACTCCAAACTGGTCCCTCCTTCATTCTCTCTATCTCTCATCCGTCCTTCTAAAAATAGTTCCTCTTGTCTTATCCATACTTAAAAACTTTTTGCATAAGCACAATCTGGAAGAACCATGCTCAGAAGCTTCTGGGATCTTTTTTTCATCAGACCGTGTCCAGTCCAGCCTCTCTCTGCTCACTGTATCATTGATGTGAGTGGACTTGTTTTATAAATCAACAGAAGATGAAGTTCAGATCATTCTGTTTCCCTCCTCTTTTCCTTTGGTATTGGCTAATTTTCCAGGAACCACCACTTCAAACATGCTCTATCTATGGAAAATGAGTTTGAATGGAAACATTAAGTGGAATTAATTCTTGGCAAGAAGTTAGATTTTTGGGGGGAAATATTTCCATTTTTAGGCCACCCGAGAATCACATGTAAATTATTGTTGCTTTTAGAAACCATTCATTAATTTAAGCAAAAGAAAAAGAAAGAAACAAAACATCATGGCTGGAGGTGGTAGCTTAATGAATTGAAGAAAAGGCTGGCCAACCTCTCGTTGGAAAGTAGGAGAACTCAAGCATGGTCAGTTTTGGACAGTGTCATTGCAATGTCTGCTACGCCATACCTAACTCTGAAATTAAAATCCCCTTAAGAGAGAAGGAGAATTGGTCTAGCAGATTAGGGCTGTGGGCTCGGGGGATCTTGTCTGGGAGTGGCCTATGCTGATTTGATCATGCCATGAGCAATGGGAGAAATTTAGTCTCCTGTTTTAGTCTGCTAGGTCTATTATAACAAGATGCCTCAGACTGGGGGGCTTACACAACAGAAATTTATTTTCTCACAGTTCTGGAGGCTGGAAGTCCAAGATCAGGGAGCTGGCAGGTTTGGTTTCTCCTGAAGCTTCTCTCTTTGATTTATAGACGGCCACCTACACGCTGTGCCCTCACATGGCTTTTCCTTTGTGTGTGAGCCTCTCTAGTGTCTCTTCCTCTTCTTATAAGGACATCAGTCCTGTTGGTTTAGCACCCCACCCTGTGATATTTAACCTTAGTAACACCTCTTGAAAACCCTTAATTACCTCCCTGCCTCCATATATAGTCACATTCTGAGGTACTGGGGGATAAGCTTTCACCATATGAATAGGGAAGGGGGCACAGGTCAGTCCATAACACTCAAGGTAGAATGTGATATTGTCACCAAATGAAGGGGAAAGAGCTGCCAGGCAGGTAACAGTAACAGATGGCTTCATCCTTGCTCCTCTGGACTCTCATCATAAACACAAACGTGCTTGCAGCATCTGTGCTTTTTTTCTTTTTACTGGTGCAATTTTGTTTTTTAATAGTATAAATGTATTAGGATTCGGGGAGGAGATTTAGGAGCCTAAAGGAGTGAAGGTTCTTCTCGGTTAACCTCAGACTTGTTTGTCTCCTCCAGCTGTAATACTGCAGGCTGAGGAAAGGGGAAGGAGATACTGAGCAAGCTGGGGAGAAGAGCGAGGCTGAGGGAGACTCAGGATAATTAACTGGACCGTGTGGGCCCATTTCAAGTGTTAGTCAGTTTCCTCAATAATCCTCAGGTTAAATAATACATTGATATTCCTGTGAGATTTATTACAAACGGCAAACAAATTCTTCACTGTCTCTCCTTTTCTGACATGAATTTCTTCTCTCCTGGTGTCACCCTTTTTCTCTCCTCTGTCTATAGCTCAGCTTTTTTCCAACTCTTCTCTTTAAGGAGGAGGATTAGAAATTCGTCACTAGTATATCAGCAATTATCTTTGTCTTATTCTCTGTCTAGCTCTTTCCCATTATCCACAGTTCATTATTTTGTCCATTAACGTATATTTATTGAACACCTAGTATGTACCAGGCACTGTTCTGGGTAATCTGGAGACATAGACATCACGGAACAAAACAGATGAAGATGCCTGTGCTAAGAGAGCTTGCTTTCTACCAGAGAGGTAGAGAACCCACCATAAATATGATACGTAGGTAAATCACATATGGTAGATAATGATGGTGCATAGCTAAAGAAAAGGTAAAGCAAGATAAAAAGGATGAGGACATATTGATATATGGGAGTGCTCAGGGTTGGTCTCTTGGTAAAGATGATGCATGGGATAGTCTCAGTTAGCCATTCTAGATCTACTCTTTGCCTTTCACCCTGCTCTGTGCCCTGGGAGGATGACTTATATGGGCTGCACCAATGGGCCCTTTTGCTCTCTGGCTTCCCATTGGGTGGGGCCGATGGATGACACTAGCAGGACATCGGAAGGCAGTTACACATTGAGGTCAAGATATTAATTCCTCTGGCTCTCTCCCTGCTAGGCCATAAGTTGGCAGTGGCTACAATCTTTACAGAAGATTATAGCTCTTTCTGGCTTCCCTCCCTTGAATTCTAATGGGTGCTTCCTGCTGTTGCTAACCCCATGGTGCTTCTCTATCCCTTGTTGGTTTCTATTAAATCTGTCCACACCTTTGGCAAATGTCCCTTTATTACACTCTCCAATTACCCCAATCTGAACATATTACTTGTTTCCTGCCAGAATTTTGACTTACATAGTAATTACTACTGGGAGAAGTGGCCCCAGGACACAGTCTCTCAAAATGAGATTCTGTGGGGCCCAGCCCAGTGGTGCAGCTGTTAAGTTCACACACTCTGCTTCAGTGGCTTGGGGTTTGCTGGTTCAGATCCTGGGTGTGGACCTATGCACCTGTTGCCCGCAGTGGCAAAGGGCAAGGAATGACAGGTACCACCAAGGCTACTTGGTTGTTTAAGCAATCAAAGTTTATTGATAAAAGGAAAGACAACAAGGAGCAGGGATAAAGGGGAACAACAAATCGGTACTTACAACACCCACATCACAATCAGCCGTGGAAGTCCCAATAGTTTGTACGGTGGGTTGGAGTGCCGATTGTCCGGTCTGAGGCAAAGCGTCCTTTCCTCAGCGAGACTTCCAATTACTCTATTCCTGTGACTCCCTTTATCCTAAGATTTCTCTGGGTTTCGACTCAGGGTTTTAGACATTTGGATATTTTGAGTTATTTCTTCTTGTTCCCATGGATGGGATGTTTTTATCTTTTTTGTTCCCACGGATGGATGTTTCTAAAGTCCTGTCAGGTGCCCATCGGGGTGGCTAGCCCAGACAAGGAACATGACGCAGGACATATTTTTTGTAACTTGTGTCTTAGAGTCAAGGCCGAAGTGGCCATCTTCGGCCCTGAGCCCAGACACATTTTTTTGTGTGGGGCCCAGGCCCAGTGTCCTTGGAAGGTCGGGGGGGTGTCAATGAACTCTGTACAGCACCGCTTGTCAAGCTGTGCTGTGGCAGGCTTCCCACATATAAAGTAGAGGAAGATGGGTACGAATGTTAGCTCAGGGCCAGTCTTCCTTGGCAAAAAGAGGAGGATTGGCGGCAGATGTTAGCTCAGGGCTAATCTTCCTCAAAAAAAAAAAAAAGAGAAAAAAATGAGATTCTGTGATTGGGTTGCCCATATTTGAGGAGGGCATAGATAACCTCATCGATGGGAGGAGAGAGAAAGGGGTAAGACACTGATAATCCTTGGCATGTGAAAGTGTCTCCTCTTAGCCAATTCTCATCCTCTGGTTGTTTTTCCACTCCCCAAAAATATAGTGAGAACCAATATACTCAACTGGCAGAATACTCACATTAGTTCCACACTATGTGGAACTAAGATTATATTGACAGGAAGAGCCAAGTGGAAGCCCAAAAATAATAAGCTCAAAGCAATGTGCATCCCTGGAGAAAATGAAAGATTAATGTCATCATCAGAAACTTGGGAGATGCAGGGGTGATTATTCCTACCACATCTCCATTTAACTAGTCTGCTTGGCAGATGAAAAACCAGATGGGTCTTAGAGAATAATTGCAGATTTCCCCAGACTTAATCAGGCTGTTATAGCAATCACAGCTGCGGTTTGGGATGTGGCATCTTTATTGGAGCAAGTTAATAACTACTCCTGGCACCTGGTTGTCAGCTACCAACATACAAATGCTCTCAATAGACAGGTAGGAAAGGTGGCTATCAGTCTTTCTCCTTTCTTGGCTACGTTGGTGCTTGTTCAATGAGCCCATGCAGAGAGCAGCAATAAAGACAAAGATGGAGACTGAACATGGACTTTTCCCCGCCAAGGCTGATTTGGCTAGAGTCACTACTGATTGCCGAAATTTCCAACAGCAGAGGCCAACTCTAAGTCCTAATAAAGCACAATTCCATGAAGTGGGCAGTGATTTATCCCTACAGGAATAGGTGTGTACCCCATATACACATTGCCTTCTTTTCTCAGAATTCTTCTGCCTGCATTCCTATTTGTGGACCTACAAATGTCCCATCCACTAACATGGTATCTTACATAATGTTGCAACCATCTAAGGCACTTACGGTCATGTATCACTTAATGGCGAGGATGCATTCTGAGAAACGCGTCATTAGGTAATTTCATCACTGTGTGAACATCATAGAGTGTACTTGCACAAATCTATGTGATACAGCCTACTACACACCTAGGCTATATGATACTAATCTAGTGAGACCACTGTCGTATATGTGGCCCATCATTAACCGAAAATTCATTATGTGGCACATGACTGTATTTGGTGGTAAAGGAGGTGTGGCAATGGGCTCTTGCCTTTGGCATTCACTACTCTCTCCTGTCACCAGAAGCAGATGGCTTGATAGATTACTGGGATGGCCTGATGAAGATGGTTCCTTATAAGCAGCTGCCTTAAATCAGTGGCCAATATCTGGTGCCATGTTGCCTGTAGCCAGAATGCGTGGGCTTAGGCGACAAGAGAAATGAGAGTGGCTGGAGTAACATTTGATGTTATCCCCATCTTGAGGTCAGTACTTTAGGAATGAATGTTCTCCTAAACTACATAGTTCAATTAAATTGGGAGCTGAGTCTACTCCCAGGCCATTTTTGAGCTCCTCATGCCACCGAACTAAGAGAACACGGAGGGGTCACTGTACTGGCCGGGGGAATTAATACAGTGAACTTGTCAAACTAACTTCTGAAATTACTGAAATAAATTCACAATCAATTGAAATAAATGTTTAAACAAACTGAAGCCATCAAAGTACTGTAAAAGGAAATCGTTAAACATAAAATATATCATCAAAGGCACCTCCTTCTTTGGAGAAGCAAAAGGCAAAGTCCCAAAAGTCAATAGGTAATTACACTCTTCCCTCTCTTCCAAGGGAAATATCTGCCAAGATGTTCTCTCATCCTGGCACATATTCCTTTGGGACCTGCAAGGCTCCCATGGCCATCTTTGTAATTTGTTCTTCATATTCTACATAATCTTTATTCATAGCCACATCAGGGTTTGATGATTGGCCCTTAAAGTAAACACCATGCCCAAAACATACAGGTTTTAGCCAAGATGAAAACAATTGCCAAAAATTCTTGTTTGGGAAAGAAGGCAATTTTTTTTCCTATTGGCATCAATGTTCTGCTGCTCTCTATTGCAGGATGCTTTAAGCACTACAATTCTGCAAAAACAATGCACTGACTTGACATCAGTGGGAATGATTACTAAATCCCCTGATCTGGTATTGGTCTACCAGATGTGGGGTGATTGAGATTCAATGGTGCCAAGGTCATGGCTCAGGAGTGGTAAAGCAGTATCAGTGAGACAACAGCATGGTCTGGAAGCTGGGTTGTTGTCCATCATTGGAGGCAGACAGCTTGGCAAGGGAAAGATCTGGCTGTCCTTTGTCTGAGGCTATACAATGGCATCCAGGGAGTCTGCAAAGCTGCATTAGGAACCAAGGGCAAAGGAAACCTGTGACTGGACCAGCTAGACTAGAGCTATAGCTATAGTGGTTTCAATACTCACCTGAGGGCTCCTGCCAACTTTTAAGATGGAACTACCTGTTCAGCTCTTCTATGCTTCACCAGATCCTACAAATTTAGATGGCCTTTCATGATTATGCCCTCATTGTCCATACCTTCTGACAAAGGCAGTATCACCAGTTGGTTGGAGCTTGGGTAAAGGGTGTAAATCCTAACTCTGACATCTACCAGCTATGGGTCCCAAGGCCAGTTATATACTTCTCAAATTCTCAGATTTGTCGTAAGAATAATGGGAGTCATAATATCTATTTCACAAGGATGTTGTAAGGATTAAATGAGACCATGTTTGTGAAACATTTTAAATAGTGTCTAGTGCTTATTAAGGCTCAATAAATGGTAGTGGTATTGATCAACATCATCATCACCATGAAGGCAGTTTCTCCAAAGTCCAGAGGGGCAGAAGATTTGAACAGCCTTGGGACTGGGTTTCTTTTTGATGCATCTTTCATGAACTGGGCTAAACAAAAGTTATACTAATAGACACTCCAAGATGGTGAAAATGAGAGGTATGTATTTGAGGCATTGCATTGAGTGTAGACAAGACATGAGGATTGGAGACCACCTGTATGAGAGAAGAAAGAGATTTAATATATGGCAAGAGTAGTTGTAGAAAAATGGCAGTGGTTAGAGGAATAAGAAGAACCAGAAAAGGAGAGAGAGAGACTGAGGAGAGAGCCGGAGTGATATTTCCAAAGCCAAGGAAGAAGTGGTTTAAAGAAGGGATGGTTAGTAGAGGAGCCATACAAACTGAGGACTGAGAAAGGCGTTGGGTTGGCAGGAAGGAGGTCTCAGTCTCACGAAATGAGCAGTTTCCATGAAGCGGCACATGATCAATCAGGGTTCAGAGATGTAAAACCCATAGGATACATATGTGGTTTATAAATATTATAAGTTATAATATTTATTATAAATTATATATTAATATTTATACATATAAAAATAAGTATAAATATTAGTCTTATAGATTATATTAATAATATTTATTAATGATAAATATTAATGTATTATTTTTTATCAGTCTGTTACAGTATTTATTACAAGGAATTGGATTACACAATTGTGGGGACTGGCTTAGCTAGCCCATAGTCCATAGCACAGGCAGTAAGGGGGAAAGACCACATGCATGCTGGAACTCCATGGCCACAAGCTGAAACTTGTCCACTAGCAAACAGTCAGGAAGGAAGATACCAAGGGAAAAGAGAGTCGTTACAGAGACAGCTGCTGTTCATGGTCGCAGCTCAGGAAAGGCCTAAGCCCTCTTTTGAAGGGCTTCCAACTGATTGTCAGGCCCATCCACGATAATTTCTCTTTCAATGAACTAAAGTCAACTGGTTAGGCAGTTTATATCTGTAAAATCCCTTCACAGCAGCAGTGGGATCAGTGTGTGTCTGTTGAACTGGGAGAACATGAGAAAATGGCTGCTTCCTCCCTTTTGTCCTCCAACTCACATAAGGGCATATCCCTTCTAGCTGGCCCTAACTGTAAATACTAGAAAGATAATTCTTTGGTAGTTCAACCTAGCCAAGTCAACACATCGAAGGCATCACACGAGGCTGAGCACTGGAGGCACAGAAATAGTGTTTCCAAGAACTTTGGGAATAAAGTGGAAGACGTTTGCAACAAGAAAGAGAAGGAGCTGGAAGAAATATGTGCAAGGGATGATTCCAATGGGGAGCAAAAGAATGAAATTGCAGTTGGAAAGGAGAAGTAGAAGTAAGACCTCAGTGTTGTCAAGGGAAAGACTTGGTGCTGGGGGTGCAATCTGCCATGGGCCCCGAGCCTCCCTTCGTGTTCTTACTGAGTGTGCCAAAAATACAAGGCCCTGATCACTCTTTACCCAGGTCATTGCTCAGAGTTGTGTTTGTAGTAGGCAATCTTAAAGGATGAGGTGACATCTTCCACAGACAAAGAGTAGGCTTGCTTCCACTTGCTATAAAAGCAGTAAATACCCCAACTTTCATGTTCTTCTCCTGTAATGCAATCCACGGCATGTGTGGGCACCCACCATGGGCTCTCTTTGTCACAATCATGGACGTGTTGGTTTGGGTGGGGTGTGGGAACCAACAAACAAATCCCCATAAAGCTCTGGCTACTGCTTTTGCCTTGAATAATAGAGTCCTTTGTCTCTGAGCAGGAGTCTTGTGTCTTCTGCCAGCCTCCATAAAACAGGCTAGCTTATTCATTTCTAAGTAGGGTAAAGTTCCGGACACTTCACAATTGGCATGCAGGTGAAGAAAGACAAATTTCTAGTAACTACTGAAATGACTAGACTTTAAATCTAGCAGAAAACCATTCATGACTAAATTTCTTTTGATTTAAATAAATTCTAACCTTCTTTAAAATATTGATTGATTGATTCTTATAGTCTGGAAAGAAAACTAAGCAAATTCTCATCTAACCCGCAAAGTCTAGTTTCAAATATATTATTGGGTGGTGGGATAGTCTAGTGATCCGGTTGTAGAATCATAAGACCTGGGCTTGAATGTAAGCTTTGAGCCTTATTTTCCTTAAATACACAACGGGGACAGTAATACTTGCCTCTGGCAGTGTTGCTTTGCGTCCACACGTGAGATATTGTGGACACCTCATGAACATTGGTTCTCCTCTCTTCTCTCTCTTCCAGCTCCTACCTCACACACAGCCTTAGAATTGTTTTCTGGTTCTTGCATAGATTTTGCATACGTTTTTACTCAAAGCAGTGACATTTAGTATTGTCTGCCTTTTAGACACTTTAGAGAAGATCCAACCATTAGCTGATTTCCGTATTCCTCTCTCAAGAGTTCAGCTACTTATGGCCTAACTTTTCCTTTCTAGTCTCTGTGTCAATCCATAGTCTTTTTAAATGTGCTGCTTTCCATGTAATAAGTGCCATTTGCAAGCACTTAACATTTACAAAGAGTGCTCACATTTATTATCTCAGGTGAGCCTCCCACAGCACATCGTGTTATATATGGCAGCCATATCATAGTCATTCACTCTGCAGACCATTAAACAGAAATGTTATGCTATCACCCAAGGTCGTACCTTACCAATGTCATCGGTAAATGGCAGAGCTGGAACATAAACCACTGTGTTCCGACTCTGAGTGTCATTGTCTTCCCACCTTGCCTTTCTGTCTGCTGTATCCACTCTTCTTTCTTCCTGTCCCTGTTTTGTCTACCTCTTGGCTGGTTTCTCTGAGGTCTCTTTTTGACAGTGTTTTTGCAGTGGCCCTGTGTATTAGCCAGGGCTTTTTCAATTTCAAGTGACAGAAATCCCACTCAAAAGAGATTTATTGGCTCATGTACAGAGAAGGAAGGGGAATAAGTGGTGTCGGGCACTGCTGGGTCTGAGAGCTCAGAGATGTCACTAGGGTTTTTTCTCCTCTCCATTTCTCAACCCTGAGTCTTTCTGGTTTTTCGCCTCATTTACTTCCTGCAGAGGTGTTTCCTTTTTGTGATAGCAAGTATGGCAGGTAACATCTCCCACGGACATCTCCCCAATTTGCTCTTCAAGAGGAAAGAGAGAAAGTCATGTTCTTCATCAGTCTGTATGAAATTGGCTCTGTTTGGATTGTGTGCCTGTTCTTGGGATCAGCAATGGTCAGGGTGGTGGGGTATTGTGATTGGCGGGTCAGTGTCACATGTCTATTCCATGAATGAGAAGGTGGCGTTCTATGCCTGGCAGCTCACCAGGTTAGAATAGGGGCAGAGTGCCTCTGAGGAAAAGAGTGGGGGAAGGGTCACCTGAGAGCAAAGCAAAGCAAAACAAAACAGAATAAAACAAAAACAAAAACCCAGCCGATGTCGATCAAACCTTACATTCTAGTCACAGGTAATTCAAATTTCAAATACTACAAAAACTGATATATATTTTCCCTGAATCTTCATTTGATATTTTATTCTTTGCAGTAAAGATTGTCCACTAAATTTCATGTGGTTTAACTTAATATTTTCATAAAAATAAATTGAAACTCAGGAGAAAATGTGTTTGTCAGACCACACATCCCGATTTGGAGCTCAGAAAACACGGCCCTGGTAAGTAAGGACAGCAGAGTCTGTGGGCAGGGGGGCGTCTGTCATTCCTCCACCTGCCCACCTACGGGACTCCATTTCTTGGCAGGGAAGCCAGTCTGCTTGAGCATTCATTGAATGTATATTTAATGGTGTGACATTTACATGGTGCCAAGGAGACTTTGAAATGACTAAATTTAAAATAGATCTTAATACCTAAACCAAGAGAAAGAAAGCATAAGGAAATGAAGTACATTCTGTGAGTTTAGAAGACACATTACAAAAGAGCTAAAACAAAACATGCCTGCAGATTTCCAAAATAGATGTTGATTGTCTTATTTTCTATCTTTTATTTCTCTGTCTCTTCCTTCCTCTCTACTCCAGATGTATTAGGTGAATTAGTGAACAATAATAACAATGATGATATTGGGGTTTTTTTTTTGATTGGCACCTGAGCTAACAACTGTTGCGGATCTGCTGCTTCTTCTTCTTCTTCTTCTTTTCCATCTCGTTTCTTCTTCTGCTTCTCCCCAAAGCCCCCCAGTGCATAGTTGTATATTCTAGCTGTGAGTGCCTCTGGCTGTGCTAGGTGGGACACCGCCTCAACATGGCCTGATGAGCGGTGCCATGTCCATGTCCAGGATCCTAACCAGCAAAACCCTGGGCCGCTGAAGCAGAGCATGTGAACTTAACCACTTGGCCACGAGGCCAGCCCCTGATGATACCGTTAATAGTAATTACTACTGTTTATGGAGAGCTTACTATGTGCTAATCAGTTTCCCAAGATCATTAGATATAATATCTCATTTAATCTTCACAATCACAGAATGAATATTATCCCTATTTACAGGAGGCGACTGAGATTCAGGGAGATGAAATATCTTGTCCAAGTTCATCCAGCCAATAATAAATCTATTAGTTTCCTATTTCTGCTGCAACAAATTACCACAAATTTAGTGATTCAAAACAGCAAGCATTTATTATCTTACTGTTGTGGAGGTCAGAAGTCTGAAATGGGTCTCACTGGCATAAAATCAAGATGTGGGCAGGGCTACACACATTTCTAGAAACTCTAGGAGAGAATCCGTTTTCTTGCCCTTTCCACCTTCAAGAGGCTGCCCACATTCCTTGGTTCATGTTTTCCTTTCATCATCAAAGCCAGAAACATTAGACTCCGTCTTTCTCACACTACTATCTCTCTGCTTCTCCATCTTCTACCTCAATCTTCTACTTTTTTTTTTTGAGGAAGATTAGCCCTGAGCTAACATCTGCTGCTAACCCTCCTCTTTTTGCTGAGGAAGACGGGCCTTGAGCTCACATCCGTGCTCATCTTCCTCTACTTTATATTTGGGACACTTGCCACAGCACGACTTGTCAAGTGCTGTGTAGGTCTGCACCCAGGATCCGAACAAGTGAACCTCGGGCTGCCAAAGTGGAATGTGTGAACTTAACCACTGCGCCCCAGGCTGGCCCCTCAATCTTCTACTTTTAAGGATCCTTATTATTACATTGGGCCAACTGGGATGATACAAGATAAACTCCTTATTTCTAAATCAGCTGATTAGCAACCTTAATTCCATCTGCACCATTAATTCTCCTTTGCCATGTAGCCTAACACGTTCACAGGTTCAGGCGTTTAGGACAGGGAATCTGTAGGGGCCATTATTCTGCCTACCACAATACTGTTCTGGCTACCTGACTCCTCATTTCCCTTGCTCCCGATCCTTGGAGTGGGCATTTGAACCCCTACCCCCATCTCGCTCCCTCAGTACTCTCTAAAGATGCTGGTTTGTTGCTCCCCCACCTCCTCAGGAGCTTCCTCGGTATGATCTAAACTGGCTCCCATAGGCACAGGGCAGGGAGAGACAGAAGAAAGAGACAAAACTCTCCAGATTGGTAGCTGGCAGGTTTAATAAGGAAACTTACTTACGAGGCTTGGCTTGGACAGCCACAAGGTAAGTAGATCTCTACGCTTGCCCACCAAATCTTAAAAGTTTTTATATAGAGGCCCTAACTGGATTCAGTCAAGTATACTGTCCAGATAGTCCCAACATCACATTTCTATCTCAGGGCTGTATCCTTGGGGCAGCTTCTGGGAATAGAGAAGGCAAGCAGAACATACATTCTAAAGACAAGCGAGGGAGCAGGGAGCTTCTCCTTGCCCAGGTTCAGCTTGTGGGTCAATTGGCTGTCACTTCTTCTCGATGACCTCCCCCAAGATGGCTACACTCCCAGGCCCTGGCTCTTTAGGCTCCTGGTACTTCCGTTAAAATGGCTCAATCCCAGACACACATACACATACTCACAGACACACACAAACTTCCTCTAGGGAAAGTTGGAACATCATGAGCTTCTCTGACTTCTCATTGAGACACATTTGTTGAGTCCCAACTATACGCCAGAGACAAAAGATAGACAAAAGACCCTCCATCAAGATGCTCACACCCAGAGGGAAGACTCACAGGGAAACCAGTGATCAAAGGGCCTTGTGGTAAAATACACAAGGTGCTGTGAGGGCAGAGAAAAGCTGGAGGGAAGGAGCAGGTTAGGAAAGGATTAAAATAGAAGCTGACACCTGACTGGAGTCCTAAGGCAGGAATAGGAATTATTCAGGCAGAGAAAAGAGGGGCCAGACTCTAGACAGAGGGAAGAGCATGTACATAAACAAGGAGCACAGAGAATGTGACGCATTTGAAGAACGCAACTAGCTCGGTGTGGATGGAACATAGGATCCAATTGGAGACGAGGGCAATAACGGCATGAAGAGAAGACAGTTTAACCAGTTAAGGTAAAGGCTAAGGTAGAGTAATAAAGGATCCCAAACTACAGCACCTCAAATGAAAAGATTTTTATTTTCCTCTCACTCAACTGCCTTGCCAGCCCAAGTTGGTGGGTAGATTTGCTATATGAGGATGTTCAGGAGCCATCTCATTCTCTACCTTTGCACAACTGAGGACAGGTCACTGGAATGTCTGGTTTCAGCTAAAGGAAGTAGAAAGTGAAGAAGTCTGGGGCAGGCAGACTTAAGTAAGTAAGGCAGGGCTGGACTAGGAGGACATTGATGGCCATGTGACAGTATTTCAACTTTATCCTGAAAGCAATGGGACATCATTAAGGGGTGACAGATTTAACTTCAAAAATACAAATTCTAGCGCAAGCAAGGATGGTACACTGGACAAAGGCAAGACTAAGAAGAAGGAAGCCCATTTAAGATGCCTTTAGCAGCAACCCAGGGGAGAAATGATAGGAAAGAAAGGAGTAGATGGAATTGAGAGCTATTTGGGGAATCGACTAGGCTTGGTGATTGCCTTACTGTGGGAATTGGGCTAGAAGAAGGAGTTAAGGATAGTTCTAAAATTTCTATCTTGAGCAAAAGAATGAATGCAGGTGGCATTCACCAAGATATCTAAGTGGAAACACAAACTTGGGCAGAGGAAAAATAAAGTGAGGCAAGTAACTGCACTTTTTGGAGCTCAAGAGAATGATCTGTCCTGAAGATACAGCCGTGACTGTGCCCTGTGTATGAGTGGTCATCAAAACCACCAGACTGAGTAAGATTTCCCAAGGAGAGGGGATTAAGTTAGCAAAGGTCCAGAGAAGGAATTTGTGAAACAGAGATGTTTGAGGAGGCAACATGGAGGAAAAGCATTCCATGAAGAAAACTGAGAATGTGCTTCAAGAACAACAGGAAGAAAATCAGGAGACAGCGGTTTGTGGAAGCAACTATAGGAGAGAGTTTAAAATTGAGAATGTGCTAAACTGTTAAATGCTACTAAGAAGTCAAGCAAAATAAGGACTGAAAACACATCCACCGGGTTTGGCATTGGGAAGTCATTAGTCAGTTTGATGAGAGGAGTTTCAGTGGAGCATTGGGACAGAAGAGGATGGAGAATTGGAGATAAAGAATATAGACAATCCTCTGATGTGTTTCACTATGAATGGACAAAGACATATAGGGTGGTAGCCGTGAAGCATACTATTTTTCCCTTCAATTGAGACACATAGAGAAAATGCCAGAGAGGCTGTCAACTGTCAGTGTAAAGGTGGAAGACAGTAAACCAAGGGTGGTAAGGTCTATCTGTGGTCTAAGTGTTTACTTCTGGTTTGGAAAGTTAGGACTAGATGCAGGGCGTAACCCAAAATCTGAATAGTCATGCGATTTTCAAGGATTAGTAAATTTAACCACAAGGCGCGATTACAATATGATCTAAGTCTAAGTCTTACAATGAGATGTAATTAATTCCCGGCAGGTACAACAGAATTATCTTAACAGCCGCAAAGAGATGCATTGTAACGTCAATTTGCTTCTTTCCATTCCTTTTCCAGCACTGCTCCCCCACCCCCCAAGTGTTTTCCCCTGAAGTGGATCCTGTACTAAATCTTCTTAATGATGGGCATTCCTGACTTGGTTTGTTTCTCTGCCTGTGGCATCCTTTTCTGCTTTCCGAACTCACCAAATTCCACTTTGTTGTCTAAGCATTTCCTTGGGGAGCTTTTAGGCATCTACATCCTAATTTCATTTTAGTACCTTCACTGTGTCTTCTGCATTACACTGATAGACCGTAGTTTCAGACTTTGCTTTATGGTACCAAGTTGATTAAGATATGATCTTGAAAATGTAAATATGCATACGTGCAACAAAGTGAATCAGAGTCCAAAAGGACGAAGCAGTTTGTGTTTGCCTACAGGCTGCAAAACCATGCAGTATAGTAGGCATTGAATCTATAAAGATGCAGTGGACTTGGTTCCCGCCTGCTCAAATGATGTATGTGTATTTCCCAGCACAATGCTGGGTTCGTTGCAGGTGTTCCAATGCTAGTTTTCTTTCTTCCTTCACTCTCTCACAGAGTTCACTATCAAACAGGGTAGACAGGCATAAGTAAATCCTTATAAAAGGAGAGGAAGGGAAGCTTAGAGAGATGAAACACCATATGTGAAGGAACAGAGGCATGAAAAAGCACATAGCATGCAAAGAAGGAGTAGAAACAAGGGCACTCTGCAATATTCTCCAGGACATGGTTAACAACCGCATTTAGATTTTGGTAAATCACTTTTACTAAAGTCGCTTTTATTTTAGGAGGAAGAAGGCACCTGGATTAAAAATTATTTTGTTTTGAGATACCACCAAACAAGGATCTAGGTTACTAAACTTTGCAGCAGAGGCCAAAATTATTTTTGCCAAATACAATCTGGGTTTTACTCCCCAATGTTCCTGGTGGCAAAGTTGGTAGCATTTGGGAAACACACTCCAGCATGTGACATCTATTACCTACTAGCCCTGTGATCCTGGTTAAGTGATGAAATCTCATTTTCTCCTTTGCCTCATTCTTACAAGGTTGTTAGGATTAAATAAGATAGCCATATAAAGTCTCTTAGTGCATAGTAAGTGCTCAATAAATAGTAGTCATTTTATTACTATCATTATTATTGTTACTGAAATACTTTCTGGAAACTGCTCATGGCATGTAATTATCTAAGAAGTGGAGAACAGTAATAGAGATTTCACTTAAATGCTGGGATTTCTCACCTTCTTTTGCAATGTGATTTTTCACCAGCTTTACTGGTGTATAATTTATGTACAATAAACTTTATGCATTTTTAATGTACAGTTTAAAAAGTTTTGGAAATTGTATACAGTCAAATAACCACTGCAACAATCAAGATACAGACCATTTTAATCACCCTGGAAAATTCCTTATGCTTGTTTCAGTTGATCCCTTCTCCCAACCTCTAGCTGCAGGGAACCAGTGATCTGTTTTCTGACACCACAGTCCTGTCTTCTTTAGAATTTCATATAAATGGATTTACACTGCATGTAATCTTTTGCAATCGACTTTTTCATTTAGCCACAATGCTTTTGAGGTTCATTCATGTTGTTTGAGTGGATATTCTATTCCCCTTTATTTTCTGATTGTCTTTCATGGTAAGGATATAGCACAATTATTTATCCATTCACCAGTTGATGGACATTTGAATTGTTTCCAGTTTCTGACACTTATGCATAATGCTGCGAGAACATTAGCATACAAGGCTTTGTGTAGATGTATGTTTTCATTTCTCTTGGGTAAATATTTAGGAGTGAGATTACTGGGTCATTATGGTAAGGGTAGTTTAACTTTATGAGACACTATCATACTGTTTCCCAAAGTTGCTGTATCATTTTGCATTCCCAACAACAATGTATGAGAGTTCCAATTGCTCGACATCGTTGTCAACGCTTGGGGTTAACAGTGTTTTTGATTTTAGCTATTCCAGTGGGTGTGTTGTGCTATCTCACATGGTTTTAGTTTGTATCTTTTCATGTGCTTTTTGGCCATTTGTGTATTTTCTTTTGTGAAGTGCCTGTTTAAATCTCTTGCCCATTTATATTGGGTTATTTGTTATTTTATTGAATTCTAAGAGATTTCAAAAATATGTACTAGATGCAGTCCCCTTTGTCATATACATGTTTTGCAAATATTTTCTACCAGTTAAGGCTTTCTTTTTAATTTTCTTAGTTGAATCTGTTTTTTTTAAACATTTCTTTCTTTTTTCCCTCCCCTAAGCCCAGTACATAGTTACGTATTCTAGTTGTAAGTAAGTCCTTCTAGTTCTTCTATGTGAGCGCTGCCACAGCATGGCTACTGACAGACGAGTAGTGTGGTTCCACGCCTGGGAACAGGGCCAGGGTCACCAGAGCAGAGTGCACTGAACTTTAACCACCAGGCCATCAGGGCCGGCTCTTAATTGAATCTTTTAAAAAGCACATGTTTGCAATTTTGATGATGACATTTTTATCTATTTTTTAATGTTTCATGCTTTTTGTGTCCTGTTTAAAGAAATCTTTGCTAAGCCCATATCACAAAGATTTTCTCCTATGTTTTCTCACGAAGTTTTATAGCTTCTGTGGTTACGTTTAGGTCTCTGATCCCTTTTCACCTCATTGTGTAAGGTGTGAGGTAAAGTTTGAGATTCCTTTTTTTTCCTAGTTGTTCCAGCACCATATGCTGAAAAACCTTTCCTTTCCCTCTTGATACCTTTCTGAAAAATCAATTAACTTTACATGTATGGATCTCCTTCTGGATTCACTATTTTGACTTATGTGTCTAATCTTATGCCAATATCACAATATTTTAATTATTACACCTTTATAGTAAGTCTTAAATCTGGTAATGTAAGCTCTCTAAAGTTGCTTTTCTTTTTCAAAATTGTTTCAGCCATTCTAGTTCTTTTGCATTTACCTATAGCTTTTATAATCAGCTTGTCAATTTCTTCAAAATTAAATCTTGCTGGAATATTTACTGGGATTGCTTATATTCTATAGATTAATTTGAGAAGAATCACTTTCTGAACAATACTAACTCTTTCAATTTATTAACATAATACATCTCATTTTGTTAAGGTCTCCTTTAATTTTCCTTGGTTATTTTTCATATTTTACAGTGCACAGGTCTTGCAAATCTTTTGTCAAATTTATTCCCAAGTATTTTTTAAGCTATTATGAATCGAATTGTTTTTTAAATTTCATTTTCCAATTGTTTATTGCTAGTATTTCAAAATATAATGGATTTGTGTTTATCAATCAGGTATCCTGTGATCTTGCTAAATTCTCTTATCAGTCCTATTAACTTTTTTAATAGATTCCTCAAGATTTTCCATGTATATGATCACGTGATCTGCAAATAGAGCTTTATTTCTTTATTTACAATCTGTCTGCTTTTATTTATTTTTCTTACTTTATTGCACTGATAAGGATCTCCAGTATGATGTGCAATAGAAATGATAAGAGCAGAATTGCCTTCTTCCTGATCTTAGATGGAAAACGTTGAATCTTTCAGCATTGAGTATTGTGACAGTTAATTTTATGTGTCAACCTGGCTAGGCTACATTACTCATATGTTTAGTCAACATCAGTCTAGATATTACTGTGAAGATATTTATTTTTTAGATGTGATGAACATTTAACTCAGTAGTCCTTGAATAAAGCAGATTATCCTCTATAATGTGGTGGCCCTAATGCAATTGGTTGAAGGCCTAATCTAAAAGAAGCTGAAGTCCTCCCGGAAAGAAAGAATTCCACCTCTAGGCTGCTTCCAGACTGCTTGCAGACTCCAGCTGCAACATCAGCTCTTCCCTGAGTCTTCAGCCTGTCAGCCTGCCCTGTAGATTTTAGACTTGCCTCACCCCACGGTCATATGAATCAATTTCTTTAAATAAGTAAATAAACAAATAAATAAATGTATGCATGTATATGTATATATAGGTATATGTTTACACACACACACACACACACACACACCTCCTATTGGTTCTGTTTCTCTGGAGAACCCCCTGACTACTACAATTATGATATTAGCTGAAGTCTTTTCATAGATGTCCTTAGGAAGTTTGCTGAGATTTTTCAATTATGAATGGATTTGCATCTTGTCAAATGCTTTTCTGGATGTGTCAAAGTGAAGTTTTTGTTCTTTAGCCTGTTCATATGATGAGTTACATTAATTGACTTTCAAATGTTGAAGTAGGCTTCCATTCCTAGGAAAAACTCATTTGGTCATGACTTACTGTCTTTTTTATGTGTTGTTGGAATACATTTATTACAATTTTGTTCAAGGATTTTATGTTTGTGTTCATGAAGAATATTTTTCTATAATATCCAGGTGATGTCTTTGTCTGGTCTTGATATTGAGGTGATATCACAGAATTAATTGGAAAGTGTTTCTCCCCTTTTTATCTCTAAAAGAATTTGTGTATGATTAACATTATTTCTTCCTTAAATTTTTGGTAGAGTTCATCAGTGAAGCTATCTGGTTTTAAACTTTTCTCTGTGCAAAGGTTTTTAAAATAATTACAAACTCAATTTCTATAATAGGTATAGACTATTCAAATTTTGCATTTATTCTTAGATAGGTTTTGGTAATTTGTGACTTTCCAATATTTTTCCATTTCATCAAAGTGGTCATATTTGTTAGCATAAAACTGTTCATATTATTTCCTCACTATCCTTTTAACATCTGTAAGTCTTGTCCCCTTTTTCACTCTGGATACCAATAGTTTTTGTCTTTTCCCTTTTTTTCTTGATCAGTCTAGCTAGATGTTCATCAATTTTATTTGTCTTTTTCAAGAATTGGCTTCTGGTTTTATTGATTTTTTTTCTCTGTTTTATGCTATTTTTTTTTTTAAAGATTTTATTTTTTTTTTCCTTATTCTCCCCAAAGCCCCCCAGTACATAGTTGTATATTCTTCTTTGTGGGTCCTTCTAGTTGTGGCATGTGGGACGCTGCCTCAGCGTGGCTTGATGAGCAATGCCTTGTCTGCGCCCGGGATTCGAACCAACGAAACACTGGGCCGCCTGCAGCGGAGTGCGCGAACCTAACCACTCGGCCACCGGGCCAGCCCCTTTATGTCTATTTTTTATTTTATTGATCTCTGCAGTTATCTTTATTATTTCCTTCCTCATATTTAAGTTTAATTCTTTTCATTGTTTAATGCTTAAGATGGGAACTTAGATCATTGATTTTATAGCTTTCTTCTTTTCTATGCCTCAGTGAATGTTTTCTGTAAAGAGTCACAGAGTAAATATGATAGGTTTTGCAGGCCACGTATGATTTCTGTTGAATTTTCTTCCTATTCTCCTTCTCCTCTTCCTTCATTTTTTAGAACCATTTAAAAAATGAAGAATTCTCTTAGCTCACAGGCCATAAAAAACAGGCTCTGGGCCAAATTTGTCCCAAGGGATGTAATTTACTAAATCCTGTTCTTTTCTAATATAAGCGTTAAAAGCCATGGTTTTTCCTCTAAAAACTACTTTGACTGCATCCAACAAATTTTGATGTGTTTTATTTTCATTATCATTCAGTTCAAAATATTTTTAATTTCCCTTGTGACTTCTTCTTTGACTCATGGCGTATTTAAAAGTGTGTTTTTATTATTTTCCAAATTTAGGGGGGTTTCCTAGACATTGTTTGTTATTCTGATTGAATTACATTGTGGTCAGAGAATATAGTTATATGATTTCAGTCTTTTCAAACTTTTGAGGCTTGTTTTATGCCCAGTTTTTGTTTGGTTCATCTTGTGACTAAACCATGGTAGTTAAAAAAAAAATGTCTATTCTGTAGTTGTTGACTTTTGTGTTTTAAAAATGTCAATTATAATGTTGATAATTTTGTTCAGTTCTGTGATTTTACAATTTTCTTCTCTAGTCTTTCTACCAAAGACAGAAAAATAGTGTGTTAAAAATATACAATTATGATTGTGGAATTATCTATTTTTCCTTTTGTGTCTATCAATTTTTGTTTGATGTGTTTATGAAGCTCTGTTGTTAGGCACACACATAATTATGATTGCTATGTCTTCTTAATGGATTGCACTTTTAAGGTTTCAAAATGTTCCTTTTTAGCTCCACTAACCATTTTTGTCTTGAAATTTCTTCTCTCTCTCATTAAGATTGTCACTTTGGCCTCCTTTTGTTTACTGCTTGCCTGTTATATCTATTTTCCTTCTGTTTACTTTCAAGCTATCTGTTTCTTCACATTTAAAATGTGTTCTTTATAGACTTTATATTAAGGGTTTGCTTTTTTGTCCTTTCTGACAATCTGTACATTTTAATAGGACCATTTAGTCCATTAATATTTAATTTAATTATCAGTATGGCTGGATTTGGCTCTACCCGTCTATTATTTGTTTTTTGTGCTCTCTATTTTTTATTCCTTTGCGCCTCCTTTGTTTTTTGCTATTTGAATATTTTTTAGAATTCCCATTTTAACTTTGATATTTTTTCTTTACTTCCTTGCATTACATTTTTTTGTTTCTTTAAATTCTACAATATATAAGGTTTACTCATCATAGCCCACTCATAACTAATATTGTACCAGTTCAAGTAAAATATAGTAACCTTGCAAACACATAGATTCATATGCCCTCCCTGTCCTTTATGTCACAGTTTATATAAATATTACTTCTATCTATATCAAAAGTGCCACAAGAAAATGTTATAATTTTTGCTTTAAATAGTGATATGTATTATAAAGAAATTGTGGGGGAAAAGTGAAAAGAATTTAGTCTTTTGCATTTACACAGATGTTTACCATTTCCAACGTTCTTTCCTTTCTGTAGAACTGAATTTCTATCTGATATAATTTCCCTTTGGTCTGAGGAAATTATTTTTGCCATTCATGCATCACCGGTCTGTTTACCACAAATTCTACTAGTTTTATTATATCTGAAAATATCTTTATTTGGCCTTCATTCTTAAAGGATATATTTTCTGGATATAGAACTATGAGTTAACTGTTTTCTTTTGTTTTCCTCTCAACACTTTAAAACTATTGTCCCACTCTTTTCTAGTTTCTATAGTTTCTGATGAGAAGTCAGCTGTTAATCTAAGATTACTGTCCTATATGTAATGCATCATTTTTTATCTTTTGCTGCTTTTAAGATTTGATCTATGATGTGCCCTGGAGTAGATGTCTTCATGTTTATCCTGCTTGGTATTTGCTAAGCATCCAGAATCTTTAAATGTCTGTCTTTCATTAAATTTGGAGAGATTGTGGTTGTTATTTCTTTAAATTTTTTTCTTCATCGTCTTTCTTTCCTCTCCTCTGAGACTCCGAGATCAATTATATATACGTTAGATTATATGTATGTTAGATAATGCATGTTATCTAACACATCTCTGAGGTTCTGCCATTTTTTTCCAATATTTTTCCCCTCTCTTCTTCACACTTCATAATTTCTGTTGATTTATCTTATGGCACACTTGCTCTCTCCTCTGTCATACCCATTTGACTGTTAATTCATCAAATAAATTTTTATTTCAGATACTGTATTTTTCAGAGGTAGAATTTTTGTTTGATTGTTTCTATCTTTTCTATTTCCCCATCTAGATTTCCCATCCTGTCATTCATTGCAAATATGTTATGTTTTACTTCACTGAGCATAGTTATAAACAGCTGCTTCAAAGCATTTGTCTACTAATTCTAATAAATGGATAATCTTGTGATTGGTCTCAATTGATATTTCTTTTCTCTTGAGAATACATTCCATTTTTTGTACCTTGGATAATTTTGCATTGTATTCTGGACATTGTAAATATAAAATTTTGGAGATTCTATGTTCTGTTATTTTGCTTCAATGAGGAAAAATTTTTTAACTGTAAACTCTGTTTATTTTGGGTGGTTGCTTTTGTTTCAGTTAAAATATTTTGTCTTTATCAGAGCTTCTTTTAGTCTACACTGTGTACTGTTCCAAGGTCAGCTAGAATTGAGGGCAGACAGATTTTGGGAATGCTCCCTCTGACTCTTTCCCTTCCTGCATTCCCCCTCTTTCTCAAGTTGGCCATGGTTTCCCTAGGTTCAGCTTTCTCATTCTCTGAACCACAAATATTGTGATTTTTTTTTTCTACCATTGCCCTGCCACCCTTTTGGCCACTCTGACTATCCTCATCTACAAGCTAGAGGGTGTCCCTGTAACTACCTGCGTACAAACATCAACTATTATCCAGGATCTGCCTGATTCAGTTCATTCTCAATTGTCTTAAGGAAGCTGCTTCTTGTACTATGTCCAAAGTTTATAGTTGTTATGTTCAGAAGGCTTAGTATGATAGGATCTCATGCAACCATTACCAGTAGCAGAATTAAGAAGCCCGATGTTGATCAAAGGATTTGAACCCTGTTCAGACCAGAAACCACTGAGAGTGATTAAATACTGAGAGTGGAGACAGAGGAAGTAAGAGAACCAACATTGCCTATTCTTACCATGTACCAATCTTTCTAATTAAAGATTTGTAGTCTCTTACAATACCTCTGTGGGTAGGTTAGTATTTTCCCCATTTTACAAGTGATAAAACTGAGCCCAGAAAAGTTATTTTATCAAAAATCACTCAACTAGGAAACAGCAGTGCTAGGATTAAAATGTGTCAGTCTCAAAATTTACATCACTTCCACAATACCATGCTGCATGCCATTCTTTACAAGTCTTATGAAATTATCTGGCCGCATTGTAAAATTTCCCTTTTTTTTAATGAACTGTCATACAGGGAGCATGGTTGCTTCCAATTTTTTTAAATGAATATTGTATTCCTGAAGGATATTCAAACTAGTCTGATATTCAAATCTTTAAAATTTCATATTAAGTTCTCCAATTTCATTATAACTAAAGAAACTTCAAAAATCTAATACAAATTAGATTTAATTGAACAAAGAAAAAGAGAATCATAAAATTATGGGAAACAAAATTCATATTTCTGTAAGCTTATTTTGGATATAACACTACAAACTGAAGCACAAAAGGATGAGCAAGGCTAAGATATTTTTTAAGATGCTGTCTCACGTTCCCCTTTCACCAAAGCAGCCATAATGTAGAGGCTTGCCCACATGCCACAGGGATAATAATTCCATGCTTAGTTTATGTTTCTTTTGAAATGCTTACATAATTTTATCTTTCTCTTGGGCTTCAAATGAAGGCAGAAAACAATTCAGAAGAAAAATATGTTTCACCTTGATCTGAAATGCTAAAGAGGAGAGATTTTCTTTGCAATATTGAGAAAATTATGGAATCACAATAATATCATTCCTTTCAAGCTACTTTGGATTGTAAGAGGCAAAGCATTGCTTAGGGTACCCCCAAAATCATACAGGGAAGTGAGTAAACATGAGGACTTGTCTTAGCAGTTGGATGGCTTCAGGAAGAACTGGGTCATCCTTCAGGATGCTGTATTAGCTCCATTATCTTTACAGCTCAACTTCTGTCACTTTTTACTTCTCTGTCTACTTTTCTGCTCCTTCCATCTACTTCTTTACAGATCTCTCTGCCTCATGATATTGGCAGCCTCATAGCTTCTGCTTACTGCCTACTCTCTGGGTTTCCTTCCTTCCTTCATTCACTTACACCACAAATAATATAACTACTACTGCTATTATGATATTACTAGTACTACTAGATATCACTTATATAGCACCTACTATGCACCAAGCACTGCTATAAGAGCTTGATATGCGTTATCTCAGTTAATTTGTTGAGTATCTGCTACATCCCAGACACTGTGCATTTGGGTATGAGTTTGTGAAGATGTCTTTCACTCTTGCTTACTACTTTAGTCTGGGTATCTACCACAGTGTCAGGCATATAAAAAGTGCTCAATAAATAGTTTCTTGAAATTCATGAGCCTCTAGGTATTTTGCATTGAAATCCCCAGAAGAAAAGTTTTAATTAATTTGATAGTCACTCTGCAAAAACGGTGCCCCTGCCAGTAGAGTTTTTAGTCAAGCCACTCTGTAAGCTTTGGGCTAGCTGTAGATGGGGACTTTTACCATCCACAGTGAATCTATGATTTGCTAGATTGCACCCAGGAATAGTGGGGTAAGTAATACAAAACACATGGTGACCTATGAATTTCTTGAACAGAAACAGTGAAGATAACATGAGATATCCAGTAGAGACACTCAGTCATATATATATGTGCTGTCATACATATAGATGTGTGTATGTGAAAGACTTAGAAAAGAATGCAAGTCTGCTTCCATTTTGCCACTTTGTATTCATTAGAAAAAAGAAATATTGAATATTAACTAATTCCCCAAGAATACCTGGTCAATATGGCAGTAGGTGGGGAAAGGCCTTTGGGAGCAAGGAGGACCCAGGCTCCAAAAATGGCACTGGATTGGATATACAGGGGCAATCCCTCATGAATGGGATTAGTGCCCTCATCCCTTCCACCATGTAAGTTTACAGCAAAAGAAGAACGTTCTAGGAAGTGGGCTCTCACCACAGAATCTGGCACTGTTTTGATCTTGGACTTTGCCCCCAGAACTGTGAGAAATAAATTTCTGTTATTTAAGCCATCCAGTTTATGGTATTTTGTTATAGCAGCCTGAGCTGACTAAGACAAATGGTTTACTGAGATGTGGGGAGGGTTGAAGGAACCAAAAAGGATGTGGAGACATCCAGGAACTAGCAGTGTAGGAAGCTAGTATCAGCCTTAGGCATAAGGGGTAAGAGGAGGAAATACTGTTTCTGGAACACAGTGAGAATTGGTGCCGTGGAGGAGGGCCCCCCACCATGGGAGCCATGGTTTTGGAAGGCACAGCCATACCAGGAGGAAAGTGTAGAAGGAGAGGGAAGTGGGAAGAGATACTTAACATGTTTCTCTTTCCACCTCCCAACCTCCCATCACTTGTTGTCAATGGGCGGCCACCCTGCAAGAAAGCCTGGGTGATGCAGCCTACAGGAGTCAGGACCCAGATCGGCAGAGGAGGATGGAAAGCAGAGAGTGAATGACAAGGGGGGAAATGAAAATGGTGTATTCACTCAACAAATATTTTTTTAAGTGATTGCTGTGTTCCAGACACTGGGCTAATTGCACTTGACTCACTGAGCTTTGTTTGGGGTTTGTAAATAGATCTGTAGGGCAGAGCCCTGGAGACATTTTTTTTGAATATTATTTCTATTTACAGCAATTCAATAGGGAGAGCTGTGTGGATTAGACTTTCAATGAGGTTTGCTACCTTTTGCTTCTGCTTGCTGTTCCACATAATGGCACAACTTTGAAAAGCCGGAAGTATGAAACAGGCATGACTTCTTATAATTAAGGCTAGGAGTAAAGTACGCAGTTGAATTTTGGAATTTTACATAAGGGAGTTTTCTAGGCTTTTTGTTGGCTTTAAAGAAAAAGCACAAATAAGGACGTGGAACACGGGAGACAGGAGGCAGGAACAAAAGCAAATAATTTAATGAGCTATTCAAACGGGAATTCACTAACTGTGCTTCCTGAAGCCTTAATGAGAGATGGAGGCATTTGGGTGAGGAGTTCATATTATTACCCTGAAGGTGTTGTATTCAGAAAGGCAATAGATTCTCAAAAAGAAGTACTCTGATAAAAATTCTAAATCAGAAATCACAGAATATGCTTCTTCATTCTGAGCTTCATAATCCAGTCTGTGCAGTATTGGATGGGCTTGTATTTCTCTGTTCTACCCTCTGGGCATCTTGGAGGTCATTCCACTGCTTTTTAAGCATTACCCTCTCCCATCCCTTAATAGAGGCCAAGCAGAAAAATTTGGATAGTTCAAGTGTATCCTATTTCACACAGTAGATTAGTTTCTTTGCTCCTTTATATATTGGTACTTCTTAATGATGTATAAGTCTTTGGAATCAGAATATCCATCTTCTGATTCAGGTTTGGCCACTGTGTAAACTTGAATAAATCACTTAATTTCTCAGGCCCTCGATTTCCTTATCTGTGAGATGGAGGTAATGGGTTGGGATCAATTGGAGGACAGAAGGTTTGCCTGGGCTGTAGGAAGTCATTAACTGTATGAATGGTATAGAAAATTGTATCTGTATGTATGTGTATGCTCATGTTCCCACTTGTGAATAGGGGATCAGTATGTTTCAGAAGATTCTTCAAGAACTTTGTGGTCCCTAAAAACCATTATACAAATCTAACCCAAAAAGTACCAGGCAAACCTCATTTTAGATGCAAAAATGCTACAACTTCATAAAAATCTTGGGTTTAGATGATAATTTCAGAGCTCCCTCAGGTCCTTTTCTTGAGCTCCAGCTGAGAGTGGCTTTGCCAATCCTAGGTTAAGTTCCCACTCTCTTCCCAGTTTTAATGACTTATGCACAAATAAATCAGATTCTTAATGAGGAGGTAAGCCATCAAATATATCAGAAACATTCAAATTTAAAAGATCATTTTTACGATGTGAATAAATATGCCCTAATTTATCCACTTTAAAAATCACTGTTTTAATATTTAGTTTTTCATAACATACAAGGAGCTATAGCTTGAGAAATTTAATAGAATTTCAGAGTAAAAGAAGATCTTACAGCAGCACTGTCCAAAAGAACTATCTAAGACGATGGAAATGTTCTATAAATTTGTACCGTCCAATACAGTGGTCACTAGTCACATCTGGCCATTGAGCACTTGAAATGTGGCTAGTGTGACAGGAATTAAAATTTTAATTTAGTTTAATTTTAGTTTAAATAGTCACATGTGGCAAGTGACTCTCATATTGGAGACACAGTCTTCTAGAAGGTCCCACGTAACCCACATCAGGAGCTGAAAATCTCACAACACCTCATAAAGCGGGTTTTCTTAACGGCAATACTATTGAGTGGGGTGAGCTAATTCTTTGTCTGTGTGGGCACGTGGGGAGGCTGTCCGGCACACTGTAGGGTATTTAGCAGCATCCCTGGCCTCTACCCATCAGATGCCATTAGTGTCCAATCCTCAGTTGTTGTCACAATGTCTTCAGACATTACCTAATGTCTCCTGCAGGGTATAGTTGCCCCAGCTTGAGAACCACTCCCCTTGAATAAGTTGTCCTTGAGCTTTCCTTGAAAATACCCAGGGACCAAGTACCTCATCAGACAGGCCAATTCCACATTGGGTTCTTGAAATTATTGGAGGTTATTCCATGTATATGGCTGCCCGTACATTCCCTTCTCCATTCTTTGTACTATTGACAACCCTGGTGAACTGCTGAGGAGGAAGGCGGAATAAACAAGCTAGGGGAAATGTGCATTAACAGGAAGCACAGCACACAGTGGTTAAGAGTGTGAACTCTGGAACCCACAAGACTTGGTTCATTTCTGGCTCTGTCAGGAACTAGCTGTGTGAATATCTGCAAGTTGATTCAGCTTTTTGTTTCTTAATTTTCCCTCTTATAGCATAAGAGTGGTGAGGGTAACCAGAATTGTTTTAAGATTAAATGAAATAATGCCTGTAATATGTTTGGTTACTATTATTATAAGCAATAATGATAATAATATTCTACTCTCTTGTGCTAATTGTTATTAAATATTTTATCACATGTAATCCTCCAAGGATTTTGTAGATATTGTTATTCCCATTTGACAAATGAAAAATGTTGATGCTCACATAGTTTAAGTGATGTGCCTAAGGGCATGCTTGATGAGTGAAAAAGCTGGGATTCAAATCCAGTTCATGCAGGGCCAATTTTACTGTTCTTTCTGCCATATAGAAAGCGCTCTGCCCTATCTCGTGATCTCAGCTTCTGTGTCTGTGAGGGATCAGTCTATGTGCTCCAGGTATGGAGAGTTTTATATAGTCGTCAGGGATTTATGTAATGGTTGGAAGAGCCTGGGTGCAAAGATCAGAGAGGCCACCAGCCAAGATCTCAGCCTGAAACACCAAGGCTGGAGATTGTCGGGAGCCCCTCAGAGTTCTCAGGTAGAAACCTGCTGTGAAGCTCCATCTACCCGTGCATCTAGATACAACTACCTCTGCAGGATAAAGTCCTCTGCCTCTCTTCTGCCTTCCAGATATCTCTCATCCATGCTCTAACCTGGATCCTTCAGGGAATGGCATTCTGGGAAATGTAGCTCCTGCTTTGCCTCTGAGATACAGAGGAGACCTAGCTGGTGATAGTAGTGATGCTGAATTGACAACCAAAAATCCAGCACACAGTCAAGGGATTCGTTCGGTCACCAGCAGATCACAGGAGGCAGGATGATATGTGGGAAAGGTCCTGGGTCCAAATGCTCCCTTCAGCACCTCTAGTTATCAGTGGGCAAGTCATTTCACTTCTCAGGCTCTTTGCCTATCAGGATTAAATAAAATAACATACACTAAATGAATCTCACAGAGCCTAGAACGCAGTGAATGTTCAGTTAGTGTTGGTTTTTGCTCCTCCCAGGTAGAAACAGACAAGTGTGTTCTGAGGGCTATTTGGCCAAAGCGCTCTTCAACCGTTCAAGGCAAATGCTCTTTGGGCAGAGATTGCTGGTTGCCCCAGATCTACTCCTCCTTTCTTCCATAGTGGTAGGGTCCCATAATGGCGCAGATGAAGATCACATTCTGGATTCTTTTTTTTTTTTTTTTTTGAGAAAGATTAGCACTGAGCTAACATCTGCTGCCAATCCTCCTCTTTCTGCTGAGGAAGACTGGCCCTGAGCTAACATTCGTGCCCATCTTCCTCTACTTTATATGTGGGACTCCTGCCACAGCATGGCTTGCCAAGCAGTGCCATGTCCACACCCGGGATCCGGACTGGTGAACCTCGGGCTGCGGAAGCAGAACGTGCACACTTAACTGCTATGCCACTGGACTGGCCCCACATTCTGGCTTCTTTTGAAGTCAAGGATGGCCACATTCTCACCTGTGGCTGTGGGGGCAGGTGATGAATGCAACTTCCAGGTCTGGCCTTTCAAAGGAACTGGAGCTATGCTCCCCTTCCTCTCCCTCTTTCTGCTGGCTGGGCTGTGGCCCTGTTGATGAGAGCCAGAGCAGCGTTTTAGACTGCAGGCCAGCAGCCATAAGCTGAAGGCAGGAGAGCAACAAGGCAGAAGGAATTTGGATCCTTGCCCCTCTGGGACTGCTGTGTCAGCCAAGACAGCTTGGGCTCAGAGTACTAGGTGAGTGAGAAATAAACTTCTGTCTTGTTGCCACCACTGAGATTTCTCTGCTATAGCAGCTTAGCCTGTCTTCTAACTATAGACCATTGGATTCAGACACTCCTACAGAATCTCTCAATTATGATATTGAGGCAGCTTTCTGCAGGGGTGTGAATGCTCAACTGAGATAGATTTTGAGCCAGAATGGCCAATGTCTTAGCCAGCTGATTTTGTTTTGAAAGACAGATCCTGAAAATGGTGGGTGAGTAAAAGAAGTACAAAAATGGGTAGAGGCATCAGCATCAGGAAGCAGCTCAGAGGGAGCGCAGACACCCTGCAGTGGAAGCAGGCAGCCCTTGAAAGCAGCAAGGTGTGCTGCCCGGGATGGCAGGAGGGCTGATAAGAAATGCTTTAAATGCAGAAGTCAGTGACATTTCTAGGCTTTCAGGAATACTGCTAGTATTAAAAACAAACAAACTTTATGGATAGAGCAAAGCTTTCCTCAGCTGATGCCTGGGTGATCACTGGTGCTCAGCAGAGCAGCACCCATGCTTCTGCCAATAATCATAATTTAAAGATTCCAAGTGATATAAACATCACACTGCAGTATCTGTTGCCTTCACAGAGACCTGGCTTCACAGACACAAAGAACTGGAAGGTACCGCCACAGTGGTTGGGATCTCGACTGGCATGTTTATTGCAGCATTTACTGCCTTGTAACCACATCAGTTGTATAGATGTCCTTTCTAGAGACTGTGAACCCTGTATGAATTATTTGTCTTTGTACCTTATGCTCCTAGAATGGTCGATAAATATTTAAATGGATGAAGCTGTTCAACCTCTTCACCTTGCAGTGACTTGTTCAAAGTCAAAATTAATAGTAGAAAAAAACCTGATTGCTTTTTTTCTTCTAAGTGGAAAGTTCTGTTTTTCCCAGGGCCTGGATAGCTAAGACAAATCTCTTATTAGGGGTCCTCTAACTCAGATCCACCTGTACACACAAACACAAAAAACATACATACACAAACACACTGGCATGCAAGCAAACACAAAACACACAGGCCGACGCAGTAGAGTTGTGGAGATGTCAAGGCAGGTTGGGAGGAAGCAGAAGGCTGATTCTCTGCTCCACGTGGTCCTGTGTGGAGGAGGAAGAGGGAGCCCTATTCTTCAGCGATATGAGCAGCTGCTTTAGAAAGGTCACACCTCCCCCTAAAGATACACACACACACACACACACACACAAACATTTGCTTACCTCAACATCTACAATCACAACTATCACCATTAGTAATTCCTTCTACGTGATTTTGCAGAGAAATTCAAGCTCCAGAGAGGAGCTTTTTCCCTAGAAATCTATGATGCTGAGTTTACAAGTATGCTTGGCAATGACTGATGGGTTTGTATGAAATTCTACCTCTCTTTAGGGTGCCACCATGTACCCTTAACTTAGAGAGTCTATAGGTAATTCCTGACTTTATTTTCTTTATTGCCCCCCACCCCATAACCCTTCTCCATTACACACCTACCAATGTTTACTGAGTACACCTCAGAAATGTCTTGGAGATGCTTTTTGCCCACTATTCCCATAGTCACTGGCCATCCTTAGCCTCTTACTATCTCTTACCTGGATGTTGACCTTAGCCCTTATCTCCTCAACACAACCTGTCAACTAATTCATTTTCTGAGAAGTTAGCAGAGTGCAGCACCAATGTGAAAGTTTAATCATGGTCCTCCCTTCCTTGAAATCCTTTGATGATGCTCCGTTTTCTCCACCATAAATCCAGACACCTTACCATGGCCTCCAAGTTCCTTCACCATTGGAACCCATTCCAACCTCAGTTTCCACCTTTTACCTCAGACATTCAGTCTGGCCCTACCAAAATGAATTCTTTTCCTCACAAACGCTCAGTCACTTCCACTGTTCAGCCTTTCTCTCATCACTCTCTCTGTGTGAAGCATCCTTCACCTACTTCCCTGCATACTGAATCCATTATCCTTCAGATCACTGTACGCATCTTCTCCAACCCCATCCCACACTGCCTTCCGCTGCTGGAGAAATAATTACTCCCTCCTCTGTGTGCCCACAGAATTTTGCATAAATTTATTTCTCACTTGCTGTTATATTTATTTATTAACATTTACAGCCACTCTCCCCCACAAGCTTGTGAGCCCTTCTGGGAGAGATGTTAACTCTTACTCATATACGAAACACCAGTGTCCAGGATAGTGCTGGCCACAGAAGAGGGTCTTAGGAAATGATGTTGTTGATAGAATGTTACTGGGTAGCAGTGTACATCAGGGTTAATGGGAGGGGCTTTGGAATCAAAGAGACCAAAATTCGAATTCAGAAAATGCCATTTATTAGTTCCATGACCTGTAGCAAGTTATGCAATGTCTCTGTGGCAGGCAGAATAATGGCCCCTCAAAGATGTCCATGTCTTAATCCTTGGAACCTGTGAATGTGTTGCATACATGGCAGAGAGAAATTAAGATTACAGAAGGAATTAAGGTTGCTAATCAGCTGACCTTAAGAGAGGGAGGGTATCCTGGATTAACCAGGTGGTCCAATATATTTACAGGAGTCCTTGAAAGTGAGAGATCGATACAGAAGGGGGATCAGAGTGATAAGAATGTGAGAAAGACTCAACTCACATTGCTGGCTTTGAAGATAGAGGAGGTCAAGATCCAAGGAAGGCAGGCAGCCTCTAGAAGCTGGAAAAGATAAGGAAACAAATGCTCCCACAGAGCCTCCAGAACGGCATGGAGCTCTGCCAAGACCTTGGTGTTAGCCCAGTGAGTCCCATTTCAGACTTCCGACCTCCAGAACTGTAAGGTAATGAGTTTGTGTTGTTTTAAGCCACTAAATTTGAGGTAATTTGTTACAGCAGTGATAGGAAACTCAAACAAGCTCTAAGTCTGTTCCTTCTTTGGAAAATGAAGATAATAATGGTCCCAGTCACCCAGGGTCATAGGGAGAACCACTTAAGCTAATCCTGTAATGCATTGGCACGTGCTTTGCAGAGAATGGGTGCTGAAAAAAGGCAGTAGTCAAAGCCACCGCTGTAGCATTGCCAGTTAAGGCAGGCAGGGGGGTAAGTGGAAAGTTCAAAGAGATACCCAGGGAGAAGCAATCTGTCTGAGTCCTTCATGAAAGGGAAACCGGTACCAGGGAGGGTGTGAAGGATGGCTATATAGAGAAGGGGAATTTAGAAAGAGGAGGAGGGCATCAACCAATGTAGACTTCCACCTCTGTCAACCAATGAAGTCTTCCACTATGGTGGAAGCTGCACAAGATCAGGGGGATGGGGATGTTGGTCCCATCCATGCCATCCTGTTTAAAACTTCCCAGCTAATCCTAACGATGTTGGCAAGACAAATGGCCAAGGATAGACAGAGAAGAAGTCAGCTTTCTGAGGGACCCAATAACAAGATCTCTAAGCCCTTTTCCTATTGTTCTGGATATTTCCCAAGAGATCCTAGAGTGACACTTGGAAGCCTATCTTTACTGGCTCAGCTCAGTCCTTTGGCTAAGAGAGAACTGGTTGTGAGGTTGGAAACCTGGGTTTCAGATCTGATGGGGCTGTTTACTAGCTGGTGTCCTTGAACAAAGCAACTGCTCATATCCTTGGTTTCCTGGTAAAGGAAGACGGTAGGACTAGATCTGTGGTTTTCGATCTATGCTTCCTATGAGACACCTCTGGGAATGCCCTGGGGGCAGGCCTAAATAGAGTCCTCTGGCTCCTGCTTGCTAATTTCAACCCGAGCAGGCTTGCTTTTGCCTTTTATATAGATTAGAATTTCACATAAGCTTTTCTTTGGGCTCTGGAGGAGCTGCTTGAAAGAACTTCAAAAACTATAAGAAAAGATGATCTTTTCTGGCCTAGAGTTTAATAATATTTGGCCCAAACACACTTTGAACACAAGTTGCAGAAGAGGCGAATCAGGCAGACTCTTTAGAGGGCCAATTAACATTCCCTCATGTCTGAAAGAACCAAAGATCTTTGGTCGGGAGAAGATGGACTTTCTTTTCAACTGCTTCTGTCTGGAGGTCCCACTATCCTTAGAGCATGTGTGGTTTTGCAGACCTGCCTCTGCGTGGAACCGACAGTGGCCCAGGTCACTTCCCTACTTCCCTACTGTGTGGGGGATGCTAGCAGGTCATTGAAGCCTGGCTCCCCACATCTCAACAGCTCCAGGTGCACTCCCCATTAAGAAAGTGAGATCCTGAGCCTCAGTTCTCAGTTCTGGCTGTGCACTAGAATCACCTGGAGAATTTTAGAAGTTTTGATGCTCACGCTATATTTTATACCTATGAAATCAGAATCTCTGGGGGTAGGACTCGCATCAGTAGTTCCAGTGAGACGCACTGCTCCAGGTACATGAGGGTGAGCTTGTCTAGGAGGAGACTGCTAATTTCCTGAGAGGGCTGAATCTGCTGCCCTGGAGATCCCTCAGGACTTGGCAATGACAACAGATGAAATATGCCACCACTCCTCTTCCTACTCGAAATTCTACAATGATTATGGCTGTGCATTTGTAGGATGTCATCAACTGCACAGGTCTTCATGTCAGCTTGTAGCTCATCAGGTAAAAAGTCATTCTTCATTTCTCAATGATTTTTCTTGCATGATCACTTTACTGGAGAAATTTTTCACCTTTGCCTTTTGTGAAGGTTCAGGATCTTACATATGACATGCTTCAGGGCTGTCATAAAGGCAGAGGACCTTGAAGGCTACCTTCATTTGAGGGAATGATACTGTGGAAGTTGAGTAATAGTGAATACATTATTATTATTATTCAGCAGGAAAAGAAATATCTGTACAAGGAAATAAGCCAGATTCCATTAGACAGCTTACCCATCATGTATTTGATATAAACTTAGTGTGTATTGTTTATAATATGACTTTCGAGATTAGAGGTCTATGTCAAAGTCAATGCCAGGAGACAACAAAGACCAAACACACAGCTCTTTAAGGATCTATTTGTATTAGAGTTTGCATGAACACTTAGGTGACTTGCTTTTTTTAATCCGGGCTCTACAGACATCTTAGCTTGTAAGTGGATAAATACATGATGTGTTGACGCTCAGGAAAAACTTTACTGATGGACACAGATGTTTGTATTCAGGAAAAAATCCACAGATAACCTTCAGCTGAGTTTTTAGTGGACTATTTAGCTCCCACCCTCATCAGTACTTTGACCAGTCTTCTTAGCCATAGAAAGTTTGTTAAGGTGGGCCTCTTGCCTTTTCCCATCTTGTCCCCAGGCTCATTTGGAGGAGATACTGAGCAGTAGTGTGGCCAAAGGAAGCAAGGAAGGAAGCAGTGAGGGAAGGAGGTGGGTGAAAAAAGGAACAATTGGAAGCTGGTCGCATGGCTGAGTGGTTAAGTTTGGGTACTCTGCTTCAGCGGCCTGGGGTTTGCCAGTTTGGATCCTGGGCACAAACCTAGCACCACTCATCAGGCCATGCTGAGGCAGCGTCCCACATAGAAGAACTAGAAGAACATGCAACTAGGATACACAACTAGGTACTGGGGGACTTTGGGGAGGAAAAAAAAAAAAGAGGAAGATAGGCAACAGATGTTAGCTCAGTGCCAGTCTTCCTCAGAAAAAAAGAAAAAAAGGACAATTGTTGAGTCTGTATTTTACATCAGGTTCATACTTTGCAGGTGTTAAACCCATTGACATCTCGTACTGGCCTTGCAAGGTAGCCCTGTTCTCACATACAGGATCCTGCTGAACTGTAAGCTCCAAGACCAAATCATCACTATCTCCAGGGATTAGCGGGTGCATTAATTCCCTGTTGAGGTGACTTGAATGACTTGCCAAGGGCCATACAGCCTGTGTTGAAGCCAAATATTGAACCCATGCCCCTCTGACACTCAAAGTGCTCTGCACATCAGCCCACAGTGACCACAATTCAAACCCAAACAAGATTTTACACAGGGCAGACATGGGCACCTATTTTGCAGTGTGGGGAGTTATGGCGTGAGGTGCGCCTTCTCCTGCAATGTCTTCACTCTCTCTGTGAGTGTGTCTGTGCGTGTTTGCACATAGGGAAGCTGGCAGATCCTGGGAGAGAAAGGAAATGTATGGGAAGTGGAATTATGAACCCCATTCCTGTCCACCTGCCTCTTTCATCCCAATACACATCTGTACTACAGTGTGTAGTTCTGTCACTGTAAGAGCATGCGAAATCTCAGGACAAGCCAGATTGAGTCTTAGCCCCTAATTTCTTACAGACATTCCAAGTTGGTACCAAGTGGTGTAATATTAGGGTATGGCAGGCTCAGCAGGTGGGAATCTATTGCCAGAGCAGTGATTCCATCACTGCGTGTGTATGTTTTACAACCTTTATTATTTCGCAAGTAATAACTACACATTGAGGAGACGTTGGGAAATATTATCAAATTGCGAAACCGTGAACAAATCAAAAATTATGTGTTAAACGACTTGAGAAGGCTTACAAAATAGGAAATTGAGTTATTACTCGTTCTTTCTCTGGAGCACTAGGCCTCACTGAGGTAATTTTCAGTGAAGAGAGAAAAGTCTAGAATAACTCAATAATGTTCAGCTTCCCCTCCTCCAAGATATATGTATCTTTTTTCACTGGTAAACTAGAGTCCAGTCCTGAAACCCTAAAATAAAAACATATTGAAGGTATTTTTTTAATGAATAGATAAATCACCAACAATGCCACCACTCAGAGTAATCACACTTGAGATTTGGGGGAGTATAGTTTTATTTTATTTTATTTTGAGGAAGATTAGCCCTGAGCTAACATCTGCTGCCAATCCTCCTCTTTTTGCTGAGGAAGACTGGCCCTGAGCTAACATCCGAGCCCATCTTTTTCTACCTTATATGTGGAACGCTTGCCACAGCATGGCTTGGTAAGTGGTGCACGCCCGGGACCCAAGCGGCCAACCCCGGGCCGCCAAAGTGGAACAAGCGAACTTCACCACGGTGCCACCAGGTTGGTCCTGGGGAATATAATTTTAAATGTGTGTGTGTTTGAGCATCTACTCTTACAAGGATGGCATAAAACTGCAAGTATTGTTTTTTTTAAAGATTGCCTTGGTGGAAAATGCAATCTTGCAATCTTTACAAGTTTTCCTCTTCAGGAACATAACACAAACAGCCTTGCCACTTGTTTTTCTTCTTTTATCCCCCTCAGAAAAGAATTAGTGTCTTTAGAAAGGTCTAACACATTTCTGATTAAATTTAATCTTCTGAATTTTGTATTTCTTTGTTATTGTGAAGCTTTTCTGTAACATGTTCTAAGAGGTTAATGATAATGTAGCTATAATTTTTTCATTATTTATGTTAAAACTATCTTACTGAACTCTCTTAGTTCTAATTCTTTTTCAGTTGATTCTCAGATATGTTCCAGAAAGGTATTTGTATTTGCTAAAAATAATGGTAAATTTGCTCCAATAGTCATAGGTCTCATTTAATTTTCTATTCAAGTGCATTACTTAACATCCTCAGAACCGAGTTCAATGACAGACAGAGGTGACAGTGGGCTTATGTGTTTCACGCCTGACTTTGATACAGTTGCCTCTGCTGTTTCAGTGTTGAGTCTAATACCAAGTATTGGACCTAGGTTTTTTAAAAAGAATTATTAAGAAAGAAATCTTTCTGATCCTTATTTGTCAAGATTTTTTTTTTTCAAAGATTTTATTTTTTCCTCTTTCTCCCCAAAGCCCCCCGGCACACAGTTGTATATTCTTCGTTGTGGGTCCTTCCAGCTGTGACATGTGGGATGCTGCCCCAGCATGGTTTGATGAGCAGTGCCATGTCCATGCCCAGGATTCGAACCAATGAAACACTGGGCCACCTGCAGCGGAGTGCGCGAACCCAACCACTCGGTCATGGGGCCAGCCCCCTGTCAAGATTTTTTAAAACCAAGAATCAATGTTGAATTTTACCAAATATATTTTTGGCATCTAATGGGATCATTATATACATTTTTCCTCCTTTAGGCTGTTAATGTTATAATTACGTTAATGTTGCTGATGAGAACATGTGAATTCCGGAGGAGGGCAGCAGGGGTAGTGAGTGGAGAGGAATGAGAGGAGGAATGGGAGCTGGAATCAGGACTATATTTCCCATGTGGAGGAAGGATCCCCTCTGCGGAGTGCTGACCATGGAGAGTGGTGCGTTTGGAGGTGTCAGATGACTCTTGGTAGGACTCTTCATCTGTGACATTCTTATACTTTTAGTAAAGTTGTTTGGGTAAAATTTCAGAAAAGTCTCAAAATGAATAGTGAAACTGAATTTCTTGTAGAAAATCAAAAAAGAGAGAAGCCTTATACCATATGTGTTATGTGGCCAGCTTTAGATGACTGGTCAAAGGCAGGAAGGAGGCAGAAGCTCAAAGAAAGAAGGTCTGGGATTTATAAGAAGTGCTTTATGATGCCCCCAACCAAGGAATTGAGTCCAAATTCCTGAGAAGCAGGGAGGTGCTAATTGATGTGTGGGTTGTAAAGAGATTTTCTAATGTTGAACCATCCTTGCATTCCAGAAATCAATTCTGCTTGCTCATAGTGTATTATTCTATTAAGATCCAGCTGGATTTGGTTCACTAATGTTTTAACAATGTTTGCACCTATAATAGTAAAATTGATCTTAAGTTTTTATTTATTTATTTGTTTGTTTGTTTGTTTGTTTGTTTATTTGGTAAGGAAGATTGGCCCTGAGTTAATGTCTGTGCCAATCTTCCCCTATTTTGTATGTGGGACACCACCACAGCATGCCTTCATAAGCAATATGTAGGTCCACATGCAAGATCTGAACCAGAGAACCCTGGGCCACCAAAGCAGAATGCGTGAACTTAACGACTATGCAAACAGGCCAGCCCCCTTGAATTTTTATTTTTTAATTATTTTTGGTATTATTGCTTTCAGGTTTTCGTATAAAGATTATATTTTTTGTAAAATGAATTGAGAGGGGTTTATTCTTTCTGTTTTTTGAAACAGTTCAAACAAATTAGGACTTATCTATATCTTGAAGATTTGATAGAAATTTCCTGTAAAATTATCTGGACTTTGGGGGTGGGTGTAGTTCAAGGATTTTGGGTTTTTTAAATTCCTTTAGTGGTTACTGTGCTAAACAGGTTTTCTGCCTTTTCTTGGAATTTATATTTTTCTAGGAAATTCATCAAATTCATATTCTCAAATTCATTGGCATATCATTTTATCTATATTTTTTCACAATGTTTTTAATCACCTCCTGTGTCTGTGGTTAAATGTTTGTTTCTCTTTCCTTATGTTGTATTTCTTTCTTTATTGTTTCTTTCTTGGGGAGATAGAGATAGGAGGTAAGATTTCCAGATTTGCTCCTTTTAGAACCAGAGTGTGGGAGTCAGAAGGGTTAAAAGAAATGTGGGTTGCAGTTTTCATTAATACAGTTCTCTTAACCAACCCCCACTGACTCACTATATCCATCAAAGCTTTCCCCCACTCTGTAGAATGCACTGCCTGACTTTCTGCATCTAGAATGCTCACAACCAGGACTTGACTCCCTCCTGTCGTTCTCTCCTCAGCTGAGTGATGGAGTTGTCTGAAACCTGTTAGTACCAGTTGTATTATTGCAATTACGTAATCTATTTCATATTGTATAAACCAATGCATATCAACTGCTGTTGAATTAGGCTTGAGAGAGACAACTTAAAAATCTGGAAGAGAACTGCAAAACACTAGGATTTTGCTTCATATTATTTCTCAAGGGATGTTTAAGTTCTGTTCCCACTTTAAAGAAGTTGAAACTAGCAATTGGAGAGGATATGTATGGAAATGGTTTATATGAGAAAGATGGTGGAGCACTCCAATGAGCAAACTCAACTTAGAGAAAAGCCTGTGCTGCAAAAGATTGGGAAATTACTGTATATTTATGTTTTAGCTTCAAATAAGTTATGTGTTAATTTTTATAATTTCTGGCTTTATTTGAATTTTTCAGTTAACTGCTCCTGACTGTGTAAGAGAAGAGAGTTTCTACTGGACATTAACTGCCCCCTTCATTTGTTAATTCTTTATTTTCCAGTGGTTTATTTTGCTGTATTTCTCTAGCATCTGGAATTAGTGCAGTAGATGTCTGGACTTTTTCTTTCCAGTGTGACTTTCTCCAAGAAACTGTTCTTCCCACTATCATCATAATTCTACCGGGCCCCCAATAATGGGATCCTGGCTTACTTTGAATAGGTCTCCTAAGATAGCTCATTCAGACATTCTCTCCTGAGAAGCTGAATCTGCAGTGGAGACATTCAGGAAGGAATGACAGTTATAACTGAGTCACCCTAGTGTCAGGATCATGGAGAAAGGTCCATGAGATCCTAATGCTTGGTTCTGCCTTTCCTTTCTTCCTTTGCTTCTATGACCTATTCCAGGAGAAAAATAGGAGTCTCCCAATGGACAGCTCATGGAATAGTGAGAGATCCTTTGAATATATTCCAGGATGAGCTTTTCAGTACTTTCCAACTAAATAAATGTAACAAAAACACCTCATTTGCTTATTTGAAATCTTTCTTCTTTAATAATAAAGTCGTTAAATGCTATGAATTTCCCCTGAGTACAATTTTCACTAGAATGTGGTATAATTATTATCAATATTTTCCAAGGAGTTTATAATTGCACTTTTGATTGCTTCTTTGATCTTATAGTTACTTAGGAGAAACATCTTTTGAGTTCCCAAAACTCAAAAGTTTGAGGACTTTTTTTCTGTTTATTTTTTTATATTTTCTAATTTTCTGGCTCCATTGCCAGCATCTAGATTATTGCTTGGCAAAAGGTAGATGCTCATTAAATATTGAATGAATGAATGAACAAATGAATAAATCAATGAATCAGAAAACGGGGGCTGTAGAATTTGTGTTCTTGAATTTTCTGATGTAGTATTTTTAGCCAATTTTGGTAAACTTTTGTAAATATTTCAGGAACAATTTTAAAGAATGTATTTTTTGGTAGGGTAAAAAGCTCTGTTTATTATTAAACAACTTAGGGTGTGTTTCAGAGGCTCTGCATCCTTATATATTTTTGTCTCTTTGATCTCTCAGTTTACGAGAAAACCATTTGAAGCCTTCCATCAGGTTTTAATCATTGCCCAAAGTAGAGATGACTATTTTTCTGAACTAGACTTTCTTTGAATCTTTTAAAAGCAATGATGTGGAGATTTGATGGCCTTGAAAGAGAGTCCAACCAAAGCAAGATGCAGCTAAGCAGATAGTGCCCAAATTGCTTTAATCCCCCTGGAAAGAAGGAAAAAGAACTGTTTTTTCTTACTCCTGTCCAGCCCCAAACTTCTTGTTAAATTCCTTGAATAAAAGAGGTACACAAGGAGTTTGCCTTGACACAGGAGTCAAGGTTGACGGGTTCTACCAGGTAGGTGATTTAAAGAGGCTGGAGTTGTGTCCACTTTTATTATTTCTCCTGGGGTGAATTAGAGGGCCTACGGATGACGTCGTCATACTGCTGTCAGATTTGAAATGCTAAGGGACCATCTTTATTTGTTTGTTTTTCTTTCTCTCTAATAGGAACATTAAACGGCAAGCAAGCATCATTTCCAAACAGAGGTAGAGTGCTCGAAGGAACTTTGCAAACATTGCGTGGTCTCTCTGGGAAGGAATATGGAACTTGAAAAAATTGCCACAGTTTATTAATTCCATTTGTTTTCAAAGAGCAGGATGGTTTTTCACATGGCAATGCTAAAGCGCCCCAGCCCATAAAAAGACATTTTCCAAGGATTTTCCTATAGCATATCCTAATTCTGATCTCTTGTTTTTCTTATGTTTTTGTTTCTGTCTATCTATTTCTGGGCTACATTATTTGACATGGAAAGGTGCCTGCCTGATGTATGTCCATTGTGAATTGTCCTCTTAACTATTAAAAATAAGCTTCTTTGTTTTATTTAATGCTTTTTCTTAGATTCTACATTGTCAGATAATATTACCACTCCTACCTTTTTGTGTGTTTGTATTCACTTGGTAGATCTCTGCCTTCTTCTTTCAGTTAAAATTTTCTGGTTATTTGATATTAAATGTATCTCGTTAAAACCAAAGCTTGTATAACGTGAGGACCTTTGTCTCATAATAGGGAAAGTAATCTGTTTATATTGGTTGTTTGATCTCATTCCTGTTATCTCTAAGAATTTAATTTTTTCTGTTTCTTCAGTAATACCTACTTTTTCATTCTTAATGTTGTATATTTGTGTTCTCTTTCCTTTGTTTTCTTAGTTAGCCTGGGAGAATTAAATCTCTTTCTTTTATTTATCCATTGTTCTGTTTCAAATTTATGAATTCAGCTTATATGTTCACTATTCCTTTTCTTGGGTCAATATTGGAAAATGTGTAGGTCATGTATTCTTATTCTTTTCGAAATGTCTTTGATATAGCTTTGACCATATCCCACTAAAATCTGAGATTCATTCTAGTCATTATAATCACTTTCTAAATCAACCCTAATTGCAGTTTTAATTTCTTTTTTGACTCCAGTGTATTTAGCTGTGTTTTTTTAGTTTCCAAGTAGGATTTTAAAAAGCCATTTTCCATTAATTTGCAATTTTATTGCACTGTGGTGAAAAATCGGCTAGTATAATGTCTCAGTGAAATTAGTGAGATTTGCTTTGTGGCCCAAGATACCGATTTTTTGTGAATATACTATGGATGGTTATAATAAGTGTAATTCATGATAGATAGATAGATAGAGATTCAAGCTTATTAATGATATTAATTTTTTATGTCGTTAGTAATTTTCTCTACTACTTCTCCAGATTCTAGAACAGGCATACTAAAATTTCCTATTGCATATATTTTTTGTCAATTTCTCCTCCTATTTTTTAACATTTTAATGCTATGTGATTAAATGAATAAATTCAGCCGTCATTCATGACTGTTATATCTTTATTGTAGGTATCGTTCAAAATGTAAAACAACCCCTTTTGTCCTAATTAGCAATTGTTTCTCTTTATTTCAGCTTTATTTGATGTTATTATTGCCATATCTACATTCTTTTTTTTGCCCAGAGTGTCATTATCTACCTCAGTATTTTTAACCTCTCAATTAGTTTTAACTGAGTCTCTGGAAAATCCTATATAGCTGAATTTTTCATTTAACTAAATCTGAATGTTTTAATACTTCTATTTAATATATTCATATTCATTTAGTAATTAATTTATTTCACCCTGATTTTGTCATCTTATTTTGCACTTTTAAACATTTTTTCCTTATTTTTCAGTTTGTCTTCTCCCACTCTTTATTACATTGGTAAATTTTTCCTAATAAAGTAATTCCCTAATTCCTATTTCTTCAGAAATTAAAATTTATAATTTTGGTCTACCAGTGATAGTCTTTAAACTGAAAAGATATATATTTCCCATTTAATCCCAAGGCTAGACTAATGTCTTTTGAGTACCTGTGTGAACTATGGCAGATTTAACACCCTCATACTTTCTCCTTCTTTCCTCCCTGCTTGCCTGCCATCTTCGCTTGGATTTTGTCAATAGACAGTGGACTTTCCACCCAGATTAATAATAATAATAATTTTTCATGTTATGAATGTTAACTTTAAATAATTATGCTTGACATTTGCATTAACTTTCACTCCAAGCTAATATCGATTATTTAGACAAATACAAAAGTTTACTTATTTTATTGATTATCGTCATTAATTTCCTGTTCAACCTCCAGATTCCAGTTCTTGGTTTGGAGCATTTGTGCATCAATACTTCTTCAAATAATTTTTATTAAGGAAAATATATGGATGCTATGCTTCTTAGTTCTTGCAAGTATGAAACTCTCTTCTGATGCTCTTGCACATGTTAAATATCTCTTTATTGGATGCAAAACCCTTAGGTCATAACATTTCTCTTAAATGCTGTGGATATTCTCTGTTGATTTTTGGCATTTGATATTTTTAAGAAGTCTGGTGCCAACTGAACTATTTTTATATGTGGGAGACAACCTATTTTTAATCCCTGGATGCTTGTAAGATTTTTCTCTTTGTCATTTGAGCTTAAAAATTCTGCCACACAGATATGCATTTCTTTTCTGATATTTTGCCTGGTGTTTGGAGATGCTTTTGCTCTGAAATTTCCAATCTTTTCAAGCCAAGGAATTTTTCTTCCACTATTTGTTTAATGATTGCTTCTCCTCCTTTGTTCTGCGCTGCTTCTGGAATTTCTCTTTCATATGAAACACACACACACACACACACACACAATCCTCTGGGTCTGCTTTTCATCTCTTGTATATCTCTGCACACTGTATTCCTTTCTCTAGCCTTTTTTCCCTGGGTTTTGGGAGCCTTAATCTCATCTTCTTACGAACTCACATGTGTTTGTAGTATCTCAGCTGCTGAAAGCTGCTTCTACCGCATGTTTACGAAGAACAAACTATTGGCTTACTTTCAATAATACAAATAACAGATTAGTTCAATTTATTCATAAAAGTTAAAGCAATTCAAATAAAATGAAAATTGCCCTTAACATCTTCCTAACTTACTTCCCTTCCCTAAGTTAGAAAGATTTATCTATGTTTCTGTACCTTTTTCTGCGTATCTACACCCATATAGAAACGTATGCTTTTGTTTTTTCTATGATTTGTGTGGAAACTTTCTATTCATATTGTTTTGCAATTTGCTTTTTTCATTCAACAACAGGCAGTGGAGGTCTTTCCACGCTGGCTTGGGTCAGGTTTCCTGGGAAACAGAAGCTGAGATGGAGATCTGTGTGTAGGAGGTTGATTGGCTACTGCTCTTAAGAAGAACTCCTGTGGGAGCAGGAGAGGTCGGAAGAAGTGAAACTGCAATGCAGCCACAACAAAGCTCTCAGCCATCTCATGGGGGGCTTTGGAGTCTTTCGCACTTGTCTTAAATTGGGGTAAGGGAGCCTTTATCCACATGTGGACCAGAAATTAGATGTGAACTGCCCCTGGAGGGGCCGTGACCTGGGGCGAGTCAGCTCCCCTTGGCCAGACATCTTCTGGGAGGGATTCAGCTTTGAGACATCAGCAGGGAAACTACTGGGCAGCTGAGGAGATAGTCTCACCATCCTGCAGGGGGATGTAGACAGGGCGTCACATCACCCACCACGCACACCAATACTATGGATCCAATATTAAAAAATTCTTATTTGATAACTTTTGAGTGAGTAGATCATCCAAAAAAGAATACTGTCTTCTGGTGGCTGCCCGTTGTGAATAGGGGATCAGATGATGAACATGATGTCCATTTTAGCTGAGATGTCACTGATACAATAAAAAAATTAATATGAACATTTTCAAACACACCAAAAGGTAGAGAGAACAGTACAATAAACTCCGATATTACCAGCACCCAGATTCAACAATTATCAAGATATCCCAGCATTTTAAAAATCTGTTCTTTTTTTCCTGGAGTATTTAAAAAATAATCCCATCTAATATACAGCATGGTAATTATAATTAACAATACTGTATTATATACTTGAAAGTTGTTAAGAGAGTAGATCTTAAAAGCTATCACCATAAAAAAAAAAGGTAACTATATGAGGGGGTGGAGATGTTAATGAACCTTATTGTGCTAATCATTTTGCAATACATATGTGTGTCAAATTATCATGTTATACACCTTAAACTTATGTATATTATATGTCAGTATTATCTCAATAAAGCTGGAAAAAATAAATAAAACAGTAACAATTATCCCAGACATCATGTTGCTTTACCCCTGAGCACTAAGCATGCAAATCTAAAATAAGATTGACATTTTCTGACATAACCAGTGTGCCATTATTACACCTAATAAAACTGACAAAAATTCCTTAGTAACATGCAATATCCAATTTCCTAATTAAGAGTCTCTGAATGTTTCTAAAAACGCCTTTTAGCTATTGGTTTGTGTGACTCAGGATCCAGACAGGGTCCCTCCACCCTACTTGGTTGTCCATTCTCCTAAGTCCATCCTAAACTAGGGCAACCTCTTCCTTCCTGGCTTGTTTTATGCCTGTCAGTTGTCTTCTAAATTGTCCTGCATACTTGTGGTGCCAATTAACTTGTCCTTCTTTCCCCTGACACCCATGTTTTCTATAAATGGTTACTGTTAGAGATTCGACTAGATTCTGTTTCACCTTTTTTTGGAAAGAGTCCCATCAGAGGTGGGGCTGGGTGCCTCCCACTGCAGCACACCTGGAGGTGCAGAATGCTGGGATGAACTGCTTTTAGCGATGCTGAGGTGATCACCCATATCTCTAGTCCTCACTTCAGCCTGAGCACTCCCCTTACAAAGTTCCAGGCAACCTTTTCTGTCATGACACCATCCATAAACCACCATTGTCTGAAACAGCCCATGCATTTAAAATCCACTACGTAACTTTTTCATATCCGAGTAATCTTTTCTCTCATCATCTTGATCTCCTTTCAATGATACAATATTTTCTTGAATCCTGTCAAGATGCTGAAACACATTCTTCAAAAATGTGTTTGTATTTGGCTGTTTTTAGTTTGTGGTGTATTTTCTTTAATTCCTTATATAAAGCTCCTTTCACTTGAACCGCTGAAAGCTGTCAAATGTCTAGTGATTTTTCTTTAGAGAGAGAAGCCTCTCTAAAGTATGGATAGTTGTAGTGATTTCAGTCCCCAAGAAAGGGACAGGCGTTCCAAAGGTGGTGAGAGGAAGAGCTGCAGTTGGCAGGGAATGAGCTGCGTTCATAACACTTCCACTTGTCTGTGGGCTGAGATTTGCTACTGCCATGTGCCCCAGGGAGTTCCCTTGCCCCAGGCTCCTCTCTGCTGAGATTGTGGGTGCTGGGAGCTCTGGGTTTGTCCTCTCCACCTTCCAGACTGTTTCTTAATTTTTTATATCTTTGTCATGGAAATTAGGGAGGGAAGGGAGTTAAATATGGAGTCTCGCATAGATCTCATCAAATCCACCAATTTAAGCAAGAAAACATTATTTATTTATACAAATGCAACTGGATAGGGAGCCATAACCTTTGCTTAAAAGCTGTACACTGCTCCAGTTAGAATATATGTCAAAATAGTATAAACTCCTCCTGTGTACCCTAAGTTTCATTACTAACTTAGCTATCTAAGCTTTTTTTTAAAAAAAATATTTGCTTATCTATCTTTCTCCCACGTATGGACTTCCCAGGGCTATTTCACAGCTTTTTGTCTCCTATAGCAAAATGAACTTTTACTGTGGAATGGAGGTGTTCATTACCTCGCTTACACATTTATATTCTCTACTGAATTAATAAAGTCATCAAGTGGTTCTTACTTTTTTTCTCTCTAACAGAGGTGCACCACCTGAAGCTAGAAGGCTCATCTCTCTGGAGACTTCCCTGCCTTCTCCTGTGTTGCTTTCAAACAGCCTTTAATATGGTAATGCACAAGGTCTATCTCTAACTGCTCCTAATTTCAGTTCTCACTTCATCTAAGTAATTGATAATATCTGTCAGTAAAAAAGTCAGCTCTATCTATGTATTTATCTATCTAAATACCTGGCACTATCTATCTATCTTAATATTTTGAAAATATTCGTGGAAATAAAACACAGACGTCACCAGTTAAGTTGGTTTCCTAACTCACAACCATCCATCACTGTGCTGGGGGCTGGGAAATACTTTGCTCTGGGTTTTGCTTTCTAGGAGATTAACCCAACATTTAATTTCAACCCAGTGACATCTCTAACCAACTTTTCAGAAAGTCTGACCATAATATTGTTGTATGATACATATATGATAGGTGGACTCACAAATCAGGGAATCATATGATCTACCCACTCTGTTCTCATACGATGGCCGGGATTACACAAACCCCTAAGAGGCAGACATCTCCAAGGAAAATCTTTTAAAAATCATAATAGAAAGTGCACACGAGAATGGAAATTACATGGACTTTGGAGTCCAACTTCTTTCTCAAATTTCAGCCTTGCTGAGTCTCAGATTCCTCTTCTATAGAGTCAGAATAACGACATTGCCCAGGACAGGTCAGAGAAAAGTGTCAGCTAAATATCTGCTCAAATCCCCATCCCTCAGTAGTTCTTAAATTTTTTCATGTACAAATAATTTATTCGAATCTGCCTTACCACTTTCCACTGTGAGATTAGTGATAAAAAAAAATCAAAACCCAGCCATCTTTGTGAGCATTTAGTGTGTGTCAGGTTCTGCTTTAAGCACTTTACCTGCATTGCTTATGCTTATCCTCGTGACAATCCTGAGAAGTTGGTGTTATTATTACCCCTGTGGAAATAAACGAAGACCACCCAAATGAGAATAAACAGAGGCTGCTCAGGGCTTGCTATAGGAAGGGAGTCAGCCACCATCACTTGCATTTGGCTGAGACTCGAAGCAGTCAGGGGCATGGGAAAGGTCTAAAAAGGGGCAGGCTTCAGATGTGCTCTCACTGGAGGCTGTTGGCATGGGGAAGCAAGACGTGGGCTAATTAGAAGTGGGGCATTTTTTTTTTTAAAGATTTTATTTTTTCCTTTTTCTCCTCAAAGCCCCCCGGTACATAGTTGTGTATTCTTCGTTGTGGGTTCTTCTAGTTGTGGCATGTGGGACGCTGCCTCAGCGTCATCTGATGAGCAGTGCCATGTCCGTGCCCAGGATTCGAACTAACGAAACACTGGGCCGCCTGCAGCGGAGCACGCGAACTTAACCACTCGGCCACGGGGCCAGCCCCTAGAAGTGGGGCATTTTATGTGATTTGTTTGGGAAATATATTTGGCTTTCTCTGGAGTTGAAAGGAAGGGCGAAAAACTAGGGAAGCTGGAAGTCATTGGCCACATCCTGACGGCTCTGGGCTGACTACTGCAGAGGTGGCGGTTTGGCTTCCTGGACTGGTTGCTGCAGAGGTAGAAGGCCAGAGTTCTATCGTCATACATCGTCTGACCATTGTCCATCTGTACATTGTTTCTCACTCCTACATTACAGTTGAGGAAATTGAGGCACAGAGAGCTTAAGTGACTTGCTCAAGGCATTGTAGCTAGTAAGGGCAGAGCTGAGATTTAGACCAGGAAAGTCTGCTGCAGAGCCCTAGCTCAGATCACCAGGCTCTCCCCAGCTCTGCCGTCAGACCTGGGGCCTCTCCCAGCTCCTGCCCTTGCCAGTGTGTGACCCAGAGCAAGCTGCTTTACTCTCTTTGCCTCCCTTTCCTCATCTAGAAGACAATTAGAAAAGAATAAAAGGGCTTTTATGAGAATCCAAGGAGATGACAGCTATAAAGCACCTGGCACAAGATAGACACTCTGAATATGTGTCTCACTTTTGAGAGACCAAGAACGCACTTTATAAATATAGGTTAGTTTTGCAAGTCCAACTGATCATTATTTACATCCCCAAATCTTTTTGTTTGTTTGTTTTTGACCAGGAGATTGAAACATATTTCAGAGAGCTTTTCTCTGAAAAGAATAAGGTGTTATGGTTACACATGGCCACTACTAATTTTAATAAAATGTCTAAACACTTACCGATCATTTCTTCAAGTTCTTTTTGTTAAAATTGTTATAGCCTGAAGCCATTTCTGCTATTTTCCTTACTCTGGTAGCCCCCCACAGCAGCATCTGCTTTCTATTTATAGAGCCAAACCCACAAACCATAAGCTGGTCTGATTAATTAGAAATTATCATAGCAGGGTCCACTCTCTCCTTATCCTCCATAAGCACAGCAGTGGATCTCTTTTATCCTCTCAATAACCAGCTCATATCCCCCAAGTTATAGCTTTTGGCCTTCACAGTTGGCTTATTTCAGGCCCGATCAGAGGCCAATAATTTGCTTGACCACATTCCTCATTAGTGGAGGGGCTTCCTGAGCTACAGTGGGGAATGAATGGCTCACACAAAACTTCTGAGAATCTCAGGCAAGTGGGAGAATTGAAATGCAAGAAACTGGATATTCACGAGGAAATAGCACTAAGCTCATAGGGACAGAAAGCATGGGGTATAAAGGTTGAGTGAGACCTATTGAGTTATTTAGACACCTACGTCTGGCTCTGCACACACTCCACGTAACATGTGGGTGGGTCACAATCTTACAGAGACCAGCACTCATCCTCCAGGATTGCTATGGAATAGCAGATACAAAGTGCTGCAATCATCTCCACCCACCCCAAGAATGGCAGGCTATTTTTCCAACAGCCATCTTACCAAACGGTACCAAGATTTCACAATTGTACTTCACCAGTGTAGACCACAGCCAGAGTCATAGATTTGACTAAAGTTATTGTCAAAAGACCCTTTGATTTTCTAGAAAAGAAAAATGAGAATCCGGTTCTTTAACCCAAGTCTTTTAGTGCTCAGTTGCTTTCCACCACACCTCATTATATCCATAAGTAACCTGGAAGAGCTGGAACGTGGTTGGAGACCAGAAGCTGGATAAGATAAGGGGACTCAGAGTTTGTGCTTGACACTATACAACTATTCAACACTGTCTCAAATAATACAACAGCCCAATGGCTTTTAAAACCTACACATTATGGAAGAGAAAACTGACGTTCAAGTTACAAAGGTAGTAAATTGAACTCGAACTCACAGTGGATTCCTTAAGCCCATGAACTATGAGACACTGGTTCAGTGGGAAATGATGTGACCCACTTGTCTGAACATCAGGAATGATAAGATTAGCAACCTTTTCTTTTAAATCTTCTGTGTTCCCAGTCTCTTCCATACCTTTTCTCTAATCCTCACCACAGCTCCACAAGAAAAGTGGTTTTAATACTGGTTTTACAGGAGCAAGAACTACTGCCAAGAGGGTTTAAATGACCTTCCAAGTGTCACACAACAACTAAATGGGAGAGATAGGATTTGAAGCCTGGTCTGTCTGCTTCCAAAGTAACTTCATCTTTTGACTACAACACATGAAACAAGAATGTCTGGAAAATGATATTCACTCTACTCCAAACCAAAGGAGGTCCTCTGAAACACTTCTCAGTGCTCGAACCCTTGACTCCAACAGTTTCCTGTCACGAGGAGAGGGGCTGGCAGAACAGAGGGGCTGACTGCAGAAAGTCTCTCATCTGTAAGCTCTCAGCTGGCCCTTAGTTGTACTACCCTGTGCCCTCTCTGCTTGCCATTCTCTCTTGCTGTTAACTTTTCACATATTGTTGCCCTGTTAAGCTTGTGAGCTTGTGAGCCCATGAATTTTTTCTTTTACTTCTTTGAGAACCCTAAATTCATGGACAAATGTCTTGCCCATAAAACATTCTTGGTACAGAAATGCAAACAGTGATGCAAAGAGAGTGCCCCTGGAGGAAGGCTGCAGGCTGTCTCCCAAGAGGGCTCATGGGGTTGTTGGGCAGTGGGGGGTTTCGGGCAGCCCTCAGCACTGGTGGCTCAGGAACCTGGCCTAGTCAACACACAGTGAGCGTGGCTTCATTTCTCAGAAGCTGAGTCACATTAACCACACTCATGAGGCTAACGTATTGATCCAAAAATGTCAATTTATTGACTTAAATGGGAACTCACAGTAAGCAGCCAAAGATGATCAGATACCTAAAGAAGGCCTCTAAGATGAAAGAGAGAAGAGAGCAAATACCAAAGATTTCAAAAAATTAACTTGGAGGAAACACAGACTTCTTAGGGAGAAGAAAAAGCCAAAAAAATACTATCACTGATATTTCTAGAGATAAAAGAGAAGATATTGCATCCATGAAGCAAGAACAAGCTACTATAAAAGAAAAGGAACATTCGAAGAACAAGAAAGCACTCTTGGAAATTAAAAATATGGGACTAGAAATTTAAAACCCAATAGAATAGTTGGAAGGAAAGTGAAAGAAATATCAAAGAAGGTAGAAAAACAACAACAAAGGGATGGAAACTAAGAAACAGAAAATAAGAAAATTAGGTGATCATTCCGGGAAATCCAATATCTGAAAATTAGGAGCTTCAGAGATGGAAAGAAGAAAAAGTAGAGAAAAAGATCAAATAAATAATATTACAAAAAACACAGACTATTTGATTGATAGGACTTTCTACAATGAAAGGGCCTATTGGGTTTTTATATGGTAAAGAGTGCCTTGCTGTTCATTATACAATTCCTCTTTTCTCCTGGGTATTTGAGTAGTTTCACTTCCCAGCCTCCCTTGTCGTTAGGTGTGGCCATGTAACTGAATTTTGGCCTGTTGAATGTGAGAGGAAGTAATATATGCAATTTTCTGGATCTAGGCCATAAAAATCTTTTGTGCAATCCTCTATTCACTTTCTCTTTGTCTCCTGGCTGGAAGTTGATTCCATGGACAATCTTGGAAGAAAATGGATCCATACCAATGCACAGCACGGTGAAATATGAGAACATTGGGTATAAAGAGAAAGTTTTCCAGAGAGGAAAAAATAGGTGGCCTCACTGGTGAATTCTATCAAATATTTAAAGAATTAACACTATTTGAAAACTCCTCCCAAAAATAGAAGAGCAAAGAATACTTCTTAGCTCATTCAATGAGGCCAGTATTACTCTGATACCAAAACCAGACAAAGATATCACAAGAAAAAGTAAAATTACAGACTAATTCCCTTATAAATATAGATGAAAAAAGCCTCAACCAAATGCCAGCAAACCAAATCCAGCAGCATATTGAAAGGATTATACATCGTGAACTAGGGAGTCTCCCAGAAATACAAGGCAGGTTAAACATACAAAAGTCAATCAGTGTAATATATACCACATTAACAGAATGCAGGGAAAAAAAAAAAAACAACACATGAGGATCTCAGTATATGAAAAAACACTCAACAAACTAGAAATAGAAGAGAACTTCCTCAACCTGATAAAGGGCATCTGTGAAAAGCTCACAGTTAACATCATCTTTAAGGGTAAAAGACTGAAAGTTTTCCTCTAAGATCAGAAATGAGACAAGGATGTCCACTTTTATCACTTCTGTTCAATATCCTAGTGGATGCGAAGTAATTTCTCTAATGAGTAATGGTATTGAGCATCTTTAGTTTGAAGATTGGCACCTAAACAAACATCTGTTGCCAATCTTCTTCTTTTTTCCTTCTTCTTCTCCCCAAAGCCCCCTAGTACATAGTTGTATATTCCAGTTGTGAGTGCTTCTGGTTGTGCTATGTGGGATGCCATGGCTTGATGAGCAGTGCCCTGTCCATGCCCGGGATTCGAACCGGTAAAACCCTGGATGACCAAAGTGGAGCATGGGAACCTGACCACTTGGCCACGGGGCCGGCGCCAATATTGAGCATCTTTTCATATTCTTGTTGGACCTTTGAATCTCTTCGTTGGAGAAATGTTTATTCAAGTCCTTTGCCCATGTTTACTCATGATGGCCAAAAAGTAGAAATAACTCAAATGTCCATTAACTGATGAACAGATTAAAAAAAAGGATAAAATAATGGATTAAAAAATGGAACATTAGTCAGTCATAAAAAGAATGAATTACTGATACATGCTACAACAGAGATGAACACTGCAAACATTATGCAAAGTGAAAGCAGCCAACAAGAAAAGGCAACATATTGCATGATTCCATGTATACGAAATGTCCAGAAAAGGCAAATCTATAGTTTCAGAAAGTAGATTAATGGTTGGCAGGGGCTGGCAGGAGGACAGAATGTGGAGTGATTGCTTACAGGGTAAGGAGTTTCTTTTTGGAGAGATGAAAAATTCTGGAACTGGATAAGGGTGAAGATTACACAACATTGTGAGTATTCTAAAAACCACAGAATTTTACACTTTAATATGGTTAAAATGCTGAATTTTATGTTGTGTGAACTTTATCTCAATAAAAATAAAATTCCAAAATTAGGAGGTAAAAGAAAGAGGAAGACATGGGATCCAGGAAACAGGAGACACAAAGGAGAATCCAAAGAATCCCCAGGATGATAATGGAGGGAGGTCCATGATCACCGCTGAGCATGGGAGGCAGAGAGCAACCAGCTCAGTGGGCTCTGAGAGAATATCTGTGAGAAGATGAAATTGACATTGCTTCTGACGTGTTCCAAAGTTTTGGGAGGAGATTTAGGGAATTGAGACAGAGTCTGGGAAAATACAAAGAAAACTAAATTAAAAAACAACCTTGCTATTAATTTCACAGGAAACAAATAATTGTGCATATCCTATGTGGCTCAACTGAGAATAGTGTTTATATAATTATAATGTCAGTATTAAATATTGAATTAATAAAAATTTTGATATAAGTACTACTGGGACTCAAGCGGAGAAGAAATGTGTGTGTGTGCGCGCATATGCATGAGAGAGAGAGATGAGAATGGTGGGAGGAAGAGTGAAAGAGAGCTAAATCTTTATCTTCCGTAGAGGAAGTCAATTTATGCTGCCTAACACTGAAAAATCGCAAGTAGAGCTAAAAGTACTATGTACTTTATTGATATGCAGGTAAAAAAAAGACCAACAGTTAAAAAAGCAGCACAAAGTGGCTTCTTAGAAAAGGAAACTTGAGATTGTGCTTGGAGAACAGGGGGTTGTTTTGGTTTGATATGATTTTGGTAATAATCCTGGTAGAACTATTTGACTCTACCTGTATATGTGTATAACTTTGATAAAGACAAAAACTAAATTACAAAAATTATGGTATTTTGAGCTGGAGAAGACCAATGACAATATTCTTCTTTTCCCTTGAAATTTATTGTTCTGTATGGACTCCAAGAGTGAGTAAGGGAAACAAATTCTTCCTGCATGGGACCACACAAGTATGTCATGTGTGCACGTGTGTGTGTGTGCATGCGCGTGCATCTGTGTGTGTTCATGGGCATGCTAAGTTGTGCTTGTTCACTTGCAGGTGCTGAAATGAAGGGAGATACATTCATACATATTAATATAGACTGTCTTGTAAGCAGGAAGAGAATAAATAATGTGATGCTTACAAGAAAAGACAAGAAACAACCTAAAATGATGGGATTCATTAAAGGAACCATAAGCAGACAGTAAGTTTTTAAAAATCTAATTATATAGTTCTTCTTTAGAATGTAAAAGAATTGCCTAAATGAAATAATTGAGGATATGGAAATGACTATTATTTTTTGCTTTGCATTCATTTTCTATAAATAGAGAAATCTGATAATTACGATTGTTAAAAGCAATCTATTATTCATTATAAAACTTATAAACAGAATTAGCAGCAAGTTCTTGTCAGTTCCTGGAACAGATCGATGAAAGAAGCACTGAAGGAAATAAATATTTAAATGTCATCTGATATTTTTAAAAAGAAAATTTGTATTCAAAATATATAAATTTGGGTGATTAAAAATTAAAAACGATTTTATTAAGTTTGTGCTGTAGCATAGTGTTGAAGACTGCTGTGTACTCCCAGAAAGAAAGAAGCTTTGTTAAGATAGAATTCTGGACGGGAAAGTGGGTGCCTGATTTGAACCGTGGAATCTTCACTCTCACTGACTGCTGGAAACCACCCACCTCCAGGACTTTCTAGGTCAGACTGGATAGAGATGACCAAAGATGAATCCACCCCATTAATGAAAACCACGTATGGTGGACATATATGTATATATACACACAACAAACTACAAAAAAATAGACAATCAACTCTGATGCTAATCCCTGCCTCCTTCTCTCTGAGAGAGTATTACAGCCATCATTAACCACTTCCTTTCCTGGGTGTTATACATTGCTCTTGACTCATAATGGAGATGACCAATTGTTCTTTGTTTTATTATTTAGAAGTCTTTGTATGTGTTTGTGCTTCCTATAAATACGGTGTTTGCATTCTGAGTCCTCCTCGATCTCTAGCATCGGCTTTGCTCGCGTCCAATGTGCTTGGTTGGTGCTGGGTGTGGGTGTAGATTCTCTGATTCTCTGTTCTGTCTGTTACACCCGGTGCTCTCAGCTCTGATGACCATGTGCTTGGCATACTGTAACAAGTTGAAGGATGCTTTACACTCCTTTTGGAGGACAAATCATTTCTGGGTTGGAGCTGGAGCTGAAATCATCTCTTATACCGAAACACAGGCACCAAGATATTTTCTATGCAGCACCATTACATCCTACCAGGAGCAGGGATTCAGCGTGACATTGTTCAAATATCTCAGACTTGGGATCATTCAACTTGCAGAAGAGGCTTGAAGAGGTACTTTAACTTGTTCTCTTTTCCTCTTTCCAAGCTGGTCTGCACTACTACAAGCCACACATTGAACAGTTGATTGTATAATGCCAGCAGTAGGCAACTTCTCCATAGTGTGCATCCGTGTTAGTTTATCCTGTTCTCCTTTCCCTCATCTTCTGGTAACAAAACCCCCTATACAGCTGAGAACTCATTCCATGAGATTTGGGAGGGTCTGATTTCCCCAGCTACTTGCTCCCACCGGGAAAGAGAAAAGATGCACAGTAGGCGTTTAGGGGGTAGGAAGAGGAGGAAAGCCAGTGTGGTAGGAGAATCCACCCTCAGGACTTTACCCTAGGAAGAAGTTAGAGGAACAAGAAGCCTCTCATTTGCTTCCAGGGCCTTAGCCTTAGCACACAGGGAATTCTGATGTGACTTTATTTTAATGGCTTTTTATTACTTTCTATGTTTATTTTAGCCGACCCCAGCTGTTTCCAAACTTTGATCGTCAGACTTACCTGAACAGCTTTAAAGGGAAGAAGATTAACACAATGAACCCAAATAATATGGAATGAGATCTAGGAAATGGATATTTTTCAGAAGCTGCCCAGAAAGTTCTTAATAGGTGTCAATTTTGGAATTCACTGGCTTGCATAAACTATGGTATCCACTAAGTAAACCACTGGTTAAATGATCAAATTAGTGATCACTGCAGAAAGGCAGACAGCTGACAGGGTCATGTGATGTTTCACAGCATCCACGTGCTCGCCCACTACACGACATGCCTGCAGCTCAGACTAGGGAGACCAGACTCAACTCGGCTTCCCATTCTACAGAGCTGGCTGGACCTAGGACAAACACTGAAGTTACAGAATAGACATGCTCCAATCACAGAGCAGAGAGGCCACACGCTGCAACAGAGCCTGCTTTAAGATAAAAGTAATTAATGGCCAATGTTTTGCAGGCTGTTTTGGAGGGAAATAAAATCTCTTTATCATTCAAAATGTGCCTAATTAAAGTAAACAGTGAGCTAGGTCATAAGTCATGGATGAAGGACTTTGCTTCAAAATAGAGACATCTCAAGACAGAGGAACCTGGAGCAAGAATAGAACAGGAAATACCACAGATGGCCAGCAGGTCTTAGACTATCGAGAAAGAAGAGGGAGCCAGACCAGACCAGAATGGAGAGCACTGTCTTTGCCACATGGAGTAGCAAGCCTCCAAGATGGCCTCAGTGATCCTTGCCTCCTCATATTCACACTCTGATAGACTCCTCTCCCACACTGTACATGGTTGGTCTGTGTGACCAACAGCATATGGCATAAGTGATGATATGTCATTTATGAGATTAGGTTGTGAAAGGTTGCAGCTTCTATCTTGGGCACTCTCTCCTTTCCCTGTGTGCATGTGTTCTCTCTCTCTCTTTTTTTTCCTCTCTCTCCCTTTCTTGGATTACTTGCTCCAGAGGGACCCGTGGTATGGGCAGTCCTACGGAGAGACCCATGTCGGGAAGAACTGACACCTTCTGCCAAGAGCCACATGAGTGGGCTTGGAAGTGGATCCTTAAGTCTCAGTCAATTCTTCAAAGACTCCAGCCCCAACCGATGCTTTGGCTAAAACCTCATGTGAGATCTTGAGAAGAAGCCTCCTAGCTAAGCCACTCCTAGATTCCTGACCCTCAGAAACTATAAGAGCATAAATGTTTATTGTTTTCACTTACATAGTTTTGGGGAAATTTGTTACAAAGCTATAGATAACTGATACACCATTCCAGCTCCACAGTGAGAAGGCCTATACACTTATTATCAGAAACTACTCTCTATTTTTAGAACTTGTGATATATTAATGCTTCAGTCAACTTAAAGTATGCCATTTATATTCCAGAATGCTGGCCAATAATTCTCAACTAACCTTTTTGTCACCATTTCATTTATTCAACAAATATTTAATCACTTACCATATGAAATCCTGTCTCAGGCTCCACGAAGGAAGCGTGAACAAAAGTGAGAAAATCACCTCATGCAGGGTTCGTTTTCCTGATTACAGACCATAAAAAGTAAAAAAAATAATTTAAAAGGCAATTTAATGTGGTGATAATGTCCATGAAGAAACACACAGGTGAGCTGAATGAGAGTAACTAGCTGTGGGGCTGGGGTGAGGCAGCTTCTCTTGATACGGTGGTCGGGGAAGGTCTCTCCAAGGAGTGGCATTGAGCTAAGACCTGAGGTGAAAAAGAGGGAGCCATGGAAAGGGCCTGGGAAGAGAATCCCAGGCATAAAAAAATAAGACTATGGCCCTAAGGTGGTAGGGTGGACCAGAAAGGAATGCCTTCTCTATAGAGTCCCTATCTGAACTCCGTGGCTCCTACTGACTAAGGTTCCCAAGATGTTGGTGCCCAGGTGAGCAGCATTCCCTTCAGCACGTTGCTAATTCACAGCATCCATGAGTTTGCCTTTGGCATGTTGCTAGTTACGTGTCCTCTTTCGTCCAACATCCCTGGCCCTTTCTGAAGAACAACATGAAATACTCTTGTAGAATATTTTTTGGAACATTGTTTCACAGGCTAGAAAAGAGATGTTATTACCCGCTTTACTAAGTAGTATTTGAGAAGTCTCGACTCTTCACCCATGGCAGTTTTTAATAAGCATCTTTTATACTCTTAGCTTCTTATCTAACTGTTTCTTCTAAACTTTGAGAGAATTGTGAATTTTGGAGACAAGATGAATTACATTTTGTCACATTTTCTCCAGCCATTCTCTTGCCCAGCCTCTGGGGAAGCAACCTCATGGCCCTCAGTCTCAGCATTCCACACCTGCTGTGTGAACCACAGAGTGCCACTGGGGCAGACACATGTCATCCTGACCATGCCTCTCATTCCCTTGCTGTTGCTAATTCTCGTTAGCCCCATTTCATGAGTCTTCCCGTGCTTCTTAATGAAGAGTGCTCAGAAAGCTTTAACACAGCCTCTCATCACTGCAAGATGCAGATGCTGAGCTCTGTGAGGGCATGAGACCCTCTGATGTGCCTGCCAGCTGTTCCGAACACCCAATGAATCATTCCTTCTTCGACAATCTGGTTGTGCAACTCTACCGGATCACATTATTTAGCAACAGCTAATTTGGAGGAAGAGTATATTTTGCATCTACAATGTGATGCAGTATGATAATCAATTATGACTCTTAGCTTGATGCAAACACTGTGTGTATCAGGGAGGGTTGGGGAAAGCATGTGACCCTTGGGGAGAAGCTGGCCTTTGACAATCTTTTTGTTTCATGTGACAGTGCAAAGCTATTGAAAATCTGGCTAATTTCTCTTTCTTGCCCCCTAGACTCCCTATGACATAAATTATAGTGATTCTCAAAGTGTCACCAGATCGGTAATTGAAGGAACACTTGGCATCTTTGAGAAGTGCTCAGATGGAGAGATAAATCTATTGGAACATTGCTAACTGCCCTTCCCGGAAATTTCCTTACTCCTGTCTGGACGGTTACAAACTGACTGATAGAGTCATGAAGTGTGGTTTATATTTAGACAAAAGGACAGAGATTAATGAGTCAAAATTAATTGGTGTCACAAATGAGGCTTATGTGCAAGTTGGAAAGGAATTAGAGATACAACAAGGAACACCAAGTTGAGAGACAACGTTGGATCAGCTTCCTTCAAACGCTAACAGAAAGAGATGCGTAATCTCTGCTGGGCGTTGGCAGATTGTATTCTAGGATCTCTTCCTTTGTTCTTATTTCCATTCAAAATATCGCTAATACATCGTGTGCCCCCCATCAGGGGGCCATAACAGAGGTATACTCGCTATTTAGTATTAAGTTGATAATTAACAAACATTTCAATGTTAAACACATCAGTATCAAACATATCAAAACAGACCTCTGTGACCTTGAGGTAGGAAAAGTTTTCTTAATCATGACATATAAAAAATTACTAATCATAAAGGAAAACTTTTGTAATCGGGAGTACATTAAAATTAAATATTGTTTATCTAAAGACACCATTAAGAGAGTGAAAATGCAGGTCAGAGAGTGGAAGATATTTGCAATATCTATAACCAACAAAAGATCCAAATCCAGAATATAAAGAACTCCTATAAATTAATTAGAAAAAAGCAGGTAAGCTGGTGGAAACATGGAGGAAAGCATTGAACAGCCACTTCAAAAAATAGGGTTTTAAATGGCCAATAACTATATGAAAAGGTGCTGAACTTCATTATTCATTAGGGAAATAATTTAAAACTACAATGTGATACCAGTATACCTCCACCAGAATGGCTAAAATGAAAAAGACAGATAATTTGTGTTGGCAAGGAAGTGAAACAACCATAACACTCGAACACTGAGGGTAAGTTTGTAACTCGGTATGATCTCTTTGGAAAACCATTCCATAGTACCTATTAAAGGTGAACATAGGTGCACCCTATGAGCCAGCAATTTCACTCCTAAATGTATAGTCAACAGAAACATGTACATATATTCACTGAGAGACATGCACAAGAATTTAGAAACATACTATTAGCAGTACACAAAAATTGAAACCCAAATATCCATCAGCAATAGTATTTGCACAATGGAAAACCATACAGTATTGAAAAAGAATCAAGTACAAGTATATGCCCCGGCATGGATGGATCTCGCAAATATAAAGTTGAGTGAAAGAAACCAGGCACAAAAGACTGCACAGTATATGATTTCATTTGTATAAATTTCGAAAACAGGCAAAACTGCTCTGTAGAGTTAGAAGTCAAGATAATGGTTGTATTTGGAGAGTGATTAGGGACTGGAAAAGGGCCTAAGGGGCTGTTGGAGTTCTGGTAATGTTCTGTTCTGTGATCTGTGTGCTGGGTACTTGGTAAGAATTCATCAAGGTGTACAATTATGATTAGCATTTTTTTTCCGGATGTATTTGACACTTAAATTAAAAGTTTACATTAAAAACCCTCCATAGAATGAATGGATGACCAAAACGTGGTATATCCATGCAGTGCATTATTATTCAACCATAACAAGGAATGAAGTACTGATGTGTGCTACAACATGGGTGAACCTGGGAAACATTATGCTAAGTGAAAGAAGCCAGTCACAAAAGACCACAAACTGGTTTTGGCTTATAGAGTTGGTTTCCTATAGTTGAAGTGTTAGAATAAAATCTATACCTTAGTGAAAAACAAAAACAAAAATACAAAAGGCCACATAATGTCTGCTTCCATTTATATGAAATGTCTGGAATAGATTGATAAATCCACACTGACAGAAGACAGACTAGTGTTTACCAGGGGCTGGAGGGAGGGACAAATGGAAAGTGACTGCTAACGGGTGTGAAGTTTCTTTTTGAAGTGCTTGAAATATTCTGGAATTAGGTAGTGGTGCTGCACAACCTTGTGAATATACTGAAATTCACTAAATTGTAAACTTTAAAAGGATGAATCTTGTCATGTATGGATTATATCTCAATTTTTATAAACCCTCCACAGTATTAGAATATTATATGCATGAGCCTGCATTTCTGCAATCATCAAAATTTATGGACTCTTTAGTTTGTTGCTTAGCTGACATAATCTGCCTGGATCATTTGAACTATAGATTCCAGATTGGTTTGACCACCCTGTAAAACTTTTCTTTTACATAAAGCATGGCATTGTCGTTGAAAGATTTGTGGGCCACCAAATAGTTTTACATATTTAAAGCCAAACCAGTAGATCAGGCAAGTGGAGTGTTTTATACATTGAAAAGAATTAAAGCCCTGCTATTTATAATAATTTGTTACTCATGTGCCCATAAACACATGTCTGTTACCAAATGTTTATCTGTAACAGGCCATCCAGTGGGGAAAAGTTAATATTTGCCTAATGAATGGACATGAATCAAGGTTCTCAAAGTTGTTCATACTCTTGACCTAGTAATCCTACTTCTAGGAATCTATCCTAAGGAGATCGTTAGAGCTGCTTACTCAAATTAAGTGCCCAAACAATAAGGAAAGAGGAAAGAGAGGTGGAGGCAGGGCCTTCCAACACACAAGAGTGATTTTGGGCACACAGTCTGGGGGCACAACCTGCCCACACCACCCACACCCCTACACACGTTTCCTGGAGTATGGAGAAATGTTGCTAATGGGATATCATAAACACCAAGCCAGATGTGCCCAAGGCACTAGTCCAAGAGGTCCACCAAGTATTTATGTGACTGCGGATTTCCTCTGTCTCCTCCCTCTTCTTTTCTCCTCTCCAGTCTTCTTGCTATACTTACCCCAGTTGCTCAGGGCCTCACCCTGGCTAAAATCTCTGAAGAGAACACTCATAAACTTTCGCCCTTGACCAACTAAGATCAGCTAGGGAGTTTTGACTGGAAATGTCCCCAGAAGTGGCATGGGGCTGTGTAAATAAATGTTTGAAAATAGGACAATGAAAGTAGTTGGAGTGTTAAGACAAGGACAGCCTCATTCAGTTGCACCAATGAATTCTCTGCCAAAATATTTGAATCCTGTAGACATGTAGAAGCTAAGTGAGAGGTGTGAAAAGGAAGAGAAACTGGGCCACCTCCCCCCTCCTTGACTGATTTCTAATTCTTCGAAGAGAAACATGGCAGGGCCAGAGCAGGTGAATTTCCTTTAGTGGTACCCCACGGAATTCTAACTCCTGTCTTAATGTAGCAGGAGACGGTGTCAGTATTTGGAGGCTATGTTCTTGTGACTTGCTCTGCTTTTTATCTTAAAGTCAAAAGAGATTCAGACAGCATAAAACAACATCCAAAGGGGTGTAACAGCATTTAAAAAATCATTTAATTAAAAGTATTCTTATAAATGTAGCACCTATTTTTTATAGAAAAGTGATATTTGTCTCTGCCACCCTGTCTCACTACCCAGAAGTAAGAATTATTCATAATAACTTCAATGTTTTTTGTATATATCTCTACATAGATACAAATATAGATAGACCTATTTTGGTACAATAGAGCAGTTGTTCTCAAACTTTAATGTAAATGATACAATCATTCGGGAAGCTTGTTAAAAATACAGATGGGGCCCAAGTTGTTTTACAAAAAAACTGGATGATTTTGATGCAGGGGGTCTACAGACCAGTCTCCAAGATGGCCCCCAATCATCTAGGACGCCTGGCATTCATGCCCTGTGCTTCCCCTCCCATGTTGAATAGGGCTGACTTTTGTAACCAACAAAATGTTGCAGACACAGTGAAGTGTGTCTTCTGTGGCTAGATCATAAAAGTCGTTGCAGCCTCCACCTTATGTGCTCTTGGATCACTCACTCTGGAGCAGCAGCTGGGTCCTGAGGACACTCAAGCAGCCCAATGGAGAGTTCCTTGTGGAAGGAGACTGAGGTTTCCCAACAGTCAGCACCAACATCCCAGTCATGTGAGTGAGCCACCTGGGAAGCAGGTCCTCCAGCCCCAGACAAGCCTTCAGATGAATGTAGCCCCAAGCCAACATCTTGACTGCAACCTCACGAGAAACTGTTAGCCAGAACCACTGAACTCAGCCCCTCCTGAACTCCTGACCCACTATGAAATGGTAAGTGTTTGTTATTTTAAGTCACTAGGTTTTGTGGTAATTTCTTACAGAGAAATAGATAACTAATGAGGAACACTGCTATAAAGTAATATCATTAATCTCATTTTAAAACAGTTACATATTTTGTGTCATATATTTTATCCATAGGTAATATTCAATGACAAATTAGTGCCCAACATTATCAAGGCTACAGTTTCTATAGATGTAACTTATTTCGATTCCTAAGGTTAACAGTAGTAAACATTAATACCTCAGGAAGGGAAACTTTCCTGCTTTAAGTTAACATTACTAGAATTCTCCAGCTGAAAGGTGGTGGTGTTGTTGTTTTTAATGTCAGTGATAGGGCCGAGTATGTCTATATAAATAATTCACTATTTATTGCCAACCACCAAGCTATGAAATTGACTTATATTATCTCCACTTCTTGCTGTTCCTTCATAAGTCTTACCACCTCCATTTTACAGATGAGAGCACTGAGGTTCTCCTACACTTTCTACTGGTAAGAGGAGGAACCAGAACTTACTATTTTTAAAATATCAGGCCCAATTTTTTTTTATTGGCATTTGATTTACTACTGTGGTCGCAGGCCTGGATGGGAATTGGAGTAGGTTAATCCATACTGGAATATTCTTTACATGTATAGCAATCAGAAAGTCAGCAAATATTTTTGAGTGTCCTTTGTATGGCAAACGCTATGCTAAGGGCTAAGAAGTCAGTGGTGAAAAAGTAAAGAGATGGGCTCTACCTCCACAAAGTGCATAAATTGACCAGCAACTTAAGAAGATTTTATCCCTATTTTTCAGTGGAAGTCACAGAGGCTAAGAATCCCTTTAATAGCAGATGTTCAACACTTGCCAATAATAAATAAAGTAATACAAAGTGTTTTTTGTTAGCATAAATGGTACTGAGAACACTTCTAGTCCAACCATCTTGTTTTATAGAAGAGACTGAAGTTCAGCGAGGGCCAATAACTAATGAAAAGGAAGTTGAATCTAACCTGTTTGTGAGACTGAGTCCAGAGCTTCCTCCATTGAGATTCAACAGCTTCCAGAATCTGAGGGGTTATGACATAAAGGCACTTCAATTATCTAACTTGTTATGACACTGGAGACTGGCTAACTTCTCACCTCCAGCTGCTCCCATGGAGTGCTTCTCAATCCTGGCTGCATGTTTGTATCAACTGAGAAGCTTTTAAAAACCCCAAAGCCCAGGTTTCACCCAAATTAATTGAATGAGACTCTCTAGAGGTGGGCTCAGGTGGCCGGATTGGTTAGAGCACTCCAGGTGATCTCGTAGTGCAGACAGGTTTGAGGACCCTGGAATCAGATTCTGGTGATGCAGTCTTGCAAGGTCTTACAGGTTGATTGTGCCACTTTGCTTTTCACCTTGTACTGGGTTGGATAGCATCCCCCAAATCTGATGTTCTTCTCATAACCTCAGAATGTGGCCTTATTTGGGAATAGGGTTATTGCAGACATAATTAGTAATTTAAGACGAGGTCATACTGGAGTATGGTGGGCTCTTAATCCACTATGACTGATGTCCTTATAAGAAGAGGAGGAAGAGACACAGAGACAGCGAGAATGCCATGTGAGGACACAGCCACAGAGGGAAGTTGGCCATGTGATGGCAGAGACAGATTGGAGTTATGTGGCTGAGAGCCAAGAAACCAGGATGAGTGGTAATCAATAGAATCTGGGGGACAGGCCATGGCCCTGTTAGCACCTTGATTTTGGACTTCTAGCCTCCAGAGCTGTGAGAGAATAAATTTCTGTTGTTTTAAATCACCTAGTTTGAAGGAATTTGTTGTGACAGCCCCAGGAAACTATATATACCTCCTGACCCATCTGGGGCTTCTCTGCCCACCATCCCCCTTCACATGGTACAATTCCAGCAGAATAGTCCTCAAGTCTCTTTCCAGGCCTACTGTGACCTCCCTCCCCCTGCCTCACATGGCTTCTCTCTAGTCAGTTGCGGATGTCTCGGTCCTCTACTTCCATTCACCCGCAGATTACGCTGGCTTCTGAAACACCAAGGAAATCTCTTCTCTCCCTGATCTATCAGATCCTTTAGAGTTCCAAGATGCACTGATTATGTATCTGGAGATTTTCTGTATTCTGCTTTTTGCTCTCCAGTCTTCTGCTTTTCATCTTCACCCAGGGAATGGGGGAGGATAATATTCAGAGCACAGATGTTAGAACCAGGGAGAATGCGTTTCTTTCCTGGCTCCATTGGTTAGTGTCTATGTGGTCATAGAAAAATGTTTTAACTTCTGTGAACCTCAGTTTTCTAATCTGTAAAATGGATGTAATACCTTCCATACGGGGTCACTATTGTAAAGATGACATGGGTAATGTTTATAGAGCAGATAGGATGGGGTCTACAGCACTAAGATGGGGCTCAAGAACTTCTCCCTAACTCTCAAACATCTCTTCACAATCAGCCCTAGCTTTGCATTCAAATTCTCTCTATTATTTGGCTCCATTTCCTGTTCTCTGCTCCCATGACATCTATTCTCCCTAGACAAGACTGTAGCCCATTAAAATTCCTCTTTTCTATTGTTGTTTGAATTCTGTGGAGTCAGAGATTATAAAACCCACAATTCCTTATAGTGTGATGAAGTGTTATATCATCATTCCAGCTCTTCAGTGGTGCCATCTGCAGAGGCGACACTATTGACTGGGAAGGAATTTCATTTTATAAGGTAAGAGGGGTGTGTGTGTGTGCCCTACTTTATTTTAGAATTGTTTTCGAATTTAATTCCAAAATCCATATGGAAAAGTTTGTTTGGGGCCAGAGAGAGAGGAAGGGGTTTACAGCTAGGAGGGAAAAGACGTCTAGTTTTGCTTAGCTCAGGGAGTGGGGGAGTTATTTCCAGAACCTTTGTGCAACAATGGCAATGACAAAACCAATGGGAGTAATAACAGACTTAAAGTTAAGAATAAATACAAAAATAGATTAAAAAGAGAAAATTTAGTAAGAAAATGACTAGGAGAGACAGGCTAAAAATTTAGGGGTAGAAATTTTGAAAATGAATACAAGAATAGAAAAGACTTTTTAAATGAACCAGTAAACGGATTAATGTAAAAATTCCAATAGATACAAAGTAAAAGCTTAGAAATAAAAATTTGAACTATTGAAAATAAAGCCTGCAGCTCAAAAGCTAAAATGAAAATCAAAACAAATCCAAATTTATGTAATGTCAGGTAAAATGTAGGGTAGAAAGTTAAAAATAAAAATATGAAAAAATAACAAAAAAGAAAGTTCTGGCTCTAAAACTCAGAAGGTTAAAGGTTGAATGGGAAACATTCTTAAATGACTAGATACTTTAGAAAGGAGGATAAAGCACACTAAAATAACATAACAAAAAGGCATTTTAAAGTTGATATATTAAAAGTAATAAAAGTTATAATATCAATAAAGAAAAGCATAAGCAAACAAGTCACTGCTGGTGGAGGCTGTGGACTCCTCCCCGCTCAGGGAGGGGTCTTTTATGGGTGAGACTGAGGTCCTCATTTCTGAGCCTGGAGAACAGAGCTGCAGTGCAGCCACTATTCCAGAACTTGAAGGCCAAGTCCTTTTAGTCAATGCCAAGTTTTGGTTGGTCTGCAAGTGCAAGGAAGAAAGCAGTAGCTCCCATCCTCTCCCTCCATTTCCTCTACCACCAAAAATCTTACTTTAACACCCTGGTTTGCCATTTTCTTTTAGGTAAGCTTCTCACTTAGAAGAAATCTGCATAGACAATGGAGCAGTGATCCAGCTTGGTCAAGTAATTAGGGAGAATGAGAGGGCAGTAAGGGGTCGTGGCAGAGAGAGCGCATCTCTCATGGCACAGTTCCTGGAATGGCCCTCAGTGCTCGAAGCCCCATTACCTAAATTCAACCACCAATCTTCCCCCAGATGTGTTCCTCCCACACCACCCACCTGAGTTCATTCTGCTGTTTAATGAGTACGCCATTCCTCTAATCAATGAAACAAGGAACTTCAGAGTCACTGTGGACTGCTCCCTTGTGTTCACTCCCACATCCAATCAGCTACCAGGAGCTGCCTCTTCTACCTCCCAAATCTCTCTTCTACCTTTGTCACCTCGGCAGTTTTCACGCTGTCACTATGAGCAAGATGGGTCTGGGAGTTCATGAAGACAGTAGTTTACAGAGATGTGTACTATCTCATGGGCAGAGAATGGAGAGGAGCTGGGAAAATTGGGAGTCAGACAAAGGATGGTTGGCACTGGACCCAGGCTGATGTGCAGATTCCAGAATTAATTCCATAACACTGGGTCTGCCTGGTGCTCGCCCACTTGGCACACTTTTCTGGGTGTGGTGTCATCTTAAGCAACACAGGTGAACTGTCAGCTTCTCCATTTGTTGAAGAGGGTCTGGAGAGACTATCTTCAGAGTTCCTGTCTTGTTTAACATATGTCTTATTTAAAGGAAAGACTGGAAGATCTGAGAGAGAGAGTGGAAGGCTTTGGGACCAAGAGGCTTTTTAATAGTCCGTGTCAATCTCTCTCCACCTTTATCCCTCCACAGTGGAGCAGAGGCTACACAAGTCACCTATTACTGCTATTAAGACAGGAGGATTCAAGTCAAGGGATCGCAGGACATGGCCCAAAGCCTTTTCTCTCACTAATCTGATTAGATGCTCAATCTTCCTTTGCTATCTGATTCAGGCCAACAGTTAGACAGTGCGGCATTTCTGGGCTCCCAAGAGAAGGACTGGGACTTTCCTTGCGTGGAGGCACTTTGAGCTTAACAGGCTGTGAACTGACCGTGTCTGGAGGGGGTTACAGGAGTAGGAGAGGAAAATGTAGCTGCAGAGACTTCTGGCAATAAACTCTGACACTGACATTCCTAGGAATATCGCTGCTGTTTGTTGGAAAAACAGCTTCAAGTGGATGTCGTGCTGACGGTAATCAGATTTAAAATTAGTCTTAACATGCCTTCATCAAGAGAGGCTTAATTGCAGGGCCCAATCAGTAGACAAAATACTCCAGTGACAATTTTGCTGACAGAGTAATTCTAAACAAACCAGAGGATTTCGAAGTGGGTAAAATCTCTGTGGAATCACTCAATTTTTGGTGTCACTAAAGCCTGCCTCTGTTCAGGCCCATCCCCTCCTGCTCCAGATTTCCTGATTGAGAATTTATAAATTTAGAGCTTATAAGATTTCCTTTTTCCAAACTCTAGGAACTCTTATTTTCGGTTGGATATGGCATCGTGGGGTAGGGAGTGCTCTGTTTACCTGTTCTGTAATCCTGGAGCAAGTTCTTTATCTTCTCTGAGCCTCAGTTTTCTTACTGGTAAAACGGGGGAAATAAGGCCCACCTTGAAGGGTTGTCAAGAGTTTAAAATAAATGAGATATGTGAATCCATTTTTATTTCCTTTCTCCTCCCAAACCCAAATGGCTATGGGTGCTCTCAGCCCTAACATCCCTAGGGACATTGCTGCTGAAATTTCTTAATGATTTGCAAATAGGATCATTTTGTTTGATGTCAGCAGGCAGAAGACTATCTCCCTGTCTCCATCGCTTATATCTAGTTCAGTGATTCTCAGCTGGGGGCAATTTTGCCCCACCCCCCACCAAAGGACATTTGGAAATATTTGGAGACATTCTTGGGCTGTCACAATTGCTGTTGGGGGCTGGCAGGTACTGCTGGAATCTCATGGGGGAGTCCAGGGAAGTTGCTAAACATCCTACAAAGCACAGGACAGCCCCCCACAACAAAAGATTATCTAGTCCTAAATGCCAATAGCGCCAAGGTTGAGAAACCTGAACCTGGAAGATGGCATATATTCTTATCTGTGAGTTCCTTGAAGGTAGGGAATGTGCCTTATACATCTTACTTTCTCATAAATAAGGTTTTAAAGAGGCTTGGGGGAAATAAGTGGGATTGCTTTAATGACTGAGTGGAGGGGAAAGATCTCAACTCAGTCTGACTCGGTCTGTATTTCTTTTCTCTTTGGTCTTCAAGCTGGACTCTGCTACATTTCTCTTACATCCTGCATCGTCTCATTTCCTTTTGACTTGAAGTGTTTCCTTTAACTTTTCCCCACTGGATATATAGGATTTACTTAAGATTTTTACCCTCCTCATCTGTTAATACTGAACACTGAGAAACACACTTATAGAGATATCCTAGTATTTGAAGTTGATGGTGCCCAGACTGGGCAGGGGACTATTCCAGAGGTCATGGGGAGTGCCCACATGAGATAAGATGCTAACCACTAGAAGAAGATAAATAGGATCACTGGATGAGATGTCTAGGAAACGTGGCTAAAGTGAGGGCAGAGTCCAATGAAAAGACTCATTTTCCCTGGTGGATTCCATTCAGTTGGTGATACAAATACATATAAATATACAGTATATTTTCAATTATACAATATCTATCCATCTATCTATCTATCTATCTATCTATCTATCTATCTATCTATCTATCTTCTACCTAACACATGGAGAAATGCCTGGAAGGGAAATATATTAATGTATTGATGGTTATCTTGATTAGAAGTCACCTTTTTCCTGTGTACATGCTTCTGGAGTTTCCAAATTTTCGATGAGTATTTTATAAATTGAAAAACAATAGACATTATTTTAAATAGAATTTGGAGAACCATTTTAAACACATCTGCCTGAACCTTATATTCTGAGGACTTTCTCCTCCTCTGAAAATTGCAAGTTAGATGTTGGCAAGCTGCTACTAGGAGATAAATTGCTCTACCACTGCCCCAGCTGAGAGTCATGTCTGGGTAACAGCTGCTTCGATAATGACTTTATTTGGTGATGGATGAATTCTTGGTTGCTTTACAGATGTTGAAATGACTTGGGCCAAATGAAACTGCATGTAGGACTATTCATTTCTCCTCACTCCACTCCTGGTAGGTTCAGGAAATACAGAGCCCCAGGAAGGGATGACATGACATGGCTTTTCTCTTCACAGAGGCAAGGTCAGCCCTGGGCAGTTGCTTTTGGAGAGCTGCATGGATCTGGCAAATGGGCCAGCGCAGCAAAAGTGCCCGCAGCACACTCTGCTGGGGCCCAAGGCTCCACTCTCATCCTGGCACTTATTCCCTCTTCTGCTTTGCATTCTGTGATGATAGCATATCTCTCTTTTCCTGTAAAGAGGAAAATGCAAAATCCAGTCTTGAGAAGGAATGGTTTCACTTCTCAAAGAGCCACTAGTCTGTAATGGGGGAAGTGCTGGAAAGCTGTTTATAGGAAGAAGCGTAAATGCTACTTGTCACAAGGGAATGACCCAATGGTATCCACTGAAATGGCAAATGGATGGCTCTTCTGTATTTGGAGCAGCACCTTCTCACAAATTCTGGGCATATATTTTGGAATCTAACCTTCTTAAAGAGCTATCCTGATAGCTTTCAAGGACTACAATGATCCCCTTCAAAATGGGGAGGTAGCTAAACAAGTTAACTAAGAGCAGATAGAAAAGAGACAGATGGGCCAGGAAGAGAAGAGTTGATATATTCCAGAATAAATAAATCAAGTTTTGTGGGGAGTTTTGAGAACAGTGAGGAAGTTCTCATACAACTTATGACCAGGATAAGGCATTACAGCTTCCTGGTGAAAAATCTGGGAGAACTGATGCAGCTACAGAGACTTGCTTAGGTGAGGCATGGGCTCAGGGACAATGACAGGGATTGCAGGGACCCAAGCAGGCTAGGGTATTGCACACAGCTCATAGGACTCATAGAGAAGCCTGATGTTTCCAAGATAAGGGATTCCACTAGCAAAATGAGATGGCTGCTTTCCCCCATCCAAGAGAGAAATGTAAATTCCCAAATTTAGGATAAAAAAAAAGGAATAGCACAAGTATCAGAGGGTGAAGGGCTACCGCAGGCTGTTCTTTTGAATCAGTAGAGCCTGTGTGGTCAGAGAAAGCCTGACTCAGGCCCAGATTCAACTCCTTTGCTGTGTGACCTTGAGGAGTGACTAAAGTTCTCTGAGCTTTTGACTTCTCATCTGTGAAACAGATAATACTACCAGCTTCCTGGAGAGGGAAATGATATAATATGAGCATTTAGCGTAATGCCTGCCACCAGGTGGTCAGTAAATGGCAGCCATAACCACACTCCTTGTGTCTGATAAAGGCAAATTACAGAGATTTCCCCAAGATTCCTGGCATCTCATAAAATACCCCTTATCTCCTGACCTTGCTCCCAGCACTTGATGGTTCTGCCTGACTCCTACATGTTGACTCAGTTTCTACTTTCAGCTCTATTCCTGCAGTTTGGAACACTGATTGTGGCTTTCCAAGTAATAGCCAGCATCTGGCCCACTTGTTCAACATCCAGCACTACCACGCAGGAAGGTGGGGGTGAGATTCGGATAGTGAAAATAAGGCTTAATAGCAGTTCATGAGGAAAAAGTATGAAGCTTTTAGTTAATCATAAGATCTATGTAGTCAGCAGCTAGCCTGGGAGGAGGGACAGAGTGTGACCTGATTCTCAAACTCAAAAGGACCCAAGGTGGACATGTGTTTGATTTTTGGCATTGGAAACGTCTAGCTATGAGTATTTACTACATTCTAGACATTGTTCTATGAAACTTATAAACGTGATTTAATATAACCCTTCAATAGTTGCTATAAAAGAATTTTATAGATGAAGTTCCACAAACCAGAAAATAACTTACCTTAAGTCACACAGCCAGCAAGCATTGGGACTGGAATTTGACACAGGATTTCAAAGCTTATATTTTCTTAACAGCTGTACAACCATGACGTTGCCCCAAAGTTAGGCTTTTCCTCAATGCACATACACATTCTCTCTCTTTCTCTTTCTCTCTTTCTCACACACACACCACCATCACCCTCACAATGGGTGCTAGCAAAGCACCCGTGGATTGCTATATTTTTGGTGTCCTATTTTGTGCCTTTATTTTAAAAAATATATTTAGCATCATCAGACCTTGCTAAATCTCTTAGAGTTTTTGCTCAACAGTATTACCTGGTTCCAAAAACGAAATGAAATGAAACTAAAATAAAATTTATTGTGTCTTTAAGTTTTAAGCATGTGAAAATACCCTGCACGTTAAGTAAGCTCGTTTGTTTACCGGACTGTCAAAACACATTTGAAAAACCAATTGGTTTCAAGTGACATATTTTGAGTGGAACACCATCAAACTAGAGTTTATTTATTGAAGGTGAACTACAAAGCATGTGTCTTAGTCCATTTGGGCCGTTACAGCAAAATACTGTAGACTGAGGGGCTTACAACACCAGAAATTTACTTCTCACAGTTCTGGACTGCAAGTCCAAGATCAGGCTGCCAGTGTGGCCATGTTCTGGTGAGAGCCCTCTTCAGGCTGAGAGCCCTCTTGCAGATTGCTGACTTCTTGCTGGATCCTCAAATGATGGCAGTGGGTAAGGGATCTCCCTGGGACTTCTTTTATAAGGGCACTAATCTGGTTCACAGGGGCTCTGCTCTCATGACCTAATTACTTCCCCAAATCACTACCTCCTACTACTATCATCTTGGGCATTATGTTTTCAACATAAGAATTTTGGGCGGGGACATAAACATTCAGTCTATGGCACTGTGTCACATAGGAAGGGTTGAAAGGAATAGGAAAAGAGAAGACTGAAAAGGAACATAATAGCTGTTTTGAAATATCTAAAGTTGCCATGAAGAAAATTAATTGAATGTATCCATGTGGCCTTAAGGGAGGCACATGGGACTGTTAGATGAAAGTTACTAAATGTAGTGAATGTTCTTATTTTCTTACATCTTTCAGATTGTTCTGCATTAGAAGGGGGCATTTTGTGGCTGGTTGGGTTCTAGGCACTGTTGTTTGACAGCAGAGGTTGGCTTGAGGATGGGCTTCCAGCACTTGCATGGTAAGTCGGATTAAGGACTACTAAGAGTTTATAATTTGACCCATTAAATCTTTTCATCCAAATAGGCAAGTATCCTCAAAGTTGTTGGGAGTTTTTGCAAGAATCTAGGAGAGGCAGATTAGGGATGGGGATAGGGGTGCCATTTCCCATGAGGCTACAGGAGGGGCTAGTCATACAAAAGGTAAGATAGAGAAGAGAAAGTAGAGCTGGCATCAGAGGTTGAGGGCAGCTAATTGAGCATCAGCAGTAGGTGACAGAGGCCTAGAGGCTTGGTGGAGGTGGTATAACGCAGGAAGTGAGAATGTAGTAGGCAGCAAGGGAATGTGGGGACGGAGGGATAAAATTAACCTAATGGCACTGGATTTACAATTGCAAAATAAATTTGTCTTATTTCAAAGACAAGGCATATGTATTAGAAAAATCTGAAACACAGACTTGACAATAAACAAACAAGCAAACAAATTCTCAGAATTTCATCCAAATAGAGAAAACCATTAAAAACACTTCGGTGTATATTTTTCTAAATCCTTTTCTATGCATATGTAATGTACACATTTACATTTAAAAATAGAATACACATACTCCCACTGTTTCATAACCTGTTTATTTGGTTAATATTTTATTAACACCTTTCCTTTTAATGAAACACTTCATACAATTTTGAGAGCCAGTCGTGTGTGCCATGGTATAATTGGATGTCCCATAAGTTATCTAACCCTGGGGTTTTAAAATTTTCTTTTTGAACACTGAAATCCCTTTTAAAACAAAATCATACACAAAAGCTTAGCATCTAAAACAGATAAAACAAAACAGAGCAGCTCTGTTTGACAGATAGAATTACAAGGTCAAGAGTCAGTTCTATTTGGAAAACTTTGGAGATATATTGCCAACTTTTTCTCCAGGAAGATTGTAAGAGCTTGTTTCATTATCCTTTAACCATCATTGAATGTTTAAAAATTTCTTAGACAAAATTCGGTCTTAAGATACTAATGTTCCTTTTAAAATTATTTGTGACCCTGGACATTTTCTTCGCTCTTTGGATATTCATGATTCTTTAAGGATTCACTTACTCCTATCGTTAACCCACATTTCTTTTGGATTATTCTGTGTTGGATTACTTTGTTTTTATTGGTTTGTATGTCCATTTATATAATAAAAGGCATAACCTTTAATCATATAACCTTTTGCCAATTTGACAGGCCAAAAATGTATCTCATTTTAATGTGCATTTCTTTAGTTTTGAGGGTGGTGAATATTTTTTTCATTACTGTACTGATCACTTATACTATTTTGTTAAGTGCCTGTTGATTTCCTTTTCACATTTTTCTATTAGAGCATTCTTTTTTTGGTGCTCCTTTTTTATTTATTATTAAATTAATTTTGTTTATTATATTTTTTCCTTCTATTGATAGGGAAATCACACATTTTTGTTTCTAATATTTTCAATAATTATTCTCCATGTTTTAACATGTAGAGCTGATTTAGAGTCCAAAGGTTATCAGTATCTCTAACCTGAAAAATAAAAGGTTAATGTGTTTAAGTTACATTATGCCCTTTCATGGTACATTACATTCTGGTTTTGTATTTTAATTCTACAATGTTTAAATGCATCTTAAATTAGTTATTATTGTTGTTGTATTTTACACAGCCATTTGTTGTTAGATTTGCTCCCAAAATTCTCCATTTTTTCTCACTCAGAGATTATCTGTGAGTGACAAATTCCCTTGAATCGTGTTGGAAAATGACTTTATTTCCTTTTCACTCTTTATTAACATTTTAACTGGGAATAGAATTCTAATTTATAATTATTTTCTCTCAATGCTATGAAAACATGATCCTATTATCTTCAGACGTCCATCTCAGAGCCTCCACTGGTCAACTGGTGCTGCAGTGCGTCTTGGTGCACCGGGGATGGGTCACTGGTACGTGGAAGTATTGATGCCCTTGTCATCTGCATGGCAGGACAGGGCTCGGGCTGTGACCTCTTGCTGGTGAACAGCCTCAACTGTTCACCCCAGTGTGTTGTCAGGTGTCATAACTTTCAGAGTGTGCTGTGACATGAAAACATACAGAAGCACTTCTCTATTGTTGCTCCTGGGACAACAGCTGTCAGTCTAACTGTTCCTTTGAGGGTAAGATAATCTGCCTTTTCTCCTTGGCTATTCAATATTTTCTCTGTCTTTGTGTTTACAGTTTCACTATGATTTTTATCAATGTTGATTTACTTATCCTGCTTTGGACATTTAGTATTTCTTAATCTAAGGATCTTTCTCACTAGAAAATCAGCCAGCATTTCTTAAAATACTACATTTTCACAATTCATTATTGTCTTCTCTCCTGAAACGCATGTTAGAGTTCTCATTTCATACTTCTTAACCTACAGATTTTTTAAATCTCTAATTTCTCTGCATAATTTTCTCATATCTGTCTTTACCCTGTGTTTAAGCTGTCACTGAGTTCTTATTTCCAATAACTGTATTCTTCACATTTTATTGCTTTTGGTACTTCTTTATAATTGTTCTTGGGGTTTTAATTCCTTTAAAAATATATTTACTTTGTGTTATTTTCTTATTTTTATTATATTTGTCTCAAGTTTTGGTTTGTCTAATCTTTCTCTTACTCATCATGATTGCTTCCATGTGTTATGTTACTTTTGACGGTAAGCACAACTTTTTAAAGGCATTTGCTTTTTCTGTGGAAATCCTTTGTAGCTTGGCCTTTGTGGGACACACTCAGAGGAGTTTTTGGTTTACTTTTGCCAGGATTACAGCTCCGTTCAGGCCAGGACAATGTTTCATGTTAGTCTCTCAAGTGGGCATTCCAGGACTTATTGGAGCAGTATAAATTTGAACCCTGGAACCACATGAGTCACTGGCCTAAGGCTTCAAATTTCTAGGCGAGTCTTTTTCCACTCAGAGCCCAGTTATACAGCTAACATTTTACATTAATGTCCTGTACCAACAGATAGACTTTTTCCCCCACCTAACCTGCAACTGAGCCCGCTCAGGATCCTGGATTTCGTGGGAAGACCTCAGTTCCACTCCTTGTCTAGCATGAACATGAGGCCTGGTCTCCAGCCCCACCTGGACATTTAAGCCCACACCCCATCAAGACCACCAATACCCTGGGGAGGCCACGGCCTCAGCCATAAGTTTAGTGCTTCCAATTTCAGTTCTCTCTTCATTGCTGGCACGTGTGGATTTCACTGTCTTTAATACAAGCTCAAGCAAAATCGTTTTCATTATATTTAAAATTTTTGTTGCACTTAAAATAATTTTGGGGAGAAGATGTTTTGAGTATTGTCATGGAACCAGAAATCCTTTATAACTACTTTCTTTCTTATGGTGCAATGATTTTCTTTGTGGACAACTATATAATTAATTTTGAACATATTCCAAAGATATTTAAAAAATGAATATTTGTCATATTTAATTTAAGATTACATATATTGAAATATGCACTGAATCCAGTAAATCACATTAGTTAAGGCCTAATACTATTATTTAAAGTTTCAACCTAAGGTATGGCATTTATCAATTCTCTTGTATATATAATAGTTTTGGTTTTTGTATTTTAGGATAATTTTATTTGACATTAGATATTCTTGTCAGTCATAGCAGCATGATAAATGGTACCAATGTGAAAGGGTACTACAAAATAAATTTCTTCTTTTTTTTATAGCTTTTTACCTTCAATTTTACTCGCCTTATAGTTATTTGCTCCTTTTCTGCCATCTCCTCTCCCCATGCGCACCACGGTTACTTTGTACTTGCTAGCATGTCTTGCTCATCTCTGTATTTTCGTTTCATTTTAGGCAGACATCTTGTAACCAGCATTTGTCCAGATTTTGCTTTTTCTGGCAGTCTGAGAAAGATATGGTCTTATTTCTATTTTTATATTTATATGTTAGGCTTTAAAAATATATCCTTTTGCCTTTTATTTTTGTGTCCTTTGTAATGATGTTGTTTCTCACCTCTTTTACAGCACCCTGTATATAATCACTGTTGAGCTCAATTTGATCCTAACAATTTGATTGAATGATTGACATGTTCACCCTTCTTAAAAGTGAAGCACCTTTGACATAAGTTTGGCCTGGTCTCCCTGCCTCCAGACTCACTCTTCCTCAACTTGTCTTTTGTGCTGCTGCCAGTAGGAAAGGGTGATCTTAAAATGCAAATCTGGTCATGCCATTCACCCAAGTATATTCCATGTCGGTGGCCCCTGGGCACACAAAGAATACACTTCCCAACTTCTTGGTATGCCATTCCAGGTTCTTCACCCTCTTTCCAAGTGTATCTCATTCTTTTCTCTTTATCCTACTCATCTCTGCTCCAGCCATAACACATTTCCTCCTTCTAATGCCTCATGCTGTTACTTCTCCCAGAAATGCCCTTCCTTCATCAGCTCACTTAGAAAGTATTGATGGAATACAGTTAAATACCTGTCACTGGGCTAAAGGCAGGGTGTGAACAGTAAGCCTGGGTTCCTCTTCTCATGGAGCTCATAGCTAGTGAGGAAGACAGTGAAATGCTCAAATAATTACTCCAGGGTAACTAGAGGTGGCTGTAGGTGCACAGAGCATGAGTCCCCAACCTTGACCTTGAAGTCGGAATGCTTTCCAAAGGAAGTGATGACCAAACTGAGACCCAAAGGAGAGTAGGGAGTGAGCTTGGCCTCCTTTCCCTTGACACCTGATGGCTTCCTGCTCATCCTTCCAACTCTGTCTCAGGCCTCACCCTTCAGGCAGAGGCAGAAACCTCTGATTTGTGTGCTAGCTCGGGATTTTGTACATTATGGTCCTTTCAGCCATGGATTGCAATTATCTGTCTCTCTCTCCTGTTCTACACTATGAGTTTCTCGAAGGCAGAGTCCACTTCTTACTTATTTTTGTATACCTATGCACTGTTCATGGTGCATAGTGTGTGCCCAATAAAACTTCCATTGAATTCTCTCCTGGACCCTGCTCTTGTCCTGCCCAGCACCTCTTTTAGCCCTGGACACACCCTGTGCACTCCTGAACCTCTTTCTCTGGCCAAGCCTTCCTTGGTTGCTCTACTCCCAGACTCTTCTTCTGATTCTTCTATCACTTTATCCCTAAACTCACTCCAGCACTCAAATGGCTCCTTCTCTGGTGTCTGTTTGCTTTCATCCCTCCAGGAGCTGCAGGGGCAACACCCTTCATTCTGCACAACAGAATGACAGAGAAACAGCACTTGCTAAGAGGTGTCTATCAAAGGCCATAAATGCTTTTAACAGCACATCTTCTCCAAAATTATTTGGTGCCTGGGAAAGAATGTTTTCTTATGAGGAAGTAAAACTTTAAAAGAAAAAAAGGAGAGCAGTATATCCCAATTTTCTTCCTTATTTACACAGGCTTCTAGGAAGCCTGGATTTAAATTGAGTGTTCAAGTGTAGCAACTATTTTTACACCATGTTTCTGGCAGAATTATTTCCTTCCTTCTTCTGGGTGTCTTCTGATTATTTTTCTGAATTAAAAAAAAAATCCCGCTTATACTGAAGTAATCATTTTACATTTTAATGTCAGAAAAAATATAACTACATTAAAAGAAAAATTTAGGTATGGCTGTATTTTCACTAGGGTTATACCATATGTCCTCCCCCACTTCGAATTTATTTTAAATTGTGGTTTTATTGCAGGTTAACTCAAATCCTTATTTCAAGAAGTATGTTCAAATTTTTAATTTTTCTTTTCTTCCTCTCCCTTGCTTATTTTTCTTTCTCATAAAGCAGGCTGAATTGGTTGAAATATGTCATTTAGTTTGAGCTATACTAGAGATCATTCGCTCAGACCACTGTATATCAAAAAGGAAAGGAAAGATGTGAGGGAAGGGGAGGGCATGGATGAGCAGGGACCAGGAGTGAGGCTTCACTCACTGAGCACTGACAGTTTCCAGCCACCTGTCTACAGTCTTGTTAAAGAACGAGATTTCCATCTTGTGAATGAGGACAGAGGCTCACAGTGGTTAAATGACTTGCCCAAGGTCTTATTTCTTTGTTTGGAGAAGTCCAGCAAACTCACACTGCCTCACGCTCTCATCTCATTATCATTTCCTGAAATCTCCCATTCCTCCTTTCTGATTTCAGATAACAGCCCTCTTATCTGCTTACTCACCCATTCCAGAAACACAGGAGTCATTTGCATTCTTCTCTCTCCATCACTTAAAAGCCAGCTAATTCTGCCTCTTTAATACCTTTACTCTTCTCCCCTTTCCCATTGCGTATAACAAAGTCTAGGCTCAAATGGTTCTTGCTCGGGACTATTTCGACCATCTTCTTGTCAATGTCTCTGCTTTCAATTTCTCTTACTCTAATCTTTCCCCCATGTGGGTGTTCTATCTTTTTGATATTTCTGAATGGCAAATTTGACATGACTCCTTTGACTGCACTCTTTTGCCCTCAGTTGAAAGTCCCTTGCGAGCTATCTGGATTTTCATGATTTGTGCCTTACTTCCTCTGCAGCATTCTTTCCCTTGCTCTACCACATGCATCCTACACACCAGCCACACTGAATGACTTACAGATTCTTGAGTAGTCACAGGTTCCATTCTCTGTTTGTACTCTTTGCTCTACGTGGAATGTCTATCTTTTGCACGGTGAATGTCTTCTCTCCTTCAAGAGCGAATTCAAGTTTCTACTCCTCTCTCATTTTCTCTTACCCCATTTTCAAAAGAGTTGAGCACAACCTCCTTTCTAGTACTCTACTTTGTACATATTGATATAGTGCCACTTACCACACTGCGCTGCAATTACTTGATTTTATATTGGAGTAAATTACTTGATTGTCACTTTCCTGATTTTACAAATTTTGTCATTTTTACAAGCTTTAAATTTACAAGTTTTATTCTTTTTGGATTCCTGGTGTCTAGCTCTAAGTACGTCTTGATTATTGCATGAATATTTTATTTCCTTAAAGTTAAAGGTTCATATTAATCATAAAATATTTAATAACTAAAGCGAAAAGGCACATATATCATTGGGGACAATTGCTTAGTTCCTTATAAGAGCAGGTAGATAAGACATGCTTTAGTTGATAATTAGAAAATGGTTTCGAATGGATTTGCAAATAGACTCAAGAAATATTCAGGATTGCACTTTTTCTTTTGCAATGACCATTAGATTTCCCTACCATTAAAAGTAGTAACTTTTGGGCTGGCCTGGTGGCTCAGTGGTTAAAGTTCCAAGGGTTCTGCTTCAGCGGCCTGGGTTCATGGGTCCTGATCCTGGGTGTGGGCCTACATCACTCACCAGCCATGCTGTGGCAGTGTCCCACATACAAAAATTGGACAAAGATTGGTAGAGATGTTAGCCCAGGTCTAATCTCCTCAACACAAGAAAGGACGAGGATTGGGAACAGATGTTAGCACAGGGTGAATCTTCTTCAACAACAACAGAAAGTAGTCACTTTTGAGTTTGAGAGGGTCAATTAATTATCCTTCTCCCTATAGGTTCTGAATAAGAACAGACAGGAATGAAAATATCAGTGGATTCAGATTCAGCAATCAGTTTTATTTCAGTAAAGCTGGAGGATGCAGCTTAGACCTAATGACAAAATCAGGATTCCTACTCCACAGCTCCCTTAGATTTGGTCAATTTGTCTAGGCTCAGAAACCTGTGACAGCAGGAGCTATGCTGGAGATGGAAGGCTCGCTGTCTGGGAACGAAGACTTGACAGTCTAGGGAGAGAAGATGAGGCAGCCAAATATGTACAGTAACCCTCCACCACACTGCCACAAAATGAAGGAATCATGTCCACTCTCAGGATCTCACCAGTCCGAGGGAGGAGGGTCTAAGGAGAAGTAGAAGAAAGCTCTCTTTATAGTCTGGAAAGAGTTACTATCCACTTAATGCACCAAAGCAGGAGTGCCAGAAGAGAGAGGGGCTGGTTCTTTCCAGCAAGGGTCATAGGACAGATGGATCTCTTAAATCCAGAGCTCCTAGGACCTCAGATTATCTTGGTCCAGAGAATTTCCCTTTTCATGGATGGAGTCTGGTAACTCCTAAGTAAAAAATGGTATGACTCTGTCAGCTTTCTTTTATCTGACATTTACCATTTTATCATGATGATACATAGATCAATAAATGCTCCTGCCATGAAGGACATATGTGTTAATGTCGTCAAAGCTTAATGATTAAGGAAGTGTCAAATTGACACTCAGGTGTGAGTGCTCTGATGGGAAGCATAATTGCTCATGAATTACTATGGATTATAAAAGATTTTTTTCCTGCAATTTATGGAGGGCTGTGAACCACGTCACCCCAACCCAGGTCAATCTGTAATTGCACATCTTGATGACGGTAAAGAGCTGTGGCCTGGAGGCATCTAACGCCTCTGCTGCAAGTCCAGAGTGGCTTGTGCTGTGCCATGCTTAATTCTTCATGCTTGGACCTTTATGACATCACTTCCAGACCTCGGAATTTATGATCCAGACATGCTGCCTGTGGAACTGACCTTGGAAAAATCCTTTGCTGGGCTCTGACCTGTATTTTATTAATTCATAGTTAAATTTATTTGGTCTGGCTTAATTTATTTCCAGTCTATGGGTTTGCATTCTTTTTCATTGTTAAATATGCTCCCTCAAAGTGTGATGTGTTTAATTTGGTTAGTTCCATAAACTATATAGTGGTAAGGAAGAAAAAATAAAAAAGAAAGTCATGGTCAGTAGGCAACAGTAAAAAACGAATAGATCATATTTTCACACCGTGTGCCTGATTTTCGCAGTGAGTTGAAATGGTCTTCTCAGAAGTAACATTCTTCACTGATGCACAGAGCCTATGGTGACCTAGCAGTGGTCAAGTCCCCTGGGCTTGTGCTTCTCAAACTTTAAATGCACACAAACCACCTGATTCTGTGGGTCTGGGGTGAAGCCTAAAATGCTGCATTTCCAACAAGCTCCCAGGTGATGCTGATGCCTGAGCAGCAAGAACGTGACTTACCAAGTCAAAACACCAGCGCCCCAACTCATCACAATTAATTTTATTCCACAGCATGTTTAAGGGAATGTTATTCTCAGGAAGATGTTTAGGATTAAAATAATTAAAAAAAAAACTGGAAAGTACACACATTTATGTATCTCTTCTTTTCATTAAATATATATCTGTTTGGCAAAAAATGTTAGACTCTTTTGTACAAAAACAAAGCAAAAAAAACCAAAACAAAACAACCCCAAACCCTTGCAAATTGTCAACATCTGTAATAATTACAATGATGTAAACTTGGATGTCTGACAGCTTGACCATCCTGTGGAACCTGTATTGCAGCAGAAGCCCTCAGGAGAATGTAACACCAAATCCTTAGATAGCAACCGCCTGTCCTAGAGGCATTTAGGTTTAGTACATTAAAGATGTAGCATGACGACTGATATTACCATTTGTGCTTTCAGCTAAGGGGCTAGGAGGGTGTGTGGAAATGAAGAAGGCAGGTCTGGGCTGGGGCCGGGAAAGGAAACCCAAGACTAGCTGGCAAGGAAAGAAGGTTGGTCATGGTCACAGTGCAAATGCAAAGTGGGCATGGGACCTGTGGACTGTGTCTGGGAGACCCAACGCTGGCGAGAACTAGGCTGAGGCTGCTGCTGTTGCTCTTGGAACCAGAGAAGAACAGGGCAAGGCAAAGGCTGGGACAGAGAAGGGAGGGGATTTGAAAGCAGATTTCAATTCACATGGAACTGGCAGTATGAGCCAACTCTAGAGAGAATGGGAATGAGGAGGTGGTGTTTGGTCTCCTCAAGTAGCGAGGCTGTTTCTTCCAGACACAAGCCTTGGTGCACTCCCCTCCGTCTGGCAGGCAGGTTTGGGGGCAGTCTGGTGCTGCTGGCTTTCATACTCCAGGAAGGAGGACGTGCCTGTTGGGGTTAGGATGGAAGGGCCCTTTGGCTCTCTTATTGGTGGTGGGTCTTGTTCTTCTCCCACCAGTAGACTGCGGCAATGGGAAGTGACCTAAAGCAATGGAGTCTAGAAACAGGATTGGGGCAGTGAGCAAAACGCCAGGTAGGGGCAGAAAGATGCCAGGGGCTAGAGGTGAGGCCAAAGAAAGTGTTGACCCACAGCTTCCCTTTACCCAAGAGGATTCCAAGGCCTGGGCCGATTTTCATTCTTCTCTCCTGTTAGCTAGATTTTCCAGTTTTGAAGGGGGGTGCTTCTGGGCCTGGCCACTTCAGTTACAGTCATAGACGAAGTCATAGTTGCTGGGCTCCTTGGGGATGGGTGGGGGTGCATCGGGGATCTGAATGTTTTCCAGGTCGAGGAGGCGGAGCTTGATCTCCATGCTGAGCAGGGTGTCCAAGTCATTCCGCGTCAGCTCACTCATCATGTCTTTCCCCAGCAGCGCATTCAGCCCATCCGTCCAGATACAGTACTGGTGGGAGAGGAGGTGACAAGGATGACTACTGATGACAATGATAAGAGTAGTAACAACAGCTACCACTTACTGATTACTCAGCACGTTCTAGGCTCTGTGCTAAGTACTTTGCCTACATTGTTATTTAATATTTAATATTCACAACATCTCTATGAATTTGACATTTGTTTTATCTTCTCTGTGATACAGTTGAGGAAACTGAGGCACAGAGAAGTTGTGTAACTTGATAGTATGTGGAGTGGGCAGGATTTGAACCTGTGGAATCTGACTCCAATCCTGCACTCTTCTGTGCAAAGAATGCCGCCCTATGTAAGAGCAGGAGGATTTGACTTCTCCGGGATTGTGTAACATAATATCTCTACCGCCCCATCAGTGAGTCTATGATCCTGGACTCAACATTGGGTCAAGTTTGCATCTTTCCTGACTCCAGTCCTGGTTGCTAGTATAGTAGCTAATCTCTGCCTGTCCTACATGATTCCTAGCACTCACAATGACAGCCCCATCCTATCCTGGAGCCGATGGTAGCTCCACCTTTGTATTTCTCAGCAAAAGAGCTAGGAGATAGCCTTCTGTTGCCAACATGTGGTGGACAAAAGGCTAAAATTATTGGGTGATCTTAATGCGAGGTGGCTTGGTTGCCTGTCTGGGGACCTCTTCTGCCCAGATCTCCAGTTCCCAGGGTTTCTCTCTTCCAGGTCTCTGCGGTGTGGTCCCTGGGGATATCACCTGTTTTGGAAAGCCCTTCAGAGTACCCAACTAAGAATTTGGTTCTTTCCTTCTCATAAAATTAATCATATCCTTTGCCTCTCCAGTAGTCTATGAGCTCCTTGAGGAAATGAACTGTGCCTTGTTTATCTGAGGACCTGCCTTACTCCTGTCAGCTTCCCTTTCAGAGGCTGGAGTCCTGCCATGACCTGGTATTAGAGCTGTGATACCTGGTGAAAGAACCAGCCTCTGCTACCAGCATCTCAGAAAATTGCCTGCATTCTGGATGTTATAGTCTGCTCACAAGTTAGGATGGCCTAGTCCTATATAAGACCTCTTGATAGCAATTGCTCTGCTTTTCCTGTTGGACTTGTATTCCTTCTAGCATGTGCTCTAGATTCCCCTCATTTCTTGCCCTCACTGGGTCAAGTTGCAATTCCAGATCCTAGTTAGCCTGTCCTTTGCACTGTGGTTACCTGGGCTGTGTGCATCAGATCTCAAATAAAAGTACTATAAGACTGCAAACCATATACAAATCTTAAGGCATAGTGATATGATGGAAATCTACAATGATGCATATTGGCAGTACCACTTTTTAAGCTGAAAAGGTGCCCCATGGGTGCATTATGAGGCCCTTGTCTGAATACGATAGCCCTCAACTGTCGAACTGCGGTTTTGCCTTGGCTATGTTATCTCAGTCAAAGCATTTAACCCATCTAAACATCAGTTGAGTGCTAAGGGATTTCTGGAATAATTAGTGTCCTCATGAATACCTTAGATTCTGAACACATCTAAACATTTATTTCCTCCTAAATAACTTTGATAAAAATAGATACCTAGGCTCTACCCTGGAGATCCTGATCTTGTAGATCTTGGGTGAGGACATTTTATTTAGAAAAGCTTCCAGCTAATTTTGATGTGCCTCCCGATATGGGTACCAGTGAACTCCATGCCGTCTAGGGCCCCTTCCAGCTCTGACACTGTTTCACTGTATATCCCTAAGCAGTGGGGATTGCTGCTCTTTGTACACAGACTTCTCAGTCCTGGCTAGCTTCCTAGTACAGATTAATTTAACCCACAGGAACACTTCTGTGGTGCTTTTCTTTTGAAAAGCAGTAGGCACAGAAAATGTTATTAAAAAGTACATTTACCAATAAATAAAAACTCTGTACTACTGAATCTGAGTCAGAAGTATCAGTATGAACTTATGATGTATTTTGTCTTTAAAAAAACCCCCATAACTCCTAGCTCTCGTCACTAAAAGGCCTAAAAATACTGACCAACCAAGTTGTAATAAGTATACCTAATGCCCAGATTCTGGCTGATAAATACTGTTTCCTACCAAAAGGGACCAAAACTTCATAGAGAAAAGGTTGGAAATGAATAACATGAGCCTGGAATATCTTGTCATACCAGAATGCCTGAAAGTTGTCAAAGATATCTGGGGTCATGTCAGTAGGACTCAGGAGTCAACAAGAAGGTGATCCTACTTTCCCTAGATAAGATAATTTGGACACTGATAATGACAATAACTGCAACCTACTGAAACACAATTATGTTTAAATCCATAACTTCATAATAATACTCAAACACCAAAAATATCTCATCAATCTCCTTTGGAAGATGCTCATTATTTTGAAAACTGGTAAGAGAGAATCAAGTATTTATTGTGCCTATCATATATAAATTGTATAACCTCAGGTTAACAAATAGCTGATGAAGCCAGTTTCTCTTTATGTAAAAATCCCACTAATAAATGAAGAAGGAATTATAGAACTGGCATATCAACCTTATATAACATCTAATGAATCCAGGGATCTAGGTAATAATCATCAATGGCTGCTAATATCCCCAAATGAGAGACAACCAGACACCGTGGAGGAACACACCACCACTGCTGCTTTAAGTTGAGCCTGAATTTGATTAATTCTCTAACTACCACTTAATAGGAAATACAGGAGACAGATGAACATGTGAAATGATAGCACAGGTTCTGATAGGCAGAATAATACCCTCTTTTCAAATAAAACCATGTCCTACTCCCTGGAACCTGTATGTTAGGTCACATAGCAAAGGATATTAAGGTTGCTGATCAGCTGACCTTAAAAAAGGGAGAGTATCTGGGATTGTCCAGGTGGGCCCAATGTAATCACAAGGGTCCTTAAAAATCAAAGCGGGAAACAGAATAGGAGAGAGAAGGATTTGACTATGGAAGAGGTCAGAAAGATACAGCATGAGGACTCAACCCACTATTGCTATACATAGATGGAAGCCAGAAGCCAAGGAGTGTAGGTGGCCTCTAGAAGTGGAAAGGGCGAGGATGTGGATTTTCCTCCAGAGCTTCCCAAAAGAAATTAAGTCCTTTTAATACCTTGATTTTAGCCCAGGAAAGTCTTCATCAGACTTCTGACCTCTAGAATTTTAAGATAATAAATTTATGTTGTTTTAAGCCACTAAATTTGTGGTAATTTGTTAAAGCAGCCATGGCAAACTGATACACAGAATTATAATTAGCAAAATCTAGACTATTGGCAATGTTACTAGACAGATGACTTGGTTTTTTCAATGAATAAATTGCAAGGAAAATGCTTGTGAGAGATGGAGAGAGACACAGGGAAGGGTACCTATAGATTCAAGGAACCCGAAGAAACATGTTAACCAATTGTTATGTATGGATCTTATTTGCATTCTGATCTGAATAAAGTATAAAAGAAAAAGCACACAAATGCAACAATTGGAGAAATCTGAAAAGTGACTGCGTATGGTGGTATTTGAATGTTATAAAACTAGGTGTGATAATGGTATTGTAGTTATGTTTCAAAGTGGACTCCATGATTTAGAGATTCACACAGGAATATTTACAAGTAAAACGATATGATATCTGGATTTGCTTTGAAAATAATTGGGGGTTGGCAGCTGGGTGTGGGTGGGGTATAGACGAAACCAGATTGGCCATGAATTGATAATTGCTGAAGCTGAGTGATGGGCATTGGCAGGAACCTATGAATTCAGGTCCTGCTTTCTCCCTTCCTAGCTACACAGTGCAGGGGCCAAAGAGAATGGGTTTCTGGAACAAGATTGCCACGATTTAAATCCCAGCTCCATCACTTACTACTTGTTTGACCCTGGACAAGTTTCTTAACCTCTCTGTGCCTCATTTCCCTCTTTGATAAAATGGAGATAATATTAGTTTGTGTCTTTTAGAATGATATGAGGATTAAGTGAGGTGAAGGATGAAAAGGTGCCTGGCACAGAGTAAGCCAGGCTAGTTATCTGGAATTAGCGTACACTGGGGAAAACAGCCCTGCATAGATTTCAATAATATCTACAGTTCTACTATTTTAAGTAGTTTTCTATACAGCTTTATACATGTTGAATATGGTGGCCTAGGTACAACCATAATTTTATTTAGAAAAAGAAACAGTAGGACACAGCATCTATTTTCAGGAAGACGAAGACAAAGTCATACCCTTCTGCAAACTAAATGTCAAGTAACAGAATTATATTTAAGCACCATTCTAAATGCAGGATTTGTGTCTAATCTTTCCTATCTCTTTGGGATGTACAATTTGATTCAAAAGCTTCAAACCAGTGAAAACCAGATACTGAATAACTTCTAAATGAGCTAAATCTCCTGGGGAAACAGGGAACAAAAGTCAGATTCTATTAAAATGTTCCTTTCTAAAAGCTGTTTATGCAACCACACGCAAAACAAAAATTTGAATGGTGTCATCTAAAAATAAGAGTTTCAAGTGATGTTGGCTTCTAGTTTACAAGAGAAAAGTTAACTCAATCATAGCTGCTGCTTCATCTTACAAATGCATTTTCCTAGATTTATGCTAAATATTTTAAATATAGCTGACAGCGTGCTTCAAGAAGAGAAACAAATTATACATATAACAAGATGTCAAAAAGGAATAAAAGCATCTCAAAAATAAAATTCCAACAGCAGAGACAGCCCTAAATCTCTCAAAATAACTTAAAGAAACATGGAAGAAAATCTACTCCATCAACTGTTTTAAAGAATACAGACAAGTTCATCTTGGGAAAATCCTGACCAAAAATTAAATATTCAATAAAAGCCAAAGCTGTAACCAGGGCCGCTTCTTCCTCCACAATTATGCCCTTGCGGAGTATGAAGCATTTGTACATTCTTTTTCTTAACCATGAACTACTTACTGATCAAGCTAGTAAGAAGTTGAACCTGTTATAACTGGCAGGTTTTCAAGATGTTTCCATTTTATTCCAAGTCAACAAGATGTTTCGTTGTTCATGATTTTCCTCAGGTGGGCTTTTTTTTTTTAATTTCTTTCTTTCCAATATTTTTCTCCTGCTTGTTTTTCTAGAGAAAATGTGACATTCTCTCATAAATTAACCCCACTGAGACCCTTACCTCATGCTTGTCAGGAGCTATGAAGTTCAGCTGGCAGTTTGAGTCATACAAGATGGAGAAAGCAAGTTCCAGCACCTCCTACAAGAGATTGGAGAAAACGCCACATAAGGAAAATTGGCACATTCGTTCTATAGTTACAAATGGCTGCAGACTGAATGTGGAGTGGGGCCTGCCGCATATCCAGACAAGGGAAGCAGCAATGAAGCTGCCGGGAGGAAAAAGCATGATTTTCAAGGTTCACAACACATTTCCTTCTCTCTATTCAGGGGAGGTCTGCATGAACCATCGCATTTAACTCTCAAGACAGTCTATGTAGCAAGTGTTATCATTCCCCCTTTACGGGAAGGAGCTTAGAGAGGTTAAATGAGTTGTCCAAGGCCACACAATCTCAAAGCTGTGCTACTCTCCTTTCTTCAGCCTTCCAGGGAGACCATGAAAAATGGTAAACTCTTTCCCAATCAGCACCATTAAGGGCTGCTCCATCTTTGATCACCTCCAAACAGACAGATGCCCATAGGAGTATGAACTTCCTAAAACGTGGAAACTATGTAGGAAGTAATGAGGCTTCTGGGTGAATCCATTACCTTTAGGCAACTTGTCTGTCCTTTGATCTTTGAACTACAGTATAGCAAAGGCTACACAAAACTTAGATTTTATTCTATAGCAGCTGCAGGGTATAAAGGAGAAGCTTGGGCCCAAAGTCAGAATACCTGGGTTCATTCATTGGGGAGCATCTACTGAGTGCAGACTATGAGCCTGACCCAGAGGACTAAGGACTAAGTGACACTGTCATTTCATTGTAGCTGAATGACCTTGGCCAATACACTCAGTATCATGTCTAATATGTACATTAAAATATACTTCTCAAATTGTATGCACTGTACAATATTGGGTACAAGATTATTCTACTGGTCCGAAAAGTCAGCAGGATATAACTTTGGAACACAAGAGTCATCGCACATGTCAACACCCTAATGGCTCCTAATGTGGAGAGGAAGGGCCAAGGGTATCCACATCGGTGTTCTGTGTTGTTATAATGCACACGTGCTAGCCTACCTTCCTTCTTTGTATCTGTATTAGGCACCACTGATGACCGCCCCTCTTGCCCCTGCTGTGATCTGGAAGCTGCATTCTCAGTAACTGCTCACACAGGAGGCATTCTTTCTTGGCGGGGGGGGGGGGGGGGGCGGGGGGCTAGATCAGTCTCTCCACATCATTTCTGCCTTAACATCTGTTAGAGAATTTGCCTTTGGCTGGTAACTCACACTAAGAATGCCCCAGAAAGAAGATGGGAGGCAGGAAGATGAGGTCAATGCCTCCAGATTTTAGAACTTCACGTGGGTTGAATTCTTCCAAAGTGAACTCCGAAGGCCCAGTGTTAGTTGGATGCCTCTCCCGACACAGTCAACATCAGGCTATTTGTGGCTCTTGTGGAGTTCATCTATGTCTGGCTCGCCTCCAGCTGTCCCCTCATTAAGAGGGGGCAGCTCTTGTTCTGAGCCCAGACCTACCAGAATCTTACTCTCTCATGGCCTTCTCACCCTGCCAGAAATAGAAACAAGTGAAGGAAAGAATGCCAAGTCATGGAAGGGAGCTATTCTGCAGAACTACCCCTCCCCTCATTTTTAATTTTTTTTTCCTTAAGCCTCCATTCAGGCCTGCCCAGTGAAGACTGACCACATTAAAAAGTGCTCACTAAAACAAATAACGAAAAACAATTTTTCCATTAAGTTTGGTATCTCTCTTTGTTCTTTTATTGAAAATGGACATAGGCCCTACCAGTGGTACCATAAATTGGGGTCATTCTTTTAAAAAACTCAGTAAGGCAATCCATATCAAGAACCAGGGATCCCACTCCTGCGTTATTCCTAAAAAAATTCAAAAGCAAGCAGAAGCAATAAACATTATTATCCGTAAGCACATAATATGAGACACTAAATGCCCTCCCTTCTTTGGGTAAATCATTAAAGAGATAACAAATTAGCAACTCAGAGAATTATACTCAGCCAGCCATTCAATATGATAATTATGATGATCTGATCTTAAGTGAAAAAAAGCAGGAGAAATGAACATTATTTACGTACGGATCACAACTATGAACAATTTCTACTTGTGGACAGAGCCTGGAAGCAAATATGTGAAATGAAAATAATTATGTTAAGGTGCTGGGATCATAGGTGATTATTTTCTTCTTTTAAAAACCTTAAAACATTTTTTCAATAAAATGTTAAGCTCTAATCTCATAAATTCATAAAAATTGTTGTTCTTAGATTATGAACATTGATATAAATGATGATTTCCTAATACTAGTGTCATTCATTGCAAAAACTCTGACTCATACTTGAGAGATTGGAGAGAGAAAGGAGAGGGTGGGCTTTGCTTTTGAACAACCAGTCCATATATTACAGCAGCACTAGGTGACCCTCAAAGGTCAGTAGGAAAAGGTGAAAATCATGAATGAATTTCTGGGCTGGCACTGGACAACTGCTGCTTTGCTTAGGGCAGTCACATGGTGAATGATCTCCTTGCCAATGACAGCCAGCGTGAATACCATCAGAGCCAAACAGTCTCTTGACTAGGTGCTGAAGTCACTTGAGACCAGAGTGTCAGTGTGGTCGTCCTTGTGACACTTGCTCTTCTGCAGGGGCATGCAGAAGGAAGAAAAAAGAGAGGGCCTGAAAACTTTGGGCTTTGCCTTCTAAGGCATATGCTGGTGAAGACAGGAATGAGCGGAGCTGTCGTGACCTAGATTCCTGATAAATACAGCAGGAAATGGGGAATTTGTGAGAACGTCAATCCCCACTTTAATTTCACCACAGCTGCCTGGGAGGGGTGGGAGGAATTAATTCTCTGAACTGCACACCTGCGTTAAAGGCTGCTATCACTTATAATGAGTTTTATTGACGTCCCTGGTTTGTTGTCATTGAATCATTGGTGGAGGGCAGCTCTTCAGCACCTGGAGCAGGGAGGCTGCAGAGCTGGGAGAGATGGCACCTCTTGGGCTAACACTCCAGAAGCTGCCACCTGTCCAAACTGTCTGTGAGGGAGAGAGGTGCCAGAAGGTGGTGGAGTAAGCAGTCACGGATCTGGGGCAGTGTCCCCCTCAGGGACCTCTTGTCACACACCACAACACTCACTTAGACAGCTGATGCTCTGGGGCTTTGCTACTCACTACCTAAGGTCTTTTATTCCCTCTGAATTTAATTCAGTGAAAAATTATGTCTAGGAGCAGCTTATCTTGATCCTCTGTTCTGCTAATTCACATCTCCCACCTCATCAAGTAAAGGAAGGCCCAGATGGGTGACTTCTGGGGATAGAGGAAGCAGGAAGAACTGATGATCCTTCCCCACCCTGGGGCCTCTGATCCTGTACTCAAACCTCTGGGGCCAAGACTAGTGACGAGGCACGCTGGGTCAGGGGATGCTCAGAGAAATTCTGGGCATGAATAGCACCTTGGTTTGGGGACTTCTGTCTTCCGTGGGTCAAATAACGGATTGACTGAATATAAAAGTAGAGTTTTATACAAGGTATTTTCAGTATAAAGCACTGGCTGCAATTCCTTATATTATTTTAGGATGACTTGCCTCATTTGGCCATTTTGCACAGCATTCACTTTAACTATACTAGTTCTCTACCATCTGTCTAGGTCATCTTGAAGCCCAAGTATTTTGATTAAAGACACAAGAAATAATGTGGCATGTGTATGTGCTAAATATGGCCATAGAAATAGTAGTAGATTTCATAGCTATGATACATTGCTTCTCATCTATATGCCTAAGAGTTTGAGTTTCTATTTTAGAAGACAAAAGTCACTCATTCATAATAGTACATAATAATAGAAGATATTACCTTCTTCAGGCAGCCATAACTTTCTGGCCCCAATCTATCTTAGCATTATCAGCCAATCATTTTCCAACTCAGTTTCTTCTCTCGGTCCCCATCAATCCTCTACTCTGAAGTCAACTTTTCTCAGAGGATGCTCTTTCATGTGTTGAAAGGCCCCTTTGCCTTTTCACATACTCTTTCCTCCTCCTGGAAAGTCTTCCCCTCACTTCTCCATCTTATCAATTCCTTTTCAAAACCCAGCTCAGACATCATTTCCTCCATGAGCCTTTCTCAAGTCTCCCAGGCTCTCCCTGTGTTTAAATTTACTGCGGCATAGACAACCTTGGATTGTAATTGCAAGTTGATACATAAGTCTTATATCTACTAGACACCCAGGGACAGGGGCCAGGTCGTATTTATCTTTGGATTCCTATCATCTGGCACAGGCCTGGTATAAAGAAGATACTCAATACAGTTACTGAATGAATGACGAATGAAGTAAATCCAAGTAAAAGGCCTTTTGGTTAAGACAAGTGTTTTCAAGCTGGTGCTAGAACATCAGCTTCTAATTTCAGGTTCATGAATCACACTGGAAAAATAAAAGCTGGATTCTGGGACATGGTGAGATGGAAGCTACTCTTAGATCAAACACATTCCACTCGAATCAGTGAGATCTGGTCAGATCTTCCCTCTGGTGACCTCGTGTAGACTGTTTAATTCTACACTCGAAATACAGTGGGATAAGCACTGGGAATGCCCACTTTCAAAAAGGCAGCAACAAATCAACTTTATAAATTACAGAGTTTGAATTTAGGTTCCTTAATCCTTAAAAATCAAATTCTTCCAATTGAATTTCCACTCACCCACGGCAATTCTTTTCAAGTCTCAGAAATTTCCTAATCTCCCTGTGAAGAAGCCAGTACCTTTTGTCTCCACAGAAATTCGCTGACCTCTGTTAAACTTGCTAGACTCTAAGCTCCAGGAAGACAGGGTCATGCCTGCCCTGTTCATCACTCTGTGCCCAGAGCTGTCAGATCTCAGGTGCTCCGATGCTGCCTGAGTGAATGACTCTATGAACAAATGCCTCTGCCTCAAGGGAAAGGATCAGTTCCCAAGGCCTTAGACAGTGTCCAGCATATCAGGTGCTGAATCAGTGAGAAGTACTGTTAGTTACCAATATCTTGCTATTAACAAAGTGTCTCCCTTAAGGATGCTAATGTCTCAGTTAGCCTTGCTCAGCCATTAAGCTAACTGAAAGTCCTGTGGCACAAAATGTCAGAACCTACTCTCTAGCTGGAAAAACTGTCCAAAGAGCCAGCAACATGCCTTGGTTGCTGCCCACTACCTTGCACTGACAGACCTCCTAGACACATTTTGGTCAACTCTCCTTTTAAGCTGCAGGTCTCCCCTTTCCTACCTAGAAGCCCCAGAGGTAGGAAGAAGCAGGCCTCCAGAGTGCTGGAAGAAGGGGTGTAGATGTGGAGGGTTGAGGAAGTAAATTCTTAGAACTGTGGTTTTCCTTTCTGCCTTTTGATGTTTTGTCTGATGAACCAGGTGTGTGAACACTATAAGAATTGTGAGACAATTTTCATGCGTATGCAAATGAAAGAGCCAGGCTGGCAACTGAATCTCTCAGACCTCAAGGCAGCCTGGAAGACCTGGGGGTGGCTGGAACATCTGGGCCAGTGAATCCTGGGAATTAGCTTTCAATTGCAGTCTTATCTATGTGCTTATAGCAGTGGGCCCCCCTTATCCACCCACCCACCCACCCACCTATGCATCCACCCATCCATCCATCTATCATCCATCCATCCATCATCTATCTATCATCTATCCATCTATTCATCCACCATCAATCCATCCATCCATCCATCCATCCCTCCAACCATCCATACAATTTCCTATGAGTGCCATGACAATAAAAAGAAAGTTAGAAAATGTCATTTATTCTGTTTTGTGGGTCTGCTCAAATGAGATAATCATCTCCACATCTGTTCTGATGTTAGTAACTTGTGTCTCTCTCATTTATTCTTGGTTAGTCAGGCTAGAAGTTTACCAATTTTATTCATCTTTTCAAAGAATGAAGTTTCACTTTTTTTGATTTTCTCCACTGTTTTCCTGTTTTCAATTTCATTGATTTCTACTCTAACATTTATTATTTCTTTTTTTCTGCTTGCTTTAGGTTCAAATTGTTCTTCCTTCTCTAGTTTTATAAAGGGGAAACTTTATTAATTTTAGATTTTTCTTCTTTTCTAATATATGCTTTTAATGCTATAAATTTCCCTCTAAGCATTGCTTTTGCCTCATCATGCACGTTTTGATAAGTTATATTTTCATTCTTTTTAGTTTAAAACATTTTTACATTTCTCTTGAGACTTCTTATTTGAACTATGGGTTATTAGAAGTCTGTTCTTAAATTTCCAAATATTTGGGGAGATTTTCCAGCTATCTTTCTGTTATTGATTTTTAGTTTAATTCCATTGTGATCTGAGAACATGTTTTCTATTCTTTTAAATTTGTTAAGATGTATTTTATAGCCCAGAATTTGGTCTGGTCTATGTTGGTGAAGGTTTCCTGTGAGCTTGAGAAGAATGTGCATTCTGCTGTTGTCAGGTGGATTTTCTATTAATGTTAATTTGATCAAGTTGATTGATGGTGCTGTTTAGGTCACCAAAATCCTTATTGATTTTTCTTCCCACTTGATCTATCAATTACTGACAGAGGGGTATTGAAGTCTCCAGTACAATAATAGATTTGCAAATTTCCCTTTTCAGTTCTATCAGTTTTTCCTTATGTATTTTGATATCTTTGTCCATCCCATTACTTTAACCTATATTCATCTTTATATTTAAAGGGGGTTTCTTGTATAAAACATACAATTGGGCCCTTTTTTGTCCACTCTGACAATCTCTGTATTTTAATTGGTGTATTTAGACCATTGACATTTAAAATGACTACTGATATCATTAGAATAATATCTGCCATATTTGGAACTCTTTTCTATTTGTTGCATTTGTTCTTTGTTTCTTTCTCTCTCTCTCTTTTTTTTTTTTTTTTGCCTTCTCCTGTTTGACTATCCCAATTCCTCCCTCCTGTCCCTTGTGACTTTGCTGTCATTTATTTCACTTATCCATATGCTATAAGCATCCAACACATTGTTACTATTATTACTTTAAACAAAGAGTTGCCTTTTACATGGATTAAGGATAACAAAAATAAATATTTTTATTTTACCTTCATTTATTCTTTCTCTGATGTGCTTTCATCCTTATGTAGATCTAAGTTTCTCACCTACATAATTTTCCTTCTGGTTGAAGAACCTCTTTTAACATTTCTCACAGAGCAGGTCTGCTGGCAACGAACTCCCTGTTTTTGTTTATCTGAGAAAGTCTTTATTTCTCCACTTTTGAAGGATAATTTCACTGGCTATAGAATTCTAGGTTGGTAGGTTTTTTCTTTCAACACTAAATATTTCACTCTACTTTCTGCTTGCTTGCATACTTTCTGATGAGAAATCCACTTTAATTTTTATCTTTGTTCTTCTATAGGTAAGGTGTTCTTCCCATTCTTGTTTCTTTCAAGATTTTCTCTTCATCTTTGGTTTTCTGCAGTTGGAATATGATATGCCTAGGTGTGGTTTTTGAGTATTTGTCCTGCTCAGTGTCCTCTAAGATTCCTGGATCTGTGGTTTGATGTTTGTCATCACTTTTGGAAAGTTCTTGCCCATTATTGTTTCAACATTTCTTCTGCTCTATTCTCTTTCTTCTGGTATTCCAATTATATGTATGTTATTCCTTTTGCAATTTTCCCTCAGTTTGTTGATGTTCTGTTTTTTTCATTTTTTTCCCCTCTTTGCATTTCAGTTTAGGAGGTTTCTATTGACTCTTCAAGCTCATTAATCCTTTCCTCAGCTATGTCAAGTCTACTGATGAGACAATTAAAAGTATTCTTTACTTCTGTTACAGTTTTTTATTCATATCCTTTCCTTTTGATTCATTTCTGGAGTTTCCATCTCTCTGCTTACATTACCCATATGTTCTTTCATGTTGTCTACTTTTTCCAATAGAGCCTATAACGCTTTTAATCATAGTTATTTTAAATCTTCTGTCTGATAATTCCGACATCTGTGTCATATTGGAGTCTGGTTCTGATGATTGCTTTGTTTCTTCAGCTTGTTTTTTCTTGCTTTTTGGCAGGTGTGCAATTTTTTTGTTGAAATCCAGACATGTTGTATCAGGTAATAGGAAGTGAGATACATAGACCTTTAAAGTGATGATTTATGTTAATCTGGCAATGAATTGGGATATGTTTAATGTTTTCTGTAGCTATAAGTGCCGGAGGTTTCTAATTCCTCTAGTATCCCTGTTTTTGTCTCTTCTCCCGACTTTGGGCTTCCCTAAGTACTCCTCCTCAGAGAGAGTTTGTCTCTTGCAGATATTTCAGCTATAATCCACTGTTATTATTTTGGAGTCCCATTGGTGTGGTGGTAGGATATGGGTGAGGGATAGCATTCTATACTTTTCCAATTAAATCTCCATGTTTTAGGGGTTTTATATCTTGTGGCTGTCAGCTTCTTAAGTGTTTCTCTAGTGATAGAGCTTTTTCCCATGCCCTCTTCCCTTTCCCTGGGCTGCAGAGTTTCCTATCCATTTCCTTAAGGCTCTGACTACTGTTAATTCTGTCTCCCCCAACCCCAACCCCACAGTTGAGATAGGAAGGCTAAAATGGGATGCAATGGGAGAAATTCCCTTCCCCTCGCTGAAAAAAAGATCTGGAGAACAGGACTTTGTTATGGAGAAGGCTGTGGCAAATTTCATCATTGTGCTCTCCTTTCTTCTGCCAGAGCCAATGTGGGGTGGGGAGTCTTTCTCTGATCTTCACTTTGAGAATATGCTAGGGTTACTGGAAGTAAAGCCCATGAAAGTATGCCTCTCCCAAGACTGTAATCCTCAAGAGTTTCTCACTCTCACACTAGCCCACAGTCAGCCTATAGCAATTCATCAGAAATGCCATTTAAGTGATCCTACAGTTTACGGCTCCAGTGGATTCTGCTCCAGGTGAGCAGTTCTGGCTGTGACTTGCTAGATGCACATAATTCTCCAGATTTCAGGATGGTAGTGTGCCCTGCAACCTCACTTCTCTATTAGGCCCAAGACAATTGCTGATTTTCACTTTATTCAGTTTCTTCTTACTGTAAGGATAGGAGTGACAACTCCTAAGCACTTTACATGTTGGGGATGAAACCACAAGTCCCACCACACCTATTTTATATAATTCTCTCTGTCCCTACTCAGAATTCTTGGATCCTGGCAGACTGCTTTGCTGCCACCTATACCCGTCCTGACCTTCTCTGGGTTATAGACTCTTGTTCTTGCCAATTTCCTCACATTGTTTCCTGCTCAGCTCCAAGTGTTACATAACCACAGGGACCTCAGCTGGAGTTGAGCAGAGCCAGTGTTCTCAAGATTGTGCTCTATATATCAGGTGGTATTGAAGGAAGGCAGCCACACAGGAGGAAAACGATGAAGGTTGGGGACATGCTGCTAGACTTAAGAATGCTCCTCTGGAATCTGATGAGCTGTAGAATCCCTGTTTCCCCACATCATGGAGAGGAGAGAAATGCTGTGTAACAGATGACCCACAGATTCTTAGGCATGCCCTTATATCACTATGCTTTCAATTAAGTGCATTAGATGATAGTGTTGTGGCAGGCTTGACAAAGAAGGAGTTCACATGGATTTGAGGTGAGTTATACTTATGTAACTTAAGAAGCAAAGGTCTTGCTATCAGCCTCCTTGGCAGTATCCACTCTCCTCTGTCTTCCTAAACAGTACTTTTGTAAGTACTTTTGCTTTTCCGTAATCATAGATAGAGTCATTCTATGCAGACATGAATTCCTCTTTGCCTTATAATGTTTGAAATTACAGAGCAGAGATTATTCATGTTAACCCTGATTGATAAGTAGGATGTGCATAATGTTGGTACTCCTCTTAGATACTCACACTGAGCAGTGAAGAAGCAACCTATTGATCTATGTGATATTTTTGATATCAACGTGGCTGAAGCACCTAGATCAATCTGGGTAATTTTGTTACTGGATGGGTACTATGTATCACAAGATGCCAAGAGGTATAAAGAAAGAATTGGCTCCCTAATGGGCCCTCCAAGGGCAAAGACTTCCAAACCTGGGGCAAAGGAAATGCTTCCATTTTTTCAGATAATGCCTCCTCCCACACCCTCTGTTATGGAACATGGGCTGTCATGGTGAACAGCAATTGGCAAACTAGGAGGAGAGGGTGAAAATGATTGCAATGTGAAGAGGATTTAAGAAATATACACCTTTGGGGAAATTTTCTCCTTTAAGCTGGGTTTGAGCTATTTCACCACACTTTCCATGATGCTGAAGGATATCAGGCCCTTAAAAGTTTTCTAAAATGTTTTGAGTCTTATGGTCTCTGCCTTTCCCAGCCTTCACTGAGACCTCAGACAGGCTACTAAGGGGATGATAACAGCAGGAAAGAATGAAAGAGACTGAAGAGAAGGGAGAATATGAATATAAATGGGAGATTAGGAGAGGCCCAGAGAATGGATGGGGATGAGCAGAGAAAGCTTGAGAGAGGACTAGGTGACAGTAGTGAGAGGGCAATTCCTAGGGCTGGAAGTAGACAGGAAGTGAGAGAATGGAAGAGATGGTTGGGATTCAACAAATGATCAGGGAGAGAAAGAATGAGGCTACGAGATGTGAAAGGAATCAGGAAAGGAAGAAAGAGAGCCAAGTGAGAGATGTGCAACAGCATGCGTGTGTGCATGCGTGTGCGCGCACCTGCACACACACACAAGCATTGCTACTAAAAAGGGCTGGGCCCACTATAGTCGAGACTGCATTGTACAGACACAACTATTTGCAATAATTTGGAAATCATACCTTGTTTTGTTTAAGGGCACCTTTCTCTTTCATATGAGGGCAGTCCTTTCCTGTCACCACAGCTTTGATATCTGCCACCGGCACTGCAATTCATAAAAGAAAATGAGAGTAACTACACCATGTGAAAGCTTAGCTGTCAATAAAGAAGCCGGACTAAGCATGGAGTCTTCCAGTGCAGCTGCTATTCCCAGAAACGACTGCAAAAAGAGAAAAGAAGTGAAAAGAAGATGAGAAGTCAGGCAGTGTCCCAAGACTAGAAACTAAGATATACGCTTATATTCTGGTAAAAAGCATCCCTGGGGAGAAAAATCTATGATCATAAGCAGAATTTGGTTCTCAAAAACAAATATCTAAAAAAAATCCCATCCGAGTTTTGTAAAAAGTGATGGTATTAGAAACAGCAGTAATAATAATAGCAATAGTGGCACTAATTCTGATATTATGGAGGGCATCCAGGTGCCAGGAACAATGCCAAGTGCCTCACATATATTAGCATCTCTTGCTACAGTATCTACCTTGATTCAGTTTCTGAGTTTTGGACAATACAGGAAAGCAGCCCTACTGTAAAATATTTATCTGCATCTAAACAGTCCTGAACTCTCACTCTCCAAATTCTCGCTCTCTACCGTCTCATTAATTCTCACGAAAGTTCTGTGAGGCAGGTTTTATTCCCCCTATTCTATAGACAACAAAACAAAACTCAATTAAATAAAGGGAGCATTCCTTTTTGTTAGGAAAATGGTAGCTGGAATTTATCTTGGAGATCTTGAGAATAATGCAGTTAGATAAAATGATGCTATCTCACGTCTTACTCAGGACTCGGAGGAAGATAAAAGACATGGAAAGGTTTCTGCATCTAAAACTTTGGTTAAGATCATCTGAGAGAGAAGGCAGTAGGATGGTTTGGAACCTTAATTTAAAAAAACTGTGAAGTCATCTGTCCCTCACCAATCCCTAATCTTTCAGTCCCACAAGGGACTGTGAATCTAGGGGGGCCCTTGGGACCCAGCCTTCAGCATCTGTAGAAGCTTCGAGTAGTCAATTTTTCAAACTCCCTTAATGACGAAGATAATGAGAGATTTCATAATTAAAGTTCACACATTTTTACTGGGGAATTGGGTTGTGGGAGTGATATTTATATGAAATAAAATTATAAAATATATGGAATATCAAAATGATACAATAGGAAGGTCCCTTAAAAATTAACATTTTCCAGGTACCCTAAAATTCCCAAGAACTTTGTCCAAACCTGTTGACACCTCTAGAACTTGCTCTAACCCTAGAGAAGAGTGAGGCTGTGATGAACTCTTCCAGGAATCCCTGTAGGCACCCCCTGTTCTCTGTCCCACCATGTCTGCTCCTTCATCTTGCAGTCCTGATTCTAGAACACTTTGGTAGACATTATTTGTACCCACTAATATCTGGCTTTCCTCTCCTTTGGGCATATGGAAGACTATACTCCCTAGCAACCTTTGCAATTAGGTGGGGCCATATGATTAGTTCTGGCCACTGAAATGTGAGCGGCAAAGGCATGTCTCTTTTCTTCCCTAAGGCAGTGAAAAGTCCATGTCTACCAGCCTCTCTTCCCCAGTTACAGAAACAGAAGAGGCCACATGTCCCATGGTGCAGCTCTAGGAAGGCAAAGTAGCCATAGGCCTGTGTCCCTGAGTGACTGTGTGGAGCAGTCTTTTGACAACCCACATCAGGTATGTAATGTGAGCAAGAAATAAACTCTTTTTGTCCTAAGCCACCAAGATTTTGGGGTTTTGTGTTCCTGCAGCATAATGTAGCAATGCAGCCTACCCTGAGTGGCATAACTCTTTACCTTGGATGCCTTTTCTGCCTCCCTTTGGCCCCTTTGGATTGGCGTCTTCCTGTAATTGATCCCCATGATTCATCAGTCTTCCTTTGACCACAACCACCAACTTCAGCTCTCCTCAAATCCATTTTCATCACCAACGATCAGCTCTGTTCCCCTCAGTGGCTGATCTGACTGCCTAATCACTAACCCAGGAGGGGACACATGGGCGCTTTGGGAAGTTGGGTTTACTTTTCAATGGAAAATCCAGTGAATTTGATGTAATTAACATACCAATTCAAAAAACCTTCTCAAGCTTCAGATGGAGTTTGAGTCACAAGTCCACTTTGTAGAAAGCCTTTTGTTGTATAATACATAATGTGGTCAATGGACTAGAGCGAGTGTCTACAACTTATAAATAGTAAGTTACCCCTTGGTTTTGAAAACCCACCATATGGAAGGGGATAAGAGTAACACAAAGTCCATCATGGGAGCAGTCTTCAGAATCTCTAATGAGAAAGCTTCAGGGGAGAAAAGGCTCTTTTCCACCATGCTTGTGGCAGTACACATTTTATGTTTTTTTATATGCATTGTTCCCTGTCAAGGAGATAAGCTGCTAGATTACTCACAGGATTATGGCTAAAAGGAAAACACAAAATTCTAAAAATACAGCGTGGCTTTTAAAGGTTGCTCTTTGCATAGTTTGTCTCTAGATGCAACGGGAAGATTAGGCATCAGAAGGGCTAAAATGCCATCCTCTCTATTCCTGTGAGCAAAACCAGACTCAAGTCCCTTGAATCTACCTCTAAGGAGGCAGCAGAGAATTATGGATTACTTCAAAACCAGGCTAGTATTTCCATCAGGCCCGTTTTGTGGGGGCAGCATAAAAAAGCGGGGCCCAGAGAATATGAGAACCAGGAGGGTCACTACTGGTGCCCTATGCCCACTCGAACTCCTTGGGGCATGGCCTCATTTCTTTCAGTACTTTTTTCAGTTTGAGCTGGATTGAGACAATCTAATTCAACATTCCCATTTTACAGATGGGAAGACTGAGGCCTAAAGAGAGGAAATAAGTTATGCAATGTCACATGGCTAGTGGGGGACAGAGCTGGGACTACTGCTTTTTCTTCCACTCTGTGTCCCTTGTTAGGTCATGATTTCTCCCTATGTTTGGAAGGTATCAGCACTCCAAATCATGCTAAACACAGCCCCAGATGTGGTTATCACTTCAGATATGTTCAGGAAACTCTGTGATTGCTAATACCTGTGGAAGGAACTATAATCGTGATTTAAAACAAAAATACCATTGAAAAAGTAAATGTGGCCACCATGATAAAAATTGTTTTAGCTTCCACCACTGGGAGTCAAGTTGAGGCAGACATCACCGTGGGAAGTAGCTAGTAAGCCAGGAGCACTTGTTGTATGCACAGCTCCATGTAGGAGCTCATGTGGGCAGAGGTACAGAGGAGGGAGAGGCTGATCCCACTGTAGTTCAGTGAAGAATCTGGTCTCTAACTTGGCAGCACGGGGTGGTGGGAAGGGCTGTGGCTTTGGAATCACAGAACGAAGTCTAGATCCACCTACGGGCTGTACCACTTTGGGCTTACATTCTTGGAGCCTAAGCTTCCTCGCCTGCAATATGGAACTATAACGTCATCTATCTCATAGGGTTGCTCTGAGAATTAACTCCTAACGCTGGACCAAGATCACTGTTGGCTTTTAATCCAGGCAGCACAGAGCAGCGGGTAAAAATCAGGGCCCCAGAGCTGGATAGTTGCATTCAGATCTTTGCTCTGCTATTTGCTAGCCATGTGACCTTGAACAAGTTACTTAACTTTTATGTACCTCAGTTTCCTTACCTGTAAAACAAGGGCAATGATATCTACCTCTTCAGGTTGTTGAGAGTATAATTTATGTGATGCTCTTAGCACAATGCCTGGCATACAGTTAGCACTCAATAAATGTTATTTGCAATGATTCTTGTTATCAATAATCAAAGTTGATTCTCTTTGTAGATTGAGGGACCTGAATTATTCAGTGTGCTTCAATGACCCAAATCGCCCGCTTTGTTTTGCTGTCTCAGCTGCTCCTCTCATCTACTGTAATAGGCTTAATGGCCTGTGTGAGGGGGTGAGCCTTCTCCTCCCCAGCCCTTTTGATGTGAGAGTGAGGAGTGCTGGCCTAGATTCTTTCAAAGGGAGGTACTTCGGGGCCTGGGGCATGGCTGGAAAGCAATGGAGTCTGTGTTTAGTGGGGGTGATGAGAGCCTGTAAACCAAGTGGGAGGTACGTGGGGTGAGAGACGATGTAAGGAGATGTGAATTTTCAAGGGCCATGTTTCCTGCCAAACAAAAAGAATATGAGAGGAGATATTTCCTAAACCTTTAGGGATGAAGACAGCTAAGGAGAGGCCCTCAATCTTCACTCACACTCTCTGTATTAAGAGGATTCAATTACACTATTTGATTCATCAATATCTCAACATTCACCACTGATTAACTCAAGGGGAGGAAGACAATTTTCCCCTTGGTCCCAAGAGAGGGCAATCGTACATGGTAAGGGCAATGACACTTGAAATTAATTAAAGGAACATCTCATTTTTCTTGTGGAATGAGGTTTCTGACTTTTAAGAGCTCCAAGAGGACGGGCTACTTTGCTCCAGTCAGAATGCAAAATTGGAATGAAATGCAAACCAGGTGGCAGGAGGCCTGCAGGCCTGAACCAGCAAACTTTAGTTTCCTAGGCTGGGGCCTTCTCATCTCATGCACATAATGGCCTCATTTTACTTCATTATATGAATACACCCCCTCGCTGGTACACATGTGTATACAGATATAATCTCACCAACACACACACACACACACCCTCCCACATGCACACACCTGCACGAGTATGGATTCTTGGTTTATCTTGCAATGGATAAATGGAGCAGCTCTTTCAAACTCCAAATTACTGGATTTCAAAGGCTGCAGAGGAAAAGGGCAGACAAGAGTTTTGAAGCCAGTGTCAGAAGGGGCTGCCGCAACCCTTCCCCAGAACCAGCATCACTCCGTGGCCACTACCAAAAGCTGTTTGGTGGTCTGCAGCTCTGACCGCGATCTTCTGCAATCACCCTGGCAAGCCGGTTCTCCTTGGCATCACACTCCTGGTTTCTAGCTCATTATTTTCAGCCTGGGCTCCTGCAGGTGTGGGCCTTGCAGAGCTGGGGGGCATCAGCTTTCGGGCAAGCCCAGGAACTGCCCTTATGCATGGCTCAGGTGCCGTCCACACCTTGACCTTCTCTAGGAGCAGGGCTACTGATTTCCTAAGCAATAGGACCAGCACACTGAGAGTCTTGCGTATGAAACCTACAATCAGTGCCAATCAAATGCCTATCTGTGGGTTAAGAAGTGGATTATATCCCTATAAATGATATGTCCAGTGAATAGGACAGCCGATCCACTGGGCCATGCAGAGAAGGAATGAATCAAGGTATGTTTGCTTCCTCTGTCCAGACCACTTTCCCTATTTCTTGGTCAGGTCAAGAACGAGGCTGTGGGAGACTTCGTATAGAGCTTCTGGCTGACCTGACCCACAGTGACCTCTCACTCTTCATTTCCTCACTGTAGAGCAGTCATTCCAGACTGCTGGGCTTTGGACGGTTCCTAGTTCACGAGGGAGTTTTCGCCAGTTGGCAAATAGAGGGAAATGAAAACACCGGTGTGAGTTTTTCATTAAACTAATTTAATTTAGTAGAAGGGACTGTCCCTTATTCTAAGATTAGGTCTTTCTTACTTTTTTTTCTTTTTTATGATCTAGAGTCTTTTTTGTGTGTGTGAGAAAGATTGGCCCTGAGCTAACGTGTCACCAATCTTGCTCTTTTTCCTCTTTTTGTTTGAGGAAGATTGTCACTGTGCTAGCACCTGTGCCGATCTTTATTTCATGTGGGATGCCTCCACAGCATGGATTGATGAACAGTGCTAGGTCCATGCCTGGGATCTGAACCTGTGAAACCCGGGCTGCCCAAGTGGAGTGCACAAACTTAACCACTATGCCACTGGGCTGGCCCCAAGAACCCTTTTATTTAATGAAAGGATGTGATGTTAAATTTTAGCTACATTTTATTTCTAGTAGTTTTGTTTGCCAAACTTAAAAGTTGGCAACCCACTATCAACTCACTTTTGTTGTTTTTTAAATTCGTACTTATTGGTGATAGCCAATTTGGGGATCACTGTGAAGGGTATGGGGCGATATCTAGGCAGCAGTCTTCACTTTGAGTTTGCATCAGAACTGTCTGCAGGGCCTGTGAAGACACATTGCTGCCCCATCCCCAGAGTTTCTGATTCAGCAGGTCTCGGAGCGAGGTCTGAGAATCTGCGTTTCTAGTAAGCTCCCAGGTGATGCTGCTCTAATGCTCCGAGGACCATACTCTGAAAACCACTGGTCTAGCTTGTCCACGGTGGGATGGGGAAGGCTTTCTGAGACCTGAAGGGAGGGTCGTCATTACAGGCAGAGGACTGGGACGCAACCCCCCGCCTCTCCCAGCAGGGATGTGTAGACACTGCCCCAGACTCTGCAGCAGTGGGTTTCAGATTTCCTTCTCTTCCCATTAACAGTGTCAATAATGTGGGCCAGGGAGGCAGTGCTCCTTATGAAAGGAAATGAGAGCACTTTCTGACCTAAATGACACTACAAAGACTATGTCCCATTTTTAAGCTGGAGGAAGAGAGACCGTTCCAGGCTGTCTGTCTGATATGTCAGCACAGAGACTGAATGTGTCAGGATTTCCCATTCAGGGTTTATTTTTGTGTTTGATGGCCATGAGCTGCAAGGAAGGCAGTCCAGATCTGACTTCCACGGGCCCCAGGGTGACAAGAGGGAAGGCGCTAGGACTTGGGGGTAAGGATTCTGTCTGAGACACGCTTATATGACTCACTGCAGAGTCAATGTGACTTTTAAAGGTTATTTAAAAGTATCTTTACTTGTTTTCTTGTTCTTTAATTTCTCCACCTGGGATATCCTCTGAGTCTCTGTTCATTTCATCTCATTTCTTTTCCAAATTAATTCATCACTCTTGTGTATTTTAATGTTTCTATAATACAATGCTTAATTTGGACACTAAAAAACCTGGAACCTGGTTTGGGCTAAAACAATCTAGGCTATTACTGACTCTTCAAAATACACACATTAAAACAGACATTGTACAGAAATAGCAAATAAATATAAATAGTATTTATTTCAGGGAATACTTAGCAACCACAGAATGTAATTGATCATAAATTTTCTCAGTGTCTGAGTTACTTCTCTGGAGTAAGTTAGCCATGCTTGGATCTGCCATTAACTCTGCATTATCATTATGGGGCATGCTAAACTATAATGAATAAATGCGGTAGAGATCAAAAGCTCACAATTCATGTGGAATTATTTTGGGTCATCAGCAAAAGACAATTGACAGAATCGGGTTTATATTGTTTCTTTCTCCTTGAAATAGCACCTGGATGAGTAATGCAAATATGCATGTCTGAACCCCAGTTTACAGCTTTCAGGAAAGAGACGTGAGCATTCCTTTTACGCCCTCCCCCGTTCAGTCCCAGACCCCAAATCTGTCAAGGTCTTATGGTTGAGGAGAATGCTCAGGCCAGCACTTACAATAAGATGACACATGTTCAATGGGTTTATTTAGGTTGATAGTTTTTCTGCACCATATTTTGTGACCAGGAAACTAAACAAACAACCCAAATTCAGGGTTCCTACACAGGAGAGCCACTTACGTTTGTCCTGCAAGGAATCATGGGGCACTTCTCCCTGAGGACTTTCTTCCAAGTCTCCATAGTGCAGGACCTTGTGGTTTGGTGAAAGCCGACAATACCAAAACTTGTCTGAGGAAAAAAACACAAATTTACAAGGTAAGTGATTCTGGTCTCCAAAAATATCAACATCCTTATTTCCTAATAGTCTTACCTGGAGGAATAAGCAATTCATTTGATTTTAAGTGTCCAGGAAGGAATGAATTCCAGAGCCCCGGCAGTAAGTCCCCTTGGGACTTTGATATTTAGTTAGTGCCTGTCTTGTTTGGTATACATTTGGTAACCATTGGGCTCTCCCTTCATTTACAATGGCAACAGTTGTCTGAGGTGGTGGTTTCCAGAGGGTTATTTTATCTGTATCTATAAGAACTATGGGAATTATTCCTTATCCACTTAGGCTTGACAAAAGCAGTGAGGAAGGCAGAAAAACTAGCTTTCTTGGAACTTTTCTGCTTCTACTTTCCTCTCTGAGCTTTTAAGACTGTTGAGACAGTTGTGTGCTATATCTTGTGTGCCACTCCTGAGGCTAATACACACAAACTAATCAATGAATGAATTGTTAGGACATTAGTGATATACACAAGAGGTGGAATTCATGGGGAAAGAATCTAAATAATTCAGGGATTTATCCAAAGAATGAGGATATTCACAATCATCTCCTCTCTAATTCCTAGAGTTCAGCTGTCTAAATAGACATGATCAGTGCATTAGGGTCCTTCTTATAAATAATTCCCTCAACTTGACCTCCTCTGTCCTCCAAATGTAATAAAAATTTATGAATAAGTCTGTGAGGTAGGGAGAAGGAGGCAAAGAGCACTTTTTATAGATAAGGAAATTGTGACAACAATCTTTGGGTAGCTCTCAAGGCTGTGCTTAGATGCTGCCTCCTCCAGGAAGCCCTCTTTGATTACTGCAGCTAACAGGAATCTCCCCATCATTTTAGCTGCCCCAGCATCATCTTTGATTACTGATGGCACCCACGTTAAGCACCTTAGTATTCCCCGTTATCTGCCACAGACCCTAGGTTAGCAACTTGCCCTGCTGGGTGTATTGTGAACAATTACTGATGGAAGAAGAGGGATCCAGGATACTCATCAGCCCTGGGAGGGTGGAGAAGCCAGGGCTCTCTGATGGTAGCCATCGTCTACAAATGCAAATTGTTTTGAAACCACTCTGACAAAAAAGCTCTCCATAATATTTTAAGAAAAGTATTTTTCCATCTAAAATTGCTTTCACTGCAAAACTATGTTTTAACTGCAATTCTTTTAAAAGAAAGTCTAGAAATGGAAATAAAAGCCACACAATGAACAAAGAAAATGCTCAAACTTGATTCACAGAAGCAAAATGCCTCTATGATTCCTATCTTCCTTCTCTGTAAGTAGGGATTGAGAATTCCTGAATGTAGTCAGAATATGGCCATCCATATATTTGAAAGAATTGAACTCTGGTAGAAAAATTTAAGAGGAAAGAAAAATTATTTGATGGCTAGGAAAATGTGGAATTGCTAAATTTTCAAAATTATGTTCTATATATACACCCAACACAGGTCATTTTTCTAGGAGAGCATTTCAAAGGGAGAAAATAAAGTTAGTCCCTGAATAATTCGCAGCCATTTCAATTAGGCAAATGAGTAAGTATCAGTTTTCCATGAGGAGAACACATTTGGGAATTTGACTTGTAATCCACAATAGAAATTGTGAATTCCAAAGGCACAGGCCATGCTCTGGCCATGAACATCACCAGTGCTCTTGGGGGCCCGGCACGACAGCCTGCAGAGGCTTCTTCTCCCCAAAAGGACATTTCACCTCATCTAAACGGCCTGTGAGGACCACAAAGCCAGCTAGAGAAATTTGCTGAAAAGCCTTCCTTCCCTGCTACCTCTGAGTTGGGATTTTTGGCTAAGTGAGCAACTGAAGGGTGACAGAAAGCCAGAAAGGAAGTCAGTCAGCTGTGCCACTTGGACACGCTGGTCTTATTTTCAGAAAGGTCTTAGCCTGTCCTTTCTAGGAATTCCTCGCTTCTCAAGTTGGGGTAAGCTCTAGGGGTTAGCGGTAGTAATCTGAAGCCCAAAGGTCAATATGGTGCAATCAGAGAAGATCAATCATCATCAATATACCTGGGGGAGCATTAGGAGACTCAAGTGGTACAAACATATATTGTGGAGTAAAATGTACAACTTATATTTATTTGTAAGACTTCCAAAAAACTTTGCTGCATATACTTTCAGGGTAAGTTTATTTATCCGCTGGGTATTTGCAGAGTGCCTACAGTGCACACAGCGCTCTATTGGTGTAGCAAAAAAGCACTAGGAGGAAAGGCAGACACGAGAGACAAAGCCAAGAAGCTCAAGGAGAAGTAGCCCCTCAGTTCTCGAGGGCAGCTAAAAGAAAGATGGTGGAAACACTCGTTTCCCAGGTCTGGGCAGTACGAACAGGGACTCAGCAACTCTGCCTGCACAATGGGGAAAAATAGGAATAGGGGATGTCTTTTGTGTAATATATTCTTACATTCAGAAACCTTTAGAGAACTGTGGCTATTTATCAGGAGTCCAGGAAGCAAAGCAACCATCTTTCCTGCAAAGTTGAAGTCGACGTTTGCTTAAAAGAAACTCAAAAGGCTACTGGACCCCTGCCATAACAATATCTGGCGTATAGCTGACAGAATTTCCTCCTTCCAGAGGCTTAAATTCTTTTGACTTTGATGAAACCACCCACCTCTGGTTTTCCTCCTACTTCTGGCTATCCTATGTAAGTTCCTCTTTCTCTGTCTACCGCTAAAATGGTAGTGAGCAAAAAGATCTGCGCATCATTCATGTAAATGATTTGTTCCTTTTCTCCCTATCAAATAAGAAGTCTTGGATGGATGACAAAATATTGGAAAAGGCTTGGGAAGTTTGTTTTGACTCATAAGCAAATGGGTGGATACTCAGCCAGTATCTTCCTCAGGATAAAGGCTGGAGTCGTCAGCTCTGGGAAGGTTTACAGGCATCTTAGCTTGTGTATGTCTGTCTTGAAGGCAGAGCTGCTATAAAGGAGAGCAGAGCCAGCAGTCCTGAGCAGCACAGCACACCGACTTGTTGGGTGAGACAGTTTCAGTGTCAGCCACCAGAAGCAGCTTGATGAGCAGTTTCTTTTACGGTAAGAAAAATGTGTATTTTCTTTTCAAAACCCAGCATAATGTTGCTACTTCCTCCGTCCCTCTGGGCAATGAATGAGTGGATTGTGTCACTAAAAGCAATTAGCAGGAAATAGTGAGAACATTATCAAAGATTGTTTACTAGCATTTAAAGAGAAAACAGGAGTGAATATAAAGGTCTTCCAGTCAAACACAAATGTTAGTACATAAATAGCCATCTCTTCATTCCCCAAACTAAAAAATTGAAAATATGGAGACAGTTTTGCACTTGACTCTTTCTCGTCCGTGTGTGTGTGTGTATGTGAAGAATCAGAGGGAAAGTTGATTTCAAAACTCACAAGCCCAGTAAGAAGGTCTCCAGTGTTGATTAAAGCTATTCCCAATGTCACACAGATCATTATGGAGCTAATAACTACTGACAACTGTAACTCTTGCAGTAATGTTCGATAGAACTTTCTGCAATGATGGAAATACCCTGTATCTGCTTTATCCAACAGTAAGGCAATAAATTTTAATTTTTATTTAATTTTAATTAACTTAAATAGCCATAGGTAGCTATATCAAACAGTGCAGCTCATTGTCTGTCTTTATCATCCAGGCTTGAGACAAGTTTGGGGCTGGCCAGCAGGTCTTCAGGGAAGACGAGCAAGCTGAATAATAGCTACCATTGCAGAGTGTGAAATGCTGGTTGGTTCAGTAAGGTACAGGGCACAGCACGACCCGAGTCCTGATAGACTCTGCCATGGACTCAGGGAGACATCGTTGTCTTTGGTGCAAAGCCCACAGTTGGCAGCTGGCTGCTGGCCCAGGGGACCCCGAGAGTTCTTTGTTTGGGAGGCAGGTGGCCTTTACTAAAGTAAATTCTTAGGGCACTTCCATTAGAATTTCACATCTTTCCTAGGTTAAGTTAAAATGTGCAAAATCTTCAGTGTGTTCAGGAGAAGGTCCACTTCCTGCCAAGGGTCAAACCTTCCCAAGTCAGAAAACATGAGGAACCCCAGTGATGTTTTTAAAGGGAAATGTCATCTTCCGGGTGATGAGACACAAGATTTCTCTGATGGTTCAGTAAAGGACAACAGCAACTATAGACACAGACGAAGGTCATTCTGCCTTTCAAATCCTCCTCACTTCACTGGACTTTCTTCAGAATAAGAGACATGTTTTGATTCAGAATTCTGCCTCCCTGGAGACTGCTGTCTCCTTTTACAGCAGAAGATGACACCAGAGCCTCCTTTTTAGCCCCAGGGATTGGCCAAACTGATGCTCTGGAATCACACAGACTGGAGTTACATACACACCTGGCCCTGAACTTCAGCAATGGAGTCTTGGCCAAATTATAAAAACCTTAGGGATCCCTGTTTGTCATTTGTTGAGTAATGCTAATAATGATATGAGTAAAACACATACAAAACGTCCATTATGCACCTTTCACAGAGGCGGTTCTCAATAAATATTAGCATCTTCCTGTTCTTCCAGTCAATGGTAAACCCTCTTGTCCACACTACTGGTCCCTCCACCCTTTGAGAACAATGGTTACTATTATTATTTTGATCTATCGGAAAGTGCTTTTTTCCTGAAAATGAATTGGCTTTTCTTCCTTTGAAAATATGAATTTATTTATACCTCCTGTCTTGTAAAACTGAGTTATGATAAGGTTTAATGAAATATTAAAAGAGAATTTCAATCAAGGATGGAGGAAGAAACAACCTGCTCCCTAAAGTGTTCATCTGGTTATTGTGCTTGAACATACCATTTGGCTCTAGGTCTTCTGAGTGAGCTACAAGAGCGACGTGAGGTACATCGCTCTTGGCAGCAGCAGGAAGCATGCCAATTCCTTGGGGAAACACATTTTGCCCACTATCAAGTTCCAAATTAAGTTTGTCATGTTGGTGCTTAGAGAAGGGATGCTAGTGAACAAAATGGACAATGTCTTCAACGCAAGTAAAAGTTTCACACTATCATTTCTTGAAATGACACCCCAATGTGTAGCCCCAGGCTCTTATTAAGACTATTCAATGCAAGATTCTGAAAGACCCTAATCTCTGAAATATATGGAAAATAGGGGGCAGTTCCTGAGCCTGCAGACTCTTATAAAGCAAATAATGGCCCTAACATAGACAACGTCTGGGATTTCATCTTAACTTTCTTCTGCAGAATCCCAAGGAACACAGAAGCAAGGCAATCCCATTGTGAAGGATTGTGAACAAGAGCTTACATTTTCTGTGGTGGGTGTGGAACAGAGTGAAGCAGGTATGTGACATCCACTGCCACTTTACCGGCTGTGTTTAAAAACCTACATTCTGAGGAACTACAAGCTAAAATTAATACTAAATATCATTAATGAATGTTGACAATGTACCAAGCATTCTACTAAGCGCTACAGATGCATGATTTTATTTGACCCTTACAACTATTTGATGTAGGAATTGACATCAACCTCATTTGACAGATGAGGAAACAGAAGCACAGAGAGATCTAGTAGGTTTCCCAAGGCTACCCAGCTAGCAGGTGGGGAGGTAGGGACTTGAACGCAGCTTGATATGTCTTGCATGATTTACTGCCTCCCATTTCTACTGTAGTCAGAATTGCCAGAAATGCAGACTTGTAAACATCTACATCAGACTAACCAAGTAGCAGCATTGCAAATGAAGCTGGTAAATGATAGGCACGTATCAACTCAGGGGCCATGCGGCCCAACGTGGCATGCTCTGGCCCAATGTGGCGTGGTAAAGGACTCATGTCTGCTCCTCCAATTTCCAGTTCTGTAGGATGGGAAGGCTTTTCGTAGTTTCCCCTATAAAGTTCATACTTAAATCCACTCATCTGTGTCCAACTCGCTGTTGGACAAGCTTAAACGGAGTGTGGCCATGGCTCCTTTGTGGGTGTGCTTGCTCTTTAACCTGTGATGGCACATGGCTGTTCCTGTTTGAGATCTCATGTGGAAGTGCACCTTTCTCGAAGGGATTAAAGTGATTTTATGTCATGTCTTCATTAACCTATGTAAATCTAAATGGAATGTTTTGATGGGATGATAGGAAACCAATTTCAGCACAGTCTGCTTTGAACAGCCAGTCCTGGAGGTCTGATGGTTAACATTCAGTGCTCTCACCACCATGGCCCAGGTTTGTTTCCTGGCCAGGGAACCATACCACCCGTCTGTAGGTTGTCATGCTGTGGCAGACGTGTGTTTGCTGAAAGCTATGACACTGGTATTTCAAATACCAGCAGGGTCACCCATGGTGGACAGGTTTCACCAGAGCTTCCAGACTAAGAAAGACTGGGGTGAAGGACCTGGCCACCCAGTTCTAAAAAAATTGGCCACTCACTTCCAAAAAAATTGGCCATGAAAAGCCATGAATAGTAGCAGAGTATTGTCTGATATATCACTGGAAGATGAGAGGATGGTGCACAAAAGACTGGGCAGGGCTCCATTATGCTGTATATAGGGTCACCAGGAGTCGAAATCGACTCAATGGCATTAGCAACAACTGCTTTGAATCCCTATTTTTAAGCACACCAGATTTTAAATCCATTTACCAAACACCAAAAAGCCTTCCTTTCTGCACTCGGATGATTTTATATTAAACACAGATGGTCATGATCCCTAGGGATATAAATAATAAATGTATAATCTAGATGTAATTTTTTGTTCACTAAGTAATTCATCTTTAGAAAACTGGAAAAATTTGCCAATAAGGGACTAATGCTTCCTTAGCCAAAAAACTGTAATTTTTACATCTAAAAACAGGATTATTCTAGCAGAATCTACTCATTTCAGCCTAGAAAGGGAAGTCTTATGGTGAAGTAGGCTGGAAGGTTAAATCAAGTTCTTTGGATTAGGTTGAGAAGGGTTCTAGCTGGGCATCAGTGGAGGCATTTGCTGGAATATGTCTATTTGCCACCCCCTCCCTCCCCCTCTTCTGTGCCATTTGCCCAATGTCCAGTAAATAAAAACATTATAAATCACCTTATGGGGGCAATATATCCTGAGCTCAGAGCATACAATGGACTATCTGGCTAAATGAGTTAATGAATCATCTAGTCCTATTCTCTACTTCATAGATGGGAAACTGTGACCCTGAGAGATCACATGTCCTGCCTAAAGACACCCAGGTGGTTACTTAAAGAGTTGAGAAGCCCAGAACCACACCTACTTATGCCCAGTTCATTGCTCTTTTCCTGCACGATCTTCCAGAATAATAGTGGCTACCCTTGGTTGTTGCTTTCTAACAGCTACATTCATGATCGCCTTTCTTCCTCATGATGACTTGAGGAGACAGGCATTGTCATCCTCATTTCGGATGGGGAACTACCCAAGGTCGCACACCTGGACGGAGAGGCAGGATTGCCCTACTTCATCTGCCTCCAGGAGTCTTGTCCTCACCACTGTGATGCACTGTCTTCTTGGAACAGCATTTGCTCTGATGATGTCCAAGGGAAGGAGTGCAAGAGGAAGGAGAGAATGAACTTGTCCTTCAATGGCTGAATGGGAGAGATGAGTTCTCTTCCTCTGCTCGTCCTAATGTGAGCCTTTCTCTGCCCCAGCTGTAACTCAGTCCTTTATTATTCTGCCCATCCTCCTCTCCTGAGGCCCAGCTTGAAGCTCACTGCCATGGCTTCACATCCTCTGGAAACTACCTGCATTTTCATTCCTCAAGGGAGCTCTGCCTTTGGAAATTCCTTAATATGATTTTTAACGGCAACATTTGAAGTACTTTGAATTTACTCAATATTCAGCACAAAGCTATTAAGGTAAACGGCTAGTGTGATGGGCTCAGCACACACATGAAACGATGTTTGTCATTAGCGAGTAGACTCTGTGTCTGAGCAGGGCATCCATCAGGTTTCAAAAATATCTGCCAGACTTTCTCCTGGGCCATAACTGATGTTCTCGGTGAAGTTACTAATGCTTACTTACGCTTGTTCCTGGCTGTTCTCAATCTCTTCACCTATCTCCAAACCTTATATTTCAGTTTTATTTTCTGATTGTTTCTATTATTATATGAGTACTTTGACTTTGCAATCAGCAGCATTTCAAGAGAGCAAGAAAGCAATCAAGAGGCTTTACCTCCCCGACTAAGAAACAGCTGCAAATGCTTTCCACCTATCGGAACTAGTCTAATGGTATCCATCTTGGCTTGATATTTTGGGATTAAAATTTATAGAGACAATTCAGAAATTGGTCTAACAAGAGTTTGAAAACTAATTCTATCCCACTTGGTTCACTGTTACTTCTATCTCCAAATAAAATAATTCTGACCTGGAAGACGATCAGTACAGAGATTTGAGAAAAAGGGCCATCCATGCTGAATGCTCCAAGATCAAATCCAACAGTGGGTGCCTGCTCACCTGACAGTATAGTGAGTCATTAAAAGTGAGGGCCATAGCGCTGCTGGAGTATGAATCATTGCTCTTCTGTGACTTTGGGCAAGTTGCTCAATGCCTCAGTGCCTTAGTTTCCTTATCTGTAAAGTAGGTGTAATCACAGTAGCTACTTCACAGGGTTACCGTGAGGATGAAATGCGTTAACATAAGAAAAGTGAGAGCCTGACACATGGTAAACTCTCAATACACGTTAGCTGTCGTTGAACCACTACTAGCAGACCTGTGGCACTAACTGGCTCAGAATGACTCTTCAGTTTGAAGGGTCTTCTGGTAATTCTGGACTTTGATTCTCCCCAGGTATGCTGGGGAATCAGAACTTACCAGTACTACTATTCCTGTCCTGCGTACAACGCTGTGTGGCCTACCCTTAAACCAACACCCTTGTCCTTGTGATTTCCCATGCAGCCAATCACTGTTCACCCTAGTCAAGTGTGGAGTGGTCCCAGACACCATACCTTGCCTCCTCCGGCAGTTGAGTTTCCTAAAGCAGGTCCCTTCCACGAGGCGGTTCAGACGCTGCTGTTTGATCAGCTCCAAGATTTCTGGCTGAATCTTCTCCTTGAGTTCCCTGTGAAAGTGTAAACACGTATTCCACAGCATGCCTTGAGAACAGTGCTAGTTGAAAGGGCATTATGGGTAGATGGGGCAGGAGAGTGCAAGCTGCATCTTCTCATGAACATCCCAATACCTCCCAAGGTTGTGCTTTAGAGAAGCATTTACTAAGCATCAGTGGACAAGGTTATCTGTTATAATAACGGTATAGATTCTCTCACATTTATAGAATACCCACAAAAGCACCAGCCCCTTCAGTGATGTTTTTCTAGACCAAAGTGTCTTGAGAAATTTCTTCTCTTGTTTTACAAAGCCACAGATATAAATTTATGCAAAATTCACTCAGCTTTGCAGAGGCAGCAAGTCTTTGGTCACATTTTCCTCTCTATAGCAGGTAAACTCCTAGATTGCATTTGTGATCTGACCAAAGAGGAATACTGGCCAACCACACAATTACTATTCCACAGCAAACACTGTACTCTGGGCAAACCACAGGACCACATTCTGCTTTTGAATCTATCACTTACAAATGGGAACAACGCATCATCCCACATACTAGCCCACAGAGACTGGGATAATGATGGGATAAATTAAGGATTATTTGCATCTTGTCTCAGGTTAATATAGTGTAATTTAGTTTTAGATGCACTGTGCTGTAAAGATATTACGACAGAGTGCAATGGTTTTTAAATCTTTTTTTTTTAAGAGCAGAGATTTTTTCTCATGTGAAATTTTATGTAGCCCCCTAGCATTTGAGTTTAGTAAAGCAAAAGTTGTTCTAGTTGAAGCTGGACAGGGAGATCCAGAGCCCAGCCCTCCAAGCAGTGTTGAAAATATTGATTATAACATAGATCTCGAACTCCGAAGACCAGGGGTTCAGTGTAGGCGCTGCCCATGACTGGCATTTCCTGTAGCTCATCTAATCTCAGTTTCCTCATCTGTAGAATGGAATAAGAATCTTTCCTGGGGAACTGCTGTGACTCCCACAGGAGACAGTGTGAGTGCAAGTGCTCTCTAAGCATTGGACTGGAATGCAAGTTATTACTGAATTTGCTTTGATAATATTCTCTCCTTTCCTTAGGCTAAACACTACATATGCCCATGTTACACTGTAGTCAAAGCTCACACATTATTGGCTTCAACCTTGACTCTGGACTTGCTCCAGACTGCAAGCAGCCTGTCTTCACATGGTGTCCTGTTCTCAGGTGGGGAAAGCACTAATGCTTGGTAAGTATCTGCTGGGTAGCGTATTATGCAATTTTAGCTCAGTTAACATCCCCTCCCCGTCTACCCCACAAAACCCCCAACTTTTGAGAACATCATCATTCCATCTTACAGGTGGGGAAACAGCACACAAAGATTAAGTGTAGAATAGGGATACAAACTCAAGTCTTCCTCGTGCAAACTGCTTCTATTTATGCATGAGGAAAGTAAAAAAGTTACATAAAAGGGTCTGGCCATCTAACAGGGTATTCTAGTACTTCATTAATACATATTTTAGACTTAAGTGGCCTCAAATCTCCTGTCATTTGATACTGTTTCAACTGAACATTTATAAAGCATAATATGGAGAGTCAGCCCTAATAAGACAGCTTGGTACATTTGTAAAGGTTTTCCTCTGCAGGTCTCACAGGGCCCCATCTCAGGCTTTCAGATCACTAAAACTATTTATTATCAGCGTTCAGCTTTTGTAAATGGACTCAGTAAATTGCAGCTTTGATGAACTCTGCTCTGAATGGAGAAGAAGGTAGGAAATTGCCAGGGCAGTCGAACACCACAATAAATCACTGCTCCTGACTTCCAAGTCAGAGCAACAGGGAAGAGAGGAAGATGACACTGAAGGATGGAGAAATCATGGGAGAAAGAGTTTGAGCATTTCATCAATTCTTAGGTTTTAGATATATCTTTAAATAATAGTTACTAGGCTAGAGATGAGTTACTAAAATGGAGATGAAGATGCAGAGATGAGGATGAAAAGGAGGAAATAACTGAAAGTACTTCCGAGTAATTTTAATTGATGATTTATGACTTTTCAGTGTAAGACCCAAATGTGCTCTACATGACTCATTCCATTATGGAACCAACTTCCGGGGACAGACTACCAGAATAAGAGAATATGCTCCTGCAAGTATTACCCTTTTCTTGTTATGAACCCCAAAGGATTCCAAAATATGACTGAGCACTGAGGGAAATAGGACAGCTTTGCTTTTATCTATGCGATTTCCTCTTCTTTCCCTGCAAATGGACTCAGTAGCTATAAAATTTACTCATATTAGGAAAGTACATGTAATCCCTACATGGTGTTTCTGCAGATGAAATCTTCAGGTTAACTTCAGGTTAATCTGGGTAAAAACACCATGGGCTGGAATTGGGTTTTGAAATTCTCAGCTTGGGGTCAATGAGGCCAAGGTCACAGGTTCACTGGCTTTCTTTTTTTTCAGGGGAAGATTCTCCCTAAGCTAACATCTGTTGCCAATCTTCCTTCTTTTTTCTTCCTTCCCCCAACCCCCACAAAGCCCCAGTACATAGTTGTGTATAGTTGTAAGTTCTTCTGGTTCTTCTGTGTGAGCTGCCACCACAGCACGGCTACTGACAGACGAGTGGTGTGGTTGCACGCCTGGCAACTGAACCCGGGCCACCAAAGTAGAGTGTGCCAAACTTTAACTGCTAGGCCATCAGGGCAGCTCTCGCTGGTTTTATTTTGATAAATATTCCTCTAATTCTGTCTAAAGGCCTTGTAAATAACTAAAAGGAGGAAGGTTAAAAGGAGGTAAGGCAAATGAGTATGTGAAGAGCAATTTAAAGTCTAGCACCATTTCCAGAAGACAATTCCAAGTCTGGGCCCCATGAGGCCAGTGCCATACACAGAAGACAGACAGCACCATTAGACTGGTGAGATCCCTTTCTGGATCTAGGGTCTGCCCTACTGAACTGTTACCCCATGTTCATCTAGAACAGAGGTTGGCAAACTTTTTCTGTAAAAGGCCAGATAGTAAATATTTCAGGCTTTGTGGGCCATATGCTGTCTGTTACAACCACTCAACTCTGCCATGGCAGAGCAAAAGCAGTTGACAGTCTGTCAACAAATGAGCTCGGCTGTGTTCCAATAAAACTCTATTTATAATAACAGATAGTGGGTCAGATTTGGCTCAGGAGCTACAGTTTGCCCACCCTTGATCTAAAAGGGCCCTGTGGAGAGTTTGGGCTGAGTCTCAGTTACATAGAAATTGATCTGTTTCTGTCTCAACACTGAGGGGACTCCAAGCTCAGTCTTGCACCTCTTCTGTTCTTTATCCTAGACTTATGGCTGTAAATACTAAATTTATGCTGACAACTCCCAACTTTATATTTCCAACCTAGTCATCTTCGCCAAACTCTGAACTCATCAATCCAACTGCCAACTTGGATGTCTCACAGACACCTCAAACTTGACATGGCTAAAACTTAACTCCTGACCCCCTTGTCCGTGCCTGCTCCACTCACTCTGTCCTTTAGTTGTTCAGGCTCCAAACCTTAAGCTCATCCTTGACTCCTCTCTTTCTCTTACACTCCACATCTAATCAATCAGGCAATACCGTTGTTTCTTATCTTCAAAATCTATCCAATCTATTGTAGAGAGTAATCACTTCTCATCACCTCTTGCTTGGTTTACTGAAATAAATTCCTCACTGATCTCCCTCCTTCCAAACTTGCCTTCTTGGAGTCTATTCCCAGCAGGGCAGTAAGAGGAATCATTTAAAAACCCAAGTAAGAGCACATCAGTCTTTTGCTCAAAACTCTCCAATGACCTCCTAACAAGGCCCTACATAATCAGGCTCCTGGCCACCTTTCTGGCCTCATCTCCTATTGTTCTCTCTCTTGCTTATTCTGCTCCAGCCACACTGGCCTCCTTGTTATTCATTGAGCACCCAGACCTGCACCTACCTCAGGGCCTTTGCACTGGTCGTTTTCTCTGCTGGAATACCCTTCTTCAAAATATACACATAACCTGCTCTCGTAGTTCCTTATACATCTTTACTCAAATGTCACTTTCCCATCTAGAGGGATTTACTCTGACCACTTTATTTAAAGCTGCAAACTCTCCATTTCCCCTATCCTCTTTATCTTTCCATTGCCTGTATCCTCTTTTAAGATGTTACAGTCTTATTTACCATGTTTATTGTCTGTTTCTCCCCACTAAAATATAATCACTATGGGGTGATAACTGTGTCTGTTCTCTTCACTGCTAAGTCACCAACACATAGACCAGCACCTGGCATGTGGCAGGCACTTGATAACTATTTGTCAAGGGCATTGAACACTGATAATTATGTAACCAGCAGACTGTCCTACCAGCACTGGCTACGAGAGCCTCGAGCAGAGCTTGTGGCCAATCTCTAGTAAAGATGCAGATTTGCAGGATGGGCATTAGCCTTATTTCTGGCTCTCTTTGTTTTTACTTTTTATTTCTCACTTACTCTTACAGTACTTTCTGAGATAAGGCAAGGCATATATAAATACATTCATAGTGTCAGTTTTACCATTTACATATTAACAGTCTGACAACTTGTTAAATTCTGGTTATTGGCTAATAATGAGCAACCATTTCTCTGAGTGGATATTATGGGCCAGGCATATGCTTAAGGACTTTTCATGCCCTACTTTGTTGAATCCTCACAACAACCCAACGATGCCGACACTTTTATCATCTTCATTCTTAGACTTGAGAAAAACAGGCTTAGAATGGGCTATAAAACTTGCCTAAAGAGCCACATTTGTAAGTGATGGCCTTGGAATCTGATCCTGCATCTGTTAGCTCCCCAGGTCTGGGGTTTTATTAGTCTGCTTCACTGGTCTTTGTCCTTGCATCTCCCCTTCCCCCAAGTATGGTGTTAAATGACCCATTTTTGGACTATTCAAGCTTTTTATATCCATTAAGTTGGATTAATTGTGTGGATGGACTTATCTTCCCTGTTAAGGCATGCTAGGTACAAAATAACAAATACCTCCTCTCTGAAATAATTAGTCAAGACCTAAGAAAACAGAGCTTCTTCAACTGATGAATATATATTCCCTCAAAACATTGGCTCACATGGAGTTTGCATTTTTCTTCTCAGGAAATATAAACATTTTACAAAAAATGGGACACATGCCTCAAGGGGTCTTCGTGTCCCTGAGGTTTGCCACTGTGCTGGGTGCAGCATGCACAGAGGCAGCCAGGTAGGCGAGGGAAGAGCATTATGGGGCTCAGGTTGAGAGGCAGGGGACCATGGCCAGCGGGGTTCTGCACTAATGCTCAGGCCCCAGCCAAGCCGTTGTCCCAGTCTGCAAAATGACAGTCTTGAACTGGATGACCTTAAGGGTGCTTTGCAGCTCTAAAGTTCTAATATCCTAACTCTCCAGCTTGGGTTAGATGTGTCTTCTTTGTGCTCTCATGACAACCCACCTACCTGTGCTTCCTCCAAACCAAGCACTGAGCACAGTCCCTGGTAATCCCTTCAACGCTGGCTTTAAAGCCTGGGACAGTAAAGGCAACTGTCTCTGGTTCTCTGTCTGTCCTCAGCACCTTGGGCAAGGCCTCACAGGTAGGAGTCACTCAACACATACTTGTTAAATGAATGAAAATAATCAAATATGGTCTGTCCCTTTCTTCTGTTGACTTGGGTTCAAACTGTGAGACATTTTGGCAGCATTTAGACTTCATCCAACCTCACAATGAGTTCCTGTCTAGTAGATCATTCTAACAGACAAAAAAATGACTGGAGAAGACGCTAGAAGCTGGTTCCTGTCTGTCTGTTTCAGGGGCTGGGATAATGATCAGGCTGGTTCACGGCCTTCCCCCTTAAATGCTATAGCTTCTGACATGTCTTTATGACTTTACTGCAAGTATTCCAAGAACTCTAGGGGGCCACCGTGCTTTTCAATCCCGTGGCTGAGTGACGATGGCAGATTACATACACACAGGAGATATCCTTCATATTTGCACTGCTTCTCCTTATATAATAAATGTAAAGATAGGAGCTTCTTGTACTAAAGGGAAAAGAAACTTCAGAATGTCACAGGCAGAGGCTTGGGAAGTAAAGATATGAAGCCAAAGCAAGAGCAAAGTGTTCACACTTGACATGCAGTTAACATTCTTACTTGGAACAAAGTCATGGTCAAACATTAATTTAGAATCACTTGGCCTTAACTCAAGTGGTTCCTCTAAAGGTGCTTCTTAACGTTTGAAAATGAACACAAAGTAGATGTTATAGTTTGGCTACTGTCTATTCAGACCTGTGCACTGTTTTTAACTTCATCTTAGTCTTGCATCTGGCAGAGGAGCTCTGGCAGGGTGGACGAAGCATTAGCTGAGGGATCAGAGGGCTGGAGTTGAAGTCCTGGCTCCTCCGCTTGCTAACGAGGTCCTCACCTCTCTAGACTATACCCTGGTCCTTGAATGGGAATAAGACCCGCCTATCTCATATGGATGTGAGGAAATGAAATAGCAGGAGGGGGTGCTTTGCAAATTGCCAAGCATTAAAAATGTCAAATACAGAAGAACAAAGAACGGAAAGAGGGGCAGAAATAAAAAAAATCAGGAACGGAGAGAGAGAGGTTTCAGATGGGCTTCATAAGGACACTTAGGTTGTAAGTTGGCTTCACATGAAAGTTCAGAAGAAGCTGTGTCCAGTCTTCTGCGTGAAGAATGTGAACACATGTCAAACACTTTACTTACCTCGACCCTTTTCCCTCTTTCCTTCTCTATAAATTATAAGAATAACAAAACTGATCTCGTTCTTAGAAAAGGGCAAGGGAAAATTAATAGGCCAGTTTTAAGAAAAGATGAAGTAAACAAAACAGGCCTTGTGTTCAAGGTTCAGAACATCTTAAAAATGGAGATACGTGAAATTACACCACTGTTGCATGTGATATTTGACACAAAGTCCTATAAAAATGGAGGCCTGCTGCCTTTCAACCTTAGGCCTATATGTCAATAGTCACAAGAGCGGTACAAGACACTCTGAAGCGAAGCAGAGCCAAAGGGCGGGGGGAGGTGGCGCTCTCTCTCCCTCACAAGCTCTCCCTCCCTCCCACTCACACTACTTCAGTGTTCATGTTCCTTAAATTCTTGGTGGACCTCACTGTGGCTGTGTCAGAGCATCTTGCTACTCAAAGGCATCTATATAGGATATAGCTTCAAAGACAAAAAAATTTGTCACAAGTGTTAGAAAAGGTCCCAAACTCTTTAGCTACAAATCTTTAGAGGACTCATCAATAACTGGGCCACTCCCTGGTTTAGAGTCTTCTGCCAGCATCTGTCCCCATTTCCCACTCAGCCCAGCCCTGCTCAGCCTTCCTTAAGGAGCTGCTGAGACTTCAAAAACTGAACTGAGATCTTGTGAATGTCTTTTGTTGGCCTTCTGTAAAGAGCTCACAACACGGCCCAGCTGTGTGACAGGCTTTCACTCCAGAAATGGTAGGTCAGAGCCTTTGAGGAAATGGAGGTCAGGGCTAACTTACAAAATCGGGCGGGACTGGAAATCTTCCTGGTTCATCCTCTCAGACTGGCGGATTTTCAGGATCTCAGTGTAGCTCAGGTTCTGCAGTTTGCTTTTGAACTGGTCCAGGGAGCTAGGCTTGGTTGTAAGAGCTCTCATAACCTGCTCCTTCACCACCTGCATTACCTGTAGATTAAAGGAAGACCATAATTTTCCTGGGGGTTGACTTTGCCCATCCTGAAAAGTCTCTCAGAGTTATCGGCTCCCTACCTCCCTGATTCCCTTTGCTTGCCCTCTCAGCCCAAATCTTGAGCTTTCTTTTCCAAAGAGTAAACTACCATTACGCACACCTTCCATTTTCTCTTCTACCATTGGAACCACAAGGAGGGAGATGGATTGACTAACTTCGAATTGGGGGGCGGGGAGGCTTGGGGTGGGAGGAGTGCTCCATTTGCTCCATATATTATACGACTGCTGCTGAACCAACACTGTAAACAATGCAAATTCGAGAACAGAAGTCCAAGCAACAGCTAGAAGTCTGCATAATCATTATTTTTTCCAGGAGAAAATAGCTGAGACACAATTAACTGTGGAAGTTTGGTTGGAATCAGTTCAAATAAACGTGAAATGATACCCAGACCCACCGCTTCCAGAATGGTTTCCCCATGTAGTTAAGGCCTGAGTGTTCATACAATGATGCATTTGGAAATGTCCATGTGGTATTGCCTCTTTGAGCCAGGCACTAAAAAAGAGGCCTATTAAATTAGAACAGCCGTATCCCACTGGAAGCCTCAAGAAAAAAGAATATGGTAATGTGCTGCCTCAGGACAGGTCCAGCCCACAAGGAGGCAATTAACTATTGCCTTTATTAATGTGGATTCATCTTCATCAGAACACATAAAGCAGGAAAAGATCAGAAAACACAGAGGCATCCAAGAGACTTGCAGTAATCTTGGGGCTTCTTTTTTCATCCTCCACTACAGATGAGAACAACAATTATTGCCGTTGATAAGGTATCTACCATGTGCCAGATACTACGGTAGGCATTTTATATATGTTCTCTCTCTTAACCCACTTAATCTATGAGGCAGATATTATCGTTATTTCATTAACATACGAAGAAATTGAGGCTTTGAAAGCTTAAATGACTAGTTCAAAATCATTGGTAGGTAGCTGAGGTTGGGCTTTGGTAGGTGGCTGAGCTGGGCTTTGAACCTAGGATTGTACACACACTACTATACCGCCATCCAGGCCACCATCTTGGTGTTGCTTAGTAACTTAAAAATAAGAGAAAATCACAAATGCACCTCAACTATATGCTAGATTCTGTGCCAGGCACTTGGCTGTTCATCACCCCACTTAATCTTCCCTCCAATATAATAGAGTAGGTGTTATTACCACTATTTTAAAGATAAGGAAATTGAGACTGAGAAGGACTGGGGACTTATTTAAGGTCACACATATCTAGCTAAATTCTAAGATACCAAGTAGCCCAGGATGGTGGAGACAGCATACACTAGATGTTGAATAGCCCTGGGGTACTGCTTACCCTTTACCACTATAAATATGATCCCAATATACACCTCACGGCTTCTAATCAGTTGTTTGTTCAATAATTCATACATGGCAGGTACTAAGTAACTGCTCACTGACTAGTCCCAACAAAATTCCATTTTCATGAAATGTTATTGTAATAGAAGCAACAATTTTACACTATGGAAAAAACTGTGGCAAACCAGAACTTCCAAATCTGCCTGACTGCTAGGTGATGGGAAAATCTCACTGCCTCAGGAAATATTAGGCAGCTGAATTATCTTCCAAACACTTGATAGCTCCTTGCACTTGCTGAGCTTTGTTTAATGCTGCTGCCCCTCTCTGATGGTGCAGGTTGCTAAGCAATCTGCTCATCTTTCTCTAAGTGTACCTCTCTCCTAGAGCTGTCCTATCCACATAAGGACCTGTCTAGTGATCGGTAGGGGTCTAGAGGCCATTGGGAGGCAGAACAAGAAAGCAAATCCTCCTTGGCAGCAAAATTAAACTGGCCTCAGGAAGACCAGAGTGGTGCCCATCAGGCCTAAAGGGAACTCACAGTCCCATGAGTCCCCTAACTCAGGGATGCCAGGTGTCCTCACTCTTTAGTCATCTGCAGACCCACTGCTTTCTGTGCCTCCATGCTCCGAGGGATCCCATGTCAACCATATTTTCTCTCAGCCAACTGAAAGTGGCTGAACTGAAGGTGAGATGAGTCATAGGTGGCTGGAAGAAAGACAAACCTATTTTTAAGTGATATCAACCCTCATTTTTCCTTTATTCTTCTGACTTTTATGACTCCACGTCCAGAGTAAGAATATCTTCTACTGGGTAACATATTTGCATTTTTGTAGGGGCTTTCTGGGAGATAATATCTCAGCACAAAAAAAGAATCTAATGGCAGGTATCTCAGGAATCTATAGAAGAAAACTTGGAGGATGACAGATCTATATCATTCACGCATGGATCTGCTTTATCCAGTGGGCACCACTGTTTTCAGAGGATATGTGTGCCATGCCTGCTCTGTGAAGAAGTGGTTGCTGGTGACAGCAGTCGTATAAAGGCACAAAGGCAACTGTCCTCCAGAAGTCTGACTCATGGAAGTTTCTGGGGCCATGGCTGGTTGATCCCTACAGTCCAGCACAACTGGTTATTAGCTTACCATAAATCAGACTGTATTGATAGAAATTATTAAGAAAAATTTGCTTGAGAAGCATTATTTGTAAAGTAAACACAACAAACATTATTGAGTATTTACCACATGTCTATACTGGGTGAAGCACTAGGAATTCAAAGATGAATAAAGTATGGCCCCTGCCTTCTGTGAAGTAATGGTTTAATAAGAGAGCTAGACATGGGCAAAGATCATTACAATATTAAGTGTAGACGTGACAGAGAAGATGGCCTGATGGACTTTTTTGGCACGTGGGGAGGCATTTCAGAGAAGAAGACATCATATAGGTTTTGCAAGAGGAACAGGTGTTCAATGGTGTGGAAATAGATGAATAATCTGGACACTATCACACATTAGCCACTTTGAATCTGGGCTGCATCTGAATTGGAACCAGTTACATAAGCATCGTTTCATGTCCCCAGTATAACGGCATAAAAAAATAAAATTCCAGTTGACCTTCCACTTGATCTGCTTCTTTTTTCACTCAGGCAAAATGCTAAATTTGGGATGCTTGACAAATTTTGAAATTGTGACCATCTTATATCACGTGGTATCAATGGTGGTTAAATTTGGTCAAGGCTGAATTACAATGCTTTGCTGTTTCATGTGAGGGGCACCACAGGAGCTGCCTTGTTCCCCATTTAGAGAAACTCAGAGTTGAGCCAAGGAGATAATTATCACCTCCCAATGTTATTTGACCTTCTGGTGGGAGGTAGGACATGTAAGAGAGACAAAGATACAGTGATTAGAATGCCAAAAATGAAGAAGAGATTTTTAAATAGAATCTAAGTTAAAGCTGGGAGAGTTTTAGAGATGTCTCTATTTCCCTCATTTTATAGATGAAGAAACAGAAGCTCAGAGGGCCAGATGATTCCTCTACTTCATATGTTTCTTAAGGGGCTGTCACAGAGATGACAGTCACAAGACCACATCTGACTAGACACAATGATCACAATAGGAAGTGGGCATGTGACCTAAACTGACCAATCAGCATCTTCCCCCAGACTTTTCTCACTTGACTTGAGGCAGAGCTGACATACGCTCTTTCCCCCTCAAATTGAGAACTTTAAGACTATCCCATCCCTTAATATGCAGGAGAGTGGAAGATAATGAGACTGATGCCAATACAATCAGACAGAAAAAAGACAGACGTGTGTGTGTATGAGAGAGTGTTAATGGTTAAGCCATAAAGTCAGTCCAATCCTGAGATTTGGTGGTTTGGTTACATGAATCTTTTTTTTCCTTAAGGTAGTTTGAATGGAATTCTTGTCACTTGCAACCAAAGACCCCCAAAAATATATACAATGAAGTCAAAGAAGAGTCCCAGTTTGTGGGGCCAAGGTTGCCTGGATTGGGTAGATGTAGGACAAGAAAGCTGTATAGAAACAACGAAGCTCCTTCAACAAGAAATAACTTTAAAAATCATCTTCATTTGTATGCTCATAGTTGTACCTTTGCATGGAAATAATAATAATCCTTTACGTAATATGGGAAATGCTTCAGCTCCTACTTATATCTTACACTAAAAATCCACTCAGAGTTTCATTCCTCTAGCTTAAGACTGATCCCTAATAGATGTAAGAATCCATCAGTGGAATAATCCTTAAATTCCCAGCAATCACTTATACTTCAGTTTGAAGAAAATACAGACCAATTCCTAAGAGTAGGTTGATGGGATAAGGGGGAAGAGGCCAAGAGAGCACCTGGCCTTAAGGAAAGGGATGCAAGTGGTGGGTACACAGCACTGAACAGAGGTTGGTGGAGCCAAAGACTGGCTTCACCTTTTCACTTCACAGTTTTGCTTGGTACTGGCCCCAGGAAGTTCTATAGTCAGTCTGTGTGCCAAGGAAAATGACCCCAGTGAAAGATGTCATTGATTTTTTAAGAAGACAAAATACTTAATAAATCAAATACTCTTCTATTCCTTTGCAAAGTAGCTTCTACAAGAGCTACAATTAATGGTGTTAAGACTCTGTTAATACTCTACATGTGCAATTTAAATCAGGATACTCAACCACCATCCTTAACTCTGTCCTCTGGAAAATATCAGACCTTTTATCATTCTTTGAAAATCCCACAAATGGTGTTGCAGAGGCATCAGCAAATCAATGGACTCAAAACTTCTTAATTACAGCATATGCTTTGCCACAGACATCAAAGAAAACATGTTGTTAGAGTCTGCACTCACTGTTGATATTGACTGATTATTTAATCAAGATCTGAACTGTGCCTGTGGTGTATTTCTGGAGTTCTTAGTACATGTTCTCTGTAATAATGTCACATGTCACAAAAGAACTGGGAGTCTCACAAGATACTTTCACTTCAAATGGAGAAAACCTTTTGGCTCCTTATAAGACTGGCTTAAAGGTGTCAGTGCTGAGGATCTCTGAATAGAATCAAGCATGCTGGTTGTCTGTGCTCCTGGTTTCCTTGTTGTTAATTGAAATGTGCTCCTGTATTTTATCCCAAGATCTACTGAGCCTTGGTGTGCTCCTAGTCTAATCACCTCTTTGACCCAGCCTTTATACCCACAACCTTTATCCGGCATCATTCATCTACTCATTCAGCAACTGGTTTTCAAGCACCCACAGTATGTGAGGCACTGTGAGTGAGACATTTGAGGCCTTGTGCTGAAGGAGCTCCTGGTCTGGGAAAGCGGGTAAGACACATGTGTACCCTTGCCTCCCCCAAGGGGGGAAGTGATGTCACAGTGGACAAGGGCAAGACATTCATTCTCCAAATGCTTACTGAGCCCCTCTCAAGTGCCAGCAGGCTGAGGGCACGGCACCAGGACTTCGGCTGGGGCTTGAGGAGAGGCCAGATGTGGACATGATGAGGTGCAGGGGAGGAGCGATTCTTGATGGAGGAAACAGTGTGAGCCAAGGCTTGGAGGAAGAAGAGTACAGCCCTGGGTGGGGAAGAGTATATGGTGGTTTCATTTAGTTGGGGAAATGAGGTGGAGCTGAGACATAGGGTTGAAAATCAGGCAGAACTACATGGTGGGTTGTTTTGCTTGCTTAGATGGAAAATTTGGAATTTTTCTTGAAACTAATGATAAGTCAATGATAAGAGAATGTAGGGGTATGTACTGGAATTCAAAAATATAAAGCATGTTGGGACACATAGAAAGAAGTCATTACTCCTGCTCCGGTTAGGGTAAAGAGGGATGTCAGAGAAGTCTGCGTGGTTGAGACAAAACTGTGCTGGAACTTGAAGGATGAATGAGAGTTACTGAGGTGAAGAAGAGGGGAAGGGAATCCAGGCACAGGGAGCAGCAAGAGCAAAGGCAGGAGGTAGGTAGTGCTTGCCTCAGACATTGGAGACATATGCTTTTGGAGTCCATGTTAGCAGCGTTCAGCAAAGGGATGGGTATGCATGATTTTGAAGCCAGGCTGTGACCTTTCTCAAGATAGTCAATCTCTCCCAGACTCATTTTTATCATCTGTAAACCAGGACTACTAATCATTTAAAATTCATCAGGTTGTTGTTAACTAGATAAAGCCTGATACTCTTTATGGTGCATTGTGGATATTTGGCAAATGTGCATTGCCCTTCCTGAGCCTTAGTCTGCTCACTGTGAAGTGGAAGCAATAGTACAGAGTTCACAGGGATGTTGTGAAATCTAAACATGGCATTACATGTAAAGTACCTGATACATTGGCTGGAACATACTAGACACACAACAAATGTGAGTTCCCTTACTGTCCAAGAATGAAATGACTTATGTCAGAGGTTTCTTCTATGAAAATATCCTTGACAGGATATTCCCAGACCACATCTGTATCACCTGGGTACTTGCTAGAAATTCAACTTCTCAGGCTCACCCCAGACCTACCGAATCAGAAACTCTAGGAGTGGTACCCAGCGGTCAGTGGTTCCACATCCCCTCCAGGTGATTCTGCTGCACACTCAAGTGTGTCAGCAAACATCCAGAACCACTTCTGAGCCTTCAGTACGGCATCTAGAGCGATTCTTGTCATATCATCAGAAAGTGGTTGTTAGTTATTGTCATACATTTCACCCCGTCTGGACTGTAAATCCCTGTAGGGCAGGACCTGTTTCTTATATGTATTGTGACCCATAGTACTTAACACAGTATCTTCCAGACGGCAATGATGATTGATATGTTCTATGCCAAGACTCTTAGGCTCCTACCTTTCATCTGTAGACTTAAAAAAATACATTCTTAACAGAATAATAAGACTGTTAACATGGTTTCCAAAATGTACTTTTACAAAGACTAAAGAATAAAGTCTATGGCTTTGAGATGGTGTCTTAGGGTTCCAGAGGTCATTTTGTGAATCCTTCCAAGGCTGAGCTGGAAGGGGCTCATGGGCAGCCATCCCAAGGGTTTCAGGAGAAGCCACAGCAGCAAACGCTACTAGGCATTGCCACTAAAGAGGGGTCGGCAGTTACAGAAAGGTACAATTTACCCAATCAGTGCTGCCCCATTAAATGGATTTATCCTCATAATGAAGAGAAAAGGCTGTCTCGGGGAAGACAGATGCCAATACAGTCCAGCTTTGAAATGACTCACGGGGAAGAGTTTTCATTGCTGAGCTCAGGACTGGACCATTTTCCTTCCCAGAAGTGTTCTTACACACACACACAAAATGCCTGAAGGTTCACAAGAACCAAAAATTTAGAGGGATTCTGCCTGGAGAAGGGTTTAGGGGAAGGAAGACCCCAAGTGCTCACGTGTAGGCAAGGTAGCTTCCTGGAAACCAGGGATCGCTTTGGGGGCTACTCTTCAAGGTTAGAATGTGGGGAGAAGTGGCCTTGCCCAGAAAAAGTACAAGAAGCTAGGGTAAAAACTGGTGACTTACCTGGCAGGCACAATTATTGACCCAGATGCAGGCTGTTGATTCCACCCCCGCCTCCCTCCAGAGGCCTTTAAAATTAGGACAGCTTCTGGAAACTAAAAATGGTTTTACTTTGTAGTCTTGCTGCAGCTGGGGAGTGGACTGCTAGTCTATGCAAACGAGAATTTTTGCTGAGTGGTGTTAGGTGTATTAAATAAAGGAGAGAGAAAAACAGAAGTGATCTCTGGGCCCAAGGAGCAGCACTGAAGTTTTCTGTATTTATTTTGGGGAGGTGTGGCATCGAGCAGAGGTTGGCAAACTTCTGTTAAGGGTCAGATAGTAAATATTTTATGCTTTGTGGCCTTGGAGTGTCTGGTGTAACTACTCAGCTCTGCTGTGGTAGGGGACAAGTGGCCACAGACGCTAAGTAAATGAATGAGCTTGGTTGTGTTCCAATAAAACTTGATTTACAAAAACAGGTGGTAGGCTGGCTTTGGCCTGCTGCTGGTGGTTTGCCAACACCTGGTATAGAGGCAAAGCACCTGGCTTTAGAGACAGGCAGTGCTCATTTAAAAGTCTGGCTCCATAGCCCAGTGGCATAGCAGTTAAGTTTGCACGCTCCACTTCAGAGGCCTGGGGTACGCCAGTTTAGATCCTGGGTGCGGACCTATGCACTGTTTATCAGGCCGTGCTGTGGCAGGTGTCCCACATATAAAATAGAGGAAGATGGGCACAGATGTAGCTCAGGGCCAGTCTTCCTCAGCAAAAAGAGGAGGATTGACCGCGGATGTTAGCTCAGGACTAAACTTCCTCAGAGAAAAAAAAGTCTTTCTCCATCACTCACTTAGCTGCGAGAATCGCTCAGCTTCTCTGTTCCCTTATTTATGAAGTGGAGGTGATAATCTTTAGTCAGGATTGGGAGATGCAGAGTGTTACCCCAATACATTATACTCGTCATTATGAGGTTTCCTGTGAATCACAGTCCTAAAGAGAGCTTATCCAAAGAAAAGAACCTCGCTTGCAGCATGCAAACACCCTCATGATGATGTGTGTGGGGTGTTTATAACACGTGCAGGGCAGTTCCAGATTATATTTAGGTTGCATTGAACACAACTGATTCCAACAGATTAGAGTTTTTTTTTTTTTAAAGTGTTCTCAACTTTCCCCATGAACGGTTTCAGGGCCTTGAAGATACTCCTGTCACACCTCCCGCTGGGGTTTGACCAGTGCAGTCCCCTGGCATGGGCCTGGCTCTCCAGGGTCCTGTGGGGTCAGGTTTAATGTAAATGAACAGAAACTGTTCTGAAATCATAGAAGGTCAGCCCAGCCGGTGTGTAACCTCCAGCGCCTCTCGATTTCATCATGTGTCCTCAATTATAACAGATGAATTTGAGACATTTTGTTTATTAATAAATGCTAAAAAGCTCCTCTGCATTTCACAAAGGACACAGTCTCATCTTGGCATACAGTAATAACAAGAATCAGCCAGCCATGTAACCTCTCCCTGCTCTGCTTCTCCAGTGTCTCTATCAGTCCCCTGAGCTCTGAGCTCCTGTGGGCATCTGTCTGAGGGGGTGATGATGACAGTGCTGTGTGTGACACGGGCAGTGAGGTCACTGTCACCATGCCTCTCTAAGATGGCATTTCTTAATGCAGCAAATGCTAGGCTTGTTGTGCATCACATCGAAAGCCAAGATATGTACCCAAGAGCTGAGAAAAAACAGTGCACTGCAGACTGAAGCTTTCCATTGACTGACTCCCCCCAAGTTAGAGTCCGAATGCCAACTGCTGACAGTCAAGGCCTAATATATCTGTATTGTGACCGTAATGTAACTCTGAGTTCTATTACATCTTTGGTGAGTGATGGGAAACTATATAGCAATGATCAAAATAATGGAACTACGCGGGCTTGGGGACCTGAGTGTTCATGAAAGTCGGGAATTTTGCTCCGAGGATTACAGTTTTCAGGAGTGGCGTGAGGATGACTCATCTCTTGAATATCTGTCCCTTCTGTCTACTTCACGTCATTCTCACCGACTCCTTCCTGGACCCTTGCCCCATTACCTGTCCTGGTTTACCCAAAAGCCTCTGACTTCAACTCTGCGCACTCCAGCTCCTCCTCACAGAGGCTAGATTATTTCTAAAATGCAAATCTGATCGCATCATTCGCCTGCTGAAAACCTGCAGTGGTCCAGCACTGCTGGGCGGGTGAAGACCAGCCCATCTAGTGTGACCACGTGGGCCCTCAAGGTTGCCTTCAGCCTCCTCCTCTAGCAGATGCCTCCTCCTTGGCCCCACCCCTTGCACCCCACAATCTAGCTACACTGAGATCCTTTCAATGCCTTGAACTTCACCCTTGTGTCTTCAGTTGTGCTCTTCCTTCCATCTGTGACTCACATGCTCCTTCTAATACCTGCTCATTCTTCAAGTCTAGAAGTCTTTCCCTGACCTCCTGCCCTCCCTGCAAAGTTGGGGTTAGTGCCACCTATTTTGCCATCATAAGACTGTACCATAATGTCATGAACTATGTCCTCCCTATGTACTATTGTACATCCAGAGTCTGCACAATCCAATCAAGTAGTAGTTCTTGAGAAAATATCTGTTTTATTTATGACTAATGGACTCATCAAATGATTGAAAGAAAGAAAGAGCCTCAAAAATCAGTAATTCTCAACCCTCAGTCTATAACAAAACTTAAAATGAACCTTTTCCGGGCCTACCCAGAGATGCTGATCATTTGGTCTGGAATGGGTTTCAGACACTGATCATGTTGTATGAAGCCCCCCAGGGGATGCTAATGTGCAGCTGGTTGAGGGCTACTGGTCCAAATGAGGAGGCATAAAAAGGTAGGAAGGAGTGATGACTGCTGCCATTCCAGGGAAAAGAGGAAAGAGACATGCTTCCTTCCCTCAAAATGCTCAATGCAACTTACAGATGAAGAATCGAGACCTCAGCTTGTTATTGCCCTCAGTTCCCCCAAGGCTTGGTCTTCAGGTACAAGATTCAATGTGGACAGGATGAGGGCTCTCATCTGGGACAGTCAGGAGACCATGTCAGCTCTGAGCATGCTTTCTGCTCAGAAGCCACCTCTACGTTGGGGCCAGACCACTTTCCCTGGGTTGCTTCTCACCAAGGCAGGCGCAGACACTGTGGCGTTGGCATCTGCCTACTTGGAACAGGTGTGGCTTAGGGACCCACTTTAGCAAAGGCAGCCACCATCTTCTCAGTGAATCCACAATTCCTTGGGCATCAATCAGCATCACTGTTCCCAGACACAGGGCAGCAGCCTGTGTGCCAACCCTGAGCAGGCAAGCCTCTGGCTGGCAGTGTCCAGACGGCCTGAGCAACCCGACAGAGGACTATTATTATAGAGAACATGAAAGGTGACTTTTCAAACTTATCCTGAGAGCAAAGCAGATGGCACTGGAGCAGTTAGAAAGGAGCTAGTTGCTCAGCACGGCTGTTCCCTTGCTCAGAACTTGCCTTGGTTTTTAGCCGCTAATAAAATAGGAATTGGATGGCAGGGGGTAGTGATGCTCAGGCAGCTTCAAGCATACTGAAAATCTGATCATAATCCAAATTGAGAGCTTTGAGGGCCTTGGTGTCAGCCCTCCAAGTAACTCGTTATACAATGCCTGACCACGCGGTTCTGCACAGGCGCTAACTGGGTGATTTCACTTTCCAAACACTAAGATACAAGGCACTAACAGGTGCCCTGCTTCTCACAAGAAGGCATTTTTATTTAAGGTTTCAGGCATCTTTATAGCCAGTAAATAAAAAAATAAATAAACCTTTCAAATAGCACTTCCTCTTAAAATCAGTTAGTGCTGGGTTTGTCGAAGAACAATGGATGTGGAAGAAACATCCTTCTCACTTTCTTCAGCATCCTCAGGTAGTCAGTCCAAAAGAGGAGACAGAAAAGGCGAGGTCTGGGATCACTGCCTTCTCTCTGCAGCCTGCCCTTGAGGGGAGACAGATCAAGAGGCAAACAGCTATGTGACCAAGCTTCCTTTCCCCACTGAAACAGGGAGCCAAATTAATACAGCAATCAGGCTAGATTTGCTGGTTAGCTAATTGATGGCCCTGGTCGACAGCAGGAAGCTATTTTCGCTAGTGTCTGACGGAGTCGGCCTCAGGCAAGCAAAGTCCAAGCAAATCACATTAGTGGGTGGCATTTAATCCACAGCTTTGAATAAATAACATGTCAGGCAAGTCAGTCAAAATATGTGACCATGTGTGGTGAGAGAGGCGGAAACATACAGGGTTAGTTTTCTTGCAAAGAAGGTTGAAAAACTCTTTTCCAGTAAGGATGGGGGAAAATGGTTACAAACTTTTAATAATTATGCTGCTGTTGGTTTTCTAATGCTGGTCTACCATACTTAGCCTTACTTCGCCAAGCATGGGTGTTGAAAGCAAAGTCTTTCACAAATCTTCTGAAAGTTACAAAGAATGACCTTCCCAAAGGCAAGTCTCCCACACTGTAGTTGCTATGGAGGTGCTGCTCTCTTGCAGCTACGGCTGCCATGGCTGACCATGGAGTAGGTGGGGATGGGGGTGGACTGACTCTCCTGGGACCTCCCCAAAAGCAGGGGAGAAATCTTATTGAAGAAGTAACTGAGCCTGAAAGGATTTTTCTTTTTTAAGGTACACATTCATAATGCCAAATATACAGTGCTGAATGATGAGCAATTCTCTATGGTTTTTGTTAATGGATAAATGGCATCCAGGTATTCCTTTAAACATTATGAGCTGTTTTACCAACAGATTTGAGATCTATTCACTACCCTTCTTCACTCACTCATTGGTAAGGCGTGAAAAAAAGGAGTAAATGGTAACCATCTGCTCATGTGTTGATCTCTCCCAGTGTATTTCACCCTCTATGGATGGCGGGATTTTACCCAATTCGTCTCTATGTGTCCAGCATTTAATGTCAGTTTCATAAATACTTATAGAGTGAATGAATGAGCTAAAAGGAAAATGGACAGAAAAAATATCAGTGGGCATAGATAAATCAGCCTCAAACTACTCTAAAATTAGTCACTATTAAGAAATAAATGAAATGTCTACTGTCTCACATGGAGAGTGATAACTGAAGCCCCACGCATTTAAATCTACCAGCATGTTTTGCCTAAACTGTTAAATAGTAACAAATGAAATGGGACAATGTGACCCTCTGGAAGGGAGATTAAATGAACTTTTCATAGGCAGCCTGCTGAGGCAAGACCACAGGGGATACTGGGCTGGAGAAGCCAGGTCTGGTTCCCATAAGCCAGCTCTGCCGCCAGGCAAGGCTGCTGAACTCAGAGGAAATCGGAACCACTGCTTCAGCAGGTCACTCCGGAAGGACAGTGCCACCAAAATAAAAGTGTTGGTGGATGTTCCTCAGCAGACAGACTGGGCAGGGGAGATGGCCACACAGTGGGATGTGAAATTTAGCAGAGCCCCCTACTCTAAACTCTGTGATATATACATGGAAGGAATGCCTTGCCGCCCTTCTCTGAATACTTTCCCCTTTTCAGTGCTCATCAGCCTAACAGTGTGATATTTTAAATAGGCCATTCTTTGTGGAGAAATTTAAGACACCATGATATGCATTTTAATTTCCAAATAAATTCAGCTGAATCATCAATAGAATATCTTAAGAGTAAATATGTTTTGAGCTGGCCCCGTGGCCAAGTGGTTAAGTTCACGCGCTCCGCTGCAGGCGGCCCAGTTTTTCGTTGGTTCGAACCCTGGGCACGGACATGGCACTGCTCATCAAACCACGCTGAGGCAGCGTCCCACATGCCACAACTAGAAGGACCCACAACAAAGAATATACAACTATGTACTGGGGGGCATTGGGGAGAAAAAGGAAAAAGTAAAATCTTTAACAAAAAAAGAGTAAATATGTTTTGACTTTCTAAATTTTATCTAATAAGTTGTCAATTCCTTGTATTGCATTAAAAGCTTTGGAAGTATATATCAAGTCCTGTATTAGCTCAGCTAATGTTTATTAGGCATTTACTACGTGCTAATCGCTGGGTGAGGTGGGGGCAACATGCAGAACCAGATCCACTGCTCACCCTTATGAAACTCAAAGGCAGTTAGGAGCAAGCATGTGTGTAAACGAATAATAACAGAGGCCCTCAATCAGTGCTAGTAGGGGTACAGGCTATCAATATAATCTAGGGGCAGGGAAAAGAAAGTGATTATTAAGCACATCACTAGTTTTTGCACAAATATATTTATAAATATATTTTTATTCTTACCCCATTGCTTCAACAATTGTACTTCTCAGAGTGTACTGAAATTATATATTCAGTACTGGTCTCCAAGTAGCACCTTGAACCCCTTGAAGGAAGAGACTATATCTCATTTGTCTTTTTATTACTAATGGATTTTAAGATCGCTCATACCTAGAAATTTCCCCTCAGTCCAGTAAACCGAAGGTCAACCAGACTGTGTTTCTGCGTTACATGTTAAAAAAATGATTTCTGGCGAGTCTTTGTAAAGGCTGGGGTCGAATCCTTGTGAGAGTTTTAAGCTGAGGGAAAGAGGGTTTATAACAGTAGCAATGATAGATTAACTCTGGTTAACACACTGCTATACTAACGTCCTGCTGTATTTCTCCCAGATGGCTGTAAATTGGGACACCTCATAAATCCCCAGGCCTTTTCTTTTCCATGGCCGGTTATTATAGCATCCCAGGTCAGAAAAGCACTTTCCAAACTAAAGTAATTGCAAGCCATTTGTTATCTTTAAAGGAGAAGCTGTCAACCACCACAGTCACAAAGCTCAGACAATTAAAATAGCCCAGAGTGCTCTGATTCTGCAAAAGCCCAACAGTAGTGGTGCTTTGCAGCCAGTGCACCCAAAGAAGATCTGAAATGGGTCTTGTGTTTTTCCACTCAATACCACCACCTCCTTTCTGCTCATTCACTATACCTCTTACAGCTGGATGAAAGCAGCTGTTCCCATAGTTTCCAGAAATCCACTTGGGTCTGCCATGCTTTCACCTGAATGTGGTCCCTTTCCTTACTGATGGGTCCTTTGGAGAAAACAACATAGATGGCAATTATGTAACATATGTACTATCATTCGTCTCTCCCCTGTCAATGGCAGACATCACTAATCTATCATGGCACTTTTTTCTGCTGAACCAGGATTTTGCCTGCAGGCAGCCACTACCAATCAATTGAATTTGGCATTCACAATGGCACCCATCCTCATCGCCGACGGAAGCGATGTTGGTGAGCAATAGTTAAACTTACCTAACACATTCGACGATTCACTAACTTTGGATTAGATTTTCTTAAAAGTTCCAATGCTCCAAATTTCTTTTAGGATTAGCCCAAGTCCTTTGAGGGCCTGAACTAATATTCCATCTTAAGTGCTGGTGAAAGTTGTTCAGTCCGATGAAGTAGAAACAGTATTTCTACTTCACTCACCATCTTGGTGATTGAAGCTAATATTAACACCTCTGGAAATGGTGTACTGTCCATGGTGAGGACTTAGTCATGGGCCCTAGAACACTGCCAAACACTCAGGGAGGAGCTGACACATGTTTGTTGAATGGGTGAAGTAGCAGGCAGACACAGGTCTCCTAGGTCAAATTATACACCTTCTGATGTTGAATACAATCACTTTTTTCCTTCATTTCAAATTTCAATGACTTTATAACTCTGGACAAAAATTTTTTGACTATAGCCAATGTTTAAGGATCTTTCTTAGAATTATAATTTAGGTGAAATTAACAGAATTTTTTAGAAGTAATGTTTATTTCTATAACAAAAATGTTCTTGCTACTTGCTTATTAAAAACAGATGAAATGATTTCCAAAAGAATATAATTTGTGTTAGAGTTCAGTTATATTGAAGAGGGAATGTTCTGTTAAGTTTTGTTATTTAAAAAAGAAGTGTGAAAGAAGGGGAAAAAGGCACATATCATGTAAAGTGATACAACCAAAGCAAGCTTCAGAAAAAAAATGTGAAACTACATTATGACAGTTCTCAATTTCTTACTTAAAAAACGTGTACATGTTATGTTGAACCTCACCATGCATGGCATTCATTAATCAGAAATATATTTTTAAACTGAAAACAAATTTAATATCCACCCTTTCTCTCATCTAATCAGGCATAGTCATAAGAGTCAAATGAGAAAGGTGCTCATAAACCACCGTTTATCTGGCGACGGAATGTTGACTCTTAGCATTTACTGGGTGTTTACTAAGTGGAGGTCCAGTGCTCTTAGCTTTAATCTTATTATCTTTAATCTCATTATATTTTCATAATAATCCTACCAAATAGGGACTCTCCATTTCTTTCAACTCTAGAAACCACGACTCAGAATTTATACTGGTAAATGACAGGAGATAGACTTGAATCCAAGTTCTGTAATTAGAAAGCCTATGATTTAAATTATTACAATGGAAATACCAAGCACAATTGATTTCAGAATATGAAAGTTGAATGGAAAGATGTTTGTAACTGTACCCTACCGTTAATGAATGCTACCGCATTAAGTTGGCGAAAAGATTAGCGAGTAATACATAGGTCCTCTAAGGAGTAAGCACTCAAACAGTGAGCAAATGAGAAAAGTGTTTGTAAGTAAAATCCATGTGGGAATTTTACTTTTATTATTATTGTTATAAGGGAGCCTGGGAATTAGCATGATCATCTGACAAGTAAAAATTGGGGTTCAAGGAATTTGCTGGGGGGTTAGAAGGAAGGAAGATAATATTTACTATGCAATGGGCTAAGCAGAGCCACAGTTTCCTAAAATGAACGCCTGAGGACATGCAGGAGCCAAAGATTTTAGGAGCAAAATGGGACAAGTATCACTGAAGATGGTACAGAAAATGATAGTCCTCTGAAACAAAACTTGAAACCTAATGACTTCAATTAATTGGTAACCATCCATTTTTTTGCGTGCAGGTTGGTAACTATGGGTTTGTATGTACAGGTGCACAAGGACTGATGAAATGCTGAAAAAACTGTGACACTGAAAATGTTACAAAGTGCTTACTGGTATTTGTCCAAACTTCTCTTTCTGAGCTCTCATATTGTCAAAGTGACTTTTCCTTCTGTTTTATCTGCTTTGGGTATAGAAAAAAATGAAAAGGGCTTGCCTTCAAGAACTTAATTCCAAACCAATAACTATTTTGTCTAAAAGCAGAGATGAGACCGGTAGAAGATCTTAGGAAGAATCTTGGAATTTATAGAAAAATTCCACGCTAGTAATAAATGAATGACTGACGAAGTCAATAAGAAAACCCCAAGCAAATAAATGGGAATGAGTTAGAACTGAAGATAAAAGCATCTCTCAACAATATTTGCTGTGCCCTTTCTTCCACATAAGGCACTGTACCAGACAGTGGGAAGGCAGGGGTGAGGCTGGCACAGAGAAGTCTAGGATTCAAATCATACAGGAAATTATATATATAATGCAACTTCAGAATCCTAGAATTTTTGATGAGGTGCGACTTTAGAGGTCAGCACATGCCAAGACGAATCAAGTGACTTACTCAAGATCACATACTAGATAGCGGGAGAGCAGAGATCTGAACCCAAAGCTCCTAATTCCTACCTGCTCCATGCTGTCTGCCCTGAGGCACTTATGCCAATGATCACTCCCAAGTGCTCTGTGGTTCCAAGGAGGGGAGACCACTTCTAGTAAGGGTGGTTAGAAAACATAGTACGAACAAACCAGATTCTGGGTGGAGTCCTGCAGGATAGGAATGATTTAGGGCTAAAAAGAGGAGTGAAAGAGTTAGGGGTTCCGAGGTCAATAGAAAGGTAATTGCTCAAGATCACTTTGGCTTTAGGAAGATGTTGAAGGAAAACAGTGAGCACTGGAGTCAGGCAGAACTGGGTTTGATTCTTGGCTCTCTCATATTTACCATCTACGTGTCCTGGGGCAAATTTCTGAACCCCTCTGAGCCTCAGAGCCCCAATAAACTGGAGATTACAATACAGACCTTGCAGTGTGGTGTAAGGATTAAAAGACTGTTTGTCAAGTAGCTTTTATGGGATCAGACATAAATGATGGCTATTGTTAATGCTTATTCATTTAGAAAGAGGTGTGGGAGGTAATTGATGGGAGGTAGGTTGAGATCAAACTGTGGAAGCCCATGAATGCCAAATAGAAGAATTTGAACTGTATCTTGCAGGAAGTGGTGAAAATTTAAGATCTTTGTGCAGAAGAATGAAGTGACAAAGTCAAAGATTAACAACTAAAATAGGACACTTGGTGTCTACCTGGCTTTGCATCTTCCTTCTTGTGCTGCCTCCTATGTAACCTTGGGCACGTCCTTTCACCTCTCTGTATTTTCTTCCCCCAAATGAATTTGGGCATCCTTGTAACTTTATGATTGAGAATTTTGGATGGGCTAGTGAAAATGCCCGGTAAAGAAGAGGTTATTTAACTTGAGGAAACAGATATTCCTAAAGTCTTTGGCCAGGAGTTGCCAATGGAACTTCAGAGTTGTTTTCTGTCAGTTCTCTGTCAGTAACAGGGAGAAAGGGTCTATTCTGGAACTGACAATAGAAAGTGTGTTGTACCCAGTTTTGACATGCCACTAAAAGGATAGCACCTCAATTACAGCTGAGGCATTTTCTCTACAATACCAAGATCAAAGTATCTCTTCCTCACTGCCCGATCCAAGAACAGAAGGAGGTAAAAGAGAGAAAACGTGAGTAAAGAAGTGGATGCCAAACCAACATGGTGCAACAGGTGAATGAAAGGAGAAGGAAAAACAAGAGACATGAAGTACATACGGCAAGATAAATACTACACTTAAAGGAATGTCTCAAGATACTTTACTGATACAAGTGCATTTTGTCTGAAGGTGACTGGGAAGCAGGAAGACTCCATAAGCAAGTTTATAAATGGCAAAAACCAAAACACAGAGAAAAGATGCAGTTGTATGAATACATCAGCAACATGCTGTACACATGATCCTGGGGTGCATATCAAGAGACCAGACCCGAAAGCATCATCTACCGCAGAACCTGTCCCTTCCCTTGTTAGGATAACCAAGTAATACTGGTGTTTCTAAATGACTCCCCTTTCTCAAGAGCCCACCTCCTGTGGTCCCATGAGCCAACTTTCAGCTCTTCGTCTTTGGCTAACTGGGTTTCTAAGATGGCTCTGCAAACTGCTCACTCCCTGCACATCATTAAGCAGTGCCAAACTCAACAGGCTCCAGGCTCAGCTGAGAGTACAGTGGCTTGGCTCATCACCCCAACACCAAATGAACAAACATGAGTGATGACTATTGGGTAAACATCACGTGGAGAATGCGAGTCGGTTAAATGAGTATTGCTTTAGACATTACACCTAGGAAGGCTGCTTGACAAATACTGATATCCAAATTGTTTCCAACATACAGTAATTTTCCAATGCGATGAAGCTTGCTGGCATTTATTTAAAGTGTTGAATTGTAAGGGGGATAAAATTTGGGACATTTAGTGAGTATATACAGCAACTTCTGATATTGAATGCATCTGATGTATCTGAACTGTGATAATTCTCATCCATTAAAGGAAACCAGAAGGGTAGGTTTGTCAGTAGTTTTGTTAAAAAGGATATGAGAGGCCCTGAATCACAAGAAAAGGTGCCTGCCATACCTATCTTATTAATAAACGCTCATGCTTTATGAAAAAAGATGGCATGTCCATGCAAGGTCATCTTGTAAAGGCAGTACGTTTAATTATCTCTGTATTAATGCTACCATGGATTGGGTAAATCATGGAGAAAGAGAGGAGACAGTTGCTGAGTCACATCCAAAGGGATTTACTTTTGAAGTTACCAGAATATTAATAATAGTTAGAGCTGAGAAGGGACAAACCCTAAGGATGTTCCAGGGTACCTATTTACCTGTAACGGGCAGAGGGAAAGAGAGAAATGAAGTTGAGAGAAAACTGGAACACTGGGTAGTAACTAAATGGGTCATATTCTTTCTCACTTTATTATTTTGATATATTCCCTAAGGTTCTTTAGCAATATAGAGTGGGAACACATGAGTTTTAGAAACAAGGAAATCTATGGTAACTTGCTTATTATCTCTGAGCCTTAATTTCCTCCTGTGTAAAATGGGGATAATACTTCAAAACATAGGTAGGAGTGTTCAATTAGAATATGTAAATGAATGTACATGAAATGATTCCTGACACATAGTAGGTGCTTAATAAATATTAGTTTACCCTTTGTTTTTCTTCACATCAATGGCATGTATCACTTCTACCTTCCATTATAGCTTATTTTATATATCTTTGTAAAGCTGTGAAAGTTTTTCAAATTCAAGATTTGTCTGAGTATCAGCCTCCACAGCACGTTGCAGCCTGCTCAGGAGGGGTGCAACAAATGCTCACAGAAAAATGGCTGAATGACTCAACCCATCAGACAACGGATAGTGCAGCATGCACAATATGACCTCCTGGGTGTGCCATCTCTATTAACACAATGACCACACAGTGTGTAATTGATAAATCCACATTTGGCTCATTCATCAGACCGGATTCCTCAAGGAAGATCTAGTACATAGCAGGTACTCAATAAATACTAAATGACAGAATACTTTGCTACACCTTGGTATCTGTTTGTGGGATTCTCTTGATTGGAAGGACTATTTATTGCATTAGAGGAGAGGAATGTAAACAAGGTTTAGTGGGAGGACAAAAATGTGTGAAAAAATTTCAGGGGAACTTGTACAGAGCTTGCGGAAAAAGAGTCAAAATATGGAGGTGAAAACTGTAGAATGTTCATATTCTTGTGAAAGCAAAAGTGAACTGAGTTCTGAACACTGATAGAGTTTGACCAACTTGAGCAGAGGATACAGTGGAAGATGAAGCATGGTTGTCCTCACAATAGGATCCCCACCTTATGATGATAATGACTTGGCACAAGGAACACCACATACATGTCAACAAGTAGTAACAGAGTCTAAACAACTCTTTGCTCTTTTAGTTCTGCCTTGGAGGAAAGTCTGGGGAGGAGTTTATGACACAGGGAAAGGATGGGGTCATGAGAAAAAGATTTTGGGTAGTGTACAGAAGAGTTAGCAGAAGCCTGTGTGCTACAGTTTCTGGGTATCACTGTTGTTTGCTGATCTCCAATTGACTTGTTTATTATTATGTGATAATAAACCATGTGAATGCAACTGCACTCCTACTATCATACAGCAGTAGTAGAGGACCCTGGACAGTCTCTCAGTTGATGACATGGCAGCTCAGAGATTTGCATGGAGTTTTAAAGCTTCATGTCCTACTTAAAGCAAGGATTATTAACTTGGAGCTCTTCGAGCTACTTGAAATTGTTTGTCACATTTCATGAACACGTATGTGTGTGTTTTTTCACCCTGAGGCAATCCGTTACTTTCATTGGATTCTCAAAATTGGTCATGATGAAGTCCATAAGAACCACTGATTTAAAGTTGTAGCATGAGAAAAAGAATGATGCAAACCAGAGCAGAAGCTGCATTTCTAGCTTTGAACTAAAAACTGGTTTCTTTGTCTGTGGAACATTTTCTTCTAGAAGTGTCCCATAAGCACCTCTCATGTAACATTTCTAAAACTCAACTTAATATCTTTCTTTTAAAACTGTCCTTCCTGGAGAATTCTCTATGAGGGTTTGTAGCATCCTCCTTTAGACCAAAAATAATGAAGTCATCTTGTCCACTTTTTTCATTCTCACCCTCTGTGTCCAACTGTCAAGTGTGACCCCACCTTCTCAAGGTTTCTCAGCTTTGTTATTTTCCTTCCATTCCTACTTCCTCTGCAGTTGAGGCTCAACGTCCCTTGTCTGTAGTCATTCAGAAGACTCCTAGTTTATCTCACTCCCTCCATGTTCAACCCTTCCCACTCCTTCTCCACAGAGAGACCAGTGTGATGAGCTGAAGACAATCTGACCTCGTGGACCCAGATGCTCAGCAGCATAAAGCCAAAGTCTTTAATGTTGAAAATGATGTCCTCCATCACGGGGCCTCTGCCTGTATCTTCCAGTCTCATCGCCTACCATTTCTCAGTTCAGATGCTACCTTCTAGAAACACCAGGTTACTGGGAATTTCCTTGTTCTTTCATGCTGATGTCCCTTTTTGAAATGCCCCCTCTTAATAGGCTAACTGCTCATCCTCTACTCAGGAAGGCTTGTCACCCCATCACAGCCCTGATCTTCTGTATTAAAAGGCTTAGCTTAAGTGAACATCCCTTCTACCCTCCACCATATTGTTATATATATTCTTTGGGTAGAGGGGGGTGGGGAGTTGGGTGACATAGGTGAAGAGAATTAAGAGGTACAAACTTCCAGGCATAAAATAAACAAGTCATGGGGATGTAACATACAACATAGGGAATATAGTCAATAATATTGTAATAACTTTGTACAATGACAGATGGTTACTAGACTTATCATGGTGATCATTTCATAATGTATATACATGTCGAATCACTATGTTGTACATCTGAAACGAACATAATATTGTATGTCAACTATACTTCAATAAAAAGAAAGGACACTTCCTATTCCCCAGTACCTAGAATATTACCTAGCCTATGAGACTTTGTGGAGTATTCACTTTCTTCTGGTTCGGGCATCCTGAAAGCATCATGACTGCTCTGAAGCCTTGGCTAACAGCAGCTGGCTGCAGGAAGCTTTCAGAAAGGAAAAGGGAATGAGAAAGCAGTTCACAAATAAAGGCCCTGACTTTTCACATGGAGAATATAAAACCCTGCTTAATTCCATGAGTCCTGCCCCTCTGATCCTGACCTGAGTATCAGCCAGCTGAGTGACAATTCAGTCTTACCTCAATTTTTTATATGGATCAGCTCTCTCAAAGTAACATTATTTCTTCATCAACACAGCATTGTTTGTGGTAAAAGAAGTTAATGACTTGCAATGCAAGGTCTAGGTGACTCTGCTAAATCTCCTTATGCATACATTTTTTTTTTTCAAAACTAATGCTCTGTTATAAAGTTAAGGCTTTTTGCGTCTGAATTGGCTTATGTGAAATAGGGAGATTAAATTTATCCCGTAGAGTAATTAACATAAACAGATAACGCATATGAAAACACTTCATAAACTGTAAGGTGCTAGACAATTGTACATTCTTACTCTCCATTGTTTTAGGATAATCATAAACATTTGAGTAAACTGCTTCCTATTGTAAAAGTCAAGATTCCAGAAGTTCAAGCTGTGAAATCCAGTCAGTTTTCATTTAACAGAGCAGTTGCTTAAACTATTGGCCTCAGTAATAAATGGCTAAGATTAAATGTATCTATTTTTGGTAATTGTTCTGTCTTGCTCAGGAAGTAGTCATAATATACGCATATTTGAAATACACTCAGCAATGTTATTCAATATGTTCATTCTTTTATTTAGGAGATGGGAGGGGGAAAGAGTGGTTTCATGGTTTGAGGGATTCTTGTTGGAAGAGGAAAACAAAGACAACTCAAGCTAACATCACATTTAGCCCCCATTTGTGTCCCAGAGATGCATCCAGTGGGAAGAGAGAAGAATCTTTCAATCATGCAAACTTCCTCAGCTTGCAGCACGGAAAGAATTCATGAATGAAGACGGAAAGCCAAGTCTAATCAACAACTTGGAGAGCCAGAAGGCCAGACTGCTGTTTTCTAATCTTTCTGAGGCAAAACCAAAAATAGCATGGACTTGTGTTGGAAACCTAGGAAATCAAAGCAGGAAAGATGCTCACAGCTGAGTCACGGAAAGTGACCTCATCACTAAGGAGGATGATGCGGCTGTAAATGACATATGATGCGGCTTGATCCAAAAGCAGGAGATACGGACTGGAGGCAGGGAGAGGACCGAGGCATCAACATGATGCCCAGAGTGAGACAGAAGTACGTATAAAGAACTTCCTGCCAAAAGTAACAACTGCTTAAATGAAGTTTGGGGAGGCTAATTTTTAAAAGATGCAATGCTTATGTGGAGGTATCATTATGAAATAGAAAGAGCCCTGGTTTTGGAGCTGGAGAGTTCTGGGCTTTAAGCTTTTCCACTTAGCCTTATTTTGTTCAATTTCATCACCTTTAAAATGGATACAATAGTCCCTCCCTCCCAGAGTGGCTGGAAGGATGAAATGAAATGAAGCACCTAGCATGATAACTAGACCAGAACAGGTGTTCAACAAATGTGTGAAGTCCCTCCTTCCTACCCCCAACAGACAAAAGGCTTAGTGGAGGTAATTCTTTTGATGTTACTTTCTTCTCTAATCATCTCTAGTCATAACATCTTTGCAAGAAGAGAGATTAGACAGCATCTAGTTCTACCTTCTATCCAAGCCAATGATAATTTCTACCGTCTCTTGACATATGGCCCTTCAGCCTGCCTGCTAGAACGGGTGCTGCAGTACGGAGCTTTAATTGTGAGAGAATTTTGCCGCAGCTGTTAAACTATACCTACCTACCAGGCCTTATAAATCCAAATAATATAAAAGTGTTTTTCAAAATGTAAAGACTGTATAAATGTAACATAAGCAGAGAGATGAAAATATATCAGCTTATATTGAGTAGTCTAGTTCTCTAAGGCAGTGCCCCCAACTTTTACCAGAAACCTCTTTCAAATAGATCTTACATATTACCCAATACACACAACAAGTAAAGGCAAAGCTTGTATAGGTCAAATTGGAGGAGGGGGCCTGTGTTCAGCCCCACTCCAGTCTCCAACTTCCTCCCACCATTCCTCTGATGCTGCCTGTGAGACAGTTGAGCTGTACCCCAGGGCTCCTTGGAGAAAGGCAGCTTGAAATTCCCCGCTCTAAGAAAAGACAGAACCCACATCAGCTATGTACTTTCCTAGAAAAAGCAGAGACATCACAGAGAAAAGACTGGTTTACAGGTTATTTGAGCGAAATGGTTCAATTTGAGTAGAAGCAGTAATTAGCTTAATGAAGGCCAAAGCTGTAATTACGATCAGCCTGGTTGTAACGCAGTTTGAGACACTTTGAAGAATTTCGGAGCAGAAAGGAAAATTCGGTGAAATCTGATGTATAGAAACTGTTGGCTGCATTTTTTGAGAGATCTCTGAGTTTCACTTTTGCTTTTAGTGTAATGTTTTTAGTGCTTTAAAAGTGTCGTGAATAGCATGATTTAATTTATTAACAGCTAATTTATTGTTTCAAATCATGCTGCTGATAGTATGACCTTGGGCACCAATACTGGGATCCTGTTTCCTTGTCTACAAAAATGGGAAGCATAATCCTTATTCTGAGCGGAAAATTACTTCATAAAAACAAAGACCCTAAAATTACTACCCATAAGATGAAAAATTGTTGGAACTACCTACATTAAATAGTAAGGATTTTTGTTCAAAAATATAAATTATTTGTAAGTTACCAAATAACTAATTGGGAGTTAATTATTGTAGTAACTAAAGCTGACAAGGCATACCTAGAATATAAAAATACCTAGAATTTCTAATAAAAGAAACAAAAAAGTAGATAAAGGATGTGATAAGGCAATTCTCAGAGGGAAAAAATCCAAATAGGTAAAAAGCATGTGAAAATATGCTCAAACTCACTAGTAATCCAAGGTATGAAAATTAAAACAACAATGAAATGCACTCCCAGCCATCAGAATGATCAAATTTAAAAGGTGGTTCATAGCAAATGTTGGTGAGGATGTAGGAAGATGAGAACTCTCATGTGCTATTTCCATTTAGGAAACCAATCTGAAATTAAATACACATATATCATATGACTCTGAGATCCAACTGCTGGGCATACATCCCAGAAATTCTTCTCACACAGGGCCCCAAGGGTCACAAATGAGGATGTTAGTAGCAGAATTTTTGCGACAGAGGGGATCTGGAGGTATCACGGTGTATATCAATGGGGAAAGATATAAATAAAATGGAGTGAATGCAGACAATGAAATACTACACAAATGTTGGAAGTCTACCCAGTAATAGGGATATATCTGAAAACATAATGTTGAGTAAAAAAATAAAAAACATTCTTACTTTTTATAGTCTGTTTATATTATAGATTTATCATTTAAATAAATAACAATAGACACATGCAAAAATAATCAGATATATTTTATAAGGACACATGCACATTTTAGTTCCAGCACATTTAGGTAGTTCTCCTTTGGGAGAGAGGAATGCATGTGGGGAGCAGGGGTGAACAGGAACAACGACAAAATAAGAGAACAGTCTTGCATGGACTTATGCTGATAATAAGCTATGAACTGACGAGGATGCATAACTCAACTCTGTATCTGAGGGCCAATTAATTCTTAAAATGTTGTCGAGTTCTTGAGAAGATTAAATGAGATCTATAAGCCGAATTTCCTGGCAATATAGGAGGTGCTCAACACCTATTTGCTTCCCCCGTGACTCTTAGAAAAAGGAATGGAGTTTTCTTTCATTTGTTTCTCTACTAATTTAATGAAAATAAATAAGAGTCTCAAGAAAATGAGGTACAGAGCAGCACGCACGCAGATATGGGTATAGAAGATTGGTTCTCAATCTGGGTGCATATCAGAATCACCCAGAGGATTTACCAAAAATACAGATAACCAGGCTCTGCCCCCTTACCCTCCACCCTTTTGCCCCCAGGAACAAAGCAGATCATCATCTTTAGGGATGGGAGGCAATAGGGATCAGGGCTGGGGTCTACAAAGCAGAATTTGAAAAGCATCGGCATTGTGCCGGAGGGTCTGTCCACTGTGATCTCAGCCACTCATGTTCTTTGGATCATTGCTTTTAAAAGCTTCAACAGCTTTTGCTAAATAAAGCAGCAGCAAATTGCTCAAAAAGAAATATATTTCAAAATATATGACTAGTGTATACAGTATGGTACTCCATCTGCTCTTCCAAAATACTTGAGTTTTTGAAAATAATGTGTAGATAGGTCTATAAATTGCTACCTCCCACAAAACAAAGTAGACTCACTTTAGGGGGCATAGGGAAATATTTTTTCCTTTGGTTTATCTGTAGAAAGAAAGCTAATCTATAAGAACAAGCAACCATGCCTTCATTCATTCATTTAGTCATTCAGGCAACATCTGGGCTAAAATAAAGTACTGAGGGTGTACTTTATTTGGAGGAGGTTCAGCTAACTTATAGCAACTTCGCATCCATAATAAAATAACTTGCACAAACTTAGTGACTTTCTTTTTTCCAGTTCAACATTCAAGCAAGTAAATGCGTACCTTGGGTTGGAAGATCCTAGAAGGCAGAGAATGTAACTCTCTGTGTTGGATGTCACTATGTGCTTCATGGAATCCAGCATTTGGTTAACATTGACTAGATCAATCATTCATTTCTATTTTATTTCCCACAACATTTATCATCATGCAGTTTCTGTCTTTTCCAGTGCTGCTCAGATGCAGGCTGGAAACCTTTGTGCCTGAAGGCTATCCCCAATAAATTCTTGAATCAATCTCTCTGGCCGGTGAGTGAGGCTTGGACTGGCTAAGAGAAGCAGCATTTAGTAAAATAGGAAAAATGTGGGCTTTGGAGTCAGCTAACCTTGCGTTTAAACACAACGGTGTTACCTACTGGCTGAGTCTCAGTCTCTCCATCTGTGAAATGGAAAAATGACATCAACCTTGCTGGGTTTCTGTGAGAATAAGATAATGGATATACAGTGCCTGGAACAGAGTGGTCCTGGAAAATATGGAAGTGAGGCTGCTGCTGCTCCAAGTGTGTTGCTACAAACCCAGTATCTAGTCCACCTATGAAAGCTCTGGCCCCCAGTACTCATGGAGCTCCAGTTCATGTCTCTGTGTTCTGTCATGCATGCTGAGTTCACGTGGGAGAGTTTCTGCAATTCAAAGCTCTCAGGAGAATGGAGCCCTCCCTGAACCCCATTGCCAACTTGTCTGCAACTGGAAAAACCCATCTAACCATTTCCAGCCCCCTTTCCCTGGAGTCCTAGTCCATGTCATCACTAAATCTCCAGCCAATGTCTGAAATTGATATCTTAGACCCTGTGGACCATTCAGAACTATGTGTCACTACTGGGTTCTCTCCATAGGGTGCCAAAAGCCCCCCACCTTCCTTTGACATCAACAGTGGTCTGATCAGGATGCTCAGTTCTTCTCTTTGGGCATTCTAGCCTGGACTAACGTCTAATAGCTTTCTCTTCCCAGGGCCAGCCTTAGACTCCATCCTCTAGCCTGGCCTGCAGGATCCAGATCTTGCCCCTTCTGCCCTGACTGGTATGCTTCTTGGTCAAGCCATTCAAGACCCAACATATAGGGTTCCGGACCTACTCAAAAAAATATTTGTTGAATACAAGAGTCAGTGAGTCCATGAAAATGAATGATGGAGTCAATGAAACACATCGCTCCTCATTTCCAAATGAGATTTGGATTGATTGGGTAGCTGGACTGTTACCCAGTACAGGCAACCATCACCTGGTACTGCCACTGGAGAGAGAGACCTCATTTAGCTCCAAAGAGCTCATGTTTTCCCATTCAGCTGATTTGTGAATATTAAAAACAACTGCCACAATGTCTAAAACTATATGGTTCTTTAAAATTTAATCATAACATGGTGCTCAGTTTATACTCCAAAACATAATCTCTCACCCAATACATTAATTTACATATCTACATAATGAAATTCATGCACATATATATGTGCACATCTTTTAATGAATATCAATAGATCACTATGGTTTTATGCATGAAAAGATTTTTTTAAATCTAGCATAAAACATATCCATATTAAATCACTCTCCAAAATGGTAATTTTAGAACAGAATTTTCCATGTTGTTTTCTGCCATTTTGCTTTTCTACATTTGACCATCTTGCATCTCTTGAAATGTCACCTCATTTGAGAAGCCCTCTTTGACTTCTCCACGAGTCATCCTATTCTCTGTATACGGAAAGCTTTTCATAGGCCTCTATCAGTACATTCAGATGATCAATTTCAATGTCTTTGCCCTTGAGAAGCAGTACGGTCTTGTGGTCAAAAGCTGGCCCATTGGACCAGACCTTCTTTTGGAACTTAGCTCTGCCACTTACTAGCTATATGGCCTGTCAAGTTACTTAAACTCTCTTGGCCTTAGTCACTTCAACTGTAAAACAGGGATAATGACAGTACCCTACCCTAATATTATAATAATTATTATTACTATTATTATTATTATGATTCCCTTTCTACCTAGTCCGTGACCTCCCTGACAACTAGATGAGGGTCTCTTTCTTGCACCTCGCTCAAGAGTAAAGTATAAGTCTTGGTATACTGCAGGCATTCAAAACTGTCAAATGAGTCTTCCAGAACCCCTTATTTTCAACACAGAGAAGTTTCCAAAACGTTCTCCAATGGAGAAAGGGTCCAGAAAGGATTCTGTCTTAGTCTGTTCAAGCTCCCAGAGCAAAATACCAGGGACTGGGTAGCATATAAACAACAATGTAAATTTATTCCTCACAGGTCTGGAGGCTGGAAGTCCAAGATCAGGGTGTTACCATGGTTGGGTGAGGGCCCTCTTCCTGATTCATAGCTGGCATCTTTTCACTGTGTCCTCACATTGTAGAAGGGGTAGAGATCTCTGTGGGGTCTCTTTTATAAGAATGTTAATCTCATTCATGACGCCTCTGTCCTCAAGATTTGAGCAACTCCCAAAGGCCACATCTCCCAAACCATCATCTGTGGGGGTCAGGGTTTCAACATACTAATTTTGGAGGGACACAAGAATTCAGACCATAGCATATTCATTGCAAAATCCCCCATATTTATGGCACTCATCTATTTTTTTTTCAAGATTGTAGGTCTCCTGGGAAAGTCCTCACATCTGTCTCTAGGGCATTTTCTGGGTTTTGGCTATTAGAAAGTGTCCAAGTAGGTGAAACCATTTAAAGAGTTGTAGGACCTCTTGGCATGTGCCTTACTGACATTTTTCAGATCTCCTTCTCTTTCTTGTGGGACTTTCCCCATTTTCCATCAAATACTTGGCATTCTATATATGTATGCTCCTTATTGATTGCTTTCTTCTGTTCCCTTATAGGAATGAGGTAAATTTCCGGGAAACATAGTATGGTATCTATTTACAGTAAAACAGTTAAAAGTTCCAACAATAACAAGTAGGCAGTCAGGTGTCCAATTGTCCCACTGAAGGAATTTTACATAAGAGAGAGGAGGCTAAGTTGAGTGACGCTATTCTTGAAAGAAAATCTACAGATTCATTAGCTATTTTACTATGAATACACTTTCTCTCAACCTCCAAATTCACAGAAGCTCACGAACTTCTATTTATTATTTTACTTCATATCCCTAAAAAAAAATTTACCATTTTTTTCCCTTTTAAAGTCAGATATCACAGACTGAAGAAAAAAACAACAGATAATTGAGCTTCTTTTCTCAGCCTCCTCCACCAGGCACTTTAAGAGACATTTTATTTATTCCTGGCTTTTGGGAAAATTTCAACCCACAGATTATTTGTCATTTTTCTCATTTTGGTCAATTTGTCATTATAATTAGTTTTATTCTTGGATTCTGGGATCTTTTGCCTCTGAAAATTAAGAAACCTTCCCAAACATGCTTGACAGAGAAGGGGAAGGGAAAGGAAACAAGGAAGACAAAGAAGAATAGGAAAAGCTCCACCTTATAAATGAATATAACTTAACAATTAGCTTGCTTCTGCTCGCAGGGTATCAAGGGGAAACGGTGGCTGAGTTCCAGGCAATAGCACGCGCTTCCGTTGTGGATGCTGCACTCGGCTGCCAGCAGGAACGAGGTCTAAAAGCCTCCATTTCACATTTGTCTTTCATGATAGCTTAAAAAAAATGGCTGAACATTAGCTTAAAACTTCATCCGCATGATATATGTCCTATGGCAAGTGCTCACAGAGCCTCTCACTGTACCTCCTGTCTTTCTTAAGGGTGATAATAAGTAAGAATAACTACAATTAAAGTGGCCAGGGAGCACAAAGGACAAGTGACTGAAATCTAGATGGGCACACCATAGGCGTTGGAGGACTTTACTGTCACAGTCCCTCCTCTGTGCAGTCTGTCTGGACTTTCCAACAAGCTGTCTCTCCCTCCAATGGGCTTTCCCAATTCCCAGCCCATGACTAGGAGAGCACATTTTTGGGGCAGTGGAAATATTAGATAAGACAGTTATCTCACTGGACTGTGAGCTCCTTGGTGGTGGAACTGTATCTTTTTATTTTCTATATCTGCTAGGTGAAGTAATTAATGAAAAGAGAGATTGGTCAAACATATAGGATAGAACACAAGTTATAGAACTAAGGAATGAGTTAACCTTATATGAGTGAAATTTCTTCTGAAATTGGGCTCACATCTTGCAGGAAGATCTTGTATGTCAATATTATATCTTCAGGTAGGAGAGTCAAGGAGAAGAGGAAACTCACTTTCAGTTTAGGGAAAACAGTTCCAATGCTGCCATGACAATTGGAAACAATACAAGGAGAGAGACCATGATAAAACCCCTCATATTGGCTGGATATATAGCAGGAGAGGGCCAGGTATATGGCTTAGAGTTGGCTAGGATTTCCAAAGAGGAAGGGACTTTGGAATTTTCAAGGCACCTTCAGGAATAGAGAACTTTACTGAATGCAATGTTTTTAAACTCTTCTCAAGAATGGCAGATCCTGAATTACTTCTTTGGGGCTGAGATCATGTATTAACTCATTCAATCACATTCAGGGAGTGTCTACTTTGTACCAAGTATTGGAAATTCAGAAAGGAACATAAATAACTCTAACATGTCATGAGAGGAACCATAATATACCATAGATTATCAGGCAGAGAGGTAACACTAGAGATAAGATGTTTCACTTAGGTCAAGAATGATGAATAGGAATTTCCCAGGTAAAAGAGAAGAATGAAGGACATTCCAGGCAAAGGTATGAAAGTCTGGCCAGTTTGGAAAACTGAAAATAGTTTGGTATGGTATAGCTGGAACACAGACAGTGAGGGAGCTGGCCACAGGGAAGACTGGCAATGAGGCTTGTGCGGCCCAACCACAGAAACATTATATTCCAGAACAAGTAAGCTGGATTCCTCCTGCAGGAACCACCAAAAGGCCCCCAAACAAGGTTTAGGGCCTTAAACCATTGGAGCTTTGTGTTAGAACAATAGCTCTTCTAAATACTACCTGTTCCAGCCAGATCCCACTTCCAAATTCTAAATTTAGATCTTATTAAACATTTAGATCTTGGACAGTTGCCCAACAGCCTTAACCTTGACTTCATGGTTTAGCTCATCTTTCCTAGGAGAAATGCCTCTCTTTCTTCTCTGAGGGTGTGTTGGATTTGGGTGCAAGAAGCTTGAAAATCCATAGGCTGGAGGCTGTGTCTACTCAGCACACATCACCACCACACCTTTTTTTGTAGGTGCTTTGAAATGAGGGTCCTCCCACTGGCAGAGCATGTCTCTCTGCCCTCATCCTGGGGCCCTAAATGTTGGAAAGGTGTAAAAGAAACCCAACACTGTACAAAAAACAGAACCACAGAGATCTCAGGACGAATATGCCCTCTTGGAGCTGCCTTAAAAAACATATGTAAACAAAACCAAATGAAAACACTGAGTAGAAATGTATTTCCTCCTGCTGAAGCAGCACATTTGGCAAACTTTTACTTAAAGGACATATATTTGGTAAATACAATGCAAACGTTTCATGACAAGAACAGTGTACATTAAATTTGCTAAACGTAGGGATAGGAGGAGGACAGAATGTATTTCATCTGATGGAGGCGATCAGAGAATGGAGGGGGAACAGTGCCGTGGGTGCTGAGGGGGACCAAGGGGTGGCAGTGGACACCTGGAAGGAAAGTGGGCACAAGTGAGGCCAGAGGTCTGGGGGATAGCTGATCACTGAATTGCATGCAGGGGCCATGGGAAAGGTTGCATTTTCTGAGCAGTGATCTCAACTTGGGACAATTTTGCGCCCCCAGCGAACATTTGCCAACGTTTCGTCCTCCCAACTGGAGGTGGGGGCGCTATACGCACCTAGTGGGTAGAGCCCAGGAATGGTGCTACCCATCCTACAATGCACAGGACAGCCCCCCACAACAAAGAATTATCCAGCCCCAATGTCAAAAGCACTGAGGCTGAGAAACCCTTGACACGTTACAGTTTCTGCCTGCGCCCACCCTTGGCTGCACTATTCTACTTTCCATGGCTGCATCTGAAGACAACTGCCAGCAGATTTAAAAAAAAACACCGTAATGTCTAAAAATAAAACCATTTTTATACTTCAAGGAACAAACAGAGGGATCACTTCTTCGTGACTCTCTGAGTGCTTGAACATTTCCAAAGGCTGGGAAGAGCAGCCCTGTGATCTATACATAGCTGCCAGCCCCTCAGATCCTCCCTGTGCCGTGCTTTGCCTGGCCTTTCGTGGGCTAGCTGCTGCAGTAGCAAAGATAAGACCTTAATTTATAAAAGGATGCTATTACTGGCAGGTAATGGCCAGAAACTTCCAGGAGAGGCATCTTTCCTTATGCCCAGGATCCCTCCCACTCCATCATTCAATCTCTAGCATTTGGTCCCTATATTTCCCCCAACTCTTTTCAATTTTCCTGGACCCCAATTCTGGGTCTAAAAGCCCAGCAAGTGTTTGCATCTTTTCTTTTCATTTTGCCCCAACCCTCTGACTCTGAACACAAAGAAAGGCCAGAAAATGAATTTTCTAACAAGCAATTTTTTAAAAGGCAAAAGGTCCATGTGCCATTAAGAATCCAGAGCTCAGCCCAGCTATTACCTCAGACAAATCACCTTCTTGTAATTTTCTTCCAACAAATGTCTGTGAGGGCTGCCGGGCTACAGCAGAAATTTGTTTAATGACAGTCTCTGGAAATTAACCACTCTGAGCAATGGTGATGGATGCATCTCCCCTCCAGCCCCACTCCTGCATCCTCTTTTCCAACCGCAGAGCCAGCAGCCACACAGAGGATCAAATACAGATGAATGCCCCAGGCCAGAGGAATCAATCTGGATTTTACGTGGGTTCTGTTCCTTTCCAGTTCCCTCTGAGCCCCCTTCACCTTCATTCTTCTGTCCCCAGAACCCAGCGCAGCACCGGCTTGGCTACAACTGCAGGGTAATATTTTTACCTTCCTGCCCTCCTTTTCCCGACCATGTTACATAAGGAAGATCCCAGCTGCCCAAGGCAAGGAAGTGGAGGGAGGGAAGAACTCCGAATTCGTGACTGAGACTCCGTCCTCATTTCTACCCTGCTGTGTGAGTCTCAGCACAATTCACTGTCATCAGGAAGTGGCAGACTGTCCCACAGGAGGGCAGGGCCAAGACCAGCCTGCCCCTCGTTTTACAGATGAAGAATCAGGCGTAGCCTGGTGTGATGTATTCAAGGTCACACATTTAGTTAGTGACAAGGTCAGGGCCCAGGTCTCATGGACTCCCGGCTCTCTGAAGAGTATGGCCATGAAGTTTTTAATTCCTCAGGTGGGCCATTGTTCCTTTTGTCTTATGTGCGGCAGGGTCAGGGTCAGTGAGCCCTCTGCATGGGCCCCCAGAGTTCCATGGGGAAATGACCCACTCAAACCGAGGCTGGAATCTCAGGTTTTGCCTTTTTTAGCTTTGGGATTTACTCGGAATTGTGCTTAAACCTTGTATGAGTAAACTTGCTCCTCTTGTGCTCTCCCCTTGCTGTGAGGAAGGAGTGGATGGAGAGGAAACCAGCACTCAGTGCTTCGCTCGTACTCACTCTCCAGGAAGCTGCATTCCTGCATGCTCCCAGTACCCTACCCGGAGGGGCCAGGCAGACCCATGTGATTTGCTATTGGTGCTTTCGGTCCACACACTAACTTCCAAAGACCAGAGGCCTGTCCTTCTATGCTCCCACACTATTACGTTCAAATTCCTATTTCACTCTCATGATTTATACTTTTCTATATATCTACTGCAAAGGAATCTCATAATTGATTGCTTTTTAAATTCTTGCTTTTTAAATTAATTTTGTCTTACTGCCACATATGCTGTTTACTGCTGGAAAAACATAAACCCCTGTAATTTATTTTGAAGCAAACAATAAACAATTAGCCCTGAAGAGATTGGTTCCTACAGAGCTGTCTGTAGGTGCTTAGTAGCACCATTTAAAAAGATGTCCAGTCTTTTAGTTTCAAAAATTATACTGACAACAATAATGCTGCCACTTATAGCACTTACCAGGTACAAGGCACAGTTCTAAATGCTTGATATGGTTTAATTCATTTAATTGTTTCAATAACCCCAGGAGGTAGATACTATTATGATCCACATTTTACAGATGAGGAAACTGAGGCAACTTGCTTAGGGCCAACATCTAGTGAGTGGCAGAGTAGGGATTTGAAACCAGATTGTTTAGCTTCAGATTCTGAAGCTATCCTGCTTCAAGAGTTGCTTCTTGGCAAATGAGTTTAATGGCCAAGCAAAAATGCATAGGATCTACTGGAGATTTGTAAACAACTAGCAAATTCAAGATTCTTTGCTTTACTTTGTGTTTCTCAAACTTGTTGGACCACAGAACACTTTTACATCTTATACCTGTTTGCAATATATCGAACATGTATGCCACGGAATACAATTTAGAATTTGCAGCTTGGCAACAATTCCACATAAAGGAATCCCTGTTTAAATTAGTGCTAGTAAAGTTGTAGAGTCTTCCTAGGCTGATTCTTGCAAGGAGTGAGCTATAATAACCTTCCCTGGAGAAAAGTCATTATTAGCTGTTGACAGTATGGCTTCATTATGCCTCTTGCTGTTAAAGAGCCATGTGGATATCCTAATTAATCTACTGATCTCCCTGGAGGCATTCCACCATTTTTGGTAGAAAAGTGTAAAAGGTACACTCTATTTTCTATCAAACCAAAATATGGGGGGACCAGGACTTCGAAAATGACAAACGAGTGGTTAAGGCATTCCATGTGTCTATGCTTCTCCTTTCTTTCTCCACCCTCCTTATCTCTATGGAAATTGCTGCTCTCATTTTGAGTGGATTTTTGCCTCCAGTTTAAAGAATCTGAGCGACTCCTGCCAGATGAGGCTGCTGAATAGCGCATCCAGGCCTTTCCACCTTTGGCAACCAAAACCCATGGTCCAGACAACGGAAGAGAAGAGGAGTATGGGCAAGGCCCATATGTCATCCTTGGAACATTGTTCCAAGTCTCACACCTGGGACGGCTGCAGCTATTGCTTTTTTTTTTCAAATCAATTTCCATTTTTCACCTGCAAGTGAGAGGGACCCATAACTAGCAAGATTTACTTGAACATTTCAAATCAATAGTTGTAACCCTTAACAGACAGCTGTAATTTGGGAGTTTCGGGGTGGCTTCTGAGCTCCAAGGCAGCATGGTGTATGGGGATGTGCGTGGACACTGGTATCAGGCAAAGCTTGATCCGAATCAACCACTTTCAGTTGTGTGACTTTGGGCAAGCTGAGCCCAAACTTTCTCATATGTATCATCAAGATATAATTTTGCAAATTTATTTTTGGGTGTAGTTTGAGTAAAAAATAGAGATATCTTTTCTTGCTCCCAGGACCAGAACACCCAAACGCAATACCAGACACAGGGCAAAAAATATTTAGTGAATGAATGAAGCCTGTGTTCATGAGTATCCAGTCATTCCCTGGTGTAGCACTGTGACTGGCTTCTCTCCTTTAGTTGCAGTCTGCTACATCTTATTGATGAGGAGGATTACGCAAAGCCTGAGGCTGGAGTAGCAGAGTTGAAAGCTTATAGTACACAAGATAGCCTAGAACTGAGAACACCCCACTGTGGTACCACAACCAGTCCTAGTGTGGGGAGGTAGTACCAAACTGTTCTGTTTTTTGCAAAACACATACCCCTTCCTCCTGCACCATTAGTATAACTCTAGAAATCAAGCTAAAGGGACTAGTTCACACTAGAGTATGAATGATTAACAGAGGCCCACGGGCTATTTACATATTTAAATAAATTGCTTACTTTTAAGGGCTCATTTCAACTATTATAATTGGCTCAAGTGGGAGAGATTTGGGGGTTCAAACTACAGGAAATAGGTGACTGGCCTCTCAACTCTTCTGGGAAGCCAGATTTGAATTGAACCTGAATAAGTCATGCCAATCAATCTCTGATTACCCAGGAACCCAAACTTCATCTCTTAGTGCTTTATCACTTCACTGAGTGTTGGTAAATCTCTGAAAAACTCAAAAGGCAAATTAGGGAAAAGAAGATTCAGAAGTTTCATTTTTTGCCACTTGTTAACCAAGAAGATAAGCTTCTTCGGTTCGGGTGGGCTTCAACGTAAACTCTGAGATTCATAAATGTGGCTTCTCTCTGCCCCAGAAAGCAGAAAGCTGGCTGTTTCTTGCCACCTGTGCTTCTGTCCAAGAATAGGATTACTTTAAGACATTCTGAATCTCCTTCTACCTCATATCTTGCAGACTCCAGGGCTTTGACAGTAATGCTTACTTACCCTTCCCATCCAATCCACAGGACTTTAAGCAAATCATTTAATGTAACCAGTCAAAAAGAACCATCTGTAAATCAGGTGCAGAAGGCAATTACAACAGCATCAGTGACACAGAAGCAATGTTCTATATTTGAAAAGTTGAGCCTCTGATAGGAATGGTATATTTTGCCATCTTTTTTTACCCCCACCCAGGAAGCGCTGACAAGAAAAGCAGCAAGGGTAGTGACACCCAGCAACAAAAAGATAATGTCGACATCTGTTTCTGGCACTGCTTGGTCTCCACTGCCTGGTTAATAACACTTGTCTCTAAAGAGTCAGCTGGCCATCTCCCCAGCTCTGTTCCCAGTCCTGACTGTAAATACTAACAGTAGTCAAAAATGTAGTCAGTCATCCCACCCATCAGGCTGAGTGAAGAGGCCCCAGGGAATCAAAGAACTCCTGCCGAGGCTGTAGGAGCCTTTTTCTACTAGATTGAGTGTGAAAGAGAGCTTTCCTGAATGGCAAGAATGTACCAAAGTGTACATTCTGTACACCTGATGGGTATAGAACCATACAGCATGTGTGAGCACTTGTGTACCTGCACAGATGTGGACTAGAAAGACCAGAGTGACTGAGAGTAGTGGCAGCATAGCTACACTGGCCATTGACAACCATTATCCATGGAATGTTGTCTCTGGCCAGCCACTGAGCTAACTGCTGGACCTGCCCCAGTAGTGGAGATGTTGTTATCTCCACATTACCGAGAAAGGGCGATTGATAGAGGTTAAGAGCTTTGCTCAAGGTCATATTGTTAGTAAGTTGCAGACAGGGGACCCAACAGAAGATACACAGATGCCAAAGCCCATACTCCTAATTTTTGCCTCCAAGGAGTTACCCTGTTGCGAGCAGCTGCAGCCTGGGTGTGGCTCTCTTTCCAATGTGCAGTGGACAGCTATACAGCTGAGCTCTGCCCTCCCTTCCTTTGTGGATGAAAGAGTAGGTGCTGCCATACCCATTTTTTTAAATTTTATTAATTTTTTTGGGTAACAGTGGTTTATAACATTATATAAATTTCAGGTATACATCATTATATTTCAATTTCTGTGTAGACTACATCGTGTTCACCACCCAAAGTCTAATTGCCACCCAACACTGTATTCACAATAACCAAGACTTGCAAACAACCTAAGTGTCCATCAAAGGATGAACACCATATCTTCTTAATTCCCTAGGTTCACTTCTCCTGTTGAACCTCCTGCTTTCCTTATCTGAGTTTTCTGAAGGGAAGTAAATACTTACCAAGGCACTAGTTAGAAAATTTCTCACTTTAGGATGGAAGTAAAATCGTCATATAACTATTTCTTAATGGGCAAATATACCATGACTGTCAGCATCACCCTCCAAACCTTTATTAAGCGCCTTTAAAATCCTCCAGCTCCATGTTCAGTGTGGTCCAGCTCTGAATGGTTGGCACTCAGTAAATACTTGTTGAATGAATGAACAATGAATGGTTCAATCAGCTGATGAATTTAAAAGAGGGTATGTCTTAAAGTCACTGTAGCAGAAAAACATAAAAGTAGCTGGCAAGGAGTACTGAAATATTAAATATTAAAGTCTAGGGTAGCCAAATCCATTGTATTGGCTTCCAAATGCACTTGAAAAACACCACTTCCCAGTGAGTCTCCTGAATACGGGCCAATGCTTATCTGGTCAATCAGTTACTCCCAAAGTGTAAGTAAGGAGGTTCATCAGCTTTGCACACCCCTTTGGGGGCAATTGAGAAAATGAATAGCCTGCTGCTCCATGAGATCCAAGTGGCCTAATGAAATAATGCATCTCCACAACGGTCTAAATTATGTGTGGGGATTATGTTGCTCATTAGGTAGCACCCCTGCTGTGAGGAGAATTGGTTGACCCAAAGCAAAGAGAGGTGGGAAACACATCCAGTCAGTGAGCAGCCATGAGCTCTCTCTCTCGGCATTACGACTGAACTGACTACCCTGGTGTGCATGATTCCCCAGCCCTCAGGCCAGCTGCCATTGACCAGGAAGGGCTATGGCCTCGAATATGTCTAGAAATTCTAAGTAGGCTATTTTGGGCCCAAGACAGTTTTGTTAATAATATCAGTAGCAGGCCAATGTTGGGAAATTCAAAAACTATATTTTGCTTCCAAATTACAGATTCAGTGAATTTTATTTCACATGCATATACTGTAATATTTTAGGATGTGCCTTTTTAAGATGAAAAGAGTTGAAAGCCTACCTCTGTGCAATTCCCCCAAGTTAAAACTAAAATTTCCTAACCTTTGAAGGTTCATTTCTCTTATGCTGTCAGTAAAATTACCTATGCCTTTAATTTGCTGAGTTGCATTTAGTGGAGAACCTCCCAAGCCACAGTGTGCTCTGTTACTCACTCCTGTGTTCCGAGGGCGTTAGTCCCCATAAGAGCAAGCCATAATTGAAATACCCCCTAAGACAGGATAAAATCATCTTCTACAGAGTATGCTCAGGTACATTATTTTTTAATGTTGTAGTTTTAGAAACACCTCACTGATTTTTTAAAAAATAAACTTGACTCTGTTTTCCTCTTTCAATGAGAAAGTCTATCCTTCCAACCAAGTCATATTTGCAATGTCAGCTGTTTTCTAATCAGGCACATGCACAAAAAGGTCAGAGAGTGTTCTCCAGGGTGGGAAAGGCATGCTTCCTCCCCTTCTGCACAAGAAGGGCATGCAGACAAATTCAGTGGGCCTTTTCAGACAGATGCACATGTGAGGTGAGAATATGGGCGCTTTTAGTTTCTTTCTCTCCATCTCCATCATATTGAAAGTGGTCAGAATAGAAATGTGTTTCTGAATTTCCTATTGCATCCTATCTATTAGTGTCAATTTGACAGTTGATGCATTTCGTCTTAAAAATGCAGAATTTGAATAAGATGGAAACTTTGGCCACTACCGCACTATTGAGCACCATCTTGTAGTGAGAAAGATGGATGCAAATTTGGAAAGAAAAGTGCCTCCTTTAGAACCCATAAGGAGGTTTTTTGGGATTCATCCTAGAGGGTCAATCTCCTAGGACTAGTACTAGCTGCTTGAGCTATAATAGGCGCTCCGGGAAAAGGGGTCGGTCACATATGAACTTGTGGCCTTAAATAAAACTCATTTATCTTCTCAAGCCTCATTTTTATAATCTGCCGATTCACAACACTAATATAGACTCTTCAGACTTGTTGTAGGATTAAATTACGAACACACAGACAACATCCAGTGGCACACCAAACACATAGTAGGTCCTCAATACATGTAACCTGAATACACATCCAAAACTTGAGCTGTGTGACCTTGGGCACACATGGAATTACCTCCATAAAAAGGAGAATGGTATTAACTATCATCACAGAATTCTTTTGATGACCATCTGTATGTATCAAATAGTAACTGAGGTAAATTTTATGTGCTAGGGACTTTTGTGTATATGTGTCTCTCTTTAAAGATGTAAACGAAACCCAGAAAGCTCTGTAGAATATAAGGGATTGTTTCAGGTAACCAGATCAATATCTATGAAGTTACAGGGCCCAGGTGGTAAATGTGCTGAGATGTAAGATGAATTGCTCTTTAGAGGGTAAACCTCACTCATTCATTCATTCATAAAACGTTTATCATGGGTGTGTTAAGAGGCAGAAAACGCACTATTAGACACAGTTTAATAAAACATGGCCCCTGTCCACACATGAAAGAGGGTTCCCATACAATTCTTGGCTCAGTATCCTTCATGATAAGTATTAATTTCCTTCTTTTCCTCCCTGAAGGAGATCTCTGATTAACTAGGAGACAAAGCAAAATCAATTCAAGGATTGGGTGATAAGTGCTAAAAGAGAGAACTGTGCCTAATAGCCTTTTTTCACTTCCAGATTCATGGAGGGAGGGGGAAAAAAGGCATTAGGATCGAGGAGTCTAGCTACTTCTAATTGGGAATCTTGAAATGCATGGATAAAAAATGTCATTAATTCAGATCCCGCTAATTGAAAGTCTCTGTAATTTAGAAAAAAGTTGACCATGCTTGCTCCTATAGAGGTAAGGGGGAAAAACAGAGTGCTAAGGAAATACTAAGTGAAACAAAGCGAGAAGGTTCTACAGGGTATTTGTTTCTATTGATTGAAGAAAGAATGAACTGAGAAGATCCAGAGAGCAGAGACAGAGAGCAAAGACAAGAGCTGATTTCATTCTTTTCTCTACATCTTAAACACCCAACAGTCTTGTGGATGTTTCAAAGATAAGGGTTCCCCATAACTATTCAGCCTGCTGAATCAACTGGACACTACTCTCCTGTGTGCTCCATTCGTCTCTACCAGCCACAGAAGGCTCTGTAAATGTTTGTTGACTTGACAGATGAATGGGAAATGCCTGCATCCTGCCTCAGGGTTCCTTCTGGCGCTGCAGAGACAGTGGATGGAGAAATGTCTTCCGAGGGCTGGTGCTCTGGCCGGGGCTCAGGGATTTTGTTTGGTTTGGTCCCAAAAAGACAAGAAGAATCAGTTCTGCCTTGTTCTTTATAGCAACCCAGAGAAACGCTACAGTGATAGAGGCACACTGAGGTAATCTGCCTCAAAGCAGCTCAGAGCATGTGGGGCTGGAAATTACCTTTTAGGCCACTCACATCTACTTGGAGAAGACTTTAGAACTCCGGGCTGCAGGCTGGGAATGAGTGCATTCCAAGCTTGCTTAGATATGACTATTCACAGTGCCATAGGTTTTCTGTAGCTAAGACTTGACAGGAGCAGAGTACAACCATGGCATTTTCAAGGACACGAATCCATTTGGTCCAAGTCACCCCAGATACGAATGACTAGTCCCTTTCTCCTAGGAAGACTAGGTCATTTTCTACTTGAAGAACTGGGAGGGCTCTAAGTCTATACTCTGCTTTGGGAAGTTGGATGTAGGAAGATGAATTATAGCTCCCACCAACCTTCCAGGGTGAGAAATCAGTGGTGAAATCACAATCATATGAGCACCAGTGACCCAAGCTTGTCTATCCACACACACTTTAAAAAGCTCCCTGCAAAACAATTTCTGTGCTTGGCTGAGCTACAGTGAGAGGCATGTGACCTACACAAGCCCTTGGAAGGAGAGAGATCCAGAACCAGGGCACTAGGATGAGAGCAATGCTCCCTGCATGCAAGGGCTCCATCGCCGGGGGAATAAGGGTAATTCCATGGGACTCTTCCAGACACATGAAAAGCTTGAGGAGGTTTGAGGTCTCCAACTGCTAGGCAGAGAGGGCAGGGAGCTGCAGAGCAGAATGCAGTGGCAGCTGAGGTCCCAGCTAGACTGGCAGTGGTCTCCTGTTTTCAGGTCTGTGATTTTTAGACTGTGTTCAAAAGAGGTAAGGATTTACCTCAAAAGAGGTAAGGACAAAGGGGCAGGACTTCAAGTGGCCCCTCCCATTCGAATGAGAACAGCTCTACTTTTATCTCTATTATTTACTGAGCTTCCCCTTAGCAACCTTTTTTTTTTTTTAAGAATAGGTTTGGCTTGGAAATGTTTGAAATTTGCTGCTCTAGTTCTCCTGACGGGATCCCAGGGGCTTTGAGTAGCTATAGGGGCTGGAGAGAACCCTGTGGGAGTGAAGCCAAGGGGGCTGGGTTGAGGTCAGGTCTCACTTCTAGAGGAAATCTGTAGTACCAGTAAAAGAGTAAGGTCTTCTAGAGATTGGGCCAACCTGGCAAGGGGCAGGAATGAGGAGAACTGGGGACAACTCAGATGGCACATCACATTCCTGGCATACTGCAAATCAGGCTTATTATGTGCAAATTTAACTCAGCCCTTCCCACAACCAAGACAGTGGGACTGAGGCTGCTGAAATACTTTCCCAATTGGCTCAGGAGCCAGAGTGGTCTGAGGAGTGGACGACATCTGCCTTTGCTTTGGAAATTCTGCAGGTAGGGAAGGGCACCGGCTTCACAGCATTCACACGAGTTCCCTCTCCCTGCACACACCTGTGAAACCAAACCCAGCGGGAGTACCTTCCAAGGGAAAAGAGAACCTTCAGGCATGGCTAGGTAAGGCAAAGAGTTGTTTCCTCTGGGGCATCATACACGTTAATAACAGTGGGATTGTTTCTGCTTTGGATGCAAGTAATTGAAATGATTGAAATGGAAATGAAAACATGTGCTTTTGATGATTAGGAGATGAAAAAAGAAACAATTAGCATGAAGGTTAATAATGGGCAAAATAATTTTTTTCTCCTTGACAATACAGATGCTCACAAGAAGAAATGTCCTTGAAAAACTTAGGGATTTTGCATTCCTCCACAAGCGACACTAGAAAAAACTTCAAATAGCCAAGGGCCAGAAAAATTCTAAAGGAAACTCATAGAAGTAGTTCAACTAAAGGTTAGAGCCAAAGACCCAGGTGGTCCCCAAGGTCTGAGTGTGAAGAAACTTGTTCCTCATTTCTCATCCCTTGGGTGAGATGCCAGCCACACAGGAAAGTTTCAGGTCTGCCATCTTGGAGATTTTCTTTTCCTCCTCAACAATAATCAACACTACCACTGCAAGTTTCTCCTAAGAGGTTACTCAGGGATTGCCTTGTCTCTTTTAAAAAAGTATCCAAGCAATTGAGGGGAATACCTGTCTCTCTCTCTCTCTTTTTTCAATATCCTTACTTAGTGAGCCAGCCTACCTGATATCTTGATCAGAGTGCATTAAAGCACAAAAGGGAAGCTCACAATTCAGTGGTTCTGTCGAGGCTGTCTATTCAGGTGGGGAAACCATCCTCCCACATGAGCACTCCCAGGATTCTCTCTTAACACTCAACACCTCGACAGCATGTTTCACTCACAGAGGCACACCTCATCATAAGGCCCTTGGTACTCTTATTAGAAGGTGTCTGGTCAAGGGTGTGGAGACAATTTCGAAGAAGCTGTGTCTACACAACTACTCCAAAAAGCATAAGAAGCACTTAGCCACTCCAGGAAGAGAATTGGTGGTAGCATGCTAGATGAGAAAGTCAGAGACATTTGGCGTTGAATGTTAGCCTAACACTCCTGAGCTGTGTGATGTGGGAAAGAAGGGATTAAATTTCCTAAATGTTAGTTATTTTATCTGTACGCTGGGCCTGCTGAGGTGGAGATTTTTGGTAATTTACCTAGTGATTGTCTCCTTCTCCTTCCTAAGAGAACCCTAATTTTATTCAGATATCCATCCATCCTCCAGGCAATCCTTGAGCCCAAGTGAATGCTGCCCCCACCGCCCACCTCCAGATGCAGATCTCATGGGTCTGATTATAACCCTCTTTTTTTTTTTTTTGACAGTATTTCATTCAGAAATGGGTGCATGCTCAAATTCAAGCCAAGGAGACAAGTGGAGGGTTGACTGGGTACATCTATGAACATTCTTGCTCCTTCTAGGATCACATCCTAAAGTGGCTCCTCCCTTCCATGGGATGTTGTGGTGTACAATGTCCAGCACTAAAGCTTGCGCTGAGAACAGGGCAGAGCCCAGGGAATCACGGAGAAATGAAGCCACAGCCCCTGGATTAAGCCAGCCCTGAAGTCTACCTTATTTTTACCTTCTGGTTATATGAGCCAATACATTTTCTTCTTGTTAAAGATAATTAACAATTGCAAATTTTCTCTTACTTGCAAATTAAAATATATAAAATAATAGAGACATCCATTAGAATTTTGAGGAAGATAAATAAAAAATAAAAGAAAGGATATGCTGGGCTTAGCATAGGACTAAGTAGAGAGTAAGAACTCAAAACATGATAGTTCCTTTCACTGTAGGACCTTTTCTGGCTACAATACCTCGCGCCTCATTTAGGGGATTCTCCCAGAGGATCAATTTCATTTTCACTCAAGCACAGGGACATCTCTAGCATTATAAATGTTGAGAGGCTTTGTTTTATTCTTTGGCAGTTTCTAGGAATTGAGGGTGCTGGAGGCAGGAAGAACTATATCTAGAAAATTCTTAGTGCCTGTTATGGGTTGAATTGTGTTCCTCAAAAAAGACAAGTCGAAGTCCTAATGCTAGTACCTCAGAATGTGACCCTACTTGCAAATAGGGTCTTTGTAGATGTAATTAGTTAAGATAAGGTCATACTAGAGTGGGGTGAGCCCCTCATACAATATGATTGTTTTCCTTATAAGGAGATGACAATGGGAAGACATAGACACACAGGGAGAATGCCACGTGGGGAGAAAGGTAGAGACTGAAGTTATGTAGCTGCAAGCAAGGAATGCCAAGGATTGCCAGCAAACCACCAGAAGCTAGCAAGAAAAAAGGAAGGATTCCCTTGCAGGTTTCAGAAAGAGCATGGCCCTGTCAACACCTTAATTTTGGACTTCTAGCCTCCAGAACTGTGAAAGAATAAATTTCTGTTGTATTAAGCCACACGGTTTGTGGTATTTTGTCACAGCACCCCTAGGAAATGGATACAGTGCCTATTCAGAAACACTTAGAAAGAAATCAGGTGGAAACCAGACATTTTAAATCATCTGTCTTTATAAAAATTTGGAACTTCTATCAGTTGTCCTCTATTTATGGTAGTTTATGCCAGGCTGCAAAAGGTCTAAAATTTCCTCTCTAAAGGCACCCCAATATCCCTTAATAAAGATACCATTGTTCTCTAAGTGTAAAACAGGTAAAAGTGCAGCACCTACAGCTGAAGGAAGCTGGCGAGATTCAGACCTGCTGCCAACTCTCTCTAATGACCCCGGCCCCCCACGGAACCAGCAGAGTTCCAGAGCACTCAGGCTGAGGAACACTGTTCTTTGGGTGCTTATGGCCACATTCAGAAGTACAGCAGGAGCCCTCTTAAATGGTTGCCACATAACTGACTTGCCAGATTAAGAAGCATTCTTTATCCTTTCTGTAAAAATAGTGACGATGCCCAAGCTGACACTCCAACCTAACAGTCTAGCAGCTGGTGTGCCCCTGTGCTTCTGCTTCCACCAGCCTAGTTGTGAGATTTTGGGGTCTGTTTCCAAACCTGTGTCTGCGAGTTATACTTGTTAGTATAATTATGTAATTTGGTTGCATATTATATACACTGAGGAAATGTGGGTGTGAAAGGAACACGCTCTAAGTTGCATGCTTTGGAAGACTGGATAAAAAAAGTTGCTAGAACAGAACTAAACTTGCTGTCAAACCAGGTGTGGGTGGGTCAACCACAAAAGACTGGAAGATTCTGTACTTAGATTGCTTCCTAAGTGCCTTCAAGATCTCATTCCACTTTAAGGAAACTGAAAATTGCAGATGGTGCCTTTTAGGCATGGTTTATCTAAAAATGGTCATTATAAACTCCAATCAGCAAACTTAAGGAAATGCTTGGGTCTCACATAAAAAATTGGTGACTTAATATGCATTTATATGCTTTAAGTTAAACCAAAATATTTAAGATACACAAGTACCAGGTTATGATTAACCATCACCATTTTCATCATCTTTTTTATTAACTAATCAGCTGCCAGCTCCAGCTGCATGGGGGAAGAAGGCTCTTACGCAGTTGCTTCATTTTGGGTACTATGTTCTTGGATGGCAAAATGCTAGTTTTCTACCTTAGTTGTCATCGATGGTCACCTAGAATGTGACCTCCATGAGGGAGGAAACGTTTGTTTGCTTGGTTCAGTGATACTCATTTAAAAAAATTCTATCGTTTCAAAACATCATAGACACTGCAAATTTTAAAAAAAAAGAACGTGATTGCCTGTATCAGTTTTTAAAGATATTAAAAAATAGAAAATGACCCATAAATCACCCTCTTGTGGACATAATTATGCATTTGGCATGAGTCTCAGAAAGGACTTTGTTGATTTCCTGGCCATATCACGTCTAGATCAAAGACATGGCCACTTACCAGAGACAGAGTTCTAGACCTGTTCCAAGCCCTAACCTAGTGCCCAAGCTCCCTTAGAGTGGCCTTCCCTGCAGGCTCTGCGTGTTTCACCTTCTGCAAGTAAAAGCGTACAGAGAACAGACCCACTCCAACTTGGATTTCTGTTTTGATTCCATTCATTTACCAAGAACTGTGTTTTCTGAACATTCTCAGAGAGGAAGTGGTAAATAAAACATGTCAGCAGTATTGAAGTGGTTCTGAACTGCTCCATGTACTTACAGGGGTCCCCATCCCCACTGAATTGCAGATAAGCCCTTTCCCTAGGGAACTGCACCCACTCTGAGATGCCAGGCCAAGTGGAGAGAGCAGGACGTGCCACAGCCCATCCTGCTTTTAGCTGAGGAGACCAGGAGCCAGAGGGGCCAAGTCGCTGGTCTACAGCATGCATGGAGTGGCATCTGACCCAGAGCGAGAACTCAAATCTGTTCTATTCTTCACCGTATTGTATGCAAAAGCAAACCAGGAAAAAGAATCCAAATGAATGTGAATGAGTTCACAGCGCCACCCTATCCTTGCACATGACACATGCCCAATAAATACTGGTTGCTTTGACTTCCTGACTCCACAGGTGGCAATAGGCTGAATTTCAGGTGTGGAAGTCATCAAGACTTTGTAAATGAGAAGAATCTGGAGTGGCTACGTTGTTGGCATCTTCCTAACCTCATTAGCAGCTGGGCAAGAGGAGAGCAAATAGATAACCATTTCCCAGTTCTGAGGCTGTTCTCTCTAAAGGAGAACGCTGCCTAAATTGGCAATTAACCCACACTTAACAAGGGCTTACAGTCACAGCGGGGTGAGTCTGGTGAAAGCAACTTCAGACAGAACAGTCCAAGGGGAGCCTTCCATACTCAAACTGCAGGAGAAAAGGCAATTGGCTGGTGGGCTATAAGCCTTTCATTTCTGGGGTGACTGTCTCTGCAGTGGAACTTAAGGAAAACGGGGAACCACAAAGGTACCTGTGAGGCCGCTCTCCTGGATTGTGAGCATTTGTCTATTCTTTAGCTCCTGAGAGGCTGATGCTTAGTGATCTGCAGCACAGCCTTGGGTGAGAGACACCCATGGTTTGGAATAGTGGTTCTGATACTGGGCAAGTTATTCATAATTTTTTAAAGCCTCAGTTTCTTTATTTGTAAACTGAGGGGAAAGGGCATCTACCTCAGAGTTTTGTTGTGAATATTAAGTGAAATAATCAATGCTAAGTGCCTAGCACATAGTTGATATTCAATAAATCTTAGCTAATTAATAACAATAATAATAGTAAATAAATAATCTTAGGGAAATGTGAGAAATTCTCTCTCACCAAGTCAACCATTTGAGTGTCTAGCATATGTAAGCTTTCTGCCAGGCATCGTGGGGCCCTAAGAAGCATTCCATAAAAGTTTCTGCCTTAGCAGCGGACATGAGCCATGTACACAACTAGCTCTAGTGTGTGGTGGAAAATTATAAATGCTCAAGAGAGGCACAGGGAAAGTGTGATAAGAGGTTGGGAGAAAGAAAACTTCTAGCTGGGGAATCTAGAGCAGCTTCAAGAAGGACGTGGCATTGGCCCTCGGCTATGTGTTTTATGAAATATCCCTAACCAATGTAAACTAAATTCTAGGTTAGTTTCCAATTTCCTAGAACATTTTTGCGATAAATTCCATTACTCTTATCCATATTCATTCTAGAAAAAATAAATCGATTCCTGAAATATCAGCTAAACAGAGACCACGTAGGAAAAAAGCCTCCTGCTCCAGTCACCTTCTCTTACGCTATGGTATAGTCAGAAGTCATGTATTTGCGCTTTACTTAGTGTCTGGTATTTGGGCCTGTCTATGACACCACCTTTCCACCAGCACAGGCGTAAAGAGCCAAGGGTAGTCCCTTCAGATCAGCATTTTTCAGAGATGCTCTGGGTTATCCTAGTCCCATGATATGTTGAGTAGGGCAGGGGAAAGAAAGGAAGTGAGAGAAGGAAAGGATTCTGTGATGTAAAATTTTGAGAAACTTCATTTCTTACATCCCCCTTCTGGAGGTTCATTACACGTATTAGCAAGTTAAATCTATTCACCTTATTAAACCTAGGACATCACAGACGTATTTGATTGTGTAAGACTTTTTATCCCCTAGCATAATACCTACTAATTTTCTAGTTCACCTTGGAAATTGTTGCCGTGAGTGATTGGCATGACATCGCCAAAGGGTCATTAGAATAAAATGCCAAACCTAAACCCATTCGGGCAATCTGGAAACCTAGCAAAGATGGTCTGTGGCTTCCAGGCTTGTGACCACTCCTGGGTAGATGATCAAACACGCACTTCCAAAGGATTTAACTCATTGTCTCCATTTGGAAGACACTGCATCCACTCTCTAAAACATCCTTACATGACCTGTCACATCACCCTGTGAGGTGGGTTTATTTCTCTACTTTTCACAGATGAGCAAACTGAAGCTCAGAGAAGTGAACAAACCTGCCTAAGATTGCCCAGCTGGGAGGTGGCAAGACTTGAATTCAGTTCCTAAGCCTTCCTGGTCACACCACGCCAGCTGCCTCAGATTCACAATAGTGCCAGAAAGCTAACAGCACCTTAGCTTAGTGCTGGGTGATTCCAGGGAGCAAGAGTTTTAAGGGCAGAGTTAAACAGTAATCTGTAATTTACATAAATGCCAAAGGATTATACAGTCATTATCTCATCAACAGATTCTTAGAGATAGATTTGTTTAAGGTACAACCACCTAAGCACTCCCCTGTTAGGTCAGATCTCTACACAATGATTCACAACCTGGTGGACACTGACCAAAGAATAGCAGAAGTCACTGAGGCCACCGAACACCAAATCACTAAGTAGCCTCCTCCTCTGCCGCATCTAAAAATTCTTTCCTCTTCTACCAGAAAGTGCAGCCACATGTTACTTCAAAGACCCCTCAGCTATATCTGGAAGAAACAAAATGACTTTGCAGGCGCATCAGTCAACAATCCTTGAAATAGAAACATGAAGTAATTACAAGTGACGGTCCTCAAATTGTGCTAAGGCTCAAAAGTGGCATTTTCTGGGTCTCAGGAGACAGGTTGGTGCCGCCACTGTCTGAGGAAGCTTACAACGTGCATGGGGATTTCAGGAGAGATATAGAGAGGACATTTTCTTTGCTATAGACAATGGATTGTCTTAATTACATGAAAACCACAGATTTACACCATGAAGGAGTAAATCTGGATAAATGGCATGATTTACTCCTCTTAAAGGAAGTGCTTACTTTTGATGGTGGGTTCACTGCCTTTTAGCTAGAAGGAATTATAACATGAGATCATACATGGCATTGCATGCTAATGAGGAGATTTACCGCCCCAGCCAGGAAACTTTTTAGGGTCTGTGAAAAAAATCTACATGTGTGATGAACACTTGCTGAGAAAAAAAAAACACAGTACAGAAAACCCAAGAGCTGTTATATTAACTGCTAAGATGCTCCCAGGAGGGAGAGAAGAAGATGCCCATGGAGCCAGAAGAAAAAACGGGGTCATTACAACATGCACTGAGAGCTCCCAGAGTTCTCTCGCAGTGATGAACTGTCATGACCAACCACCTTCGGATCACAATAGCAGCAGGCTGGCACAGCAGGAGAGTCCACTGTGACAAAGACTACAGCTACCCGTGGAACCTGGATTCCCATCTCAGAGGTGCTCTCTGAGTGTTGTCCTCTTATTCTTTGAGCTCCACTTTCTTCATGTGTATAATGGAGACACCAGTGACCACCTGGTTAGAGGTGATGAACATGCAAATGAAAACGAAACAAATTCGCCAAAGGCCTTCCATTGTACATGTTCATGATCACTTATTTAGTTTGGTTATGTAGTTCTGGGATTGTCAACAATATTCTTTCTTTAATTCTTAAAAAAAATTTCAAAGTAACACTGGCGTTTGTACAAATTCAGTCTTCCCTTTCCCATATCCTTGGTTAAACTCTGCCTCAGCTAAGGTACTACACTAGTCCTAACACAAGGTTAATCACCTTCCCCTTGCCTATAATCTCCCTGTTGGTATTTTGGATCATCATTCATGAACAGATCTTTGTCCAAGTGCTTGTGTCATTAAATTTCAATAATTGACATTGTCAATTTGAACTGACTTTTTTGGGGCAATGACGGTCCTGTTCCTATTTCCATCCCCAGCACCTGGCATAGGACCCAGTGTACAATCACTACATAAAAGAGTTTGAATGAATGAATGAATGATTGGAATATATATCAGCATCTTGAATAAGTGAAGTGTATCATATGCCTCTAAATAGTTCAACTTATCCCTTACTGGATACGTGTGTGTACTACTTTGGTTTTTAGAACACTTCACATTTTTTTTTTCAATTAGAGAACATATTTTCATAACAACAAAAAGAAACAAAACCTTAACTCCAGCTCTGCATAACAACACTCAGCCCTCTCTCTCCTGGCGACTCATGGGCTTCCTTCCCGACTTTGTGTGGAAGCTGGCACAGGTCCCCTGTTAGTGAGGCCATGTGTACTAGACAACAGCTGTCCAATCCTTTATGAAGATGACAATAATGTGGCTGGCCTTCACAAAGAATAAAACAATCAGGAAATTGTTCAGAAAAGCACAGGGAGAGTGAGAGAGTGAGACAGAAGGAGTGAGCACCCCAGGCACAGCATCTCTTCTCAGTGCCACCTGATATTGTCACAAGCCCGCACTGAATACGTATATATATGCCACGCTGTTCGAAGCAGGTTTCATATATTGATTATTTATTTCTCACAGCAACACTCCCCATTTTAAAAAATAAGGACTCTAAGGCACAGAAAAGTTACAGAATTTGCTACAGATCACTCAGCTAGCAAATGGCAGGGTAGGAATATGAACCTGGCAATGTGGCTTCAGAATTCCTGCTTGCAAGGATGACACTACACTACCTTTTGGATGTTATAAGTCTGAGAATTTGATTATTATTATCTATATTTTAAAAACGAAGAAGCTGAAATTCAAAGAGATTAAAAAAGTTGCCCAGAGTCCACCGGTTCACATGAAGGGATGCACAATTCAGACTAAAGTCTGCCTGATTACAAAGCTCGTTATATTTCCCTCCATACTACTGGGGCCTCCTGTATAATATGTTCTATCCTTCTTACAGGGTTAGTGGAAGATGACTCATTATTTTCTATGCTGACCATCTTGCTCAGCTATCCTATTGAATATCAAGCTGTAATTTTACCCATGAATAATTTTTCTGGTCTCTTCCCCAATACGGAAATTAGATTCCTGATAACCAGAGCTCATTGAGTCAGCTCCACTCCACAAACATTGATCTCTTGCCTGCTGGATGCTGGGCACTGTAGAGAGTGCTAAGAAAGCAGAAGGCACTGGACACAGCCTGGCCCCTGAGGCGTTCACAGCCCTCATCGAAAACACAGGCTTTCATGCATGGAGGCAAGATTTGGGAGCAAAAGCCCAAAGCCCCAAACTCTAATAAACTAGTACTCTCTCTGAATGTGGAATTATAATTAGAAGGTAAGCCCACCAGAAAAGCAAAGGAGACTGTGCTAATGGTGATTAGTTGCCTGGGAGCAGAAATAAGAAGTCCTGAATTTACTCTGTGAACACAGAGCACAGCAAACATAAGTGCTATACTTTACAATGATTGCTGACTTGTGTCAGCTTTGCTCTCCACTCTCGGGCTAAGGCTAAGGAAAAAACCACAGACAACTCTGCTTTGGGTGTGACACCATTACTACTTCGTTAGTCACGTGTTATTTCCTACTGCAGTTCTCCGCAACATTTTTCCTCTGAATTTTCTATTACAAATTGTCTTATTGCACAGTGTCTATTATTATCATTTGTTTGCTCAAAGCCTTTGCAGAAGGAGAAAAGATAATCTTTTGATTACTATTGCAGCTTAGGCACCTTCTGGAATCATTCGACTCACCTTGGATGATTTATACCTTGTCCAGGGTTTGAAGAGGCTTACAACAAAATGCACTAAATCAATGAGCTCAGAGAAATAAGGAGAAGCAGAAAATAAACATTAGGGAGGGGGTGGAAGGACAAGCATACCCCAAACCAGAGCCTAGCTACAGTGATGGAGCATTTAATTTAGCACCAGTCTTCCTGGGCATCCCCAGAATGATCATTCAGAATGCCGTCACTTCAGTCAGTATTATTCCAGCTATAGGCTCTTAGCCCCAGAGTTGAGAAATATGAATGCTTCCGAATTTTTCCAATGGTGGCTCACTACATTCCCACTGGCTCCTTGGATGGGGAGAGATGGCCACTGGACAAATTTCCCCAGGGAGATGATTTGCTGATGTATATGGCTCCTCACCCCTCACAGTCCCCTTCAGGTCAGCATCCATGGTGTGCCCACATATAACAGGCCAAAGTCGGCCCGAGCCTTGAAAGCACTATTTTTAGCAATGCAGCCGCATGGCACAAGGTCCAGAGTGACTATGAGTCTCACTTCCCCTGATTTTCTTTTCAATAGGACCAATTTTAATTAGAAGGGGCCGACAAATTCCCATATCAGACAAATTCCCACTTTGACTGCAAAACCAGAAGAAGTGACATTTTTAAGAAATCTCTTTGGAATCCTGGAATGAAAGGCACCGGAGGCAGGTTATTGAAATGACTGATCTCCACCTGTCCCCGCCTCTGCCTGCCAAAGGAGGATGGGACAGGGACAGGCTGCAGGCACAGCAGAGGCGGCCTGAGCTAGCAGCGAGAACGGCAAAGCTGACAGCTGTGCTTTTCTGCACCGAGCACCCTGGGAAAATCAACGCTTGGGCAGCCCGACTACCATCTGTGGAGTTTCTACAGCAGACAGGTTATTTATAGAAACTTGTTTGTGCAAAGCCAATATTTACCTGTCGGGGCTGTCAAAATTTACAATTCATCTGTGCCATTAGCCTGCTGTTTCCCCGTCAATAATGGAAATTTCCGTCACCAGGAAGAGAAGCTTGGGGTAGCTATGAGGGCTACACTCCCTCCTAGGAGGTAGGAGAATGAATGGGATTAATGGTTACAGGAGAAGTACACCTGTAGTGCAAGTGGCCACTGGACCCTCCCGCTATGCTATGAAGATAAAGGGTTGTCAAGATGAAGAAGTAGAATTCTCCTAATCATATCTTTGTGGTTGAAGTTTCGAAGCCACCCCTGGCTAAAACCAGAATGGCATTTTATGCAACCACCTCTATGTGTGCGTGTGTCGTGTATGTGTGTATGTGCATTTGTACAGGTTTGTGTGTGTGTGTTGCTCTGTGCCTTCCAAATGAAGCCTGATATCTATAGTAAGGATGGAGGTGGGGTGGTTTTCCCTAAAAACCTGTACCTTCCTTCTGAAACCATCAGGATCGTTTATTTTTCACTGAAAACAGCCATCCCTTCTACCTCTCTGATCACCTTCAGTGTCTTTTGTGAGTTCACCTTCTTCTGTAGGCCCCTTAAATGCAGGTGCACAGCCTGGGGCCCTCTTTCTCTTCTCACTCTCAATCTTCTTCCCTCGCTGAACTCATCTATTCAAATGACTTAAAATTTCATCTAATGCTTAGGACACCAATTTTATTATCTCCAGCTCATCTGACTCCCCTTTGCCCTCAGACTCTCCAGCTTTGAGCAAGACCTTACTTCCATTTGGATGTACCCAAAAGGACTTTACATCTAGCTCAGAAACTGAACTCATCTCCCCCCGAATTCTGGTTTTCTCTTACTCCCATACTTCTCTCAGTTGGAGGTTCCAATACCCACCAAGAAACCATCCGCAATTTCTCATTCTCCAACTCACTCTCAATTACATGCAACTAAGCACCCAATCTGTTGATTCCACATCCTAAACATCTGCTGACCCCATTCCCATTTTTGGCCACTACCTCGATTTAGGCTCATATCATCTCCTGCTCGGATTGGGCAACCACCTCCTAAACTGGTCTCTCCTCCCGTAACCTTGGACTTTTCAATCCAGAGAGTTCTCTTTCTAAAGCACAAATCTGATCATGCCTCTCGTGACTTGAAATATTTCCATCGCCTTCAATAACTTCAGGACAAAGCCCAACTCACAGCAGTTTATACAAGGCCCTCCTCAAGCTGACCTGGCTCCCCTCTGCAGCTGCCTTCCTTGCCCCTTGCCTACTCTCACTCTGACCAGGGACCTGGAAGCACCCACAGGGAGGCCACCCTCTCTGCCTGTAATGTCCCAGAAGTGCACCTCCCCCGACCCAGGACTCTTCTCCTGGCCGACTCTCTGTCGTCCTTCAGGATGTAGCCCAGGTATATTAATTAAATTATACGACAAAATTCATGAAGGTAGGGCTCAAGTGACAGAAGATGAGCAAACACTTGTCTGTGATTTGACTTTATTTCACCCAGCTTCCATGACAGTTCCTAGCATACAGTAGATACCCAATAAATGCAGATTGAACAGGTAAGTGGTAAAAAGTGACGAAAAGCATAACAAGAATGAGTAAGATCTTGATTTTATATGAAAACTTATCTTAGAGCAGTTTATAAGCACTTGAAGTTGTTTGGTGAGATAGACTGGGACGAGGGAGAGGGACTTGCTTCCGTGCCCTGAAGGGGAAGGTGAGAGAAACTAAGGGGACATGAGAGATCCAAATTCACATAAGTGTGGGCAGAAGAAGCCGGTCTCCTTCAGGTAAACTCTCGACCAAGGACAAGAATTAGCATCTGGCTAGCATGTCAGCCAGGTACAGGCACTTTGCATACATTATCATTTTACCCTTACAAAGGTTCTACAACACAGCTGAGAAATACAGAACTTCCATCATGGCTTAGTAGATGCTCCAGAAAGAGGCTGGGCTTGCTCACCTGTGACATCTCTGCTTGCCACAGCCTCCAGCAATCCCACATCACTTCACCTGGTGCCTTGCACACAGATGGAAGGCAGTAAATATTTGTTGATTTCCTGGGCGACTCAGACAAGAGATGTAATCACAGGTGGGATTTCACTGAATTTCCTCCTTGGGTTCCTTTGATGACAGAATAGCTGAAAAGCACCCTTTCCCAATGTAGATGGCCATATCCTTTTCTGGTGGCAGGCATCAGACCATGATTTCTTATTCTGTTCTCCTCATGTAGTTTAGCCCAGGGTTTCTCAACACTGGCACTATTGACATTTTGGTCCAGATCATTCTATGTTGTGGTGGCTGTCCTGCGCACTGTAGGATGTTTAGCAGCATCCTTTGCCTCTATGTGCTAGATGTGAGGAGCACTCTCCCACCATCCAACTGTGACAAAACTGTCTTCAGACATTGCCAAACGCCCCCTGGGGTAAGTTCCTCCCCCACTTAAGAACCATTGGTTTCAAATGCCAGTCACATAGACAATGCAAACATGTCAATCACAAAGACAATGCAAACATCTTTCTAAAGCAAATTCCCCAAGCCTGCCTGGCTAAGCTGATTCTGCTGGATCAACTTCTCAGCTTCCTAGGTCATGGCTCTCTTGATCAGAGGTCCCGAGCTCTCTATTCTCCCCTTGCTCCTTTACGTCATCCCCTCCACCCCCAGACTATGTCATTACTTTTTTCAGGGTTTAAATCTAGAAGATGCAGCCACCTGCGAATCCCAAACAGACACAGTAAATGAGGGGCAAAGTACTGTGCATGGTGCACAAACAGTAAGGTGCATGGACAATTGGAGGTGATTGACTCCTGGCTGGCTGGATTGACGGACATGCTCATTATTCACAGGTATGAAAGAGAAGGTGATGTTTCCTTTAGCCTCATGAGCAAGACTCAGGAATTGAGCAGCCTACAAGCAGCTTTTTATGTAACCAGCCCACCTTCTCTGCAGGAGATGCAAAGAGTTTAAAAATCTGTTTTCCTTCCTGTTCCCTCCTGTGGTTTACTCTTCACGGTGGGTGACTGGGCAAAGGGTCACTCACCACTGACCCACGGATTTCTCCAATTTCCTCTTTTGCCCCTGGCCACTCCTATCTTCTGCTTCTGTCTTATGGTTCAATCCCCAGTGGATTCTAGGGCTGTCTGTGCTTCATGACTCCAGGCAATTTATCTCTCTTCTCTCTACTTCATTTCTCCTTCCTAAAGTGAAGATAATAAGTATGCACCTTGAAGCAGAGCTGGGGACTGACTCAATCCTTTTCCAACAGGAACACTGCTCTACATGCAGAAGTAGTCATTTAGGTATTCCTCAAAGCTTCATGCACACAAGACACTGTGCTATAGGGACAGAGCCCTTAAGGGGATCAGGCCAGTGGCTCCTCTTTCAGGGGTATGGGTTGACTGAGGGTGTAGTCCATGAATCAAGCTGAGGATAGTCTCCTTGAAGCTGTTTATAGTGTGGATGCCTGCCCAAACATGTTAGGGAGAGTCTGAGATCAAAGCCAAGAGGGCATGCCCACCCTCTGCCTCTCCAGAGCAGTAAGTGATGCCTCTATTCACCCGGTTACTCAAGGCAGAAATGGGGGAGTTGATTGTGACCCCTCCTCTCGCCGTTACCATTCCCCACCTATACCCAGACCATCAGTAAGTCTTTTTGAACTTCTCTCTAAAATATATCTTGGACTTACTTTCTTACCTCTATCTCCACTGCTCCCACCCTAGTCCAGGCTGCCATCATTATCTACTGCTTGGACCAGTCAGCCTCCTAATTGGTTTCTCCACTTCCATGCTTAAGCCGCACCAATCTGTTCTGGGCTCAGCACTGGAGATCATCTTAAAAGAATTCAGATCACTGCAAGGTATTGCTTAAAGTGCTTTAAAAATTTCTCACTTTAACTAAAGTCCAAACCCCTTACCCTGGTCTACAAGAACCTGCATGATCTGACCCCTGCCCACATCGCCAGGATCATCTTCTGCCACTCTCCCCCCTCACTTTGCTCTAGCCAAAGTGGTCTTGGTTTCACTTCCATGAACAAGCCAAGCTCCTTCCTTCTCGGCTCTTCTGCGCCTTCTACCTGGAATATACTTTCCTCCACACTTTCACACGGCTACCTCCTTCCCATCATGTAGCTGCAGCCTAAACATAAGTGAGCACCAGAATGCCTTAGAGGCCTTGTTAAACACAGACTGCTGGGCCTACCCCAGTGTCTCTGATTCAGAGGTCTGGGATACGGCCTGAGAATCTGCATTTCTAATAGGTTCGCAGGTGATGCTGGTGGTGCTGGTCCACCATCACTGACCACACTCTTTGAAATAAAGTTTGCCCCCAGCTCGTAGATTCTGTCTCTGCCCCTTTTTTTGTTGACTTCACAGCATTTGTTATGCTTGAGACCATTTTGCCTTGTTTACCCTTGTTTTGCTTTGGTATGTCTCCTCTGCTAGTACGTAAACTCGAAAGGGGCAGGACAATGTTTCTTTGGCTCAGCACTGTGTCCCCATTGACTGGTGCAGGGCCTGGCACATCGTAGGTGCTCAATAAATATTTGTTGAAAGAATGACTAATAAAGGGAGATTTAAAGGCCAGAGCAAGGGACTCTGAACTCACAGACCTCATATGGAAGTTGGGAAGTGAATTAGAAAAGGTGCTGGTTGGGAGCCAGGAAGGAGGTCTGAGCACTAGCAGGAAATCCCCAGCTGAAGGGTAGTGACTGGTGAACAGGTGTGTCACACTGGCAAACCCACAGCGTAAAGATTCTTAATCTCATGCTGAGGCCCATCTCCACTCCTGGGGGCTGCCATTTGGCTCAGTGTAGAATGCAGATCCTGAGAAGAAGCTCCAAGAGGATCTAAGCAGATTTGAAAGGAAATCAGTCAAAGAGGCCATCAGAGACCCTTTAATTAAATGTTCTACTTGGTAACCTCTTAGTGATCTTTCCCTGTCCCTGAGGGGTGAAACACAGCAACTGGCCACGGGAGGTGAGAGAGAGAGATGGAGCCGGCCACCGAAGCATTGGTGGCTTTTTAATGAACGCCGCAGAGAGCAAGTGGGGTGGGGAGAGAATAGCGGTGAAAGATGACACTAATGAATCTTATCCAGCTGTGCTGGTTCATGTGATTAATGCCCAGCACAGAGCAAACATTTGATTAATAAGACAGCACCTTCACATCTTCGCTCTCACCTTCGAGGCCCCAGGTACAGGGGCTATTGTAAAGGGCCTGGGACACTTTCAAGCAAGGTTCAAATCAAACAAAGCAATCATTCTAAACTCAGTTATGAAAATGAATGGAGGGCCAGTGGGGATTTTAATGGTGCTTTTAAAAAGAAGACTCAATTCATTCTTTTCCATCACTGAGCCTCAATAGAGGTCCACTTACAGACGAGAAATTCTATGGGAGTGTGAATAGATGGGGAGGAAAAAAATACACAGCATAGGAGGACTGGAGTTATTTCTGCTCTGGGAGGAGAGAAATCTCTTTGTCACCCACATGGCATTGCTTAGGGGACCCATAGGAAGATGACAGCACTCTCATGACGTTTCAATATAATGAGGTCGGGGTGCAAGATGATGGAAGATACTGCTCTCTTTACATGAAGAGGGACATCACACAAAAGCCCCAAATTAGCTGCACAAATATTTTTTAGGTCTTTAGTTAATGTCTGAGAGCCCCAACTGTTACAATCTGTTGGATATATTTATTTATTACACAAGTATGTTAAATTCAATGTAATTAAGTTAGAATAGATAAGCAATATTTTAAAAAATGATCTATAATCCTACTATATAGAAAAAGATGCTGTTAAAAATTTTAACAGTGTATCTTTCTAGAAGCTTCTGTAAGAACAGTTTTAGTATAATATTGTACACAGTTTTAAAATCTTTTTTTATATAACAACATAAACAACTTCTCTATATAAATAACTATGTTAATACATCATTATCTCTAAGGACAACACAGTTTTCTATTCATTTAACTTTTCTCCTGCTGCTGACATGTAGGTTATTTCCAAATTTAGCCTAGATAAGATGGACCCACTGAGAGTCTCGATTCTCATGGGCGTATATGTTTGCCTGTTGCTGAATGAATGACTGGACTGCACTTTTTCCAGCTCCAGGCCTGGTACAGTGTGTGTGTGTGTGTGTGTGTGTGTGTGTGTGTCTGTGCACACATGCGCATGCTCAGATATTGGTCATGGTAGGGGAATTTTGGAAGGAGGAGAATTAAATGTTTCAATCCAAAGTTACCATCTTTATTCAGAAGCTAATAAACTTGCAATGAAAATTTTGAAAGCTATTTTCTGCTCTTGACTTCATGCCTAAAACTGGGACTCTTGCTCTGACTCCTAGGCAGGCTTTCCAAAGACACCCTCGCTGCTCAGAAGAGCATAAACACACAAGCTGCTGTGAGGCAAGAGTGCATCAGGGTCAGGATGGTGGACCCCATGCAGCAGGCTCACATGGAGCATTTAGCCATCTCGCTTCATCTTCATGGCGGTGCTCTGAGCTAGGTATGTCATCTTCATTTATGGTTAAGAAACGGAAACTCGGAAAGTAAGGGAAGTGCCAGAAGTCACAGAACCACTAAGTATCAGAATTAGGATTCAGGCTGGACACTTAGAACACCTTCCACTGATTGCAGAAGACCTTGGGGCAGGGCTGGTGGAGAAGCAGGGGAAGGAGGGGTGACTCTGGAAGGCAGTTAGACTGATTCCCACCGGGGGACACTGCTGCCACATGAAGGGTCAGCATGATGGGAAGAAGCTGAGGGAGCTCAAGGGCCGGGGTCCTGTGCTCAGTGGCAGGCAGGGTAACCGGGTCTTCAACCCTCCACCCCAAACACAATCACAGGACTTCAAAAAGGCCAGTGCCTTCTTGATTTGGCTCAAGGTAGTGAGGCAAACTTCAGCTGTGGCTCCTGTTGAAGAGGACCCTCAGAAGCTCCACAAGGGGTATGTGCAGTTTCTCTAGAAGGTAAGAATCCAAGGTTTTATTAATAGGCTGGGCACTTTCTGGCCTGATTTTGCTGGATGCATATATCTCTGAAGATATTTTGGGATAGTCTCTCTAAAAATGGTCTCCTTGGATCACCTTCTTTGGAATCACATGGAATGTATGTTAAAAAAGCAAATTCTTAAACCTTATCTCTATTCAGTCCTACTGAATCAGAAATTCTCAGAGCGGTTCCCAAGATTTGACATTTTTACAAGAATATCACGTGAGAAATGTTTCCGGGCCCCCAGATTTGAGAGCCATTCTTTAGTTCATCGCAAAACCTATGACCCTGGTGCCTTAACAAAGAAAATTCCCAACTGAGAGATCAATATGACTATCAACTCTCATGTCTATTGCACCTTATGGCACATGAAAGGGCTTTCACGCTACGTCACGTGTGCTGTCTTGTGTCTCAGAACAACTCATCAGTTCCTCCTACAGAGGAGGGAATGAACTGCAGAAGTTCAGGTGACTTCACTCTAGGGTCATATAGCTTCTAACCTCTCACACTAGGAAAGAAACCCTCCTCTTTTGGCTCAAATCTTCCACTTCTTTCTCTATACCATTGTATCTCTCTTAGTTTTCACCTCTACAACCCTTGGCCCCCATTCGCCAAAAGATGGTGTATCCATTTTTGAGAACAAATTCTCAAGTAAATGTACTCAGAGAAACAACACACTGAGCAGGTGTAATGCCCTCTTTTATGAAAACACCCACCAGATGAATTATTCAGACTTATCATAGAAAAATGGTCCACTTCCATATTATTTCAGTACAATAATTTGATTTCTGAATGTCTCCGAGTAACCAATAAAAATGAGTGTTCTTCATAATGTCTTGGAAACATGTTTACATCTTTTTATTCTCCCTAAATCTGTCAAAGGTAGGGTTCAGGGATCTCAATCAGAGTCCTTCACATATGTAAGACTTAATTTGCCCCTTGCTGCCTCTCCAGGATCCCAAAGGCTGCCCTATTCATGCCTCCAATCCTTTGCTTAGGCTGTTGCCTCCTGTTTGAATTCCCTCCCTGATGATGCCTACCCAACTCCTATCTAAAATGTGTGGCAAATTCTTAATCATCTTCCAAAGTCCAATTCAAATATCTTCTGCTTTTAGTAGGTTCCCAGCTCCCCAAGGCCCCACCCTCTACCTACTTTCTTTCCTTCCCCAAGAGCATAAACTGTTCCCACATCCTCTACTTAAGTCTAATGCAACTTCAACAGGGTTATTGGTTTATGTGTTTGTCTCCACTGCTAGACCATTGCAGGCTTGAGATAAGATCCTTTTTTCATTTTTATATCTCTTTCTCTTAGTCAGTGCTTGGTGCATAAATAGATGCCTGATTCAAATGTACCTATCTCATTATCTGTTGCCTTTCTAAAAACCTTCTCTTGTCTTGTGTGTCCATAAAGCTGGAAACATTTCGATTCAGGAACAGGTCAGAACAAAAATCTATAATTCTCTTCAAATTCTGAATTTTCCTTCTTTGCTTTTTGAAAGAAAATTGCTGTCAGAAACAATCAAAATAAGACCTTGTTCTTTTCTATGTCCAAGAAGTAATTTTAGACCCAAATGCCATCAGATCAATCAACGTATTATACGTTTGTAAAGGATAATTTTGAAATTGGCTGGATTGCATATAGGAAAAAAAGTCACTTTATCCAACAACTTTTATTTTACAGATCAAAAATGCACCAAGGCGTATGAAGAAACAAAGTAGACTTTAAGACTCCCAGGCGAGGCCATCATGGAACAGCCTGTAGGGACAAAGCTTTTTAGCAGTTTTTGGAAAAACTATCACCAAAAATAGGTTTTGTTTACATAAAAATCATCAGTTGGGCAATTTTTCAATGACTACTTTGAAATGGGAGAAGCAAGAAAGCTGAACTTATAATAGGTAAATAATGAGTGGTCTCTAGGTTTGATCATAATGTGAGAAAAAATGCCAAGAAATCATTAGCTGAAGCAAGTCCCCATTGACCTCACACATTAACTACTCCTCTGGCAGTCTCAGTTTTCCCAAGTCCAAAATGGCTAGTGACGAGCAAAGAAAAATGTCATTTCCAAGTTATGTTTCACAGTAATGTTGTCAATTTCCCACCAGCTGTGATCTCCCCAAGAGATAGCCAAAGCTATTTAAGTGTTGTGAGTCTTGTTTCTGTGGAGAAGATGGCACCAGCTCTTTTCCAATGTAAATTTGAAGTGCTCTCCATGAGAACAGTATTTGTTGAAACATTCAATCAACCCAGGAATTCTGAAATGCATTCGGGCAAAGACCCCGATCAATGGATGGTGATTTTCCAACCCTGAGAAGGTAATGGACAATTGAAGGAGTATGGTTTCTGGGAAGCTTGAGGTTGCCTTGACAGGATTGAGGAAAAACCCCTAGATCTCTGAACACCCTGCCAGACCACTCTGCTCAGCATCCAAGGAGTCCTCAGAGTGCCCCCAGCTTCTGGTGCAATTTCCACTCCTCCTCCTCCAATCCATCCCACCTTGACACAAGAACCACCCAAGGAACTAATCCAAAGTAAGTAGCTACATTTTGTAGAGAGCATCCTGTTCTCTCTAAGACCCCAATAGAATCAGCCCGTCTTGCCTCTCATTCCTGTGTACCTTAGTCACTAACATGAGCCCAGGACTCCAGCTCATTCCACATCACCCAAACTCTCACAGATCTACATTCCAAAAGGTTCTGCTTATTCCCTAATCTGATTGAAGTTCTGGTCCTCCACTTCCTCCCATTGCCAAACTTTTCCAGTGTGCCCTCTGGAACCCAGGGTCTGTTATCAGCAAATTCTCCTGTATTTCTCCAAGCATTTGTTTCTCTTTCTTGCCCTGATGGAAATCTGGCTGACTTTCTAAGAGACTGCTTCACTTGCAGCCTTCTCAAGTTTTTCCTCCTACCCCTTGGTACTAAAGATCTTGGAGGTTGATAGGCTGTCCTCCTTGCTGCTGCTTCCAGACCACTGTGCTTTCTATCCCTTAACCCTCTGCCCAGTTCCGTTGAGGTGCCTGCCATCAGACAATACTACCCACTATCCTTCTTTATTTACTCTTCTGGTCATGCCCACAATTGATTGAAGATTTTCTTATCCTTCTTTCTCTTTACCACCATTCTGTTATCATTCTTAGCAATCCTAATATCTTTAGAGATGATCCATCCAACATCTAGCTTCTCAGTTGCATGGCCTCCTCAATCCAATGATTGTGTCCTTTACAGTCCCCTAAGCCACCTTTGTAGTAATTGTGTGCTAAACCTTGTCATCGCTGATACAGAACCATTGCCAAAATCTCAAGTTTACAACTGTCTCACGTCTTTCCAACTCATTCTTTCTAATATCCTCATTCCAAAAAATTTTTTGAACTTACTGTGACTTTTGACATTGCCACCTTTCCCTGTCCATCACCCATTCCTGTCTTTGCTTTTGTCTCGACCTAACTTCTATTCCATTATAATAACAATAATTCCCTTACATTCGCTTCAAAATCCCGAGCACCTCTTCTCTCCAACATATTTACCTAGCAAAACACCAATCTTCCTTAAATCCTATCTTCTGCCTCCATCTACATGAACAGCTGAATGCAATTGGAGAAAAGCATACAATGGTGCTGTCTGGTCTCATTTTAAATCTATGACCTTAACTAACAAGTGAGTTCTTAGTTCTGTTTGGCAATCCTACTGTATTTCCCTAGTTAATTCACTCTTCACAGCTTCTCCTCTATTTGCAAACCTCCCCTTGCCCCTTCCTTCTCACTTTTCATCAGATACCTTTGATTCTCTTTTTACTAAGAAACTAAAGCCAATTGCAAGAGAACTTCTCTAATGAGGCAATGAATTAAAGCTGAAACTGCTCTAATCAGGGCATCAGTGACCTCCATAAGGCCCAATCTGGTAGATAATTTACAGTCTTTATTTTAAAATAGCATTTGAAACAGATGATTTCTGCTGTTTCCTAAAAAGTCTTTCTTCTCTTGGCATTCATAATACCACATTTTGTGTTGTCGTGTGCGTACCTCCTACCTCCCCCCCATCTCTCTTAATCTCCTTTGCTGAATTTTCCCTCATCTTCCTGACCTCTGACTGTGGGGGTGCCCTGTGTTTGGTCCTTAGACCTTTTCTCTATCTTCACTTGCTCTCTAGATGATCTGATTGAGTATCAGCTATGTGCAGGCAACTCACAAATTATTTCTCTAGTCCCAATCTCTTCCTTGGACTTAGGTGCATCTATTGCACTGCTCTCTCTACATCTTCACTTGGATATCTATCAGGCATCTCACATCCAACAGATCCAAACTCAACTCTTTTTTCCTCTTCCTTCACCTCAATCTGTCCCTCATCTCCATAAACGGTGCCATCAAAACCCAGAGTCAGTCTTAACTTCACTCATTCTCTCCCACCCCACACCTAGCCTATGATATCCAGTCAGCATATCCTATTGGGTCTGCTTTTAAAACAAATTCAGCACATGACCGTTCCTTATGATCTCCAACCCTTCCACCTTAGTCTAAGCCATCACACATCCCTTGCCTGACCTGCAGCAATAGTCTCCTCATCCTCCTCATTTTACCCTTACTCCCCTGCAGTCACAGTGATTCTTTACAGCCTGTCAGATCACATCACTCCTGTGCTCACAAGCTTCCAACAGTTCCTTGTCTCACTCAAAACAAAAGCCAAAGTCCTCTCTGTGGCCTACAAGGCACTGCACAATCTGACTCTTGGCTTCCCTGTTTACTGCCCGCTAGGCACACTGACTGCCTTGCTGCTCTTTAAACACACCAAGCTTGCTTCCATCTCAAGCCCTCGGAGCCTGCTCTTCTCTCTTCCTGGAATGCTCTTCCCCAGCTGTAACCACACAGCATTCTCTTTACAGCTCAAGAGTCCCCTCCTCACAGAAACCATCCGTGAGCACCATGACTAAAAAAGCAGCCACCAGCCTTCTTTAACCCTTTAACCTTGTTTAACTTTTTTCCATGATGTTGTTACTACTTGACATAACATTTTCTATCCATCTATTTCTATAAATAATTAATTACGTTATTCATATTATTATTATAATATTGATTAATTAGTTATGGAAGAAATAACCATTTAACAAACTGAAAATGATAGTTTTAAAAAGCAGCTTGGAGATCCCTTGAGCTAGACAGGACTTTGATGAAGATCAGTGCTATTCAATGTGTGGTTACAGAGAAGTGCTAGTCTATGAACTGTTTGAGACCAGTCCACAACAAGATAAAGAGCTTGCATGAAATTGCAAGTCAATGTGCTGCTTCCTGCATTGAGAAAATCTTACCAGGAAAAAGACATCAACTGAACTAAACTGTGTGCCTAATGACATAGTTGATTTACATCCTGGTGCAAGCTCCTTTTCCTTTTTTTTTTTTTTTATTTTTATTTTTTTTTAAAGATTTTATTTTTTCCTTTTTGTCCCCAAAGCCCCCCGGTACATAGTTGTGTATTCTTCGTTGTGGGTTCCTCTAGTTGTGGCATGTGGGACGCTGCCTCAGCGTGGTCTGACGAGCAGTGCCATGTCCGCGCCCAGGATTCGAACCGACGAAACACTGGGCCGCCTGCAGCGGAGCGCGCGAACTTAACCACTCGGCCACGAGCTCCTTTTCCTTTTGCAGATCAGTTACAAAAAGCTCACTGACCAGCATTTTGAGTAACACTGATGTAGATCATCTAGCCCAGAGGTTCCTGCAATTCCTCACCTATGGTTTTGGAAACTCTTTTTTAATCTCTCAACACACCTGGAAACAATTAAATGTGCTATGAGGAAGTAGTCCCCAACACATATACATACATATGACATACACATTAATGACAACTTTGGAATATATGTATTGATGATGCGTATCAAGGGTGATGAGAGGGTATATATGAAAGAAAACAAAATAGATTTTTTTAATTGAGAATCATGCTGCAATGTACATAGCATTATAATTGGTGAATCAGGTGGGATAGAAAAAAAGGGATTCTCTATTATTATATGTTTCCTTCAGGTTGAGGATCGAATTTTTCTCTGCCCTTATATCTCCTCAGAGGAGTATGCTACACAAAATCTTCACTCTTTGGCATGCAAGCATTAACTCATATTCATCCCATGTCTACCATGAACCAGGGGCTGGGGACACAGTGTGAACAAGACAGAGACTCTGGCTTTGTGGAAATTATATTTTAGTGGTAGAAACAAAAAGAAAAATTTTAAAAAATTATATTTTAAAATCCTAACTCTGTATCTTTCAGGAGTAATATCAATGAAATTAATGAAGATACTGGATGTTCACATTACCTGGCATGAAAGGGAGTTTTACTCCACCAAACTCCTTGGATTAGCAAGAGATGAGATAAAATAAACTGCTATTACTGCAATATTCTCTTGACTCTCACAAATGTACTTTTTCTTTAAAAACAAAATACCCTCTTGTCCCTCTGTTAATACTCTGAATTTTGACACAGCCAAGCCTGAGGTAGTCCCCGGAGTTGGTCTCTAATTTCAACTACCTGCTTTGCATCAGCTGAGAAGCAAAAAATCCTGACTCGGCAGGAAAAGCTTTCATAGCTTAAAAATTGTGTCACTTAATTAAATGAGGTTTCCTAAATTGAAATGATTTTCTAATCTATACTTGCAAACATTCTGCTCTTTGGTGGAATGCTTTTGAAATTTTTCCTAAAATAATCCCATTGTGCTGGATAATTTTAAGCCATGGCTCAGGGAAGTTTCCAGCTGTAGCTGACCTCCTGCTCTAGAGGGGGTTCCAAGCGGACCAGTGCTTCCCAAGTATCCATCCTGAGACTTGTAAAGGGCCAAGCTACTTGCACTGAAATCACAGGGGAAGTTTAAAACATAGAGTCTCGGGACTCAGCCCACTGACTTGATTCAGAAACAGAGGCCTGTATGCCAAGCTTCAGGGTTTGAATTTTATCTAGAAAACAATATATTATAGAGCCATTACAAACTTGGAGGCAGAGCACGGCATCAACAGATTTACATTAAAATGAAGTATGAGAGATGGATTAGAGGGTGAGCCAAACCCAAAAAGAGAAGAGCATTTAGGAAATTCCACAAGGATCCAGGGTCAGTGATCAGGGCCAAAAGAACTAAGCAGGAGGAAGACAGCATACAGATTCAGGTCATTTTTTAGGAGGCACAACTTAAAGAACTTAGTGACTAACTGGATATGGTGGGTGTTGAGTAAATCGAAGGAGCAGAAAATGCCGTGCATGCTCTGGCTTGAGTTATTGATTTAAGGGAATTAATGGGGTTGAGGCAGGAAGAAAGGAAAAACAAATGAGAATCTAAAATTCATGAACTCATCCAGTGCTTTGAAGTCCCCTTTCCTTCTGTAAAATGGATAGTTTAGCATCGTCTGCAGTTAGAGTCAATGAGCAAAGGTCTGAAGTAAAAGATTTGCGTATGTGTGTGACTCAGAACTAGGATAGTTACCAAAAATCACGATTCCTGCCAATTCTAAAAAGGTATCAACAGAAAATTGGAGAAGTGTGAAAAGATGCATTTTAAAGCATGTTTGTCCCAGCATTGATTCTAATAGTGAAAAATTGGGAACAACTCAAGAGTCAACTCTAGAGAATTGCTTAATTATGATACAATTATACATGAGTGCCATGAAGTAATTACTCATGACGTCATTGAACTGCATGTCTCGATGTCTAAAGAGCGAGAAAAGGAGATTACAGAATGGTTTAGATGGTGTGATCCTCTCCTCATACATACACACGTAGAAAAATGTCTGAGAGGACGTAGACCAAAATATTAACAGTGTTTTTCTTCAGATGGATGGAGTATAGGCATTTTCTCTTTTATGATGCCCACATTTTCTATTTTCACCCATAAACTTAAATTAGTTTTATTATAAAACATTTAATAGGAAAAAAAGCACTATTCAATTTTCATAACAATGTCAATTTGTCATCTACACATCTGATAACCAAAGTACATATGTCTCTAAATTAGCAACACAGAACACCTGCATCCCAGGCTCCTGAAAATGAAGCACCTTTGAACTGAATGAGGACCAGTCCTGCATGTGAAACAAGTGAGAGCAGAGGGAGACATCCTAAAGAACCTGCCTTGGGTACTGTGTGTTAAGTACTTGGATTATGGAAAAGCTATAAACCGGGACAGGCTCCTTTACCTCTTTCCCCTAATCCTGAAATGCTTCCAGAGTCACACTTTAATGCTATAGCTGTGATTGACAGAAAGTTCTATAAAAGTTCTGTTCATTTCTAGACACTCTGAAAACTAACCTTATATTTATATTTCCTGCCTTGTAGTATAGTTACTTGCATACATTTGATATATAACTTGTTAAATTGCAAGCTCCTAGAAGGCAGAATTTATGTCTTATTAGAGTCTGTATTCCCTAGAGTGTCAATGGTTTGCATATATTAGGTATTCAATATTCATAAAGAAGATAACTAATGTTTCTTGTATAAGGCCCAATGGAATACATTATGTTTAGAATTTATTTTAGAAACTTCTTCCCTTAAGAACAGATAGCTTTCCTTTTTAACATCAGAATTACACAAGTCATCATTTTCTTTCTTTCTTTTTTTACCCAGGCTCTGAAGAAACAAAGAACTACATTTTTAATTCTCAAGCCTGCTATCTATAATACCTACAGGTTTTCAAATGTATTTACTTCATTCTCCCTCTACATGCTTTCGAGCTTTTATTTGGATGGACCTGTGATTAGGCATCATATATGTGAGTTACCTCAAAGCCATTTTGGAAGTTGGTGAAATAAAAATATAAAGAGCTTAATCATAAGTAGTTTAATAATCAATAATTAAACCAAGATTAAACGGGAGTTTAAAATACAATGTGAAATGCAGAATTTCCATCATAGCTTACTAGATGCTCTCTAAACAGGCTTGCTTACCTCTGACCTCTCTGCCTGCCATAGCCCCCAGCACTCCTCAGCTCCACCCGCCTACCTGTGGGAAGTGACTGGAATACTCCTACCTCAGGGCTTTCAGGGGCTTTCTTTGCCTGAACCACTCTTTCCCAAGCTCCGGATGTGGCCACTCTTCCTCAGCATTCAAGTTTCTTAGGCCTTACCTGACCCTCCTCCCTAGGTTAGTCCCCTCCCAGAACTGCTCTCTTCGCCTGTCCATCTTTACTTTCCTCACAGCATCAAGCCCCTTCAGGTGGCCTGGCTGTCTCCCTCGCTGTATCCCTGAGAGCAGGCTTTGTTTTCCCATGCATTGCTGCATCCTCCATGCCTAGATGAGGGCCTGGCTTATAACCCAATCAATATTTGTCCCATCAACGAATGAATGAAAAATTAAAGGCATTTTTTCCCCCTGAGTTATAGAGAAGAAACATTGCTCTTTCTCACAGAAGACTGTTTTCAAACTCAGCTGTGAGGAGAAGGGAGAGAGGCACTGGAATAAAAGCTCAGTGGGGGAATCTCTGAGATGTCCAGCTTCGTTTCCATCACAGAGTCGCACTTTCATATGTTTTATAGGTAGGGGTCCACTCTGTTTAAAATAAGGGTTCTGCAGCTAAAATAAAATGTGAAAAGCAATGCTCAACACAACTGATATGCCTGCAAAAGAATCCTGTCTCTAGTTAGTACTGAAAATTGGAATTGAGTTGCTATAAAAAACCTCATCCCAATCGCTATACATTGCAGTGTAAAGATGACAGTGGAAAGGTTCAAATGCTGCTGAAATCCATTCGAAACATCATTTCCTCTGCATTACCTAGCAGGTCGTTAACAGCTCTTTGAAGCATCACATTTGCCTGTATGATATGACCTTAATTGGAACCAGGCATATCTATCTCCCCACATAAGAAGAGCTGGGCTCTTAAATATATACTGCTGGATAGAATGCTTACATTTTCATGTCTCGATACCCCCATAGTGCCTGTGTTAGTATTTCATTATTTTCCCTTACAGAATGCCTTCAAAGCAAAGCTCTGAAGGAAAAATGAATACAGTTCATTTATTTTTAAACTCTGCCAAATCATCTCAGGCAGGCAATAGAAAGGAAAAGAGGAAAGTGCTTGGTGTAATAGAGTCATATTTTTTCTGCAGCTCCTCCATTAATTCTCAAGACCTCTGGCTGCCTTCCCTTCAGAATGCAACCCCATTCAAATCTTACATTATCTTGCCCACTTTCAGCCATTCAATATTGCATAAATCACGCCACATGGCATTCTACCGACGTGAGTTTTAATGTCACTTTTATACGAACTAACTGTATACTTTGGAAACCATTTGTGAAATGGGAATCAGACCTAAATTCATGGATCAGCTCGAAGGTTATTTATATTTGGGATCCTTTGTGTAGCAATGAATATTAGGGCCACAGGTTTTTCAAGTGGGACTCCTAAAAACTTGGTCCATATATACTGCTCCCCAAATAAAGCTGTTTCATATAATGAGGATACTCCTTCCTGAGGCAGAAGCAGCAATGGAAGCCGCCATTCTGTGGTCCAACAACAAGAATGTACTTTCCTCTCTCAATCAATAATGGTGACAAATCTATTCTCTAAAACTTTACATGTAAATGATAAATGAGTTGGGTAATGTGTTGATATTAATATGAACAGTCTCCTCTCCCCTACATGTACAATTAACATCAATGAACTGAATTAATGTGTCATTTGACAGTTTTGAACAAAGAAGTAGTGAAAAGGGATCACCAAAGACCACAGAGAAATAATGAAAAGAAACTTTGGCCATGAAACAAATTATTCTACATAAGGGACTAGAATAGAAACACCAGTTAGAATTAGGGCCCGTTTTATTTAAGACACCCATTAACCATCTGGAAAACATGATAAGCAGCATGTTGATTAAATCAGCAGGCTGTTCCAAATGGGCTGGCTGTCTAGAAACTGGAGAGAAAAATCTAAGGTGTGGAGGACGTTTAGAAATATGAATGGAGAATAATAAAGCAACAATGATCAGGTATAACTCTCTTGTTTGTAATTTATACTCCCATACGTTTGCAGGGAGCATAAAGAATAAAAGTAGTGTTCTCACAAGGGTTCACTGTAGGAGGTTAATACAAATACCTCTGGCCTCTACCCTTTTTGGAAATTAATACTAAGTTAGTTTATAAGAATTTCTTTCTTCTCATCTTGCCTCTCTTTTCGAAAATGTACAGGGATATATAATCTAGGTCAATAGACCCAAACTTGAATATTTTAATCACTTGGGTTGCTTGTTAAAAGAGGAATACATATTTCTGAGCCACACTCCCCAGGTGGAGCCCAGCAATACGTCTCGGTAACAAGTGCCTCAATTAACACAGGCTGGCATCAGTTTTCAGCCCCAGCACTAGGGTAAGGCATTTTAGGAGATGTGTTAAATTGCCACCAGGAGGAGTGTTGGCTAAACTTTGTGTTTCTGGTAAAGGGAGGGTGCTGATGGCTTCCAGAAGCTCAGACTCACAGAAAGAAAGGACAGAGAGACAAAGGAGGAAAAGGAGTCAGTGTCCCTGGGTAGGTAAGAGGTGTTTTTGGTAAAGATTCAAGTATCTGGCAAGAAACAGCTGACTTCCTAGGAATTAATGATAAAAGGCCCATGATGGAAGCACTGGGGCACCAAAGTTTTCAGGTTTTGGAAAGACAGCATGTCACAGCTAGTACCTTCTCCACCTTGCATCTATACCCCCTTCAAGGAGATGAAAAGTATAAAAACTATCCAGTAAACATTAGAGTTTTGTGGCATCCTCAGTCTTGATATGTTATGCATACATGCTTTCTGTACATGCTTTTCCTGTTAGACATTTTTGTTGTTTTATATTAACATTTCCCCTTTTTACTTTAGTAATTTTCCTGTCTAGTTACAAAAGATTGCAATCTCATTGAAGAATATTTGGAAGATGCACAAAAATACAAGGAAGAAGTTAAAAATCATTTGCAATCCCTACACTCAAATAATGAGTGTTAACGTTGTGGTGCAGTCTTCCAGAATTATTTCAGTTCATAATTACATGTTTTTCCTAGATAAAATCATTCTACTTTAGCATTCCGCACCCCCAAACATTAATACCATCAGCACATTCCCATGACATTAGTCTTCCTAACTCCATCTCCTACCAAAGAATATTTTTCCAGATTTCTGATTTCCTTATGATAAACTACTTGATTTGAGATAAGAGGATCCAGGATAATAGAAATTTTTAAGTTCTTGATACATATTGCCATTTTCAGGAAGATTGTGTAAATATATATATATCAACCAACAAAGTAGGAGAATTTGCTTTGCTGGCAATTTATATATTTTGTCCCAAATACATTCACAAGAAACCTACAATTACTTTGTTTGTGTGTGTGTGTGTGTGCTAACTGAGCTTTTCCAGTATATTAGCATGTTGCCACCCATCAAATTCATTAATAATATTTTAGTCACCTCCATGGCTGTTTTCATATCATTTTCAATTATAAATTTAATTCATGTTTCCACTGTATTTTCTTTGATAAAATTGTCAATGGTTATTAGTCATTTAATAGAAGCAGTTCTTGGATTCACTTATTGTTTCTATTATTTCTCTGTTTTCTAGTTTACTATCTTTCATTATATCTTTCCTCTTGCCTTCTCTGTTCTTTTGTTATTATTTTCTAACTTAAATAAAATTCTTAGTTAATTTATTTTCATTCTTTCTAGAACAATAATTTAGAAATATTGATTTTTATGTCTATAAATATACCACTTGAGGACAGCTTTGGCTGTACCTTGTAAGTTTAGGCATGCCATGTTCTCATCATCATCATTTTCTAAATAGCCTCTAATAGTAGCTTTGACTTACTCTTTTATTCAATAGTTATTTAGAAGTCTGTTACATTCAGAATGTGTTAAAGAACTTTGGCCATGTAAGTGACACATGTTTTTAAAAGTTGCTTGGATACTTGAGAAGAAGGCACACTTTAAAGGTAAGATGCTAATTCAATATGTACCTATTATTTAACACATCAATTGTATTATTAAAATATTCCATTATTATATTTGAAACATAACATAGTAGTAATGCAATGATGTTTTATCACAGCTATATATTTTTGTCTATTTCTTCTTGTATTTCTAGCTTTTTCTTTTTCTTTGATGAAATTGATATGTTGTTAATAAAGATTCAAGGCTATTACATTTTTATTTTAGTTTGAATGTTTTATTTACGAAATGATTCTTTGTCCCATTTAAAGTTTTTTGGATTAATTTCTTCTTTAATGTTCACATTGCCATTCCTATTTTCCTTTTTTCCCATTTGTGTGTTATATTTTTCCCTTTTAAATTTTTTTCTGTCATTTACTTAGGTGATTGTTTTGCAAGTAGAACATGATTGTATATGGTTTTTTAATCCAATTTAAGATTTTGATCTTATTACAGGAAGTTTAACCTAGTATGTTTATGGCCACAATGGATAGTATTTGTCATCTTTCATTTCCTCTCTAGTTCTACGCTTTAACTTGGTGCATATCAGAATCACCCGAGGAAGGTGTTGTTGGTGGTTCGCGGTGTGTGTGTATTGTTTTTAAACACACTTAAGTAATCTTCATTTGTAATTCTGGTTTATCAACTTGGGGTGATCCTGGGGCTGGGTGTCTCAATTTTTAAAAAAATCCACAGGTGATTATAATGTGCACCAAAAGATGAGAATCACTGCTTTCAATCTTTCCAAAACAAACTTTAAATTATATTTTTCTCCAATAATTAAAGTCAAAAGTAGACACACTTTCCCATATTGATAATATTATAAGGGGTTCTGATTTTTATTAGTATTTCACCAAGATTTATGTTTTTCAAGAATTTCGCTTGATGATTAAATTAAAACACACATAAAAGTCTATGCATACTTACAGTAAAAATATTCACAGAAGAATATTGCATTAAAAATAAAAGTCCTCTTCTGGGTTCTCCAGTCTCATTCTCCAGCATTACCCATTCTCCATATTGTCTCATTCATTTTCCAGAATTTTCCTACATCTATGCAAATACATTCAAATACATTCATATACTCAACACACAGATACACACACTGGAAATCATACACTGTATATTGTCCTACTACCTTTTTGTTCACTGAGAAATATGACTTGCTCATTTTTCCCTGTCAAATACATATACAGTTCATTCTGTATAATAAACTCATATTATCATAATTCATTTAGATAGATGCCACTTGGATATCAGGCATGATAACTTGGTTTGGGAAAGCCCAAAGCATGGCATGCAATTCTCTTCCCCATAGGATATTTTTCCGAATGTACTAGTTACAGAACAATTACCTAGGACTTAGTCCACTTGAAGCTTACAATTCTGTTATTAACTAGATAATACTGTTCAATATGGTTTACTATCTTGTAAGTTTCTCACTGTTTTCTAAGATCCCTGAGAGCAAAGACTAGATTGCATTCTCTTTGGACTCCTCTCACTTACCAAGCACAGTGCTAGACACTTAGTATTCACTTGATAAACGTTTTGTTGAATCAATCAATATTGATGACAATGCAAAATGACCACACTTTTGCTACTCGTTTGAAATAAGAGCTAAACCGTTTCCTGATCCTGTTTTCCCAAATGCAAGAACAAAAACCCAAACTTGAGTGACTTAGGTATGTGGTTGTTCAGTGTCAGAGCTGCTCACTCAATCTGGAATCCTTTCTCCTCCAGAACTCTGCCCTGTGGGATCAGGAAGAGGCAGTGGTCACTCAGAAGAACATGGATGCACAGTGCAAGGCTGCACGTGTGAGGAGACATCAGGAGAGAAGCCAGCACTCAGCAGAGCTGGACATCAGGATGGGCACACCATCCCAGCTGCCCAGGTGGGGCAAGGAGATGACCCCACCCCAGGGAAAGGCTCTCCTTGCAACTGCCGAAGACTTGCTAGTGAGGCTGTGTCTAGGCTATCACAATGTGAGAATAATTTCAACTGAAGGCAGCTTGAAAAGGACTACCTGGAGAGATCTTCTTTAGTAAAGAATAAAAGATCTAAAAATACTGAGTTTCACCAACACTGTCTAAGAGGATATGGTAATTATCTACAAGTACTTAGCAGTCCTTAGCACCAAGGTGAGGCATGAACTGCTTAAGGTGCTTTACGAGGTATGAGAAAGTCTTGGCAGGTAGTGGTAATTAAATTAAACAGAGAAAAATTACTTTTCAGCTGGAGATCTAGGGAACTCTCCCTTGGCTGTTAAACAAGGGTCCCAAAGGATACGCTTAAGTCATTTAAAGTCAAACTGGGTCAGTTATTTGAAGACAGAAGGGAAGAAATCATTTTTTTTTTAAAGGTTGGCACCTGAGCGAACAACTGTTGCCAATCTTCTTTTTACTTTTTTTCTTCTTCTTCTCCCCAAAGCCCCCCAGTATATAGTTGTATATTCTAGTTGTAGGTCCTGCTATGTGGGACACCACCTGGTTCTGCTATGTGGGACACCGCCTCAGCATGGCTTGACGAGCAGTGCTATGTCCATGCCCAGAATCTGAACTGGCAAAACCCTGGGGTGCCAAAGCGGAGGGCACAAACTTAACCACTTGGCCACGGGGCCGGCCCCCAGAAGAAATCATTTTAAATGGGGGTGGGGGTTGGTAGGAAGGGAGGAGATAGATGGTTTAATTAGTCGCATTTTTCCTATTGCTTTGAAGGGTTGTAAACACCTCACTTCCAACTCTAGCTAGGAAGGAAAGATCATTGAGATTCTGATGACTCAGAAAAGCAATATTACTGAGAGATCTAAGCTTGGCATTATTTACCCATTGAATTTATTCTTTGAAATGTGTTTGGTCAGCTGTGGTTGGCTTCTGTGACTAGCTATATTTGTCCAAAGGCTAATTAGCTCGAAGGGTAAAAAGATCAGTGAGTTAATCCATAATCTTGAGTGACTGATGAAATCTAACTGCCAACTGGTGCCAGAGCAGATACTTTTTTTTAAGGATTAATAAGACATGCTAGCTCTTCTCAAATATTAGGCTTTTCAAGAATAAGACAGGATAAAACAAGAGAAAAGACAATCAGAGATTTTTTTTTTAAAAAAAAAACCTTCAAAGATTTATATGGTAATTTCACAAATAAAACTCCCAGAATTCCAGGGGAGCATGTGGGTAGTACTTGCTAGGTGATTCATGGGTCTGAAGTTGTCTTAGGCAGAGGTTGTTCTTTATGGTCTCCCAATAATACAATGAACGTTTCATTGTCAAGCACTAAGTGCTAAGCACTAAGAGTTTACATGTTATTAACTCAGTTGGTCCTCATAATAACCTAACAAGGCAGGTACTATTAGTCTTCTGTTTAACAAGTAAGGCCATTCAGGCCCTGAGGTCACACAGCTAGTAGGATTTAAGCCCAAGAGCTCCGGCTCCAGAGTTTTTGATCTTAACTACTCTGCCGAACTGCTCTAAGCGGAAGGAAGGAGACTAGGGCCCAAGAGCAAAGTCTCTCTCGTTTCCGTCCTCTGCCTTAAGATGCTCTCTGATAACAACTTGTGCTCTGATGGACCATGTCATGCTGTAATTTCAAAACACAGCTATAGTAAACAGAAAAATCAGTGGGCTTTGGAAAGTCTATTAAAAGAACTTATGTTTTTGAGTGCACTATATTAGTTTGCTAGGGCTGCCATAACAAAGTACCACAGACTGGATGGTGTAAACAACAGAAGTTTATTGTCTCTTAGTGTTGGAGGTCAGAAGTCTAAAATCAAGGTGTCAGCAGGGTAGGTTCCTCCTGATGGCTGTGAGGGAAGAATCTGTTCCAGGGCTCTCTCCTCAGCTTATAGATGGCTATCTTCTCCCTGTGCCTCTTCATATCGTCTCCCTCAATGCATATCTATCTCTGTATCCAGATTTCCCCTTGGGACATCAGTCATATTGGGTTAGGGCCCCTTCTAATGACCTCATTTTAACTTGATTACCTCTTTAGAGATCCTATCTCCAAATAAAGTCACATTCTGAGGTACCGATGGTTAAGACCAATATCTTTTTTGGGGGAGGATACAATTCAACCCATAACATGCATCAAGGGTACTAAGCAGGTTTAAATGTCCACTTGTGAGGTGCAATGCATAGTCAGTGCAGCTGGACACAGCACAGGCTCCTATCGGTTCTGCAGGTACATCCTACAATGCCCAGCTGCCTGCATCCTGGAAGGACATTACTGTTCTTTCGTCTTCCTAGCTGGCTGAGAAAAGTGCCAATGTAGGGACTCGTGAAGGGTTTTTCTGATCCGTAGGACTGAGTCCAGACATTTAAGGAACTACTCTCTGTTAGAGTCCCACATTTCCATCAGCTACCCCTTGATGTTGTGGGAGAACAGCTTGAGCGAGGGCTGAGGCACTCACATGGGGCTCGATTTGGTCCATGAGAAAGAAACAAGCTCCTGTCCATCACAGGACGGCCTTGAACTATGGAAAGCCACATCCATGATCCTGTCTTCTAGGGCAGTGGTCTCCTAACTCTATTTTTAAAAATCTATGTAACCCCTCACATATTTTTAAGTTGACAGTTGAAATTTTTCAGCAAAGTTGAAACCGTTGCAAAGGATTTAATTTTCAGTGTATTGCAATATAGATATTTAAAAAATAAAACTGCTACATCACTCTTTTAAATGTCTCCTTGGATGTATATACAATAGCGATTTGAAATCCATAATTACCCATTTAAAAATACATGAATAAGCTCTTCTTTAAAAGTTGGAAATTTTACATCATCATTTTTGGTCAGCAAACTTTTTATGTAAAAGGCCAAATACTATTTTAGGCTTTCCAAGTAGTCTCTCTCACAGCTATTCAACAATGCCGTTGTAGCATGAAAGCAGTCACAGGCAATACACAGACAAACGCGAATGGCTGTCTGTGTTCCAGTAAAAGTTTATTTACAAGAATGGCAGTGGGCTAGATTTGGCCCATGGGTCATTGATTGCCACCGCCTGTCCTAGAGCTCAAATTCCCATGCCAATTCCCATTTTTCCCATTCTTTCTTCATTCTACTGATATAGAATTTTATCATAATAGAACTTCAGGCTCAAAAGTCAACTGTTAAGCATATTATTATACTTCTCTGAAACAAAAACACACATATACTAAAATTTAATTTAAAATACATTTTCTATGAACAGAAGGCTGTAACAAAAATATTCTTCTTGAGTTTAACAGTTCAATTATTAGTAGTATAAACTAATTAAAACAAATAAATTACAAATTTTGATGATTAATAAACCCAAGAGAAAGATTTCATTGGGACTGAATCTCTTAATGAAATGGGAACCCATTTATGGATCTTTATTTAAAGGATCTGTCACATGTCCTTTAGTTTGGCTCTCAGAGAAGGTTTATATACTTTGGGAAACACGCCATTGTAAAACCTGACAGAGGTGAGGAGGCCTTTCTTTTGTCAAGAGAGAGAAGGGTATTGAGAGGGCCACAGGTGCCATTTTAAGATGGTCGGTCAGTTATATCGTGCATGTGGAAATGGATTACCTTAAAACTATCCCCGCCTGCCTTTCCCTTCAAAAGTCTTCACACCCTTCAGGGGAATGAGCATCCTGGGTAGGGTAGAAGGTGACTTTTGTAATGCATTAGCTACAAATCAAAAGACCATGAGGCTGAAGTGGAGGCATTTACATCAGTAAAAAGAACACAAGCTCGGGAATCAGACAGACCTGGATTTGAACTTCACTCTGCCACTGTCTAGATGGATAATAAGCCTACTCTCTACATCTCTGTTTCCTTATGTGTAAAAGGGGATATATGTCTTTTAGCATTGCTGTGCTGAAACTGTGCTAGGAAAAAGGACAGAGACCGAGAAACGGTGCTAACGCCTTGCTGATTCCCGGCCTCCATCCTTTGAGTATAGGGGGATGCACTCTGTGATAAAAACTTGTGTCCGGATGGACCTCTGCATGTAGCAATCTTAAAACAATAGCTACACCAAGAATAAAAAATAAAGGCTTGGGAAGTTCCATTAAAAGGACCTATGCATATGTAAAGTGCCTAACACATAAATGGCACAATTCTTAGAACCACCACGGAAATGCTTCTGACATTGCTCTGGCCTTGAAGCAAGTGACTGGGAGTGAGCTTATGAAGGACAATTATACCAGGAATGGGAGAGAGAGAAAGAATCACAGTGGTGTGATTATTGTACAGTTACTACAGTGCTCAAATTCGGGGCTAAGAGGTTTTCCTATCCACTGCTATTTATACTTCTTCCCAGGTGATGTGGAATTGCAACAGTTCTCAATCACTATAGTTGCAAATTCTTTCTCCCTTGACAGTTCTCACAGTTCAGAAATCTTTGGTAAAGCGGAAAAATTTCGGTTCATCTAGGTTTCATCTTGTTCATTGCTTTGCAAAACTAGAATAGTGACGAGCTCTTGAATTTGCCTTTATGGTTCAGGTTTTCTTTGGTATTCATTTTCAGCTCTGTGACAGCAAGGCCATATACAGGAGGCCGAGGGGAAGGAAGGCAGAAAGCAAAGGCAATTATTGGCCAATTTGTTTTCATCAATTACTTTCAAGTTGTTTTCAAAGAACTCTTACAAAAGCCTAATTTTTAAAAGTGGATATTTATTCTTTATGCAAATGGGCATGGAAATGAATGCATCAGTGAATGCACAAATGAATTTGTGAACTATAAATAGCGGTGGTTTGTTGGAAATTTTTTCATTATAGCCTCTATAGTCTGGGAAATCCCAACTTTGAGGCTAATGATTGCATGAAAAATAATCCTTCATGCAGGTTAATCCATAAATGTTCATAGATTATCTCCGTTCATAGATAATACCAAGGTCTAGAACTGATACGCAGGAGGTATTCAGCAAATACTGGTCGTTGAATAAATTGAGACAGCAAGGAAATGTGAATGCTGTCCCTTGTTAACAGAGACATATTAACAAGTCAATTAATTTCTCTGAGCCTCACGTCCTTCCCCTGTAATAAGGTAACTGCCTGTTGCTACCCTTCCCTCCCTGCCTGTGGGGCCACTGAGCCCACAAGTAGAACCCTAGGCAGACACCACCAGTGTTCCCACCAGATGGAATCTATTTGCCAGGACTCAGTTTTCTTCAAGATCTAGGATGTGAAGGGTTTATAGTAAATAGATAGCCAGATGCAATAAAGGAAGAAATCATCCCTTCTCCTCTCTTGACAGAATACATAATTCTGGGTGTGAAATGCATGGCTGAGGCAGCAGGAGTGGGGAGAAAGCTACCAACAAGTGGCTTGGAACTTGCATATGGAAGAACTGAAAATATACATGTTTTCCAAAGCTTTTACTATGCCTTCAAGAGAAGAAAGACAGAGTTGGGGCAGGATGGCTAAAGCTTGGCTATCCAGAAAGATTTACAGGCCATCTGCAGAGACCAAGAACATCTTGACTTAAAAATGTAAAAGCCACCAATTATTTATGGCATGTCACAGCCTTCCTGAATACCACAAGGCATCTGCCTAGAAGCACAATATCATTTGATCTTGACTGCCTTCCAAAATCGGGAAAGTATACATCACCATCCTGGAGCTTCTGGTACTGTGGCTCCAGAAACGTGTTTCCAATTATTCCTCCTCAATAAACAAGGCTAAGTTGTTAGGAGGTAGTAGATTTAAAATAATAATACTAATACCTTATGTTGCAATCCACAAAATATATGGGATATGTTAATTCATTTGTTCTCTAAACATTTCTATGTGTCAGATGGAGTAGATATTATCTATTTTATCCATGAGAAAAAAAATACTAAAGAATAGAGAGGTAATATGGCAAGACTTAAATCTTACTAGTGGCTAAGCTGCAACTTTACCACCAGGTTTTCACTTCTAAGTGGAGGGCTCTCTTCTCTCTGAGTGGCCTCCAGCGCTAGCAAGGTTGGGGTAGCCTCTGAGGATTTGGGAGAATGATCTGACAGCATACACCTTCCTAGTATTGTGGTTGTCCAAACAGAGAAACTTCCATAGCCAAAGAGCTGAGCTAGATATTCTGCAAGATATGAAAAATAAATAGCTTCTACCCAAGGAACGAAATCATACTATTTTCTCCTTGCATAGCGCATTATGGTGTACCAATCACTCATATAGACACCACTCTAATTTAACTTTAGTTCATCAACATACCTGCGAGAAAGGCACCTTTACTTCCATTTTTACAGATGAAGAAAGCTAAGGTTCAGAGAGGTTAAGTAGTCATCTACCTGGTTCTTGGGAAATTTTAGGGAGGATAGAGGGATACACCATAAGGTGGTCTTTGCAAAGCCTGTTGGGTCTACTTTGCAGAAATATTTGAGCCTGGCTCATGAAATCTAGAAGAGGGCTTTTACCCTTTGACTTCCACCACTCTCTAAAGCAGGAAGGATGTGGCCCTGCTACTCCTTTGTGTGGGTACTAGAAAGAGTACCAATGGACCGTACCAAAATAATGCCCCCAGAACCCAAGCCTCGGATTGAATCCTCAATATTAAGTAGTCTAGGTCTAGGGGTGATTCCAGTGTTGGTGGCTTTCAGACCAATTCCTGCTTTGATATCACTCTGTGTAGAAGATAAAGCTTCTGAAATGCAGATTTCACGTTGCTGGCCCATTAGACATAAGTGGACTCCATCTCACCTGCTGGGACCTGTGGTCTGGCTGGCTCCAGTTAAAAATGATTTGCCCCAAGGGGCCCTGAGTTCCATTAGCTGATGGGGGCTTCATTCCAAACAGGCAAGTGAATGTTAGAACCGCCTCAGATGCTATCTCAAATGTTCAGCTATAAGAATTCCAACCAACTCAGAACGAAGCTTTATTTCGTTATGCTTCCAGGTCTGGGAATAATGCCAGTGAACTGCTCTCCTTGACAGGTCTCTCATCACTTATAGCTCAAAGGAAAAGAAAAGTGAGCTCCTAAAGTGCCAGGCTGCAGTCCTCCTTGTCAGCTGGCAACACCTCCATGGAACAGCTGAGCAAGAGGGTGAGGAAAGAACTGTCATTCCCTTATCCCTGAAACCTGCATACTGATGATAATTCCCTGTATGTTCCTTTTCAAAGTCTTGCAGAAGGCACAGAGCAGAGGAAAGGACATAGGAGAGGAATAAAAAATCAGTTTCAACTGTAAGCCAATTCTGATAGCTTGGTAGTGGCTGACTTAGTGCTGTGTTAAGAAGGATTCCAAGGCTCTATCTTGGTATAGTGGGAAAGATTGTTATGATCGAAGGAGCATGGGCCCTAGAGGATAGATTGTTTGGAAGCTTGACATATATATGACCTTGGAAGTCACCAAGTCTAAACTCCCCTTTACCCATGCGAAGATGCTGAAGAGCATAAAGGTTAAGTGATGTGCAAAATTTAGTTGCTAAACTAGAGACATCAATCCAAGACCTTAGAGTCTAGATTACTGCTCTGTCATCTATACGAATACTCTTCTAGTCCTGGATTCCTAGAATATCAGATTGTTTGAAATAAGCTAGCAAATTAGTGGACTTTGAAATCCTGTGGTAATTCAAAGCCAATTATTATAATGATAATTTTACTTATGTAATGTACAGCTATTTACCAGCGTGTCTGCACTCATGGAAATCCCAGAGCACTTCTTTCCACTCATTACTGAGTGTATTAGTCCCCGGCTTTGCCAAATATCAGCAGATTCACAAAACAAGTCATCCTGCTTTTAAGATTTAACCCTGTCTATGGTTTAATCTACTTGGTCTGCCAGTGTAACCTGGGAAGGGTCATACCATAGAAAGAAGGAAGTTGCCAAAGACCCACACAATGTAATTCAACAAACATTTGCTGACTGCTTATGTGCACGAGGCATTCTCCTTGGGAATTCTGTCCAAGATGCTGGAAATGAGTAGAGGTGGACCAGAAGGTATCCCTGATATTAGGGACGGTATTGAACTGTATGGATTTTTTCTTTCTTTCTCAATGTTTTGTAGAATTTTTAAAACAGCTCTTTACTAATGGGAGGTTTAAGAGGACCAAGCTTAGAGTAAGCTTTAACTTTCCACCCGCGGATTTGGTTGATGTCGTCAACATCAGGACATCTTTAGGAGGCTGGGACTGGATGCCTCTAAGAAGGCTTTGCAGCATGATTTTTGATCTAGTTATTGAAGAGATTGATTCTGTTTTCATGGTTGGTTTTACACTAAAAAAAAAAAAAAACCTTTGGGGAAGTGAACAAGGAGGATAATATCTGATCTTAAAGCTAAGAATTTTAAGACCAAAATAACTGCAAGAACTACTATTTTCTAGCTAACCAAAATTTGCAGAATTGAATAAGATGACAGCAATTAAATCACACATTAGTTTCAATTTATACTTGTCTTCATAAAGAATTATCCATTTGCAGCAGAGTTATTTTCTCAGTCACGGCTTGCTTAGCTTATTAATAACATTAAATTCCCTGAACATCCTGAGTTGAGGGAGGCAGTCCCAAAGTATGGTTAGTGGCAGGGCCAAGATATCTTGGGACTGAAAAATGTCACAGATGGTGAGTGTCGACTTTCTAAAATAGGAAATGGCACACCTTTGAATTCTCCCATGTCAAACAGTGTAGTAGAGAAACCAATGTTGAGTCTGCTATGTACAACGGCTAAGGGCAAAAGTAAACACATTTGTGAAGAGTAATGTTCTGTTTCTTTGTTACCAGGGCAACTCTTCCAGGTACCTCATGGAGATAAAAGAGATGAAGGTGCCATGGCATGATGATGAAGTAAGAAAAGTAACTGACCTGGGGTATGAAGAGAGTTCTCTCAGAGTCCAGAACTACACTGTCCAGTAGAACAGCCACTAACCACGTGTGACTACGGAAACCTTGAAACACATGGCTAGCCTGACTGTGTAATTGAGTTTTAAATTTCATTTAATTTTAGCTAATTTAAATTGAAAAATTGATACTTCAGTTATTGCAAAACTTTTAAGTATGTTTGGAACAACTTGCATAGATGAATCTACTTTTTTAACTACAAATTTTATGAAATCTAAATACAGATTTCCTGTGAAAATTAAGTATCCAAATTGAGTTGTGCTGTAAACATAGAATACATCAGATTTCAAACTTAAGATAAAAAATTGAATATGAATATTTTGTTAATAATTTTGCAGTAGTCACACATTGAAATGATAATTTTTTGGACATACTAGATTAAATAATTATATTATTAAAACTAACAGACTTTAAAAAAAACTTTTTTAATGTGACTACCAAAATAACTGAAATTACACACATAATTTGCATTATATTTCCACTAGCCTGTGCTGGTTTAGAAAGAGATCTGCCATATTATCCTTGGAGGACATTGTTTTTTGAATAGTTATTAAAATTATCTTCTACACATATGCATACCGAGTGTAACAGTAGGAAGCACATAATATTAGGCAGGTATAGGAAATAATGCATGTTTTTAAAACCTACTACTGAGACCCCTGTAGATTCCTTTTCCATCTAGCAATGTGATCTTGCTTACATGCTCTGGTCTTCCATTTCTTTATACGTCACACGGGAAATTCTGAGGCGATCACTAGTTTTTCTTTTCCCTTGGAGCAGACTAACCCCCACCCCTTTACATTTTTCATTAATAAGTCTTCAGTGGGAAGGCCAGTTTATCAAACAGATAGGAATGGAGATGCTCTGGTTGAAGTGGGAGTGGAGGATTCACATGCTCCCTGCTCCACATTAGCATAGTCCCGTCAGTGCCCCCAACTCTGAGGAGCACGGTTTAAAAACCATGTCACTTGATTTCTAGGCCGAATCTTCCAAGTCTTCAGTTGCTCCATCAATATATGTCCACTGTCACTACCTGGAATCTCTTTCTGAGCTGGACCTGTCACTCCTGTTTACAAGGTCTTCAGAAAGCGTGGTAGTCCTGGTGATTCTCACAGCCACTGTGGATCACGCACACCCCCAAACCGGCTGCCCTGTTGTTCCTGGCCCTTCATGACCCTCAACCATTGCTATGGCAACTGCAAATCATTCCTGGCAAATGCAAACAAAGGGCAGCCATGGAACTGGTGACCTTCTATCTCTCACAGATGGCCCAGGAGGAGCTCCTCTCATATAGAAATTGACGCAGTTCATACCAGTCAAATAAACGCTATGCAGAACGAGGTGGTGCATCACACAGTAACATGAGGGGGCGAACAAATGGGGCATTTTGGTGATGAGTTTTTACTTAGCTCAAACTTCTTTTCCTAAGTGGCATCATTAATAATTCACCCAACCACCCCAAAAGGCCTTTCTGATTTAACTTTAATTATTGCGATGACTGTTTAATTCAATTCCCTGTGGCCTGACTCCACTAGACAGACTGATAGCGTCTCCTTCTCCTTCTTCCCCTTCCCCACTCACGCTCTTCCCTCCCATCCATGAAGGCAGCAAACAAGTCAATCAACAGGTGTGGAAACACCAAGCACTTGCCAGCTCCTGCCGGATAAACATGGGTAAGTTCTTTATTATTTTGATGACTCAATTTCCTTATCTAGAAAATAGGTATACAAATAGTCCTGTTGAGGCTGTTGTCAAGATTCAGTGAGTCATTACATCTACAGAAAATGTACTAAACAGTGCCTGGCACACAGCAATGCTCAAGGCAGGTTAGCTATTCCTGTGGTGACTGATTTGATTCCAATTGCTGGGAGAACTGAGGAATTCTATCATTCTAACTCTCCATGCTGAATTTCAGGGATTCGATTCAACATTTTTTTTTTTTTTTGAGGAAGATCAGCCCTGAGCTAACATCTGCCACCAATCCTCCTCTTTTTTGCTGAGGAAGACTGGCCCTGAACTAACATCCATGCCCATCTTCCTCTACTTTACATGTGGGACGCCTGCCACAGCATGATTTGACAAGTGTAGGTCTGCACCCAGGATCCGAACCACTGAAACCCCGGCCACCGAAGCAGAACATGTGAACTTAACTGCTGCACCACCGGGCCGGCCCCAAGATTCAACACATTGATATTCACTTTGACTTATATTGAGCAACTCTATGGTCACCTGAAAGTCTAAGGGAAGCATTTTTCATTATCTTCACATTTATGTTTCTAATGTGTCCCACATGCTACAAATACCAGGAAGAGGCAGTGGGAAGAAGCTTTCTCTCTCAGGAGTGAACAGAACAGATACAAGGGTGCAGTTAATTCTGGTACCTGAAAGAGTACCATTCTAGAGCCACGTGAAGACCCACAGCACTCTTCTGTCAAAAGGACATTGTTTTAAAGGACAAGCCAATCAGATTTCCCATGTACAACTATCTCATGTGCATTTATTTATGAACCAGATGATCATGCTTCTTTCTCTTTTCCTCTCTCTGTTATTTCATTTCAAGTCCCATAACTCTAGTTTCACCAACCTTCCAAGCTCAGGAGTGAGAAAACCACCATGTTCTAGAGTCATTTCCAAGACTTCTTAATTGGAGCCTTGGGTGAAAATGCCCAGGACCTCATTTGGGTACTGAAGCTGCAGCTTAGGCAGCAGGTGTCTGGGATGGGGCTAGGGCAGTGGACTCATTGGCAAAAAGGAGATAATGAACTTGAGGCTATAATAAATTCTTGCCTACTCACCCAGGACAGAGATTCTGCTTGATCCTGAAATGGGCTGCCATCAAAGTGTTATATTATTATGCATAAATGTATTTTCTTAGGGCCAGGGGAGAGTTTCATAGCTTTTAAATTCTAGACATCCATGATCCAAAAATAAGTTAATAACTACTCAATTTTTTTTTTTTTTTTTTACATTTTTACTGCTTCCATAAAAGGCTGTTTCTTCTCTCATTCTTGCCAACAGGTGCCAGCACTTCACTCATGTAAAGTAACACTACTTGGGGAGAGAAGAGACCAAAAGAGGATGGAGAGTCATTCTAATAAGATGACTGTCACTTCATGCACATCCACTAGAAACCAGACTTCCTCAAAATTGTGCATGTATCAAAGGGCATCGGGGAGGGAGAAGCAGCAGGGAGAGTCCACACGCATACACCTGCCTCTGATCAGGTGGCATTCTCAATTTAGCACACCATCTCGAGCCTCTTGGGATCAGAGGACAGCCTACATTCCCAGAGAGGCCTTCAGCTAACAAACAGGTCACTGACCCAGTCAAGTGATCAGGTTTCCCCTGTATTATATTCTGTCACCCACACTTGAGAAACTCTCCACCTCCTCCTGCAGTGTCAGCCCCACTTCTTTACTGGTCACAAGAGTAGAAGGTCTCTCCCCAACACCTGATCACCCTAACCCTGATTTCAAGTCTTCCACAGGCAAAACCTTCCTAGCTCTTTTGTTTCTTTACCCATTCATCACAGATCCCATTTAGGACACAGCAAATTTCATTCCAGAGCCACGTGAAGACCCACAATACTCTTCTGTCAAAAGGATATTGTTTTAAAGGACAAACCAATGAGATTTCCCATGTACAACTATTTCACGTGCATTTATTTATGAACCAGATGATCATGCTTTTTTCTCTTTTCCTCTCTCTGTTATTTGAATCCAAGTGGACTGTAAATAGAAGACACCAAACATGCTCTCAGTCTCCCTGGCACTTAGGATGGAAAAAATCACATTTTTATAAAAGTAACAGTGATGAAGCCTCAAAATCAGCAGACAGAGATGCTGGGGAGAGGTTCTTAGGCGGAGATGGAAGCCCCAAGTTCAGCCTCCTGTCTCTGTACCCAAGCCCACGGCAACGCCTCTCCTCTCCATGTTCGGAGGATTACAGTTTCTCTGGAATCCTACACTGTGCTTGAGTTCTGTCTCGCCACGTATATTTTTGAGTTTGCAGCTAGAAGGGTCCCTAATGGCAAAGAGTTTCTCCTTCCCTACGCCATCCCTCCATTGCCTGTTTGCAGTATTGCTTTCTTATTTTTCGGCTTCTATCCAATGAAATTGAGAATTTCATCACCAGTGTCAGAAAATTAAACCCAGGGAGCAAAGCAATAGCTCAGGGCATCCCTCCTCTGGCAAGGAGCCAATCCCTGAATATAACTTTGCAAACCCTCTCTGGTTTTCAGAGGTTTAAAAGGATGCAAATGCAAGAGAGAGTCATTTCGAAGCATGGTTTGTGACAGCTAAAATATCTCTGATTGCACTTCAACTCATCTTTGCAATTCATTTTTAAAAAGAGAGAGAACATATTTCAATTTAGAGACTGGTTTCATGAAAGAAGGAAAGGACACGACCTGGCTCAGTCGCACACTTCCCAAGCCGAGAACAGCAGCGCACGCAGAAGAGATGCTTCTTTCTGTGGCTGGGCGTCTGAAGAAGTGTTTGACAGATCATTGTAATAACATCTCTCTACACAATGCAAATACCAACAACACAGTCAGGCAGCTCATGGCTTGGCTCCGTGTCTGCACCTTTCTCTCTCTTCCCAGCAATGCACAGGGTTGACTCTTATTAATTTAGTTTTAAAAGCATCTTCTTTTGAAATGAATCAATATCCAGGGAGATAAAGCAAAACTCTGCTCCTCACACTAATCCTAACTAGACAAACCAATGTCCCAGTATAATACACAGTCAACTACAAATCCGATCATACCCAAGCAATGCATGCAGCCTTTGGAATACAGAAGCTTACACATCACAGAAACCCTAGAATGCCTGTTCTTCCATGTGCTTGCTACAATTCGTAGTTTTCTCGGCAGAGAATAGGACAAAGCTACATCTTAGCCCAGGCTGCTAATAGCAGCGGACAGATGTGTAAGACTGAGGTTTACTCACCAAGCTCCTGTAAGTCCATCTTTCCCAACTACAAATACTGCTTCTAAGCTGCTATTACCACCAAATGTCTTAGAGTCGTCCTCCAGAAGAACAATGTGCTGGAATACCAGATGGTTCCTGAAAAAGCTTGCTCATGAAATAGGTTTCCAGTTGAGCCATGTGAATGGAGACCCGCCGCACACCTTTGAATGGTATACACTTCAAGTCCAGAAGAATAAGCATGTAGCTTTGCTTATGTTTATGGAGCTGGAGCCCAGGGGTGCTCCGATTGGCAGGAATCTCGGAAAGATCAGCCAATCAAAGGGAGCCTCCATTTCAGGGAAACTCCTGCTCATTTATTTAGCATCTTCCGAGATCATCGGCTTTTCTAGGAAGAGCTTTTCTCTTACACTATCACAAAAGAAAAACAATAACTTCATTTCAATTTTAGTGCCCTATCTCTTTCATTAATAAACATATAGGTCATCTTCTTGGTACTCTTCAATACCCCGACTTTTCTTATAAACAACTAAAAAAAAAAGGAAGAAGAAGGAAAAGAAAGAGCTGGTGATGGGCTGAAGATAGTTCATATTCATCAGCCTCCACCTTGTTGGGAGAAAGGAGGGGGGAGTGCCTGGGCTCAATAATTACTGATTCTGTTGCCATGGCAACAGACTGGCTGCAGCGAGTTGGATTCGTGTAGAACATCTGCTGCCAGACCCATAATCAACTGCAATCTCTTCTCTCCCCCTCTCCCTACTTTTATTTGATTATGAGTTTGCTTTCTTTCTCCTCCTCACATACAGTTTTTGTCCGGAAATGTCAAGTGACCGCCTCACTTTGTACACACAGCACGTGCGTCCCACGGGTACTCACATACCCAGAAATGCGTGCATGCAAGAGTGCATCCCAGCAGGGTTCCCACAGGAGGATCCACACTCAGATTCCTACTCAGGAGGTAAACAAACACAAACAGCCCCTCCTGTGCCTCCACTCCTAATTAAAATTTACTGTAAATTAACTTAAAGAATTAGTGCGGTATCTTTTAAAATATTTGTCATCTAACAGCTCTGAAAGCCCCCAAATAAAAGTTTGCAATGGCGTTTCTCCGAGGGCACTGTGGTGGTTCCTAGCAAACTTTTGGAATGAAGCGATTAAACCGGGAAGCTTATGGAAGATTTTTAAGCACAAAGTCTTTGGGCTCAGCTTTGTCTCTGCATTAGCACCTCACCCAGGTGCCCTGAACACTGGAGATCTCCCTGGGGATTTCCTCAGCCTATTTACATCCTCTCTGACTCCTCCCCTGCCTGCTCCAAAGTCTCCTGGTTGCATGACCAGAGTTAATATGACTCTGGATGTGTTGCTATTTTTATCTTTAACAGCAGGGGCCGCCACTGAGCAGCAAACGGGTGCAAGTCTGGTCAGACCCAGGAGGGGGATCTGATGGTGAAGATCTCACATGTGGGTCTGCGGGAAGCCCTCAATTCTACTTTTCTAACTGAAAATGGCAAGTGTCAAAGAAGGCTATGATTCCGCCTTCAGTTAGAGAGAAAAGAATTATTCTCTGTGCCATCACTGTGAATTTCAAGGAGAACCTTCTCAGTTTCCCGAAGGTCTCTGCAAGCCTGGTGCCCTGAGACCATGAATGACACAGACCAGGCTTTGGAGGGGGCTGAGGTCTGCTCTTTGCATGTTCTGGCTCTTGAAGCCCAGGTGAGCTATCCATTTACCACACACTCACTGTCTCATAAGCAACAGTAGCCCTGGGCCTCCTTTTTCCCTGACTCTCAGTCCAAACCCCATTTCCATCCACCTCCAAGTGCTCAGTTTTGAACCCATGGTCTTGATGTTGGATTTGCTCTTTTGAGAAACTGAATCCTGGTTTTCCATTTTGTCTCTTTGTGCCACTGTGAGCCTGTGAAAAAATTCTCACCCAAGTTCTGCCTCTCATACACCCAGATCCAACACTGGTAATCTTTCTCAGCTCTGCCCTCCAGGGCCGTGGCTAGCTCACGTTTTCTCTATCACCTTTCTAGAACATCTCTAACCTCTCCTGCCTACTCTCCTCTGCCTAGAGACACCTACCTTTTGCTCTCTCACCCACCTGAGACTGTCCGAACCCTCAATTTTTTTTTTTAAAGATTTTTTTTTCCTTTTTCTCCCCAAAGCCCCCCAGTACATAGTTGTATATTCTTCGTTGTGGGTCCTTCTAGTTGTGGCATGTGGGACGCTGCCTCAGCATGGTTTGATGAGCAGAGCCATGTCCGAGCCTAGGATTCGAACCAACGAAACACTGGGCTGCCTGCAGCGGAGCACGCAAACTTAACCATTTGGCCACAGGGCCAGCCCCCAACCCTCAATGTTTTTATGCAGAAGCATGTCCTTCCAACCAGGTCTTCCCTCAATCAAAATTTAATTATTTGTTCAACAAATATTTAGTGAGTGTTTGTATGTCAGACACAGTGCTAATGACAAAACAAAGTGACAAAAAATGGCTTTTGCCTTACAGCACAATGACTCTAGTGGAAGAGGCAAAAAATATTAAAGTATAACTGTGATTGGGGTATGAAGGAGAGCTATGAGCACAAATAAGAAAAATACTTGACTTAGTCAGGTAAGGAAAAGTATCTCAGAGGAAGAGATAGTTGAGCTAAGATCTAAAGGAAGAGTAAAAGTTAAGGTATTGAAAGTGAGGGGAACAGCATCTCAGACATAAGGAATAGTACATGCAAAGATCTGCCTAGATGCACACTGCCTAGGAAGGAATGTGGCATCTTTGAAAACTCAAAAGAAGCCAAATGTTGCTGATCACAGTGAGAATGATTAAAAGGATGGTGTGAGACGAGCTTGGAGCGCAAGCAGAGGGTGACCTTCAAGGGTTCTAGAGACCACATTAAGGAGTATGGCTGTTATCCTATGAGCAATGACAAGCCACTGAAGAACTAACTCCATTAAACGACTCCCCGTCCCCCTACAACACCTACATAACTCAATATATTCCTCAGTTGATCTCCATAATATATTAACAGGATATCAGTCTGATTAAAACAATCTATTTCAAGGCATCTATAACCTGTTGAACTGGTCTAGTTGTTGACATTTACTGAACAATTAATAATCCAGGTAGCATTATAAGCACTTTATCTGGATTAACAAATTTAGTCCTCACAACAACCCCGTGAGGTATTATTATTATCCCTATTATGCAGAATGAGGAAAGGTTAAGTAACTTGACCAAGTTTACAAAGATAAAAAGTGGGAGAGATGGGGTTTGAACTGAGGGATTCTAGCTACAGTTTCTTTAAGTGTGTTCTACGGGGACCACATGGATCAGAATCATTTGGAGTTCTCATCAATATGCAGAAGGCTGGGGTCTTCCTGAATCCTTCCTAAACCAGGTTCTCAGGGAGTGGAGTCTAGGAACATTTTCCCCAGCTCTCCAGGGATTCTTACACACACGACAGTTTGAGAATCAGTGCTAAGAGACGCTTGCATAAAGGGAAAGAAGACTAACCCTAAGTTAATCTTTAATGTATAAAATGGAGAAAGGTGTTTCTTTCTTGAGAATAGGAGTTTCACTACTCCAACCCATCCCAACGGATCTGTCTACATCGGAACAAGGTCACCTTCCTTTGAACGACTGCAAATTCTAGAGTTGAGGGCAGACACTGTAACACAGTTAGGGGCTCAGGAGCTCTGCCAATGAGCAGGTATATGAAGAAAGAACAACTGAATTTCTAAAGACCAGATTGAGCAGGTAGTTAAAGATGCTATCGGACCTGCCAGCAGTAAGATAGGTAGATCACGCATTAGCAGAGACACTATGACATGCCATATATTTTCTTTAGGTAGCTTTTCCTAGAAAATTCATTTTTAAGACAAAATTGCAAGGTAGACAGAGAGTATTTGTTGGCCTTCAGTCTGAGCCACCCCCCTCATCTATTCAAAAGCTAGCAAGTGAGCTCTTTGGTTCACCTGCCAGTCACCATTTTAGTTCTGAAAAATAGGCAGTTTCACCTACATTTCCAGAAGGGCCACTTTATACAAAATAGCTACAGAGTCTTTGGAGAAACATCCAAACAATTTTCCCATGGAATCTTGGCTAGTAGTTTTGTTACTGAGTCACAGACTGGGTTAGTTAACGTGGCCGTTATTGGGTATTCTTCCCTTTCTAGACTGCGCAATGAAAAGAGTATGTATGATCTTGGAGAGCTGCGGATGAACCTCAAAAGAAACGGAGACAGATTTTATTGGTTTGATAGTTGCACTACTGCTTGTCAAGCCCCCAAGAACTGATACGAAGCATATACCTAATGGACTTTCACTCCAGAGGCTCACAATGTATTATCAGGAGCATAGCATCAAACTTCTGACACATTCAGATTTATTAGCTGTTGTCTACCAGATAGGAGAAGGGAAGCACGGCATCAAATACCTAGAAAACTCAGGAGGAAAAGATCACCCCTGAGCATCTGAATAAAATTCAGAAGAAATCTCCTTCCATTTCACCCCCACGTTACAGCCTGTACTCTCGGCTCTGCTCTGGTTAGGCACTGCTGGTGCCATTTATCCTGCATTGTCTTGGGACAGATTCAATCTAATTAAATTCTATTCCTTTCCATAAACATGATTTATTAAATGTGTTATTACCAAATCTGATATAGTTTCATATTCCTTTGTAATACTTTTAAAATAAATTCACAAATCAAAAAGAATTCTGTTAGGTGACATGTACTTTGAGATCAGAAAATATAGACTATTGTATATATTGACTGCTGTAGAATCATTTCTAAACTAGCTGTCCAAATTTTCCTTAGTCTACCTACAGGTCTTAACTAAAATGAGCACAATTTATACTGAATATTTAAAAGGGTGCTGAAGGGGATTCTACTTACTGGGTTATAGAGATGAGGCACGAATAGCAAATCCTTCCATTTTCCAACTCCCAGTCCAAAACGGATTACTTCGGCAACCTGGGCATCCATTTCATCAAGATGCACGTTCATCGCTGGCAATGAATGTGATGGTAATAACCCCCTTAGCTCATGACATGGCTACATTGAGCCCCATTTTTCTTTGGTTGATTCATTCTTAAGAGGGAGGTCATTAGGGCCAAACTGAGTCTCAAGAAAATTCCAAACAAGTAGGATACGTACTGCAGAAGGCTCATCTCCAACTACATTTAGCCTTCTTAGGGCACCTTCCTTTTCTGACCATGCATATGCACGTGCGCCTACACACACACACACACACACGCTGACTTCACTTCCACCCCTGTCTAAACGAAATATGCCCAGCACAGACCACAGAACCAGACTATATCTCCCAAGGGTGTAGGGTCAGAAGTAGAGACTCTGTTCTAATAGGTCAGAAGCATAATTACTGTTGGCTCAGTTCGACTTCTTTATTTCACTCAAGAGACATTGAACAGAGATTTCTCTAGCCCGTGGGGTGGATCAGTGTATCTCTGATTTTTTTTACATGGTACATTTTAAAACCAAAACATATGCAAAACCTCAACTAGACATATCTTTTTATCCCCAAGGGGAGATGATCATAAGAATATTCCATAGAAAAATCCCCAAACACAGACAGCTGCTTCTCTTTTTCTCACCCTCATGGTGAGATGTTCATAAGCAGAAGTTAGAAAGCCTGCTATACTGTCACTTTATCTCTAGGTCCCAGGATGCTAAGTTCTATGTGACATAGTCTCAACATCTGTCGGAGAATGAGAAAAATAACAGCAAGTGCAGATACAGTGCTTACAATGGGCCAATACCATAAAAATGCCCTTTTTCCAAAAAGGGAAACTAAAACCCATGACATTTGAGGAGTATGTTTATAGTCACTATCCAGTAAGTGATAGACTCCGGATTCAAACTCAAGTGTGTTCGTGGACACTACAAGCAGTATACTACACCATAGCCTCAGAGCTCGCACAAGCAAAAGGTCTAGAGCAGATGGGATTGTTCCAATAGCAGCCTAAGGTTGAGTTATACTTTGTAACTCATATTTATAAGGCATTAATATGAGGAAGTTTATTTCCCTGGACTTTACTATTTTTGTATTTCCCTTAAAAATATAAGCAAAACCTACATACACTGAAATAAAACCATATCCATAAAATGCAAACTTATTTATAAACAGATCTTCAACCCACACATTTCTTCTTCCCTTCTCCAGAGCACCAACCTCTGACAGGTGACCATGCTTTGCTTTCATAGGCTTGGGGAGTCAAGGTCTGGAAGTCCTTGGGGTATGATGGACTTGACCAAATGGAATGGTTGACCTGAAAAGAACCTGTGGGTCAGAGGAGCAAGGCCTGATATAATTCTTCTCTTATAATTCTGAGTGCCTTCAAAGAGATAGTTGGCGAAATTCTGAGAGCTTATCATCTTGCCAGCTTGATTTTTCCAAATGTACCAGGGAAATGCATTCCAGAATTGCAGGCTGATGAAAAATCATGCCAAAAGGAAAAATGAAAATGCCAAAATCCTCAGCTTAGCCTTGCCAAGCATGTCCTGGCAATATGGTGGCAAAAAAACTGCTGGGCCAATGGTATAACATTCTTTAGATGACGTAAAGTGGTAAACAGTTTCTTCACCATTAGGAAAAGGGAAGCTTCTGAGCTGTAATCACATTCTTTTTGGTTTTCAGATCTAATGCATAAGTAAACCTCTACCAAGTCTGAAACATATATCAATTTCACATGCAAATAATTCCATCTTTCAAGAAAAAAATAGTTTCTGATATTCTCAATAAGAGGACCAATTTCATTGCAGTTGGTAGAGATTAAATCTGTTTTATCAAATGGTTAATACTGGATGCTCTTACTTTCTCTGCTCTTTCTGCCCACAGGTTGACAGATAACCTATGTGTCCTGGTCTCCTGTTACAAGAAGGATTACACTGCAACAGAATAGGATAAGCCAGGGATGAGGGGGAAGAATGGATGGTTTGCTGTGCAAAAGGGAAACCAAAAAGATCAAGACTATAAGTAGATGCAATTCTAGCCAGGCAAGGAGCAGAGAAGAGGTAGACACTAGAGATTTAGGCAGTCAATTCCAGGGAGGTCATGTTCGGAGATGTGGAGGGGGATAGGCAAAGCAGAAGGAGTCTGAGGACCTGTAAGGGGGTCCAAGAGGTCTGTACAGGGCCAGATATGGAACCACAATATGAAAACACATCTAGGACCAAGGGGGGTCACCACGTAGAATTCTAGAGTGAGGCCTGTTTAAATCTGGTTATTTTTACTATATCCATTGGTAAAGAAGTTGGCTTTGTTAGAAGCCAATCACATCACCATCATGTGCCCACAGTTTCAGTTAATATCACCAACAACCCAGGTCCTTTCTAGGAAAACCAACTCAAAGAGTGCCTACTCATGGCGTACCAGCATTGCTACCATAAGGCCAGGCTTGCTCTTAAATTCAGTCCTTCAATATCATCAGTTTGGAAGAGCCAGATTGCTTCAAATTGTTCTCTATTCTACTTCCAATTAAAGGAAGCTTTGAAATGTGAACCATGACCCCTAGGCAAATGATGTTAACAAGTTCTTCCCAATTCTTACAAAGAAGGAAATTTGCAACCTAATTTGTGCAGCAATTAAATTCAGACCAAAATATAATTTTATTTTATTGCTCAGTACTTGCCTGCATTTTAAGCCAGTAATTGCAGGAAGGAGTTAATTTAATAATACAAATAAAAATTGGCCTCGAAGGGCAATAACGTGCAACATCCCTCCCCCTCCATGTATGAAATCCCAAGGCAGATATGAAACATGATTTCCAAAATGCATTGCCTACAATTCTCTTAACACAGTGACAAGCAGGAGAATTGCGAAGCAAATATTTCAGATAATCACATATGTTCAACCATGAATAAATGTTCTTGCTTATATTTTTGGGGAATCTATTGTGTGTTAGACATCTCTCATCTGTTCTGTACATACACTAAAAAAACATATTTCACCAAAAAAGTCCAGTTTGGAAGTAAGGAATTGGCCTCTATTCACTCAACTAACATTTAGGAAGTGCCTATAACGTGCTTTCCCATGTTGCCTCAGGTTTCTTTCAAGTCTTAGGAACTCAAGAATACAGCCTTAATAGCTTGGAAGTAATAAAGTTCCATTTACTGTTTTCTCTTCATGTATTTGTTATATTGCATGTCTTTTCCCAGTCAATTCTGTTCTGCTCACGTGGAAAGCTTCTACGCATACACTAAAACCCTTCTATGGAAAGTCCTTCCTCTATGTAATTCCCTCCTTTGAATTACTTTTGTACAATGTATGGGCTTTTGCAATTGCACATGTCACGCTATTTCATAATTGTCTCTTTCCAGAGCTATCCCTGATACAGTGAACTCCTTAGAGTCAGATTTACTAACACGACACCAGGAATACCATCTCTAGATGTCTCTGGTATCTTAGCCAGGAATACAAAATCTTTTTGCAAACCTTTACGCTTAGGGAAGTTACAAAAGCCTTCTGAGTACTTCTCTGTCCTTCTACCCAACATCACGGATAAAGTTATGAGATAAGGATATCTTTGAAAACATCTCAGTGACTCATCTCATGTTTTCTCCCATTCCTTCCTCCTCCCACTCCTGCAATCCTCAGCCTGAGAGAAAAGAGAGTGTGCAGGAAAGCACTCTTGAAACCTCCCCTTCAGAAACCCATTTTACAAGCAGCCCAGGTGCTGGGCCCAGCTCTGTCTGCAATCTGGCTCATTTTTTCAAGGATGTCACATCTGCTCAGAACTTCCTTCCAGTTAATGAGTCTTCCTCAAATGGAGCCTCAGAGGGCTTTCTGTCTTAGTACCAATCAAGCTCAGGCTGAAGATGCGAGGCACTGGCTGAGCTAGCACAGCTGGCTCAAACCCATGCTTTATTTCAAGGAAGAATAAAACAAACTTAGCCTGAATTTATAACATGGGGTGTTGAGGTCGAAGCATTTCCTCTAGACCAGGAATACTGATCAGATCACATTTGGAGTTGGGTGACGGGTCTGCACTCCTGTATTTTAAGTTGTTTTTTAAAATATGACTGTAAGAACATACACGTTCAGTGGAGAAAACGTGTAACATTAAAAACATACTAAAAGAGAAAAAACTATAATTAATCACATCATGCAGAAGAAACCATTGTTAAAATCATTCAGATTTAAGGTTAAAACCTTCTTCGTTTGTATTTTTACTTAAAGACATAATTTTGCATTTGCTTTCTCTATAACGTAAAAGATGTTTCTTATATTTAGATCCTATTCACAAATGTTATTTTCAATGACAGAAAAATTTAACATATAAATAAATATGCCTACAAATTAATTTATCATATCCTCGTTGCTGAATTGTTGGGTTATTTTCCATTTTCTTGTTGCTATAAACAACAATGAAATGAACATCCATATGCATACCTTTCTTTTTCTCTCTGGAAGGTCTGTGATTCTAAATAGCTGCACTGTAATGCATGGCTTTATAAATGAGGTCATCAATTGTTGTTGAATTTCCTAACAGGAACTTTGTCCCAACAGATTTCCTAAAATTCTACTGAAGTGTCAAAGTGTCTGCCAGCGAAGTTGTAACAAGGAGCCTTTTAATGTCACTGTGGATGCCAATTCTGCCTTTCCTTTTGTAGCTCCAAATCTTCCGCTCCACATAAACAAGGGAGGGACGGGGAGGAGGTAATCAGCTTCATGAAGAACCGGAGACTAGGTCTCCCAGGCTCAGGCACAGCCTGGTTGGGAATGTGAGTGTGTTTGCGAGCATCCCAGCCCCTGGTCTCTGTGCAGGAGCACATGCCAGCACAAAAAATCAATTGGCTTTTGTCAGGCAGTGAAATAAGACCAAAGCAAAACCTAAAGGTGTATGTAAGGCACGTATACAAAAAGCTTCCTTTTCCTTCTCTCCTGGAAATGCCTTAATTTTTTTTCCTCGTCTTAAAAGAAATTGTCACTCTAAAGAGTCACTCCTTCTCCCATCATATATTAGCCACACAATGCCCTTCCCTTATGGAGTGAATTTATTCAATAGTTTGCAAAGTTTGTTCTAGAATGTGCTTTTCCTAATTATCAGTTTACCGAAAAAAAGCAGCATTATCAGGTTCTTTTTTTTTTTCCATTGGCTGGATAAAAATTCAATCCAGGTAACATTTGTTGACTACCTATCTAATTTTTTTGGTAGAAACCCTGGGCTAGAAAGGTGAGAAAGAATTTGTCCTTGTTCTCAGGAATAGTCAAGAAGGAGATCTATGGTTTTCAATGGGTCCTTCCAGGATTCTGTAGCATTGCCTGAAGGCAGCCATGAGGTGTGACAAGGAGTGGCCAGGGACCTGTCTGAAACAAGCTAACTGACTAAAAGAAACTCAGTGTGTGACTGAGTATGTTAAGTGCTACAAGAGAGGGAAAAAGCAAGTGTACCTAAGAAGAAACAGTTAATTCCACCTTCTGGAAGGGCTCCACTGGGGCTATGAGCTGGACCTTGAAGGATGGGAAGAATTTCAACAGAAAGGATAAATGGTCTTCCTTGCTGAGGGAACATGGGTAAGGATAGAGACTTGGAAGTGCAAAGGACGCTCTGGGGTCCATCAGTATGATTAATTATAGGTTAGTAGGGGGTGTGTCGTAGGGCACAATAGGCATTTTATTTGGAAAAGTGGTTTGCAATACAATATGGAGCTTCTGTTACCATGCTATAAGAAGAGGGAGCCAAAGATTTTTGAATATGGATGTGTTATTAGAAGAACTGTGCGTTAGAAATGTGTTTCTGGCAGCTAGGGGAAAGAGAACTTATAGGTGGGCTGAGTCCAGATTGAGAGAGAACAAGCAAAGGACAAACACAGTCTACACAAGAGAAGATGGTGGCAGGAAGTAAGGAGGTAGTAATAAAAGCCAGACAAGCCCTTCTCATACACTGGTGGAGCCATGGGATCTGGAGACTTATAAGGAGAAGAGGTGAGGAAGCCAGTGATCACTCCAAGGTCCCAATTATAAGAGACAAGGTGGCTTGTCTTGCCACTCCTAGAGTTGAAGGATGGGTAAAGATGAGAGATGGTGGGTGGGGAGGAGGAGATGGTAGGAGAGAAACAAGAAGGGCTTGTAAAATGCCTAAGCTGGAGGGGTCAGTGAGAGGTGTAGCAGTGCCTCGGGAGTCATAGGGAATGGAGAGCATCCCAGGAAGCACAGGTGGGAACAGAAACCAATGCTTCAGGGCGATGGAACAGGATGAGCATTGGGAAGAGAGCGTCAGATGTGACACTCAGGAGGTGACTGCTGACCTAAATAAAGAAATTTCTGTGGGTGGACGTGGGTGAACATCAGACTACAGCGAGTGGAGGCGGTGGGCAAGAGGAGATCGCATTCTCTCCTGGAAAATTTGCCAATGCAGGAAAGGAAAGAGATTGGATATGAACTTGAAAGAAGAACAAGGGTGAAAACAGCATTTTTAAGGATGAGAGAGATTTTGGTAGCTTTTTACACTGAAGAGAAGAAATTGAGTGAGAAGGAGGGAGGATGCCAATAAGCATAAAGGTGTAAAGGATAAAAGATTTATTTTTATAAATTTTTTGATGTCTATCTTTTTCATCAGAGCAGAGATTCAATGTGACTTCTTTCCAGTCTTAAATTAGAATAACTAAACAATTCCTTTCAATCTCCACTTGCCTCTAAGAAATCATGTCTTTTGTGGCTAAAGAGGTTTTCAAATATTCAAAATATATTATTAGTGCATTTTAGAGTCATCTTTCTCTTCTTGAGCTTAGTTATATTTTTAGTTACTTAAGAAATTTTTTTTTCTAAAAATATCATTAGTGACTGGAACAATGATAATTATTTTACTTCTTCTTTTATATGGTATATAATGTATCTATCTTATGTGTGTGTTCATTTCTAAAGCCACGGTAAGATAGTTTTTAATAGGAGAGAGTGGCCAACAGGGGCAAGTGCTGCAAAAAAGGCAAATAAGATACAGATTTAAAAATGTTCATCAGGTGCCGGCCTGGTGGTGCAGCAGTTAAGTTTGTACGTTCCGCTTCTCAGTGGCCTGGGGTTCGCCGGTTTGGATCCCGGGTGCGGACATGGCACCGCTTGGCAAAAGCCATGCTGTGGTAGGCGTCCCACATATAAGGTAGAGGAAGATGGGCATGGATGTGAGCTCAGGGCCAGTCTTCCTTAGCAAAAAGAGGAGGATTGGCAGCAGTTAGCTCAGGGCTAATCTTCCTCAAAAAAGAAAAAAGAAGTTCATCAGAGGTCATTCTTGACTTTGTAAAAATCAGTCACCTTTGAGACCTAAAGAGGTTTCCAATTATTGACAATATAATCTACCACTTTTTAAAGTCATATTTCTCTGCTTGGTGAGGGCAGAAGACAGGTTGCAATGGATTAATAAGTTAATGGGAAGTGAAAAGAAGAGATGGTAAATAGAGGTAACCATTTGAGGAAATCCGGCCTGTGGGGGCAGGGTGCACAGAGGATCAAGAAAGAATTATTTATTTGCTTTTTAAAATGCAGGAGATTTGAGTACACATATATGCTGGTGAGAAGATAGCATCCAAGAGGATGAGACTGATCAAGGATTAGAAAGGATAACTCACGGAGTAGAACCACAGAGCAGATAAGAAGGGAGAGAATGCAAAGCACAGAAGGAGGAATCCACCTCAGGCACCAGGGACACCTCTGTCTAGAAAGGAGAGGGTTGGTGAGTGCCTATGTAGGAGAACCACTCAGGCTCATGCAGTAAGCTAGAGGCAAAGCTGGACTAGAATCCATGCCTCCCCACACCTAGTCTGGAGCATGGTATAATCTTTCTTGTCCTTTCCCTCATGAAATGGTCCAAGTGCTTTACATATATTAGGATAAACCATAACGAATTTTTAATTTTGTAATTCAGTAATCGTCAAGTAATGGCCATCTCATATGAGCAGCCTAATAGTGGCTCATTTAACCCTCACAACAACTATATTAAGTTCCGTAGTTCACAGATGAAGAGACTGAGAAACAGGGCAAGGTAATTCATCTTCCCAAGAACACTCAGCAAGGAAATAATGGAGCCAGGGTGTGAACGTCCCTCCTCGGTCTGGGGTCAATGCTCTTGACTTACTGAACTTATTGATTCAATTGATTCTTTCTTTGTGAATTTCCAAACCCTCCCATTGATTCCTCAGCCATGGGTGTGAGTTGGGGAGTGGGAGGTGGGTGGAGTGAGGAAGTAGGGGTGGGGAGCCAAGGCTGAGGATGTGTCTGTGGCAGCTTCAGGTCTCCATTATCAGCCAACTCTGTCGTGAAGTGTTTTATAACTCGAAAATTTAATGAATACAAAATTCTGGTAAACTGTGTCAAAAAACCATTGAAATCTTTTAGTTGCAGTCTTATTTTTCTGGTACTTGTACAAGTGGGTTTTATATATCTGAAAAAATTCAAAAACAACTCTCTATCCCTGACTGACCAGTGTCTGCTTAGTTGAGTTTTGGAGCAAATATCCAGGAGTGCCCAGTGCCCTGACCACAATAAAACAAGTTAAGCAGCTTTTTCTAACACACTTGAGGGTAACAGCCTCTCCATTTCATGTGTACTTTTTATCGTGATACATACATTTTAATAAGAACAGCATCTCTGAGGCATGGATCTTATCCTTTTCTGCTTCTGCTTTAAGAACGCACCACGACCTGGGAGCTCTCGGACAGAATCCCATGCTCTGTTGCTTCACAAAATGGAAGTCTGGCTTTATTTGCCAATGACATTTACTTCTGTGGCAGCTCAAGCAGCAAAAAGCCATATGCCATACGCGGTGGATCCAGCCAAGGCATGCAAAGGGATATGTGAAAGAGAAATAAGGAGAGCGGGACCAGAAGAGTTTTAGGGAGTTGACTGCCTCCAGCACTTAGAACACACAATCACTGTGGCAAGAATCAAGTCTTCCTACTCTTCTGCCACTCTTGGGGAATGCAATTTTTCCTCTAACTTAAGAGAACTTTGAGCGATAAGGGTAAAATACAAAAGATAATTTTTGTGAACTGCATGATGTGCTCACATTTACTATTTAACACGCCTGCTACACAGTCACACGTTTCTTAGGTGTGCCTGGGGAGACAGCAGTCATGGAAATGGGATGGTCTGCCTGGAGGCACCATTGTCCTTGGCACTGGAAGGCCTCTCGGGGGCCATCCTGTGAAAGGATAAGCGCCATTATTGACGTTATTTTTCCCCGCTGGCCTGGAAATGAGACTAGTTGGGAAAGAGAGTACTCCCCAAATGGCCAAGGTATGTGGGTTAAGCAGGCCTAAGAGTGATATAAGAAATAAGTGAAGGTGAGAAAGTGAATCAGAGGGATATGTTTTTTTAACTAGGGCCTCCAACCACACTCCTCAGAAAAGAGATATTCAGTTTATTTTGCAACTACTCAATGTCTTTGAGGCTTTCCATTCATCTTATATAAAGCTGCCTATGTAGAAAAATAATTACCTCTGTCATTTTTATTAAGAAATGAATGGCAGGGGACAGACCCGTGGCCGAGTGGTTAGGTTCGCGCATTCTGCTTCGGCGGCCCAGGGTTTTGCTGGTTCGAGTCCTGGGCGTGGACATGGCACCGCTTGTCAAGCCATGCTGAGGCGGCATCCCACATGCCACAACTAGAAGGACCCACAACTAAAAATACACAACAGTGTACCAGGAGGCTTTGGGAGAAAAAGGAAAAACAAAAAATCTTTAAAAAAAAAAAAGAAATGAATGGCAAAATCATTTTGTAACTCCCTCAAAGTTTTGACATCTGAATAAGAGATTTAGAATGAAGGGTCTAGAAGTTCTTCTCAATAAGGTCTGTTGGCATTTTGGCCAAGAAAATTCTTTATAATGTAGAACTGCAGAATACTTAGTATCTATGGTCTCCAGGAAATGAACAACAGTGATCATTTCATATTAAAATGGTGTAAATTAACTCAGCTATTGGCCCAGTAGATCATTTTAAATAATGAGTGAATTAAACATTTCTGGCCATTTATTCATTCAACATTCAATCCAAGGTAATTGGACAGATACTACTTTAAAAAGCATCTGGAGGACATTAAGATTTAAAGCTATAGTTCTTGCTTCCAATGATATATTGACTTAAATTAGAAAGGTTTGTAAATAAACTACTATTATACAGTTATAGATATTTTCCAAAAAAAAATTTGAATTCCATGTGGAGAGGGCAGAGGTGTAGAATTTCATTTTGAATGAAAGAGAGATGGTAACTATCTTACTGAGGTGGCACTTGTGCAAAATCCCAAACTAGAATTTCCATAGGCAGATGGGGGAAGACATTGCTGGCAGAAGGAATGGGGATGAGCAAACACCTGAGATATGAAAGTACTGTGGAATACACAAGGAATGGTGGGAAGTTCAGGATACATAGAGTTTAGGGTAGGTATAGGGTGAAGATATGGGGATGAAACAGGGAAAGTATGTTAGGCTAATTAAAAGAAATCTGAACATCTTTAAGGCCATGAAATTTTATGAGGCAGGCAATGGACAGCCACAGATGGATTAAAGGCAAGAATGATGAGGTCAAATCTGTGTTGAAAGACATTTGGAAAGTGGGAAAGTTTCAAAGCAAAGAGACAAGTTACTGCAACCATTGATGTCTTGGTCAGCTATTATTGTACTAATGCTGTGTAACAAAAAATCCCAACAGCTAAGACATTCTTCTCATACTCACAGGTCTATAGGTCAGCTGAAGAGGCTGTTTTAAGCTGTGATTCTGTGAGCTTACTGGGGAAACTGTACTCTATATGCCTCACTCTGGAACCTACACTGAAGGGGCAGTGGCTACTCACGGTATGTACGTCATCTTATGGTGAAGGTATTAGTGCAAGGGCCCGACTCAACCACAAAAGCAATAGTCAGCCCTCTCCTCATTTCACATCCATGAGCATCTCACTGGCCCAGGCAAACCATCTGGCCAAGTCAAAAGTTAAGGGAAGAGGAAACACACTTCACTCACCATGAGGTCATAGCAAGGATGTGGCTATATACCACTCCCATGGAGCAGTGAAGAAGTGCAACCAGCCATCTACCAGATTGGAGTGAGAGAAGATGAAGATATGAACCAAGGCAACAATGAGAAGGCAGGGGACCTTACAGTGGTTGCAGTAACTTTTGTCACTGATTGGTTTCACAAAGCGAGACTAGTCTGTAAACTTCCAAATAGAAACTCACTCGACTGTGAGCTCCAGAGGGCAGGAACCACCTCTCCAGTTCACCTCTGTATTCCCAGTGTCTAACACAGTGCCCACTGTGTTGTGGACACAAAGATACTTGTTGAAAGAATGGACAGCATTTAAAGTGTAAGTTGGATAGTGACACTATTAACCAAGAGGTGGCCATGCTGTGTGTATGATAGTTGTGGGATAGTAACATTGAGTAGCTTCTACATCCTGGGCACTGAGTAGATAGATCCTGAGAATACAGAAAAAGCAAGGCTCTGCTGACAATTAAACAGACAATTGCAGTTCACTGTTGTAAGTTCTAGGATATGTGTATTCACAGGGACAGAGCAAGGGGAGCACTTGAGTGCATCTGAGTGAGTTGTTGCCAAAAGTGATAGTGGCAGGGCTTGAGAACTTTCCTAGGGAAGGTGTTGGCCCAGCATGGGAATGATATCTGAGTTGACCACCTGCCTAAATGATTTCCTCCCACATATTTTCACTGAGCACTTACTATTATTTTTAACTTTACCAGAACTGCATGGAAAATACATAGAAACAACAAAAGAAAGGGGAGAGAGAGAAGAAGAAACTAGCAGTTTGGAATTCTCATCTCTCAAATTCAAGTGTTCATGTTTATTTTTCTCCATAGCTATAACAATTGCCACAAAACAGCTGTCAAATTTAGCCCTACCCTCTTCTTGCCTCTGAACTTTCACTCTTGGTTTTGACCTATTTGACCCAATGGCTTAGATCTATGCCTGGAGATGGAGCGGGCAGGTCAGCACCTGACATTGAACCATATAGGTATTTGTCAAATATTTGGTGAAACAAAGGTGGATAGTCTTGACCCATCATTAATTGCTGCTCAGATATAAAAGAAGGATTTAAAAAAACCTGCACAAGCACATAAGGAGTGTAAGTTAACAACTGAATTATGCACATTTAAATAAATAAATATATATACTTTTTTTTAATAGGAGACTTTATTTACTGAAATTCATTTTGCAGCCCTGTTTCTTTTTTTCTTTTTTGGGAGGAAGATTGCCCCTGAGCTAACATCCATGCCCATCTTCCTCTATTTTGTATAAGGGACACCACCACAGCATGGCTTGATGAGCAGTGTGTAGGTCTGCACCCAGGATCTGACATGGCAAATCCTGGGTCACCAAAGCAGAGTGTGTGAACTTAATTACTATGCCACCACACTGGCCCCAGTAAATATGTATTTTAACCCCTGACTCCCTAGATCTTGTATTTTTGCAGGGGATATTCAGAAATCTCACTTGGGATCTTCTAACTTTTCCAGGTTCCTACATTGGAGCCTTGCAAATGGCTTCTGATCCTATTGTCTCATTCTGACTTCTTTTCTCATCTTATCTAGCGCCATCTTTGCCTTTCATCCCCCACCTCACCCCAACATCTAGCACTCTCAGTTGGCAAGAAGGAGCACTTGTATGACAGCACCTTTATATCCTTCTGTTCTACCTCAGGAAACGCATCCCTTTGTAGACGTGCACTCACAACTCCCATTTAACATAATTTACTTTGCAATTACAAGATAAATATTTTCTTTCAAAGGAGGACTTGTATTTCATGAGAGACTGCCATCTAATGGTACTCTTCTTCGCTATCCAACTCTGATTCCTGTCTGCCCTTTCATTTAAAATGCCTAAATCTCATTATGCCTTACTTAAAATGGAGGTAATTTCCTTTTAATTGGACATATACTAATAAAATGGTTTCTGTGTCATTATCAAATCCCTCATATAATCCACAATGGACTATGGGATTCAGGTCATAGGAACCAGTTAACAATTCATACAGTGCCCTAAAGTATAGTTAAAAAAAGGGAAAGAAGTTTCAGAAGTCACTGAATAGAGTTAAGTAGAGCAGTTAACTTAAAGAGTCATCATTATTTTCCTGTTCAGGGATGGTCTGCGATTGAACCAGGAGACTGATGTAGCTCACTGCTGTCCAGCAGAAGAACCTATCAATTCTTTTCTTCTCACAATTGGCAAGTCTCAATTTGGCACAAGTTACCCATGCAAAGAAAGATACACTTTGGAAATGAGAATAACTCCAAGCCAGATCTTGCACACAAAGGAACTCCCAAGATACATCTTTGCTATTGTCAGGCTTATCCAAAATCATTCATGAGACTCAATCATGGTAAAGAGCATTTTTATAAATGCTCCAGTTACAGAGACTGTTGAGAAAGCAAAACATGTTAGCAATGTTTTCAGCCAACTAGACCTAATAGTTAAACTTCAAGCAGATTTTAAGCAGTTTAACCATTTCTTCTGGAAATTACAGGAACAGAGTCAACAAAATCTAATTCTTTCTGGGTGACTCAGGATCCTCCCATATTCCCCCTTAGGAGACATGACTGGGCTGTTAATGGCACGACCCCAGGACAGACCACTTTACGGTCATCCCTGTTTCTCATAAAAGTCACATGGACTCTGAAGCTGCAGCCACTAAGACGGCACATTGAGATGGCATTCTATTAAGTTAATCACTAAATCCCAGGGAGAAGCTTGTCTACCTTTTCCGAAAATGTTTGCCATCAGCATTGCCATGAGTATACTTCTGTTCAGAGGCATTTAGAATCCTGTCTCACTTGATGCTTGCTCCAGGCTGGACTGAGCCTAGTTTATCTGCCTGACATGGTCCAGGGCTCAGAGCCCGCCTTGCTGTGGTAATTTTCCTATCCCCATCTCACAGACGAGGAATCTGAAGCTGACAAGGCTGAATCCCTTGCACAATGTCATCCAGCTGGCAGTGGGGACACGGGTTCTTGCATGACCAGTGTGCCCTGCCTCACAGATTCAGCTAAGCCCCTGCGTCGCCTGCAGTAGGTCTATGGGCAGGCTGGGGAGGAGCATCTCTCACCATCAGGAACCCACATAGGAGGACTTCCTCCTCACCTAGGAATTCGTCCTCACCTTCAAAATCCCCTTTTGTGGCCAAACCAAAGTTCAGTGAATCCATACAGAGCTTTGGAAAAAATCGGTCTTTATAGATACCTGAACAAACTACTCTGGGAAATCAAAGCGGCTCAATTATACTGCACAACCAAGTGCAACTTACTGCCAATTTAGGTTCTGTCTGTTGAGATCAGCATTTCGCATTTGTATGGGGCAATTCACGAAGCCAAACTGTGATGGCCTCATCTTCACAGTGACTCTGGGAAATACCATTGTTATTATTATGGTTGTTAATATTACTTCTACCACTTAACAGGCGGCTACAGGACATGCTCAAGGTCACATTGCTGGTGAGGGGCCACATTGGGACTGCCACCAGACTCTCCCGCTGGTTCTCAGCCTTGGTTCTTGTCTCTCCACCTTGCATTCTCAGTGGAGGAGAGGGGAGAGGATAGTGGCCCCAGGGTGCAAAAATCGGTTCTTGGAGGAACAAAAAATGTTACTCTTCTTATGTATAAAGTACAGATATACACACATTATATAAACAGATAACAATATATCTGTGTAATTAAAATTTTAGGGGAAGAGTGGTTAGGCAAAAATGTCTAAAAAAGCTTATGCGGGGAGTGGTAATGCAAAAGAGTTCCAGAAACGACACTCCACGCCACATGACTTTTCTGTCTGAGTCAAGCATGCACTACCTGTGATTAATACATTTTTTTCTAGAAAGTGTACACACTGGGGTCTATTTAGAAAGATATCTCTTGAAAAAAATAAGTTAGTAAAGTCAGCCTCTTTCTTGGGTTTCACACTGTCTCTAGGAAGCATAATTGATATTGATGAGGACTGTAGGAGATATGCATTGAACACTGTCCAACCGAAAGTAGCAAATCCCATGAAAAAGGGCACCACAACCTTAAATGAATAGCTTAAAAGCACTCACTTGCACACACCCACACACACACACACACACACACACACACACACATTTGTTACCTATCCAACAGGAAACATCAAAGGAAAAAATAAATCTATTCCTATAATGCATTTGGTTCCAGAGAAGGTTTGATTTCCTTTGTGTCAAACCTAAAGACCTTTGTGAAACATGAAAAGCCTTTTGAATAAATACTTATAAATGGCCTAGAAAGCTGACAAATGCATAACCTCATTGTACAACATTGGGGCCCTTTAAACGACTTCTCTACTTAAATATTCATGTTTCAATTAAAATATACACCTACTTTATTAGCCACACCAGGCTCGGTTCAGATCAATAACAGCAGCACTAGATGGAATTCTAATGAAGATAAACAACCCTGGGTCCTCCCCAGCTTCCCCTGGGCAGGGAGGCACAAAGCTGCCTTTCACAACTTGCTCCAAGATATTTTACAGTCACCTGCCTCATTCAAATGAGGAGATTCATGTTTATTCATGGAGAGAGTTACAGACCACCTTTCATTCCCTAGGCCAGCCCGCCTAACCAACAGAGCACTGTCTGCACCACTATGAAGTTGAGCTGGCCTAGGAAGGGGACTCCTGAATATATAATTGCCCCCTGCAAAGCATGCACAGAAAGTCAGTAAGCTGGAAACAGTTTGGAAGCAAACACATTTCCCTTTTTTATTCATGTGATTGCTGCCTTTAAGGTTTCAAACAATCCCTTTTCTACACTACATCATAATCCATTAGATGTGACTAGTTAGTGGCTATTTTCATGGATAATCTTCCAGGGGGCTTCTCAGGGATGTTTCCTCTGTCCTGCTCTCCAATTCTTCCTCATTGAGATTTTCTCCCACTGTCTCGGATGAAGCTTGTAGCCTAGCCAGGGGCAGCTGTGGCTTTGTTTGGTGGGCCTGGGTTCTCCCCGCGCAGTCTCTCCTATTTTAAGAGAGGTTTCTCATTTGTGAGCCTGAGATTTTAACCTCTGTCACGTGTGCTTTGCTTATTACACTGCTGGGTAAAGTTTCAAAATAGTGTTTTTGTTCCAGGGTGACTACATTTTTCAAATCCTTAGTTTACTCCATTTGGATAATTTGAAAGCATGGCAAAGTCATTTGATATTGGTTTTTAAAGCTGATATTGATAGCATCTAAAGTAACATCAACGCTATGAACAAATATTTTGATGGTATCTAAAAGGCTCAGCCATACCCAGAGAGGTCTGAGCAACTAGGTAATTGCTGGAGAGGCCTTAACTCCCACCAGCCATTAAGTATGCGAGAATTGTGGGACCTGCTGATTTTTAGGATGCTACCCATGGCTTGTCACATGCAAAACTAAGGTGCCTAACAAAGTGGTCTGCAGGAAGATACCACAGAAATCCATGAAATTTTCAGCTTAAATCCTATTTATGCCAAAATTAAATGAGTTATTTAATTCAGTTCAGAATTTAATTTCGGGTACATAGACAGCTTCACTTTTCTTTCGTTCTTTCTTCTTCTTCTTTTTTTTAATATAATGGCCCCAAAAAATGCCTTCCTTTGAAAAGGGCAATTTACTCATTTTTCATAGACTGGACTTATTACATACAAAAAGAACACTTTACAACTGCATACAACATTTTACTTCCTCAAGGCATTTTTATATTTATTACTTCAATTGAATATCACACTGTCATAACAGAGGGTGATAGAATGCTGGCATCCACTTTTTCAAAAAAAAATTTCAGGCATAGAGCTCCTGAACAGCAGAACCAGGATCAGAACCTGGGCCTTGCAGACCAACAGACATGCTGCTTCATCAGTGCATGCAATTCATACTTTAGTGATATGTGTTACGTGTGTCAACTGATGGTAATTCCATGGACATGATTCACCTTTAGTGATCAAATCTACCTTAATGAAAATATTCATTGATAGCTTTGGCCCCGCTCCAAAGATTGGTCTGTGGTACAACTGAGCACTAGGATAACAGGGATTTCAAAAGCACCCCAGGTGATTCTAATATGGATTGAGAAACACTGCTACACACAAATATAGATTTTGATGTTATATCCATGTTAGAATTTTTAAAGTGCAGCAGTGACAAAAGCTTTAAATGAGATTCTTGTACTGAAATATCCAAATCATTTTTGTCCTCTTTCCTACCCCACTCAAAAATGAGGCCATCAGTGAAATGATTATGGGGTCACTTGTGTGCCGAGGTATCCAGCTGCAGCTCAGCTCTTTCTAATGCCCATAAAAATGAATAATGTATACTCTAAAATATCGGTAATAAAAGGCAGAAACATTGAATACAAACTCAATGGCCTGAATCAATGGATTATTCTGCAGAGACTGCTATATTGAGAAACCGAAAGAAAGTACTTTTCAAAGCGTAAATATTTTAATCACTCTCTAATTCTACTTTTCTTATATAAATAAAAAACATCCCATCTGCTTCCCACGTCCAGAGGAGCAAGAAGACAGCTGCTTTTCCAAACACTCACTTCCAGTAGTAGCATTAACTACCAAGCACTAGATAACTAATACCCAGGGTAAGGTGGGTTGTAGAAGACATTCTGTGTCTGCTGGAATCTAGTATTATTTGTTGGAAAAAAATCAAAATTTTGGATTGAAGAATACAGCTCCTCCAGTCATAAGCTAAAGAAGGCAGATAACTAAGCCTGGGTCCCAGGTGACAATTAAATCTGCCATCCATGCTTCTGTTCGAAGTGGCCAGAGCCTGAGACGACATCCGAGAAAGTTTAAAAGAAATTATGTTTCATGTTGGGCTTTTTTAAGATGTGTCTGAATTCATATTTGGACAATCATAGGAAACAAGAAAAACATTAAATCTACCAGGAACACTAAATCTGCATTGGTTCCTAAATTCCATTGCTTTTGCTACCAAGTTAGGAACAAGAAGAAAGCGAACTGATTAAAATTTCAGCTGTTCTTTCCCAATTTATTATCAGGTAAAGCAGAGCAGTGGCGGATAGACAGGCAGCAGGGAAAAAAATCAGAAAAACATTCTTCACACTGAACTAGAGGGCCTCACACAGGGCCCTTCTTTTGAAAAGGCCAGTGGAGGCAGAACAGGGACATAAAAGAAAAGGGACATAATTATATCTGTATTTGAGAAACCACTAGCAGAACTCTGTGACTGATATTATGCTGGTCTACCAGCAAAAAGAACAACAAGAACCTCACCTGTCCATGTTTCATTAACTTAAATTGATACACACACCTATAAAGCTAATACACAGACACATTAAATCCACTCCCACTGATGCCCATGTTCTAATCTCCAGAATCTGTGAATGTTACCTTATATGGCAAAGGGGCAATTAGGTTGCAGATGGATTTGAGGTTGCTAATCAGCTGACCTTAACATAGGGAAGATTATTCTGGGTTATCCAGGTGGTCCAACGTAATCACAGGGGTCGTTAAAAGTGAAAGACTGAGGCAGAAGAGGGATCAGAGTGGTGAGACGTGATGTAGGAAGGACTAGACGTGTGGTTGCTGGCTTTGAAGATGGACAAAGTGGCCATGAGCCAAGGAATGGGGGTGGCTTCTAGAACTGGAAAAGGCAAGGCAATGGATGCCCCCCCAGAGCCTCCAGAAAGGAACATAGCTCTGCTGATACCTTGGTTTTAACCCAGTGGACCCCATTTGTGGCTTGCGAACTATGGAACTGTAAGGTAATAAATTTGTATTGTTTAAACTACCAAGTTTGTGATAATTTGTTACAACAATAATAGAAAATGAATACACACATGATAAAAAAGTATATAACTGATATGCATTTCTGGTTACAGAAGTAAGGCACCCATAGTACTAAAAAAAAAAAGCAAACACAGCAAAAATATTTAATGCAGAAAATTTAAATCCCTTGTAATTCCCATCCCTGATCCTTGCCTGATACCCACTCTTGACCGATGGATACGTGTCTGTTGGGTAGGACCCTCTTCCTCTCAGGCCTCCAGCTGCCTATCCACAGCCATAAACTGCCATCACTACTTGGTAACATATGTGTGACACCAGACTAATAACTATGATATGTAGACAATGCAAAAATATGGCACTAGGGCCACAATAAGAAACTGTCCCTCAAACCTGGCTCTTAGATCCTGAAGAAGAGAGTTTTCACAGCCATACAAGTTAATCACGAAAAAAATTTCCGAGTGACACTTTGGGAGTTTGCTGTCACCTAGCAGGACCTCACCCTGCACAGGTGGGATATCATCGCCACCAACCTGAGCACATACTATGATGAACCACATGGACCTGAGAGCCTTGCTCACTTCCCTCCTCCAGCCCTGCTCACCTCCTCCAGCCTGAGGCCTCTGGTTTCGCTGGCTAATGATGTCTTCTTGGATAAACTGTAAGTTCTATAGGATGTAAGTGTCTAAGTGCTCATCCCCTGGAGCCATTCCTCTGCAGGAATGCGGTAATATTTTCCATATACCTTACCTGTGCAAGGTCAACAACAATAACACTTGCATTACTGCCGTTTATAAAAATGTCAGTTTCTGTATTCAGGAGAAGCAGGGGGAATGAAATCCTCTCAGAGAGCAGACAGACACCTGATGTCAGAACACACGACACCCAGCGAGCTCTCCTTCTCCTGGAGGAATGGGTGTCCCCAGCATATGAAAGCTGAGGACCAGATGGCTTTCAGAAACACTGCGGTGCATGAAGAGTTAACTGATCCAGGGGCAAAGTGCCATAGCCATTTCAGAGACTACTGATTTGACTCTCCACTTTTCCTGGATCGATTGTACAAAAGGGTCTCCCTCCTCCGTCTTCCCTCTCTCCCAGGGATGATTTGCACCTGAATTGCAAACGTTCTCATAATCAAGTGAAGCACACTTAGGAGGCTGCAGTTATAATCACAAGGGAATTAATGGGCTTCTTTCCTCCACTTCCCTTTCTGAATCACGCGTGTCCATAGCTGCTCAGACCCTTGGCAGCTCTAGATTGCAGCATCCAGATCAGTGCTCTCCATTAAGGGGCATCACTGGGGCTTATTTCAATGAATTAAATAGATGCCCCAAAACAACTGAGATGGAATGGCGTTCATCTGCTATAACTAAGGTAAGATCATTATGCTGATGGAGCCAGGCAGGTTAGAACCTGACTAAGGCTTAGGAAAGTATGTCCTTTCCTTTTCCTGGTTTTCTTTCTTTTCAACCAATATTGGTTCAAGATGCCACAAATCAGAAATATGGTGGAAAAGGAGAGATGTGAATTCAAAGAAAAGGTGACAGGGAGACAAAGGCCAACAAGAATTTCAAGCACAAGCCCATGAAGGCCCCATAGGATGACTGTGCGACCAGACCCTTAGACTCTTAGAGTCATGTCCCTAGTGCCAGGTCAGTGGGCATGGGTGATGGGGTTAACCATACCCAGAGCCATATATCGTAGCAAATTGGCAGTATTAAAGGTCTAAATCTACTTATCTGAAACATCAGTTTTTATCAGCCATGTCATTATTGTTAACAAGGCTTTTACCTAAGGATAAAGATTTTGTTTATGTTGAAAAGCACACATGGCGCTTCTGCTTTCTCTAAATTTGTCAACACTCTTCTCCCACCCAATATTCCTTCACAAACAGAAATGTGAAAATACACTCTTATGGAAAACCAAAGGACATCTCCATTCAAAGAATCAAATGTTTTCTGTAAACCAGAAACGTTCCATATAAACTTAGTTCCCTGAAAGAAATCCTACATTTTAATAAAATTTCTTGGTGACACAGCAAAGGGTAGATTATCTCAATACATCCATAATCCACAGAGAAACCAAGTGACCTAGACAGAGCAGTGTTCCTATCTCACTCTCTCCGTGGAAGCCACTTGTACAGGTGGAGGGAAGGTGTTTTCCCCAACAGATCTGCAATAACAAGGCATCCCAGACTAATGCCATTAAAGGAAAAAGTTCATCTAGACAATGCTTCTCAAGAAAGTGTCTCTGCTGGCGGCTCCAGCTTAGTAGGCCAAAAGGAACATGGCTACTCCAAGCTTATCCCCAGAGAGAAGAGGGCATTGCCCCAGAGAGATGAGATGTAGATACAGCTTCCTGTCTACATAGGTATGTCTTTCTTTCTCCATTCAGAAAGCAACCTGAAATCACAGTCATCCTCATTCTCTCAATTTTCCAATGCCTTCCACACATAGCTAAGGGACCACGCCAAGGTGAGACTCCTTTAGGGACACAGGAAGCTGCTGCCTCTGCTTCAGATTCACCTTACCTTGTTGAAGTCTTCAGAAGTTGCCCTCATTTCCTTCCATGTCTTGTTCAGGAGCTGGATACAGATGCAGAAAAACTCCTCAAAGGATCTGTCATGGGTGAAGAACATCGGGTGGAAGTCGTTGCAGGTCTCACTAGCTGGAGAAAAGAGAAGGGAAATAAGGGAGGAAGTTTGAAAAGTGAAATGAGATGACACAGCCACATGTAGACGTCCCAAAGAGAGATGATGGGAGGCATATCTGGCTCAAGCCACAGTGGAAAAAAGGCACTTTGAAAAAGCAAACTAAGGATAATCCTAGTGCAACTTCGAAGTTTAAGGTCAGCTGGTCAGACCTCCCCTTAGGCACATATTTTGACTGAAGGAAGTCAGCTCCCAATCCACCCCATAATAGGACTCGTATGGCTTTGTTCCAGGTTCTCTGGTGTTGAATATAAGCTCTGTATCTGCCCTCTTGACTCTATAAAGACTATTCAAACTGCCCTCTAAGTCACAGCTACTCCATCACCCTTAATTTCCCCTTTCTCAAAGAACAATTGGCAGAAGATGAGCTTTCCCAAATACACAATTAATTGCAACTTTGAAAACAGTATTCTTGATTATTTCTCCAGGGGGCTCTTTGCCCTCTTAAGGCAGTGAGCAGGGGACATTTGAGATCATTAACCATCTGATGCCATTAACCATTTGTTTTACATTCCCAGACACAGATGGCTAGAGGTCAAGGCAACCCAAACGGCTTTGAAGGGGGAAACTGTCTGGTCCTGGACAAAACCATGAAGTCAGCCAGATAGCCTTTGAGCCGTCCCATTATAGAGCTTCCCTGGGTTAGACTCAGTGCTCTGAGCTCTAGGTATGGTCAAACCTCTCTTCCTTCCCAGTACAGAGCCCCAGCCCCTCCCTTCTTCCAAGCTCTCTGTCAAGCTTACATTTTTATTTTTTTTACTTATTTACTTTTACTTTTTGTTTTTTTTTTTGTGAGGAAGATTGTCACTGAGCTAACATCTGTTGCCAGTCTTCCTCATTTTGCTTGAGGAAGATTGTCACTGAGCTAACATCTGGGCCAATCTTCCTCTATTTTGTATGTGGGATGCCACCACAACATAGTTTTATGAGCAGTGTGTATGTCCATGCCCGGGATCCGAACCTGTGAACCCCGGGCCACCAAAGCATAGCGCACGAACTTAACCACTATGCAACCAGGCCAGCCCCAAGCTTACATTTTTATAGCCTTTTTACATACATCTCATTTGATCTTTATAATGCCTCTTACTGTTCATTTCTTATGGATGAGGACACTGGAGTCCGAGGAACTAGGCTTTGTGATCCCCAAAACAGTTCCCTAAGTTTTTTAAAAGCAAATATTTAAGTTGTCAGGTATAGCGAAAGAATTTCTATTTTAATTGAAATCTCTTTAAAGAACAATTCATCTTCAAGGCTCCAAATGGTGAATGTTAAGGCCTGGGAGCCCAGGAGAAGAGGAAGGGGCAGGGTGGTAGGAGGGTTTACAGCAGAGACCTCCTGTACCTGGGGAAAGCCCTGACGCCCATCGTGTGGTTGAACACCAATTTCACTTAGAGAGAATCCTCTGGTGCAGGCCCCTAGGGATGAACCCTGATCAAATCTAAGGGGACATGTTCTGCTCTGGCAGGGCCACCATCTATTATACACTAGCCTCTTCTATCGTCAACCTTTGTGAATACAATGAATTCCAGACCTCTGAAACAATTTAAAACAACAACAAAGTGGTGCATGTGTGTATAGCTCACCCCTTCTGAAAGGCGCAACCCACTATGAAGATACACAGATGCGGTTTTCCTCCAGACAAAATAAGGGTACAGGCTAGCAGCAAAGTGCAGTCATGTACAAAGGGTTTGGTCTAGGGGCAGAAGATTTGGGTTCAAGTCCAGCCCATATCAATCAGGAGCAAGTCACGTCACCCTTCTGAGCCTTGATTTTCTTGACTAAAAAATGGAAATGAAATCTCCTCTGTCTTCTCTACAGGCTCTGGAGAGAAGCAAGTGCCATGATTCATGGGAAAGCAATTTGAAAGGATTAAAGTTGATGCAAATATGGAGAGAGGTGGTGGTGATGATAACGAATGTTATGCCAGCATATTGCTTCCAGGGACACCCGTTGTTCTTTATTTCCCCCAATTTCTAGTCAAGCCTGTTCACATCTCAGAAACTAGAAGTAAGAACACATAAGCCAACCCACCCCCAGCCTGTGTTACTGGCAGAGAGATGGTGAAAGAGAAGTTCTGACCTGAGACCCAAAGCTACTTAAGGAACTTGGAAGGTAAACACAGGTGGATTGTGTGTTTGCTGTCCTGGGCAATGAGCTGTCAGTTTCACTTTCAAAAGCACTGAAGCCAATAAAATTTACAAGTCTACAGAAGCACTTTAAAACACTATTGCTGTCTAAGAACTCGTTATTAATCACATTATCACAGTAGCTTTTGTGGGCCTAGTGTGATTATATGCGTACTTTACACCCTAGTTAAAGTTTTTATGGAATTACTGAAGCTGAGACAGCCAGACAAAACTGAGACCTACAAGCCCTGCTCTTGCTTGAGTGAGGAAGGAAGGAAGCAACAGCATTAACAATAGGGAGTATTTGTTGAGTGCATATGATGCACCAAGGGCTCTGCAGGCATTACATTTATCCTCTTTTCAGGAGCTTTTTTTAGGTGGCCCCAAATGAGCATTTGAAACCCACAACTTAGTTGACCCAGCAGCAGGCTTCCTGCCTTAGTTGACATCAAGAGCTCGGGGCATTTCCTTGTGACTGCTGCTTTGAAAATTAACTTCTCCACTCAACTCTCCTAGATATCTTTGCACTCTTCCTTCAGCAGAAACCAGGATCTTGTCTGGCTGTCCAATGGGGCTCGTAACAAGTGCACAGCCAGAGCCTGCTGACGGACAACACCTGGCCATGCGACAGCAGCACCACCACCAGCCATACCACCACCACGAGTCACTTGTCAGGCACTGGATCTACCTTATTGGTACTTGTTACAACAAGCAGATGAAGAAGATATCATCAATTTACTTATTTTTTAATCAGAAATAAGAGAGTTAGAAAGGTTAGGTGACTTGTCCGAGGTCACGTGGCCTGGAAGTGGTAGAATTGGGATTCAAACTCAAGTCTACTTGACTCTAAAGGCCACCATTGTTCTGTTGTACTCACTTCCTCATTCTGTTTTGCATTTAGCCCTGCCTCCACTGCACCCTCTCCCCTCAACACAAATCTGAAAGAAATGTTTTTCCAACCGCAGAAAAAGTTTATGAAGTAAAATCTTACAAGTGGCACAACATTTATTAATGCTTAGGGTATATTTAGAGTCTGGGATTCCTCTGCTTTCCCCCGAACTAGTCATGGTCTGGGTGGAATCAGATGCAAAACACCAGGTGTAGGGACAATAGCGTATGTGCCCTATCTTAACCATGTGTCCTTCTGGCCCCTTCTGGGCAGGCTGCCAACCATCTAGTATTGTAACTGCTTCTTTCAAAAAACATCACATTCTGAGGGAACAGAGTCCTTCCACCAGAGCTACTGATCCTTGGAATGCTGGCCATGCAGGGACAGTTCCTCCTGGCAAGCATGTAGCCTTCTGTTCCCCTGCCTAAGTAAGCAAACCCCTCTCTTCATTGTAGCAGGTGCAGGTGCACAACGCTGTCCAGCCAGCTGCTCCTGGACATTCCTCGTAAGTAAGACCCAATAAAGCTTTATGTCTTGTATGCCATCTCCAGGTCTTTACTTCAGTCTCTCCACAACCTATCCTGCACCGCTTGTGCAACTGGGTGTGTGGCCAGACACCAGGGTTACACTCCTCTTCTGGATCTTACCTCTCCTCTCCCTGGGTCAGGTCAAGCTGCACTCTTGACAACTCTCTTCAGTACCCAAGAAATAGTCTACCTGGTTCCAACTTCTACTAAACTAACTCTTTTGTCTTCCTCAAGATATTCCCAGCTTCTGCCACAAGCCAAGTTTCCCCCAGATCATCAGTCACTGGGAAAGAGTCACAATGGATGAATTTATTTGACTTATTTCAAGAAACTAACAGGTTGAGTTCCATGTTAATAGAAACCCAATTTTGTTCATTGCATCAATGTGCCCACTTGAAAAAACTACATTTCCCAGCCTTTTTTTATAACTAAAAGTGGTCATTAGGACCCAATCCCAACCAATAATAGATAAGTGAAAATTTCTAGGTAGAGTCTCCAGGAAAGACTGTTAAAAGGGGGGAAGACTTGATTGGCTTGATCCCTTTTGCCTCTGCCTTCATACTTCAACTTCTTCATGTTTGGGACACAGGAGTGATGACTGGAGTTCCTGCAGCCATTTTGGCAGTATAAAAACGAGGGCTACATCCTCAAGCAGAAGGAGCTCCTGATAACACTTTGGAGCCACCATACCAACCCTGAAATGTTCTCCTAAGGAATTCTTTGTACACGATTTGTTTAAGTCACTGTTTTCAGGTTTTCTGTTATTCTTACATATATGAGATTACTGATATGGAAACTTAACTCATGCAAGCAAACAGACATTAGCACAAGACAATACTTATTCAAGATTATTGGAGGACACAGACTAAGTAGGAATGAGAAGGCAGAATAGTCGACCTTCATTCACAGACTGAATGTGACGCTCCCTAGCATGCTATGTAACCTTAGACAATTAAACCCCCTGAATCTGTTTCCTCATCATAAAATATACGACTATATAAGGCTTGTAAGCATCAAATTAGATTATGTATATAACGTGTGTGGTAAAGTGCCTAGCACACAGTATAGGCCTAGTAAACAGTGCTATTAGGTATTATTTTTATCATCATTATCAGCACATTATATAGCTTCTTAAAAATTTAACAAATCTAGGATATAAAGAAGGAAAGAAAAATCTGGTAAATGGCCTTTGGGGTCCTATTGATATGGAGAGGGTGAGATCTATCAATCGTTCTTGTCTTTTTTTTTCATTAGTGCAGTATAATTGACATGTAACATTCTATTAGTTTCAGGTGTACAACATAATGATTTAACATTTGCTATATTAGAAAATGATCACCACAATAAGTCTAGTTAGTTAACACCCATCACCATACACAGTTACAAATTTTTGCTGCCGTTGACTCTCTGAATCCTCAATCAGAACAAAGGTACTATTGCCATCCTTATCAGATAGAAAACTGAAGAACAGGGCCGCTAAATAACTTGCCGTGCAAAGGCCAGTAATCAAATTCAGCATTCTATAACCAGAGCCCATGTTCTCAACCAGCAAATCAAGGGACTGGATAGCCATCATCCTAGACTTCTTTAAAAGTCTCATCCTTGCAGTAAGGAATGGGCAAACGACCAATCAAAAGCAATTTGCTCCTTGACATATCACACAAGAAACAATGAAAAGAATTTGAAGTATTTTGGGATTTATGGCACCTTGTTTTAAGGATGCTTGTCTATTAGGGGTAATGATAAAGTACTAAGTATTAATATGTTTTTCCTCTAAAACGTTCAAATTCCAGATATTCAGGATGGAGAATTATTGAGTGGGAAGAACCCATCCAGATTATCTGATCTGTTTTCCTTTCCCACTTTGTGGGTAAGAGAGGTGGGAAAGGTAAAATGGCTCCCTCGAGAGTTCATGATGGCAGAAAGGGGCAAAGAAGCTGGGAGCCAGACTGCTGGGATCAAACCCTGGTTCTAGTACCTACTGCTGAGTCACCTGGGCATGTCACTTCATCTGTTCATGCCTCAGTCTTTTCATCTGTAAACTGGGGACAACAACGGTATAAACTTCATCAGGTTGCTGTGAGGATTAAATGGGAACAGTCACTACAAGAAGTTAGCTCAATGCAAGTGTGAGCCAGTAGGATTATGATGCTCATTGTACATCAGGTGGACCCTGGCCTAGGCCATCCCATTGATAAATGTGAGGTTGCATCAGCGTCCAGGGAAGGCCTAAGTCTCAAGAATAGGGTCCTTAATTCAGAGGTTTAAACAAACAATCAAATAAAAACGGGGTGGGGGGGGTGAGGTTTATCACTGCTTCTCAAGGAAAAGAAAAACACTGAGAAGAGTATTGAATTAGCAGGCAGTAGTTTTATAAATGAAATTTAGAGAGAAACTTTCAATGAGACAAAAATAGTAAGACTTTTTTTAAAAACAAAATTGTTTCTAAGCACATTATTTTTAACACAATGAGATTCTACTTTATAAAAAGAATCAACTTAGTGGTCTTTTAAGTCTAGAATATTAAGCTATTTTCAGAGTTGAGGATAAAATGAGTTCTTATTAATTTGCTGATAGCTAATTCATTTATAAATAAGCCAGCGTTGAAAGCAGCTATAATCCAAGCACATATTTTTAAAAGTAAAAATAAGAATGTTGTACACTTATGTAGCACTTTGCCTTTCAAAGTAGATTTGTTCCATTTTCCATTGGATAGTGTGAGGTATCGTCACTGGAGTCTCAGAGAACAAGGGCTACTGCAGTGGAGAGAGTAAATGATGAAAGATGAGTCCAGAGAATGGGTGCCAGCGCTGCCCCACGACCTTGAGAAGGTCGTCTCAGCTCCCTGGGCTCCAGGTTTCCTCCCTATAAATGAGATGGGCTTGTAAAGTTCCTGCTAACTCCAAAATTCTGAGTCTACATACACACACACACACACACACACACACACACACACACACATACTCACTCACACACCTGATAATGTATTTTCAACTCCCTAATGCCCATCAATAATTATAGGACTTGGAGATTGTACCTGCACTGAACTTTACTTCCTAAATTATTATTTCCTTGAGTGACAAGATGGCCAGACATTTCACTTAGGATGCTAAGCCACCAAAATGGCATTTGATAGGCTTAAAAAATGTTTGATGAACTAGTATTTACAGAAAATTGTTAGTTGGCTTTACATCCTTTTAGCCTATTAATATCACCTAATGCAGACCATTACATAAGAAAATTACTTGACTAAAGGTAGAATGACAAGATGATACAGGCATATGCACATTATTTCTGCTCTTTCATGAGAATTTCCAAGACAAATATAATTTGTGAGAGGCTTAAAAGCTCTGTTCCATGTGTTCTGTGACCCTAGTTATGCTAGGAGAGACTGAACCCACTGACAAGTGACTATAGGGACACAAATTAGAGAGGTTCCAGGCAAATTCTGAATCTTTTTACCAAAAGAGAGATAAGCACTGGCCTAACACAAAGAGCATCTGTTTTAAAATTATGAGCCACAGGAAGAAGGGGATATATCACACACACACAAAAACACATGAAAACGGCCAGAGTGGTTGTAAAATCTTACTAGTTATTCATAGCATGGAAACTCAGATTAGAACTATGTGTGGCTCTAGGGTCAGTCTGGAGAAAATATTTGTGAATTCTCAGATGCAAATGTGTATGTAGACCTTTATACCTTTGCAGAAAATCTTACCCTGCGGTCTTTGAATTTTCTATTTTTAGACCTGGTATTCTTTAATAGCTTGGTTTTAGAGTTTTGGTACTGTGGGAAGATCTGAAAAGTTCAGAACCTTTTGTAGGTGGGAGAAGTGAAAAGAGGAGCTTGAGGGCAAAGAATTTGAAGTTCCCCTAACGCTACTGAGTGCCGCCAATGTAGCAGCTCCCACCCCTGCTATTTCCGGACAGGGGATCAGAGGCTTGAAGCCTGCTCAGCTCTTCCCAGCTCCTGAAGCCTGGTTTAATAGAACTCTGGATATTCTTTTCTATCCTCTATCATGCCTAAAAATAGTATGAAATCTACACTGAAAAGATACACAGTAGCTAATCCAATGCTCCATTGTTCACCTTCTCTATGGGCCTTTTTTTAAGGACATGGAGAGAGAGATAAAAATACCGACTAGTGTTAGGGCTGAAAATCAGACTCTAGCACCAAAAGGCAGCCAATTCAGCAAGAACAATCTGAGGTCACATCCCAGGCATGCAGTGTGAGTTAATAACAGAGGTTCTGGAGCAAGGTTGGCCTAGGTGCAAATCTTGGTGTCACTATTTAATCGCACTATGACCTTCATTAACTTCCTCTGCACCTCAGTTGCCTCATTAAAAAAAAAAAACACAATGCCTCCTATCTCATGAGATTGCGGGTAGAATTGAATGGAAAGCAGTAAGAGATTCATATATTAACAGATGAAATAGCACTCGGTACATGCTAGTTGTTAGCAGTCTTAATGGCAAAATAATTGTTATTGTACTTAGCTAAAATGACAAATTTGGAGAAACGACACATTCAGATAGAAAGACATAAAACTACAGTAATTAAAACAGCTTGATACTAGCTCATGGACAAAAAACCAGAACGATGGAATGAATAGGGAGTCCAGATACAGATCTTTATATACAGTTACTAGATTTATGACAAAGGTGACATTACAGTGGAAAAGATTTTCAATAACTTGTGCTGGGCCAATTGTATATGCATCTGGAAAAAATGAATTATGACTTCCTACCTAAAGCCATCCACAAAAATCACCTCCAGGTAGATTACAAATCTCAATATGAAAAGAAAAACAGTGAAGCTTCTAGATAACATAGGAGAATATATGCATGACTTTGAGGTGAGCAAAGATTTCTTAAACAGGATTGAAAAATCATTAACCTTAAGGAAAATTGGATTGGATTATATTAAAATCAAGAACTTCTTTTTTTTCTTTTAAAGATTGGCACCTGAGCTAACAACTGTTGCCAATCTTCTTCTCTTTTTTTTTTTTTCTTCTTCTTCCAAAAGCCTCCCAACTTATTTTCTAGTTGTGAGTGCCTCTGGTTGTGCTATGTGGGACCCCGCCTCAGCACGGCCTGATGAGTGGTACCATGGATCTGAACCAGCAAAACCTTGGCCCGCTGAAGTGAAGCGCACAGACATAACCACTTGGCCATGGGGCCGGCCCCTAAAATCAAGAACTTCTGTTCATCAAAAGATACAATAAGGATGGCAACCACACAGTTGGAGAAAAACTCGCAACATTATCTGACAATAACTGGTATCCATGATATATAAATATCCCTATAAATCAATAAGAAAAAGACAGACAACTCAATACAAAAATGGGCAAAATGTAAATAGGCACTTCAGGAAATAGGGTATTTAATCGGTCAATAAACACATGAAAAGGTGCTCAGCTTTTTTAGTCATCAGGAAATGCAAATTTAAACAACAATGAGATACTTTCAAACATCCACCAGAATGGCTACAATGAAAAGATGGAAAATAGTAAGTGTGGATAAGAATGTGGAACAAATGGAATTCTCATACACTGTTGATGGAGTGTAAATTGGTTCAACCACTTTTTGAAAAACAACTTAGCAGTATTTAGTTAAGCTAAAATATTCATGCCCTATGATACAGCAATTCTACCCAAAGATAAACCCAACAGAAATGCATACATATGTGCTCCAAAAGAAATGTATGTAAATGTTTACAGCAGCACTTGTTCTAGCCTAAAACATGGAACAACCAAAATGTCCATCTAAGACATTAGATAAAAAAATTATAGGTTATTCATAAAGCAGCATACTTACTACAAAGAAATGATCGTTTTAAAAAAAATATGCTACATGCAATAACATGAATGAATTCAAAACACAATGTTAAACCAAAAGAGCCCTATACAAAACAGAGCATACTATATACCCTATTTATCTAAAGCTCAAAACAGGAAAAATTCATCTCTGGTAATGGAACCAGAGTATTATTCCTTTGGAGAGGGGAAGAAACTGGGGAGAGAGCGGCCCAAGAGGGTTTCTGATGGTTGTATAACACTCTCTATGTAGATTTATGTAGTAGCCAAATGGGTAGTTGGTGGTTGGAAAATTCATTTAGCTGTGCTGTGCCCTTAGGATTTGAACAGTTCTAAGCATTTGAGTTATATTTAGATAAAAAGTTAACTTAGTAGAATCAGAGCTTTCCAGGTGAATAAGAAGGGACAACGCCATTTTAGACAGGGCAAAACTATTTCATATGATTTAGGCGGGCTTTTCACAAGCAGTGCTGCGTTTGCCCTCCCATCAACTCTGGAACCAGGGACTGGCATTTTTTGTAGCCTGGCTTACCGACTGGATAAAAAGCATAACCTGTCTATGCAGGCATTCTAGTCCAATTATCTAACTGGTATCACCTTCTAAAGTTGGTCAGGGGTACCTCTTCACACCTGGACTTTACTTGAATTTCATCTGTTGGATGGATAAAAGACTACATGCATGCACTCTCTTTTGTGAGTGGGGAATCCCAACCTCACTGAAGAGTACTGCAAGTGCTGATGTAAAAGCTATAATAGATTTAACTAGTTGTGTATGAGCTCTAAGAAGAGTCACAAGTTTCAACTAAATAATCTCTCTCCTTCCTCCCTCACTTCCTTCACCCACTCATTTATAGATCATTCAATCCTTCCTTCCTTCCTCCCTTCCTTCCTTTCTTCCTTCTGTCCATCCATCCACGTGTGTGAATGTCCATCTGTCCATCCATCCATTGGTCCGTCTGTCTATCCATCCATCCACCCATCCATCCATCCATCCATCCATCCATCCACCCACCCATCCAACTAGCAAGGTGGTTAAGAGCACAGCCCTGGAGCTAGGCTGCCTGAGTTTGGATCCTGGCTCTGCCACTCATTATCTATAGGACCTTGAGCTCATGAGCAGGGAGAGATGAGTGAAAGATGAGGCTGAAGATGTAGGCAGGCATCAGATCATCTAATTCTTTGTAGACTACATTGGGGAGTGTGGGCTTTATTCCACCTGCAATGGGAAGCCATTAAAGGGGTTTAAATAGGAGTGTCATAAAGTAACAACTTCTCATCTCCTTTCTTACTCTACTTTTTGTCTATTTTTAATAGAATTAAAATTCAGATAATTTGAGGATTCCTGTTATTCTGGAATCCATTTACTTGATATCTTAGTGTATTAAGGATGAGTTGTGAACGAGATGGAAACTTTAGTGCTAAGTAGTTAGGAGTGGCAGTTCTGGAGTTAGGACGAGAGCTGGAATTCTTCTTCACACCTTGACTGTGTGATCCCAACCAAGTCCTTTAATGTCTCTAAGTCTCTTACTGTGATGACAATAATAGTAACTTATATCTTGTAGAACTGAGTAAAGATACAGGAAGAAGATTCTCATAAAATACTTAGCACAGTGCCTGGGATATAATAAGCACCCAATAAATGTTAGTCATAAAATGCTGCACAGAATACAAATACGCTGTGTAAATTTCTCCCCAAATCTTGAATTTAATACAAGGTTTAGTCTGTGGTGAAATCTTATTTACTTTACCCTCCCTTCATGAAGGTGTCTAGTTCTCCTGGAAAGTTACAGAGCAGCATGCCCATCATCATCTGTGAAATGTTTAACCAAAAGAAAAACTGTGCAGAAATCCCAGTAAATTAAGATTTCTGATAAGAATGAGCTAAGTGACCCCTGGAAGTTGCTTATAATTGAAAAATGGTCTTGCCCATATGCTCTGCGTTAGCTCTTTTCCTTTGTCCTCTGGCTAAAACAACTAAGACACGCAGAAAAATGGAACTCGGATCCTTGATACTTTATCTTTTGGCAAAATAATCATTTCTGGATTCACTTACAGGTCTATGAAAGGGCTCTTTCTTGGCCCACAGAGAAAAAAAGAGCTGTAAAAAAATGAATTCTTTGGGAAGGAGTATCAAGTTTGTGGTGTGAGCTGGCAATGCAAAACCAAGTGTGAAGTACACTTATCTTACTAAATACATTTTACCTACGTTTTGGCGGTGGTGTAGTTGGAGAATTGGGAGGGCACAGTGGGAGATTAGAAAAGTGGAAAATTCTAGTTGGGTGGTAAATAGTCCAAGGCAGGGCAAAAGAGAACATTATTCAAGAAGCAAATTCTGCATGCCCTTGTTAAAATTTCCTTTATAAGAAAATTATTCTGAGATGTGGCACATTAAGAGACTGTCATACGACAAATTTAGCATGGATATAAATAACTGCCTGTCCAACCATATGAGATGGGCATTCAAGGATTATATTGGGATAGAGGCAGATTAAGGAGCAGCTGGGATGTGCTCACTGAAGACCCAGCAAGAACTGTGTGTGCCACCACGTGACCACGGATTACACATTGACCCAGCGCTCAGAACCTTAGCTAGGGCTAGGGAGCCAGCAAAAGGGGCTAAAAATAAGTAAGCCTGAATCCGATAAATGTGAAATTAAGGAAAGAGGACATGCCAAGACTTGCTCATCACACAACTTCTTTCTTGTCTTTGGTGCTCAATAAACCACTTCCCTTAAAAACTCAGTGAAAGAGGGGCCGGCCCAGTGGCACAGCGTTTAAGTTCACACATTCTGCTTCTTGGCAGCCTGGGGTTCGCCGGTTCGGATCCTGGGTGCGGACATGGCACCCCTTGGCCAAAGCAGGCGTCCCACATATAAAGTAGAGGAAGATGGGCACGCATGTTAGCTCAGGGCCAAGCTTCCTCAGCAAAAAGAGGAGGACTGGCAGTAGTTAGCTCAGGGCTAATCTTCCTCAAAAAAAAAAAAAAAAAACACCTCAGTGAAAGAGACACACGTGTATGGTGACAGACAAAAACTAGACTACCGGTGGTGAGCACAGTGTAGTCTATACAGAAACTGATATAGATGTGCACCTGAAATTATACAATTTTACAAACCAATATGAACGCAACAAAATCTTTAAAAGACAAAAAATATCCTCAGTGATTACCTGTAGCTGTTGGAATAAAATGCAAATGATTTATTTAGCAAGGCATTCAACATTTCCCAGTGTGACCCTACTCCACTCTTCTAACTCTTCTCTGACCTCTGACGGAACCCTCAAGTCAATCATAGTTTCTACTGCTTCATCACATAAACGACCTCTGCTTATGTTTCCACACATTACGCTCTTGGGTTTCCCTCTTCATGGAGCCCAGTGAGTCGTCCTCCAAGCCCCTCCCTTCGCTGAAGGCACTTCACTCTGAAGCGCTGCCCGACTGCCTCTTCCTTTTTAATTTTCTCCACCTGTGTAGATTTCCTCTCCTCATTATGAGCCTACAAAAAATAGGAACACTGACTTAGTCATTCTTCATTCTTTATGGTTCTCACATGGCCAGCCTTCCTCAAACACACTCCTGCACTCCCTTCCTTGGTGTTGTGCCTCCTCATGCCTCCGGCCACGTGCTTTTCTTCTACGTGGTTTTCATTGTGCCCACTTCCTGCACTGCTTGTGGGACAGGATGTGGGATGGCCCCCAACTTTTGTATAACACACATCTCGCACGCCTGCTGTGATACGGGCACTTTGGAAGGCTCCACACGCTCCACCCACTGCCTTAAATTTGTCCTACATGCAAAATGACCCAGTCTCTCGTCCTCTCTCTCTTGATTTTCTGAAACCCAAGTATGTGTTCTCTTAAGAGAACAAGGAAGAACATTATGAAGAAGCGAAATTATTACGTAAATTCAACAGAAAAGAAAAACCAATCTGATTATGGTCCTAAAATACTTAGACATAACCCTCCCCTGTAGATCAACTGCCAACACCCTTTACAACGGTCCTTTTACATTCCCCACCCTTTCCAACTGTCCCTTTACTTTCCCCACCTGCCTCATGTACCACACACCCGCCTTGAGCAGGAGCGCTGGGCTTACTGCTCACCTGGACCCTTCTCCGACTCTGTCACAAGGAACATATGGCCTCAAGGATTGCACAGCAGGGTTGACAGTGTGTTCACCCTGGGTGGTGGAATCAAGGGAAACACCAAGGTGGGATCTGGGAGGATGGGGGTTTATATCAGTGAACAAGAAAAAGAGTTAAATCCCTAATATTTTCGGCTATAGTTCTGTCCAGTCCTCTCAAATGAGAGCACGATAAGGAGCACGGCTCGCGCCTACCCTGGACCAAGCGTGCAGGTTTGTGCAGAGGGGCAGAGAGGCCATCTCAGTGAATGAACAGAACATCAGGCCCCAAGAAGCATATCCTCAAGCATCATGGTAATAATTTAGGAAAAGGTCAAGCTTCTCACAGGCACTTGACTGAGATTTGCCAAAAAAAAAAAAAAAAGAGGAAGTTAAAGGATAAGGCATTAAATATCAAACCAGTAACAGCTGGCTGGAAAACCCGAAAAGGACATAATCTGAATAACAAGACACTTGGGGAATCTGCTTCAGCAAAGTAGAAGGTGAGCATCCTAGAAAGGTGAGTTATTTACTTTAGAAGATTGCAGTGACCATGTATCAGGAACTGTTCTAAGCTCCTTACAAATATTTTCCATTTAATCGTCACAACAATTCCATGAAGGAGGTGCAGGTATGATCAACCCCACCGTACAGAAGAGAAAACTGAGGCACAGATGAGCCACACAGCTTGGCTCACAGAACTTGTTGGAGCAAAGTCAGGGATTAACAAGTTTGGGTCCGGAGTTCCTGCCATCCTGCCACTTACTAGACAGCAATTTCCCTCCATGGAAGATTTTTAAAGCAGAAAGTTAATGCTTATTACAACGCCTATTTGCTGTGATTTAAAAATAAATTTAATTCCATTTCTTTCTTCTCTGACCCACTATTTTAATGAAGACTTGATCTTGCTAAGTAAGGTAATTTTTGGATATGCAATTCTTACAGTTGGTAAGACAGTACTGCCTTTTCTGATTTAGCTATGGCAGACGTATACCCACAGAAAAGTTATTGTTTTAATGTCAGGGGGAACAACTAACAATTTGTAGACTCTTAATTTCAGGGACCTTGTATTTGTTTATTGGCTTCTTAGGTCCTTACCTTAATAACAAAGACACAAAATGCATCTCCTTTAACGCAAGGCTTTTTGCTGAAGAAGATTGGCCCTGAGCTAACATCTGTGCCCATCTTCCTCCATTTTCTATGTGAGACACCTGCCACAGCATGGCTTGAGAAGTGGTGCATAGGTCCGCGCCCAGGATCCAACCCAACAAACCAGGGGCCACCAAAGTTGAGCACGCAAATGTAACCACTATGCCACCAGGCGGCCCCAATTGATGGGTAAAGATATATTTTAACCCTTTGTTATCTAAGTTCTCCTTATACTGAATGTCTGCTACTTCTTTCCCCCTAGTCTTGCTGGCATACAATGATAATCAGCACCTGAAGTTTCTATAATACCCTGGAATTTTCAGGTGGTTGTTATCCAATCACAGACTTTGCCTCCAGTTGAGTGCGCCCTAAACCAAATTCAGCAAGGGTTATTTTGGCCTCCATCTTCTGGGTAATCATTTTCTCTTTCTTTTTAAACCCTCACCAAGAAGAGGTCGTTTTAGATAAGAACACATCTTAATGAAAAACCTAACTAAGGGTGAGACTAAAATTAAGATGCTTTTAACCTTAGGAGAGAGATTCTGATGAAAATTCTCAGACTTCCCTTCTATATGCAATAAAAGCTAATGCTCTCAGACACTTTCATTCCCATTCTTTGCAGACAGTTATTCTATTTTTTGGTCATTCAATTTTGTTCTCGGTATTTTGAAACAGTTTTCTCCCTCTCCCCTGACAAATGCATTCAGGAACTTTCATTTTATAAAAAATTCCCAAATCTCTAAAAACAGAGAGTATTTCTGTCATTATTACTATTCTCTTACACATACAAGTGACTACGACATCTCATATGGTCACCGGAATGTACCATAACATAATATGGCGCCATGTTTCTTGGTAAGAAAGACATTATATTTAGTGTGTATATATGCATGTGGATTCCTTATGAATGCCTTCAAGATTATTTGAAAGCCATTAAAACCCCTGAAGGAAGAAAATAATGATAATAGCCCACTAACACTGGATAATTGTTCTTCTTCCCAATCTCACTATCCGTTTTTGTCTCCTTCATAGACTTGTTTTTAGTTTTGGGGTGTTTTATTCTGCCTAAGGTTCTGTTCTTACTTTTCTTTTCTTTTCTCTCTTCCCTCTTGTCCTAGGAGAACTCATCTAGTCCTACAACTTCCACACTCACAGCTGCCAAATTTCTATTTTGAGCCCAGATCTTTCCCCTCAGCTCCAGACAGCCAATTCCCTACTGGACATGCCCACCTGGATGTCACCTCAAACTCAAAATGGTCCAGACTGAACTCATTATCTCTACAGCCTATCCACACTTACTGGTTCCCCATCTCAGCTACCTCGTCCACTCAGTTGCCCAGGTTAGCCTTGATTCCTCACTCAGTCACCTTAAGAGCAAATATATTTCCTCCTTTCCTTTCCTACTGCCACTGGTCCCAGTTCAGGTGCTCATTACTGCTTTCCTTGATTATGACAAAAGGCTCCAAAATGGTCCCCCACCCTCAAGATGGATCCATTTTCCTCACTGCTCCACATTAGGAGTTCATTAAAATCTAACCATAGCCACAGCAAGATACACATATAGCAATAACAAGAGTTTAAACTGAATTCTATTAGTGCTTTTTCTTAGTGAAAATAATTAAGCCACTCTGCTTAAAATGCCTCAGCTAAAGCCCAAACTCCTTAATAATGCTTCACAATCTGGACCCTGCCTAGCCCTGAATAAGCCAATTTCAGGGCAAGTTTTTAAAAATAAGACTTCCAGAATGCATTTTTCTGGGAGAGAGTGAAAACAATTTCCAAATTTTGAAAACAGAATGACCAAAAAGATCAAATAAACTGTTTGCAATAAACCAGGCTTTAACATATGATTTTCCCACTACCTTAAACACCCTTCCTCATCTCATTCCTTCTCTATAGATCTTTCATGATCCAGGATCCAGTGCACTTGTTACCACCTCTATGGAATGCTTTTATTCCCATTATCTAGGGAGTGACGCGTCTAAGTGTCTCCATCTCACCTTCTGCCAGTTTCCCAATTCTCTATCCAATTTTGTGTCTTCTCATAGGAATTCTAAGACCCTTGAGACTTGGGACTATGCCTTTACTGTCTTTGTCTATTCAGTAGTTAGGGCCTCAAAAATGTTTGTGGACTGCATGGTTAGACATGAAGTGGTCCTTGTCTGAGAGGGCAAAGTAACTGAAGTCGTAACATTCAAAAATTCTTCATCTCCTTACATTGAAATATAGCACTAAAATATTATATTTCTTCCAGTGCCAGTTAATCACTAAATATCACCGCACCCCACGACAAAACACAACATGGTGACAGGAGAAGGTCCACGGAGACCATGCCCACACATTTCAGTGCCTCGGCTAAAATAAGCATGTGTGTGTGTGGGACTCACCATCATATTGTCCCAGGAAACTTGCCCTCCCATATTTAAAAATACACTTGTTTGGCTGGATTCTGGCTGCTCCTCATTCCAGGTCTGCATGAGTCACTGAAGAAACATCCTATTAGTGTGCACCCCCACTGATTGGCTTCCTTTGTATGTTCACAGTGAGTCAGGAAATATGACTCACAGTTCACTCTTAAGACAAAAAGAACTTGCTCTCCCTTCCTTTTCATTACCAATGTTTTGTGGGTTTCATTGGCACCTTTTAGAAACATTTACGGGAGCCAGGGAAAGGAAAATGCAGGGGGCAGCTTGAGAATTGGCATTACTTGTTTTTAACAAGGGACTCTATTTAAAGTGCCTTTCATCAGAGCTGCACAGATGTTTTGGAGACCCAACACATCCAAAGCTCACATCACTCCTGGGAAGCCAGTAACTGGCCAGGGTTGCTCTGCCCTGTCATCGATGGGGAGCAGGAATGCCTGATGGAGGTAAATATACTACATGATGCCCCTCTGCAGGGTTGGCACCTAAAGCTGGTCTCCCAGAGCTGCTGCTGATAAGATGGCTGGTTGGATCATTCTTTCTTGGTTAAGATACACCAGTGATGGCCAAGGAGAGAGACATTCTCCAGCATAATCAGTGGCCAAGTATGAACATGAAGCAAAATGAGAGGGCAATCAAATGACTGCTATCTTTTGTATGTCATCCAGGACACTCAATACCTGCCAATGCAAGAAGTTTTAGGCTCCATGACAGTTATAAATAATAGAGGTTAATTCCTTTCATTCCATTCCAGAAAACATTTTGAGGGCTATCCACACAAGTGAATCTGACACAGACTCTGTACAGAAGAACGGCAGAGTTATCCACCACAAAGGATGATGAGAGTCCAGAGGAAGGACAGGTTTACTTCCTTGGAGGAATTGGCATTTGAATTGGACCTAAGGATGGGGAGAATCTAATTCATAGTTCTGAATGTGTTTTGCTTTCAGAACAATTTCTCAGTCAGGCTCATTTCACATTCCATTTGCATTCAGACTCCAATTCCATAATCAATGTCTCTTGGAAGCATTTAAATGCATGCATATAAGTCTGCCTGAAAAGGGGACACTACTGTGCATGGTTCTACCAGGAGAGGGTTTACGGAGGCCAATAAATGCACCAGAGCAGAGATTCTCTAAGTCCAGATAGCTCTTCTTTCCAGGGGATCCTGGTGCAGTGAATTCTGCCTCCACTTTAATAGAAGGCGATAAAAATACTTGCCACCCACTTACCTCAGAGGCACACTGCAAGGATGGATAATGTTCAAAGCACATTAAATTTTTTAGGAGAAAAGTGCTCTATGAAAACAAAGCTTTGTTATCACGAATGTTGAAACATGAAGCAAAAACAATGTGTAGAACACGTGTTTAGGCTGGGAAAACCAAACACTAGACTATAACATTCAGGCAAGTCAGCATTCCACAGTCAAGGCCTGAATGTTCCTCCCAAAGAGGCAGGGCTGTAATGATCCAGGGTATGTTGAATATACGAAGAAATGAGGCAAATGTAGTGTCTTTGATGATAGGCATTTCTGATGAGAATACAGAATCTGGAAAAGGAATTGCAGGGCAATTTGTCCCATGGTAAGGTATTGAGGACATAAATATTGGAGGCCAAGATAATCAGAATTAATTTTTAAAAAGCCAAGCAGAGGCCCGTGGACGAGTGGTTAAGTTCGCGCGCTCCGCTGCAAGCGTCCCAGTGTTTCGTTGGTTCGAGTCCTGGGCGCGGACATGGTACTGCTCGTCAGACCACGCTGAGGCAGCGTCCCACATACCACAACTAGAAGAGCCCACAACGAGAAATATGCAACTATGTACTGGGGGGCTTTGGGGAGAAAAAGGAAAAAATAAAATCTTTAAAAAAAAAAAAAAAAAAAAAAGCCAAGCAGAGGACACACAGAGGAAACTAAGAGAAAAACTATTCATTGCCCAAGGCAGAAAAGGGTGGGTGATCCAGAATATCCAGTGATGCAGAATAAAGACAACAGAAGATAAAGGAAAGATGTAAACAGTTAGTGAGTAACTCTCTGAATGAGACTGCAGCACTGCGTAGAAGAAAGAAATGAGATTGTTAGAAGGCTTAATAGTCCCCTTTCTGGTACAAATCTGGTACAAAATATGTTTTCTGAGTGAATTACTTAATTTCTCACAACCTCACACAGCTGAGAGAATCAAAGAAAAAAATGTATAAAAAGTATCTTCAAAGATGTTCTGGTATCATACAAATGACAGGGATGGTGATCATTCAGGTGAGTTCCAGAGAACGATGACAAATCAGGAGAAAGTTCACAAAGGAGAGCCATGCATTTTGGTTGTGGAGTTTTTTCTGCTTTTTAAAATAGATGCAAGACACTGGAGTTGGAGGGAAGCTTATGGAAGGATCTCATAATTCAGAAGTGATATAACTAGGATTTGAACTTCCATGAAAGGGAAATATTCAAACCAGAATTTCAATGAATTCAACGTGGAAGAGAAGATAAAAGAAATCAAGATCACTTTGAGAACCTGAGTTTGCAGAAATCATGGGAGAACAAAGCGGCCAACGTAAACGGGAAGCCAGGTAGAGGAAAGAAGATGGTAAAATGGTGAGGAATAAGGACTTTGCTGGTGAGAAATACCAATGGAGTTATTACAGAACAAAAGATAAGCTTCCAATAAAATAATAAAATGAAGGATTGAAAGTTTATTTGTGGAATGTTCTGCATCCACTAGTTAATCTTACAGCAAGTAAAATGGCAGCTCTCTTGTGTAAAAAAGAGTAGAATATGCCCTTTGATGTTTTTACAAAAGAAAATCTGCTATGAAGAGGTTTCTCAAGGGAGTATTTTGATGCCAATAGTTCCTGTGCATCATGTGGGAGAGTGACACATGTTTTTCTGCTATTTTCAATAACCTCAAAAGCTTTTGTGTTTATTCCAGGTTGATATTTATGTTTGCATTTCCTTCCTCAGTTGAACCAAAAAACTGATCAGCCATTTCTTCCATTGGGTTCCAGCCAATTCTGTGCACTAACCTCTACTACTGAAGAGACCCGAACATAATTGAGCTGCTACCTGGGAAGATAAAACCATTTTCTGTGGCAACGACTCAGGAAACAGTGCCAGTATCTGGCTGTCAGAAGGCCTGAGCGGACTGAACAAAGGTTTGCAGTCTCTGGCAAAGGATCTGGTGTCAAAGACAAGTGAGGCCAACTTCATACTCGAGAAAATTCAGAGAGCGGGAAAAGGAGGTAGGGGCTGGTGGGAAATGAGCTGAGGGAAATAACAGAACGCACAGAAACTGGTCATTAACCTGGCTCCCCCAGCAACCCCAAAGCTGAGTCCTGGAAGTCAGAAGAAGTCAAAGTTGGGCTGCTTTCTGAGAATAGACAGATGACACAGGGTCAGTGGGAGCAGCATTTTAAATCTGTATCTGTAGATATTTCTTCCCTCTTTCTCTCTCTTTCTCTCTATCCCTGTTATGTTCCGAACTTTTCCCTGAGCTTATTTTTCACATAAAATAGAGAAACTCTTACTAACAAGATGGGCCATTTTCAAAAAGGTTTTGCTTCAAGACATCTCATTTTGACTAAATGAATAATATTTAAATGCACACAGATACATTAATCTACGGATTCAAGATATGGGCAGTTGATGCGCCAAAAGTGTAATATTGAATAAAAGAACTATGGGAATTATGAAAAAATCAACCCACTTGAAAAACACTGATTGGAGATTGCAATCAAGAGTACAATAAATGTTTGCAGAGATGATGGTCCAGATTTAACAGGCACAATGCTTGAGTGGACACATCTGTCCCGCCCATCATCCCTCACATCCCAAGAAGATACATTCCTTAACTGTCCAGCATGGCCCTGTGCTTTTCAATCAGGGAACCACACAAAGCCAAAGAAAACAAGCATGAGACCATGAGCCCCTTGGCACCAACTGCCCTGGATCCTCCAGCTTTATGTGCAACCTTGCACTTGCCCTTCCCATCAGCTCCAGTGTCTCCCATGCTTAAGACAGTCTTGCCTTTTCTCCTGCCTACTTGGCTCTAACTTCATGGGACAGAATGTGGACTCAGCGCCAGGTTCCTCCTGCTCCTGGAAGCTCTAGGTCACTGACCAGCCTGTGCAGGCTCATATCCCCTGGAACTCCACCCAGGTGGTGCCCTGGTTTCTCAGATCAATTTCTCTTATTTTAATACGAACCTTGTGGAGGCAATGAATTAATTTCATGCCAGTGACCCGAAGGATGCTCATGATATTTTGGGATGGACTTTCTGGTCTCCCTTCATTCTTACCATTAAAGTAGTTGCTTTTTCTAAATACTCTAAACATCATCTCTACCTTGAATTCTTAGCAACAAAGGCTGGAAATGAAAAGGTATGACAAGTTTCTTCCTTGCTTAGAGGTTTTCCTTCTAATGTTACTTTTCCAAACTCAGGAAACTCTAAGATTATTTTTTTTTCTTCTAAGGATTAGAAAAAGTTATGTGTGAGATTTAGTGAAATGAGTCACTGCTGCTATAAACAAATATGATTTAGTTTGTAAGGACACTCACACGGGCACAGACAGGCTCACAAAATGGGTGGCTCTTTCTGTCATATATTTCTTCAGGGGTAAAATGTACAGATTGTGACATGTGATGCTCTGAAGTAAAATGATTTCTTCAAAATGCTGATGCTCTTTCTGTAATAAGAGCCACATTCCCTTCACCCCCCCCAGAAGCCTCCTTAGCACTCTGTCCCTAGGTCATGGGGAAAAGGAGGGACAAGGACAGTTTCTGTGAGGGCAATTTTGGCTTTTCCAGTTAAAGAAGCACCATCAGAGGCAAGTAATACATGAGCACGGAGGATCATTCAGCAGCATCAACGTAGAACTAGGAAGGCAGAAACTGGTGGTTCTCCTAATGGGAAACTTCCCTTTTTCAGCTGATTTCAGGTGATTCTAATTCAGCCTTTGCCTAATTCTTCTTCCTAACTATGAACAATCCACACTTATAATCCATATGATTTGGATAAATAAAGTTTTTGGTTTTACTTACTTATTGACTTGTGTTTATCTCCTCTCTATGTATGATCAACATAACATTGGTTTAAGATAAAATATAGACTGCAATCTATAATAATTAAAAAGTGCAAAGACAAAGTTTTCACTGTACTCAGGAAAGGTGTTGCAGTATAGTGCTGTCCAGTAGAACTTTCTATGATAATGGAAATGTGCGTGTGTGTGTGTGTGTGTGGGCGGGGGTCGTATGTGTGGCTACTGAGCACTTGGAAGGTGGCTAGTATGACTAAGAAATTTAAATTTTAAATTTTATTTATTTCTACTTAATTGAAATTTAAATAGCCACAGGTGACTAGTGGCTAACATGTTGGACAGTGCAGTTTTCAAAAGATGGGTTTTCAGCTTAGACACCTACTACTAGACAAAACAATTCTCAAAGCACAAAACTGAAGCCAAACAGAAATCGTTTGAGATCATCTTACTCATCAGTACTCTCTTTTGCACAGGTTGAACAGGGGACTTTGTTAAAGTCAAGAGGAGCTGTGATAGTATACAAATAGCGCTTGCATATTAGGTATTCCAGTCCACGACCAACGGAAGTGAATTCACACGAAAAAGACTTAGCATCATTGAGACAAAAACACTAACTGTCCCAGAAACAGCAAGCATGTAAACACTAGAGCACCTGTCTGCTATCAGTATGTGCCTGATGTGATACAGAACACCCTGAGAGGGGCAAAGCCCTCCTCCTCCCCAAGATATGACTTCCTTTATAGTGGGCCCTGGAGCAAAAAAAGCAGTTACAAACTTGAAGGAGTATATAGTTCTCACACCATGTTACCATGAGTTAGTGTATTTATCTAGCAGAGAAGGAGGATTAAGACATTATATAGTCCGCTCCATCAGCCAAAACGTGGTGGGTATAAGAAACAGATGCTGTGCCTCCCTTATGCTAGTATCATTAAGATTCTGTGTAAGTCTAAAAGCTGTTTGGGACTAGGAAGTTGGGAGATGAGAGGAAAAGTGTAGCATGTATAATAGCTAATGTCAACATTCTATATAGAAAAGGAAATAGGGAAAAACAACACTCAGGTTACATCGTTGTATGACCCTGGCTGTCCCTATAACGTCCTTAGGGGAAAGGAACAATGCAAAGGTTAATGTTACCATTTGTCATTTTATAGCCATAAGCCTGAACACATGAAGGCCTTATTCATCATGAGCAGACTACAGGCTCCTGAAATATACAAGGTATATTTCAAACAGGAAGGCCTTTGCTTACTTTGCTGATCTACTGTGGACTCCTGAGTTATCACTGGAACAAAAGTGGTCTGTTTGTGGCAAAGGAAGGCCAGGAGGCCAAAAGAAGACTTCTATTTCAGGCCTGGAGAGGTTACACACATTTATAAGGTATGAGTGTAAATATATGTATATATATATGTATATATATATATATATATATACACATATATTTCTCTGACTCTGTCCAATTTCTCCCAGAAATGCTCAGTCAGAGCGAAGAAGTGGGGAGTAGGATGGAGGCATTGTTTGAAAAACACTATCAAGGAGACAAAAAGGATGAATTTTTGACACAAGTTTAAAAGAAATGCAGCTAACCCCTGAAATATTGACCAAAGAAAGGAGAGGAAAAATATGAATATCAAGCTATGCACAGTAGTGACCTTGCAAGTAGAACACACAAGTAAACATGGTGGAGCTGCCAGTCACACAGGTACACATCCTGAACTGAACTATTGTGCCTCGAGTTACCCCAAAGTGGTCCTAGGTGTTCTCAATTTTGGTTCTTATCCTCATGAATTAACTAATTACCCTTTCAAAAATAAAGAGATTCATGATTTACATTTCATAACATTATGTAAGTGCTTTCATGTATTCTCAATAGCGCTATTTTGTTCAAGAGAGTCACATGTTCACTGTGACTTTTAGTTTCCTGTTTTGTCTTACATTTCATTGTAAAGGCATATTCAGAGCCAGGTCTTTTTGTAAAACCCAGTTTTTGGGGGGCAGTATTGTAGTAATGAGTCAGAAGTTTCCATATTAACCTATTCTACTGCTAGGCACTGATTTCTTTTAGTCACAGCCTGATCTCTTTCTTCCCTGGGTTAATCTGCAGGAGCACATCACCCAAGCAGAGCTGCTCAGTTGCCATGTTGGGCATATCAGGGTTACGGCTTAACGTCTTTGGGCCTAGCAAGCTGTAATTCCAGATGGTGATTGGTGATATATATGGAAAAGATGCAGGATATATGGGGAGAGGCCGGTGGAAATCTATCACAAGTGATGTGATCAGCAGTTTAATTTCAAAATCTGAAACATCGCTGCTTCTGCTCTTTTCCTCTCACTCCATACCCAATCCATTGTAAGTCCAGAGGAGCCCCCTCTCAAACACCTGTCTCTAAAAGCCCACCTGAATGGGTCCACTGTTCTCCATCCCCAGTGTAAGGAAGCCACTGTTGTTTCACCTCACCAGCCACTTTACTAGCCTTCTTCATTCCATTCACACCCCGCTCCACCTGCCACAACCCATTCTCCACACAGCACCCAAAGTGATATTTGAAAACATATCAGAACATATTATTTCCTGCTTCAAATGACATGCCTCTCACACTTAGAATGAAATCTACTTAGATGTCATTCTACAAAGCCCCAGGAGCTCTGCCCCTGCCCACCTCTCCCACGTCATCTCCACTGCTCTCCCTTTGCCCCTGCACCCTGACACGCCGGCCTTCCTTCTGTCCTAACACCCATGAATCTCATCTCCATGTGTAAGGCCTTTGCGCTGGCTATTTCCTCAGCCTGGAATATCCCTTAACTGCACATGACTGCTTTCCTCACGACAGTCAGTTCTCAGCTTAAATAAGACCTCTTCAGAGAGAGCCTCCTGGGCCACCCAATCTAAAGTAGCTGCCATATGCCTTCTATCATGTGGCCCCAATTCAGTTCTATGCATAGCATTTTCTACTACATCATATTTTCTTCACTATATAGGTTTTTATTTGTTCATTGACCAACTAACTCCTCGACTTGAGGGAAGCCCCAGTCAAGCTTTTTTACCATTGTGTCCAACATGCTGAGAACAGTGGGAATACCTAGAAAAGACTGTGTACCTATCTGGTGACCTCGAACTGTCCACCATGGCAGGTATGGAAGGTCTGCCCTCCCTGGGCAGTGCCTCAGAGCCTCCCAATCGCTCCATTCCCTTCTCACTTCAAACCACTACTAAAACAAAGAGACAACTCTGGCAAACTGCAAGCAATAGACCAGTCTTCTCTCAGCTAATAGTCATAAGGGGAGCCTAAGTATGAGATAAACTGGTGGATTTCCTGAATGTGTTCACAGAGCACCGCAGCTTTCCTCCCATGTCCCTCTGTGATATTAAAGGCTGCTAGGCAGCTCTACTGACCACAGTTCTCAACCCTAGTTGCATACTAAAATCACCTGCTTGTAAAAAATATCGATGCCACAGAAAATGGATGAGTGGTCTCAAGGGCCAGGGCATTGGGGGAGAGTTTGGCATAAGGGGCACAATGGAGTTTTTTGGGGTAATACAAATAGTCTGTGTTTTGATTGTGGTGTTGACTGCATGACTATAGCATGTGTCAAAACTCAAAGAACTGTACACAAAAAAATGTATACTCTACTGTGTGTAAATTCTATCTCAATAAATCTAATTACAAAACATGACTGAGGTATGGGCATACCCTAGATGGATTAAATCAATCAGAGCAGGAGCCAGAACATTATTTAAAAGCTTCCCAGTGATTCTAACATGCAGCCAGGATTGAGACCAACGTGAGCCTAGAACTTGTGGCAGCAGGACAATCAGACAAGGGACGGAGGCCAGCACAGAGGGAGGGGAACAAAGGCCAGCTGTGCTGCTAGCTCTAGAGAAGGAATTCAGGGTTCTCGTTGTTGAGGTTTGTGAACTATGTTCTTCTGTCTCTTCCTTAGGGTGAACCATCCCCCTAACCCAAAGAGGGGCTGGGGATAATGAGTAGCCTTTTTTATATGCATTAGACTCGGGGGGGGGGGGGTGAAGCATGGGATGCTTGTTTATAAGGGAAAAGTGCTACAACCCACTCAGTTTTTCTCAAAGAAAGAATTACAATAAACAGATGCTTGTTTGTCTTGTTTTGCTTTTGTTTTTGTTTTTTGTAATACAGCAAATAGGCTATTTTGAGGCAGATGTGAAACTCCTTGTGAGGCATGTATTGGGAAGAACTCTGTCCCGGCGACCTTACTACTTCCCTCTGGCTTCTCTGAGGGTGACTGTCCTTAATAAAAACAAGGATGATGATTGTAATGGTCATTCCTCTCTCTGAGATCACCCAGGAGACTCAGAACAGCCAATTTACGAGGAAGTGATCTGTCAACTGTATCCCATTAAAATAGCTAATGGGAATTGCACATTTATCGTCCTAAAGCATTTCACATCATTATGTATTAATCCTTACAACATGATAGGTAGGCACTATTGTTGTCTTCAGTTAAGGACGAGGAAATTGTGGCTTTGCCACCATTCTCACACTATCAAATCCAATGGTATGTGCTAAGTGCTAATCTTACTCCACCTGTCTATCACTAGTAATTGATGTGGTGATCACTCCTCCAGTGGGCAGGACATCACTTCCTCTTGGATCCTCTGACAATGGGTTGCCTGCTTCACTAGTTCTTCCTCCTATTCTTAACCTCTAAACCTAGAGCTCGGTCCTGCATGTCCTGGCTTCTCTACCTATACTCACTCCCTGGGTGATGATATCTCATCCAGTCTCTTGGCTCAATGAGTCCTTTCCCTGCAGTCAGATGTATATTTGCCACTACCTACCCATCATCACCATTCGCATGTCTCACAGACATCTCAAACTAACATCCATGCCTGGGCTCTTGGTTTCCAACCTCAAGCACCCCCCTTCCCCAGTCTTCCCTTCTTTAGTAAATGGCCAAAGACCTTGAGGCATCTTTGACACCTTTTTCTCCCAAATCCCACATCCAATACACCAGCAAATCTGGCCAGCTTTATCTTGAAAGTAAATCTGGAACCTGGCAACTTGTCACCACTTCCACCACTACCACCTGGTCCAAACCACATCGCCTCTTGCCTGATGTGGCCTCCTAACCATAATCCTATTCCACCCTTGCTATAATCTCTTCTCCACAAAGAATCCAGAGTGATCCTTTCATATTGTAAATAAGATTGCATCAATACACGAGAGAACGGAATATAAGCTCCACGAAATGGGCCTCTGTCTCATCTGTTAATTTGGTACCCCTAGTGTCAACATGGGTCAGTCAGAACTTAGATGAATGAATATGATCGAGTGAATAAATGAGCTCACGATGGTTCCATGTCCTGCACTAGGTCACAATCCTGACCTAGAGTCTGCTTGACTCCAGTGCCTGTGGCCTTTTTCCCCAGGTAGTACTGCCTCTCAGGGAGAATAGTAAGTCACACCTATTGAGGTTTTTCCAGCTTTAAAAAGATGATTTATACTTCATCTACATACTCCTCAGAAATTTCTAGAAAAGTTCCTGTGAGATAAGCAGAACCTAGATTTAGACATTGAGCTTTACAATCCACATCCTTGGATACTCATACATTATTATTGTCATTATCATAGGCATCTTTGCTCTCATAATTATGCTGAATTCAAAAGCTAATAAAATGAAAAGAACAATACTTTTCTCCACACTATCTTCTGGGTGTTCTGATTGAAACTTATTCTAGAATTTCAAGTAACCTTCAGCTGTTTATGGGTATGGACTCATTCTGAAAGCTGAATCTTCAAAATATTCTATGGCATGCCACAACTAGAAGGATCCACAACTGAAAATATATACAACTATGTACCGGGGGGCTTTGGGGAGAAGAAGGAAAAATAAAATCTTTAAACAAAAAAAAAACCCCACTGTCTTAAAAAAATTCTATGGTACCAAAGCAGTTAGAAATGTGTGTAAAATAAAAATAGACAAGTATGAATTAGAGAAGTAATGCTAGAAGTGTTGTGTTCATGAATATGGTGGATACCCTGATATTTACTGCAGCTGTTGCAGGCTATTTTTTAAATTTCTGGGCTAGGTTTTATCCATGGTTCACTCAGATAAAGTGGCTATACAGCCGAGCTCTGGGATGGAGGTAACATAACTCTCCCAGTGTGAGGTTATGCATGCTTTACTAGGATGATCAATAAGAAACCCTCAGAAAGAGTGACCAGTTTAACACAGAGACCCACATATACACACACTACAACCTAGGACTGAACTCTGGACCGCCTAGAGTATAAATCGATGACTAAATATAAAATGGTGTCCTCGCTAGGCTTTTGGAACAGACAAAGAACATTAGGTAAAAACCAAAGAAATCTGAATAGAGCATAGACCTTAGTTAATATTAGTATCATTAATGGTAACAAATGTGCCATACTAATGTAAGATGTTAATAGTAGCAAAAGCTGGGTGCAGAGTAATATGGGAACTCTTTGTTCCATGTTTACTTTTTTCTTTAAATCTAAAACAGTTCTAAAAAATAAAGTTCATTAAAAAAATTTAGCGGTATAAGATGCTAAGATTTTTGCATTGTCTACTTACTGCCCAAAACTTATGGCATGCTTATTATAAAAAAAATCTCTATTTTGATAAAATGGTACATTTTTTTTTTCAAATCACAATAGTTCAAAAGCTTTAAAAAATTATTTTTTTCCTGGCTGACTGCTTTTGCTCGGCAGCAATTTCCCTGTCCTTTATTCTCTATTAAATCTTAAAAATACCAGTTATTTGAACTTGGGAGGAGGAAGAGCTATTTATATATTTATGCAGTGTCTCACCCCACAAAGGAATTAAGAGAAAAGGAAAATAGTTAAATAAGTTTAAAAAAAGTTTTCCTTTTCCTAAGTTCCTTAAAATAGTTTAGGATTATGAAACATTATAAAAAGTATATTCCATGATAAAAAGCATATTTTATGCATTACTTCAGAGTTAACAAAGCATTTCCCCACACATTAGGTAACTAATTCGAGGTTTAGAATGATCCCTATTTTAGAAGTAAGGAAACTGAAGCTCTGAGAGGCAAAGTAACACCTTCTAAGCCACGCAGGGCTGTCTGCGTCCTGCAGACCTCAGGACTTCTCTTCCAGCCTGTTGGCCCTGGAGCCACCGCTGTCACACCAGAGCAGCCTTGAGTAGATTCAGCCCACAGAAGCATCTTCCCAAATTCTAAGTCAATCCTCAGTTTATAATCATGGTATCCACTTTGTATACACACCACTTCCCTGTTTCCTGAATATAAATAAGCCAAGAGCCAGCTGATCTTTCACTGTGGCCTATAACATATATTTTACCTGTCTCCTTTTAAAATTATAGAGAGTATGTATAACTGCTCAGCAATTATACACAATTTCAGCAGACTAACTCAAGGTCAGCCTTTGAAAGAGAGAAAACTGTTTTCTATACATATACAAGAACATTTGTTAAAAGTCAGAACCATCTCAGATGATTCTGCCAGAAACATCAAGCATTCTTTGGGCTTTTCCCACAAGGAATCCCAAGACATTAGCACTTACTAATGTGAGAAAAAAGGGACCTAGGTCTTTGCCCAGCCCCTTCTTGTTGGAGAATGACAGTGCTGTCAGCATCCCCCTTGGAGCTCCCCTCTGCGCTTCAGGTCGCCAAGGAAAGAACCCCAGTATGTCTGCTCTCATTAGAGCAGGAGTCTAGTAGGTTTGATGTTTTGATATTTTATAATCATTGATGAATCAGATGGGGGAATGAGAATGATGAAAACAAGACAAAACAAAAAATCAAAGCATGAGAGAAGTCAAAGACTGCGGAAAATATCTGCAGTTAACCCCGCCACTCTGAAACTCCTGGAGAGATCAAGGGGAAGGTAATGATATGTACCTTGAATGAGATTTTGATAGATCGAGAAGGGAGACCTTTGCGAGATCAAGGGAATTTCCAGAGCAGCTTAACAGCTGATATAAATTCACTTGCTGATTTTTTAAAGGGAATCTGGGAACTCTCTAAGCAATTCCAGTGCAAAGCATAAAGGGTTTTCCTGATCCTTTCAGCTTGTGGAAGAGACTGGGAGATGCTGGAAACAATTCACTGTGTGCTCACTAACAAGACAGAAATTTTCCTTCTATGTTTATAAGTCACAGATTCCAGTATAAAGAAATAATGACTTAGGATCAATCAAATACCACACTTTTAAAAAAAGTCTGCACAATTTATCTTCGGTAGTTGCTTTTGTTTCTTTAACTTGCAAAGGGGAAATAGAAAGCACTGAGCCATATAAATGAAAGTCTAGAGGGGCAGGGCTATGGCTGGCTCACCTTTCTGTGCCCAGGGTCCAGAACTTTGTCTCCAAAACATGTTTGTTGAATAAAAATGACCTGGCACTTCATTTTATAGCCCAATTGAACAAAATAGCTTGTTAAATACAGAAATAGCTCATTATTCAGTGTACTTGCCTCTCACAGACGTTCCTTCTCTCTATATATCTGAGTTTTGCTATCTTGTACAAGCTTTGAAACACACAACCAAGAGAGCTAGGCTGACCACAAAAGTGGGTCCAGGTTCAATAATGGACAAGAATGCCAGCTTGGCTCCGGGTAAGCCGGGCCCATTTTGGCTTAGGAGCCCTTTAAGTATACAAGGGACATAGAGGAGAACAAATACTCAGTGAGTGGATGCAGCTACCCCAGTGTTACTTGTTCCCTATGAGATCAATGCATCAACATTCCAGGATCTTCCCCAACAAGAAAATTCTGGCAGCAACACAGCTGCAAACTCTTCCTGACTGGGTCATGGGGTCTGTTCCAGTTAAGTGCCATAAGCATAACCATGCCTGCTACCACAAACGTGTCTGAATTCTGCCTAAACTAAAAATAAACATACCCTGTGTATGAGTTTGAGAGACTTTCCTAAATAAAGTACAGTCATCCCTTGGTATCAGTGGGACTGGTTCCAGGACCTCCTGAGGATACAAAATCTGTGGATGCTCGAGTCCCTTAGTTAGCCCTCCATATCCGCGGGGTATCACATCCACTGATACAGAGGGCCAACTGTATGTGAACTTTAATGCTTAAACTTGAAATTATCTATTTGTCACCAACAGATCTTTCTGCATTCAGTTGAGGCTATCAGGTAAGTGTCCCCAAGAAAGGAATTTATATCACAATTTTCTCTTTCCTTGTCCTCTTACTGAAAGAAATAGTGATGTTTTAAAAAAGGTATCTTGAAATAAGATACTTTGCTTTCTTTAATCAGAATGTAAGTCACTATCTTAAATATTTGCTATGGCAATTTATCTAAAAAATCATTCTACTTTATCATAAATCAACGGTTTTGCCTTGTAGAACTAAATCTTCACATCTTGAAATTTATTGACAAAAAGTTTTACTGATTTAGGCCAGGGTTTCTCAATCTCAGTACTACTGACATTTGCAGCTGCATAATTCTCTGCTGAGAGGGGGCTGTCCTGTGCACTGAAGCATTTTCAGCAGCATCCTTAGCCTCTACTCATTGGATGTCCATAGCAACCCCCACTAGTTGCAACAACCAAAAACGTTGTCAGACATTACTGAATGCACCCTGGGATGCCAACCCAACCTTGGCTGAGAGCCACTGATTTAGCCATTAAAATCTAGCAAAAAAGCCGCTTTATTATGTATTACATACTTACAAAATAAATTTCATTAAATTATAAAAATGAAATAATTTCTCCATTAGTAACTGATTTTAATTCTAAGAGAGGACATGACAAAAACCTTTCTCCTGTCCATTTGCACAATAATATAGCTAATCTCTTATCTGAAATGCTGAAAAAGACTTTGTTCCTTTGGTATTACAGAGTGAAAGCCTTTGTCTTGGGATCAGCTCCCCATCCAGCTCACAAAATACAGAAATAAGTAAAAGTACCTATATTTGAAAGCTGTTATGGAAAGACTTAGCCTGAACACATGTTTAAAAATATTTCGTAGAACAATCATCAGTGATTCCTAAGTCCTTTAACATTTTTAAGGTGCTTTCCCATGCATCGTCTTACTTTGGACTCATGTAGCCACTGTCTTCTGTAAGATTTTTATAAATAGAGCCCGAGTAGTAACCTATTAAGATAATTAAAGTTCAGTTGACCCAGAATATCCTGCATTCACTGAAAGAGCTTGGATTACATTTCTTGATGTGGGCACCTTTTTTCTCTTTCACAGATGTGAAACCGGACTGGAAAGGGCTATTCTCAATGAGCCTAGTGGATGTGATGTAGTCGGACAGACCCACTGAGAAAGCAAGCACCTGCTTACTCTTCTTTTTTTTAGACCTTTGATTTATTCATAACTTGGTACAATTGGCAATTATTTAATTTCTCTTTAATTTTTCTCTGTCTTCCCATTGGAATGTCAGCTTTTATAAAAGAGACCACCACATTCATTTGTCTTGTTAACAGATGAATATTAAGCACTTACTGTACCACCTCGGACACAGCTGGCACTTAATACATATGTATTGAATGAACTGGAGAAATTAATGTAGGATCTGAGTTGGGTGGTGGGGGCTTCCTACTGAGCACTGCCAGTGTCACTCTGGGACTCCCAGGGCACTCTCCCCAAAGGATCCCTATTATTGTTTTCTGGCAAGGATTCTCCTCTGACCGCATCTTCCCCCATGGAAACACCATTCTACTGCAGAAAGAATTCAGCTAGTGGTTCTTTTATACTAGTTAAGATATGGGATATGTTCAACACTCTTCTTTGTGCAACTCAGATTTCCCATTCTAAAGGAAACCAGCTATGTGTGGAGGTCTGTCAAAGGTAGAGATCTGACCTGCTTTCCTTGAAGATCTTACAAATTTTGTCTGGTTTGCAACCACATACTTGTTTATATGAATTAGCTAATTTTGTCTAGAGGTCAGCCCAAGGAAAGGGTAAAGAAAGAGGGGCTTATTGAAGGAACACAATGAAATAGATTTCCTTTAATACAATTTTGGGGAAAGGAACATATCTGAAATGGAATGGTCAAACTTTCTCTCACAAGGTCTTCTTAAAGCTCTGAACTTTCACACTGAAGACTTACTCCTACTAACAGTGTCAGTGCCATCAAATTCCGCCATTCCCAATGACTGGCATTGTTGAGGGCTTTATCCATATGTAAATGTTTTACATACATTATCCCAACTATTCTCACAACAACTTTAGGAGGAGGTCTTCTTACTTCCATTTTAAAGATGAGGAAACTGAGGCGCAGAGGTATTAAATAGCTTGCCCATGGCCACTCAACTATTAACTGCAATGTTATAGGAATCTGAACCCAAGTCTTTTTGACCTCAATACCTGTGTTGCTGGAGAATATCACCTTTTCAGTCCTTAAAAAAACCTAACAGCTTCAGTGGGGCCGGCCTGGTGGCATGGTGGCTAAGTTTGCACGCTATACTTCGGCAGCCCAGGGTTCATGGGTTTGGATCCCGGGCACAGACCTACACACTGCTCATCAAGCCATGTTGTGGCAACATCCTACTTACAAAATAGAGGAAGATTGGCAACAGATGTTATAGCTCAGGGCCAATCTTCCTCACACACACACACACACACACACACAAAATTAACAGCTTTATTGAGCTATAGTTAAATACCATAAAATTCACCCATTTAAATGTGAAATTCAATGTTTCTTATTGGATTTAGAGAGTTGGGCAACCATCATCATAATATAATTTCAGAACATTTTCATCACCACCAAATGAAACCTCACATCCATTAGCAGTCACTGTCCATTCTCCTTTTGTTTTTAAATCTGATTTTCCCGCCTTCTATCATTCTAGCCACTGTAAAAGATTTTATTTTCCTTAATAAATTTTAAATTTAGAACTACATCAATCAGTTAACAATTACCTCGCCAACTGTGGCTTTCTCTTGGGAGTACGTCTTTTCCTTTTCTCTAGGACAATTGGATAAACCAAGGGCTTGGATCAGCAGACCTATTTGTCACATTCAGTCATGAGATTCAAAGAAAGTTGCCCTCTGGAGCCTCCCCACAGGAGGAAGTGGATCCATCATAGACTTTACTTAGTATGAAGATGTAAGATCTTCAGGGACAAATGATACGTTGGTGTTTGGCAGGAATAAAACCTTACTTCTCAATTCTCTCTTTCAGTAGTACTTAAGATAGTCTTGAAAGAGAAGGTAGAAAGAGAACCAACAGTTGTTATGCCTCTACTATGACCCAAATGCCTTACAGCAACTCTATGAGGTAGTTAATACAACCTCTGTACAGGTTTGATTGAGGTAGAAGCCAAGTTCAGAGGCTGACTAACTCAAAGTGTTTTTATAACAGTCTCATCTGTGCTTTGGTGGAAGAAAGTCAAACATTTGCTGTTGATATTTAGCCTGCTCCAACTGAGGTTAATTCTGATCCAGGGAGACAATTTAACTATGTAAAATAGCACATATGGAGGGCCTAGTTCACTCTAAGGGCTTTGGGCTAGAGGCGCTGCCATAAATGTCGAATTTCCCATGGGAATTCTTTCCTTGACGTGTTCAGCTTCCTTCCTCCTCTGACTATTACATAGTGCTTGATCAAATATTGTTTTCTTTCAGAGTGAATATAAGTAGCACCAAAATGTTTGAAAGAACTGCAATGCTTAAAAAAAGTAGGGGACATGATGAGAACTGAGCCTGGTCTACTTGGCCTCTTGAACATCTTGGGTTAGATATGCTAATAGGAGCTTTTCAAATGAACACTGGGATACCTTGGCTCTGGAAAGTATTTTACTCAGGAAAAAAACTTTCAAAGAAAATTATTCAATAAATGGGCTTCCTCTGTAGTGACTCTTCCGAATTTGTATAATTTTTCTAAGACTAATAAATCTGACTTTGAGTTTTGACCAGATGTTAAAAGACTGGCCTAAATTATGAAAGACTATAAATTCTTTCACTCTCAAAGTTCTTTATAGAAAACACTATTTAATCACAAAACTTCACTGGATGAATCTTGAGAATTAACTGTTTCATTTGTTATATTTCCGAAACCGTGTTTCTATTTATTTCCCTTAATTTTAAGGAGAATGTTTTCTCTTTCTACAAAACTCACATGTGTCAAGGAAAGCATTTAGTAACTGCATAATTGGGTGCAGGAATGTTCTATAAATTCTAACTAGTGAACTTTGAATAAATCCTTCACTCAAAGAATTTTACCACTAACGTCTGGCTATACAATTTATGAACCTTAAAATGTATGGCTTCTGTGCAGGTTCTTACATGAGTTAATCATCATTAAATATCAGGGATTTGCAGATCTTTCCTTCCATTACGCTTCATGTTCTTCTTTTCTGTTAGTAGTTCTTTTCACTCCTTTTAAGTTTAGCTTTCCAATGTTCTCTCATTTGAACTCAATCTTAGATCCCTGAGTCCACAGGGAACAATGTTCACTTCAGTCGATTTATCTTTGTCTGGTGAGGTCTCCACAAGAGGACAGAAGTACCTTTCTCACTAGTCCAGCAGGGTCCTTCTCTCCTCTGCAAAACATGACTGTCTACTTTACAGCCCAAGTTTGTCATGTCTTTGCTTCTATTGTCAAGATGTTCCATCAAGGTTGTTCTTCTAGTTGTCATGTGGTGATCTTTACTGAAGGCTTTTCATTTCCATGAAAGCTATGTTAGCATAAAAAATTGATATCTCCAGCCACCAAGAACAGTGCTTTCTATGTACAAGAAAGACCAAAACTGTAAAGAAAAAAATTCCAATTTTTATATCTAGTTTATCAGTTGCCTCCTCAAACCCATAAGACTCTCTTCCTCAGCCAGATTCCCACCTTATCCAATATTTGCCTTCATGTCTAAGTCTACCAAGAATCAATGGATTTATACCATGAGATGACTTTGCAAATGATTAGAAACATAATTGTTTAATAGTTCAAGAGAGATCTATGAATGTCATGTTTCACATTCTGCAGCTTCCTACCCAAATCTCAAATCTCTTCCATAACTCATCTTTCTTGAGAGGTCAGTGGACTGGGGTCAGGGCATGCTGAGTGACAGGCAGATTTAAGAAAATAAGCAAAATTATCAGGAAGCGTGATGTAAGGATGTGAACTATATAGTATGGAGCTGTGATATGGAGGCAGAGCAATGGGCAATAGGTGCAAGCTGAATCGTTGCAGGCCAGAGATGTGTAAAAAGAAAACATTAGCCTGGGAGGACACCTGAAAGGCCTGCCTCGATTCAGCACCACGGAGAGTACCAAGCACAGGCCCTGCTTATCGTGGTTCCCTAATGACGGCAATCTAGTCTCTTCCACAGGGAAAGCCTGGAACCAGTGTGTTTGGTTTACAGAATGTTCAGTCTTTTGGGGTGGGATGGGTGTCAGGCAGAACTCATCCAGTTCTCTGTTATTCTTTCCTTGGCGGTACTTTTATTGGAATATTCCTCTAGAAATCTGCATTTCCAGACTTCGGGGAAACCCATTTTTAAAAATTTCTTAATTAGCAACATCCATGAAAGACTGTCATGTAATTTTGGTTAGACCAGGAGCAGTGCCTCACAATTTTGCAATACACTTTCATTTAAAAAAAAAAAGGAACTGTCATTTGGTTTCCTAAAACTTCCACACATGTTGGTCCTAGTTTATCCCCTAGAGTTTATATGCAGCAAATCAAATATCTTTTCAACTGACAATTCTTGAAATACTTGAAGAAAGTTAATGTATCTCTTCTTAGTCTTTTCTGCTCAGCGCTAACCATACCCCATTTCTTCAACTGTTGCTTAAAGACATCATTACCTTCTTCAACATATGCTCTCATTTGCCAAAGACCTTCTTAAAGTATGTACCTCAGAATGCTTCCTAGTATTCCAGGCATGGTCTGAGGCAAGTACATTTATCATGGGACTATTAACTACCTCCTTGGATCTAGAAACTCTTTCTGTGAGTACAGCCTGAGACTGCACTAGTTTTACTTAACAACCATTTACCATGGGCTTAGACTGACAGTGTCATCAACTAAAATACTCAGGTCTTTTACTTAAAGTTAATAATGAAAGTCTCCTTGGTTTTAAACTCGTGCAATTGATTTATAAAAATCTAAGTGTATAATTTTATCAAAGTTAAATTAATCTTGATATTTGTCCCATGGTTTCAGCTATTAGGACATTTAAAAATCTTTAATTATGAAATGCTCCTCTTGATTTGGGTATTGAGAAACGTCTGATGAGTACCGTTTGCATGTCTTTATTCAGATTATGGAAACAAATCCTTAAAAAGATATAGCCAGATATGTTCCCTTCAAGAAAATGATTCTAAGTTATTCTTAAAACACACCCTCAAACTAGAAACTAGATACATTATATTTGGGGCACCTGTCTAATTTATCATGTTAGTATTTATGACAGAAAAGAAGGTGATTTTTGGTAGATATGAAATTTAGGGAACCCAAAATGGCTCCAAGTTTGTTACCTTCTCTTGTAATATCCAAAATTAATCTTTTTTCAGTAACCCATTTAAAAACCCATTAAAAATGATAATAGTTTTCAGAATCCACCTTTAAAGATTGTGAAAATGGTAAAATTCACCTCCAGTCCCTTAGGATCCATTGATTAACTCACTGCCATGAAGATGCGTAAGAAATGGCCTTTATTTTCAAACATCTGGAAAGTGTGGGCAATTGGTTATGAACACAAGAACTGCACTGCAAGGAGGAAAGTGACATGTGCATTAATAAACTAATATACAAAGTTACAAGGGATCACTTTTACATTGGCGTTAGTAATATTAGGCAAAATGTGCTAATATTTTATTAAATACTTTAAGGAAATCTTAAGAGAGAAAAGAAATAAAGGAAATAAAATTTTAGCATTTTGTATAATCTCAATTCAAGTTAAATTAAGAATTTGTGTTTATTCAGATTATGCTCAATGTATCTGGGGGATTTGTATAACATATGCAATATTTTACAGAATCATAGAATTTCAAGATTGGCCATAATTTTATCCAACCCCTTGCAAATAGCATGCATGCTTATAGTAATCCAGAGGAAGTCACCACTATGTAGCAGCCTCCAGTTTCTGGCTCTTCTCCTACCTTCATTGAAAACCTGCTAAAAAAAATTCAATATTCATCGCCTGTAAATGCGAAACAGACAAGCTTCTTTGGTTCAAACATCTTTCCAACCATTCATGCACACATTAGCATAGGTATTGCATTTCGTGTCCTAGCAATAATGCTACTGCTTACAAACAATAGAGCTGAGCATATTCCATCACCCAGGGAACAGATTTCTAAGGAGCTTATCGTCTAGCTTCCCCACAATACCCATGTCTCCCTGTCAGCCATGTCAAAAAGCGGTTGTGACTTATCCCACAACATAAACATTGAACACTAAAATGAATGTGAGAAAATGGCTTCTGTGCACAGTGGACAAATATATGGAGACGATAACAAGAGTTGCAATGTTTATAGAAAAAATTTATCCAAGCTAGAAGCAGAAGAATATACTGCAAAGAACACAGGTTTTAAAGATTTGCATAAATTCCATCTCTACAACTTTACTAGGTAAGGGAATTTGGGAAAGCTAAGTTCTCCCTCTGAGCCTCAATTTCTTTATCTTTTGGCAATTGATGCTACAGCAGCAGCCAAACAAAGACTCCGTGGTCCATTATTACACAGATTTAAGAGTTTCAGATATGTGTGAAAGCCTAAAACCAAAGCTTCAGCAGTCAAGATACCTCCTTCCCCTGCAGACTCACTGCCCAGACAGTCTCCCAAGAGCCAACAAAGCAGGGTCACTAACCATCCATGTGCAGGAGCTGCCTCAGTCAGCTTGTGAGTCAATGCTCAACAGGGTGTTAGCTCCAATCCTCCAGCAAACTTCCAAACCTCCAATCCTCTTGTTAGTTCTGTCTCCTGAGATTTTTGAGAGTGAGAAACTAAGGAATGCACCTGCTCACCACATCTGCATTAAAAGTCTTACTAGTCATGCATGGGTCCTGCTGTGCCAACAGCTGAATACGGTTGACCAGTGCCCTCTTGTAGGGGGCACCATAATCACCAGAGGCCATGTGAGTGGCATACCATACAGCTGGGCAATACTCAACCATGCACAGTGGGTTGCCAAAATCGAAGGGGGATGCCTGCTCATAGCCTTGGCTGAAGGGGCAGTCCTAGATTTTCATGTTTCATTCGATGTAATTCATTAAGATTTAGCATTGATCTGAACCTTGATTAGGAACCAATCATCACAAAATAGTAAACATTGGTGCTTTGAGAGGAACAAGAGACATCTAAAAGCACAATCCTACTATAGAAAGAATTTAAAATTTACAATAGTCTTGCCTCCCTCAATAATATTTCAGGAAGATTTTACTTTTAGTAAAATTCGTGGAGTAGTTTTATACTTTGGAGGAAAGGTGATTTATAAACAGAAGCTCTTCCTATTGACTATAGGTCCCTAGCCAGTTCTTTATGAGGTCAGTGTATCCAAGAGGAAAGAAATGCAGTGATTAAAAAGCAACAACAGTTGCAGTTTCCTTCAAGTGACTTTCTTGATAAGAGCACTAGGCAGGGTGTGCTTTTCATGCATCAGCTAACAACGAGATAACTAATTCTGGGGGCACCATCGTCCAGAATTCCTACTGCGACTACCTTGATCAGACCAAGCACAGCTCCCACGAACAAGCTTAGGCTGAACCATGGTCCATTAGATGGAGTGTCAATGCCCGTTAGAAAACAAAACAGACCATCCCTACCACAAATTGAGTCTATTTAATCTGTCACTGTTTAAATACAAAAGGGATGATATGGAAAATGAAGGAAACATGCTCTGCCTCTGGTTCTTCCTAAGCAAGCAGTTTTGACCATCCAGCCTAGCCTAGGTTGTAAGGCACTAAGGTTGGGATCCTTTAGGACGCTCAGGAGAAAGGTGTTCTCGGACTATGAGATGGAATCAGCCACCATCACAATAGCTGATTTCTTGCGTGTGGGTATGTACGTGGTGGTGGGAGAGTAGGAGGAGAAATGCAGTGATACACTCAGGGCCAGACAGTGGAGCCTAGTGCAAAGGGCAGGGGCTTGGAGCCAGAGTCCTGTGTTCTACTTGTTATCTGGACTCTTTTAGCCATGAGTTCTTATGCTGGTCATTTGACCTCTGAATAAGTTATTGCATCTGTAAAATGGAGGTGAAGATAGTACCTGTTTCATAGGATGGTTTAAGTATCAAATGAGATAATAGAGGTAAAAATTCTTAGCAAAATGTCTAGCACATGGGAGTACTCAAAAATATTAGTACTATATTTTAGTGTATTAGGTATAATACAGAAAAGAGAAGAAGGAGAGTGCTTAATAAATGATCGTTAAATGGATTGAAACAAACATGTAACATGACAGACAAGAATTATAATTATTTTGAGGGCAATTATACTACCTGTGGCGGTTTTTACCTTACTTTATTCCTTTTATACATTCTTTAGTGGGCTTTGCATCCTAGCTCTGATTTAAGGTTAAAGTCAAAGATATTATGGGGCAGATTTGTCATGCTTTTGGAAAAAAAATAAATTTTAACAACCATTTATGCAAATGTCTAAACTTATAAGACTGAAGAAAATGAAGGGTTAAGGATTGACTCTCTTAGGGACCTCCATCAGGCACAGCTTGCTCTTCGTAGGACAGATGTCCTGCCATCTACCACTCTAGGTAGAAAATTGTAAAACCATTTGGGAGTAGAAATCAAGCTCTCCCAAAGCAATGAGGCTTTCATGAAATAGTCTACAAAAGAGATTCTTTGGTGACCTTTATTCTTTACAAGGCCTTCATCATTCCTCCTTTCAGATGCCTCCAAAATACAGGGGCTCTAACCAGCTCAGTAACATCCCTTTAGTCTAGCAAATTTATATCATCATCAGAAGAGGAGAGACTAGTCTAAGATTTTGATGTACATGAGTGCCTGTGTGTGCAGACACACATGAACATGCTCACAATGAGCTGACCTCTGTGTCTATTAGTGAGAACACTTACTCTTCACATTTCTCAGATTCATCTAAAAAGTTGAGTTTGGTAGGGATGGGTCATCGCGGTTATGCTAGTTAATGATCTTTATTTTGGGTCTTTTCATATTAGCAATCATTCTCTTTTAAATTTGGAAACTGACATGTTACCAACTTCCTATTGTGTCAAGTAAAACCATTTAAAAAGTCTTTTACCATTATAACCAACATGTAACAAAGAGCAAGACATTTTTAACCCTAAAGAAGCTGATAAGTCACAGATACAGAAAAAGTTTAGCTCTTCAGTGCTACAAAAGACAGATGGAAACTTTACACTAACACACACCAACAGGCATGCACAAACACACATTATACATTATATCACATGTCACTGGCTGCTGAACAGTCAAAATTCTCTCCCAGGCCAGTAGGGTCATTGGTATGGAGTCCCTTGGACTCCTTTATGCTAAGATCCTTACTCCTTCTCACTTTCTTTGATTCTGTGGGGCTGGTTTTATGTAAATGTTAAGTTCTCCAGGATATACCACTCAAGTCAAAGCAAGAGAGCTGCAAAATTTTAAGAGATCTCCCACTCTTGTGGGAGAGTTTTTAGCTGGTTCATCCCATTTTCATTGTATATTTCAAAATTCACTTTAAAAACCCGAGAGGTGAGGAGCCATGTGGCAGCTGTTCTCTCTCCTGCCCTCAAGGCACTCTTATGCTTTGCTACACTGGGGAGGGTGGGCAGGTCAACCAGAGTGGGCTGGGAAGAAAGTGAAGAAAGGAATTCTGCCACACTTTCATGAGCCTGACCAGAGGAACTGATGGAAATGATTTTGGATATGCTCTGAGGGTAAATAAACACCTTCTGCTGGTTCAGAGAGAGTTAAACTCCTTTTATTAGAGCATGATGTGACCTCTTGTTCAGAGAATAGTAACACAGGAAACCCTGGAGTGGATCTTCAGGACCAGGATAATCTCTGGGTATTGAGTGCAGTATAAAGATACCTCTAGAAAACCAAGAGCACCTGATTCTACATGGGCAATAGCCCCATTCAAGAATACTGGTGGAAGGATTCCTCAAAGATTGTGAACTATTTGGAAAGTCTGGAGTTGGTGGTTTGATTTCATCCATACTCAAAAAAGCTTTCTCAGAGATTTCTGGAACTCATGGTAAGTTCCTTCCTTTCTTGGGGGTATTCCAAGAAGGGACAAAGGGGGACTGTGAGGACGGACCTATGCCCATCAGGTATGGCACCGATATCCATGAGGCATCCCATTGGTTCAAGATTTCCCACCAGGGGCAACTGAGGTGCCTGAGGTCTCCCCGCAGGTAGAGTCTCAGATGAGAGAGGTGGATGCTGGAGTCTTTTGCAATGCCCAGTGAACCACGCTGGGACAGCTCCTTGATCTTCCCTCCTCTCTATTCTCCATATTGATGAATTCTCTTAATGAACCCAAGGGGGCTAATTCTGATCTGCCCAGAGTAATTGCCACATCAGTGGGGGGCTTTCACAGACAGATGTACTATTAAACAGGGAGCCGGGCAAGCCATGATCTTTTACAATGCCTGTCATGAGTGGGAAGTTAAAATGATTTCAAGTGAGAAATGTGAGCTTAGGGCCAATTTTTCAGCTCTTTGCATATGGAACACCATAAAAATCGGACAACTTATCCTTGTTGAAAACTAATAGTATGTGTGTCAAACTTTTAGTATATAGTAGAAGGAAATATTTTATGGTCTATTAATTAGCTGTTATATTTTCCTCTTTCATTGTATGGCAGAAGCCATTTCTGTGTTTCACTGCTTTCCAGTACTGCCATCAACAGCATCTCACAGAGCCAAAAAATGATTCACTACTATGTTAATCATGAGGAATTATTTCTAACTGGCAAGGAGATTAAGCCTTTAACTCCCACTTAAGGAAATGTGACTTTGAAGTCATGTGAAGGAAGCCCTAGACAGCACAGCTTAATTCTAGGCAGGTTTCTTTTTTTTTCTTTATTGTCCTTTTCCTCTCTCAGATTTTCCCATGTGAGCTCTCATGGTCCCAGAGCAATAATGATAACAATGCCTTTCATTTTCTCATTAGTTCCCAGTGGCTCCAAATGACCAACCTGAGCTGGAAATGAAGAAAAAGCAAATGAATGATGAATAAATGACTTGCCCAAGGGAGACACAGACTTACACCTGGGCTACCTGTTGGCATCTTAGTTTTGACAATAATCATTTTTAGAGGTTTCTAGGATATCTGCAGGGAGGGGATGGAACCAAGGAAAGATACGTACAAGGAAAGACACATACTTAGCACCTACTACGAATTAGGCCCTCTGTTAGGGGCTTTCATATCTGTGACCTCTTTTGATCTTCACAATAGTCCTGTGAGACAAGAATCATTACCCACGTCTTTAAAGGCCGGTGCAGAAGAGCTTCTGTAGGTACTTGTCCAAGGTCACAGAGTGAGCAAGAGGCAAAGTGGGGATTTAACCACCTATCTCTAACCCTGGTGCTGAGAAAGCAACAGAAATGTCTTTAATGAGGCATAGCTCCTTTCCTTTGGTCTGGTTAGAAATGGGTCTGCAAAATTCTAGAACATTCAACCAAAACATAAAAACTTCAGTCAATAATTCTTTTGCGTTTTGCAGCCTATATAATGTTTAGATCATTGGCTTTATTTTATTTACAGTATAACTAAACTGAGCAAAAAAATTAACTTGTCAAAAATGTGGGTTAAAGGGGCCAGCCCAGTGGTGCAGCAGTTAAGTTTGCACATTCCACTTTGGCATCACCAGGTTCAGCAGTTCGGATCCTAGGTGTGGATCTATGCACTGCTTATCAAGTCATGCTGTGGCAGGCCTCCCACATTTAAAGTAGAAGAAGATGGGCACAGATGTTAGCTCAGGGCCAGTCTTCCTCAGCAAAAAGAGGAGGATTGGTGGCAGATGTTAGCTCAGGGCTAATCTTCCTCAAGAAAAAAAATGTGGGTTAAAATCCCAAGTCACCTGGTTTCAGCCTAATTTGGTGATGAGCTAGGGATGAGAGAAGCCCTACAGAAGATGATGAGGAGAGAACTCAGACACAGAGGTTTCTGACCTTAGAGGCTCCTCACGATAAAATTCAGATTTCCAACTACACATCTGAATGACTGCTTGGGTCAATGACTGTTTTTGATTTTCTAAATTTTTTATTGTTTATATTTTGTTTCTGAAAAGTTGACACCTGCCATAATATCAGGTTTGTTTTGGAATAAAACGTTTCACCCTTATTTTTCACTGACTAATAAAACAGAGAACCAAAAATAGTTAGAATAATGGGAGTGAGCAGGGATCATTCTACATGGAAATCAAGTAGGATAGGGACTTTAAGAAGGAAGGGATTAGAAAGGAGCAGTTTTAATTGGTGAGAAAGACCAGTTGGTCTGCCAACCTACTGTTTACTACTGGGAGATATTTACAGAGATGCAGTCTCCCTTCAAAGCACTAGATACAGCCAATATTTATTGATCTCTTTTATGGAAAAGGACCTGTTCTAAAGAGAAGGCTTATTTCTTTCCTAATACAGCAAACCTAACAAATGGCAGAAGAGGTGACTGGGGCTGCCCAGAGTTCAGTCTCATGGTGGTTGCACTTATTAGCCCAACTCCTTCCTCCCTCTATTCATCCTTCTCTCTTTTCCAACCTACCTCCCTCCCTGACTCCTTTCCTTTCTTTCTTCTTCCTTTTCTTCCTTCCACAATGCTTTCTTGCTACCATATACAGAACAGACACTAAGTTAGACTCATGGAGAATAGAGTAATAAATCAGACAGTAGTCTTCAAAGAGGGCATGTGTATTTAGCCAACAAATAAATGAAATCACTTAGTAATGGGGTAACTTAAGGAGGATGTACTGTCTGCTGCATTTGAGAATGAGAATGGATTATTTTAAAATTAAAAAAGAAAAAAGAAAAAGACAGTATGTCAGAATAAGTACAATGAAACACAAATATTTACGGAGCTTTCTCTGTGACTCAAACATTTAGATTAATTACCAACTTTAAAAGTTTCCACATTCTAATATTTTTCAATCAGGATCTTATTCTTTTAATCTCTAATATTCTGCAACTAATAACACCCCAAGTGTTGGATTCTTTGTCTAACAAAATGAAAAAATCATACCGAAAGACAACTCATGACTTTGGACCAAAATAAACCCTGGCCTGGTTATATTTCATTCTATGGAAAGTGTTCAGCATTCAACCTGCAGCGTCCCAGTTGACACAGCAGCATCCTGTAATTACCCCTAAAGGCCATTTGATTTGATAATATATTCACCACCATGCATAATTTACATAATGTTTTACAATTATCCATTAATATGCAAATGTTAGGCTAAAGATTATGTGGCCTGGAAATGCAATGCAAGTACTTCTCTGACAATCACACTCTACGTGCATATAGATATCTAACCCAAAAGGCCTTTCAGTTTTAGGAAGGAATGACTCATGGTAGTCAAGACAAAATGTGCATGCACACAACTTACCATAGTACACAGAGCCATGGTAAGTTCAATAAACAATTATTCAGTTTGGGGCACTAGGCTGGCCACCCAGAGTACGAGGATGAACATTTTTTTCTCTTTCTGCGAGGGCCTCCATGAAGTTAGAAAGCACATCAAACCCACACCAACCAGGGCAGGAAGTAAAGGTTAGACACATGCATCTTTTGGACATGTAATTACCATGAAAGTAACTTGCCAGGTGAATATTATGACACACTAATCAGGTAAACCAGTCTGTGAAATTCAATCCTCCTTCTCCTTTCCCCTACAATAATCTATCTAAAAAGGGAAAAGGAAATGAAAGTGGGAAAAGGAAGACAAACCTATGTCATTACAGCATCATTGTTGATGTGTTGAATGTACTAACACCAGGAAATTCAGTTACTGTTCCCATAGCAACTGCAACTTGCCTCCCAGACCTAGTAAATTAAGTTACGAAAATTAATCCCACTTAGAGCATGAGGAAACACTGGCCCTAAGCAAGGGAAACCACAGTGAGGTGGGTCTTCACATTAATGGAGTAGTCCACTCTCCTCAAGATAAGATCCCGGGGAAACAACACTGGCTTCAGTAACTCACTATCGGTTATTGTTCAGGAAGAGAAATGCTTCCTTCCACTGGCACCACCTGACCAGGTGATGGCACAGTGCATGCGAGCCCAGGAATTCCAGAGGGATCAAAGAGAATAAACAGACACCTTTTCCCTACACACCAAGGCATGGGACACGATTTCATATCAACCACCAGGTAAGAAAAGGAGCCACAATATGCACACTGTAACTTACCATTACTTGTGAATGTCAATTCTCTTTAGGTTTTGAGGAAAGGCCAAGAAAAAAAAGGGGGAAGAAATTTGAAACTTGTGTGAAGGTCAAGGTTTCAAGTCTTATGCGATTTTCAATACAATTGATGATGTTCACATCTGGACAAAGTCTGATTGTATTACCTGAGAGGAGCTGAAGATTACATTTTAAATCAATAAGCAGCTTTTGGTGAGTAACTAAACTTTGACTAATATTAACCCAATTAGGATTTATTATGCCAGAACTCATTTTTAGGTTGAATAAGGAATCTAAATCTTTAAAAGAGATATTAATAAAAGATCCTAAACTTAGTATTAAACAAAGTTTAAAAAATTATAAAACGTGTATATGCTTTCCCTCTTTGATGAATATAACAAATTAGTGTAGTAAGTGAACTGCAAAATTGGCAACTAATATCAGCAATATTTCAAAGGACATTCATAGAAAGATATCACATGACATGTTATTTAATAATAAATATTCTAGAATCAGGATCACAGTCTTCCTCTTCATCACAACTTCTGCCTTCATCCTGGACTACTTTTAGGTCCACATGTATGACCCTTGACCTCATCTCCAGTGATCCTCACTCCCATTCCATGTCAGCTATCCTCTTCCACATCGGCTATCCCCTTCCACAGTCACAAGCTGAACTTAGAGTATTGAGAAAATGTGCACCAGAATCAATAAATTTCAGTACTCAAGACAGCCTCCTCTCTTATCTCCTTCATTAGTTCAAGTACTCCAATTGCTATAGTTTTTCAGCCTCATCAAAGTCAGCCCCTTCCCACCTCCACATCCTCCCATCCAGAGTCCATTATTACAATCATGCTCTACCTTCCAAATTCCCTAAACTCCTTTCTCCTTCCACTCTTCTTTCCTTTCCTTGTCATAAATCCTAACCAGGGAGGAGCCCTACAGGCCACTTTCTCTGTGCCTACACAGAACAGCTGAGGTTCTGAATGTATACGATCCCACTGGATGGTCTTACTACACATTTATGGACCAAACCATCAACTGGACCCTCTGTACCGCCCAGGCATCTTCTTATGTTTCTCTAGTCAGCCTGCTGTCCCATGGGCCATATCATTTCATACATTTCCTACCTTAAATGCTTCTCATTGGCTTCCCTCACTCTAAGGGGATGTTGCTGCATTCTTCAGAGAGAAAACAAAAGTCATCAGCAAAAAACTTCCTGCCAGGGAATCTACACATTCTCTGTGGTGCAGTACCAAGTGCAGAGCCCAAGTACAAAGGCTGGAGCATCAGATCATTGGGTTCAAATTCTAGCTCCTTGATTTAAACACTGTTAGGCCTTAGGCAAACTACTTCACCTCTCTGTGACTCAACTTCTCAAATATGAAGACAATGATAATGCCTGCCTCTGTGTGCCTGTTACAGGAGATAATCCAGGCAAAGCACCTGGAGGAGTGATTGGCACACAATAGGCACTCAGGAATGTTAGCTTTGATAATTACCATTGTTTTTATAAATCTTGACTTTATCTTCTCTCATCCTCTCTTCTTTCCATCCTATTAAAATAGAGGCCATATCCTTCCTCCTTTTAAAAGCCGGTTTCCCCATAAGTAGTTGGATCCCATCTCCTTCTCCATCCTCAGAGACCAGGCTCCATCAGCATCTCCTCTCTCTCTTCTCCGCTGGATCCTGTCTGTACTTGGGTATGCCCAGTGGTATGCTGGTAAATGTTTAACTACTAGCTCTTGGTGGTGATAGTGGGGGCTTATTTGTGTTTGCCAGTTTCTGTTATGTATATACTCCCACTATGGCCAATTTTAAGTTGACAATTGTTTAACAACTGGCTACCAAACTTGCTGAAAATTTGATAATTGGCTCGAGCATACCATTGATGTGTGCTGCAATTTCTCTCATCTTTAAACAAACAAAAACCCAAAAACCACCACAAACAAAAACAAAACAAAAAACCTTCCAGGATTCTGACTGATACCGCTCCCCGCCCCCCCCCCCCCCCCCCCCGCCCCGCCCCTGCCTCCAAGACCCTACGTGCTACTGCCCTCTGGCTAGGCTTCTGGAAGGAGCTGTCTCCATCAGTGGTCTCTACATCCAGATTTCTGGTTGACTCCTCATACACCCCATTCTGCCTTCCATCTCTATCCCTCCATGGAAACTTCTCTGGCTAAGGTCTCCAGTGCCCTCCAGACACATTTCAATTCTCTTCTAACCTAATTATTAACAGCATCCATTAGTGCCCCTGTCTTCTGGTTTTGCTCTTCCCTCTCGAGGCTCTTCTTTGCATAGTCCTCTTCTTCCTCTATGAGACCCCTAAATGATGCTGTTGCATGAGTCCCACTCTAAATTCTTTTGAGACAATCTTAACCAATGCTATGACTTTAATATCAACTCACATGGCAATGACTCCCAATTTATTACCTCTAGCACAGGCTTTTCTTCTGTGTTCTCCGACCTGAATATGTATCTATTTTGACAGTAAAAACACTGTAATCCTAGCAGACTGGAGGAACAAATCAAGAATAGGAACATTTTCTGCCTCAAACAGCATTCAGGCTATCGGGGAAGAAGAGACAGTCAACCCTGTAGTCATTGAAGGAAGAGTTGGAGCCAAGCTGTTGGGCCCTGAGCTTGGCAGTCACCACTGGGTGTGACATGTCCATTAATGTAAACATTTATGTCTGAGTGGGGGGCTCAACTCTGCTGAAACCAGTATTCAGCAATTTAAGGGAAATGGCAAGAACTAAGCAAAACAGAATCTCCCTTGCCATGAAATGACTCTTCGGGAACAAATGCAGGGCTCCTGGCTGCAGACACTGGGGTGTCCCTTAGCACCCAGCACCCAGGCCTTCTGGGGTCATTCTCTGAAGAATGCATTGTAGCTTCAGGTCACTGGGCCATAGTGCCTCAAGGATCTACTGATAGTGAGAAAACTGGATTTAAGGGTTCATATCAATTTTAGAGTAGAGCAAAATTAATTTTAAAAATAATTGCTCTGGTACTTGAAAATCCACTTGCATTACCCAGTTAAGAAAAAGTAGTCGATTACAGTAACCCGCAAGAAGATTTTTGACTGATTGGACAGACATGCCAATAAAAAGGCCTTTGGAATAAATATTCTATCTGAGCAATTTTAAGGGCAGAAACAATTCTGCATAAGCTGTATTTATGAGGAAAACTGTGTCAGCATTTAAAGAGGATCCCATAAAAATTGGGATCCATGTATTCTACAGAAATTCATCCATTCATTTTTAGATAAAGCTCTTAAATTCTGAGGGGCGGCAGACAGCCCAAACATTTATCTGCAGATGAGATGCTTTGGAAGGAAACATTTTGACCAAAAGGTGCTAAGGTGCCCCATCAATTGAAAAGAACATGAATAATCAACATGAAAACAATTATCCAGTCCACGCTGATGTGCTGAGCATCTTACAACTTTTAAAAAGTTTGTTGAATTCTGGGGTACAGTGATAAACAAGATTTTGAAACACATTTGCACCAAAGACAGACAGAAAGCAAAGTATGTTAGCAATAGCTATTGGGGTGATACATATATTTTTATATTTCATTTTCTAATTTTTTATTTTTTAAAATTTTCTGTTATGTATAGGAATCTGTTTCACCAACAGAAAAAAAAAGCAGAAAGTTTTTTTTAAGAAAAAATGTCAAAAGCGAGATAATTTCAGAAATGGCTTCAGATTGTTAACATATCTTCGTTTCTCTCTAAGTTATCTCTATTAACTCTAGAATGAGAAACTTAACAAACCAGAAATAGCAACTCTTAATCAGGAACATCTTGAAAATTCACATAAAATTTTTTTGAAAGGTAGAATTTTCCCTTGTTAGTAACACTGTGAAGGTTAAAAAGTTTCCTGGAAATGAAGGTCATGTGGCTGACAAATGTGTTTTTGTAGGTTCTCCTTAGATTGGATTCATTCACAAATCTCAGAAAGATGAGTATGAAATATGGACTCCAGGCAGGTTATTTTCACTCATAAATAAAACCATTCAGCCTCTGCCTGATGTCATGAGAATCTCAAATTCGGTATTATGGCGGTACCCATTTTGTGCTTGAATATTTGAGACAAAATACTGGGCTTAGACAATGGAGAAGACCAAGAGGTAAAAAGAGGCCACAGATTGCCTTCGCATATGTCTACTGCACTGAAGAGAAAGTGAATGTGGGTGACCTATTCCACTTTGACACACATGAAAGTTCACATACCTCATGGTTCCCCAGGTATGCCCTAATTTAAGGCTGTGGCGACATAGGATGGGCTGTGCAGTTGTGCAGTTCCCAGCTGTAGAGGTGAAACTCTATCCCATTCTCTCCCTCTCAGGAAAGTCTGTCAGCACGTAAGAGTGATGTTAAAGAGCCATTCTTGAGCTTGCTCTGGCACTCACCCACAAGCTTTGGTACTTTACCCATTATTAGTAACAAATTATTTGTGATCACTGATGTGTGATAGATAATGTCATAGGTGAGAGCTAGCGTATATGCCACTTATTGTCAACATTAATTCACAGGATGTGTCCAAACCTTCTTCCTATTGCAGTTGCCAGTATACCTACAAGGCCCCCTCCACTAAGGCATGCAAATTTTAACATTTGTCTGAGTAAAACACAATTAAGAAAATCAACCTTATAAAAGAACAAAGTTACAACACAGCAAACTCAGAAATCCACATAATATACATTATTTAAACTTATAGGACTGACCAATTGGGTAGGGCAGTATTGTTGGTATATTACCTGATGGAGTGAAACTCAGGAACGTTCAGGTTGCTTTACAAATGGGGAGATGGTGGTGCTTACTAAAGAAGGGAGATTGTGAGGGCTCCCTAGAGAAATCCCCTTTAGGATGTCTGGGCCCCTTAAGTAAATTTTCCTTAGTAATGATTCTGCCCCTGGGTCATTAGATGGTCCCCCAAATTATTTGAAGGCTGTAGATCTTAAATATAAAGGTAGCTGATACAAATTAATTATAAAATAGCAGTTTGAATTTAAGTAACAATTCCACCTCTGAGATATAAAAGTGTTAATGACCTCATTTTAAAATGATTGGTGGGTCACTTGTCCCCAAAAACTTGGTCTCTCCAATTAAGAGTCAGAACTGTACCATGACAGTCCCGCAGTGACCTGTCCCAGGACACGCCATTCCACCTCTATTGTTGCAGCTTCTGCTTCTTGGGGAGCCTTTAAGTGGTGGAAATGACTCCACTCCAGTTCTGTGCTGCCTTGAATGGTGAGAATTACTACTGTTACTTTTTATTCCTTGATTTGTCCGGAGTCTCTGCCCTTCTTCCCCACCATTCTAGCTGGGGAAGATGGTAATTCATCTAAAAGCTTGCTTTATCCATACCCTGCAAATTTATACCTAAGGCTGATCTATTTAGAAGAAGAAGTATCTGTTTCTAGATCCAAATCAACATAATTAGGTAGTTAATCCTCAATCAGGCTGATAAAGAAAAACCAAATTCTACTCCATCACTTTCCAGCCCCTTTACCTAAGAGACAGGATAAAAATTCAGAACCAGAGTAGCTAAAAGCAGAAAGGTCTGGGAGCTGCAAGCAGGAAATGAAGAAATCCCTTGGAAAAGAAATTCTCAAATTGTGCCTTAGTGCAGCAAAGAAATATGAACTGCTAATAGGTGCTAAAATTTTTATTGTCTCACATCTCATAACATTTCCTGAATTTTTCATTTATTTCATAACCAGCATTTTTAGGTCAATTATCAGGAAAATTACTTCAAATGGAACCCATCTCCAACTTTATACCAAAAGTTAATGAGAAAATGGGTCTCAGACTTAGTAATCAACTTTGCTGGAATGTTCCTACTCATTCTGTTAAAAATCATGAATTGGAAGAATTTCGGAATCTAATTGTGAGTTACATTCTATTTTGCTCTGTCTCACCAGCATTAAGTTGAAAATTTTCTTATGTGAAGTTAGTTTGATTTCACCCTTTTTAACTTTGAGAACACGAGTTAATTTGTGTGCGCACTCTGCATATTTATATCTAAATCCAAGATTTGCTTGGAAATGCGAATTTTATCAGTTGTCAGAGGCAACTCAACATGGGATGGTGAGATGGGGAAAAAAATCAAATTACATTCACACGAAACTTAAGCTGGCTCCCATCTGGCTAAACTTAAAGCTTAAAATAAATGCAATTTTCTTTTCATCACCTCATCCGATTAGACATGGAAGATATTCCTCTGGGGGGTGAGAAGATAGCAATCGAGGGAGGTAAAGGAGAAGAAGCTGCAAATGCATCATTTTAAATCTTCATTACGCTAGCTTCATGGCACCATTTGACGGCAGAAGAAGCCACACTGCTTAAGTAACTTCATTCTGCAGTGCTTCAAGAGCCTTCCACGTCTTGTGGGAGTGTGATAAACAGACTTAAAGAGGATATGGTAGGCTGAGAAAAACGCATAGGAAGATGCAATCTTCTTTTATTCTTTCTTTCTTTTTCATCTGTAGTGGAGGCCTAAGACCTAAAAAAGGACTTGGTAGGACCACACCCTTTCTTGACTTCTATTGATAATCTGTGAACTTTGTGGGCCTGTGTGTGTGATATTCAGAACCTATGTTTAAGTATCAAATTTGGATAATATCTGTAAATTAGGAAAGATGATTAGCAAATGAGGTGGGTTTGCCCTCATGGCGTCATCTATGACCCCTTCTTTTCCTGAGCAAGGCTTTCTTAGTGGTTCGTTCTGGCCATTATTGACATCCAGTTGAAGACGGTGTGATGAATTTCAGAATGATGGGTATCAGGTTTGCTTTGTTGTCAGCGAGGGATTCTGGCCCATCTGTGGAATGGCCATTTCTGAATTTAGCAAAGTGTGGCGAGCCAGTGGAGAGGAACATATGCCATCTATATTTTCTGCTGTGACATTGCTTTCTATATGATTTACAAGAGGTCAGGAGAGGGCGTCTCATCAAGGAAGAGTTGTATAATCCTAAAAGTCATATATATAAGATCACTGGAGATTTATGGCAATCACGTTAGATTTAACTCCCTCACATTCCCCCCATGATCCTCTCCTGGCTGAGAACAACTGGTCAAAGGCAAAACAAATTTGAAGAGGAAGATTTATGGGGAGATGGAAATAGTCTACATCCTGATTGTGGTGGTGGTCACACACCTGTATACATTTATCAAAACTAAAGAACGGTACCCCTAAAAAGGGTGAACTTTACTGTGCTAATTATACCTTAATAAACCTGACTTAAAAGGAGAAGGGAAAAAAACAAAATAAAACCAAACCAAGCTTACCTGACATTAAAACATTATGTAACAACCTGGATGACTCTCAAAACATTACATTCAGTGAAAGAAGCCAGATAAAAAGGCTACATACTGTACGATTCCATTTATATGGATTGTACGTAGAAAAGAATGAATCACTCATCCCTCCCACCCACACACAGACACGTACACAACTCATACTCCTCACCACAATCCCAATCCTGGGAAAAAAACGTCTATTTTTCCCAAAGCTGGCCTCACGCTCTGAAGAAGAAACCAGCAAGCGATTTCATAACTGTATTTCAGACTCTTGAGTGGGACTATTGTTCAAGAACAGAATCAATTTTTGATGTTTCGATTCAGTTCTCCAAAGAGAATTCTAGAGAGAGCTTCTCGGGGGTGCACATTCAGTTTATTACTCCTCTCCTCCCATTTTAATGAGGCTCCAAAATTTGAATAAATTTAGCAAGAGAACAATTAAGCTTAGTATCATCTTCCTTTATTTGGCATAACTTAAAAAAAAAACCCCTCATTTTACCATATCTTCTCTACTAACATTAGCCAAAAAGATCATCTCCCAGGCCCTTCAATTAATTCCAACAGATTAAAATAAACAAAATTCTTGAAGGTAAACCTGACATTGTTTACACTCATATTTCAAGCATTATCTTAGCTCAGACATTATTCTGGACTATTATGCAACCATTAGAAGTAATGTGTTCTATAATATGATACACACATACACCCATAATACATTAGGATATGCAATGAAAATGGGCCAGGAGAGTTTACCAAACCGAGGTTACTGCTGGGAGCTAGGACTCAAGAAGACACAAGTTGAGGATGGACAGGAGCATTCACTTTATTTTAAATCTCCTATATAATGTAAAGTACTTTATAGTATCACGTGCTACTCTTTTAATAAAAGTATTAAACAAAAAAGAATCTAAAACCATAAAAAATTAAATGCTACCCAAACTACCCTATAAGCTTTTGGCAATTCAATGAAAGGAAGAGGGTTCCTCAAAGTGGTTGAAGTGTCTATAAAAGGGACCTTTTTAAAAGGGTCCCCTCTGAAAATAGGGCTCGGGTCCCCACAACTTAATTGCTATTACTTCAGAATGCAAGTCAATGTATAGCTCCTCTGTTTTAATATTTTTAAAACAGTCTGAAATATCTAAGTAAAATTATTACCTTATATTTGTCTGATTCAGAATCACTCATTCTCATTATTTCAGAGAAACAATCTTCCTAGTCCCTATATCAAAAATATTTGTCTCTCGGGGCTGGCCTGGGGGCATAGTGGTTAAGTTTGCATGCTCCACTTTGATGGCCGGTGGTTCAACGGTTCGGACCCGGGCACAGACCTACTCACTGCTCATCAAGCCATGCTATGGCAGGCGTCCCACATATAAAATGGAGGAAGATGGGCACAGATGTTAGCTCAAGATGTTAGCTCAGGGCTAATCTTCCTCAAAAAAAAAAGGTGTCTCTTGATAAGGTTATTGGTTTCTCTTGTTTATACCACATAAGATGTGTACAATTCTGATGTAATTAGAATAGAACCAATCATTTTGATACACAAAATATAAATGGCCAAAATATATGCCAAAAATGTTTAACATTTCTCATAAAATAGCCCAGAATAAGACAACATTTTGAACTCTCAAGTTAACAATGGAATTTCTTAGTTTTCTTGTTCTTTTCATGACTGTACTTAATGTGGTGAACAGCTATTCTCTCCCATTCTGTTAGGGGGACATAAACCTTCAGATAACCTTTTCAGAGGGTAGCTTGGCAATAGGCATCCAGAACTTAAGAGTGCACATGCGTAGCAATTTCACTTCTAGAAGTTTATTCTCAGTAAAGGATTAAAGATAAGTGCAAGATTTATCTACGAAGACAATCATCCCAGAGGTGTTTCTAATAGGAAAAATTAGGAAAACCTCAACATATAAAAATAGTAATCTATTACATAAATTATGATACATCTATACAATGAATTGATATCTAGTTCCTAAAGAATATATCCTTGAAAGATATAGAAAGATGTTATAGATATGACAATTTTGAGTGAAGAGAAAAACAAGATTCTGAACGGCTGAGGCAGTATGATCTCACATTTTTTTATATATGCATGTACAGGCAAACACATGTGTATATATACAGATAATGAGAGGATACAAATACAGATACAGTAGAGGGTAGAAGGACACACACCACTATGCCCATAGCTGCTATCTCAGGGTGGCAAAATAATGAATGGTTTTAATTTTCTTCTTTAAACGTTTTTCTCATTTTCTAAAATTGCAACAGTGGACGTGCACAGTTTTATTAAACTTAATTAATTAATTTATTTTTATTATTTTCTTTTGTGAGGAAGATTGTCACTGAGCTAACATCTATGCCAACCTTCCTCTATTTTACGTGGGATGTCACCACAGCATGGCTTGACGAGTAGCACTTCAAAAACACATTTGAATCAAAAAATGCGTAATGCATGTATTAATGTGAATACAGGTCCATACCAGGGATCCGAACATGTGAAACCCCAGGCTGCTGAAACGGAGTGTGCAAACCCAACCACTATGGCACCAGGCCGGCCCCCTTAAATTTAATTTTAATGTATTGATTTTATAATCCTAAAACACACACACACACACATATATATGTGATATGATGCTGGTTTCATGAGATTTTTTTTTTTTTTGGTAGATAAATGGCAGAGAAAAAGCGAGAGCAATTATAATGTGACCATTTATTTAAAAAAATAATACTGATCCTCTCTAAAACATAATATAACAAAGGAAATTTAGAAATAAAATATATGCTATAAAATACTACTCCTCTAAACACTAATAGAAATCAAAGGATTACTGTGGGGAAAATACCCTTTTAGGGTTTTATTTCATTTCTATCAAACTCCTCTTTGCTGAATAGCTCAAAATGTTGCAAGGAGATTTTGTTATATCTCTAAATAGTTTTATTCATACGGCTGCACTGAAGGTAGAATATAAGTTAATGAGGAGCATAAGGATAATTCCACAATTGACTTTTGGATAATCTTCACCAGATCAGTAAAGTCCTAGAGCCTCGAACAAGGTACGGGACATTGTAGATGCTCTATGATATTTGCCTAATAATCCTCTAGGTTGGGTCTCAGGAGAGAGAGATGATGACAAGAGTCATGTCTTCTTTGCCATCATATCTGAGCACTATTCTTGGAACATGGTAGGTGTTCAGTAGAAACGCACTGAATACAAATTAGTCAGGAGGGTCCCTGAAGGTTTTGTGGCAATAACTGGGCCCCAGAAGCTCAGCTGATAGACCAAAAGTAGCTGTGAGAGAAAGTGCCACGGAGCCCAGGCAGAAATGAGGCAGTTAGGCATGTTTAGGGAGCTGCAAATGGGCTATATCTAAACAAAATGCAAGCTAGTTGTGGTAATTAGCTTAGGGTTTTTTTCAGTTGTACAGAAAGTAAGGTCAGAAAAGCAGATACAGGCCAGATTGTGGAGCCTTTAAAAGGCCTGAAGCAGTCGGGGGTTTTCCACTCTCCTAAGCTTGAGTGGGAGTGAATGACTATTCAATGGTTTTCTTATTAGTGGAGACCTTGAAATTGCCTTCTCATGCCCCACTTAGTCTCATTCACGTTTCCTCGATTGTGTGTGAAGGGAGCCCAGGAGGAAGGAAGGGCGTTTATCGTTTAATCAGACATTTCTGCTAATGTTTTAGATACAGGCGTTTAGACAAATGGCAGTTGATCATTTTCCATTTGGAATTATTTATACTGTTTCAGATACAACCCTGGTAAAACACTGACATAAATCAGAAACACAAAAGTTGTTTTAAGGCTCAGTCATTTTTGACACAAACGACTAACACTGTCCATGTAAAGACATATCTTGTGGCCCCTCTTATGTAGGTGTAGGAAATGTCACCTGTACAATTCTCATTTTCTAGTCTATAAAGGGGCCCTTCTAAGAGGAACAAGCCTGGGAATTTGGGGATATCACTAGAGGCAGAAGTGGCACCAAGGGAAAAGATGTGAGCAGGAACTACGCAGGAGATGTCTACGGATGATGATCAGCCTCACTTGTAGCATTGTGTGGCAAACAACTCATCCTTTAAGATAAACTCGGATGGAAAAACACATTTGAATCAAAAAATGTGTAATGCATGTATTAATATGAAAACAGACAACGCTCTACTGAGTAAGTAATTTCAAGGTGAATTGCCTTATGACAGGGCAGGGGAGGGGGCGCTTTTAAACTTTTTCAGCTGTGACCTTTTTTCAGCACGAAACACATTTTGTATTGCATCCAAGCATACATGCAGATGAATGCAAAACTGATCTAACGAGACACTTGTCTTTGCTACTTGTGAAGCACTCTAAAATTATTTTATTCCATTTTTCAAAACGCTATTCAAAATTCACGAAAGTGATTTTGTTACCCATGATGAGTCACTATTCGCAAGTACTTCAAGAGAGTAATCTATTCGACTGCCTCCTTCCAGATCTTTTTTCCTATTTCTTAAGATAAAATGCCTACAACCACGTCTCATGAGCTATTCGAAGCTAGAAATCAAGTGACTCAAGGTCGTGACTCAAGGTCATGATTCAAGAGGAATATTCAAAAACAATAGGAATTATGGTATAATCTTAAACATAAATGCAGGCAATGACATGGCATAAGAACCAATGAAATAAGAAAAAAGGGCCAAGGGTCTCCTCCTTACCATCTCACCAGCCACAATGATCAATGTTCTAAGAAAAAAGCAAACTGGATCAACAGCCAAAAGGTTAGATTTATTTTGGTTTTGTTTGGTCTTCTGCTTTAATTTGTTTCCTTATTGTCTGACGCCCAGTCTTCTATCCAGCCAAAATAGCTCAATAAGTGTCACTGGCTATGATTCTGATGTTTCCTCAAGACCAGGAGCAGCAGAGAAACTTGGGCTTCATTTCCAGATAAAAAGAACAAAGGTCTTGATCCTATTGGTGACAGTCCAGCAACAGCAGGACTCACCTGTTGCTTTCTGACCTCCATCTGACTGACAGTGACATACGTCAGCCTGGGGCTGCCCCACCACCCAACAGGCATGCCCCAGCAGAGCACAGAACAGACACTGGAGGGCCAGATTCCCAGTGCTGCCTCCATCGGGATCAGGGCGCCAAGCAATCTCTGCTGAGTTCTTCCTGGTGTCAGACAGTGTGGCTTAGACTCATCTCACTGTCTTATATCATTCCACATGACATTGTTTGTCCCGACGGAGAGGTTTTATTGATTACTAACTGTCTAAATTATGGTCCCAGAGCCAACAGATTCAACTTTATAAGAAAATTATCTTCCATCCAGTTCTACATGATGCCCACTAACTGCCCCTCACCCAGCCTCTCCAAGTTTCTCATCCATGCTGGATTAATGGACAACCTCATACAAGAATCTAGACGAAACCGAAAATAATTATGAAGCAGATGGAGCTGGAGGGAAAATGTGTGCAAAGATAGACAAGTAAATATGTCACTTCCATGTGGTGGAGATGCGCCTCAATGGGGGAAGTTGAGGGATCAAGTCCAGCTGTGTGGATGGGTGCTGTCAGGAAGTGGGGGCTTAAGAGTGGGTCTGAGGTGGGGATATAAAGGAATAGAAGACGGATGTTCTGGGAAGAGGAGCCAGTGTATGCAAAGTTGCAGACTGAAGAGGAAGCATGTCACGTTGGGGTTTCTGGAGCACAGGGGTGGTAAGTTTGAACTTTACTGTGAGAGAAAACCGGAGCCAACAGCAGCCATCTCATTTTAACAAATCAGATTAAAGAGATCTGCTTTACAGGATGGTTGCAGGATGAGCAGGGCTGGGTTAGAGGGGGCAAGTGTGGAGATAGTACCACGGTGACTGGAGTGAGGGTAATGGCAGTGGAAACACAGAAAAATCAAGAGACAGAAGAAATCTTTAGTGGTCAAAAGGAACAAACTTCCAGATACAAGATAAATAAGTCCTGGGATGTAATGTAGAGCATGATGACTATAGTTATCAACACTGTATTGCATATTTTAAAGTTGGTAAGAGTGGATCTTAAATGTTCTCATCACACACACGCACAAATTTCTAAGTATGTGAGGTGACAGATGTTAACTAACCTTATTCTGGTAATCGTTTTGCAATATATACATATATCAGCTTCCCTTCTCAAATCACTATATTATACAGCGAAAACTAATACAATGTTATAAGTCAAGTATAGCTCAACTAAACAAAAGAAAGAAACCTTTAGGTCCTCACTTGACAGGACTTGGTCATTGACCAGCTGTGGACATGAGGCTGTGACTGAGGATGACATTAAATTTCAGGACAGACAGTTGGGTGAATGGCGACATCAGGAATCAGGAGTGGCAGCAAGTTTGGGAGGGAAGCTAATAAGTTTTTACTTTTTTCTTCATGGCGGCAACCAAATCTTCCATTACAGCCTACTGCTGGGGAGGAAATGGGATGGAACGTACAAGAAAAGAAGAATGTATCTCCTCTCTTTGTGGACAAAGTGAAAGAAACCTACTTAGGGATGATGACTATTTATAAATTTAGTCTGATATCTTTCTCTTTTAACTTTTGTATAAGTAATACCTGTTCATTATTAAAAATATTAAAATTACAGAGAAGCATAATCAAGGCTGACCTATCCACGTGGCTTGGCAGGCACAGTTCTGAGGGCCCAGGATACTTTTAGAAGCCCAGGAAAATGTTTTCATCTTAATTGCTTTTAAATTCAGAAGAAAAACATAAACAGGATAGGAATGAATATATCATAATTAATCAAGCCTGGATTATATTCATGTTTATAATAATGCAGTCTTAAAATATAAATTTTAATATTGTTTTACAGAGGAAGGGGCCATGAAGGCTCATATAAAAGTACTGAAGGCCCATGAAAGTCATAGTATGGCTGTGGTATAGATAAATAAATATCACCTCTAGATCCATAAATCTCTATCATGTCTATATCTATTAGGTATGTGTCTATCTATATGAATATATAACCACCACAACTCCCACCATCTCAATTAGCTTTCTTCCTCCAGTTCCAACTTTTTCAGTAGTTCAAAAAACTGTGTTAAATCTTGTATCCAAATCTACATGATTGCTCAGTGGAATGTAAATGTTTCAGCCTTTCTAAGCATAAATTTTAAAGGAATAAAAAGCTTTAAAATTTCACACTATTGGACACAAAACTTCTACTTCTAAGAATTAATTCTCAGAAAATAATCAGATAGAATTACAAAGATGTTCATCACAGTGCTACTTCCACCAAAAATGGACACATCTCTAAATATTCTGTAATAAGAGTCTGGTCAAATTAATTATAGTTGATCCACACAATGAAATATTAAGCAGTCATTAAATAATGATATAATTATATATTTATTGTTGTAGGAAGATAATCACAATATATTAAATGGAAAGAAAAGAATATTTAAAATAGCATAATCTCACTTTAATGGAAAAGAGCTACACCAATCTATCCTGGTGGTAGGATAATGGATGATTATGAGCTTTGCTTCTCCTCATTTAAAATTTTTTCAGCAAATGAACATACATTACATTGGATTAAAAAATACTAAAGGTACATACTCTCTTATTCAGGATGCACTAGTAGATATTTCACTAAGGAAATTATTAAAAGTGTGTACAAAGATGTAGCCACAGAAATATATTCTCTTTCATCATCAACTTTTCTCTCTCTATTGAATCTTTCCCATGAGTATATACATGTGCTATAATTTCTCCCACCATTAAAAAAAAATCCCACTTGACTGTAACTCCCCCTCCAGCTTCCATCTTATTTTTCTGCTCTGCTGTAAAGCAAAATCCCGTTAAACAGTCATCTATACCACTACCTCTCAAACCGTGTGTGGTGAGGGACAGGTTTGTTTTTCATTTCTTACCTGTTAACTAGAAACAGACACTCTTGAAAAACAAAATAAAAAGCAATGACTAGAAAAATGATCAGATGCTTGAATGTCATTGTGGCCATGACAAACTGCTATAGAAGTTTCTGAAAGCTCACTGCACTATCTCCTTGCAGCGATCCTCAGGCCATGCTGAGGAGCACTCATCTGCACTCACTCTCCCAATCCCTCTGCCCTCACTTGCTCTTACTCCATCCAGTCAAGCTCTCTTCCTCAGCAGCCCACTGAAACAGCTCTTTCTCAGGTCACTCTTGACGTCCATGTTGCTAAAATCAAGGTTCAATTCTCAATCCTCATTTAACTCCATGGTCTGCAGCATTTCACACAGGCAATCTCTCACCTTTAATTGAACTTTCTCTTGGTTCTCTTCCTACATCCCTCAGTTCCTCTCCTAGCTCCTCTTATTCTCCCCAGTCTTCAATTTTTGTGGTACTTCAGCATTCAATCCTGGAACCTCTTTGAAACTCTCATCGAATCGCATAGCTTTAAATATTGTCTGTATGCTTATGATGCCCAAAGTTAAATATCCAGCTCAGAACCATCCCCTAAACTCCAGACACACAGAGCCAACTACAAAATCTCCATTTGGATGTCTAAAAGGCATCTCAAAACTAACATACCCAAGACGGATTTGCTGATCTTCTACGCCCTCCATCAATCTCAATGACAAGTCTATGCTTCTAGTCATCCATCCTTGACTCCTCTTTTTATTTCCCACCCGCATACAATCTGTCAGAAAAATCCTGTTGGCTCCACCTTTAAAATATATCTAGAATCCAACTACTTTTCAGTATCTCCACTGCTAACACCCTAGTTCAGGACACCCTTATGTCTCAACTTGTTCATTGGAGTGGAGTATAGAAATTTGCTCTCCCCTATGGTCTAATCTCAATAGATCAGCCAAAGAATTCTTTCAAATTGTAAGTCTCATAATGTCACCTGTATGTTCAATCCATCCCATGGCTTCTCTTTTCACTCAGAGTAAAAGTCAAATTTGTTACAATGGTCCACAGGGGCCTGCGGAATCTCTCTGCCCTCCAACCTGCCTTATCACCTGCTCTTCTCCCCACTGGCTCTCTCTGCTCCAGCCACACTGGCTCCCTGCTCTTCCTTTCCCATGCTGGACACTCCTGCCTCAGGGCTTTCCACTGCTTTCTCTCTTTTGGGAAAACTCTTGTCCAGATACTATTTTGGCCTACTCCCTCACTTTGTTCATTTTTTAAAATTTTTTTTTATTTTCATTTTTATTTTGTGAGGAAGATTGGCCCTGAGCTAACATCTGTTGCCAACCTTCCTCTTTTTGCTTGAAGAATATTGTTGCTGAGCTAACATCTATACCAATCTTTCTCTATTTTGTATGGGGGATGCTGCCACAGCATGGCTTGATGAGTGGTATAGGTCCGCATCCAGGATCTGAACCCACGAACCCTGGGCTGCCAAAGAGGAGCACACATACTTAACCACAACGCCACTTAACTGGGCCAGCCCCACTTCGTTCATATTTTTGATTAATGTTATCTTCTCAGTGAGGCCATGTCACACATCCTCCCTTTTCTGTCTCATTTTTCTCCATGGTATTTTTTTTTTTTTACCACATGACATGTCTTTATTTGTTTATTGTCAGTTTTTCTCCAAGTAAAATATATGCTACTTAAGGGAAGGGATGGTATTCTCTTTTATTTTACTGCTAAAGCCCCAGTGCTAAGATGTTAAGCATGTTTACTGAACAAATGTTCATCCTGGTGCCCCTTACAAAAACAAAAATTTGTAAACAATGTAAATATCTGTCAAAAAGAGACTCGTACTTACATAAATGAGATACTATTTATATCTATATTCACAATATGGCCATATATATGAAATGCAATACTATTCAACTATTAAAAGTTTGAATAAACTGCAAGTGAATAAGCTTACTGAAAGGAGAGAGATCCATAACACATCAAGTGAAAAGAATCAGGTTAAAAAGTAATTAGCTCATTTTTATAATAAAATCAAGTAGAAAAATTTGTTAAAGTATACACATTTAGGTAAACTCCTAATCTAAAACAAAAATGTTAAAGATGACCAAAACAGTCAATCCCACGAGGCCTTAAATTGGAAGCTTCCTCTGATCACATTAATGACACAGAAAAGCAGCAGGATTAGTTCTGACCTGGGCAAGTCAGGATGGGAAAATGAGTCTGTGCATTTTGATAGGATTCTCACGGGCTCCAGCACAAAGCAATTCCTCAAACCATTAAATAGCCAATAAAAGCCAAAGAACCATTAGAGCTGTGCTTCTCGGGATGGATAGGTACGATCTGCAGAAATGTTAAGCAGCATTTGGATTCAGGCTTGTTTCTTCCTCCAAGTTTCAGGATTATTTAAATACTTCTGTTTCCAAGTAAAGATGGGCGAGGCAGCTGCTTCAGCCCCCGACAGCCCTGCTGCATCGTGGAGGGGCAAGAGCCACCAAGCTAACCAAGAGGATGTCAAGGTGGGAAAAGACAGGGCAAAATCAACCAGACAGGGGAGAATGAAGTCATAGCAATGTTTTTTGTCATTTCCTTTATCTGTTCTGGCAAAATTACGGTTTGATTCTTCTCCAAGGACTCTTCGCTGGCAGTAAAGTCGATAATTCAAAGGAGGAAAGATTCAGAGTGGGAAAAGCACATTAAACTAAATTTTATGTTCAAATGGTGAAAGCAGTCATATCTGCATGGAGAAAACAAGTCCTTCGGTCCATGCTGCAACACTGTCTAGTCACTAGGAGCCCCTCCTAGCAAGATCTTTAGACATCTCTTTAATTCTCTTGCACAGAATCCAATACCAATCTAGGTTATACACGTGTCATTCAACAACTAATGATGGTAAAGTTCTAGTTAACTAATTTAGTGGTTAGAGTCACAGTATTGGGTACATAAAAAGGACTTGGCTTAACACAGCAGCCTTGAAGCTGGCAGCCACTTGGGCAATAACAATGTTCTACACCCGAGGAAATTGAGGACCACACAGGAGAAGAGGCTTGTGTAGAGCCAGTCGGTAGTGGAGCTAGAACTAGAATCCAGGTTTTCGAATTCCCAATCTAGAGAGCCCTAAGCATCCCGTAAACATATTCATTTAACTATGATCCAAGCTACCATGAGGGAAGGGATAGGGGTACAACAGAGATTCCCAAACGTAGGAGGGGACAATTGAGCTGCCTAGGAATGAACTGGAGAGTTTATTAAACATACTGATTTCTGGATTCCATTGCAGGAATTTATATTTCCCAGAAGCTCCCCCAAGTGAATCTGATGCACAGCCAAATTCAGGAATCATTGGCCTGGGTTATACAAGACAGAAGAGCAAAGGAACCAGCAGATTTCTATTTAAAAAAATGCAAGTCATTCTCCTTACTCATGCCATGAAATAACAACATGAAATATGCAATTATAACGCTCAAAATAGCTTCTTCAAGGGGGAAAAAAAAAGATTCACACTTCTAAAGATGCTCAGGCCACAGCTGCAATCTGTTCTTGCGGCCAAAACACTTGGAAAGCCAAATTAAGGGAGGCCACATTGCGCTTGTTTCCTGGGATCCAAAGCTGTGTCCTGGTCCCTGGAGGCGGGGAATGGCCACACTCCAGAGGGACACGCAGGCAGCTGACACTGACCTGCATGGAACTGACAGCTTGACTTCCTAGCCTATAGCAGCCACTGGCTCTTTTCAGGTTCTAGTGGCTGGGAGCACCTGACTAGACAGGAGGCATCTTTGGAGCAGTAATTTACTGGCCTTTCTTCATCCCCACAGGAGTCCAAGTTCTGGACCGGTTAGAGTCTGCCCTGTTTCCTGTAGCAAGGGGTAGGTGGGAAAGAAGCAGCAAGCTGAGAGCTGTCTGGAGGCAGTTGGGAATATCATAAATTAGGAAGTCACACAGCTGTGTATTCTGAAACACAAGATTGAAAATAGATCATTTTTTCCTCTTTGGGGAACATACTGTAGTGTTGATATTTTCTAATTCAAATTTAGACTCAGTAGGCCTTCTCACCAAGCTACCCCGAGGAGGAAGAGGAGGGGCAGGGATGAAAAGGAGCTCTTTTGTATAACTCATGCTCACTTATTTTAGAAGAAAAAATGATGCCGTTTGAGAGGTTTCAGGGTAAAACACAAAGTTCCTTAAAAATTGAGTGATGTTTGAGAAGTATTTTTGGAAGTGACCCTGAAGCAAATAAAAAGCTGCTCTAGTCGTGTCATAAATACTTATTAAATGCAGACTATACATAAAGCATTGGAGTAGAGGCTGGGATGGAAGGTGAATTCACTCTGAGTCTAATCTTCAAGGAGTTTACAGTCTGTAAGGAAGACAGGACATTTCAAAAATTGAAAGCAGTGCCTGATAGCACTGCACAGTAGTTAACAGTAAACAGCACAATGGTATCCCACAACAGTTAACTGCATCTAATGTGTGTGTGACCTCAGTCTACTTGACCTCTCCCAGAGACCCAGGGCCATCATTTGTAAATGGAGATGTTGTAAGGGTTAACAGACTATTGACCTCAGGGAATTGCCTGCCATATAGAAAGTATCTAATAAACGGCATAGTCTCTCTCTTTTTTTTTTTTAATAAATTCTTTCTACTTATCTTTAAATCAGCAAGTGGTTTTTGATTGAAGTTCAAGTGCCCAGGGCTGGGAGACCCCACTGGCGTTTGCCTCTTAATCTACTCCAGTGACCAGAAAAATCTCTCCATCCAAAGCCCTCAGGCTAAAGATGAGAAGTTTTAAAAGGCATCCTAGAGCTTTTTGCTCTCCCAGTCACTGAGGACCACCTGGGAGGAACCCACAACTCTGGGAAGCCACAGCATCTAAGGGAAGTGTGTCACAGACTGAAGCTGTGGGTATGCTTCTGGGTTTTTCTTGTTTGTTTGCTTTGTTTTACTCATGTATATTTTGGTTTTAAAAACCTTATGTATTAGCATTTCATCACTATTTCAGTGCAGTGTGGCATCCTAACTTCTATTGTTTTAATTCCTTTTTTTTTGTGATCTATTTTATTCTACTTTACTACCTATTTGGATCTTCTAATATTCTGCTTATAAATTCCCTCCATTTCATGCTGCCCTTCCAAATTAATATTTTACTTTTACAACATACTTGGACCTTTTAGCTCATGGCCTGGTGCATCACAATCCTGCAATAAATGTTGGGGAGGGTGATTATTGTCCTGGAAAAAGCATATCCTGTGGGGCCAAGCCTTGGGTATGGAACTAGGGGAAGATGGTTTTCACACTTTACATTTTAGGTGTGAGATCAGTAACTTCAATACTAGATTGATTTTACAGATAAGGAGTGAAAATGCCATCCATGCAAATGGCCTCTTCATCTACTGGGATCACGTTACTTTTACGTTTTTCTTTTTTTATGATGTTTCTACTTATAAAAGAAGCTGCATGTCCTGAAATCCATAGTTCCTCATGTACAGAACCACTGGATTTTAGGTAAGCCACACCCACAGTGCTGCGGAAGAACAGAAGGGATGGTGGAAGTAAGTTTGGTCAACATACACCCCCTGACCTGCGCTCCAGAGGCGCCGGGTAGCAGCGAGCCCCTCTCAGACCTCCATCAGTGGCAGATGCTCTGAGCCAGGCTCCTGACACTGACTCCACGATGATGCCTGGTCCAGCAGCACCCCAAGCCTTCCTCCCCACAGCTCTCCTGGAAAGTCTTTTGCTAAGTGTGCCTCCCAGCACCTTTTGCTCTCTCTAAAGTACAACATGCCAGAGCTGGATCCAGTTTAAAATCATTCTTATTTATCTATTTTGATTTTTTATTCCAATTATATTACAATTTTTTCTGCCATAAAGACATATTTTTCATATTTTTATAAAAATATGTGTGAATGTGTGTGTGCGTGCGTGCGTGCATAGGTGTAGACAGAGAAAGAAAGAGAATGATAAAGCAAATATGGCAAAATGTGATCACAACAATAGGTGGACACTGGTGAATGAGCTCTTTGGACTTTCTTGCAAAAAATGTTTTAAAAAAAGAAATATATTTTTATTTCCATTTATTTTTCATTGCTCTTCTTTATCAGTTCTTCCTTACCAATTTTCACCTCCCTATTCTTCCAAATGAACTCTACAATCATTTTGTGAAGTTTCCATCCTAGTTCCCACTGATATTTTGAAATGAAATATGAGCCTAATTTGGGGGAATTTACAACTTTATCACAATATTGTTTTCTTATCAGGAATAAAACATTTGCTTATTTATTTATTTGAAACTTCTGTTGTATATTTTAATAAAGTCTAATAGTTTTCTTCACATAAGTCCAAGATGTTTTCCTTTAGAATATTCTGAAGCAGTTTGCATTTTTATTGCCATTTCTAAAAAAAATCCTTTTATCCATTTTATAATTAACTAATTACTATTGACATACGGAAACACTAAGTTTTGATTATCTGCTATGTAGCTACTCTTCTAAATTACGTTAATTCTAAAAGCTTTTCCTTTGCTTCTTCCGGGATTTCTAGATAGTTTATTTTCTATAATTTAAAATACTTTGTTTCTGTCAATGAACTATACCTCTACATGTTTGTGTCTTCCAGATCAAGGAGAAACAATAATGGTGAGCAATAGCATCCTACAGCATCCGACTTCAGTTCCAGTTTTTAATGGGAAAGGTGTTTTGTTATCACCATTTTAAATATAATGCTGGCTTGTGGCTATAAAGTAGCTTTAAAAAAAATGGTGCTAAGAATGCGTCCGAGTCCATCATCTTTAACAAATGATATTAAATGTTATCAAATACTATTTTAGCATCAGCTGAAATCAGCACTTGGGTCTTCACAAGGAGTTTAGTCAGGTGGGATGTGCACTGAGCCGTTTTCTATTACTAAGCGCCCCTGGCTTCCCCGGGGACAAACGAATCTTTGAGCCAAATTCAAGGTCCACAAGTAGGAAATACAAAGGCCTTTATAACATGCACTCTGCAGACAGTAACAATTCACTTTTTAAATTTTATCTTCTATTTGCCTTTCTTTTCACCACGTATTTATTTTTTAATTAGCTTTATGCCTTTCTATAAACCACCTCAACTTTTAGGAGAAACAGGACTACAAATTAAAGGAAAAAAAGTATTACTAAAGAGTAGAAAGTATAACAAAGAGGAGCCGATGAAGTGCTGCAGAAGTTTAAGGAGGGTGTGAGGCCCTCGCAGAGCAGGGTTAACAGGAGGATCAGGACACTCACCCAAACCTGGTGTTTGGGAGGACCCTGGAACAGTATTTCTACAAGGCAGAAGGAGAAGACAGTGGGCATCTGTGTTCTTTCAACATGTCTGTGTCTCTCTCCATTATGAAGTTGGGCAAATCTACCAGCCTACCCGCTCAATTATAACCTAACAGACAGCGGAAACAGAGGCTGATTGCTTCCAGCTACATATCTTCTCAGAAATAATGTAAAAAGGAGCAAGTCCTAAAAAAGCCTAGGATAAACATAAATTATTTTCATCCATTTATAATTGAGATGTGCTTGATTTGGTCTTTTAAACTGCCAAGTTTAATTTCGCTCACCAATCACTTCCTATGGAGATAACCATTACACGGTGATTTTAGAAGTAGCTACAAGTACCGCCTTCTGAAACACCAACAAACCATCACAGAACTGCAAATTCTTAAGACAGCCAAGTACTTGTGCACAGGAAGAGTTGGCTTTGCTAAGAGATGGGCTACATCTCTGTTCCTCTAAATGTGCAGATTCAAGTCATTGTTATTTCTTTTACAAATACTGCTAACAAAACACTTTAATCTACATTTCCTCATCTGATTCTCAGATAAGAATGATGATGATGATCATCAACATTTTCCCATGTTACAAATGGGAGACTAAGGAGCAAGATGGCTAACCATCCTGATGAAGCCCTGACATCAGCTACGTCTATTACCCAGGGCTTCTGGTTCTGAATGCAAGAATCTTACATTAAATCCTCTATCTTGCGATAATACTATTATAAATTCTGTTACCAGCTTTACAATTATTTTAAACAACCACTCCCAAATGACTTTCATATGTTCTCCTCTGACATTTTCAATTTGGACCAGAAGTGGATGTAACTTTCTAGAGCCAGGCTCAGGCCTAGAACATTTATCTTATTTTGTTTGTTTTTACGTCAAACTTAAGGTTGAAGTAGAAAAGGAAAGTAGAAGTAGACTATGAACATGCAAGACAAGTCAAGATCTGAGAGGCTTCCACTTTCCGTGGAGCATGGGTACAAGCTAGTATTAGGTGAAAAAAAGGTCCTTAAGAGGTTTAATTGTTAAAAGCTAATTTTCTTGAGTTTTCTTAGCCATAGTGTTCTAAGAATGAAAGTGATGGATGGTACTTCTCAAAGTACGAAAATACCAGTGTCCCGGAGTTAAGTGTCTATTCTAATTGCCACTGTACCCCAAAGAGTCCTTCAGACAGCTCATCTGTGTTATTTTTACTTGCTAAAGCAGAGGTGTCTGGGTGATGAATTATACAAAGTGCTCCACTCAGCATCAGTGGTGTGTTATAATAAATATTGCCACTGAAAGACAAAGTAAGGAAAGGCTGAACATTTTTATAGTGTGTGACATAGATTTTGTTCTCGCTTTTTAAACAGAAGTAGTTATTAAATTTTAATCTAATTATATATGGTCAAACAGGTACAGATAGTAAAACTGTTTCAGAGAAATATGAAGCCTTCAATCACAAATGTACATCCATTCTGACCTTCAAAATACACCTGAGAATAACCCACACACAAAACATAATTGAGGAAGTGGAAATATCCATTTGCCAAAAGGAAAAGTAAGGTAGTGGAGCCCTGGCATGTTAGTGATGAAAAATGAAATACATAATAATCAAACCTCAATTTCCATTTTTCTTCAACCTTTGATATTGCTACATTAAAAAAAAAATGCCAGCACATTTCCCCAATTCCCAGCAAAGGCAAAATGACAGAGGGCTGTAATCTGACTTCAACTTGTTATAGTTTTCTGCAGCAGAAAGGAGAATGCAGAAAGACTTTTTAAAATAAAGGGACAGAATTAAGGTTTCAAGTAGCTATTGTCCCTATCTTAGCTGAATCCAGTTTTCTTTAGCTATCTACCATCCTGTGGCCATATACCCAGGGAAAGCTGGTTTCACTTCCAGTCTAGGGAGTGGCTAATGACTGGGTTGGCCTCCAGAAGGTTCCACTCCCCTTAACAATGACTGGGGTTAGGCATAGGTACAGGCCACAGTGTTAGCCAATGAGATATGAGAGAAGGTTTGCTGAAGGGCTTTTGGAAACATTTCCACATGCCTGAAAGAGACTCACTGGAAGAGACAGCCTCTTGTACCTCTGGACCATGTGATGGTAGCTACCACGTTGCTACCAGCCTGAGGACAAATATGGTACACCAAAGATGGCAGAACCAAAAGATGGAAAGAACCCGGGTCCTTGAAGACTTCACTGAACAGTTATGAACTAGTACAACCCTAGGACCTACTCAACTCTGAAATTATGACATTCAATAAATGTTCTTACAGTGGCCATTTTGAGTTGGGATTTCCAATACTTGCAGCTAAAAGCCTCCCAACTGATGCACTATCTGGGCCAGAGTGAGGTAAGCTTGTCCTCGGTCTTGGCCCTGTACATTATCATGCTCACAAGCTCTTGTCACTCTCAGAAAACATCATCCAATTCTAGGATCTTATGCCCAGGACTGGGACATTTCTTCTTCTTATTAAAAATCCGTCCTTTGGTTCCCACTGGCTGTAAGGTGAATTCCAAACTCTTCTGCATGACAGATCCTTATGATCCGACTCTTGCGTCTTCTGCTGGCATCTCCTCATTTGCTTGCTCCCACAGGCCCACTGCTTTAGCCACGTAGAACTAGACTTCTCTGAACCTCCAGATCCTTCCACCTATATCTCACTGCCTGGAATTTTCAACAGCTGCTGCCCATCATACACACACTGTGCCTGCCTGGTTATTCTTCTCATCTTTGTGTTTGTACACACTCAAGTATCTCCTCTTCTGTGTCACATCTTCCAAGACACTCCTTTCTTAGCCTGTTTGACTCCCTATGAACAGAAGAACTGACCACTGCTTCCTTCTGACATTAATATAACTTAAACGTAATGTTATAAACGGCAAAACATTTTATAATCACTTGTTTATGTGAAGGACTGTCCAGGCTTGAGCTGCTTAAGGAAAGAGTATGCGTTCTAAGTGTGTCATCAGGGATTAGATCCTGACTCATAGAGAAGGAGCCCTATAGTTATTGAATGAATGAAAGGACAAATGAATGAATGAGAGTCCAGAAGAAATATTCTAGCTTACCTGACCTTGGAATATAACAAGGTAAGGTGCTACATACCCAAAATATAAGTAATTAACCTATTTGTATGAAAAAAATCAAGTTTTTTTTTAGGGACTGGCCCAGTGGTGCAGCAACTAAGTTCACACGTTCTACTTTGGTGGCCCAAGGTTCACCGGTTCAGATCCCAGGTGTGGACCTACACATCGCTTATCAAGCCATACTGTTGCAGGCATCCCACATATAAAGTACAGGAAGATGGACACAGATGTTATCTCAGGGCCAGTCTTCCTCAGCAAAAAGAGGAGGATTGGTGGAAGATGTTAGCTCAGGGATAATCTTCCTCAAAAAAAAATTAAAAAAAAATCAAGTTTTTTTAGCCCCTGTTAGAAGTTGAGTATCTTCATAAGGATTTCACACCTGTAATGAGGATCTATGGATTTGTCTGTGCTGTGTCTCTCTTCTGTAAGGGCACCACCTCCTGCTTTCCTCCACCCTCACCAACCCTGTGCACACAAAAATATCTTTTCTTTTGAAAACTTGATCCCTCTACTTCAACCTTGTTCTTCTAACTGGGGTGTCAACTATACAAGCCAGGCCAGGGGGATGTGTGACCACACCAGGTCCATATGCATTCTTCGGGATTTTTAAAATTGAAACTAAAAGAAAACAATAAAAAGAATAATTTTAGTCAGAATGTAGAGCGTGAAGAAACAAGGGACATTGTTCCAGGTCCTGGTTCCAGCTGTCACTTAACCCAGAGTTCTCTCCGTCCTTCGCTTAACCTGCACTTTGCTTAGGAAAGTGAGATTCTATCAATTGCAAAAAAATATCCATTTTCCAACTAAAGCAACATCCATTTCCTCATTTACTCCTCCCAATAACTATGTGTGGCAGATATGATCTTTATTTTATAGATGAGAAACTAGAAGCTCAGAATAGAAAAGAAGCAGATCCAAGGAGTCCAATTAGTAGCCGCGTTGTGATTCAAAGAAGGGTCATTCAGATGCCAAAATGCAACCACTCGACTTTACTGCCTCTTTCTACACTGTTCTTTGAGCATCCTTAACACCGGTTTGAGCTCAGTGACCCTAGACAATATGCAGTAAGTGCAAGTCTTCTTTGAATGAATAAACATAGATCTATTGATCTTGATTAACTCCTGGGGTTCTTATAGACTTCAATTAAATAACCTTGATAAAGTGCTCTCAGAATATAAATAGGAATTGTTTTTTAGACCACACTATTAAAACATTTGCCTCTTGCAATGTCAATCATTGGGAAGCAGAAAACATTATTTTTTTAAAGTAATCTAAAGGAAAGCTGTGCATAAATATGTGGTATACTTCATTTAATTGAACATTAATGTTTGCTTTAGATATTAAAATATAATTTGTATTTCAGAAGTGAGTTTCCTCAAAAGACAAAGCATTTATAAAAAATTGCATCTTTCTTTTTTTTTTTTTTAAAAAGATTTTATTATTTCCTTTTTCTCCCCAAAGCCCCCCGGTACATAGTTGTATATTCTTCGTTGTGAGTTCTTCTAGTTGTGGCATGTGGGATGCTGCCTCAGCGTGGTCTGATGAGCAGTGCCATGTCCGCGCCCAGGATTCGAACCAATGAAACACTGGGCTGCCTGCAGTGGAGCGCGCGAACTTAACCACTCGGCCACGGGGCCAGCCCCAAAAATTGCATCTTTCTACTATGGAAAATCTACAGTTAGATTTTTAATTGAGTACTTCTTTGGTCTCAGTACTTGCTTATAGAGCTAATGTGACCCATGATCTTCCAGGTCAATTACTAACACAAATCTGAGATGAACCATGGACTCAGGAATAGAGAAAAGCAGACACATACAAACCAAAGGAAGATGGATTTTTATGTGAAACTAATTTTCTTCAGAAGAAAAATAGACATCTCCTTCAACATAAGGGTGCACTCAGATTTGTTTTTCGTATTGTATCTTACTTAATATGGCAACGGGCAAAAGGCAATCCATTAAAAAGCAATTTTCCTCTTACCACAGGGTGTTTCATCATTTGATGTCTAGCATTCAATCAGAATGTAGCAATCCTTTAATATTTTATGAGCAGAAAACAACTCACTTGGGCATGAAGTCTTCAGAAATGTGGGGCTCTTTTGTAAGCCTTGCAAAATGTCCAGAATGGCTTTTGCAGTGGAAGATGAGCAACATGTCAACCTGAAAACTCAATCTATCAAAACATTGGAAAAATTATGCTTTAGAACAGATCATGGGCATTTAAAAATATATGTAATGACTTATAACTAATAGGAAAAAGTGTCAGTCCCAATTCGTTCTTATACTTTCTCAAGTAGAAGCTTCTAGGGGTCAAGGACCACATCTGTACCTGCAGTGCCCATCATAGTCTCCGGAACATTGTAAGTAATCAATATATTTTTATTAAACAAATGAATAAATGCATTTGTCATCTTAGGTGAAGGGAACCTGCCAAGAGTATGTCAGGCCCCAGCTGCTCATGCCCAACCTCACTGCTGAGACAAGGCCTGACTAGGTGCCAAGTGAGTTGTGGCAGAATGCTGGAAGCCTTCTCTGCAGCAGAAGGTGACATATGGAATAATATACAGCACAAGAACAGCATCTGGGGCACCCCCAGGGATCCCCATTGTATTTGCCTTCATCCGCACTCTGTTATCTCAGCCCATAGGAATGGAGTTCTGTCCTGGCTCCTAGCTTGGTTACCAAGTTCTCAAAAGTCCAAGAGGGCTGTTCTGCACCAGCCAAAGGTCAGCCCCTATTCTGTACCTGCCCTTCTCCTTCGAAGCACAGAGCTGACATTCACCTGAGCAGCACTGTCTGCTCAGACTTCTGCCACCACGGTTCCCCTCTGCCCACCAGATGGGACCCCACTGACACAGACGAGACTCCAAGTCAGATGCACACTGACTTTGCTTGCGCATGGCCTGGAATTTGGCCATCTGTTCCAAGTTAGTCTCCTCAGCTTGGATATTATCTGTTCCCGGGACACTCTTCTCCCTCCCACCACTGCAATTTCAGCCACTGAGGTTACCTGCAATCAAGCCAAAATGAACACAACTACTCAAATCAGCACCCAAAATACCACCAATCTATTTCTGGGGAAAATGTGGGCATGTAAGAGCATAGTGAAGTTTGTGAGTATACTACCCAAAGACATGAAAGTCGTAAGTTGCAGAGACAGAATCAGCTCCCCTTTATTCTCAACATTCTCCTTCTACTCTGCCATATTTCTTTTTTGTGTTAACTTTTAGCATGATAGACACATGTCCACTGGGCAAAGGAAAAGAGCAGAAAGCTGGGTGTGGCAGTCAAGGCACAAAAGAGTGTACCTTCTGCTGCCATCCAGATGACAGCTGATAGCCAAAGAAGGCCACTGGGGAAGATGAAAATGGACGAGGGGCACGAAAAAGGCCATGTGGGGCAATAACCTGGACAAAAAGTACCAGCCAAGTAGAGCATGACTGTTCTCCAGGTTCTGAAAATCTTAGATGGTCTTGCAATGCTTTTTAGCAAGTGACTTTCTACAGTTTCCTCATAAAGTTGAAATAAACAGAAAACAGTCACAGTGAGCAGCCTGAGGAATTTAGTAGGATTTGTTTGATTTAGGACTTTAATCCTTCAGGTGAATAAGCGGTAAGCTATACAGCAGACATAAATCTCAACAAGTTAGTCTAATGAGGAGTAGGAAGGAAAACTCACATCAAGGACCCAGGTAAATTGATCAATGAATGTGAGTAGATAACAGAGAAATCTCTCAGGTCAGGATGCAACTCTACTAATGCAACAATGCCCTTTTGTAATAAGTTCATAAGTAATGAACTTTCGTGGCAGTTCCACGTCAACTTCAGCTTCTGTCCCTTACCCACCCACACTGGAGGATGACAACATCTGCTGTGCTTAGTCAGATAGGCTCAAAGTCTTAGTTTTTTCCTTACTAAGTTCTAAATTTTCTAGTTTACCTTAGCAGTACCTGCAGTCAGTTCTACACTGTAAATAAAACATATCCCCCTTTCCAATTTAATCATTGGATCTGTTCCCATTAGTCGTTTCAGACCATTATTTTAAGCTCCAAAGCAAGTGACTGAATATTTATGCTTTCAGAATAATACCAAACACCTAACATTTCTCTAGTATAAACAGTCTTCTCTGGGGCCCATGTTATTAAGCCTACAAGGAAAGATTTATATGTGTGTCAGCTCCCTAGATGCTGGAAGGAATGGAAGGCAGCCGCTTTACGGAGGCTCATTGTTGACAATGATTGTGGACCAGCTTAAATCAGACTCACCTTAACAGGTTAAAGCTAAAGTATGCCAATGAGCAAAAAGTAAGAGAAGTATCATGCCCTCTTTTTCTGGGTGTCCTTTCTTCAATTTTGTAATTTAAGTAAGAAAAAGAGCAATAAGCATATCTCTGACCACATTTTTCATGATCAACTACCCATTTTCTTCAATAATTCCTTCTTTCTGAGAAAAAGCATTCTAAACAAGTGAAACACTGGGAGCAAGAGGGTTTCATTAAGGTAGTCAATTTTTCTTTATAGAGAAAAATTGTTTCAAAAGAAAGAAAAGAAAACGATCTACTGGTAGGTTAAAAACTGTAATTTTAAAAAAGAAAACCACAGATCATTTTTCCTAGAGTATTAAATGCAATGCTGTTTTAATATATGCTCATTTTTACAATATGTGAAAATCAGTCACAGTACCTGCATATTTTCCCATTCTTGTAGATTTTAATAATGTTTATTTCTAGAGCAGACATGCAGAAATACATACACTGGAAACCTGAGCCAGAGTGTTTGGTGAACGGTGACGCCCATGCATAGCTGTTGGCACCTTGGGAATTCTTTGTGCAGGGCAGGGCACAACCCTGGAAGCTAGGTCTCTGCCAAGCTTCATGCCCATGTGGGAAACCAGTGTACTTACGCAGCTCACCCACTTTCAAGATCTCACACAGCATCTTGGTCAGCTCTATACTACTGCGGCCAAAGGGACATTCATGCTTGTCTTCTCGGCTACTGTTCTCAAGCACAATCTGCAAGTGGGAAAGGGAACAGGTCAGAAATGGAAGTTGGTTTGCAGAAAACGTCAAGAATGTCGGCCCCACAGTAATAAGGGACTAGATCTGCTCCAGATCACCAAGCTAAGGCTCTTGTTGCCAGAACAAAATTGTACTGTAAGTATATTTTCAGTATACAGGACCTAAAACTCTCATGTTTCCCAAATCTCCTAAAACCTTTTTTGAATCTGTAAGAGGACATTTTGCTTGTTCGTTTCCACTTACACAGAGGTATCTATGGAGCTTTTTTCAAAACAGTACGATAAAGATGTTTTTCTTGAGTGAGAAAACCATTTTCTTTTCCTCTCAGTCACATCTTCCCTTTCCTGGGAGTAGCAACTCTTCTTCTGTGACTTGAACTCCTACATTTTCATCACATATTTCCCACATAAGTTTCCAGGTTCGTACAGGATCTCACCCCTGGCATTAGTTGACTGGACCATGCCTAAGGGACATGTGACACAAACTGGCCCAACCAGAGTCCTCCCCTGAGACTTATCATACAAAAAGGGGAAAACTGGCCCAACTATGCCGACAGCACCCGAGGGGTGTGAGCTCAGGAGCTACCTGAACTGGAGCCTACAATATAAAAATAAAAAAAGAAAGAAAAGCAAGCCAGAATGCAAAGGAAAACGGGGAGGAGAGGCAGGGGGAGCTCTGAGACCATTTGAGCGGCTGGTCCCACTCATTCCTGTAGCAGAGCTACTTTCCTATCCTAACAGTTTGCTTGCCCAACTTTTCCTCTGAAAACCCCTTGGTCAGTCTAATAAATTCTTCTCCTTCCTTAAGCTTGCTTGAGATGTCCCTACCACAACTAAGGGTGCATTCTACACATGGATTAAACAAAAGTAAAACAAAACAATAAAACTCTACCTTAAAGTTACTAAACTTCAAATTTGTATGTCAACAAAAGGAAGGATAGCTGAAGAGGCTGCTTGTCTCACAAAAGAACTAGTTTATCCACCTCTAAAGCTGCCTCCGACTCCCCAGTGGACTTGCCTGCTGCCTCCTCAAGAGCTACACCGCCCTGAGTCGGTGTCTCCCATCAGCACCGACTCATGTTGTGTTCCCCCCTCAACTTTGAACTCTTCAGTGGCAGGAATGGCATTTTATTCAGTTGATCAACAATAATAATTGAGTACCTATTATCTGCCAGGAAGGTGCCTCAGCCCCATAAAGTGAAGAAGAAGACAGATCAGGGCTCTGACCTCACAGAGCATTCATTCTAATTGAGGGAGATAAACAAAACAAAAGAGGTGGTTGCAGTTTATCAATCACAAGTGCTATGAAAAAAAATTCACTGGTTCAGGTGGTAAAGAGTACTGGGGAAGGCCAGGGGAGGAGAGTGTATATAGCCAGGTGACTATTGGGAATCAAAGGATGAGAAGGAGCTTGCCCATCAAGGTCTGGGAGCAGGAACATTCCAGGTAAAGGCATCAAGGACAGAGCCCGTGAGTTGAGTAGGATGTGTTTTGGGCAGACCAGCACACCACCTGGTCTACAAGGTGGGGTCTGGAGTTGTGCAGGGCAGCAGTTTGGGTTCCAGGAGACTGAGAAGGGCAAAGCAAGCAGGGAAGCATAGAGGTGGGCCAGAGCCACCGCCCCAGGGTTGTACGGGGTGTCATTCTAAGACCCTGAGAATGCTAACCATGAGGTTTGGGCAGGCCAGTGACATGACCTGAGTTATTTTTAAAAGACCTATGAGTATGGAGAATGGATAACAGGGAGTAAGAGAAAAAGCACAGTCCTGGAGGGCCTGGGCAGGGTCCCTGGCAGACATGAGGACGGCTCAGACTGGGCCTGTGCAGTGCACTCAGCAGGCAGTAACAGATCAAAAGAGGTCAAAAAAGGCAAGGAGAGGCAGACAAGGAATGAAGAAGACAAAGAGGGGAAGGCTTTTAGGAAAGAGAAGTAAAAGGATGACTATTTGGAAGGAGGGAAGAAAAAAGAAGGAGAGAAGAAAAAGGGGAAGAAGGAAAAGTAAACGAAAGTGCTGTTTGATTGATGCAGACTGGGCTCCAAATAGTGAAGGAACGTGAGGGAGCTTCATAGAGGGCGGACCGTTTACAGCCAAAGGGGGAGTATTTTAATAAAATTGTGCTCCAATTATTTTCTGCACAAACACCATAACAATAACACACATGTATATACATATTATTATACCCACTGATAGGACCCCAGTAACAAATCAACTGCTTCCTTCTGAGGATGTTCCTCCAGCACTGCATTTACACCTAACTGTAACCACAAGGTAAACAGTTTGCATATTCAATCTCCTCTGCCACTTGAGGCATCATAGGCAGTTTTCGGAGCCTTCATCATTATCACTCTATCACCATCATGATTGCCCAGGAAGTAAATGAACCAGCTCACTTTGTGAGACTTTCCAACCATTTGCAACATGTGCTCACATAAATAATGATGCACTGAATATCATCATGAACATAGTAGCCTTTACCGGTCTTGGAATTTATGATAAAAATTATTCTTTACAGTCTCTTTGGTGAACACACGTTCTGAGTCGGTTGTTTTTTTCTCTGAGAAAGCTGAATGGAAACTCCAACTAAATCCCTTCTCCTGCCAAGTGGGGAAGGCCCACTGCTGGAGTCTTTGAAAGGCTCCTTCCCTCTTAGCGGTCTCTTCTGGACAATCTGCCTGAGCCCAAGAGTCTCATTAGACGGAGCCTGAATCACTCTCTTCCTTTTAGGAGAATCCTTTCTGGTTCTAAACAGGAGTTCCAGTTCAAGAAAGCAGGAGGGGGGATAGCTAAATTCCCATCAATCAATGAATCTTTATTTCTCGTAAAAATTTTGTACCTGAGAGAGCCATATCAAGGAGCAAATCTGAATCTCCTGATGATGGGGAAATGAAAGGAAAAAACAGACGAAGGAGACAGAACATAAAGAAAAGACAGGAGACAGGTAGTTTTCAGCCAGTTCCCAGGTCCCAGTGAGGACATTCCCCTGCGTTTCATATTAACATTCTATTAACATTTCATGAGCACATCAATATTTAATGAGGACGTGATCTGCATACACTGTAGGTAGAATTACTGCAGCCAATAAATGTTCCGGAAACATTTCCAAGGAACAGTTTATTAGCAGGCACTAAATTAACGAGTAATTTAAGTAATCAATATGTAAATCAGCTCGGAGAAGCCCTTCTCTTTATTCTTGAATGTACCATTCATCTTATTACATTTACCCACCTAAAGAAAAATAAACCCTCCTTCTTGACTGATTTCTTTAGACAAGGCAGACACAAACCTTTAAAGTCATCTGTGTGGGTTTTAAAGTCAACATTCTTACAGAAATGTTTAGAAAAGACCATGATTACGAACGTTAGTAATAAGATATTACTATAGTGAGAGATAATTCTTAAACTTGACAGTAGTTTTTTTTTTGTAATTTAACACACTGATATATCTATATTCAGCTTCAACATTCTGATATTAACCATGTTCGCCTGAGACATTTTGAAAAGTTCCATTTGGAAATATCAAGTCATATTTTTCATCGTTATTTTTTCCTCACTCTTCTAACAGTAAACCTACTGGAATAGAAGCCACAATCGATAAAGGACTAAAACCTGCTATTATCACTCATCTTAGAACACTTTATACACCAAAAGAAGATGTAACTGCCTGAATGTTTTAAAGAACACTGGACATTTGCGCCATATTAAGTATAAAACATTTTATGAAATACTTTAAGTTTACAGAGTATATTTACATATGTTCTATCAACTGATGCCTGACAAGTCCATAAGATTGATGAGGCAGGTGGTATTATTATCATTCTCTTAAGAATGTTGAAACAAGAGGAAGATACAACTTGCTTAGATCACAGAGTTAGCCTAGGTTAATCCTGGAATTCCATGTTTAAGGTCTTCAATTTCCAACTCTCTTCCTGCCTCGTTAGAGTTTACAAATTGTCTTCCCATACATATTCCCATGAAACAATGAATTTCATATCTAAAGAGGCTAGGGAGACTTGATCAATTTCCTCCGTCTCACTGAGGTAGGTCTATAAATCCCAGCCCCTCCTAGACAAAGGTATAAGGTTTTCTCTTGTCTCGTTTATCCCTGAAGATGAGTGACAATTGCTCAGAGTCACCAAAGCTGCTGTGGAATATCCTCACGGGCTTTATTTCCATAAATTTTGAGTCCCCTCTTAACGTTCTACGTTTCTTCTCCTTCTTCTCCAGTCGTGTAGATCAAGAACCTGTTTGGCTTGGATGTGACCATTAAGTGCTGAGTACACAGTCAGCCACAGTGTGGTACCCACCCGTTTTTCTGGCTCCTGGGACCATCTTGCTGTCTTAGCCTCAGCATTATATTGCTGACTTATATTCAGCTGGTTGTCCCTGACACACTTTCTTCCACTTTCTGTTGAGCTCTCCTCACCTGGGCTGAGTCCAATCCCTTCTGCTTTCCCTGTAGCCAGTCCTGGAGTGAGCCTTGCAGGCTTCATCCATTACCTCTTATCTACGGAGGCTTCTTTTTCACGCTGCTTCAACTCTAACTAAGGGTCAGATGAAGCATAGTGGTCTCCTCACAGGCCACCAAGGACCGTTTGTGAACTTGTACTGTGTTCTTTCCAAAGACAAGGGGCTGTGAATCTTGCCGCAATTCTGACACAAGGTTGCTATGGGAAGCACTGATAATATAGAGAACCTGAGCAAAACTAGTGTAAGCTTGCACAAGGCATTCCATCTCTTTGTGAGATGTACAGAAGTTCCATAAAACTCACTTCATAGCACTATTGGGCATATTAAATAACAAAACAAAGTCCTAAAACAGACTTGACAGAGTTAGTGTTCATCATCTCTTTATTGCCCTCCCTCTTCCTATTCCGTGCAGCCCTTCACCAACATATCATACAGCACTTTTACCATCAACTAAAGCAAATTCATGATGGCAGTGAGACTGGCTCTCTGATCACTGGCTTCTGGGGGTGTTAAAGGAAGCCAGAGACTCTCCCATCATTTTAGCATAAAAAGGTATAAATAAAGCAGTGTCATCACCTACTTACACCAGATATGGAAGACAGGAAGTCCCATGTGCTCGTGTTCAAGCAGGAATCTTCCACAGGAATACAGGGTGGTATGAGGGCAGAGAATGAGCAAAGAACCCAAAGAACAAGTCACGGCCTGATGGTTTTGGCAATAAAGTCCCAGTGTTAAACAGTTACGGCCACCATAGGACACCTGTCTTCAGTCTCCTCAACCTTAGAAGCTCTGTTAAAACCCGTCTCCTGACTCACCTAAGGAAAAGCCAATATTCTCCCATGTTAAACCAGCAAATAAACAAACAAAAAGCCTTATTTGTATCAGTGAGGTCCTGCCCGACACAGGAGTAATTTTACATTAGTAACAGAATCACGGAACAACCCAGAATGAAGTGTTAGCCCTTAGATCACATAGCCAACACCCATACCTCTTCTGAGGTCAAAGTGTAAGCCCAGCTTGAGATCCTCTCACCGAGACTTGGGGGCCACTTCTCCTACGTTCCCCCTTGGTACCAATGCTAATGGTGATTGGTCCCAGAAAGCCAAAGAGAAGAATTAGAAAGAACACTCAGCTGTCTCAAGGGGGCTGCACAAACTTAATTGTGATCATGAATTTTGAGCAAGTCCGTAAAACCAAACAAACATGCCAAAGGCCTAATATGATGACTTTAAATGGGCAGAGAACAAAGAACCTCATAATTATAGAAAGTATGCCAACCAGGAAAACAAACGAGAACGAATTAGAATCCCAGGGTGCTAGTCTACCTGATCCACCGCCCCATTTTATAGATAAGGGAAGTGAATCTCCAAAGTAATGAACCTAAAAGAGACAGCTTTAAAGGGTCAGACAAGAGGGCAGAGAAAGATAAATTGCAGCTTATATTTACTGAGAGCACTTATTTCCCAGGTCATGTTCTAAGTGCTTGCACTGATTGCCTCATTTAAAGCATATGTACTCCCACGTGACAGAAATACTAAACCATCCCACTTTACAGATGGAGAGACGGAGACAAAGAGCTGTTGTATAATTTGCCCAAGGTCACATAGCACAGAAATAAATAGAGCCAGCACAGGAACTTCGATGGCCTGACCCCAGAGCACACATTCTTGGTTACTGATTCCTACTGACACACATTATACCTATTCCTACTGAGAAAGGAGAGGATGAAATAATAAAGCTTTGATCAGCAAAGTCATTAACATGGTAACAAATGAATAGACAGTGTTGGGGGCTCTGGACAAAAATGATTTTCCTGGATCTACTTCTAACAGATTTGGTGACTTTATGCACGTTCCTTAACCTTAGTTTTCTCCCATAAAAATGGGGACAGGAATATCTACCCACAAAGGATTGTAAAGATTAAATGGAAAAAAAAAATGGAAGATCTCTTAGTGCCTGAGACATCTCAAATCCTCAATGATGGAGATAATTGATCTTCCATTGCTACAATAATTACATGAACTCTTGTTCCAGGGTGGTAGCATTTGCTTTACCGAAATATCCTTATAAATCTATAGCAAAGCTGTTGAAAAAAGACACACAAAAGAAAGCAAAACACAACTGCTTTAGACATTATGACACTTGCTCTATGGCAAAATAAAGACTCAGGTGAAATAAACAGCATTTCTGATTTAGGATTCCTGAGGTTCTTTCAGCATCTCTCGAGAACAGTGGTTCTCAAACTTGAGTGAGCATCAGAATCATCTGGAGGGCTTGTTAACATAGGCAGTTGGACTGCTCCCCCAGAGTTTGATTCAGCAGGTCTAGGGTGGAACTTAAGAAAATATGCAAGCAAGTAAAACAAAACCGAAATTCTTCTGTGGCACTGAGGGGACTGAGGGAGGGTTAGCAAAGCATTTCAGAGAATACTTAAAAATTCTTTTTAGCAGCATGCTCTTAGAAAAAAAGAAAAAAACACCACCTGTGCACCTTCCCTTATCTTTAATTGGCCATTTAGAGAAAGGCAGCTGTCCATGGTACATTTGGGGCTGAAGAGCCAGGCCTCAGGGCCTTTGGACAGGGTCAATGTCACAAGCAGCTGAGATGGAACGACCCAGTTAAGAGTGTGAACAGGGAAAAGAACCCCCAGAGCAGAGTGTGCAAAAACTTAAAGAGCTGTTTCCAAGGGCAAAATAACAATGCATTCCAGGAAAAGGAGAAAAAGAATGTATAAGGGGTCAGACTGGTAAAAAATCAAGTAGAAAGTGCACACAGAGAACTGAGATAAATAACAATCTGGACAAATGAGAAGAATGGTATAAAATCCAGCTAATGAGGTGAAATCTTTCAGAATAAAATTAGGCAATTGCACATACAGAGGCATAATAAAGGCTATAAATATAAAATGGCAAGGAATTGACTGGGTAATGGTGTAGTAATTAAAGCCTGGAGGTTCATAATAGACCTTGAATTGAACATTAATCAACCAAAAAGAAATGCCGCCTGCACTTTGATACAGTGTAAGAAAAGCAGGATGTATGAAGCACCAAGCAATCACACAAAACTCTGCTCAAAGCCCTCCCTTTGAGTGTGAAGTTGAGTACCACAAGAAGGAGCAAGGATACAATAACAGCAGAGATGGCTTGTGTTTGTGCCTGCACAGTGACCTCAGTGTCACCAAGGGAAGCTGAGATACCAGCTCTGTTGACTATTCTAAAAGCCAGAGGATAGCAGAAGCGATTTCCCAGCTGATGCGTGCATCAAAGAAACTGAACTAGAAGATCTCCTCTGTTACGCCAGTTCATGTGTTCCTGGGCTCAAAGATAGTGCAAGTGTGGCAGGCACCTGTAGGCAACACTAAAGGGTTGGAGAGGCAACATCTGGTTTCTTTAAAGCAGTGGTGTCCTAACTTGAACTTGCCTTAGAGTCACCCAGAAGCTTATTAAAACACAGATTTCTTGGCCCCACCCCCAGAGTTGCAATTCAGTTGTTTTGGGGTAGACCCAATAATCTGCATTTCTAACAAGTTCCCAGGTAATGTGGATGCTGCTAGTTTGGAATCACACTTTACAAACCGCTGATGTGTAAAGTTATGCCACGTCTATACTCCCAGTTTCCATCATTAGCAAATCTCTTCTTTTTAAAGATGTGGAATGCAATGAGAGTAGATGGAAGAAGAAATAAATCTGGTTGCGATTTTTTTTTCTGTGACTGATAAAAATATCCTTAACGAGTTAAAATCCACAGGGAGAGAATGCAAATTAATAGTTGCCAGAGGCTGGGGAAAAGGGAGACTGGGGAGCAACTGCTTAATGGGCACAGGGTTTCTCTTTGGGGTAATGATAATTAATGTCTTGGAACTAGATAGAGGTGGTTTGCACAACATTGTGAATGTACTAAATGTTGCTGAATACTTCACTTTGACATGGTTAATTTTATGTTCTGTGAATTTCACCTCAATTAAAAAAAGAGTGAATACCTATGGACAGATTACCGTGTGCAAACTCTCAAGTGTTTAACACGTTTCGTCCCGACAAGCCATCAAAGCAGGACTACATGTTACAAAGGATGAAACCACACCTTGTAGCTCAAGTAACATGTCAGAAGCCTAGCAGTTAAAATGTGATGCACTCGCGTCCTGAGTCCACAAGCAAAGTTTCTGTATGATTTCTACGCTGTAATTTGAACCATTTCTTGGGTGGCATGGAATGTTTCTATTTCCAAGCCAGGGTTTAGGACTGACTGACCAGATAGAGGCACTAGAAGTGATAGTTCAGAAATGGCCCAGGATGATAGTCCTACAGGATGCTCAAGGACAGCCACACTGAGTCTGTGAGGGGAGTGAAGCATGAAGCCCTTTCAAAGCCCCTCGGTATCCACTGATGGAGAATGGCTCCACCGTGTAGGGCTTAAATGCAAATCACATACACTTCCTTGCCATTTGCTTGTGAAAGCTCATGTGTATAATTATTTTGCAGATATATACGACCCCAGGTCTTCCCAAACTTTAAAGCACTCACAGAGGAGAATCTTGTTAAAATGCAGATTCTGATCCTGGAGAATGGGATCAGCCTGAGGTCCTGCATTTCTAATAAGCTCCCAGGGGATGCTGATGTTACCCGGTCCATGGACCACATTTTGAAAAGCAAGGTCTTATACTTTCCTAAATCTATCATCTGAATTCTAGCCCCAGTCTCCTCCACATCCTTTGACAGATTCATTCATTCAACAAATATTTCTTTTACGCATTTGTTATTGCTAAGTAACATGATAGATGCTAAAATTACATATATGAACAAAATACCATCTTTGGGGGCTTGCAATTTATTTGGAAGACACAAGGAGATAGGATTTGCTGGGTGGACAGACTTTCACTTGCTATGTACCTCTTTCATGTGCCTCTATATTGTTTGCATTTTTTTTTTATCCCCTTCACCCATTTCTCCCACTCCCATGCCCCACCTCTGGCAACCACCAATCTGTTCTCTATATTTACAAGCTTGACTTTCTTTTTTTTTTAGTTTCCACATATAAGTGAGATCATACAGTACTTGTCTTTCTCTATCTGACTTGTTTTACTTAGCATAATGTTCTTGAGGTTAATCCATACTGTTGCAAATGGAAAGATTTCATTCTTTTTTATGACTGAATAACATTTCATTGTATATATACCACAATTTCTTTATCCATTCATCCATCAATGGACACTTATGTTATTTCTATATCTTGGCTATTATAAATAATGCTACAATGAACATTGTATATACATTTTGCATATACATTTTGAGTTAGTGTTTCAACTTTCTTCAAATAAATACCTAGAAGAGGATTGCTGGATCATATGATAGTTCTACTTTTAATTTTTTGAGGAAGCTCTATACTATTTTCCATAGTGGCTGCATCAATATACATTCCCACCAACAGTGCACAAGGGTTCCCTTTTCTCTACATCTTCACCAACAATTGTTATTTCTTGTCTTATTGATAACAGCCATTCTAACAGGTGTGAGGGGATATCTCATTGTGGTTTTGATTTGCATTTCTCTGATAATTAGTGATATTGAGCATCTTTTCACATACCTGTACGTCTTCTTTGGAAAAATGTCTATTCAGATCCTCTGCTCATTTTACTCAAACTGCTTTTCTGCTATTGAGTTGTATGAGTTCTTTATATATTTTGGAAATTAGTCTCTTATCAGATATATAATTTGCAAATATTTTCTCTCATTCAGTAGGTTGTGTTTTCATTTTGTTGATGGTTTCTTTTGCTGTGCAGAAGCTTTTTAGTTTGATGTAGTCCCACTTACTTATTTTTGCTTTTGTTGCTTTTGCTTTTGATGTCAGATTCAAAAAATCATCACCAAGACTGATGTCAAGGAGCTTACTGCCTATGTTTTCTTCTGGGAATCTTATGGTTTCAGGTCTTATGTTCAAGTCTTTAATCCATTTTAAGTTAATTTTTGTGTATGGTATAAGATAGTGGTAGAGTTTCATTCTTTTGCGTGCAGCTGTCCAGTTTTCCCAACACCATTTATTAAAGATACTGCCCTTTTCCCATTGTATATTCTTCGCCCCTTTCTCATAAACTAATTGACCATATATGCATTGGTTTATTTCTGGGCTCTCTGTTTTCTGTTCCACTGATCTATGTGTCTGTGTTTGCATTTTTTACAAGGAAGTATTACTTTCTGTGATGAAAGCGTGTGTAAGATGCAATGGGGAGGCAGGGTAAGCTTCATCGAGAGGGTGAGCCTTGAGTTCAGTCTTAAAGGAGAAGAAACTGATTCCAGACTCTCTCCTGGGGCATCTTTTTAACATTCCAAACCAGAGGTAAGCTACGGAATGAAATAAAGATTAATTGAAACTGGGAAATGGATGCTGAATGAAGGCAGAGAAACCCCTCTGCATCTTGGGCAATATTACCAGTAAATCACAGGATCACAGGGTGGAATTTTGACTCACTCAACATTACATTACTGAATACAAATGCCTCCCGTCTCCTTCAATGGAATGCAAAGACACCAAGATGTTGGCGTTCTGACAGTCACTGTTGGATGAAAAATTAGGCTTGACATTTCTCGAGCCTGATTTCTTACTGAGAAATTGTTACCACTGTCTCAACAGTTATTGCAGTCTTAAAGCTAAGTTACACTCCACATATATTGTCTGAAACATATTTGGATATAATTTGCTTTACTAAACAAACGCCATCTAGGACAGCTAGTGATGAAATGAATTCCTGTAAGTCATATCATACCTCCTTTTCTCACTTAGCTCATAGATGTTTAAATTCACTGTGGTTTGGGAGAACACACTTGAGGGGATAGAAAGATGAGCAGAGAGAACTATTTCCTATCACCCTCTTCTGGACAATAATAAATCGGTCATTTCAGAAACATTTTCAAATAGAAAATGTTAATTTTACAATTATACACATATTAAATTGGCTATGATGGGAAAATTATTTATTTAAACCTAAATAATAAATTAGGCCATACGTTGTTTTACTTCAAGTTAAAGGCACCTGAAAAGGAAATCTTTCTTCTATTAAATCTAGCTTTTTAAGTGGAGTTCACCTCATTACGTCTCATTCTATATCAGCATCCCAAATCTTGGCTACTCCTGCTATAAGAGAGATCTCTTCCGTGGGACAGACCTCCTACAGGGTTTAGGTCCAGATGTGGCTTCCTTCTATGGAAATTGCCTCCCTTGACACCCCACCACTCCCCCAATTCCCCTCTTGTTTCTGTCTAAATTTCACTTCTCCTTCAGACCCAACCCAATGTCACTATCTCCATAAAATCTTATACAATTTCTTCCTATAAAAGCTCCACAGCCCTTTATCTATATCTTTCTTACAGCAGTTCTCACTTTCTGCCCCAAATTGTGGTGAAGTATATGTGTCTTACTTCTCCTGGGGGGGATCAAGCCCTTGAAGTCAGAGACCACGTCTCAGTGAACCGTGAATCTCTCCCACTGAGGCAGAGTCACACAGACACTAGGTGCTCATTAATGAACAGTTATTGAACATGTGAAAGCATAGCACGGGATACAACTCTGGCCTCTAGTTGGGCTGGCAGTGCCCATTGAGGGTACAGTGGGCATCTCTATGCTTTATGGTGAACAACTACTTGCCTGGTTTTAACATGAAAATTTCCATAATTTATTGTTTCCGTACATTCGCGTGCATCTTAACTGAGTTACAATCATCTTCTTATCCCCTGTCACCCATATTCCCCATTCTATTTCTCTGTGGATTTTATCAGAAGCAATGGCTTCTGTGTTGCTCCCGGCAACCTCCAACCCCACCCTTTCCTTCATGGGGGTGGGGGGGCGGCGCTCAGGACCCAGAAGTTACTTGGCAATTGGAGCACGGTGACACATGGAATCCAGGCTGTGGAGGAAAACTCATTTAGAAACCATCTGAGTCTACTGCACTGATATGCCCCTAGGGACCATGTGGCCAAGATGAAGGACAAACTGAGAAGCAAATTCTTACTGGGCCAAAGTCCACATTTCAAAGTCCTGTTTCAGGAAACTCCGCACTCATCTCCTTTGTGCATTGTGAAAACAAACATCTACAGAGCGTTGGAATGTGTGAAAAACATCCTTAGTTGCATGTTTATGGAAAACACTTGGCAAGTATTTTGCTATAAACGCTTCCTGTAAATACTGTGAGTGAGAACCAGTAGGAAAAAATGTATGAGATGACAAGGAGCCAGCTTCCTTAGCAAAGGAATGTCCCTCTCCATATACCTCACTAGGGGCTCCACTCCTCACCCACCTGTTACCAGGAATGAGGCCCCAGAATCAGGGGTGGTGACTAGGAGCAGAGGAGGGGCAACCTGCAATGGGGCCTTCAGGGCTGGCATCCTATGCTGCAGTTACTGAAAGAGAAACCCACTCGGGTTTCCTAGGTGATAATGCACCTAATAGGACCTCTTTCCCCTTTGTGTGTATTGGTACCAGTTGTGACTCCAAGTCTTCTGTTCCAGATGGAAAGAGGCCTTCAACACAAACCCAATTTTCCTTGCCTGATGACTTGGCTGTCTCTCAGTTAATTCTATGATGCTTTCAGGTGAAACATGAAAAAATGGAAAAGAGAATTAAAAGTATTCCTGGGACCAGCCTAGTGGTGTACTTGGTTGAGTTCACGTACTCTGCTTTGGCAGCCCAGAGTTCACAGGTTCAGATCCTGGGCATGGACCTATACACCACTCATTGAGCCATGCTGTGGTGGCATCCCACATACAAAAAATAGAGGAAAATTAGCACAGATGTTAGCTCAGCGACAATCTTCCTCAAGCAAAAAGAGGAATGTTGCAACAGATGTTAGCTCAGGGCCAATCTTCCTCACCAAAAACCCCAAAACATTAGTATTCCTTTACAGCAAGATTAATGAGGAAATTTCTCTTAATTACTCTACAGCTGACAAAGATCTCTGAAGATATGGATGGAGAGAGAAAGATAGAGTTACAGGCCAAAGCAAGGAATGCCTGTGGTTTTCTCAGGAAGCAACCTTGACCAGCCCAAAACTGCCTTCTGGAATGTACCAAGGCCCTCTTATGCCACATGAGGTACACCCTAGATACCATAGAGAGGCTGGTTACTCTTGTTCCCAATTAGCCGGCATGATAAATAGCATAAGTGTTTAAATATTAGGGAGATCAATTATCTCAGTTGTTGTATTCCAAAAAGACTACTTTCTCTTTCATTTCAGTATCCTTTCTTTAAAAACAAAAAAAGACACAATCATAATGTGCTTAAGGCTGCCAAGGTGAAGAGGCACAGCTGCCTTGCTGTCTTTGCGTTTGCACACGTGCCGAGTTCTGCCCTGCCTTCACATCCTTGTGTCCAGACCCCTCCCTCTACCTAAGGGTCCTCTCATCTGCACTTTATCAGAGCCTAATGATAAACATCCTCGCACAGCAATTCTTATGCTTATTTACAAAATTATTTCCTTTAAGTACATTTCTAGAAATGGAGACGTTACGTCAAAAGATCTCACTATTTCTGCCACTTAAAATATATCGATAAACCATCATTCAAGAAACTTGTGTCACTTCACACTCCCCAAAGCAATGGGAGAGAGTTCCCTTTAAACTCATTTCACCTTCAAAATCCCAAACACTGACAACACCAAATGCTCGTGAGGATGTGGAGGAACAGGAACTCTCATCGTTGCTGCTGGGAATGCAAAATGGTATAGCCACTTTAGAAGACAGTTTGGCAGTTTCTTACAAAACTAAAATATACTCTTATCATACAATCCAGCAACCATACTCCTTGGTATTTACCCAAAGGATTTGAAAACTTATGTCCACACAAAAACCTGCACAGAGATGTTTATAGCAGCTTTATTCATAATTGCCAAAACTTGGAAGCAATCAAGATGTCCTTCAGTAGATGAATGGATAAATAAACCGTAGTATATCCAGACAATGGAACGTTATTCAGCACTAAAAAGAAATGAGCTATCAAGTCATGAAAAGAAAGGGAAGAAACTTAAATGCATATTATTAAATGAAAGAAACCAATCTGAAAAGGCTACATTCTGTATGATTCCAATTATAAGACCTTCTGGAAAAGGTAAAACTATGGAGAGAGTAAAAAAGATCAGTGGTTGCTAGAATAGAGGGCAGGGGTGAGGGGTGAATAGATGGAGCACAGAGGATTTTTAGGGCAGTGAAAATACTCTATACAATACCATAATGATGGAGACATGTGATTACACACTTGTACAAACCCATAGAATGTACAACACAAGAGTGAACTGTAATGTAAATTATGGACTTTGGGTAATTATGATGTGTCAGTGTAGGTTCATTGATTCTAACAAATGTACCACTCTGATGGGAGATGCTGATAATGAAGGAGGCTGCGCATACATGGATGCAGAAGGTATATGGGAAATCTTTGTACCTTCCTCTCAATTTCACTATGAACCTTAAACTCCTCTAAAAAATACAGTCTTACTAAAAATAAAATAAACCATTTCATTTGGCCAATCTGGGCCTAGTATGGAAAAGGAAAATCTATGTGTCCCCAACATTCTCCCTAGATGGAAGAAGGAAAGGGCCAGGGAGCACCTACCTGTCCCAATTACCCCATAGCTTCAAGCTCCTTCCCCAGCCATGAACTGGACTGGTGGCAGCTGCTCCTGAATCCGGCAGGAGCCTGGGTTCCCTCATCTGGAGGCAGCTGCACCCTTCTATGGCTGGGTTGGTGATGAGGATGGGGGATTCCATTGTAGGCTCTTTGGGGAAGAATTCCTACATCAAGCATACTTTGATGAATAAAGATAATTAACAGAATTCGGAATTCGGAATTCTGAAGCTTGCTAGTTACTTCATTCTCCTCCTCCCACTACTACAAAATTCCAGTATAATCCAAGGCCCCAGTACCATATAAAGCCGCTCTCTTCCTGCCCAGAATCACCTCTTGTCAGTTCTTCAGCCCTTCTAGTAGTAGGTTCCTGGGGGGCTCTTGGTCCAGCTCTATGTCCTCCTCAGGTTCCACCCAGAGTGAGTCAGTAAGAAAGAAAGTGTCCCTCATTCAACTCCACCAGTTATTGGCATTGTGAACTGGACACACCACTCACTCATTGAAAAGATCAGGACACTGAGGTTAATCCTACTGATTCTACATAGTTCATCATACTGCTAAGAAGAGCAAATAGATCATGCATGTGAAGGCGAAAGCACTGGAGGGATTGAGTAAATAGTGTGCTAGAGCAGGTTAATTGCTAGAGCAGAAATTGTTTAACTTTCAAAAATTTTGCAAGCCATGAACCATTGGTAGCTTGAAATCAGCCATAGTGGGAGTATTCATACCATAGAAATTGGCAAATCACTTTTGTTTTGTTTTGTTTTTAAAAGCTTATTTACTAGCACACCACTGAATCAAATGTAAAGTACTAAAATTCACCACCAGAGCTGCCTGGACCCAAATTCCAAGTTAGTCTTTTACTACCTATCATAACAACGGACAAGTCACTTAGCATCTCTGAGCCTCAGTGTCCTCTTCTGAAAAATGGGTACAATAATAGTGTCAACTCTACAGAGTTGTGAGAATTCAATGAGCTAATATATTTAAAATGTTCATAATAGCACCTGGCATACATTCATTACTCAACATATTTTAGCTTTTATTTGTTCTTACCATTTACAGAGTAGAGCCCCAAGCTATAAGGATATCAGCAGAACTGATCCTTCTGCCAAAATAATTAACTAACCTTTGGTCTTCCTAGTGATTTTCTCGTACAGAACTCATGATTACTCATGTGACATACACATATTCTCGTGGCTTTCATAATTGAGGGTTTATATAAGGCCTAATACCATGGAGCTCATCAGACTTAACAAACTGTGGCCACTCTGATGGTTCCACCAGCTCACTGAAAGGCAGATTTCTTCCAAGTCTGGTTTCAGTTTTGATCCTCTGACATACATCACTTATGGCCATGAAGGACTTCAGAGGGGAAAAGAGGGAAGCAACACTGGTCAGGAATTCAACATATCAAATCTTTAATCATTCATTTAATGAATAATTTAAATGGCCCAGTGCTAGACAGTGAGGATAAAGGGCAAAAAAGACACAGTCCTTGCTCAGAAATGTCATGTTGGAGAGAGATAATGATCAAATAAAAAATTATGTGATTATATAACTCTAAATTGAGTAAGTGCTATAAAGGAAGTAACAAGGAAACAAAACCAATAAAAAATGGGCTAGAAGGATGAAGTCTTGAAGAAGGAATATGAGTTAAGTGGGCAAGGGGGTAGGGGCAGAGAAAAGAGGAGCTGAGTCAGCATGTGCAAAGGTCCTATGGCACAAAAGCATCACCATTCAAGAACTAAAAGGTCAGCCAACCTTGTTTTCCTAATCTTGGCAATAATGAGTTTGTAGACAGGGACGGATGACATATCAGAGTCTTGGATTCTAAAAAACCCCAAGTATAAGGACTCTTGTACAGAATAGCATTTGATAAACCAGCCAGAGAGTAGTTGTTAGGGCTATTTTGTCTGTTACTAATAGTGTTTCAGTTGCTTTATAAAATACAGTAACACTATTGTCTATTATTTATGATTTATACTAAATTTTAGAATCTTGGGTTTTACCAACGCAGGGGAAAATTTGATAAAATTAAGGTCAAGGTAAAAATAAAATTACCTGACAATGTCAAACACTCCTGGGTGTATCAGGTGTATTGCACAGTTCCTAAGGGAAAAGCTATTTTTACTGAATACAATGAGACGCTTGGGAACATTACCATCTAAACTTTATTAAACCAATACAAAATGTCTTCTGATTTGGTAGGCAGGTTGCTAATACTGGCTGGACTCTGGTCACATGAATTCAACTTAAAAACAAAAGTCAGCAGTGATTCACCCAAATATAAGCATAAGCATATCTGGGGGGGCAGGTATTTGGAGGCACACCAATAGAGCTGCTAATTTAGTTTCCATTCCAGGATGCACAAAGGTCAGAAGGACAGTTGCAGCCAGGGAGGTTATAACATGTTCCAGATGGAAACCTATTTCCATGGTTTCTTTCCCTAGGGTGTATGACAATCCAGCCAGAAGGCAGAACACCAGAACTCAGTTGATTCAGGCACTCACTTAACAGATATGTGCTGAGTGCCTCTGTGTACCTGCCACTGCTTTGGGAACTGGGGCACAGCAGAGACACAACACAGTCCCTGCCCTCAGGGAGCTTACATACTAGTGTAGGCAAATAGGCAATAAACAAAAAGGAAAATCTAAAGTGTATAAACAAGCAGTACATTTGGAGAAAAACAGAGGGGGCAAGGTGGACAAAGAGATTTATTCTACCTATTCTTACTTAATCTAACAGATGACAGTTTGTTTGAAATAATAACAGCAACAACGTATTGGGTGATTATAGTTTATGGATAAGTGAATTAAATGACAGCAACATAATAAGGAACAGGAAGGAGAAATTGAGGATGCTCTGTTATAAGTTACCTGCACTACTCGTGAAGTGGTTTTGTGTTATTTGAAAGTGGACTTAGTTTAGTTGTAAATGTATATTGCACACTCCAGGGCAGCGACTAAAAACTTTTAAAATAAGTATAATTGATACACTAAGAGAAGAGAAAAATGGAGGCATAAAACACTCAATTAAAATCAGAGAAGATAGAAATAAAGTGGAAGAAAGAAGGAAAGATGGAAGAAAGAAATGAATGAATGAAAAGAAAGACACACACAGAAAAAGGCAACAAATAGAAAACAGAAAGAAATATGGTAGATACTAATACAACTATGTCAACAATCACTTTAAATGTGAATGATCTAAATACATCAATTAAAGAACAGAGTCTGTCAGAGTGGATAAAAAATCAAGACCCAAGTTTATGTTGTATACAAGAAATCCACTCTAAATATAAAGATGCATACAGTCTAGAAGTAGAAGGATAAAGCAAGATATATCTTGATAACACTAATCAAAAGAAAACTGGAGTAGTTTAAGACTTTCAGAGCAGACTTCAGAGCAAAGAAAATTATCAGGGATAAAGAGAGGCATTAGATAATGATAAAGAGGTCAATTATGTAAGGAGATATAATAATCCTTAAATGCATGGACTAACAACAAAGCATCAAATTATGTGGGGCAAAAATTGATAAAACTGCAAGGAGAAATAGACAAATCCACTATTGTAGTTGGAGACTTGAACATCTGTATTTTGGTAATTGATAGATCCAGCAGGCAGATAATCAGTAAGTATATAGTTGAATTGAACAGTACCATCAATCAACTGGATCTAAATTGACAGGCATAGAATACTTCATTCAGCAACAGCAGAATACAGAGTCTTCTCAGGCTCACATGGGACTTCCACAAGATAGACCATATTCTGGGCCATAAGACACATCTCAATAGATTTAAAAGAATAAAAATAACACAAAGTGTGCTTTCAGACCACAACGGAATTAAACTAGAAATCAGTAACCAAAATACAGCTGAAAAATCCCAAAATATCCAGAGATCAGACAGCACACATCTAAATAACACATGGTTCAAATAAGAAGTCTCAAGAAAAATTGGAAAATATTTTGAACTAAATGATAATTAAAATATAGCTTTTCAAAATTTGTGAGATGCAGTGAAAGCAGTGCTTGGAGGGAAAACTGTAGCATTCAATGGTTATATTAGAAAAGAAGAAAGATGTGAAATCAATGATCTAAGCTTCCACTTTAGGAAGCTGGAAAAAGAATAAATTAAATACAAAGAAAGCAGAAGAAAAGAACTAATAAGTATTAGAGCAGAAATCAACTAAATTGAAAACTGGAAAAGAATAGAGATAAATCAATGAAGCCATAAGTTGGTTCTTTGAAAAGATCGATAAAAATAACTTCTACCATGGCTAACCAAGAGAAAAAGAGAAAAGATAAATTACCAGCATCAAAAATGAAAGAGGAGCCATGACTACAGACCCCATGGATAGTAAGAAGTAGTAAAGAAATATTATAAACAACTCTATGCCCACAAATTTGAAACTTAGATGAAACAGACCAATTCCTAGAAAGACACAATCTACCAAAAATCACACAAGGAAAAACAGATAATCTAAATAGGACTATATCTAGTAAAGGAATTGAATCAATAATTAGTAAACTTCTAAAACCAAAAGCATTCAGATGGTCCAGATGATTTCATTGGTGAATTCTACCAAACATTTAAGGAAGAAATCATACCAATTCTCTACAACCTGTTTCAGAAAATAGAAGCAGAGGAACACTTTCTAATTCATCCTATAAGGGCAGCATTACCTTAATACCAAAATCAAAGACATTACAAGAAAGGAAAACTACAGACCAACAGCTCTCATGAACATAGAGGCAAAATTCTCAAAAAATATTATCAAATAGAGGGGCCAGCCCTGTGGCCGAGTGGTTAAGTTCACGCACTCAGTTTCCTGCGGCCCAGGGTTTTGCTGGTGCAGATCCTGGGCGCGGACGTGGCACCACTCGTCAGGCCACGGTGAGGCAGCGTCCCATGTGCCACAACTAGAAGGACCTACAACTAAAAATACACAGCTATGTGCTGGGGGGATTTGGGGATTAAAAAGCGGAAAAAAAAACAGAAGATTGGCAACAGTTGTTAGCTCAGGTGCCAATCTTTAAAAAAAATATATAGATATTATCAAATAGAATCCTACATTGTTTTTAAAAAATTATACACCACAATCAAGTGGGATTTATTCCAGATGTGCAGGGTTGGTTCAACATTCAAAAATCAATTAATGTAATCCCCATCTCATCAACAGACAAAAGAAGAAAAATCATATGATGATTATTAATGTATACAGAAAAAGCATTTGACAAAATCCACTATCCATTCATGCTAAAAACTCTCAGCAAACTAGGAACAAAGGGTATTATGAGCTACATTGTATCCTCTCCAAATTTATATACTGAAATCCTAACCCCTAGTGCCTCAGAAAGTAATTGTATTTGGAGATAGAGGGATTTTTGGTTTTTGTTTTTTGCTGAGGAAGATTCATCCTGAGCTAGCATCCATGTCAATATCCCTCTATTTTTTAGTTTATGGGCCACCAGCACGGCATGGTCGCTAACAGAGTGGTCCGCACCTGGGAACCAAATCCAGGCTGCCAAAGTAGAGCATACCGAACTTAACCACTAAGCCACCAGGGCTGGCCCTGGAGATAAGGTTTCTAAAGAGGTAACTAAGTTAAGATGAGGTCTTTAGGGTGGGTCCTAAACCAATATGACTGGTGTCCTTATATAGACAGGAGGAAGACCACGTGAAGACACAGGGAGAAGACAGCCATCTACAAATGGAGGAAAGAGATCTGAGAAGAAACCAACCCTGCTGACAACTTGACCTCAGACTTTTGGCCCCTGGAATTGTGAAAGGATATGTGTCTGTTGTTTGAGCCATCCAGTCTATGGCGCTTTGTTGTGGCAGCCGTAGAAAACTAATACTGAGGGGAACTTCATCAACTTGATACAGAACATCTATAAAAAATCTACAGCTAAGAGCATATTTAATGGTCAGAAACTTGACTCTTTCCTCCTAAGATCAGGATCAAGGCTAGGATGTTGTCTTTCACTAGTCCTACCCAACATCTTACTTGAAGTCCTAGCTAATGCAATAACATAAGAAAAGGGCATAAAAAAGTATACTGATTAGGAAAGAGAAAATAAAATGGTTTGTACACAGATGACATGATTGTCTATCTAGAAAATTCCAAAGACAATGAAAAAATTCCTGAAACTAATAAGCCTTTATAATAAGGTTGTAGGATATTGGTTCATCAAATGTAACAAAGTACCACACCAACGTGAGATGGGAATAATATGGGAAACCCTGTGTGAGGGGGTAAACGGGATATATGACAGACCTATGTACTTTCTGCTCAATTTTTCTATAAACCTAAAACTGTTCTAAAAAATAAACTCTATTACTTAAAATAATTAAAAATCCAATGAGGCCTATCACACCTTCCAACTCTAGACACACAGAAGAAAGGATTCCCAGACACCTTTCCCTCTTAAAGGAACAGGCAGAAGTGAGCCGCAGCTTCTGGAACTTCTGCACCACAACACAGTGGAGCAATTAGCACAAAAAGAGGGGAAGTGGGGCTGGCCGTGTGGCGCAGTAGTTAAGTGCGCACGTTCTGCTTCTCAGTGGCCCGGGGTTCGCCGGTTTGGATCCAGGGTGCAGACGTGGCACCGCTTGGCATGCCATGCTGTGGTAGGCGTCCCACGTATAGAGGAAGATGGGCACGGATGTTAGCTCAGGGCCCTGCTTCCTCAGCAAAAAGAGGAGGACTGGCAGTAGTTAGCTCAGGGCTAATCTTCCTCAAAAAAAAAAAAAAAAAAAAAAGGGAAAGCAACAGCAATTCCCCAGCACAGCAGCTCCTGAGCTCTGCACAGAAAAGGTACAAAATGCACAATTAAAGGTAGAAGTTTGATCAATTACACCAGAAAGGAGGTGGCTTGTCACAGAGCAGGTACTCAATAAATATTTATTGAACTAGCATAGTGAAACATAAAAATGGACAATATGGACTGAGAGAGAACAAGTTTAGAAAAAGAACGGGAAGATACTACTGGGTCTAAGATAGATACCCCAGGACACTAACTGTTGGCTAAGGGCTTCCTGACGACTCTGGGGAGGGGGTCATCCACACGCGAGGCTGTCTGTAGCTTCTAAGCTTGCAGTTCGCAATGGGCTTAGGTTTACAGTGTGTCAACTGAATATAGTTCATTATATAGTTTGGTTTCATTTTTTTTTTCAAGCAATCTATAACTGTTTTTTAAAGTCCCACTGTGTTTTAAAGTTTAAAGAAAAAACAAAAATGGAAAAACCTTCAGATATAGCTAAGTAAAAAATTCTGAACCTTACACCCGGCTTGGGCTGGTAGCAAAGGAGCATGAAACAGATAACTGCCATGTTTCAGTCCTGTTTGAGTTTCAGATACTGAATCCAGTACCCAGAGAACTCGGGTGGTGTGAACGCAGAGCGTACACATTGCTATATCTAGTAGTCATTAATGTATGTGGAACCTGCCCGCCCTCCCTCAGACGATGAGTCTTCTGAGATGAAACCAGGTCGGTGTTGAACAATGATCTCATCCTGAGGCCTGAAGCACTCCATTCAAATCATTGGCTTTGGAAGTCAGAAATTCTGCCTTCCAGCGCAATTAGTAAATCTAATCACATTTATTCACACTCTCAAGGGGTCCTGATTTTTTGGCAGTAACAGCTTGGTTATTCACATTCAACAAAATTAATGCTGCTATTTTTGAGACATGAAAAAACTGTAAATAAAAACAACCCTCCAAGCTGTGGACCTTGGTCAAAGAAAGGATAAAAATAAAAGCAAGGAATAAAGTATTTAAATGAATTATTAGACAAAGAGTCATTTTAAAGTTCCAGAAACGCTGTGCCTTGGGGTCCTTGTTATTCTAAATTGAATCTGTGCTCCAGATCCCCTAGAAGGAAAACGTCACTCAAATAAAAACGGTTCCTTTACATGAAACTGTGTGTTTAACTGGAAACATGTAATTTCATTAAAAAAAATTAGGAGCAATTGCTGCTGAGGCCGTTTCAGGGACAAGGGGAGGGGAGGATCTGTCAGCACCATAGGAACGAAAAAATGATGTGCCACCAAGCTTTACTCCAATCATTTGCTTCATAGTTAAGTTTAATTACACATTACATGCTGTCCTGTAATTATGTTGCTTGGGAAACTGCCAATTTCCCCCTTGAAATGTTAAAAGTTCCCTAATTTATTTTAAAGACTCAGCATTGCCTCCATCAGCACCCTGCCTTAGTGTATATAGGATGCCTGGTTCCGGTCCCTTGAAATGCAGGCTGATGGGCAGCAAGGGGTCTAGTGCATGGTCTGACATATAATACAGAGGGCTGACCGTGCTGTGAGGCCCCAGCATACTGGTCCAGGGTCTTTACAATGAGATCTGATGACTTTTCTTCTTTAAAATTTACAAGCAGAGAATTTGAGAAGCATGCCTGTTCCTTTTCCCTACTCTCGGGAGGTTGAAATTAAAGTCCTTTCTTCTCAGCAAAAGAATAAATACCGAATACCAGATGAAGCACCTGCTCTCCAGGAGTTGACAACAAGGATGGAAGGACAAGAAACACTGAGCACATAAATCTGAAGCCCCCAGGAGATGGAACATTAATCAAGTGAAACTTTATGGACTGAGAAAGGGGAAGGGCAAGTGAAGTGGTTCAAGGACCTACTGTGTGCTGACACTGCACCAGAACTTCACAGAGGTCACTGCAGACCACCAGTGTCAGTGGCCACTAAGTCAAGTCCATCAAGTACTCGGCAGATAACTAGATGCAAGAAGCAGCCAGACGGAATATAACAGGGAGTTCTGGGGCCCGTGGGTATTTGGGGGGGCAGTGTATACCCTGCCTACAGGCAATTCAATTTCTCTTCTCTATAAATACACTGTGCCAGCTGAGCAAAACACATCCATAAGACTCATTTGAACTGTGGCTGCAACCCCTATATGAATCCACAAATCCCTAAAAGGCACAGGCTATGAACACTGGAAGCAGACTGCTTGGGCTTAAATTCATCTCGGTACTTCCTTAGCTGTGTGACCTTGGGCAAGCCACTTAATCTCTCTGTGTGTCAGTTTCCTCATCTATAAAATGGAAATACAATAGTGCTGACCATATAGAAGTGTTGTGAGAAATTAATGAAAATGTTTAGCATAGTTGTTATCTCATAGCAAGCTCTGTGTTTGCTATTATAATTATGTTTATGCCCTCTGACACAGGAGAGAGAAGCTGAAAAGAGTTTCCCCCAAATGGCTTTGAGGTGGGTCTCAACGGACAGAGAGATCTAGGTACTGGAAGAAGAGGGTACAAAGGTTAGCTTATCTTCCCATGTCTGGGATCAGTGAAGGGAAGATTACAAATAACGTATGTTAAGTACTCAAAATACAGTAAAGGCTTAAAAGATGATAGCCTTTCTCACACCACATCATCTCACAGCATTTTCTTTTTAGTACTGCCTCAAGAACCAGGCCTCCCATGTCCCATTGGTGAGTTAGGGTCTAAACCAATATTTCTCCCAACTATTTTATTAAAATATTGTTTACTATATATGCATCATGAGAAGGAAGAATCCATTTAAAGCTTTTGAAATAGTGTAAACATACTTTAAATGTTTCATCTGTTAAAAAATGGCTATCATAAAAGAACCTTGAGAAAACAATTCCTAGGTACAAATATCCATCTTTTCCCATAATCTCATTTACTTGACATATTATAAATATTTCTGTTCTGAAATATTGGTATAATATTAGAAACATACATGTTCCCTGGCTCACAACTGCATGAAATCGTTGTAATTAATCTTATTTTTAAAGGCTGTTTTTCTCCTTTTCAGATAATTCATTATCTTCTATCACAGTCATCCCGTACAAAGATATTCCAACTGGATGAACGTTGATCATAAATTATGAGGGATGTTGAGGCAAGAATTGTAGGGTACCTAAAGAAGAAGTTGCTTCCAGAATATCCTCTTTATTTTGTTACTGGAAGCCCCGAGATTTTATAAATTCTGTAGTTAGTTGGGTAACAGCCTCATTAAGAAAACACTTTATTTTTAACATAGCACCGCAGCAAAGAAAACATACAAGAGGGGTCGGATGTGTTCTACTCCATATTGACTCTACACCAGAACATTCCTCTAAGAAGTGGTGCCATTGTTCAGAATTGGGTCACTGGAAAAGGAAGCGAGTCCTAAGTGATTCTGATATAAACAGTTTGATAATTTATGAAACAGTGAAATATTTACCTGCTAATATACTATGGAAAACTGCAAAGAAGTGTCAAGTAAAAGTTTTATGACTTGATAGATGCACCCAGGATAGGTCATAACTAAAAATCCAGAAGGAAATAAGAAACACTCCAAGAGGAGGAAAAAAAAAGGAAAACAAGATAAAACAAACAAAAACCCTACTCTCTTCCTTTGCTTGCTGTTCTATTTTCTGGTAGCCAAGCACTTCTAGATGCTGCCTTTCTTGTTGACCATCATGCCCACTGCGCATGGCCCCAGGCCAGCAGATGGTACGTGTTTGATATTGTTTCCTGAATGAGTCAATGAGTGAATAAATGAATGTTGAAAAGGATTTTTCTTCTTTTAGTTAGATGCTTTTTAGCATCTAAGAAAATGGACTGCTTTTTGTTTTCTGTGTGAATTTTTTTTCCTCTGAAAAAGATATAAGCAATAACAGAAACATCTCATTTGCATGCCTTTGACCTCATTGTTGCACATTTAAATAGGCGATCTGACTATTTGAAGGTCTGGGATTAATGCAGAGCACACTTCTGTCTGGCTGACATGTCAAGAGGGGGCCAGACAACTGACAATAGGTTCTGAACCTCTGCTAATCTTCTGAAATACTTCCTCACGCCACTTCTCATTCTGAAACTAATGACCACATATGAAATCTGGAAGCCTTGCAGCGATATCTTCACCAGGCTCATTTATTCCTTTAAATAACATCATCTGAGTGTCAATCAAATATTTGGTAATATGGTGATATACAGGAAAAAGACAACCTTCATTTTCAAAGGATTTCCAATCTAATGAAGACAATGTGCTACTGTACATAAAGTTTGTAACAAAATGGAAAGAGAAGGTGTCATCTCTATTACTTTTAGGAACAGCTTCCAGATCATGCTAGATTTAGGAAGATCATAACTGAATACAAACACTTGCTTGATGGTCCCATCAATTTTCCATGCCTTCTGATCATGCCTCTTTGACTCTGCCCCTTTCCCTCCACGTCAAGAAGGACAGACCTGTTGTGTCCATCGCACTCCAAGCCCAGAGACAGGAGGCTGCAGACTGGAAAGAGCCTGAGATTTGGAGACCAAAGACGTAAGTTCAAATTCCACTTGTCTACGGGCTGTTTGACCTAGCAGAGCTCTCAGCACCTCTATGAGTCCCAGTTCCTGACTCTATAAAATGGTGATAACAATGCTTATCTCACAGTCTTCTTGAAGACTGAGCTAATCTATGGTGCATGTCTCATATGTTACCCAACCCACACTAGGTACTCATTTTCTCTGATTAAACAGGGAAAAACAAATATTACCATGAAGAATTAACTCCATTCAGAAACCACTATCTTTCAGTTGTAGCATTTTTTTTCTTAAACATCTTTTTATTATCCCACTTCCACCTCAGACCTGGCCATCATGTGTTTGGGAGCCTTAGGTTTCCTCGTCATTACCTCCTGCTTTGTGACTGAATCTCGGTTCCCACAATAGCCAGTATGAGTGTTGAACTAAATGAAAACCAAGTCATTCGGGTTTCTCAGTAGCTCCCAGTGAATAATTAAATACACCAAGAATATATGTTGCAAGTCCAAAGTTTTTATTTCCAATGGAGTCACTAAGTTTCGTTTTTCCACAACACTGAGAACTGCCATTCCAGGGAGGGAAAAAAAATAAAAACAAAATCAAAACATACAACACACTCAGCTCTGTACTATTATCCTGTCTGTGAAATAATAACAGCAGGATCCTGGGAGTGAGCCAAGCACTGCCCCCCGCCTCTCACAGAGAGAGACTTGGTGGGGAGGGCTGGGGAGTGAAGCATCTCCAGAAAAAGTACAGGCAATTCTGCCCAGAGTAAATAAGACCCAGAAGTCGGAAATCATGCTTTGCCTTCAGATTTTACTCCAGGCACAGCGGGATGCTCAGATTTGCAATTCCTCCTCATGTTCTGTGTCTGTCCAACTGTGGGCTAATTCAATTTCATCCACTGCTTTCATTAGGACACAGAGAGCTCATTCAAATATTACAGGAGAAATCAGGCTGCCTGTCAACAAATTCATGTTGCAAAAATATACCTTTATATAACTGTTAAAGGCCATGATTCTCAGATGATAAAAAAAAAATGAATTGATCATTGGCAAGAGACCATTTGAATAAAACTAAAGAAACTCTTTACTTAAGTAATAAGAAATTATTAAAATCCACTATGTGCCAGGTACCACAAGAGGTAGACTTGAGGTCCAGGAGTGGTCCCCAAAGCATTCTGAACTCTGTTTAGAAAGGTCATTGTAGCAGCGGGCAGGGAAGGTGGGTTCAAAGGTACCAGACCTTAGCAGGGAGGCCAGTAAGATAATATAACAATCCAGATGGATAGATTGCAGGGAACGAGAAAGTTTAAAGATGTAGAATATATAGAATGTGGTGTCCACATGGGTTTGAGCTCTGCTTCCCATATGTCACTGCCTACTAGACAGGTCCACCTGGACACATGTCCCACATGCATATAAGGGTCTGGATGTCTCCAAATGAATGCCCCCTTACAGACCTGCACTATTTCATTAACGACACCACCGTCTGTCCATTCGCTCAAGCCAGTAATCTCCCTCTTCCTCTGAGACAGTCCAGGTTATTTTAGCTCCAGAATAACTCATTCAAACTGCTTCTCCCCTGGGCCACTGCCACTACCCTAATTCAGGTTACAATCATTCCTCTATAGTTTCCCAAATTTTATTTTTGCTGCTAGTCTTGATTTCTCACATTTGTTTTCTGGCAGGAGAGTGATTTTTCTAAAATTAACTCTCATCATCTTTACTTAAAACAGTTTCAGAAATTCTTCACTGCCTTTAGGTCAAAGTCCAAACAGCTTAATGCAGCCTAAAAGGTTCCTCATGAGCTGGCCCACATTTGCCTCTCAAGCCGTGATCATATTCTCCACTCCCTGTTTCAGCCATACTATACTATTTTTGGTTCCCTGAAAAAACACATGCCTTTCTTCCTTTGCTGTGTGTTTCCCTTTACTTAGAGTTCTCTTCCACATCCCCTTCCTTTCTGTACTATGAAAGAGATCTTAATGTAGATGCCACTTCCTCCAGGAAGCTTTCCTGACCTGATCCCACCTCTACATTGATAACTCTCCTCTGTGTCCCTAGTATCCCCCTTGCCCAGTCAAAACACATTCCAGTGACTCAGAAAGTTTGTTGTTGTATTGCCATCGAGTGGATTCCGACTCCTAGCGACCCTGTGCACAGCAGAGAGGAACCCTATCTGGTCTTCTTGCTCTATCCTCTCACCTCCCTGTGCTACATCAGACAATGCTCTGCTGCTATTCATAGGGTTTTCATGGCCCATTTTTTTTCAGCAGTGGGTGGCCAGGTCCTTCTTCCTACTCTGTCTTAGTCTGGAAGTTCCACTGAAATCTGTCCACCACAGGTGACCCTGCTGGTATTTGAAATACTGGTGGCATAGGTTTCAGCATCACAGCAACACACAGCCACCACAGTAATGACAACCAGCAGATGGGCAGTGTGGTTCCCTGACCAGGAAACAAACCCAGGCCCGGTGGTAAGAGCAATGAATCTTAACCACTAGATCACCAGGGCTGGCCGGCTTGGAAAGTACCTGGTATTTATTTCTTTACACCCTCCCTCACCCCTCCTTTCCATCTCCGAACAGTAAACTCCTTAATGACAAGACTCATGAGTGACTTGATCCTTGGAGAATCCCCATCACCTAGCTCAGGGCTGGGCATTTGATAGTTAGTAAACATGCACAGCCTGAGTGATTGGGAAGAAAAAAGGTCCACAGACAGAGTCTTGGGGATCATGTTCATTTGATGGGCAGGCAGAGAGAGAGAAACCCACGAGAGAGACTAGGAGAAGTGGCCAAGGAGAGAACCAAGACAGACACACTGCTGGCAGGCAAAATGAGAGAACCGGTCAATGGGAAACAGTATCCAGTGTCAACAGGAGGGCAAATGAGATGAAGGGAAAGGAGAGTGCTCTGCATTTGGAAGGAGACCAGCTTGTGGAAAGTGACGGGTGGAAGTCTTGGTGCAGGGTGTTGAAAAGTGAGTGGCAGGTGAGTTAGAACAGAGGGCAAGGAGACAACTTGGAAAAATATGAACACGCAGTGTTTGAGGGAACAGGATAGCTGGGGGTTGAGGGATGTCAAGGGTGAAGAGGGAATATCTGTGTGTGTGTGTGTGTGTGTGTGTGTGTGTGTGTGTTACAATTCCTTTGAAAAATCTCAACCATAAATGTGACTGGTAAAGTGGATGGCGAGGCTATTCAGGTACAGAATAAGTATTTATTAATGAAAGATATAAATAATAAATGAATAACTGCATTCGACCAGGAGATTTACCTGGTCAAAAAGAAAAGAGCAAATTTTATCAAAATGTAAACTTAAAAAAAGAACCCATCTTTATGCTTCAGAAGAGACCACTCAACTCAGAGATGAAAATTTCATTAACTGTGTGGGATGAGTGTTTCGACTGTCTGTCTCACTACTTCACCATCCCTGGGATATCTGTTTTCATCATCACCACAAAACTTCCTGCAGAATGCCTCAGACTTCGTACATGACCCCGTAACTCCTTCCGTTCGTGTAAATAGCTTTAGCTTTCCAAATCCAGTCGGATCCAAAGTCAGATGGGACACAGAAAACACCAAGAAAGGGACAGTTTTGAGAAAATAAAAGATATCTTAGTTATAGGAATGTCTAACTAATAAAGAAAAGCGCATATGGACAAAAAGAACCACATTTTTCTTTACGAATAGTTTTCTCTTTTAAGTCCTTATCACAGATAAAGTTCTATCAGGTTGCCATGGTATTAATTTCACTTATAACAGTTTAGAGAGCGCATTGAGGAAAATGGGCTTAAAATGTTAAACTATTTTTCATGAGACATATGCTTCTCATGCAATTAACAATACATTCAGCATCACTAAGCTCTAATTTTAGAAACACTCATCCACAAACATTAATCAGTTAATGCTAAATTCAATTTCTACTTGGCTTCTTATTTTCACACTCAACTCTCCAAGGCTATCCTACATGGTATCTCAGGAATATTAATTTACTTACTGGGAGAGCAGATTACATTCCTAGAAAAAAATCTGTGCAATAAATATATACACATGTAAGCCAAATGGAACTTTCAAGAAAGAACAATTTTCTGATGGAAAACTATTTCTTATCAAGCACCTGATCCCAAACCCTTTGGATAAATACATGAAAGACTTTATATAATCAAATTACAAAGAATATTTCAGTTTAAGTCAAAGCTCATTAAATTGCATATACAGACAAACACATAAAGTTAAAAATACAGTGCCATAGGGAACTCAGAGACCTGGTATGACTTTCTTCAAGGGGGCCACTACTGGGTAGGAGACTTTTTCACTGTGCAGACTGTCCCATGCATTACAGGTTTTGGCCAGTAGCACCGCACTGGGCATGCTGACTACCAAAAAGACATGTCACACATTTCTCAACGCCCCCTGGGGAACGCTGCTCCACTGTTTAGAGAAGAAACTCTAGCGCAGACAAAAGGAATTGCCCACATTTACATCTCTAGACAATGACAGTGCCAGGTCTCGAACCCTGGTCTCCAGGAAGCCAGTGCCGCCAAGAGGGATCCAACAGAGAATTTCAGTGTATTATTCTAATTTCAGCCTCACTCTTCCTGCATTAGGCAATTCATTCATGAAATATTTTCTAAACTTATATCTAGCCATCATTCTAACCACTCGCCCATTCCTTTGTCCCATTTATTCATATCCTCCTCCATCTCAGTCTTGGAGTGGTATACCTCACTCCACCTGAATCTGGGCTCCTCTCCCTGAGGACACAGGACAGGTGTCAGCAGAAATTCAGGGCCTCCAGTGGAGCGGCCCTGAAGGGCAGGCCTTCTGTATCACTGTTTCATTCACACTTGGTACTTCCCGCACCTGCACTGCCCAACTGGCAGGTGACATCTTTTATTTTCCTTCTGCCCCACCTACAAAGGAATCTCCCTAGGTAGCTGGAGTTTCACTAGTCTGTTATGAAATGAGAGAAGGCATTTCTCTTCCCTCCTCATCTCTCCCATTCTTCTCTTGTTTTTTGTTTATCTTATTGGATCTCCAGCATCAGATTGAACAGAAACAGTACCAGAGAGAATTCTGGGCTTCTTTCCAAGAAGATGAATAAATCTAAGGGGTTTCCATTAACGTTGAGATTGTACAGCTTTGGGGTAGATAGTTAGTTTCTCTTCTTGTTATTTAAGTTTAAGAGTTTTTGTCATAATTCAATATTGGACCATATAAAATATTTTTCCAGAATCTATTGTGTATTTTTAAATGTCATCGTGCAAAAAAAATTAAGTTAAAAATCTCTATTTCAGTGCCCCTGATTGATTTAATTTAATTTTAATTTTTGCTTTACTGAGTGATGAAAATCTGGGGCCACTCATCTAAAGGTAATCCCTCCATGTCTGTAAGCTTGAAATTCAAAGTTAGTAGAAAATCTACGATAGCAGAAAGGGGCTGTGTGCTTACCCGGATGTAGGCATCCTGGTGGTGCTTGGCAAAGTACAGCATATTGTCCAGGGCTAACATCCCAGGAGGGGTCTGGGTAAAGTCCATGGCGGGGTTGACATGATTCTGTGATTAGAACAAAGTGTATCAGGTTAATTCTTCAGCAGATTTCCCTCCACAAGACCAAAGTACCACAAGGCAATCTTCCAATAATCAAGTCAGACAACACTTTCTATCTCCATATAAACCTACTGAGGTGGCAGTGGGGGCTACTTTCTACAGGGGCAGCAAAATCAGCTTTTATACCCAAGGTTAGGAAACTCAGCTGAAGATACGTGACACTGTGGAAAAAAGAAAATAATGTAAAAATTCTATTTCTGGTGATTGTGCTGTAATGGAACCAATAGAATTTAGGGATGAAGACCTGGGATGAAGCCACATCTCTGCCATTTATCTATCTGCACCTTAACTTCTTCATCTTCGTATGTGAGGGTTAAGTGTGGCTGCCCTGTCCAGGGACTTTGTGAACTGTCCGGAGTTACACAGCCTGCAGGCCTGTGAGCACAGACAGTTGATAAAATTCAGATGGCCATGAAGTCTTGACATCTGCCTGCTCTCGGAGAGTGTTCTGGCCTTGTGGTCACCACACACAGTGCCGAGAACCACAAAGACAAAATACTAGTTACACATATGCCCAACAAACTCGCCAAATGCTCGAGATCACCCAGTAAACACCTCAAGACTCTTAATCAGAGCAGCAAACCACTCTCCACCATTAACTGTCAAAAACGATCACCAAGATCTGTCCTGATAATTCAGATCTAAACGGTGAATGATTAAAGGAAGTCATTTTTTTTGTTAGTGAGATGAAAAAGAAATGTTAAAGAGATATTAAAGAAAACTGCTGTACCTCCTAATCTAGGTAATTTGTAAGAAACTACATTACTTTTGTTTTGTTCCTGAATAGTTCTTAATAAAAAGCTTGAATGTCTGATTTGCCAGGGAAATTTTGGTTAACTGCAATTTTTTCTAATTTAGGTACAAGAAGGCCTTCTCATTCACTTACTTGTTCAAGGTTCAAACAACCCACACTTTTCTACATTATTCCAGAGTACATCTAAGCTGCTTTATCTGCGCTGATTTGAAAAATGTTTTATGAGCTAATAAACAACATCTAAAATTATAGGACAGAGGTGCTGCCTGCTGGTCACAGTTCCACAGTTTCAAGAGCAGCCTGTCTATGTCTCCATAGCAAGCTGGCTCAGTGCAGTGACTTCAATATCTGATTTTAGCATTTTATCCTGATTCACTTATTAAGATGTTGCAAAGTTTTTAAAACACCATAGAACTACCACTTACAAGAAAGATACTTCTCATAAAATAAGTATAATTGTAACAAAAATGAAAATCACTGGGCACAAGGACCACAGTGGGGTTCAGCCTGAATCTGATACTCACTGGAGTAAGAGGGTTAGGCTTATATTCAATCATAGGGGATAAAATCAAAATGCTGGAAATAAATGATCCCAGATTTAGTCTAAAAAGTAACTTGCAATTAAATATTTTGATGATATTTTTAGTTCTTTACAAGAGAATAATGGAATTTCCCTCTTAATGCATAAATTTATTATTTTGACATTGACAAATTAGATTTTCATGAATACAAGTAACATTAAAAAAGTCAATATTTGCTGAGTACTTTCTAGGGGCTAGCACTAGTTTGCATTTTACATGTATTATCTCATCTAATAACAATGAAATAGGATGAAATAAGAAGCCTGCCCAGGGCCTCGCAACTTGGACTTGCCAGAGCAGGCCATGCTTGTTTGGACAATATGTCTCAGCGTGCCTTTGTTCCTACTTTCTTCCTTACCACCAGTTTATACGTTGAATGCATTTATTTTGATACTGTTAGTATTTAGACCTCCCATAGCTTGAGAAAAGTTTATTTGAGAAAAATGTAGGTTAATCAATATTAGCTGCCAGGAAGCATGGTCCAGCCAACAAAGGAGAGTGTGCCAACTGTAAGAGAGAAAAACATGACATTTATTGCAGACCTATTTCTAGCGGTGGTCTATGAGTCTATTCCAAAAATAAATACAGAAAAAGGAAATCAAATGACAAAAGTTAGTTTCTCTGAATCTAGTTCAAACAGTCCCCAATGCTCTGTGTTAGTGAAGCTGACCAGGGAGAAGGTCCCCCTGTCTCAAGAGTCATCAGTCTTGTTTGGATTGTGTTCCCAGGATCCCTTCAAAGCTTCCTTCTATTAATCACATCCCTCCTTTAGCACACCCTGGCCGTACCAAATAGGGCACTGCTGTTTTCAAAAGGTCTTACGGTTAAGAAAAAAATATGATTTATTTTTAGGATTCTTTTAAAGAACCATATAGCTATTTGGCAAATAGCCCCAATAAAATGCCTACTGTGTGTCAGGCATTGTGTAAAACACATTACATAAGCTAACTCTTAATCTTCATAAAACTCCCACTTCTATTATTATCCTCCTTTGACAGAAAAAGAAACTGAGGCACTGAGCATCTGTGTAGCTTGCCCAAAGAATCAGAGTCAGTACGTGGCAGAGCCAGAGTTTGAACTCAGAATACAGGCTTTTAACCAAGATTTTAACGTCAAGTTTTTGATCAAGCTGACATGCTGGGAATTTCACAAAGATGTCCGACACAGGTCCTCAACTGTTCTCCTCAATCAACATTATTCACTCAGGCAAAGTGGGCTGCGATCCATCCTTTTTAATAAAAGCTATAATTTCTCCATCCCTCACAGAGATAACAGACCAAGTTCTCTCTCATGTTCAATAAACCATGTCTGATTGTCTCCAACAAATGTTCTCTTACTAAACAAAAGCCAATTAGAAAATTGCCTTTGATTTTTAATGACTTGCCCTAAATTATGAAGCATCATTACATTTTACATGAAAAAAACTATTTCGTAGTTATGGGTGAACTATGTTCTTATTTTTTTGTTGTTGTTTCTCTTTTTTTTTAACTCCAGGTATCATTTTCCCATCCTCTTTCTCCTTGAAATGATTGTTGTTTTTTTTCTCTTTTGGTTTTAACAGCCAGTGAAATAATTTTACAGCCACAGATGTGGATAGCAAAAAAAGTATAAGAATTATATGCTAACACATTGGAAAGCTTTCTCTACGGTAACAAAAATACTCAGAGAACCCAGCAAGGCCAACAGTTCCCCCACTCCTTTCTTATTTATGAGACGCTCTGGATACAGATTTATTTTCTTTTCTTGTTCCACGTTATTTTTTCCCACCTGTCTTGAAATGGAAGCTGCAAGAGCTTTGATAAATGGCTTGAAATTTTGCCTTGTTTTACTGCAAAGCCTGTGTACCTCTGTACATCCTTCTGAAACGCCATTTGTTAGTTCCTGTAGAAGTGCTGCTCCGTAAATCACGTCAGACAGCTCTCAGACCCTAGAGAAAGGGGGAATGGCTGCCTCCCTTTCCAAAGTGCCAGGGTTTTCCATTTGGGGAAGATGGTACCAACCAGCTGAAGACAGCACGATTTATCTTAAAGGGAGCACCCGATGTGGGGTTTGGGTACTGAATTCCTGGAGACCTGTTTCTCTTCTCTTATCCGCAAGCCAGATTTTTAGCTGAATTATTTCAATCACACATCCAAGGGAAGGTTCAAAGTCTAAGACAGTGAATCTTTCCAGTTACAGGCCCATACACTAAGGCCACGGGAGAGCTGAAGTGGACCTCAAATATAATCTTGGCTGGTCGCCTTCTTTTATAGATGAGAAAACTGAGCCCCTGGTGGAGAACAGTGGTGCTCACTTGAGTAGGCATCTGAATCTCCTAAAGCATCAGTTAGTGCTGGCCTCACTCCCAGAGTCTCTGATTCAGGACGGTTGGAGTGGGGCAGAGAATCTGTATTTCTAACAAATTCTCAGGTCATGTAGATGCTGTGGGTTGGGATCACACTTTGAGACCCCCTGGTGGTTGGAATGGCTGGCTCATCTCAAATACACAGGAAATATCAGAATAAGATCTAGAATCCAGATCCACTGATTCCTCGAAACCCATGCAGCTTCTACCACACCAAGCTCTGAACCCACTTGTTCCAAGATGCAAACGTCTTTTAAAGATATTTGCTGTTTACCTGCTTTGTACTTCGGCCTCTCACGGAGAAAACAGATTCCTTTATTCAGGAAAAGAAATTATAATTTAAAAGCCTATCACTTCTCCTATTGCTCAGATTTCTGACTAAAATAATATGCATTAGGACCTCCACAGAGAAGGAAGGAAACTGTAATCAGTCAATATTTTCTACTCTTGAATGCTTCCTGGTTGGGGAAGCAGGGTAGGCACTAGCCTGAATGATTTTTAAATGATCTGTGTTTTTCAATTATCAATGCCATGCTAGTCCTTCATTAGTGTGGATAATAAAGAGATGATTACAGTAATGCCTGCCAGATGGCATATCGTGGGGAAAGCCTTTGAGGATTTAGGAGTTAATATTTGTGCTATATGAGTGCCTACATTTGCTGAACAAATATAGCATTAAAAGCAACCTTTAAAACAAATCACCTTGAATGAATATTCATTCAGTCCACAAAAAGCCCTATCAAGGATGTTTCTTGAGGCTGGTAGTTTAAGGTTACAATCTCCAAAGGGAGGCAGGGTTTGATGGTTGCAGCATATCACTTGGGGGCTCGGTCAAACCACACACGACTCCCACTCCTTACCTCCCCACCCAGGAGAAAGGAGTATGTAGGCGTTTCAACAGGATCACTAGAACAGCAGTTACCAACCTTGGACGTACCTGAAAATCCCCTGCGGAGCTTTGAAAAATCCGGATGTCAAGGTTGTACCCCAAATCAGTTAAAGGAGAAATGCTGTGGTTGGGAACCAAGCAATTGGATTTTTAAAGCTCTCTAGGTGATTCCAGTGTCCAGCCAAGGTTGAGAATGCTTTCCCAAATCAGTGGGTCCTGAATCTGAGCATGACCAGAATCTTCTAGAGGGTCTGTTCAAACAGAATGCTGGGCCCCAGCCCCAGAGTTTCTGATTCAGTACGTCTGGGGTGGCACCTGAGAATCTGCATTCATACAAGTTCCAAGGTGCTACAGACGGTCTCTCAGCCATAATTTGAGAACTGCTGCTCTAAGCTACAGTAACCCAAAGCAGGAGTGTGTTAGGGAACTATACCCACCAGCTCATGGTGTTGGAACCTTGAATCCCTGTACCGAATATTCGGTTCAGCAATGACTTTTATTAAAATGCCTGCTCTAGGTAGGACATGCATTCTCCGAGTTGACACTGGCCCCACCACTCTCTCACCTGGCTGCTTCACACACATAAGGAGGCTCTTGAAAGCATCTGACTTTGTGACCCCCAACATAGACCAATGTTCCAAAGAGTCCTAGAAATAGCCTCCAAGAATCTATGGATTCTGGCCTTGGTCTCTCTCCGTTAAATTCAATAAAAATCAATAGTTTGGATGAAAACGGAGAAGTCATCCTATCAAATCTGACCTAAGAGTGGGTGAGGTGGCGAATTCACTGAGGAATAGAAAAATAAGTGTGAGCAAGTGGGATTGGGACTGGTATGCATCGTGCCAGGCACTCCAAATTCAAGAATTCATTTAATCTTCCCGACTACGCAATGAGGCAAGTATTCTTAACGAGATAAATGTAATTCTTCTCTTCCTACCAATGAGGGTCGGAACTTGCGACTTGTGCAAGATCATGACTAGTAAGTGGCAGAGTCACCACTTCAATTCTGTAGCTTTTTTTTCCCATTTAGTTTCAAAAGTCTTTGGAGGATAGGAAGATGGGCCCCTTTAGTAAGAAATTTAATTGAAGAAATGTAAAGTCCTACAATTTTTTTTTTTTTAATTCAAGCACACATCTATAGAATAAGGGAAATCTGGCTTACGAATAATTTATGAGAGCCCCGCTCCTCATCATTAAAATTTGGTTCTTTTTACGTAAACTACAAAGGATCTGCATGAAAGAAACCCCTAGAAAGATGCTAAGGATTCAGGACAACAGATAACCATGTCAATTCCCCACTATACCTCCCTCTCAGCCGCACATCCTTTTCCCCTTGCCTGGTCTCCCTGACACCTCTGCTAGTCTCTCTAATTCCATTCACCCACTTTGCTACCTCCTGACCTCAGCCTGGCTATGTTTTCCCTGGCTTGGCAAGTCCACAACTAATCTTTTGAGTAATATCTGCTTCAGTTGAGCTCTGGGACCATCCACAATTACCCACTATTGCTAAGGGAACTCTCTCCCTGGGAATGTTCCACAACCTAGGAGAGTTCATGAGTGTTCCTACTATTAAGAACAAAGAGTTAGTTGGCAACAAGTCTAAGAAGAATCAGTTTCACACGGCAGTCGAAAGATCCTGACATGTTGGGTTTCACTAGCAGGAGCAAACAAGAAGAACAAAGGAGGTTCTACTGACAGGGCCTGAGTCAGGCCACATCTAGACACAGCACACCGTTCTGGGGGCCACACTGCAAGCCGGCTCCTGATACACAGGAAATCACGCACTAAAGGGTCGCCAGGAAGAAGCAGAAATGTCTGAACAGAAAGCCATGTCAGAAAAGTTGGAAAAAAGCTTTAGATATTTAGCCCAGGGAAAAAAGAAAAGTATATGTGGTGTGGTGGGGGAGGCGGGATGGGGGCTGTGGGTTGGACCGCTCCTGTCTTTCAGCACCTAAAGGATTAATATTCTGTGCAGCTATGGAAAATAGGATTAGCAGAGACGTTCCTGTCCATAGCGATACTGAAGCAAGGACTGGATGTGCAGCAGGATGCTGTTGAGAGCACTGGAGAGTAGAGGATTAAGGCAAATGACCTCTGGATGCCTTGCAGGCCCTGGTTTACTCTTTCTCTCATCAAATATTTTCGGATGTCTACTACTGTGCAAGACACAGGGAGACAGACATGCTCAATTTCACCCAAAGAGAAATTTAAAACAAAATAGTACTTGCTTCAAGAAACTTCTGTCTCAAAAATGAGTTATTAAAAGCCTTAAAATTCACCTTTGAAATATGCAAACACACACACACTCATAAATAACTTCACATGTGCTCACAATGAAAGATTTCACGCCAAAATTCTGGATTTAAAGCAAATTTCCTTAGCTAAAAAATAATATCTTTTTTAAAATCACTCTTAAAAGGTCAGCAAAGCCCATACACTGCACTTTTCTATTACAATTCAGGAAGATCTGGGTTCACTTTCACTTCATTATCTTGAAGAAGCAGAGTTGAGACTTACTGAATAAAAGGATAAACTTGAATACTGTTTATTTGGTATGTTGATTCAACAGTCAACACAAAGAATTACCATAAAAACTCAATTAAAAATGTCTTGAGAATAAATTTCCTTTAAAATGAAGCTGGTTATGGTTTTAAAAAAAAGCCTTCATGAATAATGACACACTGCTGTCAAGGTTTATGAGGATATCTGCAATTCTTTTACTGAGCTGAGCACATGCAGGCTTCTGAACAATCCCAGGATCGTGGCTCACGCTAGCAACACCCTATTCTTTCTTCTCTCAACTCCCAGCTCCTTTTGTTACCACTCCTTTTAGAACCTCCTTTTCTCCCACCTCTTGTCACTTTAAAATAGGAGGGAGATAGCACCAGTCATGCACAGTGGGTTTCTCCAACTTCCCCCAGGAAGAGCAGAGGCTAAAAGGTTCATCAAAGGACAGAGAACATGTGTTACCATCACTCCAGGGCAGGCCTAGCTAATCAATCAGGAAACCCATTCCTCTGAGCCCAGCACAGCTCTCCAGGCAGTCTTTGGTAAGGGGACCACCACTGGCATGGGAGACAAAACCTCTTTGCCACAATCAAGCCGGGATCTGATCAAGCTGCAGCTGCTACAGATGGACTCCCAGGAGGTCGAAAGGATGCAGGGGCTTATGTGCTGCAACCCAGCCTCCTCTAGGCCCTAACACTGCAGTCCTAGCATAGAGATGGTAATGATGGTGATAACCTCTCTAATCGTGCAACTAGCAGCTCACACACACACAGCACCTAATGGGTGTCAAGGACTGTTCTAAGCCAAGGGTTACTACAGCCCAGGGGCCAAATTGGGTCCACCATTTATTTTTGTACAGTTATGTTTAAGGGTTTTTTTTTTTTACATTTTTAAGGTCTTTTTTTTAATCAAAAGAAGAAGAAGAATCTGTGATATTTAAAAATTACATGAAATTCAAATTTCAATGTCCATAAAGCAAGCTTTATTGGAACACAGCCGTGTTCTTTTATTTATGTGTTGTCCATGGCTGCTTTCGCATATGGCCTGCAAAGCCTAAAATATTTACTACCTACCTGCCTGTTACAGGAAAAGTTTGCCAATCCCTATTCGAAGTGTTTTGTCCTCACAGTAACTCTATGAATTAAGGAAATCAGCCCCTTCTTAACTAAAAGTTAAAAATCTCAACTAACAAAGAAATGCTAATGTTTTGCTCCCTGGACAACACCATGACTTCTGTGTAAATGTTCAATGTTTTACTCCCCTGGATAAATATTGCAATGATTTTAAGGATTGTCAAGGTTTAACTGGACAAATTCCATGTCCCGCAAATGTTATGTTGAAAGGAATGTTTTCAGTAGCGTTAGCTTGTGACTCAGTGCTCCACCCTAGGGTCTGACCAAAGGCAAACCTCAGAGGAGGCCTGTGATATATTCAGATATAAAAGACTGCCTGTAATTTTGATGTGTGTTGGATTTGGATTGTGATTAGTAAGCATTCTCCTCCTTCCTCCCTTCAGTGTAACTCTTGTAAATGACAAAGTCTGGCTTTTAAATTTGAAGACCGTGGTCTCTTTTCCACAACAGAGTAAATGGAATTCTTATGCCTATTTTAAAGATGAAGATAGTGAGTCATAGAGAAGTTAAGTATCTTGCCCACGTTCACACAAGCATTATGCTGGAATTTGAACGCAGCAGTCCAGAGCCCACATTCTTAATTACTACTCTAAAAGGAGAATTAGCTAACTACACAATGAAAAAAATCACTTGATGGAATACTACACAACCTTTAAAAATTCTGTTTATAGAGTACTTAGTTATTATAAGTGAAAAAGATAAGGATATAAAAGATATGTTGTATTCTGTATAGAATTTCTATAGGAGTATATATTCCTGGGAATGTGTATTTTATATAGAGTACTCTCTATACAGGCATATCTTATAGATATTGTGGGTTCAGTTCCAGACCACGACGATAAAGCAAATATTGCAATAAAGTGAGTCACACAATATTTTTTGTTTCCCAGTAAGTATAAAAGTTATATTGCATGCTGAAAACTGTAAGACATTGTTGAAAGAAATCAAAGAAGACACAAAGAAATGGAAAGATATTCCATAGTTATGGACTGGAAGAATTATCATAGTTAAAATGCTCATATTACCTAAAGAAATATACAGAGTCAATGCAATCCATATCAAAATCCCAACAACATTTTTCATGGAATTAGAACAAAGAACCCTAAAATTTTTATGAAACAACAAAAGACTCCAAATAGCCAAAGCAAACTTGATAAAAAAAGAACAAAGCTGGAAGTATCACACTCTGATTTCAAAATATACTACAAAGCTATAGTAATCAAAACAACATAGTACTGGCAGGAAAACAGACACTCAGATTGATGGAACAGAATTGAGAGCTCATAAATACACCTGCACATTTATGGGCAGCTAATTTGCAACAAGGGAGCCAAGAATATACAACGAAGAGCGGAAAGTCTCTTTAATAAATGTTGTTGGGAAAACTGGACGGCCACAAGCAAAAGAATGAAACTAGACCGTTATCTTACAACACACTCAAAAATTAACTCAAAATGGATTAACTACTTGAATGTGAGACCTGAAACCATAAAACTCCTAGGAGAAAATAAGTAGTTCACTCTTTGACATAGGTCTTGGCAGTATCTTTTTGAATATGTCTCCTCCAGCAAGAAAAGTAAAAGAAAAAATAAACAAATGGGATTACATCAAACTAAAAGCTTCTGCATGGCAAAGGAAACCATCAACAAAATGAAAAGATGACCTACCATTTGGGAGGAGATATCTGCCTATCATGTAACTAATAAGGGATTAATATCCAAAATATATAAAGAACTCATACAACTCAACAATGAAAAAACAAACAACCTGATCAAAAAATGATCAGAGGATCTGAACAGACATTTTTCCAAAAAATATATGTACATGTGGCCAAAAGGCACATGAAAAGATGTTAAACCTCACTAATTATTAGGGAGATGCAAATCAAAACCACAATAAGATATCACCTCAGACCCATTAGAATGGCTATTATTAAAAAGCAAGAAATAACAATTGTTGGAGAGGATGTGGAGAAAAGGGAATTCTCATACACTGCTGGTGGGAATGTAAATTGGTGTAGCCACTATGGAAAATAGTATGGAGATTCCTCAAAAAATTAAAAATAGAAATACTGTATGACTCAGCTATTCTACTTCTTGATATTTATCCAAAGAACGTGAAAATACTAATTCAAAAAGATACATGCACTCCTATGTTCACTGCAGCATTATTCACAATAGCCAAGACTTGGAAACAATCGACATGCCCATTGCTGGAAGAAGGAGCAAAGAAGATGTGGTATAGGGATACTACTTAGCCATTAAAAAGGGTGAAATCTTGGGCCAGCCCTGGTGGGCTAGTGGTTAAATTCGGCACACTCCTCTTCAGCGGCCCTGGCTGGTTCAGTTCCAGCACAGACCTACAGTACTCAACTGTCAGTGGCCCTGCTGTTGCAGTGGCTCACATACAAAACAAGAGGAAGATTGGCAACAGGTATTAATTCAAGGGCAAATCTCCCTCTGCCCCCAAAAAAGAGATGAATTCTTGCCATTTGCGACAACATGGATGGACCTTGAGTGTATTATGCTAAGTGAAATAAGTCAGATGGAGAAAGACAAATACTATATGATCTTACTCATATGTGGAAGATAAGCAAACAAACAAACACATAGATAGAGAAAACAGACTGGTGGTTATCAGGGGATGGGGGGTGGGAGAAGGGTGAAAAGGGTAAAGGAGCATATGTATCATGACGAATGGTAACTAGACTTTTGGTGGGAAACACGATGTCACGATGTAGTCTGTACAAAAGGTGAAATATAATGATGGACGTCCAAAATTTACACAGTGCTATAAAGCAATGTTACCTCAATTTTTAAAAAGTTATCTTTATACCATACCATAGACTATTAAGTAAACAATAGCATTACGTCTAAAAAGTGCACATATTTAATTTAAAAATACTTTTTTGCTAAAAAATGCTAACCATCATCTGAGCTTTCAGCGACTCGTAATCTTTTTGCTGTGGAGCCTCAATGTTGATGGTGCTGACTGACTAGGATGGTGGTTGCTGAAGGTTGGGGTGTCTGTGGAAACTTTTTAAAATGCAACAACAATGAAATCTGCTGCATTGATCGACTCTTCCTCTCACAAATGATTTCTCTGTAGCATTTGATGCTGTTTAACAGCATTTTACCCACAAAACTTCTTTCAAAATTGGAGTCAATCCTCTCAAATCCTGCCACTGCTTTAATCAACTAAGTTTATGTGATATTCTAAATCTGTTGCTGTCATTTCAACAATCTTCACAGCATCTTCACCAGGAGTAGATTCCATCTCAAGAAATCACTCTCTTTGCTCAACCATAAGAAGCAACTCCTCATCCATTAAAGTTTTATTATGAGATTGAAGCAATTCAGTCACAACTTCAGGCTCCACTTATTCTAATTCTCTTGCTATTTCCACCACATCAGCAGTTACTTCCTCCACTGAAATCCTGAACTTCTCAAAGTCATCCATGAGGGTTGGAATCAATTTCTTCCAAACTCCTGTTAATGTTGATATTTTGACCTCTTCCCATGAATCACGAATGTTCTTATTGGCATCTAGAATGGTGAATCCTTTTCAGTAGGTTTTCAAGTTACTTTGCCCAGATCCACCAGGGGAATCACTATCTATGACAGCTCTAGCCTTACGAAATGGATTTCTTAAATAAGACTAGAAAGTTGAAATTACTCCTTGATCCTTGGGCTACAAAATGGAAGTTATGTTAGCAGGCATGAAAACAATATTAATCTCATTGTACATCTCCATCAGAGCTCTTGCGTGACCAGCTGCATTGTCAATGAGCAGTAACATTTTAAAAGGAATCTTTTCTTCTTTGCAGTAGGTCTTAAAATATTCAGTAAACCATGTTGTAAACAGATATGCTGTCATCCAGGCTTTACTGTTCCATTTATAGAACACAGGAAGAGTAGATTTAGCCTAATTCTTAAGGGCCCTAGGATTTTTGGAATGGCAAAGGAGCACTGGCTTCAACTTAAAGTCACCAGCTGCATTAGCCCCTAACAAGACAGTCAGCCTTTTTTTTTGAAGCTTTGAAGCCAGGCATTGACTTCTCCTCTCCAGCTATTAAAGTCCTAGATGGCATGTTCTTCCAATAGAAGGCTGTTTCATCTACATTGAAAATCTGTCGTTTAGTGTAGCCACCTTCGTTAATGATCTTAGCTAGATCTTCTGGATAACTTGCTGCAGCTTCTACGTCAGCACTTGCTGCTTCACCTTGTACTTTTGTGTGATGGAGACGGCTTCTTTCCTTAAACCCATGAAGCAACCTCTGCTAGCTTCAAACTTCCCTTCTGCAGCTTCCTCACCTCTCTCAGCATTCATGGAATTGAAGAGGGTTAGAGCCTTGCTCTGGATTAGGCTTTGGCTTAAGGGAATGTTGTGGCTGGTTTGATCTTTGATCTTCTACCCAGACCACTAAAGCTTTGTCTCTATCACCATTCATGTATTCACTGGAGTAGCTCTTTTAATTTCCTTCAAGAACTTTTCCTTTGCATTCACAACTTGGCTAACTATTGGTCTCAAGAGGCCTAGCTTTCAGTCTATCTTGTATTTTAATAAGCCTTCCTCACTAAGCTTAATCATTTCTAGTTTTTTATTTAAAGTGAGAGACATTTGACTCTTCCTTTCACTTGAACACTTGGCGGCCATTGTAGGGTTATTAATGACCTAATTTCAACATTGTTGTGTCTCAGGGAATAGGGAGGCCCATGGAGAGGGAGAGAGATGGAGGAAACTGCCAGTCGGTGGAGCAGTCAGAACACACACAACCTTTAATAAGTTCACTGTCTTATATGGGCATGGTTCATGGCACCCCAAAACAATTACAACAGTAACATCAAAGATCACTAGTCTGGGGGCCGGCCTGGTGGCACAGCGGTTAAGTGCGCATGTTCTGCTTCAGCAGCCTGGGGTTTGCCCGTTCAGATCCTGGGTGCAGACATGGCACCGCTTGGCACACCATGCTGTGGTAGAATCCCACATATAAAGTAGAGGAAGATGGGCCCAGATGTTAGCTCAGGGCCAGTCTTCCTCAGCAAAAAGAGGAGGATTGGCAGAAGTTAGCCCAGGGCTGGTCTTCTTCAGAAAAAAAAAAAGTCACTGGTCATAGATAACCATAAAAAATATTATAATAATGAAAAAGTTTGAAATAGCAAGAATTACCAAAATGTGAAACAGAGACAAAGTAAGAAAATGCTGTTGGAAAAAATGACACCAATAGACTTGCTCAACACAGGATTGCTACAAACTTTCAATTTATAAAAATCACAATACATATCTAGGACGCACAGTAAAGGAAAGCACAATAAAATGAGGTATGCCAGTATATTCTTATTACATACAGTCTCAATGCATTAGCAATATCAAGATACAGACTTGGCATATAATTATGAATTTTTAAAAATGCTTTTAAAAACTGGAAAAAAATTTACCAAAATATGAATAGTAATTAATTGTGGTGGTGGGAAGGTGGGAGATGTTTTTCTACCTGTCCATATTTTTCTAATTTTCTCTAATGAGGATGCATTGATTTTTACTTATATTTGATTAGAAGTATGCCACCATTCTCTGACAAGGAAATAGAGAGCATTCTATAGGAGAACATGAGAAACAGCCCGGATTCTCATCCTGAACCCAAGCCTTTGCTGAAGCTTTCCATGCAGGTTGGCGTCCAGCTGTGCCAGATGGACGCACTCTGGGCAGAAAGGCTCATCTCTACCTGCCCAGGTGAGTCCTGTGCAGGCAGGTGGATGGCCTGGATCCTGCAGACAGCATTTTAGACAGTGTGGGGTGAGAAGGGTTTCATTCAGATAGAAGAGGTCCTCTCTGATCTGAATTCTTGGAACCAGGGGCAATCTCAGGTCCTGAGGCCTCTTGGGCCTTCCCAGGGTGCTTGCTCAATTTGCTGCCCTGCCAGGGTACAGCCCTCTGGGCTTAATGGACCTTTCTTCTTTATCCTGACACTTTAAACTAGCACCTCTTGGAGCCAGACCATTCGCCCCACACTTCATCGTCTGTCAAGGGACTGTATGACCACAGCGTCAGCCCAGTGAATACTTCACCACTGCCTGGGCAGTCATGGGCCAGCCACAGGGGGGCCTGTAAATGTTGGCAACTCGATAATGACATGATCTTGACGGGGCCTTCCAGTTCCAAAGCTCTTTTGCCTGTATACGTCCAGCGTTCCCCAAACATATTGGGTTGAACCATCAAAACTGCCAATATCCAACCATTTTCCTCTCCAAAAATGAAATTTCACATGCTTCAAACTAATAATAGTTGAGTTAAATAGATGCAATCACCCCAAGTGATATTGAAAGTTCTTGAAAGTGGATGGCCTTCTAGAGAATGTAATTCCAGAGAGAATCAGCCAGAGTTGAGGATAAAAAGACCAGAGGGAGTGCCATAGTTTTGGTTTAAAACTCAGTACTGAAGTCAATTTTTTAAATAAACTTCTTAAAATGCATCTTGTGACACACCTCCCTCCACTGTGAAATCAGCAAATACCAAGGAGGAATTATCTCCCCTCCTGGGTGTCACTCATCAGGGCCAGCAGAAATGCAGGCAATGACCTCCAGTTTGGTTGGGTTTTGCCCATATAAATCTGCCCATCTGCAGACGGAGTGACTGTGACTTTCTCAACCCTGAGAATAAGGACGTGAAAAATAAGGACTCAAGACCACTACCAATCAGAGAAGCAATAAACTCTGAAAGAGGATGGGAACTACTGGAAATGTTAAGTAAATAGCATGTGAATGCCAAGCTGCCCCTGACCTTAGCAAACAGATTTAACAAAATTAAAAACTACTATGTTAAAAAAAAAAAAAAAAGCTCTTTGTTATCCTTGGGAACCTCACGTGCTCTAGGAACTTTGTCCTGAAAGTCCCCTCGCCAACACACACACACACACACGGATGATCTGCCAGGCTACTCCTAGGGTGAGGACAGGGTGCGAAGAGGCAGGGGAAACTGAAACTAACTTCTTAAAGTCCAACTTATTTTTTGGTAGTTATTTTACTAACTTCAACCCCCTCTAACAACTGGGTACTTTGATAATTATACCTCACAGAAAAATAACTTTAAAGATAAACATATGGCTTTACACTGATAATATTACACAAAATATATTTGTGAAGAAAATTCCACTCAAAATTTCCACAGCAATTTTTTCAAAGTACAAATCCATGCAGGGAAATAACATGAATCTGCACCATGATGGGACCAAGGGAAGATGGAAAGGAGACAGATGGGGAGAGGGCTGGACATCAAATGAATCTGTAATGTCCTGTTTTTTCAATAATCCCCCCTCCAAAAATAAAGACGTTTGAAGAAAACACAGTAGTCCTACCCTTATCCATGGAGGATATGTTCCAAGACCCCCTGTGGATGCCTGAAACTGTGGATAGTACCAAAACATATATGCACTATGTTTTTTCATATATATACATACATACCTGTGATAAAGTATAGTTTATAAATTAGACACAGGAAGAGATTAACAACAATAACTTCTCTTTGGCATATCAAAATTGCCAGCATCACTACTCTTGCGCTTTGGGGCTGCTGGTAAGTAAAATAAGGGTTACTTGAACACAAGGAATGGAATATTGTGACAGTTGATCTGATAACCTACACTGCTACTAAGTGCCTAACGGGTGGGTAGTGTATACAGTATGGAGATGCTGGACTAAGGGATGATTCATGTCCCAAGTGGGACACAGCGGGATGGCACAAGATTTCATTATGCTACTCATAATGGCATGCAATTTAAAACTTATGCATTGTTTATTTCTGGAATTTTCAATTTAATATTTCCATACCCCAGCTGACTTCAGGTAACTGAAACCACAGAAAGCAGAACTGCGGATAAGGGGGGACTATTGTATAGCAAAATGTTACTATCTGCTAAATCTGGGTGGTGATTACATAAATGAATGGCTTTTATATTCTGTTGTTTTTCTCTGATCAAAATATTTCATAATTAAAATTTAAGTTTAGAGAGTCTACATTTTATTCAACCACAGCAAACTAAAGTGGGTTTAATAATTTCAGGACTTTGCACCTTAAGTATTATGGAATAATATAAAGTAAGATCAAAAGGAGTTGTTGCCAGAAATGCAAATGGTACTTACATTTGCTATTACCCTCATAACGATTATGCTATCTTTTTCCTCTGCTGTATGCCAGCATATAAAGAAGATCTGCAACATATTTTCAACAACGAAGGAGGAAGCAAAATATTAAAGGAGACCCTTAAACATCAGTTTTCATATTGCCTTTCATGAAATTCAGTAGATGCCTCTGTTTCTCTTAGATAAGGAATATTAATAGGAACATTTCAATCCTCCAGAAATGAATCTTTCTTGAACATATTCGGTGCATATATGGGCAGTCTTTCTAAAATCATTCTGAACATATTTATACAAAATCCTCCCTTGTCTACAAAAGAGCATGCTTTCCGCTCCTGTTCGTCATTTTCCAGGAAAAGATCATTTTTTTCTTCAGCACCCAGATGTGATGAAGCTTTGCTGACTTCTCACTCATCAGACAACACACGGGGGTTGAGGGGCAGGGTGGCTCTGCTCACTCACAAAGTGCTCAGTCTTCATCTGTAAAGCTGGTGTAGGTAGTATCCCCCTCAGTGGCTCTGTGTTAGGGGTTGGGAAAGGAAAAAGCAAGAACAATGGAAGCATGGCTGGCCCCCAAAAGACCACAGAGAAGCCCACCTCAGGAGTACAGTGCGAGGAGACTGCCTACCTGGGTCTTGTGCCACCATATTCACAGGGCCTATAAATAGCCTCCAGATGCTCCACCCCAACTGGCTCTGCATGGGCTTAGGAAAGGCCCTGATCCTTCAAGCCTGACCAGGACTTCAACAGGAAAGAGCCTGGCTAACAACATAGAGCAAAACAAGCATGCACAGAGAGCAGCATGGCATGGTGGTGAGCAGCCCAGATTTAGAGAGACCAACCTGGGTTCCAATGCAATCTTCAATATTAGTTGATGCTCTTAGAAAAAGTATGCCGTCTTTCTAAAACCGACTTCTTCGCCTAAAACACTGTGTAGCGATTGCCTCTTTCACTGGCCTGGTGTGAAGATCAAATGAGATCTGTAGAAAATGCCTTGAACAGAGCCTAGCACCAGGTAAGCCCCAGGGAAATAGTAGTTGTCAGTTATTCACTTTCCATCTAGAGTAGCGTCAATGTCTTCCACTACAGTCTGCTGAAGCTCCCTAGTCTGTAAATCTTGGTCCTTATTCTAGGCTTGGTTCCTCTCAGGACATCAGCTGACCTTGAATTCTTAGGCTTCAGATGTCATTAATTTGAAGTTTGGCTTTCCCACTGGCCCCATGGATCTGATTCCCTAGACTACTGTCAGCCCACACTTACTCCCAGATCTCACCAGCATTGTGCTAAAGGGGCCTCCTTCCTGACCCTGTTGAACCATCTCCCCATCCAGGGATCAGACTACAGCTAATTAAAGAACCAAACGTCCCCGGAAGATCCTGGGGGATATTCCACCTTCTCCACCTCCCTGCATTCAAGCCTAGAAATTTTCAGTGTCCTACCCAGACAGTAACTTGTTCTATTTATATGGACTTCTGGCAAAGAATATTCAATAGCATTTATTACTTTTCACTTATTTCTAGAGTCAGCAACATTTTACCTGATCTCTAGGTGCTGAGTTACACAAGATAACACAGCACTGTCCTTTGAGTATTCTGTCAATTCAAAATCAGTGACCCTAAACCACTTCAGATATGAAATACTTTAATTACCAACTTAGGAAAATGGCTTAGGTACACCAGATAGGGTGATCAATGCAATGTTCCAATAAATAGGAAATTTCTCTCCACTGCTTTCACCGATTGGCATTTACTGTGAAGGCTGCTACTAAGGCATAATGGAAAGCCTTGAAGTAATCAAATAAATACATATCTCAGTTAAACATGATGTCATCTTCCACAACATTCCAAGTTAAGGAGCATTTGTTGATGGATAGCAGCCAGAAGAAAGGGAAAGAGGGAGAAAAACAGGACTGATGGAAGGAGTAGGATAATGAAGGAATAATTGGTGGTGGGAGGGTAACCTGAACTAAGGAAATTTAACATCTGATATGGCCTGAAGGACAAGGGCGATAGCCCCAGGGAACTGCTACACACACGGTCAAGAGCTTAGAAAACCCCACTCCTGGTGCTAAAGGAATAAACACAAGCATCTGCCTCCATGGGGCACCCCTGTACTCCCAGGCTGTTCTCCTGAAATGGCTCTCACGGTTCTGTATACAATTCCGGCTCTGGCTAGAATCCCACAACTCCTTACACAAGCCCAGCTCCAGCTCCTGAAATTTTTTCATCCACACAAGTAGAATCATTTGCTAGTCACATTGGAATCACTAGATAAAGGCTTACTCATGTACAGCCTCGGCAATCTACTTTGAACCTGGCAAAAGTGCATTATCGTGCTTTCAAGTTACTATAAATTACTACTGAGCACACTTGTCAATCTACAAATATATATCATAAGGATTCGTAATAACTCTGTTTCCTTTGAGAGACGTAAATCGTAAATCCTGACAAAGTAAATTTTTCAAAAATTTAAAAACAAGATTCCTAAAAATATAGAATAAACATGTGTTAAGTTTTATTCAACTCAGTAATGAAGAAACCAGCAGGATGGTAAAGCTAGGTCAAAGAGCACTTGAGGGGGAAGGTGTTTGTAGCATTTGCAAAAGAATTTCGATAAGATTGCTAGGTTACCTAGAAAGCTAGTTAAAGTTCTACAGAGCATCATGACATCTGGGGTAAGCTTTTGCACTGAACAGCTCTACCAGTTAAAAATCTACGCGTTAACATATCACGTCCCAGTGTCTAGGCTCTAATAACAGTAAACAACCAAGTCAAACACAAGGATGTTCTGCTGGAGGATTAAGCAATCCTTAGTCAGCTTTTGTTGTTGTTGTTGTTTTTAATGCTCCAATATGACATTGAAAGGACATGCCACTCTACTTTCTTACCTTATTTGCAAATTTTGGATAATTTTTCTTAGTATCTTATTGACTATAATACTACACATTTCAAAGAAAGGAAAAAATTACTACAACTTCAGCCAAGCTGGGTTGCAAATGCAGATTTTTGTTGTTGTTTTTCCTTTTTTTCAATTAGAAGATCATCCTTAAATGTGATTTCTGGATTTCTTAGAGTAAAAACTAATAGCTGACTCATTACAGAAAAAAATAAGATTTTTTTAACCCGCCACTTAAATATTCAAACTGACTCACATTGGATGTTCTGAAAAAGAAATGTTGTCAACATTTGTAAGCGTATTAAGAAAGGAAAGCTTCACTCTTAAGAATCTAAGACATTTCAAAATCTCAAAGCTTTGTGCTATTGACTTACGATTTTAACTTATGAGCGCTGTGAAAGTCGACAATTTAGAGATAATTCTCATCTGAAAGATTAAAAATTCTAGAAATTCTATTTTTAATTAATAAGATTCAGAATTAATGTTACCGCCTTTCATCAATTCTAAGATGCACTTTTTTTCATATTTTAACAGTTCTAAATTTGGGTAGAATTTCACAAGCAATGATATCTTTCAATTGCTCTCAACCAGACAGCAATCATAAAGTAATTTTCTTCACATGGGCATGTATGAATATTAAAAGCACCAGCTCACACTAGCAGGATGGGTATCAGAGTCTGAAATAAAAACCCTGAGACAATACTGGAGTGGTTTTTAACCCAAAGCACCAAATGGTTGTGGGGAGTGATGGGGAGTGATGGGAACTGGGACAAACCAGGCCTGCTTTGCTACATTTCCAGCCCAGCGGTCATCAAAAGTGCATTAACTCTACAAAATTGCCGAAGTATGGTAGCTTAAGAGGTCAGCACCAATGGCTTTTAATTCTTTTTCAGATTGTTTTTAAACTGTATCACCAATGCTTTTGACGGTACACAAATTGTGTAGAAAGATACAATGAAGCATTGAGGTTAAAGTGATTCAGAAGAATTGGGCTCCATGGGTAGAAGTTTCAGAAATGAAACTTACCTATTGACTTCCCCAGTATTTTTTAATGTGTTTCTAAGAGTGTTAAATGATAAGCATCCATGTATCATTAAGTCTAGCAAGCCCTTTCAATAAATATAATAGTTTTAAAAAATACTTAAATAATAGGAAGTCTTGGGTAACAGCCAACTGGCTAGATTTTTTCATCCTTAGTTGTACATAAAATTTGTGTCTACTAATCAATGGCATCTTAGACAATGAAATATGGGCATATAAATGTAAACGCAGCAGTAAGAAGATTTGCCCGGGAGATTTCTAGGTAAACTTACGTTATTAGTTAAATACAATCCATTAGTTTACTACCCTAACCAGGCTGTAGCTTCTCTTCTAATACATTTTAAACTGATGGGAACCAAGAAAGCACATTGAGCATAAAGAGCTGCTTATACCCCATCAGCTCCTAAACACAACCAGATCCAAACCAAAGACTAAAAAATAAACAAAGAAACTGAGCACAGTATTTGCCTCTGGGGAAGGGAAAAGGGAGGCTGGAGGAAAGGTGTGGAACACTTCCCACCAATTTTTACCTTTTTTATCTTTTGAATTTTGTACTATTATCCATACCATTTATAAGTAACATTAGTAAAGATATTTTTATAATAAAAACTTGTCATTTAGAAGAACATATTTTCACTACTTAGAAGATACAAATCATTGAACAATGATAGGAGCTAGGAGTTAAAAGAGCCGCTAATGACCATCCTGTAAGGAAATGCTCAAAGATGGAGCTGAGTTTCTAGAACTTAGAGTGAGTACAATATCTAGAGGAAAAGAAAAAGCAATTCCATATGGAGAGTTTTAATTTTAGATGGCCTCTCTTCTCAACTTCATTTCTATTTCTCCTCTCCTTTGAAATTCTGTAAAGGGCCGAGGGTGGAGAGAGAATTGTCTGTGCTTTCACTAAAAAAAAAAAAAAAAAAAAGAAGCCATTTCATACTGAAATCCTCTTCTGAGCCACTAAGGATATTTCAGAAAAGAAATTTATTCTCAACATCTAGGAAATGTTTTCTCAGTATTTCTTTTAACACAAGAAAGGCTAAGTAAGACATTTCAATGCATCCCTCACTTCGTTTCCTCCCCACAGCCCTATCCAAAATACCACAGTGCCAAAACCAGTTTATTATTCTCCCTATCCTTTCATAGACTTCATCAGCTAAGTTAAGAAAAGGTAAGATTTGGGGCCGGCCTAGTGGCGCAATGGTTAAGTTCACATGTTTGCTGCTCGGCGGCCCGGGGTTTGCTGGTTTGGATCCCGGGTGCGGACATGGCACAGCTTGGCAAAAGCCATGCTGTGGCAGGCGTCCCACGTATAAAGTAGAGGAAGATGGGCATAGATGTTAGCTCAGGGCCAGTCTTCCTCAGCAAAAAGAGGATTGGCAGTAGTTAGCTCAGGGCTAATCTTCCTCAAAAAAAAAAAGAAAGAAAGAAAAGGTAAGATTTGGTGCAACAGTTATGTAAATTGAGGAGCTAGTCCACTATCAGGAGGTAGTAACAGGCTTGATTAGCATATTAGCATCTACAGTGGCCAAATAACTCATCTTCGGTGGAGGGCATGTCACCAGCAATACCAGAAATAGAACTCAACTCAACTATTTAATTACCATCAAGTTAGTGCATATATGCCCTGTGCCAAGAAGGAAAATTGCCATCTTAGTCACAATGCTGGAGCTAAATAAAGAGCTGCCATGTATGCATACTTGATGCAGCAAGCAGAGGTTTTCACTGACTGTTTTCATTGAGCCCAAATCTCCCACAACCAGCAGAGGGCTCTTTCTCATCTCAACAGCTTCCTAACAGATTGGATTTTCTACTGTGAAAGGAGTAGAGGGCAGTAAGGAACACATATGTTGAAACAATGAGAAAATTGAGTCCAAAGAGACGAACGACAACCTTCTGCGATAGTAAACAACTTTCACAAGACTTGACTTTCTTCTCCGATGAAATGTGAAATAGCATTTCCCGTACCTTAATTTAATCTGCCTAATAAAATGTCTCAAAGGATTACATCATCTGCCACTGTTCAGAATTTAAGGCAAGCTCATTTAACTCTAGAGATGTACTCATTGAAATCAGATCTAGCGGCTACAACAATATCCCCCTATTCTCAGACCTGGCCAGCATGGGTGCACAGCCCGAGTCCATCTGTTCTTGTGCCCCACCTGTTAGCCGCATGTCATCATTGGAGGCTCTAAGGAAAGGGACCACTGAGGAAGTAGGGACCACGTCAGGACAGTCCCCTTTGATAGCAGGATGCAATGGAATGGATGGCAGAGAAATCCCTCTGATTTCCCTTTGAATGTGTTATTTCAAATCTGCCTTTGATTTTACATGGGGCCAATTATCAGAGAATTCATTTCAAAGTAAACAGTCAAGCTAAATTGCAAAGGCTCCAATAGCTCCTAGCCCATGCTGATGCTTTTGAGTGAACGATTAATAAATGTGTCTGAAGGGGTTCACAAGAGCCCAAGTTGCCCATCCTCTCTGACCCTCACCTCCCTCCCCATGGTGGCATCTTTCCTCAGCTACACTCAAAGCAGAAACCCAAGGTGAACTCCTTCTTTGATGTCAGCTTGTTAAACTCAAAACTTATTTAGAGAAGAGAAAAGGAAAGTTTTCCATTTAAAGGGCCTCTCTCTCCTTTGGGCTCCTCTCAGAACCACCACCCCGAACCCAAATGTGCAGCTCACACAGCGCCTGCTCTACTGGCTTTCATGAGGTTAGACGAGAGGAACCACAAGAGCAGTGGCTCCCCCACTCTGGGAATTCCAAGAATTACTAATTGACTACATGGCCATATCTGTCCATTTTCTGGTGAAGCTAAGGTCATCTGGTTTGTGTCCTGAAAAGTAGCTTAGTGATTATTGGAAGATTGTTTACACTCAGCCCCTGTATCTGACTGAACCACCTTGCTGTATTCCTTAATTAGTAAATAAAACCACAATTGGGGGTAGGACTTAAAACCTTCTGTCTTGTACCCCTCCTCATTCTACCTTAACTTATATTATGCATCTCAAGAAAACGAGAGTTATCTATTCCACACTTAATACCTTCCCCACTTCTTTTTTTCTATGAATGTGGCTGGCAGTCAACTCATTTTCTGTTAATCAATATACAACACAAAAGCCATGAAAAAGACTGATTTCACAGCAGCACTCGTCGAGGGAGGCAAACCTACCTCACTATATGAATCTCTGTTCAAGATGTTTACAGTTTAGGGAAATCTGTTTGGAACTCTAGTTTAATCACCAAAAATTGAGCTCCCCAAGCTTCAGCTGGAAAATAAATTAAAGTGTTTTGTGATTATTTCTAAACAGCCAACACAGATGCTGTGCCTAAAGAGAAAAGGGTCAGTCTGCCCTTGGGCTCCTGGACACGTCAGCCTGAAGCTTCCGAGCTCATCAGCCATCTGTATTGAGCAGCTGTCTGGGGATGCATGTCAGAGCTCTCATAACCCAGCATCACTCCTGGCGAGACATCCAGGCATACCCCATGCCCCCTAGGTCCCATGGGTAAGACAGCTTCAGGCACCAGTATGTGATATTACTCACTGACCTGCAGTCCCTTTATGATCTGTGGCTGGCATACTCTTAATTACATGGCAAGGAGAGGTCAAAATCAGGCCGAAATGGAATCCCGCTGTCCCACAAGGTAATCAAGTCCACCTGAGACACCGAGCCATCACCCTTAAATCACTGCCATAACCACTAGCTCCTGCAGCCTCTCCTTATCAATCAGCCGCAAAGGGAATCCCTGAATCCTGCCGCTTTTCACTAAGAAATGACATTCCCTTAGCACACTCAAAATTTAAAGCCTATTTTCCCAAAGGAAAAAGAAACGAATTAAGAAGGGCAGAAACCAAGAGGGGAGGGAGGTCTAAAGATGAGGTGGGGGGTGGTTGGGGGGCTCAGGAGTAACATAGAAAAAGAAGAGGAGGAGTGGGAGGGGGAAAAAGGGAAGAAAGAGGAGAAAAATAGCATTTGAAACATTAGAAAAGAGACAAAGATAGAGAGGAAAAAACATGGAGAAAAAGACAGAGAGGGAGTAAAAGAGCGATAAAAGTAGGGTAGTTTTTGAGATGAGCATGTTAATTAAATGGTTATCACTTCCAAATGTTGAACATGGGCTTCAGAGCAAGTCGTCCTCTACTATCATCATCTCTCTCAATACAAATTAGTAACCACCCACAGCTCTTTAAATTTATTCAGCAAGTTTTCAAAGTGTCCACTTGGCATGGGATGACAACGGTAATCCATCATAGAGGGTACTGTTGGGCTGCAGAGTAAATCCTCCCCTTAGGACAACAGAAACGAAACAGATGTTGGGAAAGAGGACTCCAGCCTGGAGTTATATCAAGGATCACCTTCAAGGATGTCTCTTAACCCTGCAGGGACACTGCCTTCACTCTTCTCCATGCCCAGCTCAAAACCCATCAAATGGCCCAGGATCATAGTGGAACGGACAATGTCTCTATTCTCTATGCAGAAGAACATAGCTGTACTTACTTGGAAGTTAGACTGTAATACCTTGAAAATGATTTTCCACAGCAGATAGAGATTCAGGTTAGACATAAAAGAAAACTTTCAAATGCTATTTGGAATGATATACAAGAAACCAAGGCAGGTTTTAAAATAGTCTGATATGGTTGAGAATATATTGTTAGCTACGAGAAGTAATTTCAGTATAGATTACAGTGGGCTAGACAAATGAACTTCACAATGGCCTTTTACATCCCCACGATTTGATGAGCTCCCCAAGACTCAGTGGCTGCTTTACTTTCACTACTGTTTCCTAAAAGAACATCTTCAGAATCCCAACAATCATTTCACATAAGAAGACTGCTTCCAAAATAGGCTTCCTTATCATCGCCTCATCTCTTCTTATGACATGGTGCTAAAAACAAACACAAACACAGACTACAGCCTAAGAACCAGGAAAATCTCCAAGCCCTTTAGTTAGTGACCTTTCCCAGTGAAATAATTCAAAGGGAAAGAGAAAGCTATAAGAACAAACATGCACGATAGAATATTGTTTACTATATAGAAAAATACTGCAATATTAATGTCTAGCAACTTAAAATATCTAAATATATGAGAGTGCATGAACTCAGTGAAATAAACTGTCATTAGGATGATGGTGATGTAACAGTATGAAAAAATGCTTACGATGTAACACTTCAAGTTAAACTCAAAATAATCTGTCCTTTAGTATTACAATTATGTAAACATTTACACGTATGATAAAAAACCAGAAAGAGAGAACAAAACATCTGGTTCGTTGTAATGAGAACACAGAACTGATTTTTCTTCTGTTTCCTTACTACTGTTATGCTGATGTTTGTACAATACACAAAAATTGGAAGACAATTAAAGCAAGACAAAGGAAAAAACAGTTCACAGCTTTTAGAAGAATATACAATCTATGTTAGACAACGTTGACATTGACCAATATGGAGTCTACAGCTCAAGGAGAAAGTACAGAGAAGGTCTAGCAGTTAAAAACGCTAAGGAAGAAATGTAGATGTATGTTTCACTGGGAAAAGAGATCCCTGCAGAAACAGACTGCCTATTAACAACTAGATGGAAAGTGGAAGGAAGTCTTCTCAGTGGAGTTGAAATCACGAACTTCAAGGAAATACAAAAGATCACATGTGCAACTAGAAACTTCAGTAATCAGTACTCTAAACATAGCATGTTCTAGCAGAACTGTGGGCTGCAGCAGATCTGAGATTTTCTCTTCCCTGCCCTGTTGGGAAACCTTCCAAACATATGTGGCATGAAAGCTCATGATACCCAACTCTGTGGCAATGCTTGCCAAACACATTCACACATCAAGCAAGAAATACTAGCAATTAAATACATTATGTGCATGAGATCGTACAGAGAAGTGGCATGGAACAGAGCCTGTTTCAATAGTTCTCAAACTTCAGAGCTAATTAAATTTCTTTTTTTTCCCCTCAATTGGAAGCATAGGTAATTAGCAATATTCAAGCTACAGCACAATAATTTAGAATGTGTTCTGGGAACTATAATTAGAATTAAATCTTAGCAAGTAAACAAAGGTGTGCTTCCTTCTAAAGATGAACTTTACAAAAAACATTCATGTATTCGTTTTCTTTTGTTAGGCAGTTTATTTTATTTGTCAGTCAATGTACAAGAGGACATTACTATAAAGATTTCTATGTAATGTATAGAAATATCATACGTTGTCCACTGAAACTAATATAAGTCAATTATACCTCAATGAAAAAAAAAGACCTCTAAAGTGTGCCACTAATTAGAGAAAGCTTGAGAGTGACAATTTCAGCTACTGATGGTCAAACATTGATTATGGTTTGTAGAAGGACTCAATTCCTTCCTCGTTTTGACTCACTGTTTAAATTTAATATGTCTGGGACCTAGAAAGTCCATGAGTAAAGGGAAATGCAATAAAATCCACATGGATGTCATTCCTTATATTCAAAGGGGAGGTTTATACTAGGATAAAAATTAGTTTTCTGAAATAGCCACAGATTTTTTTGAGCAAAATAAACGCCCCTCAGTCAAAGTTTGGTTTCATTAGGGAGTTCAGCACCACGGAACTCCATCACTTCTATTTCTTTCCCACGATTTGTTCTAACGCATGAGTCTCCATTCACTGAAAATAACCTGAAAAGAAATCTCAAGATTTGGTATGTTTTCTCCAATACACTCTAAACACTTTACAAAGTGGCATGCCCATGCTTTTCAAGTGGAGTTGAAAGGCTGAAAAGTCTTTAAAAAAAGAGGAGGCGATGCCCATTCTGATTTAATATTCTTTCATGGAGACACCCTGAATTATACAGAAAACTTAGAGGGGGTTCTAAGGATTTTGCATGAACAACCAAGTAACTGATCCACAGTATTCCATTTTTAAAAAGTTTAAGTACGGTAAAGAGGTATTTAAAACTGCAAAACAGGGAAAGAAAATAAGAGAATTTAAACAGTCAACAAAGAGATTGCATACCCCTCATATACGATGAGATGAGATGGCACTTCGCCTCTATTGTACTCTTTCCAAAAAACCAGAACCCCGGTCTAATCATGAGAATATATCAGACAACTCCAAATTGAGGAACATTCTACAAAATACTTGACCAGGTCTAGTAAAAAAAAAAAAAGTCAAGGTCATTGCTAACAAGGAAAGACTGAGAGGCTATCAGAGGTTGGAGGAGACTTAGAAGACATGACAACTAAACATAGCCTGGGATCCTGAAAAAGAAAACAGACATCAGTGGAAAAACTGGAGAAATCCTAATAAACGCTGTAGTTTAGTTAATAGTATCATACAAATGTTAATTCTTTTTTTCTTCTTTTTGGTGAGGAATATTGGCCCTGAGCTAACATCCATTGCCAATCTTTCTCTTTGTGCTTGAGGATGATTGTCCCTGAGCTAACACCTGTGCCACTCTTCCTCTATTTTCTATGTGGGATGCCTCCACAGCATGGCTTGATGAGTGGTGTGTAAGTCCATGCCCAGAATCCAAACTTGCGAACCTCAGGCCGCCAAAGCGGAGTGCACGAACTTAACCACTACACCCCTGGGCCAGCCCCCAGTGTTAATTTTAATTTTGGTAGACATATTATGATTGTATAAGATGTTAACATTAGGGGAAGCTCTGTGAAGGTATGCAGAAACTCCCTGTATGTAGTGCAACACTTCTGTTAATCTAAAATTATTTCCAAATGAAAAGTTTAAAAAATAAAGGCAACAGAGGGATTTTTCTTCGTGGGAACAGACTGGCAAGGGGAATTTTGTCCATGTGGCTTAAGAATAATCCAAATTTAATCTGCATATATTTGCATAGAGCTTTTTCATCTCAACTTGTAAAACAAAAGCCAAAACACTTTTAGGAAAAGCTGAGTTATCAAATACAGCCAGAGGAAGAAAGGAAAAGCAAAGATTTGAGAGAGGCTAGGTCTCCTAGGTCTACTTCTAATAGTAGCTGTAAAAATAATAATGAAATAGTCATAAGAAATTAGTCACAGGGCCAGCCCGGTGGTGCAGCAGTTGAGTTCATGCACTTCGCTTTGGCAGCCCGGGGTTTGCTGGTCCGGATGCCAGGTGCAGACCTATGCACCGCTTGGCAAGCCATGCTGCGGCAGGCGTCCCACCTATAAAGTAGAGGAAGATGGGCATTGATGTCAGCTCAGGGCCAGTCTTCCTCAGCAAAAAGAGGAGGATTGGGGGCAGATGTTAGCCCAAAGCTAATCTTCCTTAAAAAAAAAAAAGAAAAGAAATCAGTCACGTATCAAAATTAACATTTCAATTTGCTTTTTATTCCCAGTTTTTGCTTGGCAGAGGGAAATTACTCTGCTGAGGAAATGAAACGCTACATCCTCCCTGGGAAGGGGTGCAAGAGCCCAAGAGGCAGCCTCGTGGCTGCTCCGCCACGCCCGAGAAGACTGACTTCATCATCCTAACAATTTACATCGCAAACTGTCATTTTCTCATTCAACATCTGACATGGGAATGAACATACAGGACACTCCACGTGGCTCCACAATCTCAGAGAACAATGATTTTAACACAGAGGGCTGCACAACATGATTCTCGGTCTCCGCCTTCCAGTCTTAAAGCCATAAACCTCCCGTTAAACGATTCCTGAATCCACATGGCTGCAGACTCCCAGTGGTCTCAGGGAAACCAAACCTAATGTCAGTGTAGCCCACAGGGTTAGGGCCCCTTTGAGATGTAAAGCTAAAAAACGCCATCTGCACACAATGGCTGGTTTTTGAAGGGGTACTATAACAAGCAAGGTTCATCAGTCTAGCATTTGGAAGTCAAGACATTTTTCCAGAGGGGATGGTATAAAATATAACAAGAACTTGAATCAAATCATGGAAAACATGAGCGAAATTCAAATTGAGAGACGATGTACAAAACAAGTGGCCTGTACTCTCCCGAAGATGTCAAAGTAAAGGCACAGGAAGAAAAGCAGAACAGCTCCAGATGAAGGGGGAGCAGAGAGGATGGCAGCTAAGTGCAGCGTGTGACTGTGGATTGTATCCGGACGGGAAAAAAGGTACAGAGGACACTTGATGAAATTCGAGTAAGGACTGTGGATTACAAAATAGTAGTTATCAATGTTAAGTCTTCAGATTTTGTTAATTGTACTATGTACCCTTATTAGGAAATACATACATACTAAAGTTTTACTGGGAAAGCAGCACAATGTCTCCAACACGCTCTCAGATGGTTGGGGTGTGGGGAATATATATATATATATATTCATTTTGCATGTGTACATGTATGTACATAGAGAAAGCAGTAATGAGCGTAACTGAATCTAGCTGAAGGTTATGCAGGAGTTCCTTGTACTATTCTTGTGACTTTTCCCTAAGTTCAAAATGCCATCAAAATCAAGAGTTAAGAAATATAATGATTTTTGGTTCAGCCCAGCAGTGTAGTGGTTAAGTTCGTGCACTCTGCTTCAGTGGCCCAGGGTCCGCAGGTTTGGATCTCAGGTGCAGGCCTACACCCGGCTCGTGAAGCCACACTGTGGCAGCGTCCCACATAAAATAGAGGAAGGTTGGCACAGATGTTAGCTCAGCCACAACCTTCCTCACACAAAAAAATAATAAAATGTGAATATACTAAAAGAATTATTGATTTTAAAATGGTTCATTTTATGTTATGTGAATTTCATCTCAACAAAAATTAAAATAATGAGAGCCCCACAGGAGTCCCCAGGATCCATAATTCCAGGGGCCACAGTTGTCCAAACTCAAAATGGGAACAAGCGGCAGACATAAGCTGTTAGATGGGAAACCATAAACATGCCCAGTGGCCACAGAGAGCCTACACAAGGCAAGGGTCAATTCCATGTGCTAAGAACTCCATCCCAGAACCTACTCTTCACCCTCTACTCCTCGCACACCCAGGCTGAGCTGTTGAGAACGAGGATGCCACCTCCCTCCTGGAGGTGGGTGTTCCATAAGGCTGCCACGCCTGGGGGTTACTCCAGATTCACTCTTCACAGCTTAAATAATCTGGCTCTATGTGACTCCCTGATCTTATTACTTCCCAATCTCCCTGCATCAGCTAGGGCGTTCGACAGAAATAGAAACCTAGTTACAGAAACAAGAGGCCAATTTATGTGAAATTGAACTGGGAGGTACATAGAAAGACCGTTATACCCAGGGCATAACACCCTGCTGAACTTGTAAAAAAATTCTCAAGAAATATTGGGTTAATGAAAGAAAACAGGAATGTATTCTATCCTCACGTTACAGATGAGTACGTGATGCTCAGAGAGCTTAAATAATTTGCCCAAAGTCGCAGCTAATAAGTGCCTAAACCGGGGTTTGAACGCAGGTCGCCTGACTCTCAAGTCAGCACTTCGGACAGCGGGCTTTATGTACAGTGCTGTACCAGGCACCACGCTTTCAATCGCTGCGGTGATGTTTTAGCAAAATACGGTTTAACCTGTGGTTGAGACATGGGTTGAGCACCTTAGCCCTGACAAAGGGAATAGGTACTGTCAGTAGTAGAGAGAACTCTAAATACACAGAGCACATCCGTTCATATAAAATACCAAATATTTCAATGCGTATGCTAACATACATGGTGTATTTCCTCCCGGTACCTTCCTATTTCTCTCAGTGCCCTCCTCAAAAAAACCCACTGAGAACTGATTTGCATTCACTTGGCCCAATCAAGACTGGGTCGTCAGGCTTGGAAGAAAAGAGGTGAAGAGCTACCGTTTGGGGTGGAGCTGGAAGACAGCACTGCTCACTCCCTGCACGCCCACCGAGTAGGAAACTACAGGAAGATGGTGCCCCCTGGTGGCAACGTGAGGCAATCAGCGCAGCACAGTAAAGACCGGAGTTTCTCAGCTTGTCTCCAGTTTTTAACATCGGCCATGCATCTTATGCACTGATGTGTTCCATACACTTGCAAATACCGTAGGGGTAGATTCGTTTTAACAGTCCCATAGCTATCCACTTGCACTCCAATGTGCCCTTGAGAATGAGAAACAGGCGGCATATACAGCCTTCGAGTCAGAAGGAGGGAGTACATATAAATGAGATCCATCATGTGCTTTCCCAGTGGGAAAAGGTTAAAAATTATTACACAGGAAGCTAAATCAACCACTCCCGCTCTACAACCACTTTATCACTTGCATTCCTGAGTCCTCTTAACCTTTTATTTCAGAGGGATTCAGTATGGTTTAGTGACACACAACAGACGCTTGAGTAAGAGAGAAAATTATCCCTGAATCCCGGTGTCGCTTCTGACCAGCTGTGAAGCTCCGGGCAGGTTATTCAACCTCAGTATTTTCAGATACAAAATAAGGGGCAAAATATCTATTTCACAAGCTAGCTGTGAGGATTAAATGAAGAAAGTCTGTCAAAGACCCAGGAGAGGCCCTGGCACATGATAATAACTAGACAAAAAATTTCTGGTTCTTCTTTCCCCGCTAGGGTTGGTGATCCATAAAGAGGGCTCGTACCTCTGCTACCCTCTCTCTCTTTTTTTCTTCAAAGCCCTAGAAAAACGTGTCATAAAGGACTAACACATGGAGGCTACATTTAAAATGCAATGACAAAGATGCATGTGGTGAAAGTGATCAGTGTGTAGACACACTTTTACGGCACTGTTTTCAAGGGGAATATTTCAGGAATGGACATCATAAAAACGGCCCACAAGGACTAACAAAGGAATTGAAGCTGCTAGCGCAATAGAAGATGCAACACAGAATGGAGAGGATGGAGGAGGAAGGACACGTCGATTTATAGCGACTGACATTCTCATTTTTACAGTGATTAAATATGTTGTATAAAACTAAAACTTGATTATAAAGAAAAATAGCAAACATTCTGCGAGTGTACTCAGTAAATAATATTGTTTCAGTAATTAATGTAATTTCTTGTAAATCACCCTAAAGTATTTGCAATAAAGACATGACAACTATGAGAAAAAGACGGGGGATAACAACAGGGACTGAAGGACCCAGAAGCCTTATTCATTCACTCAGTACACAGTCTTTCAACTCCTGGTAGGGAAGGAGAAGACAGACCCAGAAGCTGACCCTATTATTTGGAGTCATCGGGGAGAGAGACAAATAAGGAGATGAACTGAATTTGCCCTATGATAATCGACAGTAGAAATGTGTACAAAGTGCAGAAGTAGCACAGAAAAGACTGTGCTATATACTTCCCAACTCCCTCAACTTTCTCACTTCATTACTTACATTCCAGAACTTTTTTTTCCTCAAGGCTAAGGAGAATAAAGTTTAGAAGAAGAAAAGATGGATAGAATTGCCCTATCTGCTTCCATTTCACTAGTACCAGTGTAATAAAATAACAGCCAAATGCCTGACCTTTGTTCTTACATATAATAATAATAATAGTAGCTTACATTTACCGGAGATTTATCATATACTGGAAATTACAAAAATTGTATTTTTCATTTCTAGAATTTTCATTTGGTTCTTTCCCATGTTTTTATTTCTCTACTGAGACTTCCAAATTTTCTGCTAAAATCTTCATTCATTGAAAAACCTGGTTTGCTTTTTTCATTGTGGTTCATTTTCATGGTCATTTTAAACTCCTTGTCTGTTCGTTTCACCATCTGGTTCATCTTGGAGTTGAATTTGATAGATTTTGTCTTCGTTTTTCATATATCAGAGAATTTGGGCTTGTACTCCAGGCATTATAAATGTCGTGGAGATTCTGGATTCTGTTCTTTTTCTCCAATAAGTGTTGTTTTCTTTGCTTTAACAGATAATTTTCTTGTCTGTGCTTAAACTAGAAACTGTTTCTGGAGCTGCAGCTCTGGTCTCAGTCCAGATCTGCCATCTATAGCTAAGCCACTTGAGTCTGCTCCATGCTTGTGTAGTTCAGATGTCAAAGACATGGGTAGACAGAGTTGGGGATGCCTCTCTGGCTACCTAGGTGTCTGACTCCAGGCACTAGTGCTACAACTGCAGGTGCCTGTTGATATGGGTCCCTCTGAGTTGCTCTACACAGCCAAGGCCAAAACCCTAAAATGAAACCATGCTCTTTATAGGATAAAAATATGGCAAACCTAGACTGAAACATTCACCCAAGTCAACCTGATTTTGTTTGCCTATCACAAATCACTAGATTGCCTTTTTTCCCCTGTTGTACATATTTGACCAGTCTTCGCATCTATTATATAAAAATCTTCTCACTTTTAGAAGTCACAACTTAGGAAGAGTGAGGATCATTTCTCCATTATAAATAGGTGTACAAAGAGAATATGGGCTCCTGTGAGGTATTTCCCATTTGCTCTCTCATCATATCATTAAAAAATTCCTAAGGATACAGTTATCCTGAGTCAAATCTGATAGCCTGAAGGTAAAGCAACTATATCTTGGGCCAGTCCCATGTCCTAGTGGTTAAGTTCAGCGTGCTCCAATTCAGCAGCCCAGCTTCAGTTCCCAGGTTCCACTCACTGGCGGCCATGCTATGGCGGCGACCCACATACAAAATAGAGGAAGATTGGCACAGATGTTAGCTCAGGGAGAATCTTCCTCAGCAAAAAAAAAGTAAAGAAAGAAAAAAGAAACTATATCTTATGTTGAATTTGTTGTCCCTCTCTATTTTTAATACAGCAGTAGTCAAATAGAGTTTTAATATAGAAACCATTTCTATACTTTTTAAAGAGGTTACAATGCAATTTGATACTGGGCCCAGTATATTTAATAGGGAGGTAGGTCTAAGTAGTATTAATTATACAAATGAAGGCTTTGATAACACTTATTCTTTCCATGTACAGCTTGCTAAAGTAACACTGTACTTTAATAATTACAAAGTAAATTCTTGAAATTTAAATTAAGTAAATTCTTGAAAAGATAATAAGTATTTATGTGATACCCAAGTTCCAAACAAAGGTCCACCTGTTGGGCATGGAGTTGTAGTGGACACGCTAATCATCTACATTGTATGTACATCCTCTTGTTGGAGAAGCGGTTTTGCATATAACCTGGAAGGACCACAATACCCTGGGCAGAACTGATTGCGCCAAGGTGGTCATGTGACTCAAACTGGACAAGATTTTCCATGCAGAAAATTTGAAGTACTTTTCTTGGAGACCATCAGTCATCAATGGGCATGGGATTTGGTATGTTATGTAAAGCCAGAGATGGAACAGCCACCTCTGCCATATTCTTGCTAAAAGAAAGAAAAAGCAGTCTGCAGAAGTGACCAGCACAGCAGATATGCAGAGATGCAAAACTCCTGGCACACAGTCAGAGGAGGAAGGAGAGAGGTGGAGCCCTGGGGTAACTTGATGGATTTTCGTTCCAACCCTCAGGAAGCCCAGCTCTTCTTCTGCCCCTGCATTTCATGAGGTTCTCCTGCATCCCTTCATCATTGCTTATTAGTTTAGAGGAGTTTGGGGGATTTTTGTTTTGTTTTTTGTTTGGTTTCGGGTATTTTTGGTTTTATTAATTCTTGGCTAAGACATTAGTAAAATTGATGCCAGTGGTTCAAGTTTCAATAAAATTGATGCCAGTGGTTCAAGTTTCAATACTATAGAGCATATGGAAAAAAATCTTGCAACTGTGGACTCATGATTGCTTCCCAACACTACATAGGTAATATTACTACCTTCGTAATGAGCTGAGCAGAAGAAAACAGCAATTAGGAATGTGTTAGAGATGACCAAACCTTCAAAGGGCAGATTTCCATAGGCAACTCAGAACAACAGGCTCAAATGTGTTTCATTAATAAAACCCAAATCCATAATGAGCTACAGTTAACACCTAGATTTCCAAGTAAGAATGAAAGGTAATGACAAAAATAGAGTTATCACTATATCCTCAAAAGGAGAACATTTAGACTATACAAGAGCAGTATCTGTCAAAAGAGGACTTGCTCAGGTAACTGGAGATAAACTGGGAAAGTGTTGCACATAATTCCACAATGCTTCCAGGAGTTACTGCAATAGGAAACCAATGGGCAAAATCTTGTCTGAAAAAGAGACTGTACCTCATTAGAAACCTATGTGTGTGTCAGTGTTTGTGTGTGCCAATCAATAAAGAGTGAACAGAAACCGTTCCTTGATGATCAATAAATGTTTTTTCTACACTCTAAATGATTGCTTATTCCATGATCTATTTGGGAGTTCATTAAAAATTAAACAATTAGCAACAACAACAAAAAAGCCCAGAACCAGATGGATTCCCAGTGAATTCTATCAAATGTTTAAAGAAGAATTAATACCAATTCTTCACAAATTCTCCCAAAAAATAGAAGAGAGAGCACTTAACAAGTCGTTCTCTCAGACAAGTATTACCCTGATACCAAAACCAGACAAAGGCATCACAAGAACACTACAGACCAATATCTATTATGAATATAGATGCAAAAATTCTCAAGAAAATACCAGTAAATCAAATCCATCAATACATTAAAAAAAAGTATACACTATAACCAAATGCAATCCAGCCCAGGAATGCAAAGTTGGTTAAACATTCAAAAATCAATCAACGTAATTTACTCCATCAAAAAAATAAAGGACAAAAACCACATGATCATCTTAATAGATGCAGAAAAGCATCTGACAAAATCCAACACCCATTCATGATTAAAACACTCAACAAACTAGGAATAAAAGGGAACTTCCTCAACTCTCCAAAAAAGCATATCTGAAAAACCCACACAAACATCATAATTAACAGTGAAAGACTGAACACTTTCTCCCTAACATGAGAAAAAAGAAAAGAATACCGAGTCTTAGCACTTGTATTCAACACTGTACTGGAGATTCTAACCAGGGCAATTAGACAAGAAAATTAAATAAAATATACCCAGATTAAAAAAGAAGGAATAAACCTATCTCTATTTGGAGATGACAATCCTATATATAGAAAATCCTGAAGAATCCACTAAGAAACTATTAGAACTAATAAATGAACTCAGCAAGGTTGCAGGATACAAGATCAATACATGAAACAACAATTGCATATTTATACAGCAGCACTGAGAAAACCGAAAATGAACTTAAGAAAACAATTTCATGTATAATTGCATAAAATAGTCAGGAATAAATTTAACAAAAGAAGTACAAAACTTCTACTCTGGAAACTACTACAAAACATTGTAGAAAGAAATTAAAGAGGATTGAGATAAATGGACAGGTATTCCATGTTCATGGAATGGAAGGTTTAATACTGCTACAGTGGCAAAACTCCCCCCCAAATTGATCTACACATTCAATACAATCTCTATAAATATCTCAGCTGATTTCTTTGTAGAAACCGACAAGAGAATCCTAAAATTCATATGGAAATTCAAGAGAACTAGTATAGCCAAAACAACCTTGAAAAAAGAAAAACAAACTTGGAGGACTCACACTTCCTGATTTCAAAACTTACTACAAAGTTACCGTGATCAAGACAGTATGGTCCTGGCATAAGAATAAACATATACCAGTGGAACAGAATTGAGAATCCAGAAGTAAACCCTCACGTTTACAGTGAGTTGATTTTTGACAAGGGTGCTAAGAAAACTTAATGAGGTAGAAATAACCTTTTCAACAAATGATGCTGGGACAACTGGATATCAACATGCAAAAAAATGAAGTTGGACCTTTTCCTTACACTATTCACAATTAACTCAAAACGGATCAACGACCTAAATGTAAGAGGTGAAACTATAAAACTCTTAAAAGAAATACAGGTATGCATCTTTATAACCCTGTTTAGGCAATGATTTCTTAGATACGATACCAAATGCTCTAGCAATAAAAGAAAAAAGACACTGACATCATTAAAATTAAGAACATTTTATGCTTAAAAGACACTATCAAGAAAGCAAAAAATAATTCACACAAAAGACAAAAAATTTGCAATTCATATATCTAATAAAGGACTTGTATCTAGAAAACATACAGAACTATTACAACTCAATGATAAAGAGCCAAATAACCCAATTAAAAATGGGGCAAAGGATCTAAATATAAACATTTCTCCAAAAAAGATAGACAAATGACCAATAAGCACAGGAAGATGCTCAATATCATTAGTCATCAGGGAAATGCAAATTGAAACCTCAATGAGATACTACTTCACACCCACTAAAATGACTATAATCAAGAAGACAGATAATAACAACTGTTGAGGAGGATGTGAAGAAATCAGGACCCTCATAAACTGGTGGTGAGAATATAAATTGGTGAAACCAATTTGGAAAAGTCTGGCATTTTCTCAAATGGTTAAATACAGAGTGACCATGTGATCCAATAATTCCACTCCTAGTACATAACAAAGAAAAATAAAAAGATATGTCCACTCAAAAACTTGTAGACAAATGTTCATAAGCAGCATTATTCATAATAACCAAAAGGGGAAGCAACCCAAATGCTCAACTGATAAATAAAACAATTTTATATATATATATACATGCATGCCAGGTAGTCTTCCCAGTGTAATGGTTCCTATCACCTTGTGACAAGAAGCTCCATTCACAAAGTTGTAAAAAATCAAATCATCAAAATCTTGCTTCCAATGGCAACTGTTGCCATCATTTGCAGAGTGCTTCAGAAATTACAAACTACATGCACATACACTATTTCCTCTGATGTCTAACAATTTTGTAAGGAAGTGGCACATAGAATCACTGCTACCACATTGTAAATACATTAGCTGATGTTAGAAAATAAGGAATTTGACCAAAACCATTCAGGAAGGGCTAGCCCCAGTCCCCTGGTTCCAATGACATTGATGAGATGTTTTTGTTGAGGGCAAGAACTGGATTACCACACTATCCTCAGTTAAAAAAGCTTGCACCTTATATTCATTTATTCAAAGGAGGAAAGGTGCTTAAGTATGGACGGTGCTTCTTGCTAGAAAGACAAATTCACAGGCCACTGGAGAAAGATAAAAAATAATAACAAATAAGAGCAAAAGAAGACTCTAATAGGGAGATAGGAAGTGCGACCGTGGAGATATAAAAAAAAGGCATCTTAGGAGATTTTTAAAAGACTGTAAAATCAAAGACAAAAGAAAAGTCAAATGGGCAATTTCTAAGGCTAAATGTGAGAGTGTAAACTGTTACAATGTTTTTTCTGACAAATTTTGCAATATGCATCAAAATCCCTAAAAACACGGCATGGCTAAATCTTGCTGGAGACAGGGCATGGCCACAGAGTCACTCCCGTGACTGGTCCTTCTGCAGGAAGCTCCTATGAGAACACACAGAAAAGACAAGTTTCAACAATAGCGTAGCTCAGCTCATGTATTTTTGAGATTTTCACTAAGTTTCTGACAATGACCAATTGTTCTGGTCCTTCTCTCTGCTGAATTATATTTATGTACATTATAAAATATATCTAATCTTTGACTAGTGAATTGCACTTCCAGAAATTTAACTATAAGCTAAAGCTGTTGGCATTGTATAATATAGTTTTTAAAATGGTAAAAAATATACACGTTCAAAATGAAGGAATTATTTAAAAGAATTTCATACATCACACATGGAACACCTTGTTATTTTAATAATGATGTTTGGAATGATTAATTACATGAAAGAGATCTAAAATGCATCATCATTGGACAAAAAGAATTTTAAAACTATATGATATATAAAGAGCAGATGGTGTGGGCATTACATACATCTTTAGAAGAATCAGACATCCTACCTTGAAAAGACAGGTGGAGATTTTAAGTTGAATATCAGTAGAGAAGAAAAAAATTCTTTTCGAAAACTTTGGTTTCTGCAAGGCATTCCTAAAGAGATCCCAGTGACTTAAGCAAAGAAGACATTTACCTGAACTCTGAACCTTCAAGAAAACAATCTACCTAACACCTGCTATAACTCAAGCAAGACAGTGGGAGCTGCTGAGAAGCCGAGGCGGAGAGAACGCGCATGTAGACTACGGAACCGCGGCTCAGAAGGTATGAGGAGAGAAGGCCACTCTCGCCGGGCTGCAAGGGTGTATTATTTTGGTCATTCAAAGAGCTGATCTTCACTCCCTAAATGAAATCAGATTGGTGTCTAGCTTAAGTAATGAGCTCCCAAAGGAGTGAAAAGACCCCTTTCCAAGGAAGAATTCAGGAAAAAAAAATGCTTAATAAATTGCTGCTGAAACTTGAAAAAGAAAAGAGAAAACAGATGGTCATAGAGTTTTGTGAAACAAAGTCAAGTACCTCTTCAGCGTGCTATTTGATCATTTATAAAGCACATGTAAGTCACAATCACAATGCTGGGCAAAATAAGTTATGTTACATTACTACACTCACTCTACAGTTTTATTTAAAAGAGAACATAGTATCAGTTTGGATTTTGAGGGTAACCTGGAACTTAACGCCCCTGGAAAGCCTGAGGAATTCATATGGTTAGACAACCTTGGATTCTGAATCTTTCCACAGCCATGCCTAATCACCAGATAGCTACAGATTTACTTTATTCTTTTGCCCTTGTTCTAAAAAAAAAATAATAAGATATTTATGACAAACTCTAATAGCGGATGAAAGAGCAGCAAGATCAATAGGTTAATATTTACAAACTACAATTCAGGTGACAAAAAGGATGCAAACGCATAAAATAAACATTATGCTATGATAGGCTAGTCATTACAATAGACTATTGATCACAAAAAAATGACTTTTCTCCAGGGTAACACCTTTCATTTGTTCTGTAGGTTGTGTGTGGTACGTTAGTCTCAGATAGATATTATGTAATAGCAATAACTATCATTTAATAACCTCAAGACTGATGTGGAGATGTGGAGAGCAGACATCTCAATATGCTTTCTTTTTATTTTCTTAAAGATTGCACCTGAGCTAACATCTGTTGCCAATCTTCTCTTTTTTTCCTTCTTCTTTTCCCCAAAGCCCCCCAGTACATAGTTGCATGTTGTAGTTGTGAGCACCTCTGGTTGTGCTATGTGGGACGCTGCCTCAGCACGGCCTGATGAGCAGTGCTAGGTCTGCGCACAGGATCCGAACTGGCGAAACCCCAGGCCACGGAAGCAGAGCGTGAGAACCTAACCACTAGGCCGTGGGGACGGCCCTCAATACGCTTTCTATAGGGATTTTTTTATATCAAGATTTTGTACCCAAAATATGAAAGAAAGAAAACTTTTCACAATGCTCTGTCAGATAAAGCTAAGTATATACTAAGATGGCATAATAAACTCTCCTATTCTAGCTTTTCATTAGAAACTTTATAAATAAAACGTATTTTGAAAATTTAACAAAAACCTGTATGATCACTTTAGTGAAAGCATACTTATTTATTTAGGCATAGAAAATATCTGGAATGACACGCACCAAAATTGTAACAATATTTTATTTACATATGGGGGAATATGGCTGATTTTTATCTAGGTCATTTTGATTACCTATATATCCAAATTCTCTGCCATAAGCATGACCTGCTTTCAGAATTAAAATAGTTAAAGAAAAAGAGTTCAAATAAAGTGGTTAGAAACAATATGAATAAAACCCACTTCGTGGAAAGCAGGGAGAAGAATTTTAAAATAGAAAATACAAATACAATTATAAATGAGAGTTTCAAAAATGTCCTTACATTTGGACCCAAGAGTCTAATAATCTCTCCTAGGGAAATAATCCTAAAGGTGGACAAATATTATGCAAAGTATGTTTATTGAATTATTTTTTGTTATATATTTAAAAGATCCTTAAGTATTGAGGAGAATGCCTAAGCAAATTATGTTTCCATCACTTAATGAAATGTGATCCAGCCACTGCACATGATGTTTATCAGGGCTGACTGATGACATATGGAAATGATAGGAAATCGAACAGGGAGTTTAGTCTCAACTGTGTAAAGAACAGAGTTCATGAGAAAGCAGCACAGGGAAAACGGTCAACAATAGCAGTGTTTGCCTGTGGAGGGTGGGACTGCCAGTGTTTTCTCGTGGCTTCCTGTATGTTTGCTTTGCTTCTTCACAATATCCTCTCCTCCCCGAAGTTTCCACAAGAGGGATATATTAAATTGATTAGCATAAAGAAATATTGTTAACAAGTGGAAAGAAAAATTCATGAGGCAAAAGCACAGAAAAACAAAACACTGCAGGTTCACATTCAGATCTGGAGAGGGAAGTTTGGGAAGGCATTTGAAAAGTTCAACCTGACAAGTAAAATTATCCATGTCCCATGTGTGCACGACCTTGTGAAAAGTGCCAAGGACTTCCTGAGGGTCTGACCGCCCTCCCCCCGGCTTCTGCACGAGGAAGGAAAAGAACGCACCTGAGCAGCAAGGCTGGGAGAGGCTCGGCGAACTCGAAGCCGCTGCACCAGACAGGTTACAATGCACAACCCACAAAATGATGCCCATCCAGCAAAGGCTCCCTGGCTTCCTGTGCTTCTGCCAGGCTGGTATTTTCACAGAAATCTCTTTTAAGATAGAAGTAATTTTTTTCTGACATGTAAACTGAATGACAACAAAAAACTGTTATATAAGCAGCAGTGGTGGGCAGAAAGGACAGAGCTGTCAACCACTCAGGGTAAAGATGTGCTCTGCCAGGCTTAGGGGACCAGAGAATGACCCAGAGCCAGAAGCCACCATGCAGGGCGGCTCCCTGCAGGACCAGGAGCTTAGAAGAGGGGCCCCCTTGGTAACCAGCAGCCTTATGCAGATACTCAGACCCAGCACTAAAAATAGGACAGTACTATATACACAGTGTTGAGTCACTAGGAAACACTAAAAATAGGACTATGAGAATGCCTTTTTGTAGGAAGAGTATCAATTTTGTTTCCTAGCTCTCACAAACAAATCGGAGAGTTCCGACGTTACAGGCCATTCAATTTTATCTTAGCATCTCTTTCTCTCCTGCTGGTAGATGGGCACACACACACACACACACACACACATTTGTGCACACACACATAACACACATATACATGTACACACATAAACATGTAAATCTATTACACACACTTTGCTCAGAAGAACCCACCTTCGGTATTCAACATAGTTCTCTAACAGTCCTCCCACCATTAGAAGTCCTGCAACATCCCCACGTGTACAGACAGAAAAAAGACTGAAAGGATATACACCAAAAGGTCGTCTGTCTGTCCTACCACCAAAGTGAAGTCTTCAGCCTCAGCCACAAAATCTCCTAGTTTACAAATTATCAAATATCATCCAAACAGCCCAGCACACAATCTTTCACAGCATCACCAAAGGAGCATTTTCTTCACACTCTTCAGCTCTCCACTCCCTGCCTGTCACCCATGCTCCTGCTCCTCCTTCACAGTGAATTCCTGCTCATCCCTTTGTTCTCCTCCAAGTCCTGTACGTCCAAACATCTCCAATGTCCCCTCCACATATCATGGGTTCCTCAAACAAATTATTTTTATTCCTTTTTGGCATTTCAAGGGCACTGTCTACTCTATTTGAATTTTTCTCATAGTTTACTTCAACCACTACCTGGCATTACAGAGACACATACACACACACACACACACACACACACACACACGTCTCCCTTCTTGAATGATAGAATCATTAATTGGTCCCTTCATTAATTCATCCAACACACACTAACCATACGCCTATTGGATGCTAGGAATTGTGCTAGGCATGAGGGATGCAACGGCGTGCAAAACAGACAAGGGCCCATCCCTCTGGGGGGCATCAGGCTAGTAAGCAGGTAATAACAATGAGGGTGACAGGTGCTGAAACAGAAGGTCCAGGAGCTCCCAGCAGACTCATTTTTTATAGTCTAAGAATGTAACACATCCCACCAGAATTAACAACAGGATTGAGAACTAGAGAAGAGGGAGAGGAGAGTTCAAGCAGAGGTGACAGCACACATGGAAGTCCAGACAGACAAGGTGTTCATTGGGCAATAAGTTCCCTGAAAATCTTGGCTTATGCATGGTTCATCTTTGTGCCTACAAGTTTATTTGCACAATGCTTTAAATATAATAAGTGCTCACGAATATTGGTTACATGAAAAAATGAATCAATTCATTAGTCTCTTATTTTTCCTCTGGATTTAACTCCAACATGACCGTATTCTGTTGCCTGATGCATTATTATCAGGTACTCTACAGCTGACAATGGGGTACCATCTCTCAGTGATCTACTTAGATCAGACAGCTGAAATCCACAGCCACCCCCTCTCCCACGACTGGGACACCTATTCTGGGCGCTCAGCCACACCTAGCCAGCTGGAGGCAGGGCTCCCTTCCACATGCAGCAGTTGCCTGACTTCGCAGTGCACTCTCAAGTAAGGGAGGAATGTGCCTTTTCCCACAGCTTTCCTATCTGCAAGGGCTGGCACGGCCTTCTCCTAAGTGTACTCTCTGTGGTGGACCCCAGACCAGCAGCCAAACTGCAGGGGTCTCCCTCTTCCTGTGCCCCATGCTCTAGCCCACCTCCTTTTCCCCAGGCTCATGAGTGACAGGGAATGGCTGCAGTGGGAATGTGCAAGAGTCTTCCAGGGAGCTAAGAAGGAACATATGTGACATCTCTGGTAAATTATATAAAAGGGCTGGATGGTCGAAAGAAGCAAACTCAAAATTGCTAACACCGGGCTCCATGAACAATGGGAGACAGAGAATTAAGGCCAATTTCTGGATTTCCATGGAGTAAGGAAGATGGAATTCAGGACCCTGGTCATCAGAGCGATTGCTTTCCTTCATTACTTTGTTTTGGCCACAGAGCAAGCTGAGCATCAGTGTGGTAAAGAGAAAGCATCCCTGAGGGGAAAAGGCTCCCAGTCAAGAGGAAGAAGAGGACAGGGGCAAAGAAGACTCAGCACAAAATCAATGAAACTCAAATCACTGGACAACATTGAGAGAGCAGGCACAGGTCAAAGAAGCAGAGAAGGGAAACAAGGCCTCCGTGTTGACCTGAATTGAATCTACAGAGAGTGAGACCTTTCATCTAGCATTTTCATTTTCCTTTACATAGCAAGAGAGCACAGCCCAGAGGCTGAGTTGGAGGCTGGAATCATGCAGAAATGGTGCCAAATGCTGGCGCTGCCACCTGCTGGCCCTGAGTATTTGGGAAGGTTTTCTAGGACTCTGGAAAACTAGAAGCAACATTATTTTCAAAAACAGGTAAGCGCCATTCTTCTCTTTACCCCCAGACAAGGATGTGGCCTTGCTCCTGCTGGGTTTGATTTGAGAACCAGCAAAGTCAACGGTCTTTTCTTGTTCCTTTAAGGGGAAGCAAGCAGATGGTTGGTGTACAGACTTCATTCGTGGTGGTGTCATCCTAAGAATGCAAAGGCCACAGTGAGACAAGCATTTGGCAGGTTTCTCAACCCTGGTGGGACTCTACGGGAGGGGAGAGTGTCCTGGCTTTGCATCCCCACTTCAGGCACCTGGAGGCCTGAAAAAGAGCCGTGCCAAGATGTGCTATCTTCATCTATTTCACCACCTTGCTGCCATTGCAGTCTATACCTTTGGTTAAACAACTCAAGAAGTGACATTAAGTCTGCAAGTGTGTCCTTGTGCTGCCCAAACAATGCAGTCCCTTTGGGCAGGTTTTTAACCTCTTACAGCTGAAAAGCCTCATTTTCTTCATCTCAGAAATAGGAATAATAGCAGCTGTGCCTGGTGCCTTGTAGAGATGAAATGAGATACTGCATGGCAGCCATTTGGCCCAGGTCCCAAGAAGCACTCAAAATGTTGCGGCTGGTGGGGGCTGCTGCTGTGGCTGTTTCGTTACTGATATAAAACCAATGGAAACCCCACTGGGCCACCTGAAATTTATATATTCTCAGCAGGCTTTTCAATTTGGTAAACATTTAAAGAGGAAGGGCAAGAATAATAAGAAAGCAAAGGGTTAGCAATACCCATTACCCTTTTAACTAGGTTGTCTCCAGAACCATCTCAGGATTGTGCATCATTTCTCACTGGGAAGTCTGTAGGTTTGCAAGAGTTCAAGGAGAATTCCTCCTGCTCCCCTTTCTCTCCTTTTCGGAATGAACAAGTACAGGAAGCGTGCGATGATGCCAGTGCCGGGACAGCTCTTATATAACCACGTTATTCTCAAATCGGTTCTTGTCCCTTCCCATTGGAAAGGTTTTGACAGTCTTCCTACACATACAAAATGCCATCCCCAGAATTAGAATCCCACGCCATGAAGCCAGCTCTCGGTGTATAAATTACTTCCTCCCAGACACGAAACAGGTCTGGATGTCGTGCTCACACCTCCTCTCCTGAGGTCACCTCACATGGAATTCAGAACTATGAGACACATTCAAAAATGGTGACCATTTGGAAAAAGGAAAAGGAAAAAAAAAGTCTCAGGAAAGAGGATAAAAATAGAAGGCATGATAACTCTTGTGTTGCTGTTCAACGGCTGTCAAAAGCAGGGTCAACAGCAAGCAGGCGACTGCATCCTGGGTCTCTAACTGTCCATTGCTTCGCTCTCTTGCCTGCACCCCAGAAGAGCCAGCACTGTTCTCAGGGGTGCCTTGATACAATCCTACCAGGGGCAAAATCACCAGGCCAGGCAACGATAGCAAAGCATAATGGAAGAAGTGCTGGATGTTTACAACAACCCATCACAGGGTCCAGAACCCCATACCTGCTCATCCTATTCTAGACACTGATCCAGTGCTCTGGTTCTAGCACTGTCCAGCCTAGGTCCAAGCCACCCTAAAGGGTTATCCTTGATGGAGTCAGCCAATTGAAAAGTGCTTCCTGTTGTGGATAGCAGAAATCCTTCGATTTATGTTGTGATTTTGAGCTCTCCCTTCTTTTGAAAATTCTCACAGGAGCAGACCCTAAGACAGGCTGGATCCATAAGGACATACTTAGCAATGGGCCTGCGTGCTACCTCCTGAGTAGCAGAAGGCAGAGGAAAAGGAACCACTTTGTCATTGACGAGGATCTTGGCAGGGTATGAAATTCCTGCCTGCTAAGCACTCTTATGAGAATTCTCTAGAATTCAAGGACCTTGGGACATGTCACCCTCAGGATTAGCTTCACTTTCGAAGCTACATATTTCTACTCCCTGCCCCAGCTGGTTATGGTCAGCTGGAGAACTGTCCCCGTCGTCCAGGGGGAGATGCAGATCCCAGACTCACTATGGCCATCAGATCCCAATGGTAATACCAATAATTAGAATTTATTAAAATTTTCTCAGTGCCAAGCAGGTTTCTAAGAAGTTAACATCTATTAATTCATTGATCTCCATAACAAGTTTAGGTAGGAACTATTACCACTCCTATCTTACTAATGAAGATACTGAGGTACAGAAAGGTTAGGTAAATTGTCCAAGGTCACACAGCTGATGAGCAAGGAGCTGGGATGCAAAACCAGGCAGTCTGACCCCAGAGGCTGTGCTCATAAAAGCAGTGGTATGTAGTCTCAAATAAAACTGACTTGTTTATATGTCACTAAGCCCACATCCCCTATGCATCATCCTTGCACCTGGTGGATGGTGCCCTTTGGCTTCAAGGTTCTATGTACAAAGAAAGGATGCCAAGAAAGTGTGCACGATATTCTAAGAGGTTAGTGACTAACACTTTATTAAAGTTGCCTCCTTCTGCCACAGCCATGTTCTAAAGGGGACAACGTTCTTGTGGGTTTTAAGCTCAAAATGGAAGGTGGAAGGTTTTGGCTGGGGTAGGGTTCTTCTAAATCTTTTTTTAAATTACCCCACTCTGAAGGCTAAGTACTCTACCTTCTCAAGCACATCAGAACTGCTCTTCGTGAAAACGTCTTTAGCCTGGAGAATAACACACATGCCTTTGTTTGGAGCGCCCCCTAGTGATCAAAAACAGATTGAGCTCTAGCGGGAGATAAACGTCCCTCCTCAGGCGCAATGATCTGGGATGAGACGAAAAGGAGCTGGGAAAACCAGAAGAAGGAACCTGTCTCCTCATTCCGTTTTCAATAGCCGTCTCTGAGAAATTTTGCCTAGAGCTAAAATTAATTATAGTAAAAAACACAAGAGAAGAACGAAGCTCAAATATTGTCATGGCGATGAATTAGAGTTCATTTGTTATTCTTTAAAGTTTTCCTTTAAAATATTTCCTTTAAAAATATCAAAACATTTCGAAAGTACAGTTAACCATGTGTCCCTTGTGGAGGAGTAAGGACTGATGTACTTTTCATCATCTTTAGACAGCGTCCACCGCAGCTTAATGCTGCATCTTGGTGGGCTGATGTTGAGAGAGGATTATTCCCAGCTCCCGCTACTCCTCTGCCCCCCTCCGGCTTCTAGGGGAAGGGGACGGGGAGTGACACGTAAAATCCCCCAACAGAGGGACATAGCAGTGACAACACATGCCCTGCCGCAAGAGCTGGGCAGGGGAGAATGGGTCTGACTCCGACCTCTGACCGGCAGGGAGAGCGCATGTTGGGGTTGCCCCTGCAAGTCACACTGCACCAGTTATGACTGTCCTTTCCCACTCCAGCCGGAGGGCAGAGCAGGATCAGGGCAGAAAAGATCTGCACGTATTCTACGTGGACCTTCTTGAAGTCTGTCTGCGGCACTAGGAAGTATGATGAGGCTAACCTGAGGTGGAGGCTGCGGATACCAACATGAAGAGCCCAGCCGGCAGCAGCTCTGGCCCGAGGATTTGCTCTGCTCCGGTCAATGATGGGAACTAAAACCCGATATCTGATCTTCTTGGTTCTACCAGAGATCTTTCCAAAGCTAGCTTTCCCTTTACTCCATCTGCGGCCACAACCTGAACAAAGCTATGGTCTCTGCCCTTAAAACCAAACTGTCTTCGTCTCCAGTGCATGCCATGCTCTGTATCATCGAACCAAAAACATCTAATAAAGACAGCGCAGAGCCCACCCTGCACATGTTAGGACAAAACATTGCGGTCTTCTCTTCACTTGTAGGGAAGGAGTCACCTGAAAGACATGATTCTCCTCTCAATCAAGCAAGGGAACATAACTGCCTACAAGTTTTTGCCCGAACTGTTAGCAGCCTCCTAGAATGCTCTCCTTTGGAAGCCTTCTCTTTCAGAATCCTCCTTGCTATCTGCTGGAGTGAGGATAGGAAAGGCAGAGATAAAGGGAAAAAAGATGTCCAAGAGGCTGAAGGACCCCTACCACTAAGACAGAAGTCTCAAAGACACCTCTCAAGATATAACTCCAGAAGTGGCTATGTAAAAGAAAAAGTTGAAAAATTATTCTATAAGATTCTACTCACCTAATAAATACATATCAAGAATCAGCTCAAACTTCCCGAGACAGGCTTCATCCCCCATCCCAACAATGCTGGCTCACTCTGACCCCATTTACCACTCCTACTCATCCATGTATTGCTGTGACACGTTTTAATTATTTATATATATGTTTAAACCCTAAAGCACATTATTATTATTGTTTCTATAGTCAATATTCATTTAGACTTTCCATTTCCAGGGCATTCTTTCCTGCATTTCTATGTTAAGACATAAGGAAATACTAGATGTAGGGATAGTTGTGCCCCATGTAAAAGGCTTTCATGACAGCCTAAGGAAAAATAATTGGGCATGAGAGTCAGGAGATGTGGGTACCAGATAAAAGCTCACCTGCCATGAACAGCAGGCGAATCTCACTTAACAAGGAGGCAAGCTGGGCATCTTAGAATGTTCCTACTCTCTGCAGGGCCTGGATGAAGGCTACAGAGACCCCCTGAGGAAATCTTAAGGCCCCCTGTCTTGGTCCTACAACTTCACACTCTGCAGGCTGATAAGCAGAGCTGGAACGTAACTGGGCGTCCCAGTGACTGGTCATCTGAGTTCGGGGGGCGGAGCGAGGAGACTGGCTGGGAGTCGGTGCTGTGGTTTTGTGCCATCTGGTGGCTGATTCTGCTCCAGCTTCACTAATGACTGGAATCTCCCCGCTAGTTACACCCAGATGGAGCAAGACTAGAAGTGATTAGGACTGGGGCTTTGCTGCACTTAAAATGGAAAAAGGGAGTGTCTGATCAGAATGAACCAGAGCACAGCAGCAACGAGGCAGAATATAGAAGATCTAGTTCCGGGGAACAGGCACAGGCAGTATCTGCCCGGGAGTTCATCCTGACTGAACCATGCAGGAGTCTCAGTCACTGGTAATCTCTTCACCAACATCCCCCAAGGGTCCCTCAGGTGGAAGAGATCGGCTGGGGCTGGGTGGACTGGCTAGGACTGGCCAGAGCTTCCTGCAGGGCACCCCAGCCTGCACTGAGACCTCCTGAATGCTGTGTGGCTAGGACTCGGAGAATTTCAGTTAGGTTCCTTCGAGCCTCTGGTCACAAGATTTTTGTCAAACAATCGACACATAATCTTGTTTCACATATATTTCTGTTTAAAGGCAGCTGATTTAATATATACTGTTGATTCATTAACACTGAGCTCACAGCAACAGCACGGTAACTCATGCCTGAACTAAGTTTGCCTAACACACGTGTTTTCTCCGTAAGGCACATCACGGCCTCGTGCACTTAGGAACACCGGCCAGCGCTTCAGCGCTACACCTGGGGGCCTTTTTAAACAACAAAACCACCAGCACAAAATCTTGAAAAAGTGGTCCTGACTGAACCACGAAAAGAACACTTATTTACAACATGAGAGCTGAAACAAGAAGGCGGAGGATGGCCTGGTTGCACCTCATGTGCCTGTTGAGCAACTCAAAATTTTTGCCCCTGTGTGCATGTCTGCAAACGACTATGAAAGCACCATGACGATTGATTTGGGGTTACACATAAATCTTAGTGAATAGATGAATTTGCAAATATAGAATCCATGAATAATGAAGACTGACTGTATATTTCAAGCCCCTGTGAATTTAAAATTCTCTATAATCTATACCTTTCTTGCAAAGCCAATTCTACTTCTCTTTCTCCATGAGACATAAACATTGGCTGTGACAGATTATTTGCAGTTTCCCAAGCACACATTGTTCTTTCATCTTTAACTGTTACTGTGAACCATACATTTTCTCTCCATCCTCTTGGGACAACTTACAACTCTCACATTCCCCCATCACTGTCTGTCACCGTGTCATGGGGCACTGGGTGATGTTCCAATAATAATATTAACAGTAATTGTAATATCATCAAAATAGCATCTAAATTCATGGTCTGCTTACTATGTGCCAGGCACTGTTCTGTATGATTTATAAGTGTCTACTAATTTAATCCACACAACAATCCTATTGATAGAGACAACTATTACGCCCCATTTTAAACATAAGAAAACTGAGACATGAAAATGTCAAGTAACTTGACCAAGTCACTGAACCTGTGAGGGGGACAGTCAGGAATCACCCCTAGGCAACCTGAATACAGAGCCAAACCTTAATCCCAATGTCACACTCTCACAGTAATTGTTGAACTCTAGTAGCATGTAGACCAAGATGTTTTCTTCTGCGGTATGGGAACAGGGATGGGGATGGAGACGGAGGGAGAGATATATAAATACATATCTCACCTCATTCCCTGACATCTGTATTTGAGAAAATATGTATTAAAATGACACCAAGCACTGAATATGTAATATGCATAATTATACTTGCATAACTATGCATAATTATCTTATATTATCCAAGAAAATAGAAAATCCTCTAAAAATGTGAACATGAATCTGTATTAATCATGTTTTTTTTTTTATTTTTTGTATTTTCTGATGTTTTGCGATCCTGAGTCCTTGCTGACATTGAGGGGACTGCCCTTCCCAGGGTTAGCTCATCCCGAGAGAGAGAAAGTGTGGTTTCACATGCAAACCAACCAATCCCAATAATGAACCCCAGCAATCTCCTTTATCAGGTTTTGCACTCTGGGCCACTATCCCCCTGCCCCAATCACCACAGGGCCAGGTACCAGACCCCTAGGGACAGCCCCTATGCCCCAGAGCCACTAAAATGATTCAAACTAAGCTGCTTACCCTGCCTTGCCTTGCCTTTCCCGTGAAAGCCACAATGTTTTCTTTTGCCCATGTTTTCCCCTCACTCCCTCTGCCTCCTGACTGGCCTTGCTGGTTCCCCATGTGGCCCCTGTGCAGTGTGACACGCTCCCTGTCTTGGTAACGATGAGTAATAAACTATCTTTTCAATAGCAATCATCTCCAGATGAGGTGCCGGCCTCACCAAACCTGAAGACAATCAAACCTACGTTGTAAAAGAGAATCTTAATTCTAAAATAATGTTTTTCCCATTACTTTTTTCCACCTTCACATTTTAGTCAGTTTTTAAAGACAATCTGAAAATGTTAAGGGAAATGCTTATCCAAACTTTTCATATTAAAGCACATTATATTGTTCAGAAACAGTTTCTTCTAAAAATGAGTTTATTTTAGCCCAAGTCAAGCTAAAAGAAAGGAAAAAAAGGCAACCGGGGGGAAAAAAGCCTTTTCCAAAGTTAACATCTGCCTTGGTTCAAGAGGGATCAGAAAAATGAACCACAAACATCTCCTTTTTAATGCTTGCCCAATAGACGGGACAAAAGTAAAATTCACAAATAGAGAAGCTATCAATTTGACATCAAGACAGACAAATTCTGAAGGGTCAGTGGCCAGTAACACAACTCTTCTGGGAGTATTAAAACCATTTTGCACAGTTCTTGGTCATTATAATCAACAGGGTATGGTTCGTATACAGGCATTTCCCCTGTTTTCAAAACAAAGTCATTTTTAAAATGAGGATCTGCCCTCTAGTACCTTGAGAAATACATGAGCCCTTCCTCAGAGGTTCCAGTAAGAATAGTATTGTCCCAGACAAGCCTAACCTCCTCCTCCCCCAGGGGACCTACAAAGGCATGTCCATTTTGAAACCAGAGAATCATTGACTCAGAGATCTTAGAAGATTAAGCCGCTTTGTTTTAAGAGCAGGTGCTTTTCTGTGTTATGATTAACCATACAAACCATTAAGCCACTTTAGATTGAGATTTCAGAATTATTTCATCAGAAAAATCTGCTCTGTTGGGATGCTGTGCTGAGAAGGAATGTGAGACCCATCTGCCTCCTCAAAGGTGCTGCACTTTATTATCCTTTAACAAACTGTCCTCCCTGCCTTGTTGGAGCAACGGCCTCTTCAACTTTGGAAAACTTAAAAAGCTGCCTATGATTTCCATGATACATGCTCTTGAAAGAGCAAGGAAGGGAAGTTCCATTTCCTAGGTGTATATGCCATTCCAAGTGCTGTGCCGGTTACTAATATATGGTCTTGCAAACTCTCAACAACCTTGAAATAGAAGAGACCCTGCCCAGGTTCACAGCTGAGGAACGAACACCCCGATAGGTTAAATAACTGGCCCATGGCTTGTAAGTAGGAAAAAGGGAATTAAAATCTGGGCCCACTCAACTCCATACACATCATTTAACCTTTCGCGGGCACTGCCTCCTTGGGAGACGTGAAATGAGAAATAGCAATCTTCACGGTATGAATTGAACTTTTCTTCAAGGAGATCCAAAAGATGATCCAAAATCTCAAATTGCTCCTGAAGGAGTTAGCAGGAAGGAGTTTAGGAAGGCGTTAACAGGCAAGATCATTCCTCTTTTGGAAGCACAGAGAAAATTCTACACCAGGTCTGTTTACAGCATCTCGAGCTTTTGCAGCCAGACTTGAGGTTACTTGGCCAGCTTTCAGCGTTTTTGCATGACGGTCTCTAGATGGCGCAATGAGCGCGTGGTTCCCTTTACTGAGGCTTGTCTATTTCTGGCTCACTGGGCATTCAAAGTGAAAATCTCTGCTTGTCAAAGCCGTTGGATCATTTCTAGCATTACGAACCACTACTAAGAAGTCTTTCCAATTTCTCAACTCTCTGATGCAAGATCGTGGCCTGGGAGAAGTTTCAGAGGAAGGACTAAATTTGAAAACCTAAAAGAGAACCATGGAAAAATAAAGGAAACCAACACTCTTTTGGTTATTCTCTGTTCGAAGTCTTCGCTTTTTCTAAAATGACTTTTCAAGACCTTGGAGAGGAGGCCACAGAAGTGCTAAAGGCCTTAAAACTGCATAAAATTAACTTTCAATTTAAAAAAGTACACTGTTCTTCATAAAGTACTCACAAAGCAGAACCCTCAGCAGACACTGAAAACTGAGAGAGAGAGATGCTCTAATACCAAACTATGTAAGGAATTAATAATCATGTCAAGACAGATGGAGCTACATTGAGAAAAACCACTCAGAGTCTGGCTCATGGAATACTCTGGTGATTTCACACAAGACCAGCGCATGAATAAAAAGGGAGATGCTTCACACCTCCCATCCTCATTATGCATGTGTACTATACCTGGAGACCTGTGATGACCTGAGTTCCACCAAGTGTTCATCCCCTAGTTTCCCTCTCTCCTCCATCCCTCTCACACATGGCCAGAAGGAGAAAGGACACTGTACATTCTGGGATCCAAGTGCCCCTGACAAAAACCACTAGGATCTGGGGCAGAGACACAATGAGTCGCAGGAGTAGAACAAGTAAAGAGCTAGAGTTTTGCATTTTCTATGTGGTTCAAAGGCACCAGAAATCCAGGTAGTAGCAGAAGGAGGAAGATGAAATGGCAGTAACTCGGCCATACCCTACACCCAGGTTCTCCACCAGGACAAATGGAATTAACTGGAAGCATTTTGAAATGTGCATGCCTTGATCTCTTCCTGGGCCATTTGGATATGACTTCAGGGTAAGAGAGACTGGGTGATTTTGCAAAGCCTCCCAGGTGATTTGGATACACCTTGCTCAACACACAAAAGCAAAACCTGGAAGGAACTGGGGGTGAGGGAGAAGGTGAGCCCCATCCACACCGCCTCCACGAAATCCCAGGTGAACAGGCTCTGCCAACACGCAGGTGGGTGAGTGTGGGCCAGGGCTACCCAGGAGCCTCGATCATCAACACCTACCAAGTACAGAGACCTGTCACCTGGTCCATCAGTTGGGAAACTTTTTGTGAAAATTTTAAAAAAACAGATCCAACTAAAAGATCAAATGGAATGTCAAAGTCAAAATACGGAATATGATGGCATAAAAACGATGTCATCATACCTCTGCAAAGCAAATTGCAAAGCTGAATACAATGTCTGACAAGAATTCTTATTAGAAAAGACATGTCAAGATTATCACTACAAAAACAAGAACTTAGATTGTCAGTTTGGCTTTTTTATTTTTGAGTTTAAGAAACTCTATTGGAGAGGTTCAAAAAAACGGTGACTGATCCACTGCTGGTTAAAGTGGAAGTTACTCAATGTTTGTGGAGAGTAATTTGGTAATATCAAATTGCTATGGAAATGACAGTTCCACAAACTCATTCTAATAACGTGATCACAGGCATGCATAAACCCTGGGCAGCCAAGATGTTCATGACAGACTTAATTGGTAAGTTTGAAACATTGAAACTTTCAGTAAAAGGGCTTGGTTAAATAAACTGTAGTACATCCAAATAACGAAAAGCTCCTCAGTAATGGAAAACAATACATGTTAACCGACGTGGAAACATTTTCAAAGACAATTCCCATGAAAAGACAAGGTTTCCCAAATAACACATAAAGCAAGTACAAAATTGTATAAATAGTAATGTGTGTGTGTGTGTGTGTATTCCAGGAAAGAGTATTGCAATTGTAAAATAATGCCTGGTGATTTCTAATCACTGAAGCCAAAATCTCATTTATGTCATTTATGATGGAGGTTAAAATGGAAACTCGATTTTACACCTGCAGAATTTGAGATTAATTAGCCCAAGGTCACACAGAAATATGATGATAAAGGCAGGAATGAAACGCAAGTAGAAACAAAAAGAACAGATTATATTCAGGACAAGCTGTGTTCTGATGTACAAACTGAAAAAAAAGAAAATCTAGGAGATTTAGCATTGGTCGCAAGACAAAACTTTTAGGAAAATATAAATTGCATAAATCTCATCATGATTAAATTTCAGGAGACTCTCAATTTGATTTTGATATGAAATCGATGTATGTAAGTAATCTAATCACTAACCCAATAATAAGATTCATTCCACAGTTGCCTTCATCCATTTAATTCAAATAGAACCTTAAGCATCTTCTGAAGTAGATTTAATGAAGTCTAGAAATATTCCAGGCTAACTACTCTTGGTTACAGTTAATCAGAACTGCATAAACAAACTTAGTATTAGTCACACTTGTGCAAGTTATTCCATTTCACTGCAGCCAGAAGAGATTTTCATGTGATCCTGTTTAAACCAGCTAAACATCTGGAAAATGTGGAAACTATTCTGTAAGGCGCAAGAGGACCACACGCTCGGAGGAGACATCAGTTACGTGGCTGAGGTCAGACCCGAGGATGTTGGAAGGAGAGAGCTTACTGGAGATGGCTTACTTACAATGAAGCCAAGTTTTTTATAATCCCGCGTGTACATGGACTTGCGTTTCTCCATGCTGCCACTGCTGTTATTAGGTTCAGACTCTGCATCAAAAGCAATTCTTCGAAGTTCAAATATGATGTCCCTCTGAGCCTGAAGGCGTTAAGGAGAAAAACAGAGGGAGTGAGCTGCTTTCATTGTGTGATATTACATATATTCCCTTCTTTCCCGGCGTCAAATGAATCACTGTATTCAGGCAAAAGGAAAACAGATAAAAGACAATCAATGTTCTACGTTACAGCTCTGCCTACTTTTCCTCCTCCTGCCACTCTCCCCGTTGGTCAGCCCTGGCTTCATTCCGTAATTATCCTCACAGCCAAGTCATCTGTAATACTCTGTCAATTGTCTAGTGAAGTTGTAAATGGAGCCCCAAATATAATGGGAGGCTTGTGATTGGAGAAGGCCAACCTGGAGAACCTGGGAGGACTGCACTGTCCAGACTAAGCGAGAGGCACACAAGGTTTATGAACAATATTCAAGTGACAAGGGATCCCTGACTCCACTAAGAAGTGACTTCATGAAACAAACCCTTAAAAATGGTTAAAATGGTAAATTTTATGTTATGCATATTTTACCACCATAAGAAAAATATATTTTAAATAAATAAAAGGAAGGATTTCCAAACAAGGAGGGCTGTTCCACATGAAGATGCATTGCCTTCTATCTCTGGAAATGGTAAGATGACAGAGTCATCTCTCTGGGAGAGACTTGGCCTTGCCATAAGTCCGGGGCACATTAGATGGCCTCTCAAAGCCTCTCCATCATTTTCAAACGCGTGGCCTAGCGCCATGAATGAAGTGCTACAGCAGTTACACACTTCACATGTGCAGTTCACATCTGTGATAGATCAGGCCCTCACGTGCCAATAATGAATGTTTTCCTTTCCAAAGCTGCAGCGCTGTTTAAGTTGAAAATGTGCTACAGCAGGGCTCCCAGCTGTTTCCTCTCTGTCCTCACACAGTAAAGTTCCCCAAAAGCCCTTGGATAGAGACATAACTTCTCATGCACAACTACCAGAGACCTAGAGAGAATTACAGCAAACAGCCAACTGACAAAATGCAAGCTCAGAAATCAGGTGTAACCTGGGACCCCCATCCCCGGCACTGATCACTGGAGAATGGAAATTACCTCCTCAACCTGCAGAATGAATCTCACACAAAGCTACCAAGTGGCCCTCGTTGTCTAGGAACTTGACTCCAAAACTGTTACCATTGTGGGTATTGGGGCCAAGGGCCAAGGTCTGTGGCCATGTGACATCAAGCTTTCTTATCCCATAAAGGAAGAATATGTGTGTGTTTGATGCATAATAAAAAAATTCATTTACTTTGTTCTCTAATCCTAGATTCACCTAAATTTTAAATCCGTTCCCCCAAGTTATGAGATGATACTAAGACAATGAAATCATCATCTAAAACCTCCTGGTTTGGGAGTAGCCAGAGAAAAGACTTTTGATGACACTTTCTCTCCCTCTTGTGCTTTTACTGCTGTCTAGTGAGCACTCACCTGGTCCTGGGGGTCCATCTTGGTCATCATCCTATCTTCCAGGAGGTTAAAGGTAAGCACTTGAAGCACATACAGCTGGTGTGCCATTTCATTGTTGATGGCCCGCTGAGCTCGGATGACATGCTGGGGAGATGGTTCACAAATGAAATTTAAAAAGAAAAGAAAGAAAAAGCAAACAACAAAAGTTAACCTCCATCCTTATGAAAGTAGAACCTCAGAAGTCTTCATCTGGAGGCACGAGGGGTGTAGGTTGGTGGGACCACCCTTCAGAAGAAACATGAGGACACAGGTGACTTTGGATCTTTCCTTTACATTCTAGGGCCCAGTAAGGTTCCTGATCTCTAGGCCAGAACCAGGAAAAGACCTACTGTGTGCAGGGGGAAGCGGAAAAGGGGAAGGCACTGGAAATGCACTGGTGAGTGCGGCCTATAAAACCTAAAGAGAAGGTGTGCCTGAAATGAGAGTATCTTGGAGAGAACCGTGGATTTCTACAACAGAAGCATTTCTTGCATCCAGTAGAGGAATAAATAGTGCATATGTATCACGAGCAATTTTGCCATTATCTTAATCTACAACTGTCTCTGACAGGTGATCCCACTTCTAAATGGGGAAAAGTTTTAGAAGCAACACACAAAAGCAAAGTGCCTATCAGGTTTGTAGTTAATTCACTGTGGAAACTATACAGGGACCACCACCACCACAACAATGCAGGGAGTGAATTGATATGCATTGTTTTACCCGCCTGTTAACAATTAAATGAAAAATAAAAGGACTCTTCCCAAAATGGAACAAACAGAAAAGGAGCGGCAGGAGACTAGATATGTGGGCCTTTGCCCCCAGTCAGAGCTGGGTCTGAAATGAGATTCGACACTTGGGCCTAACATACATCCTCTTTGGCAGAGACCATGGTTGTGCCATAAAAATGCCAAACAACCAGTCACTGTGGTGAGACAACCATTTAAATCGTTATTTTGAATGTGTGAGACCCGACCATGCCTTGATGCCTGAAAGAACTTTCTCTAGGTGCCCCTCAACCCAGCATGCATCTGGACTCCACACTGGTTGTGATCACCATGCTCAAATAGCCAATTAAAGAAAGACGAATGGGGAGAAGAATAAAGAATAGAAGGAAGTGGCTGAACCAAAATTATGGGGAGTGGGAAGCTAGGCAATGGGATTGAGGGTGGAATAAAACCCCACATCCTTCAATCTTAAGAACACAACGTTAATTCATAGCATACTTTTAGTATCCAAAGTGTATGGGTAGTAAAGTATATAGGTATCTATTTTATTAGCAACTCGAAAGTATCTGCACCCCAAGTTTCTGCCAAGAATACCAACCTTGAACTTCCATCCATGAAGGTCTCATAAAAGAAGTCCCACTGAAGCAAATTGATCTTTCAGACATAGTGGCTATAGTCATTCCACCCACCCCATCTCTGGGCATTCTAACTCTGACAGCCACACCAACAACAGGCTAAGACCGGAATTCAACATATCTAATCCTTCATCTCCTCACTCTCCTCCCCTTGCACAAACACCTTCACTGAACTACACATTAATATTGTAGCTTCCACTTCTATTGAGAGTCAGTATAAAGAATAACCATATTATAAATCCTTCTCCAATTTCTACAAAACCATTCTTGGACCTACAATCTATTAGAATGCTCTACCAACACCCATTTCAGATTCCAGTTCCAGGGGGAAAAATACGTCATCCCTGAAGAACCTGGGGTACCTCTTTTATCAAACAATGAAAATTACATTCATATGGTTCCTCTTTATCCTTGACAGCCAGGAAGTTTAAAATCAAACTTGATGACAAACTGTAGTCGTTACTATTGGCTTTCAGGTCTAAAATATTTATTTTGCTTGCCCTTATAAGGTTTTTAATTTTTAATGGCCTCGTCGTATTGGAATGTGTGTGTGTATGTGTGTGTAATTGTAAGCTTGGAGAATCACACAAGCAGAAATCATTTTTTCGGTAAGCAGGGGAATCAATCACATGCATTTCTTTCAGCCTTTGGTTAAAAGTCAAGTAGCAGATAAGGCCTCAGGAAATCTTGCTATTTGATTTATTTCTAAACATTCGCAACCTAACATGTAGGGCTTCTTTTCCACCAAGGTTTTGAGTTGTGTTCGCATTGCAGTTCCTGAGTGGGTTCCTTGTACATCTTTCCTGCCTTTCTCTTGCAAAGGGACCCAGGAAAATGAGGGTCAAAATTTCAGGACTTCTCTCTGAGTCTGATCTGTTTCAAACTAGCTCCCTCATTGAAAACAGTGTCAGCTCATACTGGTGGATTTTTCAGTCCTGCAGCCCCTGATTTCCTAAAAGGCAAGGATGAAGCTATAGTAAAGTCTAATAAACCTACCCACTGAGTGAATTCCAGCCTTTCCTGCCAGAAGGTCTTCCTCTCTAGAACACTTCCAGAGACTCCTCCCTCAATTCTATGAGGCCATTCCTGTGGGAAAGCCGTGTTTACTCCAGTTTTTTTTTTTTCCTCCTTGCTAGTTCCTACTGCTTCACCACAGAAGCAAGTCACAGAACAAACTACAAACTGAAGCCAAAAGAGGAGACAAATAAATACACCAGGCCATTCCTCCCCACCAAGTGTTCACAGCACAGAGGTACTCACTGTTAAAATGATGGAACGCAGTTGCTTCTGAGCCAAAATATTCGCCATCTCCTGTTGAAGAAAAACACACCCACACAAAAGCTTAGGTTAGAAAAGATGTGTTTCAACATGGTCCAAAATGACTTTATCCTGGGGTGTGCTTCGTAACTGGATATCAGCAGTATTTCTTATGAAATAACGGACTCAGACAGTAGTATTCAACTTACTGTTCGAATGTTCTGTTTAGATAACAAAGCCATGTCGAAATGCAAAGGAAGGAAATCTGGGACTTGTAAATTTCCTTTTTTTTTTTAGGAATTTCCTCCTTCCTGGAAAAGGTGAGTGCTGCATAAACATGAAACATTCCAGATGAAAGCAATGGCTCTCCATGAGAAAGGCTCATCGGCTTTTATTAGACTATATTGTGCCTTTAATTGGCAACAAATGCCTGCACCGAGGAGATTCCAATACTAGAGAACCATCATTTTAAAGATCTAAGTCTTCTAAAGACCATTTCATCTTCATCTGTGCAAAACCAAAGAGGGCATAGTAGACACCCAGGGCTTAGTCTATGCAAATGAACTGAGTAGAGTTTTAGCAAAGGACAAATATCTGGGCAGTTGCTAAGCTCTAGGGTCCACACTCAGTATTGCTAGGCCTCATTTCTGCAAGTTGTGCTTTGGTCTGCCCGACTGGCAGAGATTTGCAGGTGAATTTATTATGTGAAATGATTCATAGATGCCCTTTCTCAATATTGACAGACATTAAAGGAAAATTTAATCGTTGAGCACAATCTTGGTGCAAATATTCCAACGCAAAAATACTGCTCATATTCAGGAAGATACTTAAACGTTGTCTTTTGCTGGGGGTATTTATAATGCTGCTGCTCTTAATGAGAAGAGAGGAAAGAAACTAAGCCACGATTTAAAAACACACCCATGAATTCAATTAAGGTCACAAAAAACTTGCAGACAGCAAGGAGAACCCAGAAGACAGGGAGGAAGGATGAGGGGACACACAGGCAGGGTTGGACAGGAGCAGAATGGGGCGCAGGGCCCGCTGTGTGCTGATGAAGGAAACGTGGGGACTTACAGTCAGAGGACAATCAAGGATGTCAACACTGCTCTCTACACCAACCTAACGGCGTCATGGCCACCACAGAAAGGAAAGCAAGCAGGAGAGAAGAAGGGATGGAAATTCAGAGGATCTGTTAGAGGTTATAGCTTTATTTTAACGCCCCTGCTGACCCACCGCATTGAAGAGAAAAGTGCATAAATACGCTAGTGTGATCCAAAAAAGCTAGATGGCATTAAAGTCAAAATCCAATATTAGGTCCTCTCCTAACCTCTTGAAAACAAGAGGGCAAAGACAGTGACACATTCGGAAACAAGTTAAATGGCAATCCAGAAAGAACTTGCCTTCCACGGTGCATAGAAAGCCGTGCTTTCTTCCCGATCAAAATAGAAAGGTCTCTTTTTTTTTTTTTTCTTGAACCAGATGAAAAACAAAAGGCTCAGAGGACCCTATAATTCTTTATTAATTTCTTTGCTTTTATTAAAATGAAATTATTGCTTAATTGACAAACCAAAAACAAGAAAAAATATTCTTTGTGCCCATATTAGCCTATTGATTTATAAAATTTTAAAATAGGTTAGAAGGGACAATATATTTCCAACATCTGCCACAGCACTTATTGCACTTATCTGCTTATAGTACTTATCTTCTGCGTAAGGCTATGGGCATCTCAGGGGCACAGAGACCAACCTTTTCATCGTTGTATTCCAAGCCTAGAGCACAATGCCTGGCACAGAGTAGACAATAAATACTTGCTAAAAGAATAAATGAACATTTTCTACTACATTCCTAAGAGATAGGAGCTTGATCAGAGAGAAAAGAGAAAAATCCTTGTCCACATCATGGATTTTTTGTCCAGGACTAGGGGATGGTTTAAGTAAACTCTTGAATCCATAAAGAATATTTCATACCACTAAGATGAAATCAAAGTATAGAGAGAAATAAATATGGATCTATAAATACTGACATGAAAAGATGTCCACAAAATCTTGTTTAAAGGTAGTTGAAAAAAACCAGTGCATGTATGTGATCATGTCTGGTGAAAACATGATGTACATAGGAGAGTCTTTGCATAGAACAAAGTAGGAAGCAGGACTGTGAAAGTCACACACTGTGAGTCATTGCAGGGGTTCCCTCTCTCTGGGAATGCAATTCTACGAGTTTTAAAACTTCTTCATTTGGAATCCATACTTTCTGATTTTCCCACCAAATTGTACTAAAAAGGTTTTTTGTAATAATGCTTATCAAAATCATAAACATCTATAGAGAAATTTTGAAGGGATCTTGCCAACATGTTTGCCATGAGAATAGTAAAATAAATAACGGTGAGTAGTTGTAAGGAAAAGGATCCAGATAAGGGGGCTTACCAATGTGTTTGGCCCCAGGTTGGAAAGGAAATTTGAAATACAATTTTTTCTCTAGAGTATAATTTATCTGATGTCTTATGGCTTTAAAAGATAAACCAAAAAATAGGTGTTCCTGTAAATCCAATAAACAAATGTTTAGATTATGTTTTAACGTAATTGGAGTGAGAAAATGGACTTGGTGTCTTTCAGGCTTTGGGGAGTTCCTTACTAGGCAAATACAGGAGAATTCTGCAGGTGATGCCTCCTTGACTGGCATTCAATAGGATGCTTTGCAGACAAGAGCAAGGAGGAGGTTGGCATTCCAGCTCCAACTCTTAGCAGCTCAATAATCTGGTCAAGTTCTTTATTCCCCTTGATTCTCAATTTCCTCATTTGTAAAATGGAAATAATAAGGCTTTTTACTGATATGAGAATTAAGTGAAATAAGACCTAAAACACTGAGCCTGGTACATGGTAAACTCTCAAAAAATTATTACTGATGACAAGCTTTGGTAAATTTTCCTATTTGCCCAAAAAATTCAGAATTTTTAATTTTTCAGAACAAAAGCCAATAACAATTCACATTACATACAGCCACCCAGGTAATATCACCAATTAGCTTGATCTTTTGCTTTGCAGGCCTCCACTGACCTTCAGAAAATAACATCAAACTTTTCTTCACTATGAACTTGAAATTATTTATTTAGAGTTTAACTCTCTCTTAACTCATTGAAAAATTTTTTTAATTAAAAATCAAAATCCTCCTTTTGTCTTCACAAACAACAGTCATTAATTCATCTTAAATTCAACACAGTTTATAAAGCCAAAGCTAATTTTCTATGGGCAAGTAAGTGCCTTGTAACAACTTTTATTTCAAAGACTAAATTAGTCAAATAATGGTCTGTCGATTTTCTCCTCAATTATATACACTCTATCATTCTTAGTTGGTTTGTTTACTCAAATAGTTTAATGTTATTAGACTACCCTTTGTGGTTTATTATTATTAGAGCAATTTATGTGCAAATTGTGTCATGTCAGTCTCATATTGCCTAATTTTCAAAAGAAGATTTGATTCACAGAATCCAGACCTAAAGTTATATTCATATTGCATTATATTTTCATTGTTATCACCAACCTGGAGTCAGTACAGATTGACCCCTGATGCCCTATTTCTCCATAGTCATTCAATTTCGATTCTTCAGATTAACAGTAATTCTTGATACAACAGTAAGATGCAAGGTGTATGCATCTTACTCATGTCTAGACGCAGTGACCCAAGTGGGTAAGCATGAGCTTTACATTTCCTCTAAGCCAGCCTCTTCTTCCACAAATGGGGAAAGGAAACTCCCGAGAGGTCTGACTGTCTACACTCAGCTACCATGTGGTTTGGCCAGACGTCATTGGTCTGGTCTGTAGAAGGATCAAGCTTCTCCAACACCCATGTCAGGCTTGAGCATGTGCACAATGAGAGCCTCCAGGCAATTTGCTGGGCTGCTGGGAATTATCATGAGCTCAGTATTTAGATATAAATATAAAAGGAGCAGCCCCACTCATGATCCCACCTAAGACCTGCAAAGCCACCCTTAAAAATCCAGCCTGGAGCACAGGCTTGGGGAGGGCAGGCCCTCTTGGCTCCAGCCAACACTAAACCAAAAGCACAGGAAAGTATAAAGTCATTCCACTCATTGTGCAAACGTAGGCCCCAGGAATGAGCAAACAATCCTGAATGGAAAAGAAACCAGAAACCCTCAGATTTAGTCACTGAGGTTTAAAATCCTTGGCAACGAAAAAATAAAATTCTTGCCACAGTGTTCAGTAGCATGCTAGCTTTCTAAATTCTTCTAAAACAATTTATTAGTAAGTGTCATAGAGCTCCCCAGCATACTTTCTAATGGTTGAAAGATTTCATATTTCCACCCAGTTTTTAAATGAAGTGAATTGTGACCAAGGTAACAGACTACATGTTATGTTGATGGAAAAAACATAAATGAATTTTGAGGTATGAGCTATATTCCAAGACATGCAAAATCCCACTTCTTCCACACCCCCCTCTATAAGGATCCTTTCCCTAGCTGAAGAAGAACCAAAGATCTACAGACAAAGAAGAGCATCAAAGGGTAGATTTCACATAGATACATTTAAAGGGCTCCTTACTTTTGTTTACACAGAGGAGAGGAAATGAATTGCTGAGTCTTCCCAGCCACATTCACACAGGGACAACAGAAATATCATCAAGCAAAGAGCCCCTCTGACATATGAACAGTTATCTCAACCAGTGGCAGCAATCTGCATGTTCTCCCTCCTGTCCTTTCACCTTTCCATCTCACACTTCCTGGGCAAAGCATGACACCTCTCAGGGTCTCAGGCTCCTCACCAGGAAAAAGGGGCTAACACCCACTTTGTCCCAGTGTGCATTCAACGAAATGACAGACGGTCACAGGGGCTTCCAACTCTGTTTTTATCACAGCAGCATCACTTTCATCCTTTTATGTTTTGGGCTTCCACATTGGGTTTCATTTGAGGAAAGGGCTCCACCACTGGAACATTCCTAGCATTCTTCCTCAGACAAGGGCTTGCCCATCTCCACCTAGTTCCCACTGGATCTGTGAATGATCCTAGTCTGGCCAGCCAAGCCATAGAGCAGCAGGGAGGCCCAAGGAATCCCCGGGATGGGAAGGAGAGGGTTCTCTCTGCACCAAAAGTTGCCAGCCCTGGGTATAGTCTTAAGACAAAAGAAAGGCAACTTACCTGCCTCCTCTCATCAGGGGCCTTCAAGAAAAGTGCATTAATCACTGCAATGGTATAGGTTTGGATTTCTTGATCTGTCCTGTAAAGACACAGAACAACACAGAAAGTCAGAAAAGGCTACTCCTGAGTCAGACTATGATAAGGCTCATGATCACCTCTCCAAAATATGGTGAGAAAGAAAGGCAGGACCTAGGAAATGCATTCAGCAATGAGAATATATTTCAACCCTCACAAGGCTGGAAACACAGTGGGAGGACATTTACCATCCCTAGCTGGACAATACACTGCTCATTGGAAATCACCCAGAGGGTACAGGTAGCCAGCTGGCTCTCTCCCTTTCTCCCTATTAGGATTAAAAGCATGAGCCCAGAAGTTGCAAATGTGCAAGTGTGCGTGTGCGTGTGTGTGTGTGCATGTGCGTATGTGTATGTGAGTGTGTAATTTTCTTTCTGATGCATGAAGTATATCTGGGAATAGTCTTGGAGGTCCCCACATTGCTGGGCTTATTATAAAGGAAACTGCTTTGTCTCCAGGGCAATGATATTACATATTCTAAAAATCTATTTCTACATAAAAACTTTTTAAAAACAAGAACAGGTATTTATGTTTACAAATTTGCTTTTTACCAGAATGATATCAGAAATTCCAAATGAAGCAAAGATGTACTGGCAGCCGCACAGTAAATAGTAAACAAGAAGGACCCAAGGCATAAACAAAGAGCAGCCTACGAGCTACATTTAGGGATAATTTAGCGACAGGCAGGGCTTAGAACACGGCCTTTGGCATGATGAAATACAAAGCCCGGCGCACCACAGGTCGGCTGTGTGACCTTGGACAAGTTCATGGAGTGTCCCTAAGACACAATTTCCTCATCTGTAACACCTGGCAAGAACATGTTTATTTCAAGGGATTGCTTTTAGGATAAAATGAGGTAATGTATGTAAAATCCTTGGCACAGAGCTTGGCAAATAATAAACTCTCCACTTTGGGGAAGTGCATTGCGAATGTGAAACTATGCCCTCGAGTTTCAGAGAAAAGATACAGACTATAAAGTTAATACATTTCACATTCAGGAAAATGTGAAACTGGTATGATTTCTAAAAAGGTTTCACACAAAATCATCATTTTAGAGCATGTGATAATTCGCCCAGAGGCCACAATCCATAGCTTGTGTGACTTAAAATTTCACATTCTGGTCACCATCCCCCCCTCCTAATGAAGGAAATATCTAATGCACTTTGGTAGTTTATATTATAAACACAACAGTTAACGTTTTTGGTATATTGGGACCTCCTGATTATTCCTGCACCCCCAACCCAAATGGGCCAATCGGGTTTCCTCTTGAGAATTTGCAAATGTGACCTGAGAGATGAGGGCGCAGTCACTGGGAGCTGAGTCACATTAGTGCCAGCCAGTTCGCTAGAGAAAAGGCCTGTTGTGAGGACTCCAGGGAGGCCACAGTCTCTGTCCTCCCCAAGGCTTTGCTGCTTAAGTCATTCTTGGGTTCTACAAAGTACCCCAGTATCCTTTCAATAAACTCCCTGTCCTGGGTAAGCTGGCTCAGGACGTTTGTTGCCACCTGCAGCCCAAATTCTTTAATTTATAAAGTGGCATTGTGCAGGGGGTCCTCCTCAGTCCAGTATCATCGGAAACAACCTTCCTAGTTACCTCAGGGTGGAGAGAAGAGAAAAAGCCCCCAAGACTACTGGCTGCAAGAACCTTGTCTTACAGCTCAAGCCTCTAGAAAAAAATACATACATTATAAAATACAACAGAAGAAGGTCATCGAAATCCCCTTGGGCCTAAGAAAGAATACTGCCTTTAAAAACTCCTAATGAACTATGAAAATAATCATTATATCACAGAAAACACTATTTTAAATGACTAAGGAAAGACTTTGTTGAGAACTTAAGAAAACAAATTATCCTATTATGTCTTATTAAAAGTAAAACTCTACTGACATCTTCCAACTGATCTACCATCAAAACTGAGTGCCTAGTAAGGGTCAGCCACTGGGGACAGATGAGTGCCAAGAATAGGCATGGAGCTCACTCAGGGCTAAGTAACTGCCATTTCAGTGTGATGGGGGACAAGCATGGTACATGGTGTGATTATAAGCCAAATAAAGATTCTTTTTCTGTGTATTTAATCAAACCAATATGAAGCGTTTTCCAAGACACCAAGGAGGCTGCCCACCTGAAGCATTTCCCCTCCCCGTGGTGGGGGCATCAGCACGCTTACCCTTGAAGATGTGGAATCAGCTGGCCAATAGTGATCTCCTGGGCCACCTTCTGGTAGAGGTCGTGGCTATTGAGCACCATCGACTCCAAAATGGCCAAGGACCGCTGCAGGATCGAGATGTCCATGGCTGACTTATTCACAAAACTTGCTATCTGAAAATCCAAGCAGAACACAATTGACTACTCATGGAAAACAGAGCAGAGAAGCAGAGAAGGAAGCAAATCAAGTCAATCGAGGGATTGTTTAAGAAACACCAGACACTGAGGATAAGTACTTGGAATTACAGCAGAAGAGCAAGAAATGCATCAAGTCGACAATGATTGCTCATGACATTATTACAAAGTGCTATTTATACGTTATTTCTGTAATTCAATAATAAGCAATTTTAAAATGGAGACAGCTTAAAGAATTATTCTGTCTGGTTTTTCTGGGATTATTCTTCTGAGTTTCAGCTTTCAGAAGCAAAGGATTTCAGCACATACACTGTAAGGACTCCTGTGTTTCTTTGAGGTGGTAATTTCAACATATCCTAATAGCCATTCCCTTCCATTCCCAAGCTACTCCTTCACTCACACCATCTATGACTTTGATGTTCTTATTATGATCCTGTTTCATTCTTAAGGGACTCACACAAATCACACTTGTCAACACAATTCGATTGGCAACTTTTCAGTCACTGGCTACTTTCCTTGTTATTCCTCAATGAAACACTCTTTGCCCCATTCTTCCAATCTCTTATGGTTAAAATAAATTCTTCTCATCTCTCAAATTTCGCAAACAGGAAAACACTTAAATTAGCAGTGCTAAAAGTTAAAATAATAGTTTAAGCTCTAAAATATAATTCCCGAAGGAATTACCACTGAGGCCTCAAACATAACAAATCACAGTGTAAGAGGGAAGTAAAATAAGAGTTAGAAGAGTGGATCACAGTAACCAAACACACGGGTACCAGAAAGGTTTTATTTTAGAGGCTTCATTAAAAGTTATGACTATCTGTTGACAACTCACACTAAAAGCTTATTATTATATCAACATAATGACTGCTTTCTTAAAAGCTAAATAATTTGGTTCCACGACAAGTTGACATTTGCCGCTTCCCCCTGTTGACACTAATTTTCCCCTTTCTGCTGTCCGATCAACCCTTTCTCCACATCCCCTCTCCATCCTGTGCAAGATAAAATGCAAGCACCCATGGCAACTTGCAGTTACCATCTCAATTGTTTCTAGCCCAATGACTCCCTGGGGAAAGTAAGGGTGGGGGTACAGATACCAATACCCTCTCTGCCCCTAGATCCATCTGGATCTCAGGGAGTGGGAAATACATGACATGAAGAAGTTTAGTAACATTATAATTTAATGTTCTGAAAAACTATTATTTTATAATACAAACTATAGGAAGAATATGAGAATTTTAAGATTCTCAAAAGACTGCTTTAGCTCCTTTAACAGCTAATAAACTTCCCCAGCGTGTTTACTGTCCCTGGCAAGGCCCTGCCACAATCTTCAAAGTCAGCTCCACTCTATCCACTCTACCATGCTAAGCAACCTTTCTTTCTCTAAAGCCATCTTTGTCTGACAAAAATTCACCTATCCTCATACTGTGTTCATGGTTTAACACCTAACTTAGACGTCTTATAAACTGAATATCAATTTCTTGGCTTCCACACCAACACAATCCCAATCACTTTTCATCATCCCAGCACAATTCCTGGCACTTATTAGACAACTGAGAAACTAGGCACGGAAGAACTCACAAAGAAGTTCCTTGATGATACTTCTGATTTTCTCTGCACTAATTCTCTCTTCCTTCCATGCTGCTTTTCTTGTCTCTATTTAGTAAATCTGGATGTACTTTTAAGACTCCATGGAGAATCTTTCACCTGAGAACCTATTGTCAAACTCTCTCCCCTACCCTCCAGCTTCCATTGATTCTTTTCATTCACTCAAGCAGTATGTATTGATCGTATGACATAAAACAGCCTTGCCCTGTCCTGGGATCTCGAAATAGAGAGATAAGCAACACCCACGTGATTTTTAACTTCAAGGACCTTAGAGTCTAGCAGAGATAAACAGATAAAAAGGTATTTACTATGAAGTATGTTAAGTGCTTATTCTTGGCATCCAGAAATATACCTCCATTTAGATAGTCCAACAGAGCCTAAAATTAAAAGGTGTGAAAACCAATCTCACAGCCTTCTTAGTCCTCCCTTCTTGATTATCACCTTTTTCCAAGTTTCCTATAATCATTAGTGATTAATAGGCCCAGTTCCCTATTTTCTCTTTCTGTGAATTCATTTGCAATGTCTCCCCTTTGATGGACATTCAGTTGTATACACACAACACTGGCCCCCTGTCCAACTCATTCCTGTGTTACTAAGACAGCATCTTCCTCAGTTTCCTCTATGTTCAAGATGTCCTTCTAATACAAATTTACCCTCTACTTCCAGAAATATCCTTTTGACAATATTTCCCTTCTTGAAATATTCAATCATAACTCTCAATGTTTTCTGATATGAAGTACACCTTCTCATAACGGGTTTTAAATTTCTCTACAAATTATAAACTCTCACCTGCTGAATGAGAGTGCATGAATACCACTGGGCTTGCTCAGTGGTGATCTTGCTTTAATTCAGGCATACTTTTATCCCACAGACATATTCCATTTCCTTTTTGCCATTTCTATTATTTCTCTCCCATGAAACTAATTCTTTACTTTCATCAAAGGATTCTTTAAAATTAATCTTTCCTATTACTTCATTTCTTCCTTGACATATACAACATCACTTCAGCAATCCTAATGCAGGTTACAAAGGAGCATTTTGGGTAACACATTTAGCTTGAGTACTGCCTGGCAGAGAGCAGGCATGAAACCCATTAGAGACCCATGGACAATTCTGTAGGAGATACTAGTCATTATTTTAGACTAACTTCTATCTTTTGCCTTTATTTGTCAGTAGTTTTAATCACACATTTAAAGGACCCAATATTTTCACCTAGTCAGTACTAATAACTAAGGCACCAGGACTGATTGAGGGAACATAACGACAGTACACAGGCTCCTTATTGGTGTATATAAAAATTCATCAATGTGCGAATGTTATTTGCTAGGTCTAGTTTAAAAACTATAGATCTTAGTATAGCTACAGAAGGTTAAAGATTGTCTGGTTAAATTTTAATATCCTTTGTTCTCCCCCCAAATCAGTAATAACTTGCTTTGCCTTGACATTGTTCCCCGTTCCATTACTGCCCTTTTGGCCGACACAGGTGAGCCAGCCTGAACCAATCAACGTACAGCTTCCTGAAAGTGGGTCCATATCATAAGGAAGAAGAGGTAAGAGGAGTTAGCAATAATTATATGTACTACCTCCACACGCTTTCATTCATTTAAAAAAGTTACCTACATAAAACAGAGGAATATTTGGGAAACTTTCAAGAAGCTATGGAACATCACAGTCCATGAATCAATGATAGAAACTATTAAAATCACATAAACACTTCTTAGAATCACTTAGTATGACATCTTAACATTTTCCTATGCTATCGAAACTGAAAAGAACCAGAGAGAGCATGGAGCTCCACTCCCATATTTTAAATTATCCAAGAGAGGCTCATAAATCTCTCAAGTTTTTAAGAGACAAAAATTACTGGGTTTTTAAACTGAAATGGCTGGATGTTTGTCCAGGCACTGAAAACACTGCAGGGGGAACGAGGCCCTCCTGCAAAGAGGTTTCAAGAGCATTTGTATGAAACTTTCCTTCCAAGAAAAAGCACTGAGGTTATACTTGGCCAGGGGTAAACCAACTCAGAACATAGAAAGTTCCACTTGTTTTTTCTTTTTTTTTTTTTTTTTTTCATTTCTTTCTTCTCCATGTCTTCCAACCCTCTCCCTAGGTAGCCAAGTCTTTAAAAAGCAACAACATTGTATATTGGCTTCAAGGGATCCCAAGTTTCAAAGTGCTTAGGAAATGATGCTATTTATTGCAGACAAAGTTTGTAAACTAGAATCTAGAGGCACACATAACAAAACAGATAGTATAGAAGGAGATGAGCTGGCAGGGAAAAAATATTTCTCCAAAGTGGTATGAATTTGGCTTTAATAGGAAGCCAAGTCTGGACCACAGAGATAAGCATCTTTTGTCAGGGCATTTCCTAGTTGATTTTTGTTGAGATAAAGCTCCATTTAAAAGACAGTTGCCTGCAGACAATTCCTGGGTTGTCAAAGTGCTGAATTTGATCCAGCTAATGAATAAAAAATGTCAACCTTACAAAAACTATCAATTACAAAGTCATTTTCTGATGACCATTTTTCAAATTCACAGATGGGGATGCAGTCTAAGTAGCAACGCAAAGGAAATAGACGGAACGACTGGGAATGAGGATGTGGAATACATTAAATGCATTGCCTTTTCAAAAATATTTAATTTTTTATTTAAACTACCAAGACTGCTAGCCTTTGCTTTCTTAGATTTAATATGATTTTTCATTTAATTTCAATGAATGAAAACCATTTTCTTAAGTAGTTAGAAAATTAAATTATTGTCATTCTCTCTAACCACTTTTCACATCACCTAAAGAAAGACAGCTTTGTAATTCCTCTTGACTCATAACTGAAATTTTACTTGAAATCTATTTAAATACAGTGTCACTGGATTCCTCCTTTCTCTTCTTCAAGTTCTAGCTTTAAAAAAATGCTTCCAAAGCAAATTTCATTCCTTCATTCCACAGAAATGTATCCACGTCTTAGTCTATGCCAGGCCCTGAGGATAAAATCGTGAAAAAAGCCATGGTTCCACCTTCGTAGGACTCATGATTTATTGGGAGAGACAGTCAAAAGAGGAAAAAATTGACAGAAATGTGGTAAATGCTGGAACAGGAGCATATACAAGACGCAAGGAGAATGGAGAGCAAAAGAAATCACTTAACTCTCTACCAGTGAGGTCAGGGAGGGCTGAATAAAAGCAAACGCTGGTTCAACAAGTCTTCAGCAGCTATTATTTCCACCACTTGAAAGCACAGGTACATGACTGTGGGGAAAGAAGCCGTGAACCATGGGACCAATGACGCCCCATTCCCTACGACCTCACTTAACCTCCCCAGCCACTGTGTCCTCGCCTCCTCACCAGGAATAACGAGACTGTCTGTTCTGTTGTGGAAAGGGTTGCTGTGGGCATCAAAAGAGATAATATGGGTGTAAGTACCACACAATTTCAAGGCATTCACATTCAGAACAGCATTGTTTTTAATAGCAAAAGAAACTCTAATAACAGACAAGACAGGCAATTTGGATGCAGGAAAGAAAGGCCTGCCATAAATTTAGAATGAGCTAAAATTTTTAAATATAAAAAAATTCACAAAACCCAGTATCTTCAGACAGGAATACAGCAATTTGTCGTCTGCATTCATAATCTAATGCTTCCGTTCCCGGCCACCACCAATGGAAAGCACTTCATAACACATCAGAATTTCCTTGGTGTTTTCATCTACAATTGTTTCTTCTCTTTTTAGCAATTCATACCACTGACAAATATAGGCAAAAAGAGGCCTCTTCTTTTTTTGGTGTTTTCTAGGTGGTTCCCTTTACTCATCTCATTCGGCTTTCTGCACTTACATAAGGAAAGAGGATTCAGAGGCATGTCGAGAAGGCCCTGGGTGTCCAACCAGCTCTTGTCTGAAATAAATATGCAACATCATGCAGGTGTTCAATCTGCAGGGCTCGCGTTCCCAACACCCTCATTCGACAGACGAGAGGTTCTCCTATGCCATTCAATTCAAGGCAGTATCTCCCGCAAGATACTGATTAACTTTAAAAGGAAAAGGGATAACTTCCCAGTGGGGAGGCCCAGAAGATACCGCCTCAACCATGTAATCGAGGTCAACATCACCATTAATAGGACATATCGACGCCACATACCCCAGTACAAAGCGCTGAGAAGGGCAAAGCATGACTTCTCTGGTATTCATGCCAAAAACACATAATCTTAATTTAACCATGAGGGAACTATCAAACAAACACAAACTGAGGGATATTCTACAAAATAACTGACCAGTACTCTTCAAAATTGTCAAAGTCATGAAAGACAAGGAAAAACCGAAGAACTGTCAGATTGGAAGACACGCAGGAGACGGGATCACTAAATGCAGTGTGGCATCCTGGATCAGGTCCTTAACCAGAGAAAGGACATCAGTAGAAAAACTGGTGACATCAAACAGCGGTAATAGTATTGTGCCACTGTTAATTTCTTAGTTCTGATAATTGTACTAGCATTACGCAAAATGTTAACATTAGAGAAAGCTGGATAAAGGACATACAGGAACATTCTGTACTATTTCTTGTAACTTTCCTATAAGTCAACCATGATTTCAAAATAAAAGGTTTAAAAACTTCAAGTGACACAATGGATCGTGCCTTGATTTTCCCCCTTTTGCACAGCTTCTCTGAAATTCTTTATTTTAGATAACCCTTCCCAGGAATCTATACTTAGTAAATTTATGAATTCCAAACATTTCATACAATACAACAGGAGGACGAAAAATGCCAATATATTTACAAACCGTTTCACAAATACAGAGAAGAAAAATAAGTTAACAAATAAATAATAATAATCCATGATTTAATACTACATTTAACAGTTATAAAGTCAGAACTATTTATTTTTTGTTAGAAGTCTGGAAACAGAATTGTAAGTTTGCAGCTGTGTCTTTATTGCAAGTCAGCTGCAAGGAATGGTGGGGTTCTTCTGCCCTCTCCCCACACCAGGTCCACCTTTGCCCGGCCCTTTATGAGCTTCCTCCTAAAGAAGGAGGAATCTATCAAACTATTCGATCTCAGAGACATTTACTGCACCATGATTATGCGTAAGCAGGCTTGCTTGGCCTAGGAGGCACGGACTCGGGCACACTGCTTTCCCTTATATCCTGGCTTCAGAACCAGGCATGTAGGGAATCAGTGCACTTTGTCTCTTTCCCTTTTCCTGAACACTGGTGCGAGGGTAGAAGATTCATGAGGAGCGGTGGAACTCCACTTAGGTCTTGAGAATAATAGAGTCCTGCACAGGGACTCAGCAGACGCTTCTTTGGTTTTAGCAACATGACACCTTGATTTCTCTTGACTATGGCTTCTCCTGTGCAATCCCTTATGATCCCGGTGGGGAGAAAATGTCATTTTTCACATAGTATTTAGGCCTCCTGACCCCCACATAACATAATACTATCAAAACGCCACCTACCTTTTAACACAAACAAGTAAAGGAGACAACTATAAGATATTCTCAAGGCAGAGAAAAATATCAACGAACGAAAGAAGTCATTTAAGCACATCTGCATTACCTTCTTAATGAATGCCACCGAAAACGTATCCCAGGACACTATTCCATGGTCCATCAGCTCTACAAAGGCCGTCAGGGTGAAGGACAGCATGTCTCCAAAGCTGGAAAACACAGGGAGGCATAATGGTGATGGGCCCAAGAGCTGAGCACAAGGAAAGACAGAGAAGTGGGAAAGCTTTAGAAAAATGAATACAAGCAGAATTGTAAACGGTCATTGGGATAAGCAGCCGCGCCACAGACAACTGTTAACGGGAGCTAATCGGAAGGAGGCAGACTGGCTTCACGGAGGTGAGCCAGGGCCTCAGTGGGACAGACCTGGGCTCCTTCTGACTCTCACTCTGGCGAGCTGTTTTGTACTGGGCAGTTCACTAACCTCTCTGAGCCTCTGCCTTCTCAGCTGAAAAACTGGCTAGTGGTGTCTATTTAACCATAGCGCTGCCTGTAGAGTACTCAATATAGTGTGTAGCATATAAGCGTCAGTAAACGATAGCTTAAAGAAGAGCTTCTCAGTAAACGAAAGTTAGGGCAACTAAGAGAGGGCAATGGGCTTCCCATGGATACTCAATAGAGAAGATTAGAAATAGTGTTATTAAGAGTGTTAGCACTTTGCAAAGGGTTTGCACGGTCTCTGTATATCTGTGTGTGTGTGTGTGTGTGTGTTTGGATGAGCGCGCACACACACAAACACTTAGATACAAATATATATGTACGTAAGCATAGTCATTTCTATGTTACACTAGCCAGTATGTTATCTTTAGTTAACAGGCTTTATAGAATATTTGTGGAGATGATGACTGTTTGCAGGCCATAGACTTGCTGTGATTCTGAAGATTGTACGGAGGGTCTAATGTGTGAGTTAGAAAAACAGAGATCAGGCAAGCTTCAGTGAAAAAAGTCTGGCCTTCTAAAACAGCTCCACCCAAGACCCTTATCAGACAATCTCTTGGTTCAAGTGCTTTCAAAACAACACTTTAACAGACACTCAGAATCTTTTAGAGAAACTCACCTCTGTTGTAAATTATCATCATAATAAATATTGACTTAAAACTTTCAAGATAAGTACTCTCTCTTCAAGTGCACTGAAATACGCCCATCAGCATTTCTACATTGTAGGCAACTCCACTGATGCAGATGGTTGATTTTTAAAAAATAAAGTTAGTTGCTCAGATTTTTAATCTGGACACATATATGCCACAATTGCTACACCACAAAGTCTCATAAAATGTTTAAATTGAATCTTCCCATCTACTGCCGATTAATAGAATAGAAATAGGCTCATATTTCTTTTAAAACAGCTTCGTAATTTCCCTTCTTCCTAGTGTTCACAGCCCAGTCTCAATAACGACCTTGGAAATTCTGCATCACCTCAGCAGCTGTGATGTTGAAAAGAAACCCACAAAAGAGGAAGTGGCTCTCAGGAAGAGACGGTGATCAAAGCCACCGGTGCCCAGAGGGGTTGAGAGGCAATGGACAGAAATGGTTAGGTGGGGTGTTTCTGCAATCAGACAGCAGAGGTTTCCCCTCCTGCTCTAAGTGGGCAAGTTACTAACACATTCTATGCCTCAGTTTCCTCATTTATGAAAAACGGGAACGATGATGATGGTGGTGGTGGTGATACCTAACTCAGAGGATTGTTGGGGAAATGAAACAAGCTACGAAAGCCCTTGAACAGTGTGTTGCAGACAGAAAGCAGCCTATGAGCGTTAGCTGTTATCATTATGAAAAAGTGATATTTTAAATAGGTCAACAAAGTCCATGATTTTCAAATGTTTGCCTTTATTCTGTCAAGGATTCTTTGTCCCTGGAGCCAGGGGAAAAAACAAATGCTTCAAAGAAAGCCCAACCATTTACATCAGAGAGAAAAGCAGCAAATACTTTTTTTTTTTAAAAGGCTTTTCAGTCACAGACACGCAATCCCAATCTTACAGGTGCCCCTAGATGGCATCAGAGGATCACACCTCTGAAAAGAAATGCCAAAACCGGAAAATTCAAACTTATTTGAAAGAGAGAACAAAAAGAGTAGGAAGACAGGTGAAAAATGAGTTCAAAAGAGTAGCAAGAAAGGTTAAACAAAAAGTCCAGAATGACTCTTTCCACAGACAATGAGTCACAAGAAAATTCAAACACCAGACTGCAAAAAGGAAAAAAGCAAATTGCCTCAGGAAAATAAGAGAGCCAGGTAGCAAAAGCAATTAGTAAGATTTATTAATAGACTGGGTAGGCGTCAGTATTACTGTGAAAACATTATTACATAATAATGTATAGTATTAGTAGTAAACAACATTAGCTAATATATACTTTTTTACTTAAAAAGAAGAAAAATAACAACCAGATATATAACTATAATATATATATAAACCATACAAACAATTATAATAACTAATCGTTACCATTAGCTTATACCTGGCATGCTAAAAGACCTCAACCGGCAGAACATTCCTATACACTACACGACGTGGGAGGACGGCCCCCACGGCCTCCACACAGTGCAGAAGAACCACCTCAACGTCTTCACTAACAGAACAAGCCACAGGGCAGGCAGGGACACTGGAAGGCACACACTAGTGGGATCAAACTCTTCTTTACAGTCTCTGGAGCTATTTGAGGCTGGGAATAGAGATGCTATTAGTCTTCAGTAATAGCAAAAAACAAAAGACAAATTATGTTTATGTTCTCTAATTATCTGAAGACAAAATAGCTGTTTCCCATTCAATTGACCCATAATTCAAATGGCCTTAGTAACATCTGTGGATAGTCCCTCTTCCCAAAAGCTCCAGGACTATGCCTACAGACTCCTCAGACAGGCTGCAAGGACCTGGGAAAAAAGAGAGCGAGAAGGAGAAAGAGTATCATTTGGCTTCCAAATCTCCAGGCTGCTCTGGGGCCAGACTTTCAATCTGCACGGCTGTTAAGACGGTGGAGCACCATTTCTGAGACAGTAGACCGGGCTTTCTGTGCTTTGCCTCCATCAGTGTGAACGACTGATAAGTGAGAGAAAGGCATCCTTGCATCATACACCAAGACGCACAGAGGAAGGACTGCTCTTTTGGCCCATTTCTTAACGTTGTATATAAATGTTATATAATTTATATCTCTATTTTATATAAATGTTATTAAATGTTATATAATAATATTTTATACATAGATTTTATATACTTTAATATATAATTATATTTTATATAGATATACCACAATATGAGACATATAAAATACATTATATGTAATCATGTATATCATATATCACTATATACATACATAGTGTATACATAACATATATAATTCACTGGTTGCTGGATGGCATACTAGGTTTCCATGAGGGAGAATTTCTTCAAAACTTAACTTTAAAACCTCAGTTGCACGGAAAAGATGGCCATGCTAAAATTTTATTACATTGCAAATCAAAGGACTCAATTACCTCATTTCAAATGAGGCAACCATAAAAGCTCTTATCCAACCCTGACATAGATGTTTATTTCCACTCTTACAGGAGCGATTCAGGCTCCAAAGAGTGAAGGCAGGTGCCAAGGCCCTATCTCTGAAATCAACGCTGTGTGCAGGAGATCAAGGCTAAAAGAATTACAAATAGAAAGCAACCACATGGCACATGCAGGAGCCTTTTTATTTGTTTGGTGTATTTGTTTTTTATAAAGTGCTAAGCTAAAGATTTTGCAGTACTGACTGCCACAAATTAAGCCAACTGCAAACTTTACATGCTGGTTGAGAGCCATGTCACAGCCAACACACCATGTGTGCTGGAATGATTCAAATAAATGTTTCTCATCAGCTCAGTAGAGATCATCTTCATTCCAACAAAATTCAGCCAATCTCAAAGCATTTAAATTTATGCTGCTAAATTTATAAAAGAATAGTGCTTCCAAATATTTCTATTGGGTGACATGCCCAAGACAGAAGTGGGGAAAAAAGAAAAGAAAGGCCACCTTTAAAGCTATCAATAAATCATATAGAATATATCCTTAATTGCCAAAGTTAATGAATATAGTTTCGCCCTGCCCCTTGAGTTTCTCCAGGTATTTTCTTTTGTTTGCGGTAAAATTTACACACACTGAAATATATGGATTTCTAAACCATCCTTCAGACATTCTCTTAGCCTTCAGAATCAGAGCATGACATGTCAGCAAACATTCTTTGGGCTCCTTTGTTGAAAATTTAACTGTGGATCAATTCTGGACTCTTTATTGTATTCCACTGATATGTCTATCTCCTTACACAAATATCATACTGTATAGTAACTAACTTTATAATAAGTCTTGAAGTCAGTTAATGAAATCCTCCAACTTTGTTGATCTTTGTTGTTTTTTCCAAGACTGTTTTGGCTATCCTAGGTCCTATACATTTCTTTTAAATTTTAGGATTGGCTTGTAATTTCTTTTTAAAAAATTGTATTGTATTGAGGGGCCAGCCCTGTGGCATAGTTGTTGGCTTTGGTGTACTCTGCTTAGGCAGCCTGGGTTCATGGGTTTGGATCCTGGGCGCAGACCTACACCACTTGTCAGCCATGCTGTGGTGGCAACCCACATATTAAGTAGAGGAGAATTGGCACAGATGTTAGTTCAGGGCTAATCTTCCTCAGCAAAAAAATAAAAATAAAAACTTTTAAGGAAGGACCAGTCTGGTGGTGTAATGGTTAACTTTGCATGCTCCACTTTGATGGCCTGGGGTTAGCGGGTTTGGATCCCAGGTGCAGACCTACACATGGCTCATCAAGCCATGCTGTGGTGGCACTTCACAAAACAAAATAGAGGAAGATTGGCACAGAGATTAGCTCAGCAACAATCTTCCTCAAATAAAAAGAGGAAGATTGGCAAGAGATGTTAGCTCAGGGCCAATCTACCTCACACACACAAAAAAAAAAATTGTATGGCATTGAACCTACAGATTAATTTGAAGAGAATTGCTATGTTAACAATTTTGCGACTTCCAACCTACAAAATGGTATATTCTCCACTTAATTAGTTTTTCTTTAAATTCCTACAGCAATATATTTATTTTTCAGTGAATACATACTGCACATCTCTTGTTAACTTTATTCCCAAGATTTTTATGATTTTTGACATTTTGCAAATGGAAATGTTAAAATTACATTTTTTAGTTTGCTGTTAACATATAAAAATCTATTGTTTTTATATACTGATGTTGTATTCTGAAACCTTGCTAAATTCAATATGAGATCTAGCAGTTTCTTTGTAGATTCCTTAGCATTTTCTATAGATAATAATGTCTTCTATGAATAAAACTGGTTTTACTTCTTCCTTTCTGTTCATCCTGTCTTTTACTTCTTTCCTTACTTATTGCCATGGTTAAAAACTCCAGTAAAACGTTGAATAGAAGTACAAAAATAGACATATCTATCTTATTTCCAGTCTTTAGAAAGGGGGAAATTCAGCCTTCCAGCAATAAGTATCATGCATTTTTTTGTAGATGGCCTTTATCAGGTTGAGGAAATTCCCTCTTTTTTCCCCTCAGTTCCTAGATTGCTGAGAATTTTTCTGAATGAATGTTGGAATTTATGAAATGCTTTTTCTGTATCTATTATATCTATTAAGATGATTTTTCTCCTTAGGTTTTTTCCTTTGTGTTGCTAAATACTGAATCACAGTTACTGATTTTCAAACGTTAAATGACTTCTGGGATAAAAGTTATATTGGCCACAATGTATTACCCTTTTTATATACTGCTTGATTATCTTTGTTAATATATTCCTGGGGATTTTTACACCTCTGTTTATTAGGGAGACTGGTCTATAATTTTTATTTCCTGTATTATCTTTCTCAGGTGTTGGTGTCTGAGTGATGCTGGGCTCATAAAGTGATTGGGAACTGTTCCCCCTCCTCTGTTTTCTGAAGGTACATGTGTAGATTTGGTATTCTCTGTATGCATGATAAAATTCTCCAGGATAACCAGTTTTCACCACGTGAAGTTTTCTGATAATGAATTCAATTACTTTAAAGATTTTTTATTTTTTCCCTTTTTCTCCCCAAAGCCTCCTGGTACATAGTTGTATATTCTTCGTTGTGGGTCCTTCTAGTTGTGGCATGTGGGACGCTGCCTCAGCGTGGCTTGATGAGCAGCGCCATGTCCGTGCCCAGGGTTCGAACCAACGAAACACTGGGCCACCTGCAGCGGAGCGCTCGAACTTAACCACTCGGCCACGGGGCCAGCCCCTGAATTCAATTACTTTAATAGACATGAGTATTCAGATTTTCTATTTCATCATGAGTCAGTTTTGATGTGTCAGTTTAGTCCTCTGAGAAGCTAATGCTGAGATGGAGTTAGCAGACCAAGAGGATTATTGGAGGATAGGGAGTGCCTATGAAAGATAAAGAGGCACAAAGCAGGATTGGGTATGGAAAACCTTCAGACCATGAGGCAGATCTGATGCCTATGAAAGGAAAATGGAGAGAGGAAGTAGACGTAGACCCCACAAAGTCTCAGCCAACACAATAGGAAGTTCCAGAACAAATACTGTCTGTTAGAGCCGTCCCACAATGGAGAGAGATGGCTAGGCTCTGGTACCCGCATCATGCTCGCTGACTGGGGGCTGCCTAGAAAGGCTATGATTGGCCTTGGCTTGAAAGCTGTCATGGGTCTCCAATGTCCTATAGCTAGAAGCTATCAGCTAACTGTACTCCTCAGGGATAATTAGCAAATTCTTTCTTGAAGGGAAATCAAAGCTGTGCATTTCTGCAGCTGGCACATTTCATATCTGAAGTTTAAAATTTATTGGCATAAAGTTATTTGCAACATTTCTTTATTTTCCTTTTAATACCAGTGTGATCTGTAGTGATATTCACTCTTTCACTCCCGGTATTGATATTTGGGATTATTTTCTTCTTTTTTCCTAATAAATATTTTCAAATAATCAGTTTGGGCTTTAATTTTCTATATTATTTATTTCTTTTCTATTTCATGGATTGCAGCTCTTTTTATTATCTTCTTTCTACTTATGTAATTTACACCTATTTATTGTAGCTTCTGAAGGTAGAAACTTATTACACCACTGCTTTTTTTTTCTTTAACAATTCTTCTTTTACAACATAAGCATTTAAAGCTATAAATTTCCCTTTAAGCACTGCTTTAGCTACAAATTTTGGATTAGTATGTTGTATTTTATTATCATTCAGTTCAAATATTTTGTAATTTCACCTGGGCTTATTCCTTGACTCCTAGGTATAATAGAAGTGTGTCTTTTAATTGCCAAACATCTGGGGCTTTGCTGCAACTTTATTGTTACTGATTTCTAATCTAATTACCTTACGATTAAAGAATGTAACCTGTATAACTTCAGTCATTTGAAAATTCTTGAGACGTATTATGGCCTAGCATAAGGTCTATATTGGTGAAGATTTTTGTGCATTCAAAAAAATATGTATTCTGCTGTTGTTGGGTGGGATCATCTATACAGAAATGACAAGCCCATATCTTTTATAGTGCTGATCAAATCTTCCATACACTTACTGATTTTGCCTAGTTTTCCTATCAATTAGAAGAGAGTGTTAAAATCTCCAACCATGATTATGGATTTGTCTATTTTTCTCTTTAGTTGTCAATTTTGAAGCTTTGTATTAGGTACATATACATAAAACACTTTTATATTTTCCTAATGAGGCAACCATTTTTGATTATGAATTATCCCTCTTTATCTCTGAAAATATATTATCTTGAAGTCTTACTTTGTCTGATATTAATAAAACAACTTAGTTTTATTATTATTTGCATTTACATGGTATGCACTTTTTCACTTTCACACTACATGTACCTTTGCATTTACAGTACGTCTCTTATAAACAGCGTATAGCTGGGTCATGCTTTTTCAAATTTGATCTAAAGTGTTTTAATTGGAGTGATCAATCCATTTACATTTAATGTAATTATTGATATGGTTAAGTTTAAGTCAATCAATTTATCGTTTGTTTTCTATTTGTCTCAGCTATGCTTTGTTCTGTTTCTCTTCTATTATTTACTTTGGGGTAATCAAATATTTTTTAGTCCATTTTAATTCCTCCACTGGACTTTGAGCTATGCCTCTTTGCATTAATCTTTTAGTGGTGACTCTATGGATTGTAATATGCACCCGTAACATATTAGTGTTTACTCAAAGGGACAATTATATAATAGGAAGCTTGCTATATTGTAGTTTCCTTTACACCACCATCTTTTGTGTTCTTATTTTGTATGTATTATGTCTACATATGTTATAAACTCTACAAAATAGCATTATACTTTTAGCTTTATAGAGTCATATGTCTTTTAAAGAAGTCTGAGAAATTTTAAAGATGGAAAGAAAACTGTATTTTGTCTTTTGTAGTTACCCACATATTTATAGTTTCTAGTGTTCTTCACTCCTTCTTGTAGATCACAATTTCTATTTAGTGTCATATGCCTTTGGTCTGAAGAACTTCCTTCGTATCCCCTGTAGTGTATATCTGATAACAAGGAACCATTTTGGTTTACCTTTATCTAAAAGTGTTGTTATTTCACCCTCATTTTCAAAAGGCAGTTTTACTGGATAAGAATTCTGGGTTGACAAGTTTTCTTTTTCTTTCAGCACTTTTAAGATGTCGCCTTCTGGCCTTCACTGTTTCTAATCAGAAGTCAGCTCTCATTCTTATTTTTATTCTCTTAATATAATAAGTTGTTTTTCTCTGGCTGCCTTCAAAATATCACTTTTATCTTTAGATTTTAGAAGTTTGACTATGATGTTTCTAGGTATAGTTTTCTTTTTATTTATCCCACTTGGGGTTCACTGAGCTTCAGAGACCTATAAATTTATGTTTTTCAACAATTTTGGAAATTTTCTGTAATTATTTCTTCAAATATTTTTCTCCCTCATTCTCTCTTTCTTCTCCTTCTGGGCCCCCAAATAAATGTATTTTAAATCAATTGTTACTATCTCATTGATCAATTACTCACTATTCATTTTATCTATTCTTCAGATTGGATAATTTACAGTAATATATCTTCAAAGTTACCGTCTCTTTTGCCATCTTCTATTCCCATACAGTGAACTTTTCCATTTTAAATATTATACTTTTCAGTTTTATAATTTCCAGTTGGTTAGTTTTCATGGTTTCCATTTCTCTGCTGAGACTCCTCATCTGTGCATTCATTATGCTAATGCTTTTCTTTAATCTTTTAATATATTTATTAATATTACTTTAAACTTCTCATCTGCTAATTCCAATATCTGGGTCATCTCAGGGTCAGTTTTTACAGCTTGCTTTATTTATTTTTTTTTAGGTATGGGTCATCTTTTCCTATTCTTTATAAAGCTAGTAATTTTTATTGTATTTTGAACACTGGAAATGAAACATTGTCAAGGCTCAAAATTCAATTTGGTTCTTCTGAAGAGTGTTGGCTTTTGTTCTATCAAGAAGTTAACCTGGCTAAAAACAAACTCCAAATTCTGCAGTGAGAGGCAGTTTAAATCTCTTCTCAATTCATTCCATTTCTAGTTGCTGTTTTTACCAGGTCCCATGGGGTTCACATACACATGCACACACACATATATTCACGCTTCAGTGATAGATCTGGACAGAGTTTATATGTAGATATGGAGTCTCATACCTTCTAAGCTTCCCTTCTTTGATGGATTCCCCCTAATTATCTAGCTGCTCTGCCAGCCCTAAACTATTTCCTCTTAGTAACTTACCATGACTGAGGCTTTCTGCCACCCCATGCTACCTGGATGAGCAGGTATCCTCCAGCAAAAGCTGCAAACACAAATCTTATCTGAAGCCCATTTGTCCTCTCAAGGATTGACTTCCCTCTTCTTTCTGTCCGCTTGACGTTGCTATCCAGTTTCTTCAAGTAGTTGTTTTTAGGTATTTTTGTTCACAATATTTTGTACAGATTTTATAATTGTTATCTGATTAACTCCACCATTACCAGAACCATGGCTCTGAACATTGATTTTTGCTATGATTGATAGATAGAAATCATGGTTCACACCTAGGCACACTTCCAACATCCCTACATACCAAAAGATTAAAACTGTTAGCAGATAAATTTTAAGAAATCATTGTGGCTTTGGAGCCAAAAATTCCTCTACATTAGCAAGTTATATGAGGTTGCCAAAGAAAAAATCAGTTTGGATCCCAGCTCCACCACCTGATTTTAACTTCTGTACCATGGAAATGATGCTAATTTTACTGATCTTGTGTGGTGGGTATACGTGTGAATTAGCAGCTATAAATGTAACCATTGAGACAGTGCCCAGGGCAGAGTGAACTCTCAGAAAAGATGGTTTCTACTAGCATTATCAGTAAATACTTCTACTATATTAAAAATATATGTCAAAATAAGACTTAAGAAGTGTTACTCTAAAAACTCAATATTGCTTTCTACTTTATTAGAATTTAATAACTAAAGAGTTACTGCAACTAATACTTTCTCGATGCAGGAGGGGTAGGGGAAGATGAATTATTTGAGACCAGTATCCTACACTGAAGGTGATCAGGATGTTCTCTGAAGATTTAAAAGATAAGGTACACATTTTCAGATGCTGTTCAGTCTTCCTTCTCAAACTGAAAATGTCCGCTTAACAATTTGGCAAAATGGAAATTTGTTCAGCCTACTGTAGAGAGTTGTTAGACCCTATATGGACTCACACTGTTTAATGGATAAGAAAGGCATTGAAAACTCTAAGAAAGAAGTTCTGAGATCTCCTGACATGATTACTATGAAATTCACTTAACAGATATGTGATTGACCATTTTCTCAGACTCAAAGTAAATAATTTCCATCCCATACTTCAATACCGAATATTTTTTAAAAATATAGATCTTTTTCTTACTGATCCATTGAAGAAAATCAAAGATTTGGACTTTGAACATCACATAGGCCACAAAAAAGAAAGTATTTGTTTAAAGTAATACACAAAATTATGCCTAGCCTTGCTCTAGGAGAAGGGTAGCAATCCTGATGTGATCATTTTGTGGTTAAAAACAGAAAAGTACTCCTTCTACCACAAAGGAAAAAGAAAAGGGAAATAAATTTTTAAAGAACTTATTATAAGAACAACAAACAGAGAACAAAAAGAAAAAAAAATCACTTACTCAAAATATCTAGATACACAGTTATACCATCAGTCAGAGGACAGGTTTTAAATTATGCAGAGAAGAAGGAAGCATTTTATCATCCGTATCAATTGATCATAAATTCTTACCAAGGCTTCATGATCTTCTGCAATTTCTGGTATCGTCTGCAAAATTTAAAAACAGTCATGTGAGGAACGTGTTTGAAAGCAATGTTTTTACACAAATTACATATTTTGAGGAAAGCCCAGGATTAGATGTAGGGTCAATTGAACCGCCATGAAGTAAGGGAACTTTATTCATTTTAAAACATTATTCTAAGTAATAAATCAGTGCTCTTTAACAATAAGAATCATCAAAAGACAAGGATTAAACTATTGTGACCAACCTATTGCATTTACTTAAGAATAAACGCAAGAAGAACACTCCATCTGGCTCAGAAGGGGTATATATTCAATGGGGGAAAAGTCCCTAAAGATAAGAATGGGTGTATTTTCAATGAAAAAAGTGAAGCCAAAAAGTAATAGAGCAGTTGCTCTTAAGTATATGCTTAGCAGTGAAGAAATAGTTGATTATCTTTCTTTGGTAAAAAGCCCACTAATTCTACTTTCTCTTTTCTTGAGAGAAAAGATCGCTTCTTCAGAAAAAAGCCTTCATGAGACATTGCAATATTCTTGGATGAGAGATGGAACTCTGGGATGGTAGACTGCAAAAAAATATGTGCAATAGACAAGTCTTGTCTACAAGAAAGGACAATTATGCTTCCTAAAAACTGGGGTCAAGAAGACAAGGAAACAAAAGTGATTCTAACTTTATCGAATCACTTCCCATTCCTCGAGTCTGCCAAATCTCTCTGGCATTAAGCATGTTCTTCCTTCTATATTGAACACTGTTCCCCTCCTTGTCCAACTAGCTAAGTCCAACCCCTGATTCTAGGCTTCTCTGGGAAGCATCTCTGACCTCTGATTTCCCTTTCTTGGTCAGAGTGAAGGTGGCACCCCCGTCTGCATGTGCTGAGGATACAGGAGCTGTATTCCTTAGGACATCTCACTGTCCCTCCACCTGCCTGAAGGCAGGGGCTCAGCACTGTGACTCATTATGACAATGTCAGGCACACGCAGAGTAGGTACTCGACAAACGGCTGATGAATAATTTGGCTCTTCAGAAGTTTCATATTTTCAACCACATAAAATGTAACCACTTCAGAAACCTAACTGACCACGAGAAGATAAGATCTTGTCTTTGGTAAAACTGGGGGGTTAAAAATGTATATAAAGAGATCTTCTTCTTTCTCCTCCCCTCCTTCTCCTTTATCTGTCTTTCTATAAAAATAATATTTATTATCTTCCTTCTTTTCTCCTTCAAAAAGCCATTGAGGGGGGTGAAAGGAGTCGGTGGCCACTGGGAGGCAGGACTGAGCAGAGATTGGGCCCTCTTGCAAGGGCCAAACACTACCATCATCTAAAAAGAACTGGAGCTCCTTGGAGAAATGACTCCTGCCCGAGTTAGGGCAAGGAAAGATCTAGATAAGTCCGGCACATCTCATTGAGCCAGAAAGTAAAGAAATGCTCAAAGAATAATGGGAGACAGGTCAAAGGACACAGAAGACAGCTTGAAGAAGCTTCTACAGCCAAATCTAGTACAGACTGAGCATCAAAATAAATAATAATACTGATAGATTATAGCCCATTGAGTAAAACAGGAATGAATAAATCCACATTGTTTTAAAGAGTGGTGTGCTGGTATTGCTGAAGAACCAAATCTCTGGGGAAAAATATACAAACCTGATTTGTACCATTTTCCATGATGTAACTACTTTAAAATTAGTTATTAATTAATTACAAAGAGGGAAAAGGCATCACAGTGGGAACATCTGGAAGGCGCTATCTTAATCAAATGCTCAAAGTGAACACCAGTAATAAGACAAAGGGACATCATGTGCCATCAATAGATGCAATGAAAAAAACACAAGCCTCTGTGAGTTTCCAGTCACAGACCTATAATATGGGTCTAAAACTAGAGAAAACTGGATAAGTCTATAGAAAAAAAATGAGTGTTTCAAGGGGAAATTAAGCAGTGTCTATAACATACTCTTTTGGGTTCAGATTCCATCCCTGACGTCTTTAAGTTGTAGGTAACTCATGGATATATATACTTTGTGCTGTCTGGTAGTGATTGAATTGACTTCCTCCCTGTCAGTGAAAAACCAGTTTTGTCTCCATTTGCAATTCATTTCAACATTCCTTTGCTCCACATAAATTTGTGCCCTTTGACTTTTCCTTTGAAATGGTTAAAACATCTGCCGGGTTCCCTCATATCACACGAGTAAAATAAATTCTTTTAACATGTTTTCAATTTTATATCTGTATGTGAGTTATGCTTTTATCTTTCCCTGAAAATTACCTTTAATGAATTACCTTTAAACAAGCCTAAATTGAAGAATATTCTACAAAATGGCTGACCTATAATCTTAAAATGTGCCAAAGTCATGAGAGGAAGGGAACGACTAAGGAATGGTTCTAGATTGAGAGAGATTAGGAAAAGACAAGACAACTGGTTGCAAGGTGCCACCTTGAGTTACAGCTTTGTTTAAAGGACAAAACTGGGACAAGGTGAAACCGGATCCTGCCACTTCTCCATTAAGTTTGGAACTGTTAAAGTATAATTACACAAGGAGGCCGGTATGGCTCTAATGCCCTGGTGACCCGTGTAAGCAAACCAAAACCTAAGCCTGTAAATGTCCCAGGTTATAAAATCAAAACCTAGGGACAACCAATCACCAACAGCCAATTAGGCTTTAAGCTATAGTCAATCAATGCGTTCCTTGCTTGGCTTCCGCCTCTTCTCTTTAAAAGTCTCTCCTCTCAGGGCTCCTGTGGGCTGACAGCTCCTAAACACTTACAGTTTGGCCCTGACCCATTCTAATGGAGTTTTATTCAAATAAACTCTTAAAATCTTTAAAATGCCTCAGTTCATCTTTTAACACGATGGTTTCAAAAGAAATACATTGTGTGTGTGTGTGTGTAATATATAACACAGTCACTGCAAGTTTTCAAAATAGCTTTCTGGCCTGGGGCCCGAGCAGCTTTGGGTTTTTCTATATGCTCCACGTCCCATAGCAGACCCTGGCCTTGGAAAGTTCTCCTAACGGGAGTGCAGAGAGAAATTCAGTGCTGAGTCACAGTGCTTCTTATGCTCAACTTCCTCGCTTTAGCTTCAGATTAAGCATAAGCAAAGGGGGGCTTTTTGTTGTGATGTCTGTTTTCCCAACTAAGGCTCTCTCTTTCTCTCTCCATATAGAAACAGGACCAGAGGAACAAAGGATTCTGGAAAGGCTGATGTTTCAGAGGAGCCAGAATCCTCACACCTTAGCCCAACATACAGCATTCTTTTCCCTAGCAGAAGATAATCTCTTCTTTAAACAGGCTGTGTGACCCCCCTCGCTTTTCCATTACCAGAGTGACGGACAAAGACACAAGAGACAAAACAAGGAAGAGTGGGGAGGGGGGAGATCCAGCTTAAGGAATTTTCTGCCACACAACCCCTGACAAAGCCCAAGACGCTTGGCCCCTTTGGCGTTTGTGATGCAAATTTCTGGCAGGGCCCCAGAAGAGCTGTTCCAGTTGGAACTCCCTAAGCTGTGTGGAGTGCACGCTCCAGGGAAGCAGGCCGAGGGAGCTGGGAAGGCCCCGCAGCCATCACAGCTGGGGCCCAGAGACCACACAGAGCAGCTTCTTTTTGGCTCTGTCTGGAGGGCTGCTTCCTCCTCCCTGTGGCCTCTGTCCGAGGTGAAGTGCAGGACATGCACAGTATGACCTGCCCTTAGCAGCTCTGAAGTGAGTCGCTGACCAATTTGGCCTGGCCTGGACCTTCCACAACAGCCAAGACTTACAAGAGACACTGAATTCTCACAAGCAAGAGCATGAGTTAGTGCTGATAATCCGTGTCAGTGGAGGTCAACACAATTACTTTCAAAAAAGAAATTCATCTTTTGTGTGGAGACAAAATTTCAAAAAAGGTTACACATAATCCAAAACTGTCATATGCATCTTTGTATTTTCCCCACACACTGCTGCCACCATGCACCTAACCCAGTGTCAGGAATATTTAGCACTCACATAGTATATACGTTGCTAAACAAATCAACCTACAAATCCATTTTCAAGTGAGGTGTTAGGCAACATCAAAGCCAAGACAACATTCAGGGTGCTTAATTCATGTCATACCTCAGTTTTCACATCTCCTAAGAAAGAGCCACTCTCCTAAGAAAGGCTCAGCTCTGATTCCGGCCATGGGGAAATGATCTGAATAGTGAAAGTTTAATATGAAACTATTCGTGTGTAAGTAAATAATGACAACAATTTCTATAAACACAAACACAAATAACTATACATACACAAAGTCAAACATCCTCATCTGTGTCATTTGTATGACAGAATGGGGAGGGGACTAATAATTTGTTCAATTAATGTTATTTGTTTTTAAGACAATTACTTAAGGGCTTTACATATCTCTAAAATAACGATGGGATTCTTTCCACTGTTCTTAACAGGGCCAAATTTTGGAGAAATGACTTCAGCCAAGCAAATGAAAAATACTTGTAAATTCCCCAGATTAGTGAAAACCCCTCAAATACCTCACTGCTATTTTTCTTAGGAAAGCTGAATCCTTAAGGGAACATCAGCCCAGTATTGACCAGGATGTGAGAAGTGGACACACTCCTACGTGAATGATAAAGTATAATTAGGACATTGCAACAAGCTGTGGGGTTGTTCTTATTTTAAAATAGCTTTAAAATGTCTATGCCCTCTGAATCAGGATCTTTTTCCCAACAAAATAATTCAAATATTCACAAAAATTTTGCTAAAAGAAAAGCTGATTAGAGAATGTTCCTGATCATTTAAAAACCTAAAAACAATAAAAATATCCAACAACAGGGGAATGGTTAGTTATACTGTGCATATCCTTCAAATTGGCATTATATTGTGTATCAATTGTACCTCAACAAATCTTTAAAAATAAAATAATATTCAGACAACAAAAATGATGAGGGAAATAATATTTAATTACATGGAAATATTGTTGGGTACAAAAAGCAGCCTATGAAGAGTATAAATATTATTATTCTACTTTTGGAAAGCCTGTGTGTGTATTTTAAAGAAATACAAAAAGGATATATGCCACTATGTTAAAAATGTTTGTCTCTAGAAAGGTGGATTACAAATGATTCTTATTTTCCTCCTTCTTCTCATCTACATTTATTTTTTAAACAATAAATAAGATTTTTTTAATTAAGGAGAGAAAGTTAATTCAAAAAAACTGTCTGAGTTTTCTGTAAATACACAAATTTAACTTTTTTCAGAAAAGTCTTAACGTTTCTGCCCAGGGTGGTGCTACAGCTTACTCATATTCCAACAGCGTAATTTTCCTGTCACATTGCCAAATGGGAAGGAAACTATAAGGGTCCTGCCCCTTCTTGGAAAGGTTCCCCCTGTTCTTCTGACTGATTAGCAGTGGAAGGACACAGGGCGAACTGTTCAATTGTCTGTGTGCGCAGAGGCACAGACAAAGAAGACGGTGTTTTATTAAAACTTGAAGAAAAGCAGTGTTATTCACGACATTGGATTTAGAATTGCAGGTACTTTTTTTTTCTTTCAAATAAAATAAAACGTATCATTTCTGAGAAATCTTTTAATATCCATCTTTTTTTTTTTTTTTAACACTGTCCCTTCCTTAATGTTCCTCACCTGACACCATTTCTTTGCTCAACCTGGGGCAACACTTTTCCCTACAACTTTGCTTCCAAACCCATGTTTCAAGCTGAAACCAGGAATGGAATCTCAAAATTCCACAAAGATGGAAAAATTAAATTCAGGTTTTAAACGCTGTGCTCTGCCAGACTGACACGTCCCCATTGCTTCTTTGTTGCCAATTTCGCCCCATGGCCCTTCCCGGTACCAGCTGGAGAGAGACCTTTAAAAACTCAGCCTCGGGTAATAACAAGCAGGCGAGTAACCTTTGAATCTCATTAGAGCTCAAAGTAAGGAGAAAACTTCCAGCTACATTTCTTCAGTGTTTCCTAAAAATTTCCACAAGTCCTGCTCAGGCAACCTCTGCCTTCCCCAGCTGGAAGTGTGCCCAGGAGTCCTGACCAAACGCCTTCCAAATTGCAGGCTCTATTTAATTTGTGTGGTTTCCATTCCAAAGGTCCCTGTTAATTAATTAAAGTCTTGCTATAAGTTTAATTGAGAAGACAAGTTTCCTTAGAAGAAAAAATGTCTGCTCTTTTTAATAGGAGCAAAAGATCTGAAAAATAGCTGCATCAAATGAGCAGTTTCTTAGGATGAGTTGCAGGACCCAGCAGAAGGCAGGCAGGAGGCTGGGCAGCCCCAGTGCCTCTTTCCTCCATCTCCAAAAGTAGCCTGACTTTGAACTTATGTAAATGGTGAGGAGGGCACGAAAGATGATCCAGAGAGACATCATTCTTTCCCAGGAACACAGAGTGATGGAAAAGTGTAAGCGACAAATCAGAAACAGAACTCACCCGAGATCTGGCCTCGAGTTCCATTTATCTGTCTGAAACTTGGCTGCATGTAACAAATTGGGGTGGCTTACAGATTATAAATAGTTAAAATATTAATTTGTATGTATGCTGTACTTTTTTACAAAAAGAAATTCAATTACTGTGGTTCACACGAAGTACATTCAGTATGGACATTCTCTCAAGTGTACATGTGCAACATGGAGCTATAACTCAGACCTGCGGTCCCCAGTCCTCGGTCTGAAGGATGGTGATTCTCTTGGGCCACTCTATAGGTCAAGACGAGTTACAGCGTGAGGCAATGGCACAACTAAAAGTAATAATAGTGACAACACATGCAGAGTATCAGTTTTTACTCTTTTTCTTTTCAAGCAAAAGTGGTAGTGTCCCTTTGATGAGTGTTATGGGTTGAATTTTGTCCCCCCCAAATTCATATGTTGAATGTCTGACCCAGTACCTCAGAATAGGACAGTATATGGAGATAGAGCCTTTAAAAAGGTGATTAAGTTAAAATGAGGCCATCACTGTGGGCCCTAATCAAATCAGACTGGTGTCCTTATAAGAAGAGGAAATTTGGACACAAAAAGAGACACTAGGGATGCGTGCACACAGAGGAAAGACTATGTATGAGGACATAGCAAACAGGCGGCCGTCTGCAAGTTGAGCAGAGAGACCACAGAAGAAGGCAACCTCCTAACACCTTGAGCTTGGACTTCTAGCCTCCAGATCTCTGAGAAAAGAAATTTCTGTTGTTTAAGGCACCCAGTCTGCGGTAATTTGTTACAGCAGTGCTAGCAAATAAATATAATGAGAAACCAAAAAACTAAAGCTCCTAGCATGTATTTTCCCCCATTGTCAAAATATGTAACTGCCAGCCTCTGGAGGTACTGGAGCTCTGCCCCAGCCCTTTATTCAGGATGCATATGACATGGACTTCTGCTTTCAATGCATTTATAATTGTAATTGTAATTACAATTGGAAATATTGACACAATTATCATTCTGAATATTCGAGAGCTTAAGCCCCTGGATACCTAGGTGTCTGTGGCAGAACTACTTAATATTAGCAGATCATATTATGACTGGTTCTAATGTATTGCCTTTGATACACCAATAACTGACACTTAGATAAATCAAGAAACATGGGACATTTTTACATTTTTATTTAACATGTTATAAGTATGACCAAGGCAGAGGCGCCCACAGCTCGCTGTCCTGCCAGAAGCAGCGGTGGGCATGGAGCAGGGCCTACCACGTTTGGCAACCACATGAAGCTGGCCACAGTTACCAGCGAAGGTGTTTGTAATTACAACCACTCTCCAGTGCTCACTGGTAACGAGGAATGCAGAATCTGACACATTCCACACTAGATTTCAGCCTGGGGCTTCTGATGCAGACAGAACCCTTTTTCTCCTTTTCTTTGGTCAAGCCTCTTGGATCCCTAAATCTATTGTTATTTGACTTTCCTCTAGCTGTTTCCAGTTAGAGCTAGCTTACTCCAATTTAGAGTAAGCACTTTAGATTCTGATAACACCCAGAATTTGTTTTCCTCCTCCACTCCAAGTTGACGTACACCATAAATTTAATGAGCACAGTTTTAGCCATCATGAAAAAAATGAATGACACTTGTCTACAATTGACCCTTTTCAGATCATCCAAGCCTGCTTTCTAGTCCTCTTGGATTCGATCTTTTTTTTCCCCTGTTCAGTCTCTTAGATATATTCTCTAGTTGTCTGTGAGGTAAGACCCCCAACTCCAAACTCTGCAGAACATTCTTGAATGGGAGATATTCCTGCTGTTAGAAAACATCCTCTCTTTGAACGAGGAAAAAAAAGAATCTTTCACTAGTGCCAATGCAGAGACTAAACGATGCCAAGTGTAGGAGGAGATAGGAAGGAAGAAAGGAAGGAAGGGAGTGGGCTGAGACAGGTCTCCAACGTGGGGAGTCATCAGTTTATTCTCTGAATCACCAGGTACCAGAGAGAGATTTAAATGACCCAGGTTTAAACCTCAATTCTCAATGATATTTACTCTTTCCTAATAAATAGCTATCCCAACTCTGCACATTATTAATTTAGCATATGAATATGTAATTAACTGACTCAGCATTTTCATATGTTCTAAAGAACGTGCTCTAATAGTCTGTGCCTGTAGCACCCGACCATATGGGAATGAGCAGCTTCCTGTGGACTCTACCCTGACATTCAGTGGTCAGAGGAGTTATCTGTCCACATACGTAAGAGCTAGACTCATCTGGCTCCTTATACTCCCTAATCACAGCAGAGAATCAAAGTCTTTCCTGAGAAAGTGAGCTCCCCGGTCAGAAACGCCCATCCCTTCCTTGCTCAGGACGGAACTCAAACTCCTTCAAGGCCCCTTCACTGGCACCCACTCTGTAAGATTTCACGAGATGTAACTGGTCCAACCTCTAGACTCCCAGCCCTCAGGAGGAAGTATACCTCAATTGAATTCTGCCTCCATAAATTTTTGGATGGCAAGGTTCACACCTTTTAAATTTTCCCCAACTTCCACTATTTTATTCACAGTAGGTACTTAATAAATGTTTATTGTATTTTATTTTAAATAATTAAAGACATATACTTCATCATTAAAAAGTTAATTTTAAAAAAATTACTTCAGGGATGTTATTTTGACCTGGTTTAAGACTGAAACAGAAGGAGGCATTCTAATTTTTTTTTTATTGGAGTCAGGGAAGAGAAATTTTTTGGGGGATAGGCAAGGGATGTGGAGATTATATTTTGTAGAATTGTAATTTCAGTGTTGCAAAGGTCATTAGAGATAATGACCTAATATTTTTCCTTATAAATCTGAAGTTTCAGATATTTTATGGAATTTACCTAGTCTTAGATACTAGCTAGTTGGTGGGTGGAAGATGCAGGATACTTAAATTATAAACCCACTCCCCAGGCACTATCTTAAGAAGCCTTTTTTTTTCCTGAGCCTAGTCAATTTCTGGTCTTTCAAACTGGAAATCACAAGTATAAGGAAAGTAACAGATAGCTAGAACACTGGGAAGAATAGGACAGATTGGAAGTCTGGATAAAAGATGCTTACTCCGTGCCGCTTTCGACCATCTGTGTGAGGAGACAGATGCCATCCAGATTTATAAACTCCTGGGCAAACGTGACATCCCGGGAGAGGCTGGCCAAGTCCTTCAGGGCTTCCAGCTTGGCGTCCATACTCGACGACTGGATGCGTTCATGGAGCTGCTGGGCGTTTTGAGCCTCATTGGGGACAAAAACAGAGGGAAGAGTTTTCACAGAGGAAACCACAATAGATGAAAAATCAGTGTCTCATTGAGAAACGAAGATACAGAGGCCAAAAGCACAAGACTCGAGGCATACTACACGACAAGGGCTGGTTTCCAGCCATAATGACTCCACCGTCAGGCAATTTCTGTTAACTTCATGATGAGAATCTATTGCCTTCTTTTGACAGTGCCCATATTTCCATCTCTCGGAGAAGCAAGAGCATAAGAACAGTAAAACCCCAGAAATGGAACGGGTGTGGCGGTGCCGTAAATGGGGAAAATGTTTATCTCTTAAAGAAATTATTATCTATAAATGACAAAAAGCTATTTGCTTAGTTAAGCAATTATACAAATTTATACAGCATGTTCACCCACTCAGTCAATACTCTGAGTAATAACTGCCTACACACAGGGTTCAAAAGCTTCATTAGACACCCAAACAATCTTTCTGGGTTTCTGAAAATCTTCCAGCACAGCACAATGATGCTTGTAAATTTCACTTTGCCACAACATGTGTTTCACATGCATTGCCTACTTACTGCACGAATTTAAAACAAAATAATTAGGAAACCAAATTAGTAGCTTTGCCTAGAATTAGACTTCTCCTTTTTAAGGCATTTGCACTTGGCTTCTACATGCAAGACAGAGGGAATAGAAATATATTGGAGCAGCTGAACTTCTGGATAATAATGTGTAGTCTACATTTCTCATTCACTCAGTAAAGGTTTTCATATCTACCTTTCACTTGGGGCAGACAGTAAGAAAATAAAATACTAAATTTTTCTGCCTGTGTTTTTGCTTAACAGAAACAACTGAACATCTGTTGCAGCTATCATTTAACTCAAAACTGCAGTGGTTGAAGTAGTCTGCCATCCTCATAGTCTCCTTCTCAGCCTCTTGCTTTCTCCTTTGAAACTCGTTATATTGCAGAGAAAGAGGAAGAGGGAGTATTTGTGCCCCAAAATGAGATATCTTCTCCTGAACAGAAACTGATCAGAAATATCTGAGGAGCCCCATGTGAACGATAACAGGGTTCAGATTGCAGGATGGAGGAAGGGAATCCACACAGATACTGAGAGCAAAGGGACTCCGTCCTGGCGGGCTTGGCAGCTAGGACCCTTCCCTCCCGGCTCAGCTCCCCTCGCTTCTCCTGAAGTAGCGCAGAGAAGGGATTCTACAGGGAAACCAATGCACTTCTTCAGGGCCCAAGACAGGAAGGAATCCCACATCCCCATCACTTGGTCAGAGACATACTGTGGTTTCCCACTTAATTATAACCAAAAACTGACACTAAGCGTCAGAAATTAGAAAAGAAGAAGGAGGGGAAGACAGAGGAGAACGAGAACCTTCCCTACTCATTCACTGACCCCCAGATGGCTAACAAATCGCTCAAACCCTAAATTCCATTTTTCAAAAAGGGAGAATGGAGAGCTAAGCGAGAATTACTTCATCTTTTAAAATCGTTCAAAGATATACCATTCTCTAACATCTTCAAATGTATATACAGCATTAACATTAACATTAACATATAATATTTAGCCCAAGTCAATCACTTTGAATTCCCTGAAAAATAGGGAATTCAAGAAGGAAGTTTTCATTTACTAGAGACTATGATAATAATGAGTACTCAACAATTACTTCATTGTCATTATTAAGGCTAACTAATAGTGTTTGGTGCTGTTAATACTAGTAATAAGTCACTTTATGAGCCACCATTCTAAATACCTTCAGGAAGAAATTCATTTAATCTGCACAAGAGTCCTCTCAAATAGGTGCTTTCATTATCTTCATTATACAAAGGAAACTGAAGTGCAGAGAAGTTAAGTAATTTGCCCATGGTCACACAGCTTGTCAGCGCTGGAGCTAAGAGAGAACTTGGGCAGTTGGATTCTGGAGAACAGACTCTAAAGCAGTGGGTCTCATGAGAATCACCTGGATAGCTTCTTAAAACACAGATCCCTGGGCCCCACTCCGAGTTTTTGGTTCCGTAGGCCTGGGGTAGGGTCCCCTAAATTGTTTGCTTAACAAGCTCCCAGTACTGCTGATGCTGCTGATCCTGGAGTCACATGCTGAGGACCACTGAGTCCTAAACTGACCCCTCAGCTCTAAAACACTGAGGATACTGCATCTCACAGTGATGATGGAACGTGCAGCCCAGCCCCACTGGGCACACGGGCTCTGATTCTGTCTTCGAATTATCACCTCATCTTCTCCAGCTGGGGTACAATGAGCCCCCTTGGCTTATTATACCAAGAAGAACATCTACTTGCCCTTTTAAAAGTGTACACTTCTCAACAGGAATATTTGCTAAGAAAATGAAAAGTATAAGTCAATAATCACAAGATCTAGATAGATGAGACTTATTACACCATTCTTTCCACTTTTGTATGTGTTTGAAATGTTACCTACTTAAAAGTTAATGAAGTAATTAATTTAAAAGAAGAGAAATGAAGAGAGCTGACAGCAGAAACCTGAAAAGGACAACTGCTCCAAGCAGAGGAATTAAGACTAAAGAGTCTCAAACCCCAGGGCGACTAATGAGTTCCTGTTGTGGAAATAGAAAACATTTTACCAAGACAGTCACAATCAGCATGGCAAAGCAATACTCTGACTTGCTGGGGTCTCAGGCAAGGAATCACTCCCAATAACAGTAATAAAGGCTCCTCCAAATTGTGTCAAACAGCAACATTCAGTTGATGGGTGCAATGACCTGAGAAGTTTGTATGGAGCCATCCACCCCTCTGACGCTCAATCCAGTGCCTGAAATCGATGTGCCCTGCTTTCATGATGGTGTTCCTATCCTGCAAGGCAGACCTTAATCCTTCCCAGGGTACCATCGTCTAAGGAGTCAATTCTTCATAAAACTGTAGAGTTCCCGCGGTGTTTGCTGTTAGGTAAGTTTTCCTCTTGGTTTCAAGACAGAAGTAAACCCCGGAGGGGACATATCATTCATGAGATGGTGGCAGGCTTGGTGGGCTGTGGTGGAAAGCTCCCTGAACTAGGACGAGAACCCAGGGCTACTTCCAGCTGTGTCACTAATTAGCTCTGAGGCCTGACCAAACTTCTAACCTCTTTCGGCCTCATTTTCCCCGCCAGTACACTGAAAAATTGTGATGAGATCACGTTTGAAGTTTTCTCCAACCCGCGGAGTCACCGATTGTTTCTCAGGTGGGCAGGAACCCTTATCCCAGTCTGCCAGGAGAAGGTGCTGCATAGATGTTAGTCCTCAGTGTGAGCCCCAACCCAAACATGACATCAATCCTCTGGGACATTTTTAAGGCAATATTTTTCCAGCTGGAACCAGAACAGGTAGAGACATGTATTCTTTTTACTTTCTCTAATTTCTAAATAATGTGGATATGAAACTCTTATTATTAAAAATAATGCATGAATAAAAGTTTTATTATTAAAATCAAGGTTTTGTAAGCAAAGCTTATTTTTTTGGCATCAGTTATTGCCGAAGATTACTCTGCATATAATTTTACTTGGCCTATATTCAGACAAGTCTTTACAGTTATCTGTTTCCAATCTATGCTCCTTCAAAATCAAAGGCAGAATTCTCACTCACTGATTCCACAAATACTTCTGGAAGGCTTTCTCTGAGCCAGGCACTGGTCTGCCCGTTTGAGATACAGCAACAAGCAAGACAGCTTAGGTTCTCACCTTCCTGGGGCTTACATCCTCAAGGTAGGGGGCAGACAATGAAACAAATCAATAAGAAGAAATCAAATATTGACGAGTTGTGTAGCAAAGCCTAAAATGGGGAGACGTGATAGAGAGTGACTGATGTCTTTTTAAGACAGGGCAGTTTTCACGGACAAGCAGCCTAAGGAAGTGACACGCATGTATCCGATTGACAAGAAGGAGACAACCACATTGAGAAGGAGGGAGGTAGATGTCTGGGCAACAAGAATGGATAGTGCCAAGGAGGAACAGGGGGAACAAGTCTGGAATGTCTAGAGAGACAGAAAGAGGACCAGTGTGTCTGGGGTTGGTGGAGGAGGGGAAAATGGAAGGAGGTGAGGACAGAGAAGCAGGTGACCAGGTGGTCTAAGGTGTTCAAGAGCAGCAGAGCGGGAGGAATCCTGGGTGGTGACGTGCTTCCCTGACTGAAAGGGTGCGTTTATATATCTGAGACAGATGTGTCCCACCTTTGGAGCGCTTAAAATAGTATTTATATTCAAACACTAGAAGCAACGATATTCAACAATGGGACAATGGTTAAATAACTCATGATATAGTCACAGGACAAACTATACGGAATTGAAAAATGAAACTTTCAGAGAATGTAAGATAGCACAGGCACATCTTCATGGTGGAATATTAGGAGAAAGGCTAGGATGCAAATATATTTTATTGTTGTGGGGCATGGGTGCAAGTGGACGGGTATGTGTGTATATCCACTAGGATGTAAAATCCAGGAGAAAAATAAACACGTCAGACTTGCTCACCACTTTATTCCTAGTACCTAGAAAAGTTCTGGCATTTACCAGGAGTTCAAAAAAATTCTGCTAAATAAATGAATATGTAAGTACACATACTCGCATAAAAATGACCAAAAGAAATAAATCAAGATATGACCCATGGTTAAAACATTCTGCATAATTTTCTTTGTAGCAAGCATCATTTTTCAAATTTTCCATGATGCTGCAATATTTTTATATTTGGGCGAAAATCAACCTTATTAAAAAATAAAAAACCTTAGTTCTGCTTTTTCACGCAGTCAGCACAAATAAAACAAGTCTGCTACTTGTGGGGGTGATTGTATCAGACAATAAGTTAGTATGATATTCTGGTATGTTCCAAGGATAGAATACAAGTTTCACCTGGAGCCACTCAAACCGCTTGATGTGGTTGCCTAACATCCTGGACTGAGGAAGGTCTGAGCCCAGGTTCCGAGGGAAACAGCCTCCCAAGCGATCAGCGGTGGGCACAGAAAAGGGTACCGGTAGATGTGTGCCAAGTATTTACCATCTCTGTTCTTGAAGGTGCCAATTAAAATTATCCCTAAGGAACATCCAGTATGGTTCCAAGTCCATGATACCAATTCAGAAGTAGTCTAAAAAGCCCCAAGGTTCACAAGTTTCACAGACATTTCCAAATGTGCACTCAATTATTACCCAGCAGTCCAAGAATGTTTTCTCTGCCCCTGCAAAATGACTCCTTCACACCTTGTCCTCTCTCCTTAAACTCTCCTATCCCCTGCCCCTGCTGCCCCCACACTGGTGGCCTCTCCTCAATTTTATTGAGGAAATCAAAGCAATCAGCCAGGAGTTCCTTCCTCTTCCTACTTCCACGAGTGCGGCCAGGTCTCTATCCTCACACTCTGCTTCTTCCTGATACTCTGCACTTGGTGCCCTGCTTCCTGTCCAAGGTCAGTCCTTCCCCGCGGCTCTAGATCCCTTCCCCTCTCACCTTCTCAAGTACTCCCCTTCTAGATTATCCCTCTTTCTTCTATATCATCAGGTTCTCTCTCTGCAGCGGATCATTTCCAGCTGCAAAAATCTCTAATAGTTTCTATTTTAAAAAACCAAACAAAACTGGACTTTTGTACATTGACCCAGATCCCCTTCAGCCACGCCTTCATTTCACTGTTCCCATTCTCAGCAAAAGCTCTGGACTAAAGAGTGGGTCTAAAGTTGCTGCCTCACTTCACCTCACATTCTCATTCTCTCTTCTCCCCACCCCAGTGAGGCTTCCATCCTCACCCCTACACTAAGAGTGTCTCCATCACGCTAGCAACATCTCTAGGGGACAGGTCCAGGGATCACTCCCTCATCCAATCTTCCTTATCATCTCAGCAGCCTTCAACACACCTAATTGCTCCCTCCTCCTTGAAACACTTTCTTCACTTGGCTTCTTGGCCAGCTCCTCCTTTAAAACTGAAAGTGTGCCCGGGGCTGTACGTTCCCTATGGCAACCTCATCCAGTCCATGGCTTTCCATGTCATGTACCTGGTGATGGCTGGCACACCGGCATTCTCCAGGTTGCCCAACACACATACATAACTGCCTAGCTGACATGTCCTCACAGACACATAAGGGGCATCTCAAACTCTTCATTTTCCCCTCCTCAAACATAAAACACCACTGTTTATCTTGCCCAAACACCAGGGACCTCCTTGCATCCTCCCACAAGGACCACCATATCCACAGCATCAGCAAGTCCTGGGGGCTTGCTCTCCACAACACTCCTTCAGACCATCCACATCCCTGCAACGCAGGCAGCTGGCGCCACCTTCATCTCCTGCAGGGACTGCTGTGACAGGCTCCTAACTTGTTCCCTTGCCACCCCTGTGATGTGTTCCTGAGCAGCAGCCAGAGTGATCTTGTCATTCCTCTGCCCAAAAGCCTCCACTGGCTTCTTCTAAGTTAAGCTGCTAGAGCAATAGCAGGAAACAGAATTTAAGACATTCTATAACCTTTTTTTTGGTTTCTCACAGCAGAGAAAAAGTGGTTTAACAACTTGTTGGTAGTGTTATTAATTAGGAATCTCTGATAACCTGAATCCACAGAGTGACTGAGACAACACCCTTTTTCTTTTTCGCCAGGGTAACCAGCCCCAAAAATCAGTGTGATGGGCCCTCTGACCTAGAAGCTTCTCATATTCTCCCTAAACAAGTGAGAGCAGAAAGGTAGGACTACACATAGAGCTGACAAAGCAACACTAGCTACTTGATGAGCAGTTTTACTTACTATGTCCACACGGGCCAAAATGAGGAATAATGGGCAAGAAGAGTTCAGGTCATATATAAAGAGGCTCTTAAAAATCCAGTAGTTTGGAATACTGAAATGTTTTTAGCATGGGCCATTATGATTCACCTCTTGCATACTGTAGTGACCTTATGGTATTTAGTTGCGTGTGTCTTCATTTAACTAAAAATAATGCCAGCATATGCTATAGAAAGAAATATATAAGTACCATCAGAAGTCATAAAATAAAAAATAAAGTTAACCCAATGTTAACAGCTTCTTGTATTCTCTCTTGAGAATCATTTTTATCCTTTATTTGGCATATATATACCTCTTTTCTATGTACATAACTGCGGTCATTCCATACGCAATGTTCTGCAACCTGCTTTGCACTTAATAATATGCTTGAGTGATGTCTCCCCAAGGCAGCACCTACTGCATTCTTTTTAATTGCTGCACGGTATTCTATCACATGGATATTACCTAATGCATTTAACTACTGCCAACTGACAGACATTAACAGGTTTCCAGATTTTGATTACCAAAAATAATGATGCACACGGCCCTTTGTGAATGTGGTATGAGTGCGTGTGTGTCCTGCAGTGCTTTTGTGAGTCTATCTATTGGATAAATTCCCAGCAGTAAAATTGTCAGGACAAAGACATATGTATTTTCAGCTTGGGTGGCTACAGCTAAATTGTTCTCCAAAGAGGCTGGACCAATTTATACTCTCAACAGCACAGCATCTTTTCCTCACACTTTGCTCATCCAGGAGTGTAGATTTTCATCTCTTTTAAAAGAGAGATTGAGTTTCTTCTCTCACATATATCTAGATCTAAATGTAATCTATATATCTATAGATAGATCTGCATCTACAGGTCTGTATATATGTCTCTTTCTCTCTCTCAGTAGATAGATAGATAAATGTATTCATTTATTTATTTATCGTAGCTCTGCCTGCTAGAATAAAGTAGATATCTAGATCTGTAGACACAACTGATCTATAAAAGATCTATACAGAGATAGAAATAGATACATAGATACATAGATCATTTTTGGTTGTAGCTTTTGGCCATCAGTTTTGGGGGCAGTGTGTTTCTTTCTTTATAAGGGATCCTGCAAATTGAGGAATTATCCCTCTATTTATCACGTACATTGCCAATTGTTTTTCCTAATTGCTGTTTTTGACTTTGTTCCTAGAATTCTTTCCAAACATAAAGATTTGTGGGCTTGTTTTTATTTTTTGGTTGTCAAATTTATCAATATTTTTCTTTATGGTTTCTGGGTTTTCTATTCTACTTAGAGAGGCTTTCCACACTCAAAAACTACAAATGTATTCACTGTAAGGACTTTTTAAAACAAAATTTCAGGAAAGTAAAAACAATGATCTGGCAACCGAAATTTCTTCTAATAGGAACAGTAGCCAAAATTTATTTCAAATATGCTTCACCCAACATGTGACCTCAGGTTCCATTTCCACAGCTATTACTATCACGGCAGGTGGAAGGAAACCCTACTTAGCTGCACAATCTGAAGCCTCCTAAACCCTGAACTGCTCATAGATTCACACACATTTGCACACATTCCCTGGGCACGTTCATGGCGATGTTTTCATGATATTGGGCAGATGGATAAGGATATGATGCCTGAGAGATACACATGTTTAAGGTGGCCACTAGAGTTATTGTCTAAAGATGTGCAAAGCAGAGGAGGACCACCAGCCAAGCGTAAGGGCTTTTACAAGAAAAACAATGCTGGTTGTTTTTTAAGCTCTTCTCTTATCAATGCCCTATTTTGCTAGGAATAACGCAGAAAGGGTTGTTCTATGATAGAATAAGACAGGTAACAAATTCAGCAACAAAAATACCACTTTTGATACAGTGTACGTGAAACTCAACACAGCTGCACATTAGCTAAAATACAAGTGCGTGTGTATGTATGCACATGTATACACATGTAGGTGTGTGTTTGTTCTCGTCTGGATATTGAAGAGTTCAGCTGAGGCAGATGAAGGGACTGTAAAAGCCAGTATAACACCATGTGCTGTTTCTTTATGGTACACTAACACTTCATAGCAAATCTGATGAAGACAGCTATTTTTAAACATATTTTTATTGTGTATGTAAAAAGTGAAAGTGTTAGCATATGCTGACCCATATTTTTCAGTTAAATATGAAATAACAAAAAATAACCTATCAGCAACAAAGTGTACAGATCCAAAATATCTTGCTTATAGAGTAAATCCCAATTCTAGACCCTGTGGCTACAGCCAAACCGTCAAGCACTGTCTTTAAATGCAGACTCCTGGACTCTATTCCTAGATATGATAATTCACCTTCTCTTTAAAGACCCAGACACCAGCATTTTTAAAGTTCCACCAACGATTCAGGTTTGGGGACCAATGCTCTTTAGAGAATGTACACCAGTCTCTTGCAGGTGGACTCCATCTTATAATATTGCCTTATGCACTGGCTTTCACACCTTTCCATTCACCATGCTGGCAATGTGAAGAGCACAGACTTCACTGTCCCTGATAACACTGAGTCATGCCATGGTGTCAGTGTGCTCACTTGCAGGTTGCTGAAAAACTTGACCCTCCCAAACACCCAACCTTCTTTCAAAGAGTGGCTTAGCATGGCAGAAATTTTGTTCATGAACCTATGGCAATGAAAAAGACAACTGACTTCTTCTTTGGCTTAGAGAAGTCCTAGATTTAAAAAGTGAGCCTTGGGGTTGGCCTGGTGGCAAAGCTGTTAAGTTCGCGCCTTCTGCTTCAGTGGCCCAGGGTTCACTGGTTCTGATCCCAGGTGCAGACCTATGCACCGCTTGTCAAACCACTCTGTGGCAGGTGTCCCACATATAAAGTAGAGGAAGATGGGCATGGTTGTTAGCTCAGGGCCAGTCTTCTTCAACAAAAAAAAAAAAGAGGAAGATTGGTGCAGTTGTTAGCTCAGGGCTAATCTTCCTCAAAAAAAAAAAAAAAAAAGAGTGAGCCTTCTTAATTCTAAGATGAAACAAATGGCAAGGTGTACTCTTTCTGCCCAGCAAAAAGATGAGTAATTTTAGTGGGATAAATAGGAACTACTAAAACCAAACGAAACCACGGCCTCTAAAGGTCAAATTAACATTAATTCATGCTGACTATATTAAGAAGATCAGTGCTAAGTCAGAGGAAAACTTCTCAGCTCAACATGTAGCCATTGAAAAATGAGCAGGAATTCTAATTTCCATTAAGTGGAAAAGAAGGCATCAAAAGACAGTTCAGCCACCTCAAGCCACGTACTCTATTGAGTTCAACACTGTGCTTAGGTTCACGATGTTATTGGGTAAAATGTTTAGGCGTTTTTCAGCCTCTCTAATGTAATTTTCAACAAGAAGAATTTGTGGTAGTTACAGTACCCACAATTTAATTTTAGCCAGATGGTTTTCCCAATTTTTAAATTTATTTTTAGCCCAACACATGGCTTCAGTGGAAACCGAAAATGAGAGTTAGACACAGTTTTCATCACATATGCAGAGTGAAAATAGTAACACTTGGTGTATTTTGTGCAGATTATTTTTTAGGAAAGTGATAAAATGCACTGTGAAATAATATAGTTTAAAATGCTAATGTTACTACCTAAAGTATCTACAAGCAAGTAAGAAAGATCAAGATAAGCAACATAGCTAGGTACAGGAGTCTCAATACTCGGGAGCATTTTGTTTAGCAGCTTTTATTTGGAAGACTATGAAGTGCTTTGTCCAGGATCAGCTGTCAATGAAACAGCAGAAGTGGAAAACATTTCTTAAGCTATATTTTTATGAATTGTCATAACTAACCAAAACTAGAAAATGCTTTCACATGCAGACGTACACACCCCCTCTGACTTTAAAGGGAAGGAATAGGCTCTCTTTGGTTCTGCTCTGTTTGTTTGTTGTCTTAATGGGCTCAGATGGTATTAGGTGGATGTGTTGCCAGGTGGGTAAAACCAATCAGCACGGCTCAGCTATCCCATTCGTGATATGACAATTGTCAATGTGATCACCAAACTCAAACCTTAAAGTCAGTTTACTTGCACTTAACCTGGAACAAAGGCTTCCTTCTCTGTAATGGGAAGTGAGGTGGGGGGGCGGGGGAGGAGGGTGCATTTCTGCTAATCTAGAATCTGCATGTGAGGACATTCCAGAGACCTTTCGTTTTGCAGTAAAGTCATCCTCAAAAATTAATATCCCATAATCCCATCTGGTGGAACTGGAGATCAAAGAGTTTACTGGAAAGCTATAAACTCAGATCAACTTACTGGAGAAGTAGTTAGTCGAAGGATAGTGCCATTTTTTATTTCATTGCGATTCTGGAAGAGAAAAAAGAAGATTTTTGTAAATCTTCAAGTAGAAGCTTAAAGAAGATAACAAACACAAATATAATCTAGCAAAGATTCTATAGTAAGCATTCTTATGATTCAGTTTATTCTCATTTAAGTAATTTTTACTTATATCTACAAAGAACTTTAAATTGAGTCCCAGATATGTTAACTTTATATCACGTGATAGACAGCATTATGCACAGAGGAAGTGAATATAAACCCAAAGAATAGGAATAGAAGGCCTAAGAATAGCAAACAAAAAAAGAAATTTTAAAAGCTTATTAAGGAAATATGACCTAGCACACCACTCCTACATATACACCCAAAAGAATTGAAAACATATGTCTACATAAAAACTCATAGAATTTCATAGAAACATTACTTATAATTGCCAAAAAGTATAATCAACTTGAAGGTCCAACAACTGATGACTGGATAAGCAAAACGTGGTATATCCATTCAAGGGAATATTATTAGACCATAAAAAGAAATGAAGTATGGATACACGCTGCAGCATGGATGAACCTTGAAAACATTACACTAAGTGAAAATGTCCAGACACAAAGGCCACATATTTCATGATTCCACTTACATGAAATGTCCAGAATAGGCAAATACACAAAGACAGAAAGCAGATTAATGGTTGCCAGGGGCTGGGGAAGGAGGAGGGGGGAGTGAATGCTAATGGATGCAGTTTCTTTTTGGGGTGATGAAATTGTTCTAAAATTGAGTGTGATGATGATTCCACAAATCTGTGAATATACTAAAAACCACCAAATCAAATCCTTAAAAAGGTGGATTTTTAGTATGCAAATTATATCTCAACAAAGCTGTTATTTTTTTAACAAGTTATTAAGGAGTCTGGTTTCTTAACATTTGCTGCCTCCTACTGCATGTTGCACTAAATTTAAGAACAAACAACATAAACAAGCGGATCTCAAATCAGTCTGTCTCCACTTGGCGAGTATATTTGAGGTGAGTGTTTTGAAGCTATCACTTAGCACCTTTGGCACTGAAGGTAGATTTTCACTGGCAGTTTTATTTTCTGCCACCAGAGTACACACCATGCTCAGCTTTCAGGGGGTGACCCTCTGGAAGTCACACCACAGCATCCCCTGCCCTGGAGCACTAAGGCCAGGAGGTTAGTAAAGTGTCTTGAGGATCATTCTCCTGCAACACTTAAGGCAAGCCACAAGCTGGAATTTGCTCAGAATGCAGCAGGCACACTGAGGTGGTAGGAAATTTCTCAGGATGAGGTGCCAAAAACATTAGAACACTCACTCTCTCCCTCAGCCAATTCTGACGACTTATGGGAAAACGAATTTTCTAAAAGAACTACTGTAAAGAGAGCGGGCTTCGGGCCAATACTCCCTCCCAAAGACAGCCTCATCTGAACGTTTTGCACCAGGCGCAGGCAGACCTGAAGGCCCAACACTGCCAGATCCAAACCCTCCTTGGGCAATTCCAGCCCAATCTAGAGCGCCCCCAGAGGGACACCCTGGGCTGCCTCTTGAGAGAGCAAGCTCCTATTGGCAGAAGTGTACAGGCAAGAGCAGAGCGACCACCCGACAGGCAGGCTCAGCTATAAGATGGAGAAATGCATTTCAGTCACTTAAAAAATCTCCTTCAACTCTAAAATTCGATGACTCTATGAGCATTGGAGAGGAAGGCAGCAAACACTAATTATAAAATATTAAGGAAGCTGAATACAGGGCACACCTCTTTGCTACTCAGGTTCTAAATGAATTGAGAAATAAGAAGATGAAAAACTAAAATATCCCCTTTATTAGTTATTATGGAGAACAAGGCTCAGAGTGAGAACCAGCAGAGAGCTAACTGGGCCCTCAGATGAGTATAATGTTGAGGGAAGACCTAAGGCAGGTTCTTTCCCAAAAGGAAAAAGGGGCCCAGACAATCTTCCCAAATAACCAGACAAGTAGGAAAGAGGCCCTCAAGATATGAAGAGGCCAGGAGGGTTCAGTGATAATCTCCCCTCACGGAAATTTGGAGCAGGGATGAGGCAATAGACTAATAATAGCAATAAACTAATATTTATTGAAAGGCACTGGGCTGAGGTTTTTCCTATAATGTTTATTTAACCATTATAATCACTCTACGCTTATTTTAAAGATAAGAAACCAAAGCTGCTGCCAAGAGGATAAGTTATTTGCTCAACATCACGGAGGGGGAGGGGAGGACTCAAACCCATCCCGGAGGGGAGGGGAGGGGAGGATCTGACATCAGAGGCTGTGCTCTATCTCTCCAGAAAATGTAAGAAGACCCAGATCCTGCATTTATCCTTAGAGGGGTGAGTTCATCAACTGGTCAACAAACCAGGGAACAAAGCAGTCAGAGTGCTATAAACAAGCACTTTGCAGATTCCCAGGGGTTCCCTATGGTGGCAACAGGGTACCGGGCACCGGGTGAAAGTATGACTGGGGTGAAATTAAGCAGTTGGCCTCCAGTCTCCCACGTTGACTCCTTTCTTCCTAGCCTCCAAGTATGAATTCTTTGAAGAAAGGGTCTTGAGGACTGTTTGTTTAAAACAAAAGCCATATTAAAACCACTGACCAGCAGAGCTGGGTTGGGACTCCTGCTCCGCCTCGCACCCACTGGGTGTACTCAGTGCAAGCTACTTAATCACTCTGATCTAAGTTCTCTCTTCCCTGAAATGGAGAGAACAAGTCATTGCTTAGAGAAGTGTAGTAAGAACTAGAGGTGACATGTGCATTCTGTCTGGCCTACAAATGACTCAAAAATGAGAGTGACTGCAGCTGTGACACAGAGAGCAGCAGCATCCCTTCCGCCTGTGCCTTCCCAGTTGGCAGCTCATTTGCCTTCTCTCTCTTTCTTTCTCCTGAAAAAAATGCTTTTTAATCAGTGTTTCATATTCTGGAATAAAAAAGAGAAATAGAAGAGCTACTAATACATGCATGAGAAACCTTAAGTTCCCAACAGATAGATAGATCAAACGCCAAGAGAAAGGCCATGGCAGAGCTCTGCTTCAGAGGCTGTGTTCCAGCAGGAAAAGCAGCCGGATCACACCCCTTTACCAGGGCCGAGGACACCTTTCGCTCTCCACGGAATGCCTAACCTGGAAGTAAGCTTGGTTAATGAAGGAGAGGGCTGGTACTTGCTCAGATTTCATAAATTCCCCCAGGCAGTGCACAGCATTGCTGAGGTGCGGGGTCTCCAGATAGAACAGTCTGGATTTTGCCCACATTCCACTTCCTACCTGGGGAATCTGGTACAAGTGACAAAGTGACATAGCTGTCTTTTGTGCCAGCTTCTCCATGTGTAAAATGGGGAGAGTACCTATCTCCTAAAGATTATTCTAAGGATTAACTGAAATAATCCATTTAAAGTGCTTAGAACAGTGTTTGGCACATGACAAACACTCAAAAAAAAAAGTTAGTTGTTTATTACTAAATGCAAAAATAACATCGAAAAAGTACATTGCTACATACCCTTGTTTTTAGGTAGTCTCCTACATGTAATCTGATCAGTAAAAATAAGAGTGCGATCTATGTTATCCTAAATCTAAGACCCTAAAGTCAGTAGCACATAGTCAGCAGAATAACAAATATTAGCAGTTGAACACCTCATCAATCATCAGACCAACATGACTAAGGAGAAGTCCTGCCACACAGCACACTTCACATCGAAGGATGGGCACCTGGCACTCACTCTTTTACCATACTTGGGCCTCTGTTTCTGTATCTCTTTTGGAGGGCCATTCCTCCACACAGTCCTCTAAGCATTCAATAAGCGCTGTGTGTGTGTACATGTGTGTATATGTGTGTGTGTATGTGTGTGTGTTTGTGAATTTACTTACTTCTCTTGTTCATTGGCTGTCTCCCCCCACCCTCAGAATGTCACCTCTATGGGAGTAGATGGTTTATCACCACCATATCACTCCTATCTAGAACAGTGAATGTCTGTGATCTGGCACATGGTTGGTGTTCAACAAGTATTTGTTGAATAAACAGCTAAACCTACTATATGTCTGGCCACAGATGAGATACTGGTGTCAGATACAAAGTTAAACAGTCCCTGTTGTCTGGGACTTCAATAAAGTGAGAGAGATTGACATGTTATATCTGTACCATAAAAGAATTTTGGCCCATATAGTGCATGATTAGTATTGTATAAGCACATACGTGTGGCAGAAGGAAGAGATGAAGAGGGCATTCAGCAAAGGCCCTTAGTGGAGGTGATATTCAAGAAGGTCCTCTGATCTATAAGCAAGGATTTCCCAGGAGAAAAGAAGAAACAGCATTTCTCAAAGGACAAGATATCCTTATGGAACAGAAAAAGGTCTGTGTGGTTGCTTCCAGCCTAGGATGCCCAAAGAATGGAAGGACGTGACACTAAAATGTAGGCTGATCTTGAGCCATTTAAAGAGGGGGGTGGAGGGCGCAGGAGTAAGTGGGGTGAAATTCCAGCTCTGATTTGCTGTTAGTGAACGTGCCCCTCTCTGGAGGGGCCAGTTTTGCAGTACGGTATCCATATCTATGCTTAATGCTTCTGGTCCATAAGTGATAAGGAAAACCGGAGGCTCATGCTTTAGAAACAAACGTAGTATGTCCTCCTTCATTAGGAGGAGTGCCATACATCTGGGCTGTGAACAGAAACCATCTACCCTGCCCCCACACTCAGCTGGACACCGAGAATCCAAATCTTACTATCTAGAATCACAAGACTTTGTGCTCTTCCTCTCTTTGTCAGCATGACTTTATTCTCTGAGGAGTCTTCTGGCAAGTCTTCTGAGGAGGCAAATGGTATAACTGCTCGTTAGAGGAACTTCCCGAAAGACTCATAGACTCTGAAGTGGAAAACTTCAACTGTTTTCATCCTAAGATTCTTTGAATCCCTCGATTCGACATTCTCTGCTGTTAATACCAATCCTGGACTATTGTACCATGACCCATATGTGCTTTGAAAGACCAGCCTAAATCAAACTTCCAATTCTCAACAAATTCTGATCTTACCTTCTGTGACGGGCTTTTGATGTGTCAGCTTGACTAGGTTACAGTGCCCAGTTATTCAAGCAAACATTAATCTAGGTGTTACTGTGAAGGTATTTTGCAGTGTGATTAAAGTCCATAATCAGTTGACTTTAAGTAGGGGAGATTATGCTAGATAATCTGGGAGGGCTTGATTCCATAAATTGAAAGGCCTTAAAAGCAGAGCTGAGGGTTCCCTGAAGAGGAAGAAATTCTACCAGTGGATAGCAGATTCAGCCCTTACCTCAGAGTGGCAGCCTACTCTTCCTGAAGTCCTGCCCTATGGATTTCAAATTTGTCTAGCCAGCCCCTACAATCACATAAGCCAATTCCTTGCAACAAATCTCTCAGCATATATCTCCTACTAGTTCTGCATCTCTAGTTGAGCCCTGACCAGTATGCCTCCATCTGCCAAGACCCTGTCAAAGCTACTCAAGGCAGTATTCTCCTTTACCATGGTGAGCAATACTCTGGTCAGCTTTGTCATCAAAAGGTCCCACCCTTGGGGAGCAGCTTTTGACAGAGCTAATCCTCCAGCATTCCACCGAGTCAGGGTCATCTGTCTCAGGCAGACAAGGAACACCACTAAATGATGCATAAAAGCATGTGAGGAAAGAAAGGAAAAAATGGGCGAACTTCTTAAAACTCCTGTGAGAAGAATGTATCCATCAACTCACAGGGCCAAGAAACTGTCCCATTCTCCTCTCTGGGAAAACAGTCTTTTATTCTCCATTTCTCATATGATGTTCATATCATCTGCTTTAGAATCACCATGGATGCATATAAAAATGCAGATTTCTATGGGCCAGCCCTGGTGGCCTGGTGGTTAAGTTCACCACACTCCGCTTCAGTAGCCTAGGTTTGGTTCCCAGACACGGACCTACACCACTCATCTGTCAGTGGTCATGCTGTTGAGGCAGCTCACATACAAAAAGAGGAAGAAGATTGGTAACAGATGTTAGCTCAGGGCAAGTCTTCCTCAGCAAAAAAGAGGAAGATTGGCAACAGACATCAGCTCAGGGCAAATCTTCCTCAGGGGAAAAAAAAATGAAAGATTTCTAGGGAACCCATTACATAGCCACTGACTCGGGGGCTTGGGATGCTGCATTTTCACTATGATCCAGTAATTCCGATGCACAATAAAGTTTAGAATCATCTCAGTCTCATTCGTAAGACTACCCGCCACATTCAGAGTGAGTATTCTGAACTTCAAAGTAATAAAGTCTGAGGCAAACAAGACTAATTGCAGCTCCCAAAAAATGAAGAGGAGAAAAGAAGTAGAAAGAACATTTCTTCAGGGAAATGCCCCGACTGCACACAATGTAGGAGAAGAATGACAAGTGGCCCAGTGAAAGCCAGCTGAAGCCCTCCTGTCATATTTACTCGTACCCAACAGTTCCAGACCGTACTAGCCCCTGACATTCACAGGCTTCTCCATAGGGTGTTTTTGTGTTTCTTCACAGAACTAGCTCAGCGACTTGGCCTCTGTGTGGATTGGGTAATAAGATCTTGCAGAAAAATGTCACTGTTGTCACATTTTTCCCTCTGAAATTTGTTTTTCTCAGTATGCCAAGTTTCTGTCTAGCCAGACAAATTAAAAATTATGCCCTGGTCAAAAATCCAAATTATACCCTCTTCCTATTATTTAACAAGGAAAACAGAAGGTCCGAGGGGGAAGGGGCACTTATGACCCCACAAGACCCTGGACCTTGCAGGGTCTCCTCCCTGGCTCCGTGTCTCCTCTTCTCTGTCTTTGTCTTTCTCTGTCTCTCTCACCAGATGTGACAAGGACCTTACTTTGGATGTATTACTACAAAACCACGCTGTTCTTCAGATGCATTACTCAATCATCACAAAAACTGATTTTGCATGTAAACCTGATCCCTTTTGTCCTTTATATATCCATTTGGGTGATCTTGAAATCTTCGGGCTGAAGGAAATAACTGAGGACAGTATATGATGTGCTGGTTGCTAGGTTACAGAGTGATGCCTCTAGACAGAGGGCTACAGGTCCAACATTTGAGGGGGGATGCTAGAAATGCGCGAAAATAAAATGTGAACTCTCAAAAGCCAGGAAAGAAAGGCTGAGAGGTGGAGGTGAGGAAGAAGGATAAGGAAGAAAGGGTAGCAAACTGTTCTAAATGCACATTTCCCATAACTAATGCTCTGGCTTCCCCAGGGTTGCTTACCCTTGGGGGCAATGTCCCGCCACCCCTGGTACAGCTTTAGCAGTTCATTTCTTCCCATTAATTGAAGGATTTGGGTTTGGCTTCTTCTCCACTCTGTTTTCATGCTTCTAACTAGATTCTATTCTCAGTTGTGTTTTTCTTTAATCATTTTACTTTTTACAGAACCTAGATATCCTTCACACTATTCCCAAAATCAGAAGAAGAAAGAACAAAACAGGTATTAAGTAAAATATCTATTAACTACCTATGTGTGGTGTGTAAACACAGACCGTGAAGGTGGAGGGCCTGTTCCTTTCTTTCTATGGTAATAAGACCTGGGGAAAAGGAGTGGAGAGAAGCCCACAGGAGCCCAGGGAGTCTACCGATGCGGTGAGCTGGAGGGGAAGAACGGGAGAAGAATGCCTGTCTCCCTCAGCATTTTAATCAACCACTTGTAAGAGAGAGAGATAAAGAACAGTATGTTTATCTGGAGAAGAACATGTTTATCTTAAAGGCACATGTGCTATTAGATGTTCACTATTGCTAAAAAAGAGGCACCCTTTTAGAAAGGCAGGGAAATTGCTGGCTTCCTCAGGCAATTTCTTGTAGCAGGAGTAAGCACACATCTATCTCCACCTGGTGTCCAGGCCCTGGGACCAAAAGCTCAGGGGAGAACCCAATCCATGTCCATGTCCTTCTAACATCCTAGGACAAGAATTGACTGAGTCTAATTTGTTAAGAATGGAAGGGCATTATTGAGATGTGAGTCTTGGACTCAGCCCTGAGTCAGAGTAACCAGTCCCCTGGAGCACAGAAGCTGAGAGGGACAATTTTAGTAATCCAGATGGTGGGGGGATCAGCACCAGCAAATGTATGGTGTGAGCATCAGGGGGATAAGTACATGTTATTAAAAAATTCTCTCTCACTGTAGGTGCTATGCTGGGCGAACAATGACAGGCTAAGGATGACGGACCAACAGGGGTCTGGGAATCTAGAAAGTGCAGTGGACTGGAAGGAAGGAAGCCCCAGGTTGGGCCTGGGCCAACTGACTTCTCATGTGACCTTGGGCAAGTCAATTTGCTTCAGTTTCCTCATCAACAGAATGGAGGCAAGTGGCCCAGCACCAAAGGTCAATTCCAGCAGCACAGTGCTGCCTCCCATCACTGCAAGGATTGGCAGTTACAGAAGCTAGACTGCAGGCTCCAACCGGAGACCACTGGCTCTGAGCATCCCCAGACTCCAAGTTAACAATCCAGTAGATAGAACCCAAGATCCGAAAAGCTAATAAAACAGTTATGTGTGGCTTAACAATGGGGATGACTTCTGAGAAATGCGTCGTTAGGCAATTTTGTCATTTTGAAAACATCATAGAGTGTACTTACACAAACCTAGATGGTATAGCCTACTACACACCTAGGCTATATGGTACCAATCTTATGGGACCACCATCACACATGTAGTCCATCATTGATCGAAATCTTGTTACGTGGCGCTTGACTGTAACAAGTTCCATGACAAAAATATATGTCTTTCCTCCCATACATAACTTGAAGGAGAGTAATAGGGACAAATTTCTGGTGGGTGACTTTGTAATGTTTAACAAAAGCCTTAAAAATGTTCAAAATCAAATTCTATGAAGTTTTCCTATGGAAACATCAGAGATGTAAACATTTTACAAAAGATATCCAATGCAGCATTGTTTATAACAGAGAAAAAACTAAAAGCAAGCCCAAATATTCCAGTTATTTATTTATTATATCTCAATTCAAAACCCAACATTCTTGGCCCTACTTTGTAATACTGGAGCTGGCCCCTGCAAGCATTTTCCCTTTGTCATCTGGAAGAATGTTAAGCTTAACCAAGAGGGCACAGGAATGATGCTGCCTTGTCAGAGAAAAGCAGTTCTCTTGCAGATCCATCATCATCATCATCATCATCATCATCATCATCATTACCATTTTATTGTTGTTATTCAATGTGGAAGCCCTCAAGCTTATTGCACCCTCAGGCCCTACTTCCCCTACCAGAGGCCACTTCTGAGCAGCAATGTGTGCTCAACCTTCCAGTAACAGACACATTTCTATAGTCCAGCACAGGCCCTCACCCTTCCCCACTGCGGTGATGTCCCCATGGTTGTCATGCCCTCTTTGAAGAGCCTTGGGGAAAAGGGCAGTGCCCTCTCTTGATCTTCAGTTCTTAAATTGTCCACTCTTCTTCAGACTAGAGACCACAGTTGCTTTGCTCCAACTGCTTCTTCTGGACCCATCAGAGTCCTCTTTTATCCTATTACTCCCAGTTAACCAGCTTCTACCAGTTACCAATTTTTAAATTAAATTTTCCCTGTTCAAATAATGGTGTGATTTCTGTATCCTGACTGGACACTGACAGATATACCAAGTCTTCCAAATGTCCCCTAATATGAAGGAAAACTTAAATAAACATGATAAATCAGGCCAATGATACTTAATATAGCCATTAAAGTGTTGGTATAATAGAACGTTTAATAACATAAGAACATGTCACCCCGTATTGTGAAGTGAAAAATGTAGGTTGCACGATAGTATCGCAGCCTGAGTCCAAATTGATGGGAAATGATGTGCGTGTGTATGTACTGAAAAGATACTGGTGCCCAGGTACATAATCATGTGAACAACGCTCTTCAGTTGTAACATGTAACAAAAGGAGAGAAAGCAAGAAAAATGCCTGATTCTGTGGGTATTTGCCCGATCTGGCTAATGAAGTTTGGTTATATCTCTAGGGGATAAAACAACCTCCCTGGTTTTAGACAGAAAGGGACCTACACAAGCTGGGGTGAGCCACGTCAAGCAGGCTTTCCCCTGCTGTCTCATTTTTGCATCCATTCGAGATAGTGACTTGATTGCCAGGCCCTCACACTGCCATCAATTTTAACCTACCCCCCAATCAAATGACATGTGCAAATGTTTAAACCTGGGTTGTGAGGGGCAAGTTAGAGCCTGTGGTCTCAGAAATCCACAAAGTGCTGGAGAGAAGAATTACACTTACAGGAAAGAAGCCAATGCTTGAAAAAAACGGTTTTAAAGGGTCATTCCAGTGGCATTGGCAGGGACCACCGAGGATGCTGCTACAGCTGGGAAAATACCAACTCCATGGCCTTTTCTAGGCAAAGCCAATGCAAGCAACAGACTATGGAGAAAGAACGAGACATAAACCTTTATAATGGAGAGCTATGGGACAACATGGGTTGGAAACAGCAGAGAAGGAAGAGCAACCGAGCTTGCAGACTGGCTTCAAAGAGACAGAGTGGTGTTACATGGCATCCCAAGCATAGCCTGGTGTGGTGTGAGCCACTCAGACACTGTCATCAGACAGGTTTGATTCAAACCTTGGCTTTGGCACTAACAGCTTTGTCACCTGGGCACTTGGCACAGTGCCTGGCACATAGCAGGTGCTCAGAGAACATTCGGTAAATGAATACATGTGCATGACATCTCTGGGCCTCCTTCACTGCTACATAAAGACAGTCACACCTACACCATATGGTGTTGTCATGAGGATTAAATTACTGCTAACAAAACCTCTGCCTGGCACACAATAAGGACTCGATACATCATTCATAAAGAAGAGGCAGCTTCAGTACTGGGTACGGGAAATATGGAAAATCTGCCAGATAAGATAAGAATGGGCAAGAGAATCTCAGGCAGAGAAAACACAAGCCAGGCCACTTTGCTCCCCTGCCTGAGATGCTTTAGTGCAGGAATTCTTTTTCCTTTCTTTTTCCCCCTGGTCATGGATGTTTTGGCAGTCTGGTGAAGCCCGTGGATCTCTTCTCTAAATAATGTTTTTACATGCAGAAAGTAATATACATAAGCTTGCAAAGACACCAACAGTTATTCAGATACTTGTTTAAATTGTATCATAGTAAGTATTTTAAGCATTGTGGGCCAGAAAGTTTGTTACAACTATGATACATAAATAAATGGGTATGGCTGTGTTCCAATAAATTTTATTTACAAAAACAGGTAGCCTGCATTTGGCCCACAGGCTATCATTTGCTGACCTCTGAATTAATGCATGAAATAACAAGATATGTTATAAAGTCCAAAACCCACCATAATTTCTAATTAGGTGGAATGATCATAAATGACATTTTGAGATAGCCATAACAAAAGTAATAAAAGGAAATAGATCTATGATTTCTACTGGTAACATCGGCACAGATACCACTTATGTTATCACGGCTTGGTGCCTACATTCATGATTGAAGTAATGCAAAATTTACATTTTCATACAGTGGTAACTTTCTATCTCTACAAGTTCATGGACCCCAGGTTAAAACAGTAGCTTTCTATTGTACTCAGAAGAAAACGCAAATTCCTACCAAGGTTTAAAAGACTCAGCCTGATGTGGCCCCAGCCAACCTCTACAATCATATCTGATACACCGCCCACCCCCAAGCTCACTATCCTGTTCCCCTTTGTTCCTTATCACACCAAGCTCTTCATGCTTCAGGGCTTTTGTACTGGCTGTTCCTTTTCCTGCAACTCTATGATCTGCGTCTTTGTTATCTTCAAGTCTTGGCTCATATGTCACCTCTTTTAGAGAGACACTACCCAATGCCTTACAGCAATCTTGGCCAAGGCCCACAGATGGACATCCAAGGCCTTGCAGAGAGATACAGATGGCCCCAGAGCTGGCACAACCCAATGTGAAGACCCAGAACCCAGACATTAACTTTGGGTAGCACAAATCCTGACAGCAGAATTACTGCCTTAGAGCTGGGGTATAAGTATCTTTCTCGGGTCTCACATAATTGGAGGAATAAGGGTCTTATGCCCCTGATTCTGGAAACCATGTCTACTCTCCTGTAGCCTTATTTCATTTATATCTGGTTATCTGTAAACTTGAACCAAATCAAATTATATGTCTGACCCATTCTTGAACCTACATTTTACGGCTGGCCTAGCAGACTAAATTTCAACAGGAACACCTACCACACTATGCTCCCAAATCTTTATCACGCTACCCTGTCTATGTCCTTCATAGCACCTACTCCAATCTGAAAATAAATTCCTTGTTCATTTTTTTAAAATTTCCTATCTGTCTCCATATCCACAAGAATACACATATGAGAAGAGTGAGTATCTTCACGTTTTATCACCAGTCCCTAGAACAGTGCCTGATATATAAAACATGTTCAATAAATACTTTTTAATTCATTGATCCATTTTGAATGAATGGAACGAACATTTTAATCATAGTAGAGTTGGGAGCAACATCCAGAATCTATCTGTAAGCAATGCTAACTGGCTTCTTATGTCTTCAAAGACAGAAATATACCCTTTCTTCCTCCCACAATGCAAATAAATCTCAGACCATCATCCCTTTCCTTCCCTATTCTACAACTTCAGTCAACTAGTGGATATTTATTTCATGCCTACTATTAGGCACATGTTTCATTAAGCATTTTTTTTAAAAAGAGAGAATTAAGATATATTTGCTCATGTTCCACTAGCAATTCATGTGTCCACAATGATGTCCTGAGTGGAAATGAATCATATTCCACCATACTGTTCACCTAAGCCACAGCATCAGCCTTCCCCAACACAGAAGAAAAATTACAAACAGCCCCAGACATCCACAATAACTGAGCTCTGAGGCTCACAGGACTGTCCAGAACCACTCCAAGAAAATCACCTGTTTCAGCCTTAAGAGGAAGGGCTGTTGTTATGAGAAGAGGCCATATGGAGACCTCAGAAAAGCAGGATCTGAACTCAGTGCTAGAAGTGAAAATACCCAACAGTACACACAAAGAATGGATTTAGCTGGAATCCCACTAGTTTCCTTCCTTCTATCTTCTCTTTTCTCCCTCTCTGCACCAAAGCAAAGTCAGAATTTAAATAGACTTTCCTAGAGGAGTTAGTCGGGATGATAGAAGAAAGAGGAGGGAATTAAACAGTCGAAACTTTGAAAGTAGTACCATAAAACTCCTAGAAGAAAACATAGGCAGCAAGCTCCTTGACATTGGTCTTGGCAATGATGTTTCAGATTTGACTCCAAAAGCAAAGGCAACAAAAGTAAAAATAAACAAATGGGACTACACCAAATTAAAATGCTTCTACAAAGTAAAGGAAACCATTGACAAAATGAAAGTGCAACCTACGGAATGGGAGAAAATATTTGCAAATAATATATCTGATAATAAGCTAATATCCAAAAATTATAAATGACTCAAATAACTCAACAGCAAGAAAACAAACAATCCAATTCAAAAATGGGCAGAGGAACTGAATAAACATTTTGCCAAAGAAAAATGATCAACAGGTACACAAAAGATGTTCAACATCACTAATCATCAGGGAAATGCAAACCAAAACCACAGTGAGATATCACCTCACACCTGTTTTTAATGGCTATTATCAAAAAGATAAGAAGACCCAAGGGTTGGTGAGGATGTGGATAAAAGAGAACACTTGTGCACTGTTGGTGGGAATGCAAATTGGTGCAGCCACTATGGAAAACAGCATGGAAGTCCTCAAAAGATTAAAAATAGAACTATCGTATGATCCAGCCATTCCACATAAGGGTATTTATCCAAAGAAAATGAAGCAATAGTGAGGTGTGAGCAATAAAAACACCAAACTAATTCAATTAGGCCGGACATTTTCCTAAGAGTTGATCCAAAGATAACTGCCAGAGAAAGCATTTCTTTTATAGACTTAACTCTCTGCCATAAATGTGTCTATCCAAATGAATTAACTAATTGGTATGAAAGGACTTCTACTTGGTGAATTAAATGCCTTTCTCACAGAGAGACTCTATAATGAGATTCTGGTTTTTTACTATAAAAAGATTCTGTGAAACAAGATGACATACATCAGAGAAACATTAGCTGATGTAAAAGTAATGGTTTTTAGCAAAAGGTAAAACCGAGTTAAAATCCAGGCTGTACAATTAGTCATATACAATCATATTCAAGTTACTTAATCTCTCTAGTACTTAATTTTGTTAATCTTTAAAAAAACAGGAAATACACTGATAAATATATCTCAATGTGTTTGCAGAAATTAAGTTCAACAGAATGCCTTGTACATAGCAAACACTCAATAAACGATACGTAAATAGCTATAAACAGTGGAAGTGCTTAAAAACAGATACAATTTATGATAGACACAAAATTATGAGGTACCTAGGCATACTTCTTACTAAATAAATACAAGAACTTTAAAAGGAAAATTATAAGACTTTATTAAAAAATATTAAAGAATATTCTAATAAATGGAAAGATAGTTTTCATGGATGAGATATACAATATCTTAAAGAAAACAATTTTCCCCAACAATTAATCCATAAATTAATTCAATTTATTCAAAATCATAACAAGATTTGACAAGCAGATGGTAAAATTCATATGGCAGAGTAAAAGATTTAGACTATGCAGGATGATTTTGATCAAGAAAAAGAAGACAGATTCATCCTGAAGATATCAAGTTTTGTTACTAAGTTGTATGTGATCAAAGCTGTATGGTAAGGAACAAAATAGAAAGCCACAGAAATGCCTATATTCAAGAAAACTTGACTCATGACAGGTGGCAATGTAAATCATGGAGGTAGGAAGATGGGCAATGAATTATTCAATAAATAGTGCTAGGACAAAAAAGATAAAATACATCTCTACCTAATATACACACACACCCCCTTTCAAAATGGATTAATGACTTACACGAATATCAAGACTTTCTAACTTTTGAAAGAAGACACACGAGAACATCTGTATGGCTAGAGAAAGTGCTTTTACCTAAGATGTAAGAAGCCTAAGCAATAAAGGAAAAAAATGATCAAATTGATCATATTAAAATGGTTTTATTAAGTTGTATTTGACAAAAGACATCAGAGAAAAGTTAACAAACAGCTATGGACGAGGTGGAAATACATAAAAAAGAATTTGTGTCTATATCCTATAAAGAACTCCTATAAATCAATGAGAGTAGAACATCCCCCCCCCCCCAAGCAAACACTATATGGGCATTTAGAGAAGAGAAATCGTAATAGATAATAAATGTAGGAAATACGCTCAGCCTCAGCAGTTAGGGAAACGCAAATTAAAGTCACAAGAAGTTGCATGGCACCCCTATCTAGTTGGCTGACATTATGCAAGACTGTGACAGCAAGCATTGGTTAGGATGAAGGGGACAGAAACTCTAAATTGTGGGTGAGACTAGGCTGGTAGAACCACCTTGGAAAGCAGTTTGGCAATTCCTATTAAAGTTGAAGATCGGTGTACCCTGTAACCCAACAGCCTTCTACATTCTACTCTAGAGAAACTTTCAAGTGGAGTCATATGAATACACGTACAAGGGTATGCATTACAGCACTATTTGTGATACCAAAATTGGGGAAACAACTTAACTACTTTACATCAGGAAAATGGATAAATCAACTGTGTTTTATTCATGCCATTGGGATATTATACATAATTCATCCAAAAACATAACTTTGAGTGAAAAATTAAACTGCAAAAGGTTACCAACAGTATGATACCAATAACTGAAATTTTAAAACACAAAACAATTCTCTATATTATTCATGAATACAGTCATATGCAGAAAACCTATGAAACATTCATAAAGATTAGTATACGTCAATTTCAGGCTAGTATTTACCTCTGGGGAGAAAAGAATAGAAGGAGAGACAAGAAAAATGATAGAGTAGCTAGACTGGTACTTTTTTTTTAAGGATGATCTGAAGCAAGAAGCAAAATGTTCACATCTTTTAACATCTAGATGGTTGGGTGTATGGGTATTAGTTATATCATTTTCCATACTTTTGTGATATGTTTGAAATATTGCATGATTAAAAAGTTTTAAATTACTATTTAAATGAATTCTGCTTTAAAAAACAATAGTGCAAAACTCATCTGTCTGAATCAAAAGCAGTGGTTGGATTTCTCACATCTATGCATTACTTTGTAATGAGGGAACAATTAAAGAGAAACATATACTGAAAAACACCGTGCTGACTATGAATTAGCCTGCACAAGCCTGCTCTTCTTTTCTGTGCCAACAGTTACATTCTTAAAACAACCAAAATGCAGTCTTTTTAAAAAGCGCCTATTAGTCAAGCCAGTGGCTTTCAAATAATGGAATCCTTTTGTTCTAGAAAGAGGGAAAAATCTTTCAGATAATGCCTCAAAGCCTAAAACAGAAAAGAGGTATTGTATTAATAGTAATATATTTTATGAGCTTAGGTTTTTAAATGTATATTTTATTAAGCTAGTCAGCAGGAATAATGAGGCCTTTTTATTAACATAAAAATTCAATATCTGGTATTATGGGTGATCATTACAATAAAATAACAAGCTTCCACATTCAATTTGCTTTTGTGTTTTGTTATCTTACTTAATGTACGAAAAATCTGGATACATTTACACAATGTACTAGTTTTTAATTGCTGTATAACAAATCACCACCACCTTAGGAGCTTAAAGAAACACAAATGTATGATGTCACAGTTTCTATGGATCAGAAGTATTGCCCGTTTTAACATTTTAACTGGGTCCTCTGCTTGGGGTCTCACAGCTATCAGTTGGCTGCATCCTCATTTGGAACTCAGAGGCCTCTTTCAAGTTCATTCCAGTTGTTGCCAAACTCATTTCCTTGTGGTTGTATGACTAAGATCCCTCCTGCTCCCATTTCCTAGCTAGTTGTTGCCCAGGGACCACTCTCAGCTCTCACTGGTTGCTTGCTCAGGTCTTTACTCTGTAGCCTTCTCTACAACACAGCAATTTGCTCCTTCTCAAGGCCAATAGGAAAACATCTCTTTAATGCTTCATCTTCTTTTAAAAGAGCCCATCTGATTAAGTCAAGCCCACCAGGATAATCTCCCTTTTGATTAACCTAAAGTCAAGTGATTAAGGACCTTCATTGCATCTGCAAAACCCTTTGATATACAATGTGACATCATAACAGGAGTGACATCCCATCATATTCACAGGCCAGACCACACCCAAGGGGAGGGCATTACACTAGGCATCAACACTAAGAGGTGGGAATCTTGGGGGCATCTTAGAATTCTGCCTACCATACACGGGTACGTAGCTGTCTATGGTAACTGTTTATGAGAGCTTACCTTGAAATCTCAGGAGTCTCTTCAGATGGTTGGAAAAGGAACAATGGCACACTTTTTCTTTCAAATCTGTATAACTAACATCTAATTTCAATTCTCTTTCCTTATAATAAATAATGGAAGTCAAGCAAAAATCATCCAAAGCTTACAGAACAAAATAAAATTAGGTTTTCACCTGTTATTGGACTCCTAAAATGCTCCCAAGCCAATAAGCCTGAACTATCCCCGATCCTATGAGCCAGGCACACAAGGGCCGCAGCAATAAATTTGCTAAGATGATTTTGCTTGAGTGTGTGGATTCATGCCTGATTTAAAATAAACCAGTACAATCTTCCTAGTAAATGACACATTTATAAGAAGTGTAAATATATGCACAGGGATGGAGGAAATGGAATGCTTCATATTGAGGTCTGTTTAAAGTCAACTTAATCCGGCAGCTAAGTTAACAATATGAAGCTATTATTACAGTTTATGTTGATTTTTTATTCATGTTTAAATAGTTCAAAATAATATTTTAAAAGGTCATATAAATCAAATACTTCAGCAATTCCTGAACCACCTCTAAAAACCCCTGAAATGGAACTTTCCTCACAATAACATAGAAGATCTCAGTTTCAGTTCCAAAGTTGACACTCAGAAGCCCTGTGCCCTGTGACCTAAAACCCCCAAACCCCTAAGGCCTCTGTGAGCCCTAAATGCTTACTTAAAATCACCCATGAAAATACCTGGCACCCAGGGGTCCTTAATAAACGCTGGCTGCATAAGCCCAGATGACCCAGTTTCTTTGATTCATCATTCAACTTCTATTGATATTTTGCAAGGAAATAGTTAAGGAATTACACAGAATCAGTTTAAAGAATGGATGCTAACATCACTTTTTTAAAAAGGCAGGGGGAGAAAGAAAAAAAGGTAAATAATCTAAAGGTCCAAACAAAAAGAATTGATTTAAAAATTGAGCTGAGGGGCCAGCCCGGTGGCACAGCAGGGTTCGCCAGTTTGGATCCCAGGTGTAGACGTGGCACTGCCTGACAACCCATGCTGTTGCAGGCATCCTATATATAAAGTAGAGAAAGATGGAAATGGATGTTAGCTCAGGGCCAGTCTTCCTCAGCAAAAAGGGGAGTATTGGTAGCAGATGTTAGCTCAGGGCTAATCTTCCTCAAAAAAATAAAAAATAAAAAAAAAAAGATTTTTAAAAATTGAGTTGAATACTTTTAAGCCATTAAGAAAGTCTATCAAATAAATAGGAAACATGACTCACTGAGGGATGACCATGGGCTAAGTGCCTTTCATAGTGTGTTGCTAGCATCATCCCATTTAATCTCCATCACAAAGGGAAGCAGGCAGAGTATATTAACTAATGCATTAAGATGTCTGCCATATAGTCAGTTAAAACACAAGCTATGAAAGAACGTGTACGCTATGATCTCATTTTACAAAAATGAATGCACACACTCAAATATGGTAGAATTGTACCTAATAAAATGTCAGTGGATTTCCTCTGAGGAGTAGGATTCTGATAATTAAAAATTGTTTCACTCATCTTCTTTTCTTCCAATATGTTTCCAGCGTGCTTAATCTGTTTGTGTAAATTTTTTAAATGAAATTTGAGATTCCCTATCTGTTTGCTTAATATCAGCAGATACCGAAAAAAAGAATGTTTCATACAAGTTGCATTAAATTAGTAAAGTGGCACCTTATTTTTTTCCCTATCTAAAAGCGTAAACCTAACTACAGTGCTTGCAGGTCTAAAGTTGCAAGAGAGAGGGCATCGAACACAGAGGAAGAGAAAGAAAACTAGATGGACAGTGACTAGGAAGAGAAAATTTTTAAAAGACGGCTACTAACTTAACAAACGAGATGGTAGTGAGGAAAGGGGGAGTGGAAGAAAAAGGAAGTCACAGACAGAAAGAAAGAAAGGAAAAATAAGCCGGAAGAAAAAGGGCTACAAGAGAAAGAAAAATAAACATTAAGGAGCAGAGAAAGAAAGAAACAAGAGAAGAAATACATTTAAAAAAAATAGTAATGGAGGAGGAAGCTATCCCTTACGCTTCAACTCTTAAGGAAATGGAAAATCTTAAATAAGATCACAATGAATCACTTTTAAAGTTGTTTTTTGGTTTTTGTATTTTTCCCCCTGTAAGAGTGAGAAGCAAACAAAGAACGGGCTTCATAGCCAAGGTGAACCTGACCTAGGCCAGGCCTAGAGACCTGCTAGGACTGCAACTAATCCAACAGGTCTTTTCTAGTTCTTTCTCTTTAGTCACAGAACCAAGTACAAGACTGTCTTTGAAATATGAAGCGTGATTACCAGTTTACAAGTGTATTAATGGTAACGAAGCACTCACTTTTATTTTTTAACTTTAATTTTCAGACAGGAAAGTGAACCAATTTCCCCAAAAATTGTACTCAAAAGAAGAAAGTGTAACTATCAAAGTGCCTAATAAATTCCCTCTAAATTCCTGTGAACACTTTCTCAATTTAAGCAATCCTCTCCCACACTTGAGAAAGAGAAGCAATAGATCTTTCCTCCTCCTGTAGCCTCGATCAGTGAGGAAAATTCTCTCATTGCTGCTCTACCTTTTAATGACGTAAACTCTCTTCTATTTTTCCTTATCTTTTCTTCTTCCTCTTTGATTAAAAAGTTGAAATCCAGTGAAAGTAAAAAAACACAGTTTAATCTTTGGGAAACTTCTGGAAAATTGTAAACTTATCTGACAGCTTTTCCCTGAAAGAGAAAGGTAAAGGGATGTGGCATATAGTGGTTTAATTAAAAAGCCCCAAAGTTTTTGTCACATCTTCCATAGAGAGGTGGGACCCATGACCCCTCTCCTGGAATCTGGGCAGGCTTATGACTGCTTGAAGCAACAGAGTACAGCCGAAGATTCTGCAGAACTTCCAAGGCTAGGTCATGAAGAGCCATGCAGCTTCTGCTTGGTTCTCTTGGAACACTTGTTCTCAGGAAGCGCCCTCTCAAGGAGCTTCTCGGAACACTGCCACGACGCTGTGAGGAAGCCCAAGCCACGCGGAAACGCCATATGTAGGCACTCCAGTCTACAGTCCCAGCTAAGCCCAGCCTTTGAGTCATCCCAGCCCAGAAGCCAAACATATTAGTGAAGAAGCCTCCAGTGAACCCCCATGTTTTTTTGTCTTCCCAGATGAGACTCCAGACATCATCAAGCAGAGACAAGCCATCATCTTTGCTTTGCCATGTCCAAACCCCTGACCCAGAGAATCAGGGCATACAACTAATCATGTCCACTAATGATGGGTTTTTGTTTTATGTTACTAAGTTTGGGGCGTTTTTGAAGCAACAATAGATAAGTGGAACAACGGGGATCAAAAAGAAATGATCATGCAATAGTTATTACTGTAACTAACTGGGATCACAGTAGAAAGAGTGGGCAACCTAGAACCCAAATGTCACCAAGTGTCACATCCAGGAAACAGATGCAGGCACACTACCTTTCCTTGGTGGAGGCAAGATCTCCTTCCTCAGCTCTCTCCCCAGTCTTTCCACCAAACTTTCCATCTTTCTTTTATCACGCCTTTTCCTTTTGCTCTTTGTTCATGCCTACCCATTAAGTCTGCCCTTGGGTCACTGATTGACTGTTGTAGTGGGTATTCATTCTTTCATTAAACAAATATTTACTGAGCATTGTTTTAGACATTGGGATAACAAAGGTGAGGAAATCTAACTTTGAGACCGTGTAGGACAAAGAGTGTAATGAAATGTTTTTCACACTATGGACCACAACCATTATTAGTCATGAAATCATCCTGATGGGTCCCAGCAAACATTTTCAAAATATCAAACAAAATAGAATATAATAGACTAAAAATAACAACAACAACAACATAAAGACATTCCAAGTAGTACGGCGACTATATTTTCACAAATCTTTTATGTTACCTTTGACACAGAGGAGGTATATATTATGTCTCCATCTTAAAACGTTCAGAAACATAATTTAATAGTTGTTCATAAATAAACTTCATTACAGAAGTATAAAAAACACGAAGAGGGTAAGGCTTAGGAAATATGCAATTAAGTTTCTGGCTTTGGAACACTTTATAAGAGTCACCGAGCCATTCTCGGAACTAATCTCCTCTGCTGATAATGGGTTTTTGTTTTTGACTGTTGTTTTGTTTAGAAGGGGTGTTCTGGTGTTTCTGGGGTCATTTTTGGTAAACAAGTGCTTGCCTTCAGAGGAAACCCATGTGTCACTCATTCTGTATCTGAGCACTACACAGTTAAATGTTTCAGTACTTGAGTCAATCTATTCATTGGTTTAATAGCTGAACTGGAGAACATGGAATTATCATGACCTCTGGCATTTATCTTTGCCTGGAATTCTAGAATCAGTCGTATCTTACCAAATACAAGCTAGGGAGCCCAAGCAAAAAAAGTTAGCTGCCTGTGCAATCATCTTGTTGTAGCCTCTATCCAACAGTCAGTGGTAAACATTAAATAACATGTCATAAAACCCACTGACATCTGAGTAATACTGGTGGCAGTCAGTGCCCTCCCTTCTTCCACTCCCTCTCATTTATGTGACTCAACTTAGAGTGTCTTTTTTTTCTTCATCCTGAAATAAGTATATACTCTTCCAAGTCCTCCTTAGACGAAAAGCACCAAATGATTTAAAATGATAGCTCTCATCCAATTCCCAAACTCTAATTAGAAAATTCTAAAACCACCCCAAAAAAATGCTTTTAGAGAAGACTTCAGAAAGTCGACTGCCAATTTAGTTTGAGTCACTAGGAGCAAAGGCACCACGATAGAGGTGAGGTGATATTCTCAGAAAAGGAAATGGCTGGTTGACGTCCAATGCCAGGGCTAGAGGGCTCCTGGGAAAAGCCAGGACAATCTGAGGCATGTGTGCATGTGTGTGTTTCAATCTTCACAAGTTGGGCCTGATGGATTGAGGAAAGGCTGAGGGAATAGAAGAGGAGTACCTATCATTGTACCCCAAGCAACATCCCAGGAACCAAACACCCGGGTATGCCATGTGGCTATCATCCCGCCCCGAGCTCAACCCCTGTCTTTTGTATTCAGTTACTGAACTAGGGGAAATTCAGTATGTTCTTAAAGTAAATATTAATAACATTAACAATCTTTTGGTTCTTGACTTGGACAAACTCAAAATGTAAGGTCTGGGGGCTGATGATAAAACACTCTTGGTTCACATGTGGCAAGCTGCTATAGACTGAATGTTTGTGTCCCTCCAAAATTCATTTGTTAAATCCTAATGCCCAATATGATGGTATTGGAAGGTGTGGCCTTTGGGAGGTGATTAGTCATGGCAGTGAAGCCCTCATGAATGGGGTTAGTGCTCTTACAAAAGTTCCCTCTCCCCTTCCACCCTAACAGGGCGCAGTGACAAGAAGGCCATCTATGAACCAGGAGGCAGGCCTCACCAGACGCTGAATCTGCCAGTGCCTTCACCTTGGAATTCCAACCTCCAAGACTGTGAGAAATAAATTTCTGTTGTTTATAAGTCACTCAGTCTATGGCGTTTTGTTAGAGTAGCCGAAAGGACTAAGACACAAGCAAACGCAAGACAACAAATTTCAAAGCATTTTTCCTGTTGCTCAAAACTCCTGCTCCAACTTCTGTTCTCCGTGGCTTGCTTTCATCATATGTACATATAATTCTGACTGCAAACAATTGCATTCAATTGTTCCCTGGTTATTAGAAAATCTGTCACTACATTGGAGTGTGACTATCTTAAACTTCTCCCTCGTTTAATGGAAAAGAGTGTGTGGGGGAAGTGCAGTGTAAGAGAATGCCAACAAGCTTTCTAAGTCATTGCCCATGTTTCCCTTCATGGAAACTCCAAAGTATGCATTTAAGCCTAGAATTCTCTCTACTCTTCTGTCGCCACTGCTTCCACAGAGCTGACTGCCTGAAAGGAAGAACTGAAGATGGGTGAGCCAGATGAATATTAATGGATCCCCCAGGGTGAAATAAAGTAACAATCACTTTCTAAAAATTGAACAATCACAAAATTTTGAGTAAACTATCTCTCACAACTACAGTTTGGTTCTTAGAGGTTGTTATTTGCTACAATAAAAATAAAAATGTTAATCCTGACTTTGAAATTGTATTACTATTTGATCATCTGCATAATGATGATTTATTTGTATAATATAAGGCAACAGAAGGTTTCTTATTTTTCCCGCCCCATCTCTACTGCTATGAACTTGAGATAAACTCCTACAGCTGACCAGGTTATCAGAAATAGGCCATTTATTCTAAATAGGAAGTACTTAAATCCATGGGACTGAGCTTAAGTATCATTTTATGAAATTTCATGAATCTTTAAAAAATTTCAGTCGACATCCAGCACAGTATAGATATTATGAGTGCATGTGTATGTATGCATGTACTTATTTTGGGAAAGATAATTAATCAGTTGAGGGGGATGGAAGCCAACCAGAACTTTTTAACACTGATTTAAGACTCAAAAGAAGCATTAAGATTCATTTATTCACTCTACAATGCCTCCACTGTGAATAATCTAAGTGTACGTGCATAATCTGGTAATTAAATTAACCAACACCACACATGATTTATTAAGCAACTAATTGTACTTTTTATCTTACAAAGAAAACTGCATCACAGAAAATCAACAAACACCTTGAACACCTTGAACACCTACATATTATATTAAAGAAACCATGTGAGACGCTGTAGGGGACCCAAAGGTGGAACACACAGTTTTTGATTATAAGGCATTTGGAATCCCGAGGAGGAGAAAACACAAATTAGCATTCAAATAGTTAAACAACATTTCGAGGCAACAATAAAGAGAAGCAGGTCCTGATTAGCTAATAAATGAACCTAAGAGACAATAATTCCTCTAGCAGCAGAGAGGAAGGGAAGAGATTTAGAAGAGGATTGAACTAAGAACCGAATCTCCAAAATTGGGGTTAAGATTATTTTAGGCAAGCAGCCAAGGTTTCCTGCAACTCAGACAATTTAGGATTGGTAGGGAGAGAAGGGTCGGCTGTCCTGAAATGGCAGTTATTTTAATGACATTGCTTCCAGTGTGTGTTTGTTGCTAAGACTAATCTCCCCAGAGCAAGAAGTATGTCATTTCATGTTTTTATCCCTAGCACCTAATCTAGCACCTGAAACATAATGGGAAGGAGGGAGGGAGAGTGGGCAGGACTGAATTCCAAGTTACTAAAGCTACATGGGGAAGACAGGGCAAGGTTTATTTGGAGAGCACTAAGGCAGTTTGTCTAAAGTTGAGGGAAAAAAAGAAAGACAGCAAAATTGAAAATGTTGACTGAGGCTAGACTGTGACACATCTTGCTGACCAGGTTAAGAAAGGAAGTCGGACCTCATTTTCTCTCAGCAACAGTGGAAACCAATCAGAATGAGGCCTGCAGTTCAGGGAGCACACAGGCCCACAAGCCAATAAGAATTCTTAACATGGGTTTTCATCATATGCAGTAACAAGGGGAAGATCCAGAGGCTGCTCACACTTCTAGAGGAAAGAGTTCAAATATGGCACCAGAACCACCCGGATTTCTTAAAAATGCCTGAACCCCAGCCTTGGTCTGCTGAATCTGAATCTCTGGATTTGAGGCCGTGATCTACATGTAAGTCTGAGAGTTGCTGCTTCAAAAGATGAAAATACCCTGTGTGGAAATGACACAGCTCTCCTATCTAAAATATAAAGCACTGCACAGCTTTGTAAAGATACCAAAAACCATTGCATTGTACATTTTAATTGGGTAGATTTTATGGTGTGTGACTCATATCTCAATAAGGAGGTTTTAAAAAATAAAGCAGGAGAGTTAATATCCTACTTAAAAGATTTTTTAATGTGTACTGAATCATATGGGTCCAAAAACACAGTATCAAATTGTAAACCTAATTGACTCAAAAATCATATTCCCAATGATCTTTTCAAACATGCCCCCTATCAACCACAAACGAGCATCAAACTAGTCTATTTCTAGGCTGAAAACTCTATAAGGACTGGGACTGTGTCTTAATTATTCTTCTTACTCAGCACAGGTTTAACTGTCAAATCTGAGCAAATCAATTTCTCCCCCTTGCACCCCTATGCCCCAATCTATAGGAAACATTACAGATATTTTTCTTATTTTTCTATGAATATAAGTTAGAAAATTTTTATATTCTAAATTAGGAGTGTCCAAAAGGGAAGTTAAAATTGGATATAAACTAGTCGGGTAACTATGTATTAACATCAGGCTGTGCACATCATCAAATTTATCAAGAAGATATCACTGTGGAAATAAATAAAATGAGCAGTTTTATTCAGCTGCAGTGTATTATTATCACCATTAGCCAAGACGTCAAGGAGGTTAATAGATAGCAAGCTTTTTGAAGGCAGACATTTCAAGAAGATTCTTATCTAGTCCCATTTTCTCCTCAGAATCAAAAGTGCTACCCAGCATCCGATGTCAGTCTCTACGAATATTTCAAAATACCCTTGCATTCTTTCCCTCCCCACAGTGAACTCTTGTCTGATAATTTCTAGTGTAGGTTGACCACTTCTGATATGGTGCATTCAGACTAATCACAGGGGAGTCTATAGTCCAATCATTTGTGGTCAGGTCCAGCTTTAAACCCTCTGAAGGCTTCCTGATGCTCTTAGGATAAAGATGAAAGGCCTTAATAGGGCCTTATGAGGCCTTGAGCATTGGGGCTTATGCAAAACTCTCCAGCCACAACTTGCCCATTTTAAGGGCCTCCCCCCTTCACATTTCTTCTTAGATCTCTACTTGAATGTCACCTGCTCCAGGCTAAATTAGGTCTGGACACTCACATTTGTCCTTTGTGGCACTTACAGTTGTAATTGGCTAATTTGGGGTAAATATTTATTTGTCTTTCTCTGCTTCTGGACTTGGAGAATCCTGAAGGTTGGAACTATCTCGAGCTGAGCACAGGGCCTGGCACATACGGGAAGTCAATACAAGTTTCTTTAACTGAGTACATGAATGCATAGCTTTTTCCTCCAGGCATGTTTCTTTCTGACAGCCCTGGATTACACGCTGGCAGATCCAGGACAAGCAGTCTGTGTAGGAGAGTCCACTGTTTTCCAAAGGCTGGTGAAAAGCACACAAGCAGCCAATAAGGCAAGGAGCCTTTATAACAGAAGTCAGGTTGCATTGCAAGCTGAAAAAGAAAGAATTCAGTAGCAAGGCACATATGAATTCAGAGTCTTTAACAAAGGTGTCAGCAGGTAGAAGCTGGTGAGAGATGCAAGGGAAAGGGCGAAGGGGCAGAACAAGAAAAATGCTTGGAGCCAGGAACCCCAGAAGAGCAGAAAAGGCAGGGCAAGGTGAAAAGCAGGACCATTTTTCTTTGCCCATTCCTGCCTGCTGAGAGCCAGTCCTGGAGGCACTGGCCCAAGTCTGCTGGTCACACGTGGCTGAGGTATAGCTTGCTGAGGCAGCAATGATGGTTTCTGTTGAATAAATCTGGAATCTTTTACTATAGGCAGCAGAAAAGGGAAAGTTGCATAAGCTTTGTGGCTGGGTTAGGAAATTTACAACGTTCCTGGGCTCAGGTTTGCGCAAATTAAAATGCCTGACCCAGTGAAAGCTCTTTTATCAAGAGCAGCTAAGATAAGCATAAAGTGGCTTAAGTAAAGGGGCAGGACTGAAGAGCCACAGCAGGTCCTTCTCACAGGGACGCAAAGACAGGAAACAGAAAGCAGAAAGGGAAATCAGATTGGGAAGTTTCTCACTCATCCCCTCCTCTGACACCCTCATGGGCCTTCACCTCCACTTCTCTCAAGTCTCAGTCCCTTCTGCAGATGGGTTTTCTCTGCGTACTTACGGCTGTGCCTACCAAGCTCCGCACTCAGCTTGCAGAAGGTTTTATCTGCCGTGACACAGTATCAGCTTTATGACATCATACCATCCAGATGACCTTCCCATTGTAGCAAACACCATCAAGTAACTCACCTCTCAATCTCAGATTCCCAGGAGAGAATGCATGGGGGCCCAGCTAGGGTATGGTAGGGCTCAGCCACTCCTGGACCCACAGCTGTGCAGGCAATAGGAAAGGGACACGTGGCACCAGGCATACAACTGCCCCTCCTAGGGGCCAGTGGTGGGGCAGATCCCCAAGAAAAGACATGCTCAGTTTGCTTTGTATTTTGTTGGGTGGTAGTATGTGTGCGTGTGTAGCAGGTATGTGTATGTGTGTGTGTGTTTTACTTTCTTGAAGAAGAACATACTCCAAACGTGAGGCTTCCTTAAAATGCTTAACATACAGCACTTGTATTTATTCTCCGTAGTTAATCTCCCCTTGTAGCGATTTTCAGTGACTTTCAAACATTTTTGACCCCAAGCCAGGGTAAAAACTAAGACTACACATATATTATATATGAAAGTACATGAAACAAATATTCCACAAAACACCACGTGACATACTCTGATCTTTTTCTACTCTATTATAGTTCATCTTTAATGCTCTTCCAACCTCCTAAACTGATTTAATACCCACTAAGTGATGACCTACATTGAAAAACCCTACTATTACCTCTATTGTCCTATAATTTTATCATTTAAAAGATAATGTTATACTTTTGACATTATACTCAAAATAGAAGAAAATTCCCCAATCTTTTCCCAATAATACCCGAACCCCACAATATTTTGCCACTCTTAAAAGATGAACCAAGTTGACCAGAGATGTCTCATGCTTAAGGACATCAACACAAAACAGAGGTAGATATAGTTGACACAAACGTCCCTGATCTCTTTTATTAGACAGCCTGTGTCCATCACACTAAAAAGGCACATTTGAAATGGAAATTACCCAAGGCACATGTACAAATTTGAGTTTTTTTCCATAACTGTGTTCTTGAATCAGCCACATGACACCCGTTCTCATTCTGTTTAGCGCCCAACAGAGACACGGACCCTTGTGTTAGCTGATCCAGCTGAGAAGCCCCATTCACTGTCTCTGTACAAAGCTGACCCTCCCCCACAGGGTTGGAACCAGTTCCTTTGGACTCACTAGCCTTGTTCCAAAAGGGAAAGCTCTGCTGGTGATGCGTGTCCCTTTGGGGAATTTCTAAGGCTAATTACTAAGGTAAATTACTTGGTTCAGCAATGCTGATCAAATGAGGTTATTGGGTTGAGGAAGTGTATAGAGTGGAATACTTTTTGGAGGACAGAGAGGTGGTAGAATGAGGCCTGTCAGCAGAGGAAACCAGGGAGGTAAAAGAAGAGGATGGGAAAATCGATTTCCACCTCCAGCTCCACGACCTGGTGTGTCTCCCACATGTGGTACAACATGACAAGAATTGCCGAAATTCCTGCCTGTCCCACAGCACAGCCTGAGATAGCAGGACACTGGTCTGGAGTCAGAATTCCTGGGTCCGAGCCCAGCTCTGTTCCTTATACCCCTGAGCCTCAGTTGTGCCCTCTGTAAAATGGAGCATGTAACAATAAAACCAGGCTCACAGGCTTACTGTGAAGATTCAAATAAAACAAATAGCCCGTGAGAAGTGCTCAGCTGAGCGCTTGCCACATACCAATCAACAGACATATGTTCAGGGCAGTTGTTACCACCCGCCAACTCCCCAGCTGGCCTGCCAGGGGGTCTGAAACTCACAAGAAGAGTTCTGTCTTTGAATGAAGCCATTTCCCATTAGTCTCTCAAAATTCACTTCAGACATAGTAAACCTGCTCCAGGACCCTACTGGACTCCTCTTCTCCTCTATAATTGCGCGGTTCCTTCCTCTTCTTCCTCAAAACCTGTGCCCTCTTCCAGGCTTTCTCCCCCACTAAACTTGAGATCCATCAATGCAGAGAATGGAACGTATTCATCTCACTAAGCCTTTTGTGGAGCCCAGTGCTCAAGTCGTGCTAGCAGAAGTGAATTCCACACAATAATCGAGTAGTCTACTGACCGAGTGGGACATGTAAGTCTCAGGGCACACAATCCCTGTCTGCCCAGTGGTTCTGGGAAGTTCAAGGCCTGTCTGAGAACCCAGAGCCTCTAGGAAGTGGGAATGACATAAAAAGAGTCCCCCTTACATGACTCCTCTTCCTTCCCAAAGGTTCCTGGGGCTAGCTTTGCAGGGAGGGCCTGGATGAGGCACAGTTATCTCTATCACTATAAAATAAGAATTTAGCGAGATAAGATACTGCCAAGGTATATCACTGTACTTCATACCTTGTGAAGTAGGTCTTAGCAGTGGGGAATCAACCACCATTCTGAAATCACGAAACAAACTGTCCACAAGTACATGATCTCCCACTAGCATCCTTCACCAGGCCCCTGCTTTCTGGGAACCTACCTTTTCGCATGCTTTGGGTTAAGAATGAAAAGGCAATTTTCCTGTTTGCCTAAAAAGAATGCTATTAGTGCAATAATACTACCTTATACATTTATACAATCCATATGAAAGGCAAATGAAAACGTACTTTGCTAATCCCTAGTGAGTGAAAGATTAACTGGTACAACTTCCTCCAGGTTATCCTCTTAAGTAATAAGGAAGACACAGACTGAAGCTAGTAACCAACACTCACAGGCCATAACTTCTTACATTTATTTTCTTGAGGCAATTACCATCAGGATCATCGGCCTGGTGTCAGCAAAGAAAGGAAGCCATAAAGAAACTGGGGCCCAGGCAGTGGGGACAGCGGGTTTCTAGAAGGTGACATAGAAAGGTTTGGAGGAAGACTCACCTAGGTCCTAGCCTTGGCTTGACCACTGCCCATCAGTGTGACCTAAACAAGTTGTTGCATAACCTCTGTCAGTCTCACTTTCCTCACTGTAAAATGGACATAATAATACCTGCATCATCAGACTGGAATGAGGGTAATTAACTAAAATGCTTGGCATTCTCTCTGTAATTCATTTTCGAAAGAGAAACTCCATTGGAATACTTAAAGTAAACAGACAATTCACAAAAATAAATACGTGAGCCTACGTCAAACTAAAAAGCTTGTGCATAGCAAAGGAAATTATCAAAAAATAAAAAGGCAACCTATGGAACAGGAGAAAATATTTGTAAATCATTTATCGGATAAGGGGTTAACATGCAAAATATACAAACAACCCACATAACTCAAAAACAAAATGATGAACAATCTAAAAAGGGACAGAGGATCTGAATAGACATTTTCCCAAAGAAGACATACAAATGGCCAATAGGTACACGAAAAGATGTTCAACATCACTAATCATGAGGGAAATGCAAATCAAAATCACAATAAGCTATCACTTCACATCTGTTAGAATGGGTATCATCGAAAAAAGAAGGAGAGAGATAAGTGTTGGCGAGGATGTGGAAAAAAGAGAACCCTTGTGCACTGTTGGTGGGAATGTAAATTGGTGCGGCCACCATGGAAAACAGTATGGAGGTTCCTCAAAAAGTCAAAAATAAAACAACCATATGATACAGCCATCCTACTTCTGGGTATATGTCAAAAGGAAATGAAAACAGAATATCAAAGAGATAACTGCTCTCTCATGTTCACAGCATTATTCACAGTAGCCAAGATACAGAAACTGTCTAACAACAAATGAATCAGTAAAGAAGATGTGGTATATATATACAATGGAATACTATTCACCCATGAGAAAGAAGAAAATCTTGCCATTTGCAACAATATGGATGGACCTTGAGGGCATTACGCTAAGTGACATAAGCCAGACAGAGAAAGACAAATACTGCGTGGTGTCACTTATATATGGAATCTTTAGGAAAAAAAAGTCAAACTCACAGAAAAAGAGCAGAAAAGTGGTTACCAGGGGCTAGGGAGGTGGAGGAAATAAGGAGAGTTGGTAAAAGAGTACAAATTTTCAGCTATAAGATGAAGAAGTTCTAAGGAGCTAATGTTAAACATAGTGACCACAGTCAATAACACTATACTGTATAATTGTAGTTTGCTAAGAGAGTATAACTCAAATGTTCTCACCAAAAAAGAAAAAAGAAAAGAAAAGATATCAGATTGGTGGTTACTAGAGGGGAATGGGGGAGGCTAGAGGGCGAGAGGGGTGACAGGACATATGTGTACGATGATGGACGATGAACCTGATGTAGTCTACACAGAAATCAAAATATAAGATGTACACCTGTAATTTATATGTTATAAACTAATGTTACCTCAATTAAAAAAAAATAAGAAAACAACAACAAAAAAGAAAGGATAAATATGTGTGTTGACGGACGTGTTAATTAACTAGATAGTGGGAATCCTTTCACAGTGTATACATATATCAAATCACCATGATGTACACTTTAAATATCTTACAACTTTATATGTCGATTATACCATAATGAAGCTCAAAAAAAGAGAAAAAAAAACCCAATCATTTTTCATTTTTTTATTCTCTTGTTCTCTTTCTCTCTGGGCCATCACCCTGAAACATAAAACTTTCTGGGGCAGAATTTGAACTTGTGAGTGGCCAAATCTTAACTTCCTTTAAGGATTTGCATGCTATACCTCTGCTGAATGCTGCTTAACATCATGACATTTTTTTCCCACTGCACCAAAAAACCGAAGTTAACGGCCCAATAAGCAAATGACCACTATTTCAGAAAAATGGGCTTGGATAACATGAGAAAAGTAGAGAGGGGTCTTTCTGAGGCTCTTGGAATAGAACCAGCACCAGAATCTCTTAGGAGAGCATCCGTCCATCAGTCACAAAATGTGTTACTTGTCAGGCCAGGGTTGGAGAATTTTTCTTCTTTAAAATTACAGGTGATATTTTATCTCTGGCAGAGGGAGGGAGGCCACTTGATATTCAAGGGAAAATCAACAACTATGAACACGTACAAGTTTCAAAAATGAGTCACCGGTTACCATGGTAATGCAAATATTACCTAACAACTCACTGGGCTGGAAGTAACCAAGATGATGCTAAATACGTTACTATAAAAAATGGAAATGGGCTCTATTTGCTCTACTTAGGACTATTTGCAAGGAACTAGATGGTCCTAACAGCAGACTCAAGGCAGCCCAGGTCCGCCCCTGCAGACCGAGGATTCGAGGGCCCTCTCCTATACTGTGCTTGTGGAGTTCTGTGTCACATGTACACGCAGCTGTGCCCAGTACCAGCTGCAGGAGGAAGAGCAATGACATTTTATTTACAAACAAAGGGCTATGATTGGGAAGACAAGTCTTCTCATTCCCTAGACTCTTAATAAAAGAATAATACTCTTCCTGCCCACTGAAGAGAGACAGACCAGATGACAGACTTAGGTGGCAGTCCCTTTTGAAATCAACCTGTCCTCAGGCAAAACAACATTTCCCAGAAAATTACTATGATGCCCAATAAAACAATAATTTTCCCACTGTTCTGAGGAGTTTGAATTTTCTGAGTATAAATTAATTTTGATTAGAACAAAAGCATAAACATTATATGAACTTTTAAATTGTTCCAAGAATCAGCCTCACACAAACACACTCTTAAGTCAAACTTGGTGCAAAATTCTCTTCCCAGTGCACAGTGCCCAGTACACACGGGTCCTGTGTCTCCTGAAAAGTGGTCCCAGAGCAGTGCTCTCCCAAGTGGTCCCTGGTTATCCTGCAACGGAACTGCCTGGAGGGTTCTTAAAATGCAAAATCCGATGCCACAGCCAAGGCCTCTCAATCTGAGTCTCTGGGATTGGGATCGAAAATCTACATTTTTAAAAGCTTCTCCCTGCAAGGCATGCTTACATTGTCTAGTCTGAGAATCCTGTGCTTGGTAATTGCCCAGAACTGAGGGTTCCTGAAAATGATGACAGAAGACACAACAGTCACCAGGGGACACAAGCCAATACTGATTACTCAAAGGCAGGGCTATTTGTGACTCAGTGGCTTTTGGACCACAACCCAGGGTGAAAAACCAGCACAATATACATGTATTATATATGTGTGTGTATGACACAAATATTTCACAAACAACATAGGTGATGTACTTTGATCTACTCTATCCACTATATTTCAATTTTTAATGCTGTTGCAACCAACTAAATTGATTTCACTCCCCACTAATTGTTGATGTTTGAAAAACCCTATTATAATTTCTATTGTCTTATAATTTTATCACTTATTATTTTTACACCTTCCCGCATTATACCCCAAATAGTAGAAAATCATCGACCTTTTCCAATAATACTCCAAAAGTCACAATATTTTAGTTACTTTTAAAGGACAGTCTTCTGTTTAAGGATATCAACAGAAAAACATTTAACTGGTAACACTTAACTTTTATTTATTTAGATCCTCTTTCTCTCACAAAGAAGAGCATGCAGATTACATAAATGCAGTATAAAATTAATGAAAAATATTATGAACATGAAGCAAGGGGAAAATAAAGACAGGAAACTAAATGTTTGTGAAATGAATCAAAGGAACTAGTAAAATTAATAAACACAACACAGGCCAGGAAATCCAGACCACTTGTTAACTCTCAGGTTTCTGACAATCAGTGTAAAGAGGAAAACACGATCAGTTATGAAAATTCCACTGTCCATATGGGAAGAACAAAGCAATTTCTGAGAAGCATTTCCAGGCCTTGGGCTATCCTCCCTCCAGTCTGGACTGAATGTTGCCTCACACTCCTCAGAGCAGAATGAGCAGTCACAGTGGGAACTGGACCCTTGTTACTGCCTCCACATTCCACCACCACTTGGTTCACAGGAAACTTACGGTCACTCTAGAGACTGCTGATTGGGACGAACAAAGCCTGGAGCCCAAGGTTACCCAATTCTCCCTCCTCCCAGAGCACTTTGTATTCACTTCTGTCCAGCACTGACCACCTTGTTGTGATGGAAACTGTTCACAAGGTTCTCCCTTCCCTCCTTGCCAACCCCACAAAGTTATAAGTTCCATGAGGACAATACAGGCTCCTATGCATTTCAGTGAACTCTCCCTGAAACTGAGCAGAATGCTAAACTCTTCCAGAAATTTCCAAAAGGAAAAGTGATAGAAAAACAAACACCCGGACTCAATTCTTGATTCCATCGTTTACTACCCCTGAGATAGTAGCCAAGCCATCTGACTTTTATGATTCAGTTTCTCACCTGTTACCCAAAGCCAATACTGTTTACATCACAGGTTAATCTTGAGGAAGAAATCAACAAACAGATGTGCCTTCCTGGCCCAGTTTCTGGCACACAGTAGGTACTCAGTAAATGTTAGTTTTCCCTTCCTCTATCAGAGATCTCTAAGACATTAATTTTACCTGCTGCCAGAGCCACTATAGTCTTCACAATTTCTTCCTTCTCCTCCAAACTCACTAAAGAATAAAAATCATTCAAGAAGAAAGCAGGGCTCCCAGGAGCCATAGAACACTGAGTGCCTGCCCAATGCCACCTTTGAAAAGGTTTCTTGTCATTGTTTCAATTACTTTAAGCAGGGCTTAGAGGTTGTTCTGAAAAAAAAAAAGTCTGAGAAAGGAGAGCTAGATTAAGTCATTAAGTATCAAATAAACGCTTTAACCAAACAATGAGATAGAGAGATAATTAGTATATTCGCTGTTAGAAGGCAAACACAGTTGCTAAAACAGGATGCAGAAACATATTTGGTCTTCACTCTTGAATGGGCTAAATATTGCCTTGTTCATATTAAAGTAGCTGCTGTTGGCTTGGCAGACTCTATTTTCATGGATGGTAGAGTCACCAAATTTACACCAGCATGTTGTCCTGAACAGAGGAAACATCAGTTATGCTTTAACTTTCTGAAATATAAGTGTCCCAAATTGAATAATGGGGTTGACCTACCTTTTCCGTAATATAGAAGTTTGAACTGTCAGCGTGCTGCAGTGCAAAGCATTCATGGTTGGCAAGCGACCACCTTAAAAAGGGAAGCATAAAGTGATCAAAAAAACAAAAGCAGTCATTTTCTCTTTCTATAGGTTGATAGAGTTAGACGAATTAAACATCCTATGATTGGAATTGGGCCAGTACCCAACATACCCCATAATGCAGTCCCTAAAACAAAATGACATTGGCCCACCTTTCATCATCTTGAGACCAATTCATATGTGGACCATCTAGGTCTTATTCCAAGCCTACTGCTCACCTTTAAGCATTTCATCTTCATGGCTGTGGGGGTGAGGGGGTATTTAAAGATAAAGTTACATTCCTTCCTATTTTGAAGGAGTGGAGCAGAGAGAGGAAAACAAAGGAAATGAATGCAATTTAAATTTCTGATAATTGTTACATTTCAATTGTCTCTGTATTTTCCAATCCCCACTCAATATGCTTGCTGCATATTGGAACATTCCAATTAATTATCCCAGGTCTTAAATAAATTCAGGTAATATTCTATTTACAGTTCTGCTTTAAAAGCAAAAAACCCTCATGCAGCCTCCATATATGCTTTTCCTTTGCATTGTTGGAACAACCAAAGAGAAGAGAAGCAAAGTCACATCACTGTGAAGTTCCACAGGGCAGCACAACCATCCGCTGACTTGTCTTTTAAATTATTGTATCTTCCATGGGGACCTGAGTGGTCCTCTCAGTTTATACCAGATGAAGTGTGCATTTAACCTCAGGAACTTTAGACTGCTCCCCGCTGAGGAGGATGAAGGAACCACACCTTTTCAAAATAAATAAAACCAACCCCAGTGTGCACATACCAGCCCTTTCACAGTTTCTACTCTTCGAGGAACAACAGTCACTTTTTGGTGGAAAAAGGCATGTAAATCTTACATAGTAAATTTGGTGTCTTTGAGCAGGTCAAGTAGTGACTTACGAATAACACTTTCCACTCACAAAGGAAAATTGTCTTGGCCTCAGTTTGTGGACTGGATGAATCCCGAGTAACACTTACCCATCACAGACTTCCTTTATTATTGCAGACAGTGGTTTTTTCTGCAAAATAGCAAAAAAAGGAAATACTTTCTGTTAGTTTCATTTCATCATTTAAAAAAAAGAAGCAGTAGCAGCTTAGTAAAAGATATCTAACCAAGCAGAATTTACATTTTCTATTCTTAGTTGTTGTCATTGAGTCTGTTGTTTTTCTCAAGGTAATAATCTACCAGCCATTGCCACCAAACATATTAATGATTTATTACCCTTGTGGTCCTCTTTTCTATACTTAACATTATTAGTTTAACAAAATATACACATATTTAACTTAGCCACATTAAAATCAGGATGAAAACACAGCCTTGTTCAAAGATCTCATAGACAATGAGAGCCTGCAAGGTCAAATGATAAGAATTCCTCAGGAGTAGTACATGCATGAATCAGGCAACCAGCAGTTTCATTTTATGCAAACAAGCCTGGATTTGTGATATTTTTGTGAGAACACGTGGCAAAGAGAAAATGAGAGATTGCGAAATTGTTCCTGCAAAGTGCACAGAATACTTCCCCAACCGTGGCCCTGACAAATGCCAGTCACACAGCAGATTAAGCTAGACACACTTGAGTAATGGGACTATGACACCATGTGCCCTGGTGTCAACTGGCGACTGACTACAGCTGTGTGCTAGGCCTAACAGCCACAGCTGTGCTCTGCCTGCCTCCAGATAGAAGGAATGCAGTGAAGAGACACACACGGAACTTGCCCAGAGATGTCAAAATTCTTTCTGCTTTGGATGCAAACAGACCCTGTCTGTCTCCCGGGGTGAGTGGTAGTGTGTCAACCAAAAGAACAAATCACAGACGAGAAACAAATGGGAAAGTGAAATCAAAGAAATATAACACATGGTCCTGGATTCTCAGATACAACCATAAAAAAGCCATCTACATAAACAAGTTCTACCCCTGTTCCTCTGAAGGGCAATGTGGTATGGGGAAAGGAATTCTGAATCAAGCAGAACCAGTTCAAATTCTAGCTCTGTCAATTTGTCTGCAGTGTGACTTAACAATTTCTTAAATTTGCTGAACCTCAACTAGTTTATCTGTAAAATGGACATAGGGCCTACCCACATCTCAGGGCTGTTACAACAATTAAATTAAATTAAACAACAATTAATACGAAGGGCAAAAGACTCAAAAAAGGGTTAGGGCTCCAGTTTCCTTACCGTCTCATGTCACCAGAAGAGCTCCATTTCCTCCTTGCATCCTTGCCCTTGGACATGATGCTACTATGTCTATGCTCTTGGTGAACGCTGAACACTGTTTATAGTCCTTTCTAAGGGCCTCTAGCCCCTACTAAAAGCTCCAACCAGGTCCTCAGTGTTCTTCCAATGAACTCCCTCCCCCTGGAGCCTCTATGACTTAGTCCACCACCAGGTGCTCAAAAGAATGTCTGCCTGCAACTATAAGCACAGTGGGGAGAAGGGGGACCCAGACTTGTTGAGGAGTGGACAGTGGAGTATTCCTGACCACCTCAGTTGGTCTCCTCCAGCACAAGATTAGAAATGGAGATTGGGTTCTAGTTACATGTTACGCAAGTCCTAGGCCTTTGCAAGAACTTGTCCCTTGTTTATGGCTTTAGCTATGAGTTGAAGGGCAAATGTCTTCTCACAACCAAATGACAAAGGAACTTTGGGAACAAAATGTTTCCCATAAGATGAGGATTTTGCACTTCCAGCTGCCAGAGACCTCTCTAGGCTATCAGTATTTCATGAAGAACTATCAGTCTCCTAAACCTCTAATCTTTCTACTTGCACCCTCAAAACTGAAATATAAATAAAAGGACTGGATTTCAGCCTTAAATTACATTGAAACAACAGATCAGGCCAAGAAAGTATTGCTAGTGAGGTAGGAGAAGCCATCTAAAACAACAGCTCGCCGAATTAGACTTCTTATTGAGGTATCCTAGCGGGATTTCTTGGATTTTTAACTCAGGTTCATAGATTGAGAATCAAATTTGAAAAGACAGAGGTCTATGGAGTACTATTGTATCTAGAACATTTTGAAGTTGGATATATGAAAGGAATAAAGACCACAGAGAAACAAAGTTTAGAGATTTCATAGAGAAAGATTAAAGAAAAACTCTATACCACAGAGGAAAAGGAGTCACAGTTAACCGAACATAGTGCACCCATAATGTAGCCTCAACAATTAAAATCAATGTTATGTAAGGACAAGACTTGTCCCACAGCCCACCTCCTACACCTGTCCCCTCCATTCTTCTATCTCTTCCAATGAAACGTTCGCCCCTACCACCCAAACCTAATTCCAACGACCTTTCACAGTTCTCATCTTCCTTCATCCATCCACCTTATTTGACACTGTTACTATCATCTTCTTTTTGAAATCCTCTTTCTAGAGCTTCTATGAAATTTCCTTCATTCTCCTACAGTTATAACCAATAACCCTTCATAAAATCCAAGAGATCCTTCATTGTTTCTCTTTTACCTCTAGCTTCCTAACTCTACATTTCTATTCTTATCTCTTCTGCTTTCACTTAATTGGTCAGTTCCTCATTCATTTCAACTGCCCTAAGTCTATAGTTCTGGTCCCAAACACTCTTCTGCAAATCTCTGAGAGTTCATTAGATATAGCATTTATCCTCTCCTTCAGGCATTTTATTAAATATGCAAGCAAAAAAATCATCCCTCTCACCATTCCCTACCCATCAATCTACCCCAACAAAAGCACACACCCCAAAGCTCCCCCAACCTCACCATGACTTCTCTTTCTTGTTTATGACCCCACTACTGCCCAAGGGCATCAATAACCTTTATTCTTTCACTCTCTAGGTCTCATTCATTACAAGGTTATGTAGCATTTTCCTCTGTGACCTTCACATCATGACTTCTCATCTCCTACCCATTCTTCTAAAATCCTGACACTCCTCATTCCAACTCCTGCTATGGGATGAACCTTCCCCCAATCCCATCACCCTTAATTCTACTTCCCAGCCCCAGCACCTTTCCTGAGTACGAGCTCATCATTAGTAACTGCTCGCCACAAATTTTCAACCAAATGCTCCACTGGTATATTAAACTCAACTTCCTATCTTCCATTAATTCCTACACTTGACTTGCCTACTTTTGGCAGTTCTTCTATGTATATTTCTAAAGAAATTACCCTTGCTTTCTGCTTTTATGTACCCTTTTCTGTGATATACACATTTATAAGACACTGAGTCTTATCATTACTTCCTCCACAACATCTCTCCTCTTTATCCTTTCCAGACCTTACTACCACCTTTGTTAAAGCAGGATCCCATCACCAGATCCTTGCAAATAAGTCTCCACATCTCTAGTTTCTTCCTCTCCAATCTCCACATTAACTATAATTAGATAAAATTAGACTTTCCCACAAACTCTGCTCATGTCACTCTTTTGCTCCAGTATCCTCCAGAGATCTCCAATGACCACCATCTATATAGTATAAATCCCTTAGCTTGTCATCCAAGGCCTTCCACAATCTCAAGCAATCGAACTTTCTACTAATGCTGTACATGCTACCATGCTTCTGGATTATTTGGTAATTCACAAAACAAATCCCACCTCTATATTTTCACCTTTTGCCATTTCTTGAAACCTTCCTTTCCTTCTTTCTACCAGCTCTAACCATGAACTCTTACCTACCCTTAATATCCATGTCAAAGCCACCTCCTCTAAGCAGATGTCCCAGATCTCCCCAGACAGACAGAACTCACTCCCTCTCCATACTCAGCACATTAAATGAATCACTCTTAAGGACTTTGTATATCTCTTATCTTCTTATCCCTGGAGAACAAAGCATCTTAATTCATCTTTGTAACCTTCTCCACTCCTCAGTAGTAGTTACCACAGTGTATTGGTACAAATAGGATCTAAGAGGAGATTCAATACGTTTCTGTTAAATGGAAAATCCACACACTGACTAACTTTCCTTTAACAAACAAAAAAAGGCTTGACTATAAAGCAAACTATTTTGAAGGGTAGCCTGGATTAATCAGCACAAGCCCCATTTCCTACCATGTAAACCGCTGCTGGGTGGCTGTAAGCAGCTGCTGGCTATAAGCTGTTAGATGTGAAGGCTGCCACTATTCCCCACACAGACTACTCTCAAAGGAGTTATGTGACTCATGGCTTGGAAGAGCACTAAGCGAGCCAGCTGACAAAGAGTGTAATTCAACAGATGATAAAACAGATAGCAATCAAATCACTGCCACCATTTGTTACCAAGGCCACACAGGTGAGCAGAACTACTCTCACAAACAGGGACTGAACAAGAGAGCCCAAGCAGAAAACACTAGTCTGGGATCATGACTTTTCTCACTTCCTAGATAAAGCCCTCAGCTTGATGTAAGTTCCTTGCCTGACTTAAATTCCAAGCTAAATGCTGGCCCTGCCTATGCTTTAGTTAACATTTGCCCAGGTTAGATAAGATGTTTCTGTCTACCTGCCCAGTTCTCTAACACTTGGAGTAGGGTGACAAGGGCAATACTTTGATAGATTTCTGTAGACCCGCTGAATGATTCGCCTTTCAATTCATTGAGAGAAAAGCCCAGGAGAAAAGAAAATTTGTTCAAAATGGATGAAAACTGATTCTTCTCCCTGTAACTCTATAAACCCTAAAAGAACTAAAAACAAAATTCTATACTCTATTTTAATATATCTGAATGTAGAGGCAGAAATTTTTTAACTCCTGAGTGTATTTTCACAGCGCATAAACAATTGTACTAAATTCCTTAAGCTTTTTGTTTTCAAGGTCAAAACTACGTTCTCGGACCCAGCAGTGAGCTGCGATGGGAAGAGCAGGAAGGTTTTTAAGGATAACTGGAGGGTTAAATAGTTTCCAGATTTCTACATGCAGGGGATCAAGGATTATGTGCACGATGGCCCCCAGACCATACTCTTTTCCCCATTGCTTTTAGAAACAGTGAAGTCATCTTGCAGCATATGAAAGTATTTCTTCACTTTATATTATTCTGGGAAAATTTAATGTTGGCAGAAATACTTTTATTTGTCAAAGGAAGTATGCATTTCCATATGAATTTGATTGGCAAAGTACCATGTGTCAACAATTACATTCAAGGAGTTGCTTTTTTTGTTGTTTTGAGGGATTTACTCTTTCCTTTTCATTTTAAATCTTATTCTCCAAGAGAATTCTTTTGTTTAACTTAATTTACCAAAGACAGTTAAGTCCAGAAAGCAAATTTCCTATACAAAATGATTTATCTACTTTTCATAAAAGCAGCTAGATCCCGGAGAACCGCCAAGTTCTCCAGCAATTCCCTTTGAATAGACGTCTCTGGCAGTGTTCTCTTCTCTCTCTATTCCTTAAAGTGGGTCTTGGTCCTTTGCTTTCCTTTCTCGACTCTCTTCCTTGGCTTTAATGACATGTCAGTATCACAAATTCCTGAATCCATGCCTCCCACTCTGACCGTCTTCTAAGGTCCAGTCCTGCATTTCCAATAACCCAGTGTGCAGATCCACGTGGACCTCCTGCCACCCCCTCAAGCTTAACACTTCATCTTCTTCCTTACTAAAACAGATCCTCCTCTTGCCTCCCTTTTCTCTCTTAAAAAAACAACGACTGTCCCATCCAAAGCACATGGTTCCTTTAAGGCATCAGAGAACCTGAACAAGAAACATGCTTGGGAGTCCCCGGTTGTTTATTTAGGAGGTGGCAGAGTCCAGCCCACCTTGAGGCGCCTTCCCTGGAGACAGCCCAGCTGTCCTCGCTCATCACTGCCCCCTCCCTGACATGCCTCTGAGGAGCGCAGTTCCTATTCAACCACCTGTTCCTGTCTGTTGGTGAAGGCACCTGGCTTGGGGACTTTATGCAGCCCAAATGCTCACCTTGGAGCTCTCAAGTCTATTGCCCATATTTCTGCCTTGACACTGGCCTATGGAGGCTGCCGGCCGCCCACCGATGTGGCCACATGCCTGTTAGTAACTATGGATGGCGGACAGCAGTTCCTGCCTCCAACATCCACTTCTCAGGGCCATGTCTATCCTAAAATGGGCAGCACCAGAAAAGAAAGTCAGCTTTATTGAAAGCTTCTTCATTTCAGATGTTTTTAGCAACAAGGGAAAAAAATGCTTATGAGATGCCATTAAGTGAATGGACACCAGAAAAGCATTGAGAATGCCGAATTGTTATTAACTACACATCTTCCCTGGACTGTGAGCTCTTGAACAACTTTAGAAAATGACTTCCTGGGATTGAACCCTGACTTCTGCAGTTCCTGGTTGTATAACCTTAGGCTTATTACTCCTCCTCTCAATGCTTCCGTTTTCTCTTCTGAAACAATAAAAGCAGTATCTCACACACTGTAGTGTTGTGAAGATTAATTGAGATGACATATGTAAAACCCTTGAAGTAGCACCTGGTACATAATAAGGCATTGGATAAATGTTGCCTATGAATAGGTTCTTTCATTTATTATATCCCATTTAGACACTTTGCAGGTACTTTATTTAAAAGTTAGTTAAGGGCCAGCCCCAGTGACCTAGTGGTAAAGTTTGGCACACTCAGCTTTGGTGGCCCAGGTTCAGTTCCTGGGTGTGGACCTACACCACTTGTAAGTTAGTGGCCATGCTGTGGTGGCAGCTCACATAAAAAAGGAAAAAAAGAGGAAGACTGGCAATGGACGTTAGCTCAGGGAAAATCTTCCTCAGCAAGAACAAAAAAAAATTAGCTAAAAAAATTAAATATATAAATGAATGGATATCCAATTCCTCTTCCCTCCTTGAGTGACTCCAGCCCCCAGTGCCATCTTTGGCACTCATCTCATCCTGTGCTTCATTCTTTGGCTCATTTTCATTTCTTTGGCCAACTAGATTTCACTTGCTTTGGAGACAGAGACCACCTCTGAGACACCTCTGTCACCTCTCAAGTTAGTGGCTACTGGGCCCCCACAAGGCGTGAAATGACTACTGTTTGATTAAGAACACATCTTTTTTCAGACTTTTAGCTTTTTTCCCTTTCTTCTGGTCCCTTTCCAACTGCCACTGAAGCTGAGGCAGGAGCTAAAGATGGAACACAGCAAGAGCAAGACAGAAGCAATCCCCAAGCACCACCATGCATCTTACAGCCCTTTAATTGAAAAACTATTTTCCACAAAAACTTGGGTCCTAGACTATTAAAAAGCCTTTCTCCAGTTTTAAAAGAATGTGACACATGCTTTCTTCTGACACTTTGAGGCGGTACAGCACAGCACTTGGGATTTGACTTTGCTTTTATAGCTAGAAATTCATTGAACATATTCTGCACAGCAGTTGTGAGTAATGTTGGCCCAGAAAGAAAATGTCCAAATGTCAGGCCACCTCTGACAAGGGATACGCCCGTTGCCTACGACTCAGCCTACTTACGACTTTCAGAAACTTTCATGCACGGTAACCCAGCTAGCTCCAGGAGGTGCCTTCTGACATTGTGTCAATGACACTAGTCATTTTAGAACAGCTTTATTCTTCCTCCAATGAGCCCTGTGATGACTCTCCGTGCTTCGGAGCCATCTACCTTTCATATGGAGGAATCGGATGCGTCCGGAGAGCTGTGTCCGCCTACTCTGTTTTCCAAATAAAAGTCTAAATAATGGAAAGATAATGACAAAATCACACTTTCCTGAGGCAAATTTAGCAGGGTCTTGGAAAGCAAGGATTTGGCAACAGTTCCAATGTAAATCACTGACAGAAGATTCCAGTAATTGTCAGCAGTGACAGAGGGGCTCACAACTACATCTCCAAAGTAGTAAAACCGTGTATGACATTAATTTTAAAAATTGAAAGATGACAGGCCATGCCACTCTTTCCTTGACAAATGATGATTCATTTCAAAAATGGTGTACTAAAAATGCTTTGTTTCAAGATTCATGAAACTAATTAAATATTAGATTTTAGCATGATAAAGTGCAATCTTTCTGTCATAAAAATTACTAGACTATGTAAATGAGCAAAGACATAAATAATTAGCACTCAGGTATTAGTGGGTTTAAAGACAAGTAGAAACACCCATCTCTTTGAGGTATTCTGATATACTTCTACTCAGTAGAAACTTCTACTCAATAGAAACTACTCATACGTCAATTGGAGAGGAAACTGCAATTTTAGAAAATGACAAAAATATGGAGATGAGCAATGCAAAAATAAAGCACTACTCATATCAATTTTCTCTTGTGATTCTCCCTCCTAGTCCCTGACTGTTTTACACTGTCCCAGTATCAATGTTGCTATAAATATAAGGAACAAAATTTTTTTCCCAAAATTTCAATATCTTGGGCAGCAACAATAACCAATTTCCTAGTGCCTATATCCCTGTCAACCTTCCTAAATATCAGTCTTTTCCAAAAAGTACTCCCAGAGGACTCTAGACTGGCTGGCATACCATTTTGCTCCACCACACCCTTGCAATCAAGTGTCCTCTTTTATGTGGAAATGAGTGATTCACGCTGTGAATCAATTCAGTCTTATGCACTGCCTCTCTTCACACATATGAAATAGTCTACTTATTTAGGTCAAGTTCATGTGTGGAAGGTTAACTGTATTTATGCACATGGTTTAAAAATAAAAAGTCAGACAGGCTCAGTAGGATAAAAAGAAATGACTGTCAACTTTGATGGATAGGGCATTGTAGATATAAGAAAGCCAGATAAGCTCTGAAGGCAAAACAGGGTTCAGGTTCAATTTAAACAGCAGATTATGAAGATTTATCAACTGCAAAGAAACTGAGATTGAATATAAGACAGCAGTCAAAAGACTACTGAGAGGAACTGGTGGCAAAGGCAGTATTAAGAAGTGAGTTGCCTTTTTTAATTTAACTTTTTTATCCCCTTTTACTTTTTGTCTCTCTTCACCACATAGTTGGTTTACTTATTTGTGAGTATGTGCACTAATGCCACACCCTTTCTTCTTGAGTGGAAATGGATGTGCCAAGACATCTGTCAACAAGTAGTGGAGGGACGTGGTCTTCCAAGTCTCAAATATACATCCCATGAATGTGATGATGGCAACCTAAGGCTGAAACACAGCCTTGAAGAGTAGTAAAACTGGCTCTTCTGGAAGAGTCTGGAATATTAAACAATGGCCACAACCTCATGCACTTTCTAAAACTCCCCTACCTTTGAAGTATCATTCATGCAGACTTTCACTATCTATCATCACTTGGCCAGCCCTTCTGATAATGACAATAATATTAATAGCTACTATTTACTGAATGACTACAATACATCCCCTAACAGATGATATTACTAAGTCTATTTTACAAGTGAGAAAACTGTATGAGGATCTTGAGATGTTAAGTAGCTTGCTCAAAGCCTCATGGTATATGGGACACAGCCAGAATTTGAACTCAGACTTGTATAATTTCAGAGCCCTTGCTCTTTAACTCCATCCTAAATCTGGAGTCCTGGCAATAATGAACAGCAAAGCCCAAGTGCTCAGAGCTAACATCTGAGGGGAAAGGCTCTGGAATTCTGGGTATCTTGGTTCCTGGCACATAGTGAGTTCTTGATAAATGTGTTTAAGGCACCATGTTTTAGCACTAACATGAGAATAGTAGATGATCCTGCCTCTTGCATTATCCACATAAATTATGATGAAATCCTAAGTTAGCACTGAAACTTTTGATACCCAGTGGAAGAACTCTATCTGCTTGAGCTCCCTTCTTACTTTTGATGGTCAAATCAAT